>NC_091700.1:44497500-45747500 GCF_041296265.1 Equus caballus | reverse complement strand
AAGAGCCCTAAGAATAGATGGAGAAAACGCCTCTTCATGGTCACTCCTGAAGGCAGGCTCTTTCAGTCATACCTGTAAGTCCTACACACTTTGGGGTACACAGCAGTGAAAAATAGAAGGGTATACAAGCATACCTCACTTTATTGTGCTTCGCTTTATTATGCTTCGCAGATATTACATTTTTTATAAGTTGAGAGTTTATAGCAACCCCGTGTCAAGCAATTCTGTTGGTGCTGTTTTTCCAACAGCATTTGCTCATTTCGTGTCTCTGTGTCACATTTTAGTAATTCTTGCAATATTTCAAAGTTTTTCATTATTATTATATTCCTTATGGTGATCTGTGATCAGTGATCTTTGATGTTACTATTGTCATTGTTTTGGGGTGCCACGAACCACGCCCGTATAAGACGGCAAACCTAATTGATAAGTGTTGTGGGTGTTCTGACTCCTCCACCACCCGGCCATCCTCCTGTCTCTCTCCTTCTCCTTGGGCCTCCCTATTCTCTTAGACACAACAATATAGAAATTAGGCCAATTAATAACCTTGCAGTAGCCTCTAAGTGTTTGAGTGAAAGGAAGAGTTGCACATCTCCCACTTTAAATCAAAAGCTAGAAATGATTAAGCTTAGTGAGGAAGGCGAGTCGAAAGTTGAGATAGTTGGAGAGCTAGGCCTCTTGCGCTAAACAGTTAGCCAAGTTATGAACACAAAGGGAAAGTTCTTGAAGGAGATTAAAAGTGCTACTCCAGTGAACACACGAGTGATAAGAAAGTGAAACACCTTATTGCTGATATGGGGAAAACTTTAGTGGTGTGGATAGAAGATCAAACAAGCCACAACATTCTCTTAAGCTAACGCCTAATCCAGAGCAAGACCCTAAGTTTTCAATTCTGTGAAGGCTGAGAGAGGGGAGGAAGCTGCAGAAGAAAAGTTTGAAGCTTGCAGAGATTGGCTCGTGAGGTTTAAGGAAAGAAGCCATCTCTATAACATAAAAGTGCAAAGTGAAGCAGCAAGTGCTGCTGTAGACGCTGCAGCAGATTCTCCAGAAGATCTAGCTAAGATACTTAATGAAGGCAGCTACACTGAACAACACATTTTCAATGAAGACGAAATAGCCTTATATTGGAAGAACGTGCCATCTAGGACATTCATAGCTAGAGAAGAGAAGTGAATGCCTGGCTTCAAAGCTTCAAAGGACAGGCTCACTCTCTTGTTAGGGGCTAATGCAGCTGGTGACTTTAAGTTGAAGTCATTGCTCATTTACCATTCTGAAAATCCTAGGGCCCTTAAGAATTATGCTAAATCTACTCTGCCTGTGCTCTGTAAATGGAACAGCAAAGCCTGGCTGACTGCACATCTGTTTACAATGTGGTTTACTGAATATTTTAAGCCCACTTTTGAGACCTACTGCTCAGAAAAAAATTTTTTTTTCAAAATATTACCACTCATTGACAATGCACTTGGTCACCCAAGAGCTCTGATGGAGATGTGCAGTGACTTGAACGTTGTTTTCATAACTGCTACTACAACATCCATGCTGCAGCCCACGGATCAAGGAGTAATTTTGACTTTCAAGTCTTATTATTTAAGAAATACATTTCGTAAGGCTATAGCCGTAGATAGTGTTTCCTATGATGGATCTGGGCAAAGTAAATTGAAAAACTTCTGGAAAGGATTCACCATGTAGATGCCATCATCATGCTGTTACAGTATCTTAGCTAGATCTTCTGGAGAATCTGCTGCAGCGTCTACAGCAGCACTTACTGCTTCACTTTGCACTTTTATGTTATAGAGATGGCTTCTTTCCTTAAACCTCACGAGCCAAATTCTGCAAGCTTCAAACTTTTCTTCTGGAAAGGATTCACCACGTAGATGTCAAAATATCAACATCAACAGGAGTTTGGAAGAAGGTGATTCCAACCCTCATGGATGACTTCGAGGGGTTCAAAACTTCAGTAGAAGGAGCAACTGCAGATGTGGTAGAAAGAGCAAGAGAACTAGAATTAGAAGTGGAGCCTGAAGATGTGACTGAATTGCTGCAATCTCGTGATAAAACTTTAACAGATGAGGAGTATCTTCTTATGGATGAGCAAAGAAGTGGTTTCTTGAGATGGAGTGTACTCCTGGTGAAGATGCTATGAAGATTGTTGAAATGACAACAAAGGATTTAGCATATGACATAAACTTAGCTGATAAAGCAGCAGCAGGATTTGAGAGTTTTGAAAGACGTTCTACTGTGGGCAAAGTGCTATCAAACAGCATTGCATGCTACAGAGAAATCATTCATGAAAGGAAAAGTCAATCGATATGGCAAACTTTATGGTTGTCTTCTTTTAAGAAATTGCCAGTCACCCCACCCTTCGGCAACCACCACCCTGATCTGTCAGCAGCCATCAACAACGAGGCAAGACCTTCTGCCAACAAAAAGATTACAACTTGCTGAAGGCTCAGATAATGGGTAGCATTTTTTAGCAATAAAGTATTCTTAATTGAGATATGTACATTATTTTTTAGACATAATGCTATTGCACACTTAATAGACTACCGTATAATGTAAATATAACTTTTCTGTGCACTGGGAAACCAAAAAATTCACCTCACTCTATTGCAATATTCGCTTATTGTGGTGGTCTGGAACTGACGCTGCAAGATCTCCGAGGTATGCCCATATGCTGCTCAGAGTTCTCACTGGGTTTGTGCCTTAATTAGCCTTGGAAACCCACAGGGAGATGTAGACATCTCTGAATTGGTGAGACCCACACCTCGTTGGATAAAGGAAGTCTGGGCCCATTTTTGTTTTGGTGCAACAGTTGGTTTCTCATACCTTGAACCAACTTGCTGTGAAAACTTGTTCCAGCTCTTTTTTGTTGTTGTTAATAATGAATAAACCTTATTTTGAAAACAACTATTTGCTGCCTTCCATCCTCAGCTGAAATGAGTGCGCAGCTCTGTTATTTATCAAAGTAGAGGCTACACCTACACAGGATCTACTTTTGGGCTTGGAGAGGGTGGTAATGCCGCAGCTCATGAAGACTGATTTGCCAAGGGAATTTAAATTGGGTTGAATAGGAATTATAGCGTGCGGGCTGAAAACACTCATACTGACCCGGGAGCTTGGGATGATGAAAAGTAGCATTATACAGTTGAGAGCAAGCAGTGGGGTCAGCCTGGGGGCTCTCTTTCTAAGCATCTTTTTCAAGGACCTGACAAAGGAAATTTAGAAGCTCTATCAGTCAGGCTCGCAGGAGCTTCATCTGGATTTCCTGGCATCTGGCACCATTCCCTCACTTGGCTGCAGAGAGATTTGATAATGGGTGAAGAAACAGCTCATTCCTCTGGAGCAGGGAAGGAGAAAGGAAAGGAGGGAGGGAGGGCTGTGCTGGGTGGAGAGGTGGCGATTACCTTAAGCCTTTTGACTACTTGTAGAAAGAGAAATCTGGGGTCTCACAGAATTACTGTTTAGTTCAGGCCCCACTGTCCAATATTTGAAAGAAATCAGAAGGACCTAAAGAAATCAGACTTGGGAAATATTCAAATTAATGATTATTGGAACATAACTCCTAATTGCACTACTTCAGTTTATCATGTATAAACGATATGAACCACACCCATTGGAAAAAATTTGAGATCACTTCCTGTAGAGATGAAGGGAGTTTGAGTGGAAAGAACATGGGCTCTGGGGCAGGAACTGCCTCAAATTTCAGCTGTTTGGGGACAGCCTGTATTTCTCTGCATTTTCATTTCTTCTTATAAAGGGTATGACCAAAGGGCCCACTGTACATTGTTTATTGTAAGAGGGAAACACTCCTTTATAATCTGTAAAATAATATCTAAATGTTAATTATTTTATTAGTGTGGGCCCTTTGAGTTACAATTGACAGAAACTCAAACTGGCTTAGGCAAAAAATAGAATGCATCTGCCTGTGGACCTTAATCTAAGGAATAAAAATGTACTGGCTTAAAGCTGTAGTTTATAGGCCCTTTTCTTGAACACTCATTCTACAACATAATTTATTAAAGGCTTATCGATAAGGAACTAAGCTCATGCTATCCAGAACACTACGTTCTGAGACTAATTCAATGCAAGTACTCAGCTTACAAAACCTACAGGACTGGTGGTTAGCATCCGCTACGTTGTCTTTCTCAGTCTGTGCTTTTAGAGCCCTGTCCTCCTCCTCAGTGGTGTCACTGTGCTAGCAGACATGTTCAGGGGGACTCCTGAGAATTCTTCTTGGTGATATTTTAAATTTCCTTCTTTGAGAAATGGTGCTAGAGTAAGAGGTGTAGGGAGATGTGAGAACTATGAAGTAGTGGCACTGCTAAAAGTCATAGGCCCTTGGGAAGAATCTGTGTGATTGGAACTGCTCTTGAAGCTCAGACCACCTGAGGAGGGGGGAGACGCCGTGCTGCCATGCGTGAAGGCCACACGTGTGTTGCTCCTCCTACCAAGTTGGACAGGAATTAGTGTTTGACCCTTTCTCTAGCACAGTGCTTGTCACACATTTAATAAGTACTTGTTATGGGGCCAGGCCTATTGTCAGGTGGTTTAGTTATTGCGCTCTGCAGTTCACAGTTTCGCCAGTTCGGATCCTGGGCATGGACATGGTGCCGTTCCTCAGGACACGTTGAGGTGGCGTCCCACGTAGCACAGCCAGAAGAACCTACAACTAGAATATACAACTATGTACTGGGGGGCTTTGGGGAGAAGAAGACGAAAACAGATTGGCAACAGATGTTAGCTCAGGTGCCAATCTTCAAATAAATAAATAAATACTTGTTAAATGAATAAACTATTAAATAACAAAGTTCAGAACTAAGATGGAAATGGACAAGAAGATTAGAACAAAGATGTTCTGAAGAAAGAAATAGCCAGAGTTAGTAACATATGGGGGATAAAGAAGAAAGATCCAAAATGAAATAATGATGTTTTTTCCTTTCTTTACTATGGACTGATATAGAAAAGCTTTGACAATTCTCACTTGGATATGACAAGTCTGAACTGTGGTCAGTGCACTAAAGTCGAAGATGTGCAACTAGAGACTGGAGGTCTGGAGTTAGCAGTCAGAGACGAAGTGACACTTCTTGGAACTGAGAAAAATGAGCCAGAGGAGTGAAATTGGAAAAGTTTAGCAGTAAACTGAAGCCATCAGATAGGTGGTGGTAGATGATGATGATGATGATGATGATATTTTTATTTAGAGAGGCAGGAAGCCTGGGCATGGTGGAAATGGAGTAGAAAAATTCCCCCACTCCCCCTTTTGAAATGGTCCCCTGCTTCATGCCAATGTGCCAGAACTCTGCACAGGAGTGACAGGCACACTCAGACCCACTTCAGCCCCAGAGCGCTCCATATGTGTTCCTGGGAAGAGCAAACCTCAGTCTCCCTTAATTCAGCTTGAGGAACTGGGGCCTGCTGTGTTTCCTGGATGAGGGAATGTTGGGGGTCTTGGGCAGGCTAAAATTTAAAAATCCAGTTTAGCTATTGTCCCCTGTGCCCAGCAGCTTTTGTAGAAGGTCAAGTCTTCCCTCTTTTGGAGCAAACTGAAGCCCTCCAAAGAGAGGAGTCCTTCCCAGCTGCCTGCCCATCAGCCCCTGAACTGAAGGAGTCCAGCCAGGAGCCAGTGGGCAGCCTGGGGCAGACAGTCACGCTAGGCATCAGTGAGCAGCCTCTGGCTATGATTCAGGCCCTGGACAAAGCCTCTTCCTCTCGCTTCTGCTCCCTTCCTGGCCCATGTCTGTATCTGGCTCCTCAGAGCTTTCTCCGTCAGTGTCTGCCTCCAGCTTCTACTTCTCCCCTGCCCCAGTGTCCCTCCCTGCAGCTCTCCCCCTCCCCCAGCTCCCAGCTCCTCCTGTAGCATCACCTTAGTCCCTGTGCTCAACTGCATGGAGAAACTTCCCACCCAGAACCTTCCCTGATTGGAACTTACTGGGATATAATGTGTTTAATTTTTAAATTGATTTCCCACCCTGCCAATCAAGAATGCATGTCCCTTGTAGAAAATTGGGAAAGTATAGAAAAGTGTAAGAAATGCAGGAAAAAGATCATCCATGGGATAAACAGATAGTTATTAAGTCTTTTCATAGAGGCTAACGTTTAGTTTCTGATTGATTTTGAGCTCTGCTTCTTACTATAGCTGTCTGACTGAGGCCAGTTACCTACCGTCTCTAAGCCAGTCTGCATCATAGTTACATTTGCATCTCTCTTGTAGCACTGTCTGAAAATAAAATGAGCTAACAAATGATAGGGCTTAACAAATGATAGGCGCTGGTATCAGCTAAGTGATAGCTATTATTAAGATTCGATGCTCAGTGCATGAGAGCTTTAACTGTTGTCCTCCACTGCCAGCCCAGCACCCCCGGGAAGGCCTCTCCAGGCAGGACAACAGAGCAACACTGCTGCAGAGCTGCGGGCACTGGGAATAATGCCTCTGGATTTGAACAAGCTCCCAGTGGAAAGTGGACAAGCAGAATTGGGTCCTGCAGTGCTGGTGGCCTCCTTCAGGACATATTGCTCCTGGGGATCCTTTTCTGTCCACTCATCCTCACTAACCACTGTGCTTCACTACCAGTCTCTCAGCTAGTTCTTTCTGGTTCGCTGGCCAGCCCTCCCTGGCCTTAAAACCTTGCCTCATTGCTTTCCTGACTCCCTTCTTCGCTCCCCAAAGAAGCTGATGACAAAAGTGAGAGGCTGCACACGTTTTATTTTACTAAGTAGTTTCTTTCATCGTAAAAGTACATTTTGCAGGGTATATGTATACATATGTTTAACACAAATAGACTTATAGTATATATACTCTTCTGCAAGTTGCCTCTTTTACTTACTCTTTGTTTTCCTGGAGTTTAAAATTGCCTTTTTTGTTCCCCTCTATGTTTTTACTTTTGAGTTTTTTCAAGTTCTCGATAATGCTAATAATTCTGCAGGGTTCCTCTTTCCCATCTGGAACCCTCAGTCACCTTTCTCCAAATTGGATTCTGCCTCTGTCATCCTGGGAGTTCTCTTATTCTTTTTTTGATTTGGGGGGATTATATCCTCAAGTAACTTGAGGATGTAAGTAACTTCAGATATAAGTAACTCAAGTAACTTAGTTATGTCCTAACTAAGAAAGGATATGTAGGAAGTAAGTGTCCTTGGTCTGAAATGTCTGGAAGTGTCTTTATTCTTCCTCATGCTTCATTGATATAATTTGGCTGGGGATAGCATTCCAGGTTGAAGTACTTTTCCTTCAGAAATGTTAAGGCACCGAGCCATTTTGTTTTAGCATCCGGTGTTGCCAGAGAAGGCTTCGTCTTTCTTTGGGAGCTGTTGAGAGGCAGTGTGTGCGATAGTTGAGGGTGCAGGCGCTACGCTCTGCTTCCGCAGCCCGGGTTCACCGGTTTGGATCCGAGTGTGGACCTACGCACCCCTTATCAAGCCATCCTGTGGTAGGCGTCCCACATAGAAAGTAGAGGAAGACTGGCACGGATGTTAGCTCAGGGCCAGTCTCCCTCAGAAAAAAAAAAGAGGAGGATTGGTGGCAGATGTTAGCTCAGGTCTGATCTTCAAAAAAAAAAAAGAGTGCAGGCACTGCAACTAGACTGCCTGAGTTTCAACCCTGGCTCTTACCGTTTGCTGGCTGTGTGACCTCAGTTTCCTTCCTGTGAAATAGGAATGATGATAATACCTATTCATAGGGCTGCTCTTCTAAGGAGTCAATGATTTAATAGACAAATAGTGCTTAGAAGAATTCCTGGTACCCAGTATAGTTCCTGAGGCTAATGTTAATATTTTTCTTTCTTGGAGCCTTTAATTTTTCTTTATCTTCAGTGTTCTGACATTTCACTAAGTGTGACCCATACTAGGATGCATCTGATATGTCGTAGTGAAATAGCTGATGCATCCAAGGTTGAATCTTTTTACATTTAGCAGACTCAACACACAATATTGCATTCAGTTTGAAGACATCCCTTCACCTCAGTGAAATTATTTGTTATAGTTCTTTGATAATTTCCTCTGCTCCATTTTCTCTGTTTTCTCTCTTTTGAACTACTAATAGTCAGGGGTTGGTTCCTAGATTGATTGTTTAAGTGTCCAATCTTTTCTCTCAATTTCCTAGTTTGCCTTTTTAAAAATGTGTTCTGAAAGATTCCCTCATCTTTATTTTCCAGTCCTTCAATTAAGATTTTTTTTAATTAAAATGTTTCCATCTCCAAAGGCTCTGTTCTTTGATTTTTCTTATTTTATAACATCATGTTCCTCTTTTATAGATGCTCCACCTTTGTGAGTTTCTCTGCGGATACTAATCAGAGGTTTAGTGGTTGGTTGTTATTGTTCTGTCTCCTGAATTACGTCTGTTTTCTGTTTGTTCTTCTTGGTTTTTCTCTTTTGTGCCGAAAGCTTTCTTGATAATTCTGGCCCATTTGTTCACATTTTTAAGTGAGATAATTGGATGTTTGATTAGGAGCTCTGTGTGTGTGGGCAGGAGTCAACTAACAGACTTTGCTTTATGGTGAGCAGGTGGCAACCTGGCCATGGTTCTGGAGATCCTGAAATGCCAGCATGTGGAGGACCTAAATTTGGGACATCACACATTCTCACTCCCCTAATTTTTCTCAGAGTTTATTCAGTTTTTTAAAGAGAAAAATCCCATGTAATGTATGTTATGTTTTAAATAGATAGATACATAGATCACCTCACAAATACCCAGGAAGGTAAATATTATCATCTCCATATTCCAGAGGAGTAAGTCGAACCTTAGAGAGGTTAAGTAAAGCATCCAGGATAACAGCTAATGAGAAGTGAAAGAACTTATAGTCAGGTTTTCCTAACTCCCAAACCATGTACTCCTAACCACTGTGATAAACCTTCCTGCATAATCCTCTAAACAGGGTTCAGAGGTGGATGGTTTTGGTGGAACTTGGCTTAGCCCGTCCCTCCCCCCATCCCTCCCAGAAGGATCTTTGTTACTGCTCCTATATGGAATTGTAGAGTCTTAGTGCTAAGAGGGTCACTTTGCTTTTAGCCTCTCCATGCAGCCATATTCTTCATCCTCAAAAGAAACAACCAGGTTCCCTGGATATTTGTTGAGCTTGACTTTCTTGACACAAAGAAAAGCTCTTGGCTTGGCATTAGACCTTTCAGGCCCTTTCCCACTGAAGGTCATTGCAAAGGGCATTGCGCTCGGGTATGTTTCTGAAGCCAAGGGCCACTCTGTTGGCGTTGTGGCAGCGTTTGTGTTGTGTTGAGATCAATAACATGGCTGTTTGATGCCTGGGCGCTGCCTCTGCTGTTGACAGAGTGGAGGCTCTGCGGAGTTGTCAGAGCCTTTCTCCTCTTGATGTTCTGATATTGTCCAAGGTCACTGTGAGTTAGAACTGAGTTCTCAGCCATTCTCCAATTCTGAGGTCGCTTGAAACCTCTCTGCCTTAGAGCCTACACTTGTGAAAAGACAATATAAGAATCATTTCAGCTACCTTTCAGGGATGGCTAGTGTCAGGTTGTGCAAGAAAAGTCGGGATTGTTAATTATGAGGCAAAGTGATCCAGTAACTCCCTGAATGACTTTTATTGATTTTTATTGTTTAATGTAACTTGGCATTTGCTAGAAAGTCTGCATGCAGAAAGAAATGAGAACATTCCCAACCAGAAAGTGGACTTCTTCACCCTAACACATCATTCTTCACAGTTGTGACATACATGCATGTTATCAAAGATAGAACACCCCCTCCCACAACATACACCTCTTCAGAAATTGTTTTCTCATCTGCAGAAAAGGGAGGGCTTTGTACTCATAGGAAAATAAATTTCTGGTATACATTTTAAAAGTGGCTCAAGTACATATTTTTAAAATAGGAAGGATAACATTAAATATGGTAAAATGTACATTTCAAAGGAGGTTTAAATATGCATTCTTGAAAACAAGGTGAGTGGTAGCCGGCCTCTGAGAAGGTCTCCTGTGGTCCCTGCCTCCTGGTATTCACGCCCTTGGGTAGTCAGTCCCCTAACACATTGGATAGGGCTGACCTGTGTAACCATTAGGATGTTGAAGGAAGGATGGTGTGTGGCTTCCAAAGCTAGATAAAATATGTTGTGGCTTCTACCTTGCTTTCTGTTGGATCTCTCACTTGGGGTAAAACCAGCTGCCATGTCATGGGGACATTCAGACAGCCCTGTGATGGGGTCCCGGGGCAGAGAATTGAGACCTCCTACCAACAGCCATGTGAGTGAGCATCTCTGAAGCAGCTCCTCCAGCCCGGTCAGACCTTCAGATGGTGGAAGACCCAGCTGGCATTTTGACAGCAACCTCATGACAGAGGCCCCAAGCTAAAGCCACCTAGCTGAGCGCTGCCTGAATTCCTGACCTACAGAAACTGCAAGATAATAAATGTTTATTGTTATTTTAAAACATGAAATTTGTGGGTTATTTGTAAAACAGCAATACAGTGAGTCACAGTAAACAAGGTGAAAGATTCAAGTATGTATTTGAAAATAAAAAGGAATCCTAGTATTTATTCAGAACTTTTGGAACATATGACAAAGCTCTTTGGATTATGTAGGGCTGATTGCACTCATTGTTCTCCTCTGTGGATGTAAAACCCCTGTGCATACCTGTCTGTTCATTAGGCTGTAATTACACCTTTCCAGGGATTGTCATTTCACCGTCACTGTAAGAACCTTTGGAGGTGGACAAGTTGAGAGGGAGGGGAAAAGACCTTCCTACTAAGCAGCAGTGAACCACAACTGAAAAGGTCAGAATTGCCTAGTCAGGCTGTGAGCACTAGCCCAGCCGTCTTCCAGTTCATACCGGTGGTCCTGCGGTCATCAGTCCTGCGGTCATCAGTCCTGCGTCTCCATGCCACTTTCCAGCACAGAGCCCTCCAAGAGTTGAAACCATCATGGGCTGAGCATCACAGTCTTTTGAACGGCAACTTACCTTGGAGTTTTGTAGGAAACAAACTTGGGCTCCCTCTGGTGGCCTTCTAGCGAATGTCTGGTGGCCACCCAAACATCACTAGGCCCTTTCTTTTAAGTACCTTAGCCATATATGAGTTAATTTAATGAAGTCCCTTTTCTATACATATATTGTAGAGGTAGCAGCTGGGAGTGTGATTTCCAAAAGGGAAAAGTTTACCTACATACCTTTTAAAAACCAGTTGCAGGTATTTTTCATTCCTTCCCACTTTTATCCATACCTTACTGGTGCAACTAATGGGTAATGATTATTGGGTTTACACATTTTAATAAAATCACAGTCTCATCACCCAGGCTATTCTCCTGGAAAGTCTTGGAGAAGTGGTTGCAAAGTTTGTTAAATTTTGCTTGAGAGCTAAAATACTAACGATTGACTCCGCTCCTCGTATATTTTCATATTTGCTGGTTTCAGAAGCCCCTAGGGGAGGTTCCAGGTGTGAATTACCAGTTTGCTTGCCCTCCCACGCTGTACCCCCACCACACACCTTCCCTGCCTTTGCCTTTGGGGTAGGAAAGGACAGGAATAGAGAGGGCAAAATGGGTACAAAATACAAAACAGTGATAGCAGATGTTTTTATGAAGGGCTTTATATAAATAAAGACAATTCGGTGATGATACACATGAGCTTTGCACAGTGAGTACTTAATATCTTCAGACAGGACAAATTCATAGTAAACTCATGCTAACCACTTTGGCCATCTTAGAATGCCCACATCATAAATTAATGGCAGAATTAGACTGAGCTTAATATACCAGCAGCTCCATTTCCTTTCATTCCCAAGGAAGTGTTTGGTATCTGTCTGCAGAGACATATTTGGAAACAAGACTACCTCTCTGCACTTAGCCATCAAGCATTTCAATAGTGAGATGCAGCAACAGCCATTTACTTTGTACCACCTGTCTCTCATTGTAAGTTTTCACCTTAATGGTTTTTATTAGCACTTTATGTTGCTAAGCAACGAGCCAAGTCTGCACTCTTCTCCGCCAGGCTATAAAAATGTCTGCTTAGTTCCCCTGGTTCTGAAAGAAACGACTATACCAAAAAGATGCTCTTTATGGTTGTTTTCTCCTGACCTTTTTTCTTTTTCTTCCCCTGTGCCCCTCCCAATATGGACATAGTGAAGTTTCAATACATCTTGGAACCACAGCCGCGCAGCAGGCGCCCCCTCCAGGCGCCATCTCCCGTCAGTGGACGCCCGGGGAGAGGCAGGAGGCAGGACGATTAAACCGTTAGGCCTGCGAACCAGATCGTCTATTACGAATTCACTTTTATTCTCGCAATCTGAAGCGAGCAGACGTTTGGCTTGTACGGTAGCTGCAACTGTGGTGACCCACACTTTGTAATTGGGAAATGCCACTTGTCGTAGTCCCCGGAAAATAGGATTGAGGAGGAGAAGGAGATGGATAATGCTGATGAGGTGCTTTTTTTTTTTTCCTTTAACTTGGACAAGTTTGGATACATTCTGCTAGGAAAAGGCAGTATAGGAGAGTCTAGAAAGATGGAGGCGTCTCCCGCGCAGCAGTTTGCCTCCTGCTTAAAAGCAGCGGCGCGGAGCAAGCTGCGATTCCCAGGGACCCCAGCAGTGGGCTGCGCCCCCGAGTCCTCGCTGTCCCAGCGGCCGGCCTCGGCCTTGAATTGCCCTTTCAGGGCGAGGGACTGAGTCATCTCATCTCATCTCCCAAGAAATGCTCTTTGGGTCTCTGCTACAGCCTGGGATGGAGACAAAGGCCATGGGGCGCAGAGCGTGGCTCTCTGGCTAAGGCACTTCCGAGGGGCGCCCAGCCGTCTTGGGCAGACAGAATTCTGTCGTCCTCTGCTCTGCTAGCGCTGTGGGTGTGGTTCTGAACAGTGATCTTTGCATTTTCTCTACGGTGATCTGCACAGAGTGGGGGAGTGCAAACCACAAGTCACTCCAAAAAGTCTATGTGTGTGTGTGTGTTCATTGAATGTTTCCCAGAAGATTTGACACTACACCAAAAAGCAGACAGGTAAACATCACCACTTCATCATCACTTTAAGTATCACCATAGCAATGTTATTTTTCCAGATAAATGTCTTGAAATGTGTCTCTCCTAGGGGCAGGCGGCAGTGGGCAAAGCAAATGCTCCTTGGGGTCTTTTACTTTGTTTAGAAAGTTGGGGATGGGGGAGCTTAAGAACATCTGCTCTTCAGAAATGTGGATTTTAGGCCTTTTCCTGGCATTTCCTCTTTTCAGACAAAGAAAACTTTGCTTAATGTCAACACTTGTTAGATTTTAAGCCCGTATTCTTTTCTGTTCTGAGTTTTTGTTTTGTGCTTTATTCAGGAAATATTTATTAAGCAGCCACTAGAGAATTTGTAGACACTAAAACTAAAACAAAGCCCATATTCCTGCTTTCATGGAACTTACATTCTAATGGGTGCAGGGAGGGGAATAAACAGTAGCGAGTGTAACGTATCAGGAAGTGACAGTATATCCAGGAGGATAAAGGAGAGAGTGATGAGGGTCTGTGTTACATGGCTGTTTGGGAGAGGTCTTGCCGATAAGAAAGCAGAGACCTTAAGAAATGAGAGTGTGAGCCACATGGAAATCCAGGGAAGAGCAAGCAGAAAGCCAGGAGCGTGGGGGATGTTTAAGGGACGACTGGAGCTGAGTGAGTGAGAGGAAGGTGCTGGAGATGAAATCACAGGGAGGGGCTGGATCACACGGGGCCTCCCAGGACAGAATCAGGCCTTGGGGTTCTCCTCTCACTAAGGTGCAAGTAGAGGAGAGTGGAGAAAAGACAGGGCACAGGTCAAAGCCATTAGCCCATGGAGAGTCCAGGTGAAGGATGACGATGAAGGTGGCTTGGCCCCGGGTGTTGGCTGTGAACATGATGAGAAGTGGTCATCATCTAGATATATTTTGAAGATAGATCAGGTTTTATAGGCCCTAAAGCTGATATAACTGGGGAGGCCTTATTTAAGGAAATAAGCAAAATTATCAATCCAAAATGAGGTATGAAAGTGAACATTTAAAGGTGTTCTTAACCTGGGGTCCATGAACACTCCCTCCCACCTCCTATGGGTAAAATTCAGGAGCTGTGCCCTTGGGTAGAAAAAAAGTACAGCTTTATTTTCATTAATCTTTAGCTGAAATGTAGCATTTTCTTCGATTATGAATGTAAGCAGCACACCACAGTTGTAAGAGCAGTACCTGTGACTTTGTCACTGATAGAGTCACACATGACTGCACGGTTGTGCAGATAACTCAGAATATCCTTCATGCTCGTCATTACCGTTTCTGTGGTTACCAGGCCTGCACTAGATCTTATTTAATGCACTAAGAAGTAAATATATTGCTCTATGATAAATTTGTTTCTTTAATATCATGATAACTGTATTTCAGTGGTGTCTTTTGTAATCACATGTACTTTATTTTATACATGTAGAAACATTATTCTGAGAAGAGGTTCATTGGCTTCACCAGACTGCCACAGAGGTCCACAGCAAAGAGAAAAAAAAGTTGAAAACCCATGATTTCAAATGAAAAATAAATTTAAAAACTTGTAATTTTAAAAAGCTGACAGATATTTAGAAAAATAATATTTTTATTAATTGCTTGTCACATTTGAATATTTTTCCCTGTATATGTATATGTGTATTTTTAGGATGATTGGCCCTGAGCTAACGTCTGTTGCCAATTTTCCTTCTTTTTTTTTTTTGCCTCTCCAAAGCAAAGCCCCAGTACATAATTGTATATCCCAGTTGTAGGTCATTCTAGTTCTTCTATGTGGGACACAGCCTCAGCATGGCCTGATGAGCAGTGCTAGATCTGCGCCCAGGATCCGAACCTGCAAACCCTGGGCCGCTGAAGCGGAGCACATTAACTTAACTGTTCGGCCACCTTTTCATTCTGCAGATATTTACAAAAACATATGAGCCATCCAGTTTCTCTTGAAAAATCAAAAGATCTGGCAATGCTGCATTCTCATCTCACTAGTTATACAAAATGACTTAGTAACAGAATTTTATAGAGAGTTCCTCATCTGAGGAATGGATGACTTTTCCATAGGCCAGCTTCTGACTTGATGCATTTTATACCTTGTTTCTCTTCCACCATCTACATACTTCCAATGTTGGGCACTGGAAGTTTGTATCATGATATGACCTCTGACCTTTTATTTAAGTCACATGTCACAATTCTAGGTGAATTGCCACAGTGGGTGGTAGAAGAATTTCTGGAAGTCATTCCTATGCCAGATGGCTGGCAGTAACTGAATTATACATGCAAATAACTACAAACCATGTAAATCGATCCCGCTAAACACAAACTAAACGTACCCCCAACTCAACCTCCCTTTGGTAGGATTCCAAAAATGTCTGTAGCCACTTCATTGCCACCCAGTCCTAGAGGGAGAGTGATCAAGAGGAAATCATAGTAGAAAGAGAGAGCAGTCTTAGAGTAGATATAATATCCAGTTTTTCTAAATTTTACAAAAACATTTGGACCTTGAAAGGGAGCTGTGCGAGAGAAGATTCCTGGCTTTTCCTGAAAAATCAGATGACCTAACGACGGCGGACCCTCGTCCCCTCAGGACCACAGTTCACTGGAGGTGGGTGGTCAACCGACCTTTCGACCAGGGCATGTGCTCTCCATTTTGCCAGAGCCTCTCCTCAGCCTGCCTCCAGCAGACCATGCCTGGCAGCATGTGTAGCCATCTGAGTTTGCAGCCCTGCACACCATCAAACCTGAGCGAGGCCTGCTTAATTCTGGCCAAAGGACAAACCTTAACTGTGCCTCTAAGTGAAGGTTGTCTAGCCCTGACTAAGGTTAGAATGGATAAAATAAATTAACCAAAAGCGTTAATCTACCAAAAAAGTCTGTCTTGATTTGAATTGGAGAAGAACCCAGAATTCACTATAATTTAACACAAGGTGCTGAGTATATGGAATCGGCAGTTTAATCAAAGCTCTTAGGTGTGCATCAGGGGTGCTGTGATTTATTCTGACTGAGGGGGATGAGGGAGCACTCATGGAGAAAGCAACATTTATTTGGATCTTTAAAGATCAGTGGGTTTGACCAAGTAGAGGATGGAATAGGGAGCATTCCAGGAAGTGAAATGGCATGAGCAGCAAGGGGATGGATGGATGCGGGAAAGTGGAGGATATGTTGGGGGCTGGATGGGGGTTTGGTGAGGGAGACGCTGGAGAGGGTAGGGGGCTGCGGTGGTGAAAGGCTGGGCTGAGGAAGGTAGGCATTTCATTTAAGCTATTGGACACCATCAAGAGCTAAGGTGTTCATGACTTATAATTTGTTAATGTGTCAGCCTATTGGGAGGGCTTACATTTTTTAAAAAGGCCTTTTAAAGCTCCAAAAATTTGACTCAAAGGTAGTCTTTTTTATTCGTTAATTTTTGGTTATGGAAAATCTCAATAATACAATGAACCTTCATGTGCCCGTCATCCAGCTTCAATAGTTATGAACTCATTGCCACTGTAACACCATCCACTTCTCCTTTTCTATATTGTTTTGAAATAAATCTCAGATATAATATTCTCTAAAAGATTGACTCTAAAAAAAATAACCATAATACCATTGATGTCATAATTTTTTTTTACAATTTGTTTCAGTCAGGATCCAAATAAGGTCCATAATTTGCAATTAATCCCTCTTTCCAATTCATCCATCTTTTTAGTCTCTTAATTGATAGTTTCCCTCTTTCTTTCTTATTTCAATTTGTTTTTTAAAAAAGAAAAAAAACCCAGGTTATTTGTCCTTCAGAATCCCCTCGAGTCAGGACTTTGGTGATGGCATCACTATAATGTCGTTTCATACATCCTTTGTCTCTGCAGTTGCTGTCATCTGGTAGTTGCATGTCAAGTAGATTCAGGTTTGATCTTTTTGACAAGACCATTTCATAGGTGGTGTTGTGTTCTTCCATCAGGAAGCACTTAATGCTTATTGTCTCTTTTTTGGTGATATTACCAATTGTTGATACTCAATTTGTATATAGGAATGGATATTCAGTGATGGAAATTCAGATATGCCAGCAGGTCAACTAGGGGAGGGCTATTTTTGGATACAGAGAACCAGGATATCTTGGCACCCTTTAAATAACACCTCACACCATGTGAGGTAGACAGGTTCTTAGTCTTTTTTTTGAAAAAGATTGGTCCAGGAGAGCTATTGTAACCATTTTTAGCTTTCTTCTCTCCCCATTCCCTTTTCTCAAACACCCTGTATGCTGACTCTCTCCTTGCTTCACAAATTATATTCCTTAATTCAACAAACATTTGCTGAGTGCCTACCCTGTGCAAAGAACTGAACTAGGCCCTTTGGGGAGGAGGGCTCCAAACTGGACTCTGCCATCAAGGATACTCAGGATCTAATAGAGGAACAAGAGCTCTAAGATGAATAGAATGGTACAACTAAAGCTCTGTGGACTTTCCAAGGGGGAACAGTCTCTTCTGACTGAGAGGAAGAAAGAGGCCTTTGTGGGGATGGTACTTGAACCGAGCTAAGGTAGATGGGGTGATCTGGAAAGGGATGTTCCAAGCCAGAGGATTAACGTGAAGACAGGCATAGAAGCAGCAGATCTTGGGTCATGTCTGAGAAAAAGTAAATAGTTCAGTTTGACTCAAAGGTGGGTAAGAGGAATAGTGGGAAATAGAGTTGGAAAAATTGGTTTGGAGTTAAATGTTCACTTACCTTATAGCCCAGCCATTCTACTCCTAGGTATTTACCCAAGAGAAATGAAACATATGTGCACTCAAGACGAATGCACACATGTTCATAGCAGCTTTATTCACCATAACCAAAAGCTGGAAACATCAGAAGGATTCAATGGGAATACCACACAGCAATATAAAGAAGAAAATTACCAATACATCCAACAACATGGACGAATCTCAGAATCATTAGAATGAATGAAGGGAAAAGGCAAGACTAATCTATAGTGACAGAAGCAGAGGGTGCCTAGAACTGGGGCCAAATGGACTACAAAGGGGCACAAGGGATCTCTTGGGGCGATGGAAATGCTTTGTGTCGTGATCGTGGTGGTGATTTCGTGGGCATACACGTCCATCAAAACTCATGGAATTGTGAACTTTAAATAGGTGCAATTGATTGTTTATAAATTACACCTCAGTAAAATGTGTTTTTTAAAAAATATGCTTGGGACACACTGTGGAAGTTTTTGAAAGACAGGCCAAAGAGTTTGGCAAGCTTTTAAAAAAGGGAGTGAAATGTTTGGATTGCAATGTTTAGAATTCAAAACTAGGTAAAGTTCAGGCCAGTATTGACTGCAGCACAGTTACCCAACATGTCACAGGTCCTCAGTCTGGGGCAGAAACTGAGTGTTACTGAAAGATAAACTGAGGCGTATTAAGGAATTTTAGAGGTTATTTGAGAAAAAATGATTTGATTTGAGCACTGCCAAACCGTAAGTGGTTAGGAGTGTTCCACCAATAGGGGGGAGGGGATGAGGGGGCGACGGGACACACACGCGTGTGCGCGCGCACACACACACACACACGACATGGGACTTTTATGGAGCAAAGGAGCAAAGGTGGAAGCAAAGCAAGGAGATGATTTGATTGGCTGCAGTTAAGCGATTGCCTCTTTGGGAAAGCCTAGCTGGCTGTTTGTGATTGGTTGTCCTTGGGTTTTGATTCCTTGACCTTGAGGCATTTACAGGCTTAGGTTTGGGTTTGCTAAGTAGGCTACTAAGGTATTAGAGCCAACTCAGTCTGCTGGCCTCCTTGTTTAATTAATTTAACAGCGTTTAGAAACTTTTCAAGGCAATTTGACAGGATTATTTTGTTGCATATAAAAATATAATCCAAAAATCTAATAAAATTTTAGAACTAGATCGTGTATGTTTTGTTTTTTTTCTGTGGTATTGTGATTTATAATAAATATGTATTTTGGTCTTTATCCAGGGTTCCCAGTACACAGCTCCTTAAACCTTTGTAATTTCCTAAGTGATAAGAGCTATAGGGCATCTTTTGTTCCCAGTTCCTGAAATAGCTCCAGAAGATAAAGGTGAAATGTGTGTTTTTGGTGTTCATAACAAGTCCCTTTCAGCCACCTCGGAGTTTATATTAACGAAGTGACTTTGGGAAAGTCCCACTGGATGGGGGCTGGCTGCCAGGGAAACCAACCACGTGATGAGATGGTTGGCACTTTCAGCCCCTCCTTCCCTGACCTCCGGGGAGTGGAGAGGGGCTAGAGATTGAGTTCAACCACCAGTGGCTAGTGATTTGATCAATCATACCATAAAAACTGAAAAGGAATTCCAAGAGCTTCCGGGTTGGGAACGTATCTGCATGGTGGAAGGGTGGGGTGGCACACCTGGAGAGGACACGGGGGCTCTGGATCCCTTCCCACATACTTGCCCTGTGCATCTCTTCCATCTGGCTGTCCCTAAGTTATAATCTTTTATAACAAACTGGTAATCCAGTAAGTAAAATGTTTTCCTGAAGTCTGTGGGCCGCTCTAGCAAATTAATCCAACCCAAGGAGGGGGCGTGGGACCCTCCATTTTCTAGAAGCACGGGTAACCTGGACTTATGATTGGCATCTGAAGGGGGGGCAGTCCTGTAGGACTGAGCTCTTAATCAGTGGGATCTGACACTATCTCTGGGTAGACAGTGTCAGAATTGAGTTAAATTGTAGGACACCCAGCTGGTGTCGCAGAATTGCTTGGTGAGTGGAAAAACTTAAACACACATTTGGTGACTAGAAATGTCAGAAGTGAATAGAGATTGAGAGTAGAGGAGACACACAGGAGTGTTTTTCCTTTACATTTTCTAATTCACTTTTCTGGTAACTCATATTTATTGCATTTTACATTTGCTACCAGTCCACAACAAATTGGACATCTAAAGAAAATCAGCCCTTTACCACAGATAGTTCGGGCAGCACTGGGCTGGAGTCACAACAATGTAAGGCAAGATTTTTCTCCGATAGTTTAGGTTAGATTATTGGGAAAAAGAGAGAGCTCATTAAAACTTGCCTGTTAAACTTTTGGTTGCCCAAGGAGCGGAAACTGTGTAAGGAGTGTGAGCAGACAGGGTAAGTGGGATTTAAAGTGGCAATTTACTGACAGTACGATTGGTTTCAGATTCCTGCAGTGCTCTCAGAACCTTGGACTATATTCAGATTAAAGTCTAGGCCGCTATTAAATAAATGAAGAACAAAATAATGGGGCAAAAATGGAAGCTTTTTCTTAGCACTAACCTCCTGCTAGAACCTGGAAGGTTAGAGCTACTCTCAGACTTTTTAAAGAAGTTATTTATACATAAGGGAAATGTTTTAAAGAAATCTAAGAAAGAGAAGGAAAGGCTAATGTTACGAGAGACTGCAGGGAAATGTCGCTGTGTAATAACTCCCACGCGGGGCGGGTGACAGGAGTTGGGCTGGGTGCCTAGCAAAGCACCGTGTCATTACATAAGGACACACACTCTCCCCTGGGCCTCGCTGCCGTGCACAGTGTACCCAGCCCACTGTGCCAGTGCAACACACCGAGAAGTAGCAGTGCAGACATTTCTCCAGGCAGAACGGCAATCACTAAACACAAACCGAAAAACCCCACAGTCGTCTAGCCTAGGGGGCAGGTCGTCTTCTCAAGGACGGGTAAGTTACGACTCAGGTCTCCCATTTCGCCTAGGTCCACGCTCACTACTCCGAGGGGGCTGCCAAGGAAACTTTGGAGATTTTGACCCACGTTCTGTGAAATAAAGTATGTAAAAATGCATTTCAATCTATAAAACATGGTACAAATATGAGGAAGTACTTCTGATTTTCCCTAACCCCAGTAGCTTCTGTGTGTACTTTTTTTACAACTCTCCCCAGTGTTACCTGCAGACCTTCAGCACACAGCCACATGCTAACAAGGTGGTCTCTTCACATGCAAGTCATGCAATCGAAGCAGAGAGGAATGGAGCCCTGCTATAGTCATGCCTGAGCCTCCTGACACCTTGTACATAAACTGGCCCCCTCGATGGCACTGACGTCCAGATTACACTGAAAATCACCCTTGAGAAGCATGCCCAAGAGACCCCATATCTGACTAATCCAGAAAGTAAGAACTGAGAAGATGGAAGGAAAATACCAAAAAAAGAAACTTTTTTTTTCAAGAAAATTTCCAAGAAATGAAAAACGTGTTTCCAAGTTGAAATAACGGATCAAGTGTCTCACAGAAAATTTAAAAAGACACGTATCAAGGAACAACATTATGAAATTTCAGATCATCATGAACAAAGAGAAGATGCTAAAAACTCCCAGAAAGGACAAAAAAGCAAGTCTCATACAAAAAAATGGCACTTAGAATAGCCATCTCCTCAGCAGCAACACTCGAAGCTGGAAGACAGTCAGTTTTGGGTCAACGTGAAAATCTGACAGATAATTATTCCTAACCTAGAAGTTGATCCTTAGCCAAATTGTCAATCAAGTATGAGAGAATAAGGATATATTATTCAAGCCAAGTCTCGAACAAGAAAAATATAACCGCTCCATAAGCCATAGAGAGCTGCCTCACCAAGGAGGAAAGAGGAAATGTGGGATTAGGTGGGGAGTGAATCCCAGGCCAAGGGGCAGAGGAGTCTCCACATGACAGGGCAGCAGGGTGGACACCAGTCCAGCCTGGAGCAGAATGGCAGAGGGCTCCCGGGGAGCTCTCCAAGAAAATAAGCAGGGGGTCTGGCAGGTTCCTGGAGCGCTTCAGGTGCTGGGAGGAAACCTACACTGCTTGCAGAGAGCTCAGGGGACGGGTTAGTGATGAGTACATAGGAAACTGAACATTGGGGAATATGAGAGTTATTAGCTCCGGCAACTATTAAACACTAATTAAAAATTAAAAATTGTACATATGGCTCAATTTGGAAAAATAAATAGTAATATCATGATTGTTAAATTAACCAAATTGTGAGATAACTATAGGGAGGATGGGGAAGGAGAAGTGGGGGGCTCAGGGGAGAGAAGAGCTGAGAGTTACAGGCAGCATGAAAGCTAAATCTTCATCTTCCAGGGAGAAAGTCAAAAGATAATATGTAAACCATGAAAATGAAAAATAAAGAAGTAATAGTTGATGCAAGTTAGACTTAAGCAGTTAGAAAAAAAAAGAAGGGCCGGCCCAGTGGCGCAGTGGTTAAGTGCGCACGTTCTGCTTTTGCAGCCAGGGGTTCGCCTGTTCAGATCCCGGGTGTGGACATGGCACCGCTTGGCAAGCCATGCTGTGGTAGGCGTCCCACGTATAAAGTAGAGGAAGATGGGCACAGATGTTAGCTCAGGGCCAGTCTTCCTCAGCAAAAAGAGGATTGGCAGCAGATGTTAGCTCAGGGCTAATCTTCCTCCAAAAAAAAGACGAAGAAGAAGAAAAAACAGTAAATAAGCAGCCAGTGATGACTTCAGAGAGTAGAAATCGCCTGGGAGGAATAGGGTAAAGGGACTGATGTTTTTTGCTGTAATCATTAAATTTAACAAGTTAAGCTATGATATGAAATATTTTGATTTTTTTAAAAAGCAGCAGATGCAGGCCACACACTGCACAGCATCAGTAGTATCTGCATCCTTTCAATCCTGTGACAAACGTATTGCGCACCATCCTGCTAAGTGGATGAAGATTGAGGATACAGCGGTGAGCAAACCAGAACAGAACCAAGCCACGCCCTCTTGGAGCTTGCAGGGAGAGGAAGTGGAGACAGATGATAAACAAATGAGCGAGGAAAATGCATTGTGTGTTAGACGGAAATAAGGGACATGTGAAAAATAAAGAAAGCAGTTGAGCATACCAGGGTAGGGGTGTAGTTTTAAGTGGGGTGGCCAGGGAAGGCCGCTCTGATTTTGACGAGATGACCTTTGAGCAGAGACTTAAAGGTGGTCAGCATGAGCCATGTGGCTCTCAGGGAAAAGTATTTGGGCTGAGGAAACAGCCAGTGCAAAGTCTGTGAAGAGGAAGCATATCTGCTTAGGGTTGCCATGTAAAATACAGGATACCCAGTTAAATTTGAATTTCAGATAAACAAGGAATAATTTTTTAGTATAAGTATGTCCCAAGTTGCATTGGGAATATTTGGTGTAGGAAGAGCATAGTAAGCAAGAGAGAGAGAGAGATGAGGTCATCAAGATGGGAGGGTCCAGATCATGAAGGGCTTTCCAGGACATGGTAACGACTTTGCATTTTTACTGTGGGAGAGGTGGGAAGCCAATGGAGAATTTTGAGCAAAGAAGAGGTATGATCCGATAGTTCTAGAAGGGTCACCCTGATAAGTATGTTGAGAATAGACTGATAAATTTGGAAGCATGAAAGCAGTCAGCAGGCTGCTGCAATAATCCAGTGAGGAGATGCTGGGGGCCTGGATCAGGGTGGTAACCATGGAGATAGTGAAAAGTGGGAAGATTCTGGATATATTTTGAAGGGAGAGCTCATGGAATTTGCTAATAAACTGGACATGGAATGTGAGAGAATTCAAAGGTGAGACCAGGTTTTCAGCCCGAGCAACTGGAAAGATGGAGTTGTTATTCATTTATTGAGACAGAGAAGTCTGTGGCTGTAGGAGGAGTAAATCTGAGGGTTTTATCAAGAGCTTGGCTTTGGTCATGGAGATGAAGGGTAGGTGGTGGGATATAGCGGTCTGGAGATCAGGGGAGAAGTCTTGGCTGGTGATACAGATGTAGGAGTTATTGTAGGTCTAACTATCAGAACCATTCCTTTGTCTTCTCCTGAAACAGTTACCTATTATCAAAATAAGGCTGCATTATAAACCATCCCAAAATTTCATGCCTTAAAAGAGCAACCATTTGTTTAGCTTAAGATCTTGTGAATCAGCAGTTTAGGCTGAGCTTAGCTGGGCGGTTCTGGTCTTGTTTCATTGTGTCCAGGCTTTGTCATCTGCTGTTGGCTGGCAGGTCAGCTGGCTGCTCTAGGATGATCGCAGCTGGAATAATTCATCTCTACTCCACGTGGTCTCTCATCTTCCCGCAGCTAGCTTGGCATTGTTCTGGTGGAGGCAGTGCTCCGAAAGAGAGTTGAAGTGCTTGAGGTCTCTTGAAGCCTAAACTGTAACTATCGCACTAACATTTCTGCCACATTCTCACTGTCAAAGCAAGTCACAAGGCTGCTGGTGGAGGAGCAGGTGATAGATAGCACCTCTTGGTAGGAGGAACTACAAAGCCACATGCAAAGGGAAACCATACAGGGAGGCCTTGGGGGCCATCATTCAATCAACTTACCACGTATCCCAACTCTGAAACATTTCAGCCCAGTCCTCTTTTCTCTCCAAGAAGGACTATGAAAAATCCGCCTGTGATAGATACAATGAGATAAGTGACGTTGGTCTAGTTTTTTACTTCAGTTAGAACCAGAATCTTAGTGGGAGGGAGGCAGGGTCCAAGAATACCGGGATGAAGTGAAGGGAGAAAATAGGATGAGGGCGCAAGCAGGAAGAGAAGGAAGACGATATACTGCAACCATATCACGAGGCCTCGAGAGAAGCCATCAAGTCCCAAAGCTACAAGACCCCACCTGTCATCTCGTGCTTTCACGCAGCCCCTGCCTCTATGAAGGGACATGAAAAACACTCAGCAAGACTCCCATCTGTGCCATATTAATCACTCCATACAACCTCGTTAACAAGTAAGTCATGTCAGTGCCTGATAGCCATGGTGGTAGTTAGGAAATTCTTCCCTTTTTGTATCATAAATCCCTATTTCTGTAGCACTCTAAGCCTGGACCTTCTTAGATCTCAGGTTCTCAGAAGAGAGAGGACAACAGTATTTGTGGCCTCGGATGTCTAGCATTATCCAACTATGTAGGTGTCCCTTCTCCATAATGTCCTTGGGCACATATTTTCCATCCTGCTCCCAGACTGGGTGCCTGTTGAAAGTGCTGAGGGAGTTTCCGGCATCCCCCATGGTGGGGTGGCCGCAGGAGGGAGAAGTGAACAGCAAACAGACGATCCAGATGCCACAAATGCCTTAACATGAGAAGAGGGGCATGTTTTGTCATCGTGTTTGCAGACGCTTCTCCGTGCACTGGACAGCTTCATCCCCTCCCTTGCAGGGCTCACGTCGTATAGGGGGACAGATGAGGAATAAATTATATTTGAACACCAAAAAAAAAAGAAAATGTTGTGGTGCTGTGATCTGGCAGCTCCAGACCAGGGCCAGGTGCAACAGCATCTATGGGCCTTTCATCCGTCTTTCAAGTGCTTCTTCCAGAAACAGACCAAGAAAAAAGGCACCAGCTTTCAAGACTGGGATCAACTCTGCATTTTCAGAGTTTTGTTTTGGAAACAAAAAGAATATGAGCACTCAGAGAAGAGATTCATGCTGTACAGGAAGGTGTTAGGCTAGCCCATTTTAAAGTGACATCTAACTACTTGTTAACCCTGGGCAAGTCTAAGAGTAGCTCAAAAGAGTTTTAATAGAGAAGCATAGCCTTAGAGGCTCAGTGAGTAGACATTTATAGAAGATGGAAAGGACCTAGAGATTAAACTAGGGGTCATCTAGTTTAATCATCTTATTTTGGATAAGGCTCTGTGGCCTTGGGAGTCTGAGCCAGCACTGGAACCAGGGCTCATGGCTCCCCATCCAAGATATACTCCACAGCCCATGCTTCCAGCAAACCACTAAGTGTGTGATGGCAAGGAGATTTTGAGTGAAAATAGGGTTTGAGGACAGCAACCAGGGAGTAGGTAATGCACATGGGCTAAACATATTCTTGAAATATTTTCTCAGGGCTACACAAAAATCAGAGAATGCAAACAGGCATCCTGTAGTTCGCACCTAATTCACAGTAGAGACCAGCATTCTAAGACCTTCTCATGGTAAAGGCACTCCTGTGATGGCCTCCATTTACTGAATCAGCCACCAAGGTAAGTATTAGCATCTGTTTTCCAGATGAAGATACTGAGGCTTAGAGAAGTTAAGATGCTGCAGTTCTCACAGTTAGTAAGTGGTGGGGCTTTAATTAGAACCCAGATTTCAAAATGTTGCCACTGCACCATCCTCATCCCGCATGCTTTCTTCCAGAAATTGAAATACTGATTTTTTTTTAAATTTGCCAAATTGATGCAAAATGGCATCATCTTTCATTTTGTTTTAGCAAATCTAAAATGGAATTTCAAAAAACAAAAAAAGAATTAAGAAGGAAAACATGTATAACACAAATCAGATGCTGAAACATCTGGTGTGCCAAGTGGAAAAAAGATATCACAACGTGAGTTCCTATATATGACGCTCAAACCCAGCCGCACCAGTGTATGTGCGGGGCAGGCCTGGGGGGCGGCAGCAGTCATGAAGAAAGACTTCGGAGTTTTAGCTGGTAGAAAACTCAGTATGAGTCACCTATGTAATACTGTTACACACCCCGCCCCCCCCCCCCCCAAAAAAAACCCAAATGTAAGTTTAGGCTGCATTCAAATATTATTGCATTAAGCAGAACACGTGGAAAATGAGGGCCAGCCACACCTGGAGCACTGCAGGGCGCTCAGGGCACCTGGGTCAAGAGGGCCATGGGTTGAGGCCCCTGAGCACTGAGTGGGAGAATTTGTTGACTTTTAATACTCCTTTCCACTCTGGTGCTTTACATTTTGTTCTAATAAGAGGGCAGCAACTACAAGCCAACCATGTTGGCAGTTTCCCACTCAGTTGTCTAAGGAAGTCACTAGATAGTTCTGTACTTCCTGCTACAATCGTGGTTCCTTAGCCCCCCACAGGTGGTGGAATCCCCAGAGGGACTTTCAAAAAGCTACACATTCTGTTTCAGTAGGTTTGACGTGGGGCTCAGCATTTAAAAAAACTCAATTCATTTAATGAGTAGGTAATACATTGACTTGATTCAAAAATTACAAAAGGTACACAGTGAAAAGTCTCCCTTCTAGAGTGTTTCCAGTTTTCTTCCAGAGATTTTCTATCTTTATGTATCTTTCTAGAGACATCATATACATGCCTTACTTTGAGATTAGGTACCAGGACTAACGGCTTCAGCAAAACACACTTCAGGTAGAAGATACTGCTCTTCTTCAGACCAAAACATTCTCATCTAATTATCCACTTTTCCAAATTTAGTGACTGCATTTGAAAAGTACAGGAGCGACCCAGGGAACATGATGGCCCAAAGCATCTCAGGGCCCAGTGAGATCTCATTCTTTACTCTATCAGCATATCCCTCCTGAATGCCATTGGCAAACAAGGAAGACTGCCAACACCTGTCCTTACTTGCAGGAATAACGGTGATGCAAGGACAAGGAATCAATGATTTCAGTAAAGCAGAAGAGGGTCACCTCACTCAAGCGTGAGTGCGGGTTGGGTGGGAGGGTTGCAGGACTTGGTAAACTCTCCCGAGATGAAACAAAGTGCAGCAGTCTCACAGAAATGAACACGAGGACTTTTCAGGAGAAAGAAGAGCTCATGCAAAGGGACAGTCGGGGCAGCCAAGGGCAGATGGGGAGGGACAGGTAAGCTTGAACAGGTAGGCAAGTGGCCCAATTATGAAGGGCTTTGTATAGAATTTCATTATACGTTTATATTGGAGGCAATGGCAGGTTTCTTCCTTAAAAAAATTCCTTTCTGGGGCAGGCCC
Source organism: Equus caballus (assembly GCF_041296265.1). Lineage (NCBI taxonomy): Eukaryota > Metazoa > Chordata > Mammalia > Perissodactyla > Equidae > Equus > Equus caballus. The sequence continues at coordinate 45,720,007 of NC_091700.1, read as the reverse complement.
AGCAGCACAACGGTTAAGTTCGCAGGTTCTGCTTTGGCAGTCCAGGGTCCACCGGTTAGGACCCTGGGTGTGGACATGGCACCGCTTGTGAAGCCATGCTGTGGCAGTCGTCCCACATAAAATAGAGGAAGATGGATACGGATATTAGCTCAGGGCCAGTATTCCTCAGCAAAAAGAGGAGGATTGGCAGCGGATGTTAGCTCAGGGCTAATCTTCCTCAAAAAAAAACAAAAAGAAAAACCCTTTTCTATTTATACCTTCCCAGGTTCTACACCTAGATACAAAGTAGAATGATTAAATGCACAAGTCCCAGCTAGCAGTTTGGATACATCTTGAGAAATAACCCTATTGAAACAGTTACTACATCAGATGGGTCATTCCTGGGTTGTGTGCTCACGCATCTTAACTATGATTTAGAAACAACAAAATTCTCTATCTGCGATGGCAAAGTCTGGTAGAGGTGCTTAACCCCTAAAACTGTCCTATTCCTTTTTAGAGTCCACAGCTATTCTCACATATCTCCTTTGGAGAAGAGTCAAATGTCAAAATCTATATACTCAAAGCTTACATTTGCACTTTTAGTATACCTGAGTGAATCTGATTATACATTGGTCACCTGCCTATCATCTGCACAAGAGACCAAAATTCACTGCCCAACAAGTTGTCTCTACTTCTGAACTTATCTTGCTCCACCCAGCAATTTCCAACCTCTAACAGAACACACACACCTCTCATATCCACACATGCATGCATTTCGGACTTGCTACATAATTTGTGGGGCCCAGTACCAAATGAAAATGGGGGGCCCTTTTGTTTTAGGAATTCCAAGACAGTGAAAGCAGAGCATTAAACCAAGCACGCAGCCCTTCTAAGTGCAGGGCAACTGCACATGCTGCATGCCCACGAGGCTGGCCCTGCGCGCGCTGCAAACAGGAGGAAACCAAGGGGAGTGGTGAGTTGTGTGGTGCGTTACAGAGTAAGATCAGCGAATATGGCCAGGAGACTGGGTAGGGGGAATAGGAAGGCGCTTTAGACACAGGCAACCCGAGGTGTGGGGAGAGAATATTGAGCAAAATGATCACTGGACGTTGACAGGGGAAGCTAAGCAGTAGTTGGAAGGAGTTTGGCACAACTCTCACACCCCATGAACCAGAGGGTTTAGTAACTGCCTTAGACAAACAAGCCTCCACGTTGCGCTTAGGATGCTAACATCTCTGTTGCTCTCACATTCACACCCAGTCCTCCTTTGTCTCCTCCTCCCTCGTCTGTGGGGCAGAGAACAGGTCGCACATTACTTAACCAATTTTCAGAAGCTTAGTCACTTTTGCTTTTAACAGATGCCAGCAGTTGTTATTTACCAGCCTGTTGATATTATGGCAGTCACCAGGGGCTCTGACACCCAGCACAGCTTCCACTCGAAAAACTCCATCCTGCAGATTCCTAATGGAGGAGCTTTAGGCAGGACGGAGTGCTAGGAAAGTGAGGGAGAAAGACACTATGCCTCCCAGCAACAGCTGAGTTTTCTTAGCTTCCAATTTTATACTTGCCATCTGTTGATATACATTACCTCAGTGAGGCAGTCAAAAGTGTTAATGTTCTCCTTTTAATTTCATGTGCAGTATTTCTCCCCTTCACTTGCTAGTTTTTTCCACCAGGTTGAGTATTAGTTTGGGTATTTGACTAACATGACAAATTGGCAGTTCTTGAGGGAGACTTCCAAATTAATGTAACTCAAGGAAAAGGAAATTACATGTATAGCCCTGTTTTGAATAGATGTCCACAAAATACCAGCTTTCTCTGCGACTGGTCAAATTTCTACCAGCTGTTTAGGGAATGGTAGATTCTGCACTGGGTAGAATAATTTAATAACCCAGCGCTCCAGATGAGGCCATGTGCAAGGTGCAGTCGATAAGCTAGGGCTTGCATATTAATAAACCAGGACATGTCTGCTGTCTTTACATGAGGAAAATCACCAAGTACACGACTGGATTTCTAGTGTCAAACTAAATGTTAAAAAGCGAGGACTGGGGGCTGGCCTGGTGGCAGTGGTTAAATTCGCACACTCTGCCAGTTCAGATCCTCCGTGCGGACCTACACATCACTTGTCAAGCCATGCTGTGGCAGGCGTCCCACATAAAAACTTGAGGAAGATGGGCACGGATGTTAGCTCAGGGCTAATCATCCTCAGCAAAAAGAGGATGGGTGGACAAGAGCTAATCTTCCTTAAAGAAAAAAAAACCCACCTCAGGACTGAATGTCTAGTAGCTCTACAGAACTAGAACTATTAAAAATACTGCGCTCTTGACTAGCAGTTGTGGTGTGTCCTCTCCGTCAGAGGACCCTTCAGGTGAGTCACCTGAAGTCTGACTCCACCCATAAACTGTGACTCACGCATGCAAAAACACTGCATAAGGCGTTCACCCCAGTCTGTCTTCCCTGCTCTACCTCAAAAGCTCAGAAAAAAGAGCACTATGCATATCTAAACGAATGGAGATGTCAAGCCTGGAGGGGGTGGTGGGAGGAAGCAGTAATTGAGGAAACACTGAACAGGCAATTACTTCGGGAAGAATCTTCCCCTAGGCTCACAGTTGACATTTTCCTCACTGAATTGTATGGAATCCTGCTAAAACCACATCCCCAGCATATGGAGGAATCTTAAACGCCAATCCCAGGCCTGTTATATGAAACCATGTATAATAGCACAAATCCACAATCTACATACAGACTCTTGGGAAATAAACTGGATCGACCCAGTAGTTAAAAGCATGCCCCCAGGGGCTGGCCCCATGGCCGAGTGGTTAAGTTCGCGCGCTCTGCTGCAGGCGGCCCAGTGTTTCGTTGGTTCGAATCCTGGGCGCGGACATGGCACTGCTCACCAAGCCACGCTGAGACAGCGTCCCACATGCCACAACTAGCAGGACCCACAATGAAGAATATACAACTATGTACCGGGGGGCTTTGGGGAGAAAAAGGAAAAAATAAAATCTAAAAAAAAAAGCATGCCACCAACAAGCACAGCCAGACACACTATTGCGGCGCTGCCTGAGGGAGGGACTTGGAGGAATTCGGTGGGACAGATATAAACCACCAGCGTTATTAACCCCATCTGCAACTCCAAGCTTGAAGAATCCTTAGTGAGATGGCTGTCAGAGCAGTTAACTTTATCACCCTTTTTCTTTAGTTGTGTATGTTAAACACGTCAAATACTCGTCCTTTGGAATAATGGAATGCTAAATGTTACCTAAAGAACTAAATATCAAAGTAGCTCACATTTCTATGCAGTATCAAGAGAAAAGTTTTTAATTCATTGCTTTTCCAGTATGGTCCATAGCCCCAGATCACAAATCTACCTAAAAACATCAAATTGGGCCCTCAGTTCTTACAGGCAGTCTCTGGAAAAACATGCCAATTGCCACAAAACTGAGCTCTTTTGCAGGAATAGGTTTGCGGCCCATCAGAGGGCTGTCAGCCATTCTTTTACCACGAATTAAGGGTTGTGCAGCAGTGACCTAATAAGCGTAACTTTATAGTCACTAAGATGAGTTCAGGTCCCCCTGGTTTTAGCTCCATCTTACAGACAGTATTCTGGCTGCTAGCCAAAGTCGCTCAGCTCCATGCACATGCACACAGATGCTCAGAAGTTTAGGATGCTTTATCAGGGTTTTTTCCCCAAGCTGCTTGAGGTTTTGGCTCCTCTTTCAATTTTACCATAATTGTGATCATTACCAGTTTAATTTGTTGAGTTATTGGTTAACCTTGCAGTTCAGATGATGGAGTTTACATCAACACAACATTTACTGGGGATTTAACTAGATTTTAAGAAAAATGCCTAATGATTCAAATGTGAGTCATTCACACCTCTATTACTTAAGCAGATGCACATGTAATAAAAACCATGGACTTGTATTAAGACATTTCAAGGGCAATATGCTGCCTGTGAAATTGCTGGTCTCTTGAGCCCATTTTAACCAGGCTTTCTCCCTGTTACTCAAACCACGTGTTCACCTTAGTCCTCATCCTACTTGACCAGTGTTCCACAGGTAACCCCGTTGACTGCTGCCTCCTTCCTAAAACATTTCTTCCAGTTGACCTCCAGGAGGCTGCTCCCTTGGTTCCTAGCTCAGGAGCAGTTCCTTCTTAGATCACCTCCACTGGTTCATGTGGGTCCAGCCCTATGTTGGCGGGCTGCGTCTACCCACTCTCCAAGTGGTCTCACCCAGTTGTTTCGGCTTCAAATGTCATGTACTGAGACCATCCCACTCTCTCAAATTCTCCAGCTTAGACCTCTCCACTCTCCTCCCAAATACCCGACTGCCTACCCAATTCGAACCAGGAATCAGCATCTCAAATTTAACCTGTCCAAACCCAAACTCGATTCCCACCCTCAGTCTTCCTCTTCTGAATGTTAACTCCTTTCTTCCAGATGCTCAGGACAAAACGCTTGACATCACTGTGAAATCATTCTTTCACCTCATTCAACACATCAGCAAATCCCGTTGTCTTTACCTTAATTTCCACCCATCTGCACAACTACCACCCTAGACCAAGCCACTATCTCACCCAAAAATATTCATTAGACACGGTTGTTCTCTTTGCTTTTACCCTGCTACCCAGCAGCCACAATGACCCTTTTTGGTCAGATCAAGTCACCTTTCTGCTCTAAGACCTCCTGTGGCTTTCCTTTATGATCCAGTTTCCTCTTTCCATCTTGGGTCCAGCATACTGGCCACCTTGTCCTCAGAACATGTCAAGCACACTCCAGACTCTGCACTTGCTTTGCCTGGAATGCTCTGCCCCCAGATATCCACATAGCCTATTTCCCTGCTTTCAGGTTCCTATTCGATTATCGTATTACAAAGGCCTTCCTAGACCACCCTATGTAAAAGTCCTTTCTCCACTTTATTGTTCATTATGTAACAAAGCCTAGGGCTTAAAGGCCACCAAGAACATGCCCAAATCAAATTAGCATCAATGACACAAAATGCTACGCCTTATGATGTGTATAGAATTCACATATTTTTCTTGCACAAAATATACCTCAAGAGTTGGGCTGGCCTGGTAAAATAGTGGTTAAGTTTGCGTGCTCTGCTTCTGCAGCCTACAGTTTGCAGCCTGGGTGCAGACCTGTGCAACGCTATCAAGCCAGGATGTGGCAGCATCCCACATACAAAATAGAGGAAGATTGGCAGATGTTAGCTCATTGCCAATCTTCCTCACCAAACAAAAAAGGAAAAAGAGAATATATATAACTCGAGTAACTAGAAAAAGAGCAGAAATAAGCATCCTTAGGCAAATACCTGGACTCTTCACTTCCTGAAGAAAGCTGCTGCAATGCTACTCCTGTTCTTGCAGACTTTTCCATGACCAGCTCACTAAATCAGGTTTTAGCTTAGATGTAACCTCAAGACCTCTCCCACTACCAAGCTATCTTCATCTCCACAGCGTTGACCACTACTTGAAAATCCTCCCATTACCACGTTTCAGAGGGCAAGAGGCCTCCTAGATCAGTGATTGGCACTTTACCTACATTTTAATGTCAGAAATCAGAAGGCTTAAAATTGCCATCAGCTTGACGGGGGGGGGGCGCTACCAACCTGATTTGTATCCGTCTCAGGTTCTGAACCACCCAATGGACTTCAGTCACTAAGACAAGTTCCCGATTGCCAAATCACTGGATTCATGCTGGGTTCACATGCCACATGACCAGGTACAAGAATCTCTCGCTTGCCTTTAGTTTTAAGCTATAAGCTTTTAAAAGTGTAATCAATCAGAAGGCAAAGGCGTAGGGGAACAGTTTTCAACACTTCCCTTGTAAACTCAAACTTTAGATTCTTCCTTGGAGTAAACAGCCTCTTCACTGTTTACAAGGTTACTTCCAAGTGGCAAAAATTCTCTCCATGTTTTTCCCCTGTATTCCCCCATTCAATCTTGGCTGCCACAATGAGACAGAAAGAAAGCGCGAGGACACCTTTTTCTTGCATCTGTAGTGGAAACCTTAGCAGCAGACAGTAACTGCTCCAGGTCTGTCAAATAGATGCGTTTTCATATACTCATTCTGATACCCACAGCCTTCCCAGATACAATATACTGCCCCGACAGTTGCTTTTTCCTCTGCCACCAACTATCCCATATTCAATCTATAGTTTCATCTTTTAAAGCAGAGGCTGGCAAACCTTTCCTGTAAAGGGCCACATGGTTTGTTCAGGATTTGAGGCCCAAAGGTCTCTGTCACACTCATCTCTGCTCTTGCAGCATCAGAGCCAGTCAATGCACAAACAAACGAGCATAGCTGTGTTTCAATAAAACTGGACACAAATTTGGATTTTGTAAGTTTCCACATCCCATAAGCTACTTTGATTTTTTCTCAACCACTTAAAAATGTAACCACCACTTTAAAATCATACAAAGACAGGTGGCAGGACAAGCCAGTCTGTCAACCCCATTCCAAGGAGTTTGACAAGCATTCATTCCAGGAGACATCTAGATTTCTCTAGAACTTGGGTCTACTTGAATTAGGATAAATAAGCTGACACAATACTTTGCTTCCAACTGTATTAGTCTCTTTTTATTCTTTTGGTAATCTCTTCCAGGGTTAACTACTTCCGTTTGGAGGTGATGAAATGTCTGAGGAATCCACTTCAAATGTTGGCACTGCTATGAGCATGGTCTTTCCCTTTACTTCAACTCAGAATTAAGACTTGTGGTTCTTGGTTTTTATATTCCAGTCCCGGAAGTAGTTTTCACTGTAGAAGTGATCTGAAGGCAGTCTTATGCTTTCTAGTAGTGGTCTACAACCAGGCTCTAGCTTCTCCAGGAACACTACACAAGATGGATTTAAATACGGATTAAACTAAGAGGCATTCTCTCAAATGAGTTTAAATGCATTTTATTTTTAGACAACCTACATGACATGTTTTTTCCTTAAAAACAATGCCTCCGCTCCAAATAAATCAAGGTCAGAATAAATGAAGAGCTCAAGATGACATCAGTCCCATTTGTCTAAGTCCTGGTGTTGTGTGGATGAAAAGCAGCAGCCAGTTATGACAGGTGTAGATCCAAAGTAATAGCCAAATTTGTTACTGTAAAAAAAAAAAAAAGGGAAAATTGTATTAACACTTTTTTCCAATATGAAGCTACTTAACATTTCTAGGCTGCAGATGTATTCCCCTATTCAATCTGAGCCGCCACAGAGACAGGCAGAAAGCGCAGGGATTTCTTTCTTTCGCATCCTAGTGCAAACCAAAGGAACAACAGCAAATTGTTCAAGGTCTATCAGTGGATGCAGAGCCACCCTCACCAGAGGCAGCACATTTTCCAGAAAGTTTCATTCTGAGCAAAGTCCCACTCGCATATACTTTGTTCTACCAACAAAAACTCAGATATTCTCTGCATAATCCCTTTAGCAAGCCATCTGTACTGTCCTAAGACATTTTTGTCCATCATTGACTCTAATCTTGTTTAGTGTGGCCTGAAGTTTATCTTGTTCCTAATTTAGGTGGAAGCCTCTGAAAGCCAGGATAATGAATGCTTTCATTTGTTTTGCCTCCAGCAATTCCTTGCATAGCAGACATTCATCCATTTATTTTACTACAGTAATTTCCATATTGAGTCAGCAGCCAGCTTGAAACTCTACCTTCTAATAGCTAGTTAACATCAAGGCTTTCAATGACCAGTTGTCAATTATCAGTAAACCAAAGCGAAAAAGGTTTTGACACTCATGTCTGTGTGGCAGAATAGGAAGAAAAAGGCAGTCTGATTTCAACAGGCCATTTCTAGAGGGAAAGATCAACACAGGGTGTTGTCTCTGATCTCCAGTATTCAAGCTGTGCTTTGTAATACCATTGATGATAAAGTTTTCTTTAGCTAAAGAAGATTCTAAGTCTCTGCACCATAAAATTTTTCACGTGAAACACAACCCTCTTTAGAGCCCCAAAGTAAGAGGAACACTTGAAAAGGAATGCTGTAGAATCCAGTCTAACTACCCCAGTGGCATGAAACAAGGAGAACCACACCTAAGATATCTCCATTTCTACTTTACTGATTTCAACCCACTTCCTTATACTTACACATTTCTCCATTTCTAAACCATCCTTAAAGAAAATCATATACGGGGTCACACCATCCTCACGGTAGTCCAGCAGAGCAACCATGCCATCTGGATTCATGTTTTCACCAATAAAGAACTTAGGAAGCAAACAACAAATACCCACAATTAGACCGTTATATACAGACATGTCATATCAAAACAAACCACGACAAAAAAAAAGGATGGTTGAGAACACCACAATTTCATCAGCAGACTTTCAGCAACTAAAGGCGCTAATCCCTAGAAGAAAAAATGCTCACTAATCAAACTTCTGTTCACCCAATTAAAGCACTAATAATGACCAGCATGAGTACAGAGCAATCCAGGAACACTTTAGGCTTTCTGCAAACTTCTCTCTCAGCCCCACATACACAATTCCAAACCCTAAAAGCCTGGTACAGTCAAGCACAGGGAACATAAGGCTACCAATGAAACAGCACATCACAGGGGGAAAGTTCTCTTATGGCCAGAAAATATGTAAAAGCTGGAAACTTTAAGAGCGAGGTTGTGATGGGTTTTTCGTTCATGTCTTAGAGGTAAGGCGAAGTCACTGCAGTTTCCCAACAGAACAAGCTCAGATCAGAAAGAGCTCCAGTGGCAATGAGACATATTGGAATTGTAAAGGAAAAGGAAACTGGAAGACCACTTAAGAGGTTAACAAGTAATTCAAGAAAGGAACTGAGAAATGTGATCTGGGAGGCGAGTAGGGATGAGATTCTGGAATCAGAAGACAAGATCTGGAAACACCCTTGGGAACAGGGAACATTACTTTCTACAGCCTCAACTGCTAGAGCTGAATCTCAATTATTTAAACTGCTCAAAAGCCCAGAAAAATATCCACAACTTAATTACATCAAAGATTCATCAAATAACTAATTTTTTGTTCTCACAGCTAAAATTGTACAATCCTTTGATCCAAATATTTAAGGTATTTACCTGGTAGTTTTTGAAATTAGCAAGGATGTGCTTGATTTGTTCTGCAGCCCCTGTCATAAAAGGTTTTACTCTTTCTGGTCTCTGTTCTTCAAGTTTGCCTTTGATTCTAAAACAATGTTTTATTAATAGGTTAACGTATGGAGTTCTGAGCAAAATAAATCTCATTAAGTAAAAAATCCAAACGAAAACAAACACATACTGAAAAGGGCAACTAGCTGTCAGGGAGCAAAATAACACAGCACAATCAAATTACTAGTTCACAGGACAGATGTTTCAAGACTGTTCACAATTTTGAATCTCATAATAACTTATTTCCAAAGTACTATCTGAAAAGCCAAAACCAAACTGCATGCTCCAGTACGCTCTCATTAGTTTATTTATAGAAAAGCAACCACCCCTGTGAGCTCATCAATTAAAAAAAAGGCCTTTCACAAGTGCGCCTGCTGCTGCTAAAGAACCTCTCAAAGTCAGTCAATCCCTAAACCCTACAGCATCCCAGCCATGAGCTGGCTGTGCCAGTGTCACTTACGATTTCATGTAATCTTTGATGTACTTCTTGTAGGCTTCTTTTGTGAAGCTGGTTTCCTGCAAGTGATGGTTCATGACAATATCAACACCAGTGATTACTGTGCTTTCGGTACCTTCGCCCTCGGGGCCTTCAGCGGAGGCATTTCCACCAATGAGCGAGTCATCAATGTTACCCTCTGTCCTACTGACCATCTGCATTAAGAAAAAATAACTTAGTTGCAGAAGACATCCTTGACCTTGGCATAAACACATCCAAAAATCCAAAAAATCAGCCATGCCAGCAGTTCACAAACTCATTATCCTTCCAAACATTCTTCGTTCTTGTTGAAAACCACGAAAACGTCATTAAGCGGAAAAAAATTTATGACTCCTTGATTTCCTGGAACATCTTAACTCAACAAAAATTCTTTGTCTATTGACCGGAACGAAAACGGGGTCATTCACAACCAAGTGGAAGTTTCGTGTGGGGTCTCGGGTTGCTACGGGGTGACGAGCCAGCAGGGAGAAGGCAAACGTTGAACGGCTTGGGGCTCCCAAACCACAGACAACCTGTCCCGGACGGCCCGGGGGGAGGATGGGCGCCCAGGCGGCGGACCTATTTCCAGCCTCAGCTCCGCCTCCACTTTTCTAGAAAAACCCGAGCCCGGAAAGTGCGTCTCCTCCGCCAGGAGGCAGCGGAGAGGATTGCACAACCTCGGGCGGGGGAGCGGCGGAAACCCGAGCCTGCCCGGCCTCGCCTCGCCCGCGCCGTGGCCCCTGCGACTCACCTTCCCCTCCACCTCCAGGCACAGCCCGTCCGCGATCTCCCGGATCTTGTAGATGTCGGAGAACATCTCATCATCTGCTCGAGGACACAGACCCGCCCGTCACCGAGCGCCCGGGGGCCAAGGCCAGCGCCATTTCCCGTGCCGGCCGGCCGCACGAGGCCCCCGCCCCTGCCCGGGCACTCAAGACGCGCCGCGACCCCAGACACCGAGCCCTCCCCGCTCCCGGGACGGCCGCCGGCGTCCCCAGGCCCACGACAGCGCGGCGTCCGTCCTCCCCGCCCCCACCCGCACGCCCGTCGCCCGCGCGCGCCAGGAAGGGTAATGCAGTCACGACTCACGGCTGATAAGGTCCCGGTAGATGATCATGGTGACGGCCGGAGGGAGACGACGGCGGCGCAACTTAACAGGAGCCCGGAGCTCGGAGCGAGCGGGGTGCTGCCGGAGCGGCGCTCAGGGGGAGGGGGGAGCGGGCGGAAAAGGCCGACTCAGCCGCTCCCCAACCTCATATAGAGGGCACGTCCACCTACGTCATCGCCCGCTGCGCCTCCGGAAGTGCCGCAAGCGGTGACGTGGCACGCAAAGCCGCGCGGGGGGCGGGACCACAGCTCGGGCAGAGGCAGGGGAGGCGAGCATCCGGGGACTTGACCTAGGGGCACAATGCGGCATTCCGCGGAGCGCGCCGGGGGTTCTTGTGAGCGATGGTTGCAGGGAGGTGGGAGGAGCTCCCGGGCCCTCACGGGGAGAGAAAGAGGCAAGCGGGGTCTGGGGTTTTGCCCGTTAATCTCCGGGGCTGCCTCGCCGGGCCCTGGGGCCTGGGTGGGGCGTAGATGGAATCTCTTCCAGCTTCCGCCCCGCGCCTCGCCGAGCGCAGGCTCCCACCCCTTTCTGGGGCGAGAATGTCAGCTGCAGTCGGGCAGTTTGTATCTACCGCGGGACGGGCTCTTGAGGCCTTGCGATACCGCGAGGGTGTCCTCGAGGAGGGGAGCCGGGGCCGGGGCTTTTGACCGACCTCTGTGATCTCCGAGGGCCTCAGAGGACTTCTCCGCATTTGCCTCAGCGGCTGCCCCAGCTGGAGTTTTCGGATGCGGGTAGTGGGGTCCAGGTCGTCCCGGTAGCCTCCGGCGACAGTCGTGGGGTCGCAAGATCTGCGGGAAGGGACTTGGGGAGGAAGCTAAGTGTCACGGAGTTGGCGCAGCTTTCCATCTCCTTGTAATCCCGTATTTGAGAGTTTGCGGGTTCCTGAGGCAGACAGCTGAAGCGCTCTTCCCCTTTCTGTTTGCACTTGTCTTGAATTATGTCCTTTGTTTGAAAAAAGAGTCTGTTGTCACTTTAAGACGAAGTTGGAATTATGTCCCAGATGCTAGAGGGTTAAACATAAAAGCAGGGAGCTTCCCACCAGCCCAAGAGTTATTTGGACTTTAGACCCAATTAGTAGGTACTTAAAAAACCCAATTTCCCTTTTTGTCATATCTTTAAGGCGAAGTTGTATGCGAAATGAAACGCGTGAGCTTGCCATTCCACAGATATTTTTATGCTCTCCTGTGTCCCTAGCACTGGGATTTGCACAGAGATCCCAATTGTGAACAGTTAAAATCCAGTCCTACCGTCAGAACAGAAAATTTCGTTCTAGTAAAAGAATCAGGCAATTATAACATATTACAATTTTCCCTAAATCCAACAGTAAAGCATTCCAGAGTAAGCGAGAGCAACCGTTATGAAAGAGCAGGGCACGAGACAGTGAATTGAGATAGTGGAAGAGTCAAAATGGAGAAGAGCTAGGAAATGGGACGCTCCTGGGAAAATGGGATCTGGGGCTGCACTGGGCACCCCAGAGGACACTGGGTAACTAGGAGGAAGCTAAAAAGTGGCATAAGGGGGCTCTGAAAACAAATGGACCTCTTCTGACAGATGGTCTATGAAGGATCTCTCAAACCTCTTGATTATTTCTGGAATATATGAAGGGAACAGATTTTTATCCCAGGCATATTACAGTTTAATTATTTTCCTCAGCTTTAACATTTTCCAATTATTCAGAAAGATTCCCATTCACTCATACAATACCCTCAAACATGACTCCCTCTACCCTTCTCCAATTTTATGTCCAAGTGAAAACGTTTTTTCAAGTTTTGTAAGAACAGCCACAGTGAGAAAGTCCTGAAGCGTTAAGTCAAAGAACCCTAGGCTGAATCTTGGCTTTAGGTGTTACTGGTTTGTGACCTTGGGAAAGTCAGTCTCCCCAAGCCTAAGTATAAAATGGAATTTTTGTGAGTTAAAAGGGCTTTGGGGATTTAAATAAGATAAAGAAAAAAATGTCTAGGTTATCAATAATTATTGGTTGAATTTGATGCATGATTCTTCCCAAATTTTATTACTTTTCAAAATATTCCTGAAACTATTCCATTAACCCTCTATATTATTTGGAAGTATTTTGGGGATTTAGTACTAAAGACATTCTTTACTGTAGTGGATCACTGAAAGAATTCAACTTGTGTCTTTATGAGATTTCTATCTCAGGTTCATATTTGATAGCTCATGGCAATTCAGTGACTAGACAGCCTAAAAAATAAAATCTTAGGAAACTCTGATTTGAATTTCAGGATATTTTGTAAACTCTTTCCTGTGGTCTAGAAAATCTGTGCTGTACCTTGAAAATACCTACTTAGAACACCAGTAATACATATAGGGCAAAATTAGTCACAAATTGCAAGCCACTGACAAAATTGCAAGGATTTGGCTTTTATCTAAACTGGTGAGCTTTTACAAGGAATCATTTGAATTTTTTTATAACATTTTATTCCTTACAAAGCGGTGATTTCTGACAAAATCTAGGGTTGTCCTAAATTTTACGGCTGAATATGACTTGGTATCTCTCGCGAGTAGAGAGATTTCAAAGACAATGTCTTCTGGCCTCTTCACACAAGTTCTCATGTAAGAAAAGCATCTCAGGAGGGTTGACCATTTTATCAATTAGGGATAGACTACAATGGCTTAAACACATAATGGTTTATTCTCTTTTACAAAAGAAATTCAGGGACCTGCAGTCCAGACTGAAGCTATGAAGTCATGGTGGCTTCATGGGCATCAGAGACCCAGGATCTTCCTTTCTTCTCCATTGTCTACAGTGGATGCTAGATGGTCTACAGTAGATGCTAGAATTCCAGCCATCACATCCATCTTGTAGGCAGTGAGAAGAAGGGAAGGACAAAAGGGACGCATTCTAGCTGTGTGTTTCCCTTCTAAGAAGATATTCTAGATGCCCCATGAACAATTACAAGGATGCATCTAGTTGCAAGGAAGGCAGCAAACTGGTCTTCTAGCTCATTGACACTGGCTCATTGCCACCCTAAATACAGGATTTTGTTATTAGGAAGAATGTAGGCAGCTAGGAGTCCCTGCTGTACCCCCAGTGCAGAGGGTCTGGTTCTCAGCTTAGAGGTGGTCACTTTGCTCACTTATGAGTTGCTCAACTCTTAAGAGACTGATTTGCAAACCAGAATACCATTAATTTAGGATGAGAAATTCCTAGCTGATTAGATATAGTGTAGAAAGCAGTCGAGTTACAGAAAATGTGGTTTGCTTAATAAGGAATTAAGTAGAGAGGGTTGGAATGCAGTGTATGATTGTGGCAGAAGGTGATTAGGAATGAACTAGCCACATGGACTATTCTTGTTGTGAATAGTGGTCTGAACCCTTTCATTCTGAGATATGTTAATGAATTCGTATTGTTTTTTCCCCCTAGTTCCTTCATACTCTGCTAACAAATCATTACTTTAGTCAAGTTACAAGGCAAGATTCATTCCTTTAGAGCAGAGCTGTCCAAAAGAACTTTCTGGATTAATGGAAATGTTCTGTTATCTGTTCTGTCCAAAAGAATAGCCACTAGGCACATGTGGCTTTTGAGCACTTGAACTGTGGCTAACTGTGACTATGGAACTGAATGTTTAATTTTAATTAATTTAAATTTAAACACCAATGGTTGGTAACTTCACTGGACGCAGAGCTCTATACTGTAAGCTCTGTGAGACAGGAGGCTATGTTTTGTTAACTGCTGTACACAAGCAACCAGAACAGGGCCTGACTCAGTAATTGTGATTGAATGAATGGATGAAATTTTCTCTTCATTCCTCTTGATTAGATTAAATCTAGTCCCATTTCAATTAATTAATTGAATTGGATTTAGCATATATCCAAGTCCTTGTATCACAGTGCTTTTGAAACTGAGAGTTGAGAAACAGTTTAGTGAATAGTGACCAACTTTATTAAAAATGAAATAGAAAAGAAAAATAGAAAGGATCACACATAATAAAGGGGAATATTGTTTCATGAAACTTTTATTTTAGATTTATATGTGTATATACGTACTGGATCCCAACGTAAAATGTGTTTCTTCATGTGGATCTAGGTGAAATAGGTTTGAAACCCATTGATTTAAACAAATTTTCTCTTCAAATATATTTCTTGGCAGCATCAACTCAATTTCAGGGGATGATTTTTTTTTTTAATGAGCCCCAAGCTTTGGTGAATACTTATTTTTGACTCTGTAGCCCTTTTGGACAAAGGTCACGTTTTTGTTATAAATAGCCTTGTCTGGTGTTAATATTCTGTGAAATTATTTATGCTCAACAAGAGAATACCGAGGCCTAACAGGAGCAGGCCAGCCCTGGGGTCTAGTGGTTGAGAGTCAGCCCTCTCACCACTGAGGCCCCGGTTCATTTCCAGTCAGGGAACCACACCACCCATCTGTCCGTTGTCATACTGTGGGAGCTGGATGCTATGATGCTGTCATGCTGAAAGCTATGCTACTGGTATTTCAAACACCAGCAGGGTCACCCATGGTGGACCAGTTTCAGCAGAGCTTCCAGACTAAGACACACTAGGAAGATGGACCTGGCCCGACCTCTTCTGAAAAAATTGTCCATGAAAACCCTGTGAATAGCAGCAGAACATTGTCTGATACAACACTGGAAGGTGAGAGGATGGTGCAAAAAGACTGGGCAGGGCTCTACTCTGCTGTCCCCAGGGTCGTTAGGACTCCACGGCACTAACAAGCCAGGAGTACCAGTCCAGCTCCTAGCAATATCCAAGCCCAGCTGAGAGTGCAGGTTCCTTTCTCATAAGAGAAACCAGGCAGCATAACTTACATAACTTCCGTTAGTGTCTTTGATGAATGTAAAATGATTCATTCGAACCTAAGATGTTTTTAGATATTTGAATATTTCTTTTAACTTTAAAAAAATAGAACTTTTTCTGATTATAAAAAAATAATACACATTATAGAGCATTTATAAACCATAGAAGAAACCATAGATAACTTGTGTTGACATGTTAATATTCTTTCTTGATCAATGTTGTAGTTTTTTTTAATAATTTTTTGTTTGTTTTTTGTTTTTGTTTTTGTTTTTTGAGGAAGATTAGCCCTGAGCTAACTACTACCAGTCTTCCTCTTTTTTGCTGAGGAAGCCTGGCTCTGAGCTAACATCCATGCCCATCTTCCTCTACTTTATATGTGGGATGCCTACCACGTTTAAAATTATGATGTGTTCCAACCGATGAATGTGCAAAAAATATATATATATATAACCACTATGGTCTACTATTGCCATTTTTGTTTTTTTGGCTGAGGAGCATTCGCCCTGAGCTAACATCTGGTGCCAAGCCTATTCTTTTTGTATGTGAGCCCCTGCCACAACATGGCCACTGAGAGACAAGTGGTGTAGGTCCGTTCCCAGGAACCAGGCCTGGGCTGCTGAAGCAGAGTACACCAAACTTAACCACTAGGCCACTCGGGCTGGCCCTACCACTGCCATTTCATGAATGAGAGGACATCATCTCTAAATAATGAGTAATTTTCTAAATGGAGTACACTTATTCTGTAAAAAATTCATTACATTGTCCTTATTTTTCTCATTTTTGCTTTGGATCTTTTACAACTTTTTGGTGGACAGCTATTTGGGGTTTGGGTCCCTTGTGTGCGTGTGTGTGTGTGTGTGTTTTTTTTTTTGAGGAAGATTAGCCCTGAGCTAACTGCTGCCAATCCTCCTCTTATTGCTGAGGAATACTGGCCCTGAGCTAACGTTGTGCCCATCTTCCTCTGCTTTATATGTGGGATGCCTACCACAGCATGGCGTGCCAAGTGGTGCCATGTCTGCACCTGGGATCCGAACTGGTGAACCCCAGGCCGCCGAAGTGGAATGTGCACACTTAACCTCTGTGCCACTGGGCCAGCCCCTCTTGTGTTTTTATACTTGGCACATGCAGGGTGAGAGATTTGCCCAAGGACACACAGCTAGTGGATAGCAGAGGGAGGAATCCAGCTTTATGGACTTCGGGCTCCCAATTGGGTCCTTTCGGTTGAATAAACAAAAGAATAAATGCTTGAATATGGCTAGTTGCTCTGAATTCTGACACCAGTCTTAAGTTTTTTAGAAAGAATTAATCCGACATTTGTATTTAGGATATGGGCAGCTACGAATAAAAAAGTGAAAATCAATTACAGGATGTTTTGGTAGGCAGTATTTAATTGGCCTAATTTATCTTTGAAATTTATCACATAGTTGAGACAGACAGAGAAGAAAGCAAGTGTAGAGCTCTTCATTAAGCTGTTGGTATGGCAACAGTTATTTTTCAAGGCCACCTTAGCAGGGGTCACAGGAAGGTTAACTATGGAAAGGAAGAAATTTTTTCTTTAGCTCTCCTAGGGCACAGTAATTTATAACTGCTTTTAGAGCAAACTTTTTTTTTTTAAGATTTTATTTTCCCTTTTTCTCCCCAAAGCCCCCCAGTACATAGTTGTATATTTTTAGTTGTGGGTCCTTCTAGTTGTGGCATGTGGGATGCTGCCTCAGCAGGGCCTGATGAGCAGTGCCATGTCCGCACCGGGATCCGAACCAGCGAAAAACCCAGGGCCGCCGAAGCGGAGCGTGGGAACTTAACCACTCGGCCATGGGGCCGGCCCCCTAAACTTTTAATTCTATTTGAAATATCAGATATGGAAAAATTTGTTCAAAAGCCCAAGAACTAAAATTATAGAAACATATATAGGAATATATATAAGGTAAATATAAATATAAAATATATATTTGAAATATGTAATCTGACATATATATTACATATAAATATAAATATATAATGTAACATATAAATATAATTTTAAAAAATAAAATGTAAATATACCATATATATTCCCACATATCATATATACAATATAAATACATTTATAGGAATATATATGAACATGAATATGTAATTTCAATTTTTTTTCCTCCGCTATATTATACATCCTTTAGTATAGGCATAGAGGTTGAAACCATTCTCAAAAACTGTCCCAATATGATGAGAATGAGATTTGAAATGAACAGTTCTATGTTGATACTTCCAGGAGGTCTCGCTCTTCACAATTCTGTGAAAGTGTTTAGGGAAAAACACACTGTGTTTTTCTTTACCCTCACACACAATACTTCTGACCAGATGTGTGGGTTTTTCCTGTACCGACCAGTTCTCCAATACCAGCTGGATGTCCTGCAATTCAATTCAATTCTAGCATTAACTACCTGGATCCTACAGGTTAGGGGCTCAGTACCACAAGATAGCGCCCCCTTCAGATGCCAGTTGCAAGTAGTAGGTCCCTAGGTTACCCACAGCTTGTGTCCGACTTGGCTACAAATTGGAGGTTCCCATGGCCCCCTCCTCAGATTCAACCATTTGCTAGAACAGCTCAACAGAACCCAGGGAAATAGTTTAGTAACTATTGCTGATTTATTATCAAGGCTATCTTCAAGGATACACACGGACAGCCGGATCCACAGGGGAAGGTCTGGAAGGACCATGAGCGCAGGAACTTCGGTCCCTGTGGAGTTGGGGTGACCACCCTCCCAGCTCGTGGATGTGTTCACCAAGTCAGAAGCTCTCCAAACCCTGTGCTTTTGGGACTTTTATGGAGGCTTTGTCAACAAAGGCGTGATGGATCATTAACTCAATCTCCAGGCCCTCTCTCCTTCCCGGAGGATGAAGGCTCGGGCTGAAAGTTCTAAGCTTCTGATCATGGCTTGGTCTTCCTGATGACCAGCCTCATCTTGAAGTTATCAAGGAGCCCACCAAGAGTCACCCTGTTAGCACAAGAGATGCTGCTATCACTCAGGAAATTATAAAGGTTTTAGGAGTTCTGTGTCAGGTACCAGGTCAAAGTCTAAACCTTAGAACAAAAGATTTTCCTAGCACCCCTATTTACAAGGATTTTAGGAGCTCCGTGTCAGGAACCAGAGGCAGAGACCAATGTATATACTTATTATTTCACAGAAGGATAAAATCATTTCACATTGAAAAATTCATCATCATTATCTTCTAAAGTACTTTGCAATTTACACAGGGCTTTTGTGTATATTGCTCCTTTTGCCTCTTCATAACAGCCAAGTGAGGGAGACAGACCAGCTAATTGTTTTCTTCATTTTGTTCGTGAGAGAATAAGACACAGAGAGGTTAAGTGACTTCCCAAGGTGACACATCTAGAAGATGAGTGAGCCTGGCTCCAGGACCCATTATTTTGTTTTTTCCATTGAAGTATAGTTGACATACAGTATTATATTAGTTTCATGTGTACAACATAGTGATTCGACAGTTATATACATTATGAAGCGATCACTACAACAAGTCTAGTAACAATCTGTCACCATACGAAGTCATTGCAATATTATTGACTATATTCCCTATGCTGTACACTACATCCCCACGACTTATTTATTTTATAACTGGAAGTTTGTACCTCTTAATCCCCTTCCCCTATTTCACCCATCCTCCCAGCTCCCTCTCCTCTGATGACCACCAGTTGGTTCTTTGTATCTATGAGTTTGTTCCAGTTTTGTTTTGTTGTTCATTTGTTTTGTTTTTTAGATTCCACATATAAGTGAAATTGTATGGTATTTGTCTTTCTCTGTCTGACTTATCTCACTTAGCATAATACCCTCTAGGTCCATCCAAGTTGTTGCAAATGGCAGAAGCCTGAGTAATATTTCATTATATGTGTATACCACATCTTCTTTATCCATTCATCTATCAATGGACACTTAGGTTGCTTCCATGTCTCAGCTATTGTAAATGATGCTGCAATGAACATGGAGTGCGTATATCTTTTTGAATTAGTGTTTTTGTTTTCTTCAAATAAGTACTCAGAAGTGGAAGTGCTAGATTGTTTGGTAGTTCTATTTTTAGTTTTTTGAGAAACCTCTGTACTGTTTTCTATAGTGCCTGCACGAATTTACATTCCCACCAATGGTATACCAGCATTCCCTTTTCTCTACATTCTCGTCAACACTTGTTGTCTTTTTTGATAATAGCCATTCTGACAGGTGTGAGGTGGTATCTCATTGTGGTCAGGACCCATTATTGACTCTAAGATCAATAAATGCATTTACCTGGATCACATGATGCCTTCAGGGGATCGTAGACAGAACATAGACATATAAAGATAGTTGTAGCCAGAGGTACCCATCCACACTGGTAAGAGTACTGGTTTCTTTTTCTTTCTTTTTTTTTTGAGGAAGATTAGCCCTGAGCTAACATCTGCTGCCAATCCTCCTCTTTTGCTGAGGAAGACTGGCCCTGAGCTAACATCTGTGCCCATCTTCCTCTACTTCATATGTAGGACGCCTGCCACAGCATGGCTTGGCAAGAAGTGTGTAGGTCAACACCCGGAATCCTAACCGGCGAACCCTGGGCCGCCAAAGCGGAATGTGCGAACTTAACTGCAGCACCACCGGGCTGGCTCCTCAACTACTAGTTTCAAAATTAGAAGAGTTGGCTTCAAATTCTGGTTCTGCAATTTTTAGCCACGTAATTTTAGGCAAGTCACTTAACCTCTCTGAGCCCAAGCCTGTTTATAGAGTAACTCTCAACTGAATATTAAGTAAGTGAATATTAAATAAGAAAATGCTATAATGTACGTGAATACCATATACAGGATATAATGATGGATTTTCCTTCTTCTAGTTATCATTTGTAGTTCAAGGTGACTTGAAGTTATTTGATTAATTCAAACTGTTTAAATTTAGTGTCAGGAAAGGTGGGAGACCTTATGACTCTAGAGTGCAATGTGCCTGAGGCACATAGTAGCTGCTCAAGAAATTCTTCTGGAATGAATGGGCATTTCAGCCAGGCCCTTCTACATTAACCATTACCAGTTCAGTACTCTAGTGTCTTTTTAAAAACATTATTAAGGATCACAACACTTATTTCAAAAAAGATAATGTATTGGAAAACACTTTGTGAAAGCGTGAAGTTATGTTCAAGGAATTAAGGAATAATTATTATTAGTAGCAACCAGCTACTTATAGGTCATCCCAGTCTTAGTTTCTGACTGAATTGGAAACCTATGGTCATTTGTTGACCACATTATCACTAGAGTTAGTGGCCAATGAGACAGTGGTTCCCACTCCTGGCTGTGCATTAGAATCACCTGGCAAACTTTTTAAAAATCCTGATGCCCCGGCCATACTCCAGATCAATGAAATTAGGATCTCACAGACATCAGAATTTTTTAAAGCTCTCCAGGATTTTTCAAAATAGTAGTCAAGAGAAGCAATTTGATACCTTTTAAATGTGCAAGCGCCTGATAAAGGATGCCAGAAAGAGGAAACACCCAAGTCGTTTTCTGGTGAGCTGTCTGTGGACTGGCCATCCTGACTGCTCTCAGAAGAGAACTGCTCAACAGACAACCTTTGGAGGTGAGCCAACTGTGGGAAGGCTGAATGATGACAAAGCTATTGCTGAAAACACCTCAGTTAGCTCTCTTCTCTTTCTCTGAAAAAGAAGCTACTAGCTGTTGATACAAATGGAAGGTATAATTTGGCTCAGATTGTCACCTTCTCCATAGGCCTTCCACAAGCTGCCGTGTTTAAAACTGCAATGGCTAATCTCCTGTTGGAAAGTTCCCTTCTTTTTCTCTCTGGTTTTTCTCTGTAGCAATTATTGGCAACCAACATATTACTTTTACTTATTATTTTATCTCCTGTCTCCTCTCGACAGGATGTAAGCACAAAAGAGGTAGAGATGGTCTTTTTGCTCACGATGTAACCCCTGTGCCTGGAACAGTGCCTGGTAGATGGCCAGTCAATAGCTGTTCAATGAGTGAACTTCAGACCAATGCTAATAATAGTAACTACTATAGGTTTAGCATCATATTCCAGCGCAGGAACCCTGTGAGGTCATCGTGGTTGTGTAATCAGATTTTCCGAATTCCTTTATGACCCACGAGTTATGTTTTGGCAGTGCCATTGACTGAAAAATGAAGACGGAAGAACAGCAGCTAGTGGCTAGAAGATGCTATTTGATAAGTTAACATAGAAAAGAGCTCCTCCCTTGAAGCTGGAAAAGCACTCTACTCTATGACATATTGTTACGTGAAAAATGCAAGTTGTGGAGCAAACAGCACGACATGTATAGCATACCATTAACTTAACACACAGACACACATAATCAAACCAGTATGTTGCTATAGATACGTGTATATATTTGCGAAAGCGTAGACTATGGTCTATAAGGATGCGCGTCAAACTGATAACAGCGGCTAACTCTGAGAGACAGCTGGGCTGGGGAAAAGCGTGGTCAATGGGGACTTTAGTGCTAATTGTAATGCCTGGGTTACAATGTATGGCAAGAATGTTTTCACATTTAATTTCTAATACATTCTTTTTCTCATAGATACCAAAGATAATACAAATAAAGTGTGGAGGAAGGATTTATATTATATACAGACAGTTTATAAGGAAAAAGCCCTAAGGAACTAAGAAGCACATATACCTGAGAAGAACTAATGGAGATCTATTTCTAAATTGTGTGGCTGGGAGAAAAGGATTTTCTGATCCGTTAATAAGCACCGGGGTGTGTGTGTGTGTAAACTAGCATGATTTTAATGCGAAAAACTGACCCATAAATTGTTTTGCTAAAAATGGCGCCAGGTACTCACTAGGGAGTGGAGGAGAAGGGATGGGTGAGCGCCTGCAGTGCCTGCAGGAGGAAGATAGCTTATCTCCTACTTTCCGCTCTTCCAGGTGAAGAGCACACTGGGGCGGGCACTCGAGGTCATACAATTTGGAGAGTATATCAGTTTCTTTTCCCTACACTTTGCTTTGCTTGAGAAATTATTGGTAGCAACACGTAGAGTTCTATGTGGCACATAGCACCTTCAAAAATTAATGAGGCAATTGGTGCAAACCGAAAATAAGATTAAGAAGATATGATGGAGCTAGAGGTAGGGATGGTAACAAACTGGGTGTCATCAACTCCTGCACAGTGGTTAGAGGTGGGCTCCAAATCTGGTCAGGAGCTTTTAGCAGCCAACGGAAAGGGGAGAATATAATTAGTTATAAGATTCACCATCACTTTTGTGTAAAAATCATTTTTTCTAGGAAAAACCACTTTTTTCGTGTCCAATAATGAGATACACAAAGCATCTCTCCTGTGGGCCCTCATCAGTAAATACTCCGACAGTAAATTTAGTAATGGATTTCATCTGGCTTATTTCTTATAACCTCCTTCATTGTAGGCCTAACCTTCAGATTCAACTCAGTAAAAATAATTCCACTAGGCAGAACAAAGGGATCCTGTCTGACAGTTTTCTGAGGTCTGGATCGATCCAAAGATAAAATTATTTTATGATCTGGAATGGACAGAATATTCTCTAAGCAATCTCCCACAAGTATTACTTCTGTAACCCAGATGTCTTCTGGGTACTCCTGTCCCCATGAAATCCAGATAGGGTGAGGACATACTCTCTGAGGAAATCGAAAAGCCCCCAAGATTTCTCTCGCTGTTTACATTCTGTGGTCACTGACAGAATGTGGGAAGGAAGAGAGTGTATTACATCACAGCAACGCAAGTTCCCATTGACTCCGAGGGCCTTGTTCCTAAAGTAGCCTTACCCACCCCCACGCCTTCTCACGTCCGCCACTCAAACCAGCTCCCTGGCTGTTCTCTCTGCTCCCTTCTCATCCCGCTCCCCACCTTCCCCATCAGGAGAAAAAGAAATTAAAGGGGCCGGCCTGATGGCGCAGTGGTTAAGTTCGCAAGTTCTGCTTCTCGGTGGCCTGGGGTTTGCCAGTTCGGATTCCGGGTGTGGACATGGCACCGCTTGGCAAAAGCCATGCTGTGGTAGACGTCCCATGTATAAAGTAGAGGAAGATGGGCACTGGTGTTAGTTAGCTCAGGGCCAGTCTTCCTCAGCAAAAAAAAAGAGGAGGATTGGCAGCAGATGTTAGTTCAGGGCTAAACTTCCTCAAAAAAAAAAAAAAAAGAAAGAAAGATGGTGTCTTTGAAAAAAAACAAAACTACATCTTCCCAGAGGCAGTTCTTTCCCAAAAGAGAAAATGTTTTTTATTAGCACTGGAACTTTTGGTAAGAAATGAGTAGTGTTAATTTTTTATTCATTCATTCATTCAGTACATGCCAGGTACACTGGATGTAAAACATGAACAGGACAGCGTCCCCAACGTGGAGAAGGAACAGACAGGTTAAATGTGAAATCTGCAATTGTGTGATAAGCATTATGTAGGGAAGATCAGAAAACTGCTGACAGCACCTAACTCAGATCAAAGTCGATCGAAATATCAATTCATTTCTTTAAAGAATATCAAAAGTTTCTGAAAATACTAAAGCAAATTTTATAACTTTTAGACTACCTTTAATAGCTATATTTTAGCAGTGACCTGGAATTGCTTATGCTTACCTTTGCGACTGTGTTGAGGTCTTTAAGGTGGCACAGAGATGGTGCCCTTCTGTAAGCCACAGCAAATCCTCTTTTTTTTTTTTTTCCTGGGAAAGATTCGCCCTGAGCTAACATCTGCTGCCAATCTTCCTCTCTTTGTCCTTTTCCTTTTCTCCCCAAAGCCTCAGTATGTAGCTGCACACTCCAGTTGTAGGTGCTTCCATTTCCTCCATTTGAGCCACCATGACAGCATAGCCACTGACAGACTAGCGGCGTGGCTCCGCCCTGGAACCCAACCCCTGCAGCCAAAGTGGAGCGTGCAGAACCCCAACCACTAGGCCATCAGGGCTGGCTCATCAAATCGCTTTTGAAACAAAGAATAAATACTTAGGGCTAGAGCTCATGGCATTCCAAATTTTTAAAAAAATGCATTTTTAAATCTTGAGAACGTAGGAGATACCATCCCTGCTTACAATCCATTGTCCTATGTGCAGTCAGCTACTAGAAACAAGATAATGGGCTGGGTTATAAAGGCAGAAGACGCTAAGTACCACAGGAATTCAGGGGGAGAGAGGCCCGCTGCTGCCTTCTGGGGGAGTTGCAGTCACATTGGTCTGTGAGGTGGGGGTGGGTTTTGAACAGGTAGGAACGTGGGCATATCTGGAGTAGATACATATGCATAGTGCCCATACCTGTATAGAGTTTGAATATGCATATATATACACATATACAATAGCAGATAAGCCACAACTAGAACATAGTTTACCAGCCTTTTTGGCATTTTCATTTACTTTAAAATGAGTCGAACTGTAACTATCTCATTTTGTTCTTTGGGCCCTTGCTATTTCTGGACTTTTGTCCCCCTTTCTAAACTATTCCAAATTTACCCGTGGTTATCCAGTAACTCAAGAGAAATGTTAGATCTAGGTACCTTGATGAATTTTAACTTTGTCTCAAAGGAAAAGGTGTCTCTAATTCTAATTTTATGGCAAACTTGGGTAGAAAACTGTAATTGGGAAATGGCTTGAAGACTATGTAATCAAAAACTTCCCTTTATCAATTCTAAGGTGCATCTTTTTGGGTTTTTTTCTGTTTTTAAAATTTTTAGGTTTTACTTTGTTACCTTTTTTGCTCCTTTTTATTGTTTTGGTATTTATTTTTTGTTTTGTCTTTTTTTGGGTGCATTTTTTTTTTAACATTTTTGATCTTGGGATGCATCTTATGGTATGTCATAATACTTGGCAGTACTTTTTTTCTTTCTAAGTGATACATAAAATAATGATGTTTCTTACAATTGATGAGGAAACCAGTATTAATCCAAAGTAAGAGAGGAGATGTTCTAGATAAATAATGCATGACGGCAGGATGAAGGAAGACCATCACCCATCAGTGGAGAGCCGATGGGGAGAGACTTACAGAAAGAGATGAATTTCCTCAGCTTCCACTTCTGGGGTTTCATCCTCCAGCGGCCTCAGCCTCAAAGACTGCACCCGGCTCAGGAACTGGGGGCTGCCCCTGCTAGAGCTTTCTCTGCCTCCAGACCTTCTCACCTCCCCGGATTCTCTGGCATAGGTCTGGACAAATCCTTTCCCCATTCCTTCTGCAAGGCAAAGGCTGACATTTTTCAAAAGTAGCCTAACCAGAAAACAAAGGAAAAACAAATACTAAGAAAACGCAGCAGCATGAAAACATGAATTTCAAAGCAGATTCTACAGCTTTCTTATCCTAAGGGCCCCGAGGTATAGCCATAGGCTTGGCATAGCTAATTGAGATTCGAGGGCACCTGCACCTTCCCCTTCAACCTGTCAGGATAGTGAATTAAGGCAGACTGTTGGCCGAGGTGGATTTGGGTTGGCACCCAGACAGGTGTGCTGGAATTCTGGGCCCTCGCCAAATCACCTTCCATGTGTGGTACCGTAAGGCTGCGTTGCTGACCTGGATCAAGGTGATCTGGGTTAGTCTGCAGCTGCTTTGTTCCCGAGGCCCTGGAGAAGGAAGCCAGCTTCCAATCTGGTCCCTCAGATTCCTCTCCATGGCTTCAAGCTTCCTGGTCTGATTGTCCCTCCCTGCCGGAGGGCTCTGACTATAACTCCTGTTTTCACCCATGACCTCTTTTCCTCTGTGTCATTCACATGCCTGAAGGAAGCAAATGTGTCATTGGGGTTTGTTCCTGCAGGCAAAGCTCGATGTCTTCACCAGCTAACCTCATTATTAGTCATGAGCCCTATGGTGGGTTCTCTCTTGCCTGGAACTTCTCTGCACAGGTCAGCTCCACATGGGGTTAGCAAAGACCTCTTGGAGAAGGCAGTATGGTCTAGTGGAAAGAAAATGAGCTTTCGAAGCAGCCAAATATCTTTTCACATCCTGGCTCAGCCACTTACTAGCCATGTGACCTGTCAAGCCTGTCTAATCCTCAGTCTGCTCACCTGTAAAACTGGGTGTGACTCCTAGAGTAGTTGTAAAGAGTGAGTGAATTCAAGCATGTGAAAGCACCTGCCTCACGCCCATTAGAGCGGCTATTATCAAAAAACCAGAAAACAAGTGTGGGTGAAGATGTGCAGAAATTAGAAATCTTGTGCACTGCTGGTGAGGCTATAAAATGATTCAGTCTCTGTAGAAAACAGTATGATGTTTCCCCCCAAAATTAAACATGGAATTACCATATGATTTACCAATTCCATTTCTAGGTACGTAAGTGAGCAAAAGTGAGGCCATCTTGTTATGCTAAATGGCTCCAGCCCCTCCTCTGTGTATCTACTTGCTGCTCTGCACATACTCTAAATAATTCACATGTTCTCCTGATTTATGGCCTCCACTTATGTACGTACTTCCCAATACCTCGGTAAATTCAAACTTTGTTCTATGAGATTCTCACCAGGAACAGACTGACCACAGGCAGGAAACACACCTATAAGGTATCCATCACAGCTGACAGAAGAATGGAACAATGTGATGCCTGGAGCCCATCATGCCTGGAGACCAACATCCCTGGACCCCCTCCTCACTGCCCATTTTCCCTGTATAACTGTCTCAAGGTTCTGTAATCCTTGAAGATGAGTTTGTGAGACATTAGTCACCCATCTTCCGATTAGCCAACTAATCTAGTTAAACTTCCTTTCTCATCTCTAACTCGTTATGATTAACTGGCTCAGATCTCAGCAAGCAGAGCGAGCCCATTGCTTGGTATCAGGTATGAACCCAAAAGAATTGAAAGCAGGGACTCAGATATTTGCACACCAATGTTCATAGCAGTATTATTCATAGTAGCGAAAAGGTGGGAACAACCCAAGTGTCCATCGACAGATGAATGGATAAACGAAATGTATTATACATATAATGAAATGTGTATACATATAATGGAATATTATTCAGCCTTAAAAAGGAAGAAAATTTTGACACTTGCTACAACGTGGACGAACCTTGAAAATATTACTCTAAGTGAAAGAAGCCAGTCACAAAAGGACAAATACTGCATGATTCCACTTTTTTGAGGTACCCAGAAAATTCACAGAGACAGAAAGTAGAATAGAGGTTACCAGGGGCTGGGGGCACAAAGGAATGAGGAGGTATCATTTAATGGGTAGAAGTTTCAGTTTGGGATGATGAAAAAAGTCTGGAGGTGGATGGTGGTGATGGTTGCACAGCAATGTGAATGTACTTAATGCCACTGCGTTGTACAGTAAAAAATGGCTAAAATGGTAAATTTTATGTTCTGTATGTTTTACCATAGTAAAAAAAAAAAACTTATTCTATGCATTCAGCAAATGCTGGTTTCTTCCCTGTTTTTGTGAGTGAATTCGCATCTCTGGATCATCCACTGTTCTGCTTTGTTGAATAATATACACACAGAAAAGTGCATCTCATCCAAAAGGTGTGTCTGTGAAGCTCATTTGTAAAGTGACAAGCCCTGAGCTGCCTTGAGTTCTTACATTTCATGTCTTCTGCCTTTAAGTTGCCAATCCTGTCCTCTCCTTCAATAGAATGGGGTCCAGAACATTGCATCTAGAGCTTTATGGTCGAATACTTCATAGTTATAGAAAAACAGCAGGCAATATTTCACAGTGAAGGGACATCGTCTTCTTGTAAGCTATTTGTTTGACCAAGAGATGAATTTTGAGAGACTTGGTATTTCCAAAGTACGTTCTGGCCAAGGACCTCAAGTGACTGCACCAATATTCGCAGCAAACAAGGATTTCTACTTCCTTTCCAAGCAGCCTTCTTAGGCTTTAGGAATCAAGGATGGCAGTTACAGCAAATCCCATTAGGTAAATTATTGCTTTAAGAGAAGCTGGAATCTCAGTTAATAGGATCAGAAAGTTTAAGATGAAATTCCATTTAAGTGGGGCTGGCCCCATGGCGTGGCCGAGTGGTTAAGTTCGTGCTCTCTCCTTTGGTGGTCCAGGATTTCACTGGTTCAGATGCTGGATGTGGACCTGGCACCACTCATCAGGCCATGCTGAGGCAGCATCCCACAAAGCAGAATAGAAGGACCTACAACTGGAATATACAACTCTGTCCTTGGGGGCTTTGGGGAGAAGAAGAAAAAAACAAAAAGATTGGTAACAGATGTTAGCTCAAGGCCAATCTTAAAAAAAAAAAAATCCATTTAAGTGCTAGTTTTCATTTCCATTAGGTAAATAAAAAATAGAGTGATTTATGCTTTGTAGGAATATTGAAGCCTATAGCTCAAAGTTCCTTATAACAATAGGCATGAAGTAGATACAATTTTGTGTAGATTCTCTTTTTTTTTCTTTTTTTGTTTTGAGGAAGATTAGCCCTGAGCTAACTACTGCCAATCTTCCTCTTTTTTTGCTGAGGAAGACTGGCCCTGAAGCTAACATCCATGCCCATCTCCCTCTATTTTATACGTGGGATACCTAGCACAGCATGGCTTTTGCCAAGCTGCGCCATGTCCACACCCGGGATCCGAACCAGCGAACCCCAGACCGCCAAGAAGCAGAACATGTGAACTTAACCGCTGAACCACCGGGCCGGCCCCTGTGTAGATTCTCTTCATTCTCCCCTCTTCTTCTTCCCTCCCTTTCTTCTCAGAGTGTGCTATTGGTGAGATTTTCTTCAACTCCCCTCTTGGATCCATCCCACTCAGCAGTCAGCAGCCATGGCAATTTTTGGGTCCTATGCAGTGGATCAAGGTGTGGGTGCTGCTAAGCCACACCGAGGCCCAGCGCATTGGAGATGTGGTCCCCACAGTCTCCATCCTTCAGTTAAGAACAAGCAGGCTGATGAGTCAGGTCTAATTTCTTTTCATGGATAATTAATGAGTAGAGAGGACTACAATTCCAGTTCTACTTGTCAGTATGCATTCTTTTAATTCTAACAACCTAAATAAGGGTTGGGTATTTCCCTAACATAGAATCTTTTCTTTTTTAAAGATTGGCACCTGAGTTAACAACTGTTGCCAATCTTTTTTTTTATTGCCTTTCTCCCCAAATCCCCCCAGTTGTGGGTCCTTCTGGTTGTGGCATGTGGGACACCACCTCAGCGTGGCCTGATGAGCCGTGTGGTGTCCGCTCCCAGGATCCGAACCGGCAAAACCCTGGGCCGCTGAAGCAGAGTGCTTGAACTTAACTACTGGGCCACAGGGCTGGCCCCCTAACATAGAATCTTAAGAGTAGAAGAGACTTAATTTTTTTGAAAAGTTTTTATTAAAATATGTACAGAAAAGTGCATATATTGTAAGTGTACAGTACAATAACTTTTCACAAACTGGACACACTCATGCAGCCAGCACCCAGAACCGGAAACAGATCATTGCCAGCACCCCAGAAGTCCCCTTTTTGCTCCCAGAAGGGCCTCGGAGAAGTTATTTTACACACTTGTCTGCCCTTAAGTAGGTCCATGTCTAAGTCCACCTACATCAACAGGCAGACACTCTCCCTTTTTATTTTATGTATTTATTTCTATGTATACAGAACCACACAGAATTCATTTCAGGAAATGCATAAATGTTATCACATCATATGTGCTTTTTTGTGGTAGCAGAAAATTCGTTTTCTTCTTTTGCTTGGCTCTCTGTCTCCCTGTCATCCTTCCTATGCTTATAGCAACCTTGCCACCCTGCAAACACCCTGGTAATCACCTCCCAGTGACGCCAAGACAGTAAATATTCAATGAGATTATCTTTCAACCTTGTTCCCAACACAGACACAAAGGAAAGGAAGTTACTGTTGTTAATTTGCTATTTTCCTGTTTAACCTGAGGGGTGACTCAAGGGTCACAGGGATTTATGAGCTTGTTTTATAGAGAGAAAGAGAGTGCCTTCAAGGAAGTAACAACCACTAGATCACCAGCCCCCAGCTGCTGTCGAGGCCCAGAAGTCAGATTGCCCACGGGATTATCTGGAGTGAAAAGAACAGGGATTTCCCCTTTGTTTCTCCCAAACTCCTTGGCCAAGCCCCTTAGCTTTATAAACCCCCCGCTTTCTCTCTTGTTAAGGTGGATTTGAGAGAACCTATCCTCCTGCCTTCTCGTTTTGGCCAATTTGAATAAACGTTTCTCCATCTCCAAGATGATGGCTTTCTGTGCATCAGGCACATGAACTTGAGATTAAGAGGTTTGGTTTCTGGGGCCAGCTGGTGGCACAGTGGTGAAGTTCATGTGCTCTGCTTCAGTGGCCCAGGGTTTTGGGGTTTGGAAACTGGGCATGGACCTGCACACAGCTCATCAAGCCATGCAGTGACAGCATCCCACAAACAAAATAGAGGAAAGTTGGCACAGATGTGAGCTCAAGGACAATCTTCTTCAAGCAAAAAGAGGAAGATTGGCTCAGGACCAATCTTCCTCACCCGCCCCCCCCCCCCAAAAAAAAAGGTTCAGTATCACCAGGACAAGAAATAGAACAGGTTTGAGCCACCCAGACACTGCCCCTTGTACCCCATCCCTATCAAGCATTTATCCTACATTTCTATATGAACCCTTCTTTGCGTAACCAAATAATAGATGTGGGAAAGAGTCTTTCTATAAAAGGGTTCCAATTAGTACATGTTTAAAAAGAAATGGTAGATAGAGTTTCTGTTTGGGATGATATAGAAGTTCTGGAAATGGACTGTGGTGATGGTTGCACAATATTGTGAAGGTGCTTACTGTCACTGAATTGTACACTTAAAAATGGTTAAAATGGTCACTTTTATTATGAATATTTTACTGTCATAAAAACCGGTAGAATTAGAATATCACTATTTTCCAGCCCTCAGATGAATCCCATCCCATCTCTACCTCACCCTTTCCTTGAAGTAACCACTCTCCTGACTTTATACTGATCACTGCCTTACTTTTTATAGCTTTATCAGCCAAATGGCATCCTTAGACATAAGAGTTGTCTTGCTTTTTAAAAGAATCTGATATGTCTTCTAAGTTTCTTTTTAATCCACAGGTTCCCCTCTGTTCCTTTCTTTTCCTCTAATTCATCTACTGGGGAATTCAGATCATAGACTTTTTTCCTTCCATCATAATCTCAAGTTGATCTTTCATTTTCACTAATTTTGTTCTTGGCTATATCAATTTTATCATTTGTCCAATTAATTCTGTTCTTTATTCCAATATCATATTTTTTTAAATGAAAGGAGGTTTTATTTATTTATTTATTTGAGGAAGATTAGCCCTGAGCTAACTACTGCCAGTCCTCCTCATTTTGCTGAGGAAGACCGGCCCTGAGCTAACATCTGTGCCCATCTTCCTCTACTTTATACGTGGGATGCCTACCGCAACCATGGCTTGCCAAGCAGGGCCATGTCTGCACCCGGGATCTGAACTGGTGAACACCAGGCTGCCAAAGTAGAACGTGCACACTTAACCCCTGCGCCACTGGGCTGGCTCTCAATATCATATTTTTTATTCTAATTTTTCCATTTGAAGTGAAGTGAATGGTTTCTTGTTTTCATTGGGGGTTGGAGGGTGGGTGTTGAGGAGACAAGAGAGGGTGGAAAGTTTCAGTCACAGAAGACTATAGTTTCTTACTCCTGAATCAAGTTCAGGGCTTTCTCTTAATCCTTCTGGGCAGACTACTGAGAGTTGTAGGAGGAGGCATCCCCTAGAACCTAATCCCCCAGCCTCAGGCCTTGAGGGGAAGGTGGAGAAGTGAATCCCTCGGTCTGGTCAATCCCACGTGTTTACGCAGATTTAGGGGCCTGCACCTGACTTCCCTCTTGAACCTGAGGATCCCTGCATCTGACTTACCTCAGTGAGGAGGCAAAGCATCAGGGTTCAAGTTGTTTCAAGCAGCAGCAGGTCTAGATCCTTCCCGGGCCACTCTCTCCCACCCCATACCCACCATTCCAAACAGCCTTCCACGGGCTCCTCAGGGCTGCATCTTGATCTGGTCCCTCTTAGATTCTCCAGGAGGCGTTGGGGAGGGTGCCAGGAGTCCTGAGCTATTTCAGCATGGAGGTACGGATGGGAAGCAGAACGGTTCCATTTGAGGAGAAAAATTCACAATTGATTTGTTTTATCCTAGTTATATTTTGTTTGTCTGCTAAATCCTTGATACTCAAAATGTGGTCCATTTGCCAGCAATTGTAACCGAGCAAGGGTTCCTTCTGCCCACCGCAACCCTGAAGCCAATCAAATGCAAATGAGTCAGTGGTCAAGAAAGGGATTTATTCAATTAGCCAGCAAAATCAGAAGATGGTGGACTCATGTCCCAACAACCATCTTAAACAAGCACATTATCTTGAAACAGTTATATAGGGACTAGTGAACTATGAAGGAGGGGCTCAGGAACGTTGACCATCTGGCATTGGTGACAGGAAACACCACACCAAGTCTTTCATTTGTCATCGATGATGGATCTCAGCATGGATGTTCTTCTCTGAGTAGGTCCCCATGTTCCTAAGAAACTCAAAAGAACAAAGTTCTCATCTATCACTATTGGGAGGTACACATGTCCGCCAGGATAATTTCCCAAAGGGTAGCTATTATCTCCTAGGCTACTTGTGTCACAGAACCGGATTCGTTTTTGCCCATTGCCTGGAAAGCCAAACACTGACATGATGAGATTGTAGCAGAGAGAGGGTTTTAATCACAAGGCAGCCAAGTGAGGAAACGGGAGAGCGAGTCTCAAATCCACCTCCCTGAAAATGGGGACTCAGGGATATTTATGAGGTGGGGGGCAAGGTGGTCTGAAATGTGTAGATAGATGACTGGAGGTGAGGAGAGGTGAGGTAATTGACGATATGCGCAAGTGTAGTCAGACTTCATGCCTCTTCATAGGACCCATGCTCACAAAATGGCGGCATTAGCATGATCTGAGAGTAGACTTTTTAGCCTCTTGACATCAAAAGGTCACCTATTGGGCATCTGCCTGGGCCTTGTTGATGAGTTGTGGTCTCAACTGGTCTGAAGTGGACAAGGGGTTCTAATTCCTGAAAAATAGCTCAAACACCTGTTACCATGACAACCCAGGTGCCAGGGAGATATTATCTATAGAAGCCTAGTGGGAGTCAGATAGCATATTGCCTAAACAGCACAGTTAATAATGGGCTGGTGAACAACTGAAAGCTATACTCAGTAACTGCAAAAAAGGAAAAAAACTTTACTCACTAGCGACCTAGTCATCAATGGCTGTTTATCAGTTTCAGGTGCAAGGCAAAACATAGACGGCTTGGGTGAGTTAGTTAGAGGCTATTCTAAGTTACAACAAGACTTCCTTATGTCAACCTTGCTTCAGGCCAGTATCACAATCTCAGGATCACCCGGGAGCCTGTTGGAAACGTATCATCTCAGTGCTCCCCCCACCCCCTGGACCTCCCAAATCAGAAGATGCATTTTAACAAGACCCCCAAGTGGTCTGTATGCCCACTGAAGTTTGAGAAGCCTGATTCTACAGTAAAATATACCTTTATAGTTAAGAAAATGATCGTTTTTTTCAATGGTAGACCCTCCCCAAAGACTCATACTTATCCCTGTTTCTGGGCTATCAGACTAGCCCCTGGAGAACACTCTGCATGGAATTGCACCTCCCTGTACAATTATTGGGCATTTGGGTGAAGATTCATCTTTCCTTCCTCTCTATTATGGAGACAAAAACCTCTTAAACATTCGTGGCAGCAATTCTCAAACACCCAAAAGGGATGTAAAGGAGAAAATTTTAATCAGCATATTAGTTACTGATAAAATTATCATGGGATGGTGAGGACAAAATGATTGCCAAAATCATAATGCTTTCTGGAGGAAGATAACGAGGTAGAAAGAGAAGTGGGTGGAATGGGGGCAGTGGCAGGGAAAGATAAAAAAGGAAAACCACTACAGGAAATGACAAGACTGTGACTAACAATGCCTTAGCCCCACCCATCCTCAGAGTGGAAGCCCTGTCCCAAAGGTTTGTAAGGGTCTGCATCTGAGCCCACACCCTGTCCCCTCCTCCGTGGATCCCAGTGAGCTCACCAAGAGACTGGGGAGCTGCGGGGAAAGTGTGGAGTCAACTTCCTATTTCAGGGTGTGCCCATTACTTTCTAGTGTAGAGTCATGCATGGACTTAGGTAATCATATGGGCTCCCTATGCGCCAGCCTAGGCTTGGTCGCTGACTCTCTGTCTGAGTCTGGGCCAATTCCTCCCCACGTGTAAGGAAGCAGGAAGGAGGCGTCTCTTTCTCTTTCAGAGGACAACACGAGCGCAGTCCTGGGCTACTTTTGTTTTGTAATTTCTTCCTTCCTTGTTGGCTCTTCTTGGACACTGACTCTCTCTTCCCCTCCTCTCCTTCTCTTCCCAGATCCAACCTCCAAATGTAGGAGTTTCTGAAGGTTTGGTCCTTGGAACTCTTCTCTCCCTAGGTTGCATCATCCATTTCTAAATAGCACCTGCAATGCTAAAAACAGCACATTTCCATTCTAGCCTAGGTGTGTCCTCTGAACTTCAGAATGAGGTAAATGAAGAGTTATCTAACTTTTACACACATTAAATGTGAGATGCCTGTGATTTTTCCAGCAGCCTACTGGATTCTTCACTTAGATGTATCACTGGCTTCTCAAACTTAATGGGAGCAAAACTGAACTCCGCTCACTCTCCTAAACTTGCTCCCCCTCCATCTCAGTCAATGGTCCCTGATCCAGTGTCCTGAGCGTGGGTGCCATCTTTCACAGCTTCCTCTCTCACACCCCACACCTAATCTATCACCAGTCCTGCCACTTTTTTTTTTTTTTTGAGGAAGAGTAGCCCTGAGCTAACTGCTGCCAATCTTCCTCTTTTCGCTGAGGAAGACTGGCCCTGAGCTAACATCCATGCCCATCTTCCTCCACTTTGTTTTTTTTTTTCATATGTGGGATGCCTTCCACAGCATGGTGTGCCAAGCAGTGCCATGTCCGCACCCAGGATCTGAACCGCCAAATTGGGAACGTGCGAACTTACCTGCTGCGCCACCGGGCCAGCCCTCGTCCTGTCACTTTTGTGTTAAATCCTCTCCCCCATCTCCACTGCTATCTGCCTGTCTAAGCCACCATCTTCCCTGGCCTGGACAACTGAACTTGCCTTCCATTTGTCATCCTTCTACTCTTGCCTCCCTAGAATCTATTATCCATTTAGCACAATCTTGTTAAAACATAAGAGAGATCGCTCAGAGCCCCTGCTGAAAAGCTTACAACGATGTCTCATTGCACTTAGAAGTGAACTCGAGCTCCTTACCAATGCTACAAGGTGGCGTAGAGTAATGGATGAGTGCTGAAGCTGGACCGCCTGGGCCTAAATCCTAGTTTTCCTACAGAAATTTGGGCAAAGTACTTAATCTCTCTGTGCCTCAATTTTCTCATCTGTAATAATCAAAAGATGAGACTGTTATTTACTTCTTAGGACTAGTGGGGATGGAATGGGAGAAAGCGTGTAAAACAAGTGGAACAGTGCTCGTCACACAACAGGCTCTTACTGTTAACCTGACCCCCTTAACCTCATCTCGATTCACAGCCCCCTTGCTCAGGACGCTCCCACCACCCTGGCTTCCTGTGGGTGTCTCAGATGAGAACTCCTCAAGCACCTGGAACCCACTCCCTGCTTTGCACGGCTCATTCCACCTCTAATTTCAGATCTTAGATTCAAGTCAGCTCCAGAGGGATGCCTTCCTGGACCATGCTTCCTAAAACAGGGCTCTCAAAAGCTAGTTCTTTCCTTCACAGCATTCACCACCATTTGTAAGTAGATATTTCTCTATTTGTTTGTTTGTTTAATACCCGTTTCTATCACTACTAACTCCGCGAGGGGAGAGTTTTTGGTCCTGATCCGTGCCAGAAGAGTGCTCGGTATTTACTAGGCATTCAATAAATACTTGACAAAAAAAAACAAAACAAAACGAATAAATGAATAAAATCTGGGCAACTCCCAGAGAAGCAACTCTTTACCCAGTGGTACCCAAAATTACTGAATAAACCACTATATACCCGCTTTTGTATGTCCCCAAGTATGCGTGGCTGATACTGTCTAATTAAAAGCAAATTCTTAATTCATTTGTTCCTTAATAGCATATGATCACTATACATTTTCTCAGTCAGCAGGTATTAGTAATATTCACCTCCACATCACAGTGGGGACCTGCACTACACTTTTTCACATTACAAAGAGGCTGGGGAGCGCTCCTTGACGCCCCTATAACACTTGCTCGCGGAGAGAGTTGGTTGCAGTTGAGGTTTTACCGCGTGTCCAGCAGAGGGCGCTGCGGAGACACGGCTGCCGCAAGCGCAGGCGCAGTCGCGCCGGGAGGGGCACCGGGAGAGCGTTCTCAATGAAGACAGTGAGGAGAATCAGCCCTTTCCGGGCACGGCTTCCAACTGCCAGCTGGCTTCACAGCCCTGTATAGTGCAGTGGTTCCCGAGTCCGGCTGAGTATCACTGAAATGTGGAGAGCTTTTCAAAAATACAGATTTCTGGGCAGCGCCCCCAGAGATTCTGGTTCGTTAGGACTGGGCTGGCCCTGGACCCACTTGAAGATGTTCCCTCTGGTTTTGTTGCTCAAGAGGTTTGGGACCCATTGGCGGGAATTCCCCAGGGCCCGCTTGTGGGGCAGAAGGGGTGAGGAGGAGAAGCCTGGTTTCCACTCCCGACTCTGTTGCTTTTCAGCTGTGTGACGTTTCTGAGCACCCCACCCGCCTTGTAAAATAGAGATAACAAATGTGGCGCTGTAACACCTCCCTTGTAAGGTTATTTTAAGGATGTCCAGGTGTAAAGCTGCTAAGACGGAGTGTTCAAAGCAAGTTAGTCTCCGTTCTGAATCAAAGGCAGAGGGGGCCTGAGACCTCTCCTGCGTCTCCCCATTCCGAGGGAGGAAGAGGCCCGTGCAATCTGGTCATTGGGGAAGTGACTACAAAACTTAGTTCTGGAAACCCCCGGGCTCTCTTTGCCTCTGCCTGTCTTTAGTTCGCTCGGTGAGCCTCCAGGAGGCAGGCGAGAACAGCAGCGTGAGGAGAGGAAGGACTTTTCTGTAAAAGGGATCTTATCTATCATCCAGTGAACTCCCTTTATTTCACAGATAAAGAAAATCTCACTTCTGTTTCGTAAAATGAGTCCCCTTTGTTTCTCAGATGGGAAAACAGGTTCAGAGAGGTTGAGAGACTTCCCCAAGGTAACACAGCTGGTTAGCACAAAGCTATGGGCTCTGCTCTCACCAGCACTCAGTGCTGCCTCTGGAAGGTTTGTGGTGAATCTATTCAGGACTTGCCCTTGTCCTCCAGAGAAAAGAAGGGTGATTTTCTCAAAAAATCAATGCTTTCTGCTCTCTCGTTTCAGGGTCATTATTACTGGCTTATCCGACAGATCAGATTTGCCCCCAAAGAGAAATAATGATAACAGTAATAATAATAAATACCATTGTTAAGTTGCCTGGCACTCCAAGTGCTTAGGCACATCCCTCCTGTATTCCTCATCTTATCCTATTCATTCATTTGTCAAAGAGTTGTGAAGACTTCAAAGGTTTCCAGGCTCTGGGGATACCACAAAGAGCAAACGAGCCCACCCCACACTCTCATGCAACCTGCATTCTGCTGAGAATTGAGAGAGGCTAAGAATAACAATCACACAAGTAACTAAGACAATTTCAGCGAGGGTTAAGAGCTCTGAGAAGGACAGAAGGCAGTGACGTGATAGAAAGTGACTGGGAACAAAGAACTGAGGCTGGGGCCCAGAACGGGCTCTCCGAAGAGGAAATCATTGACAGAGACCTGGACACTGAGAAAGAGCCAACTACACCAAGATCTGGGAGGCAAGCTTTTCGGGCAGTGAAAAAAGCAAGTCAGCAGCAGCCCTACGAGTGAGTTTGGTGTGTTCAAAGAACTGGAAGGAGGCCGGTGAGCAGGAGCGAGAGCTGGATACAGCTGGAGGGGAGATGCACCTGCGGAAGGTGGCAAGGGCAGTTCCAGGCTTGTCTAGCCTGCCCGTCTGGGTCCTGCCCCATGACTCACCTTACAACAGGTAGCTGCTCTTCCCTTCCCTTGGGAAAAATGTCATGGAGGCAGAGGGTACTTTGGAGCAGGGGAAAAGGGGAGACTTTTGGAAAACAGTTGCTCAACCTTAAGAGGTGGGTATATAGTCATGCATCACTTAACCATGGGGATAGTTCTGAGAAATGCATCGTTACGTGATTTCATCATTGTGCGAGCATCATAGAGTGTGCTCACACACACCTAGATGGTACAGCCTCCTACACACCTACGCTGCATGGTACTGATCTCATGGGACCACCATCTGATCCGAAGTCTGTGGTTGACTGAAACGTAGTTATGTACGAAATACATGTATGCATGTATTTAATTCATTTCACTTGCAAGGCACTGGGCCGTGGCAGGTCGAATGGTGGCTTCTATCTTTGCTTCCTTCTAAGCCATGCCTCTTGTTTTCCTGCATCCATGCCTTTATTGATACCTGAGGCTTCCCTCCCGCTCAGCCCAATCCTGCCCCTCCCCAGGTGTTAGCCGGCAGGAGCCTCTCTTAGCTCAGTGCTGAGCCCTGCCTAGTTCTCAGGTCCCTCTTCCGATTGAATTTAAAACACAGTCTTCTTTGGTGTCAGTGTCCCTCTCTAGGTTATGCCAAGTCCCTGTCTCCTCCTTGTTTGTTAAGTGACACCATCTGACTTACTGGTCATCTCTGGGCTGTGCTCCCCCTTGAAGGCTTCCTGAGGGGCTGCTGGAGTGTGTGTGTGTGTGTGTGTGTGTGTGTCCTGAGCAGCATATCTAGTGCCACTAGTCAATTAGGATTATATTTCACTCTGAATTTTACAAATAAATGACTTCAGCTCTGTGTTTCTAAAGAAAGAAAAGCAGACTGTCCTCCCTTTGGGGCTGAGTTGAGTGCTCATTTCCCTCATGCAGCTCCCTATTCCCTGCCTGGTAAGCAGTGTGATCAGATTTACTCCATTTGGCCATTTACACAAGCCCTACTTCATGCCAAGCCCTGGGGACTAGTCAATGTTTGAACTTCAGGGAGTCCCAGTAGAACAATAAAGTCAGACATAGTCTATAATGGTGTTCCCATATGTTACCTCATTTGATCTTCCTAACACCCTCTGGCAGGGGGTGGGGGAGGACGGGGCGGGGTGCAATGGTCTCCTTGGCTTATAGAAGTTAAGGAATTTGTCTAAGTTCACACAGCTGGGTCCTGGAAGCATTGAGCCTAACCCTGGCCTCTTGACTCTGTTTTTATTCCTCTGGAATCTTAATCCTTTTGATGTGAGAATGGGTGAATTCAGGACTGGGGTGTTTCATAAACTGTTTTATTAATTTATGAAATCCTTTTTACGTGAGAATGACAGAAGGAATCCTTTTCTGCATGACCACTGCTGGGGTTGGACTTTTCAGGTAGAGAAGTTCTGTTTTCACACCAACTGGATGAACTTCCTGGGAGGCCGGAAGGAAGCGAGGGGGAGTGAATGGTGGGTTATCAGATGGCCTCCTCTGAACCTCCCAAACAGGGTTCGCTTGTGGTGATAGCCAGGCGACCTTCTATCAGGCTGACCTTCCTCAGATAACACCTATAAAATCTGGGGCGTAGAAAAACTATCTGAAGGCACTGAGCATGAACAAAAGCAGGAAAATTCTGGAAAGAAGTCAATATTCAGAAGAAGGGACTAGCACTGGGTGAGTTTCCTGTTTTTTGGGCTTCAATCCTGAGAACATATGGCCAACATATGGGTAAGAGGAGGAGAGGAGAGAAAATGGGACAGGAAAAATATTTGAAGAAATTATGGTTGAAATTTCCCCAAATTTGGTGAAAGGCATTTATAGATACAAGAAGATGAGTGAAACAGCAGAATAAATACAAAGTAAACCATGCCTACGCACATCATAATCAAACTGTGAAAAACAGACAAGTTTTGAAAGTGGCCAGAGCCAGAGTCA
Organism: Equus caballus; assembly: GCF_041296265.1. Lineage (NCBI taxonomy): Eukaryota > Metazoa > Chordata > Mammalia > Perissodactyla > Equidae > Equus > Equus caballus. Next base: position 45,679,672 of record NC_091700.1, on the reverse strand, counting down.
CTTTATACAGGACAATAATTCAAAAGTGCTCTGACTTCTCATTAGAAACCATGGAGGGAGCCGGCTCCGTGGCTGAGCGGTTAAGTTCGCGTGCTCTGCCGCGGCGGCCCAGGGTTTGGATCCTGGGCGCGGACATGGCACTGCTCGCCAGGCCACGTTGAGGCGGCGTCCCACATCCCACAACTAGAAGGACCTGCAACTAAGATATACAACTGTGTACAGGGGTGGTTTGGGGAGATAAAAGCAGAAAAAAAAAAGATTGGCAACAGTTGTTAGCCCAGGTGCCAATCTTTAGAAAAAAAAAAAGAAAAAAAGAAACCATGGAGGCCAGAAAACAGTGGGACAACATCTTTAAAGTGATGAAAGAAAAAACAAACCTCTTGACCCAGAATTCTGTATCCAGAGAAACTAGTGTTCCCGAATGAAGGTGAAATAAAGACATTTTTAGATAAAACAAAATGAAGAGTCTCTCACCATCAGACCTGTGCTACAAGAGATGCTAACAGGACTTCTTCAGGTGGAAGGAGAGTGATGCCAGACAGGAACTTGGGTCTTCAGGAAGGAATGAAGAGCATGCAGGACGGTGAATGTGTGGGTAAGTGGAAACATCCTTGGCAGTCTGCTGCGCGGGCAGGAAGCTCAACCCAAAGAGTGGAGACTTGGGGGCACTGGTACAAACCAGACCCTGGTTGGATGTCAACCAGAAGAAGCAGTTTTTATTTATTTATTTATTTTTAAGGTTTTATTTTTCCTTTTTCTCCACAAAGCCCGCCAGCACACAGTTGTGTATTTTAGTTGTGGGTCCTTCTAGTTGTGGCATTTGGGATGTCGCCTCAGCATGGCTTGATGAGTGGTGCCATGTCCGTGCCCAGGATTTGAACCAGTGAAACACTGGGCTGCTGAATCGGAGCACAAGAACTTAACCACTCGGACACGGGCCGGCCCCAGGAAGAGGCAGTTTTGAGTGTGATATAGCTACGTTGTTTGTATATTGACCCTGCACACCGAACCTCCAGCCCACTTCCTGGGAACTTGTGCCAAGGCTTGGGGTGGAAGTTGGCGAGGGAGGTAGGAAATGATGGGTTTGTTCATCCAAAAAAGAGAATGGCAAAAACTGGTTCATTATTGACTGAAAAGCAAAGATTATCTGTTTGGGCTGTTTTAAAGAATTTTAAAGAGGGCAGGAAAGGGCTGTGCCCCATCTTAGTGACAGTGGCATGACAAGATTTGGTTTTTCTTTAGTTACTTGAAATAACAGTCAACTTTTATATGTGTTCTTATTTTTTTTGCGTGTGATGGACATTGGTCCTGAGCTAACATCTGTGCCAATCTTCCTCTATTTTATGTGGGACACCACCACAGCATGGCTTGATCAGTGGTATATAGATCCACGACTGGGCTCTGAACCTGCGAACCCTGGGCCCCTGAGGCGGAGCATGCCAACTCAACTGTCGGGCCTGACCCTATATGTGTTCTTAGATTTCTACTACTCCTAACCTCAAAGGAACTTGAGGTACTGTGACGAGGAGTAAACACATAATATCCCAGTTTCACGCAATGGAAGCAGCAACAGAAACAGGAAGTAAACCAGAAGAATTTAAAAGCAAGCAAGAAAATAAACATGTTCCAAGCAAAAGCAAGAAAAGTTTTTGTAGAAATGATAGTAGTCGAAAGCCTAAGCATGATACGAAGAGGTGGTAAGTAATTCTGTCTGTTGGAGTGGCACCTGAGCGGCTGGAAGGCCAGATGGATAAAAACTTGGGATGGGGAAGAAACATTCCAAGCCAAGGGAATAGCAAAAACAAATAAGCATTGGGAGCGAGGCAGCGGGTTGGAGAACTACAAGTAATTTCAGGAATTTTGCAGCTTTCTCTATCTAGCTTCTTAGGTTTTTCATTCAGCAAATAATAATAATTGCTAATTGGTGCCAATCACTGTACTAATCGTTCATGTTCATTATCTCACAGTAATCTTATCTAATAGATACTATTGTTATCCCCATTTTATAGATGAGGAAGTTGAGGCTTTGAGATTTACGTAACTTGCCCAATGTCATGTAGGTAGTAAGTGGTGAAGGCAGGATTCAAACCCAGGCAGTAACTCTCATTTTAGAGCCTGTCCTCTTAGCTTGTAACTTGTCTCCCAAACCAAGCAAAGCAGCTGGTAACTGAAGAAACAACCCTCTGGGTGTCCCCGAGTCTTCCTGTTTGCTGGAATTACTGAGCCCTGAATATTTAAGTAATCTTAGATGGAACTTCCGTCATGGCAACCCAACATTTCAGACGACGATGGGGGGTTAGGTGGAGCTTACATTCCCCCTCGTAATCTCTGGCTGTGAGTTCTTATTGATCCAATTCTAGAGCCTCTACTCTCACCATCCACTTTTTTCACCTTGGTGCCTGATTCTGACCACCGATCTGATTCCTCCTTGCCCAAGTTCCACTGACGCGGAGCTTTCGTTGTAGAAGCTTTGACCGAATGTTTGGTGAGATGGGGGTGCAGGGGTGGTTACCGCACAGACCAGAAAACAATTTAATGGAATATTTGACGTCCAGATCTTAAAAACCCCGATGCCATCCCCACCATTAGGAATTTCTCTCTAGTCAGTTTTTTCTTCTCTACTGGCCCCCGATCTGTGATAAATTGTTCCAGCACCTCCTTCCTTCTCCTTCTCTGACTGGAGTCCTCCTATTTTTCCAGAAAGCACAATCTATATCTCTTTTCCTAACTCTTAGACATCGGGCTATCTTTTTCAGAATCACACAGGTTATCTAGGTGTTTTGCTAAACATTTCCTTCCCTGGAGAATTCTGGGGAATTCAGCTTTATAAAGATTTTAAAAGATTATTTTCTACCAACCAATTTTTGAAGTTTTTTTCCTGCTACTGTGTATCTATCCATGTCAGGGTATGTTTAGGCAGCTCGGGCTGCTGTGACAAAAGTACCATAGACTGGGCGGCTTCAACAACAGAGATACATTTCTCACAGTTCTGTAGGCTGGCAAGTCCAAGATCAAGGTGCCAGTCAGTTTGGTTCCTGGCGTGGGCTCTGTAGGGAAGCAGAACATGCCATCCCAAAATATGCCATTTTAGCATAAGGATTATTTTGAGTTAAAGGCACTTGAAAAATGTCAGATGCAAGAAGGGCACCATGACCTTCCTTTTTCTCCCTGAAAGCTGGAGATAAAACCCCTCTGTGAAAGGTGGCCCCCTGCCACCCATGACAGATGGGGAGTCAAAGCTGAGAGACAGCTGTACAAACAAACCTGGTTAAGCTAGCCCTGGTCTTCCTAGTCACTTTTCTCCAGTTAACTGCCCTAGCCCAAACCCTTCTGTCTTGTCACATTTTCACAGTTTAGTACTCTTTGTCCAACCTAGCATGTGAGCTTTTGGCCCTAACTGCTTCTTTAGGAATTCATTTTCCTTGTGAGAGTGCCCATGTATGTGGGAAATTGCTGAATAAAATTTGTATACTTTTCTCTTGTTAATCTGTCTTACCTCAGTTTAATTCTTAGACCCAGCCAGAGACCCTAAGAGGGCAGAGGAGAAATTTTACCTCCCCTACAGCTCTCTTCCTGGTTTGCAGATGGATGCCTTCTTGCTGTATCCACAGATGGTGGAGACAGAGATCATCTTGGGTTGCTATACAAAATGCCATAGACCTGGTGGCTTATAAACAACAGAAACGTGTTTCTCACAGTTCTGGAGGCTGGCAAGTCCAAGATAAGGTGCTGGCAGATTCAGTGTCTGGTGAGAACCCGCTTCCTCATTCATAGATTGCTGTCTTCTCACTGTGTCCTCATATGGCAGAAGGGGCGAGGGAGCTCTCAGGGGTTTCTGTTATAAGGTCACTAATCTCAGTCACGAGGACTCCACCCTTGTGACCATGCAGGGAAAATGCCATCTCCCAAAGGCCTCACTTCACAACGCCATCACATTGAGAATTAGGTTTCAACATGTGAATTTGAGGGACACAAGCATTCAGTCTATAGCATCTCCCATCACTCTATTTCCAGCCACATCGGCTCCCTTGCTGTTCCTCAGATAATCCAAGCACACTTGCCTCAGGACCATTGCACTTCCTGTTGTACATGTCTCAAGTTCTTAGATGTGTTGTTCCCTCTGCTCTTACCTTGGATGTGTGCTGTCATTTCATTCAGTCTCCTCTCAGATGTGCCTTTCCCTGGCCACCCCATCTAACATGGCACCCCACATCCCCCTGCCATTGTTCTTTTTCTCTTTGCCCTGCTTTATTTTTCCATATAACATGTCTCATCTGACATTATTTACTCATATGTTTGTTTACTATCCATCTCCTCCTAAGCAGAGTGTAAGGTCCAAGAGGGTGAGGACTTTGATTTTCTCGTTGCTGCATGCACTCACTGTGCCCAGTAGTGTACCTGGCGTGTCAATAAAATTAGTATTTGTCAACAGAATGGACAAACACATCGTCCGTCTGAAAGAATATATTTTTTTAAAAATACACCTGAATGGACGCCTTAAAACTAGGCTGTCATCACAAATTCTTTTTTCAATTCTACATATTTAAATTGGTTTAAATCAAGAATAAGATTTTATGAGAATAAAGCATTGAGGAAATGAGACCTAGACTATTGGGTAATCTACTCATCTGCATTCAATTTCTTTTCTTGATGCCTAGTTAATTTCCTGTACATCATAAAAAACAAGTTATAAAAGAGATTAAATATGATATCACTTGTGTGTATTAAGCTCCAATTTCTAATTAGAAACAATGGAAAGTTATTCCTTCAGAACCACTTGGGCCTAGCCAGCACAAAAGGAAGTCGAGATTGGGTAAAATAAACAGCCTATCCAGATGGAATCAGGGCATCTGACAGCCAAATTGGTCAATTTATTGAGGCATTGCCCAGTGTCTATTTCATGTTGTGATGACCAAAGACAATTGAACTCTCCAAGTCTTCATTTATTTAAACAGTGAGAAGATGAGATAGAATATCTGTCCAAATTAATGGTGAATCATGTTATAAACCTGGCCTTTCATTTAAAAATGAAATGAGGACCTGAAACGGGGGTAGAAACTTACTGCTGAGAACTCTGAAAAGTAACTGGTTTATCACACTTGGGGGTGAATGTATGGGTGCAAAAGGATCATATGTGCTGTGGTAGGCTGAATAATGGCCCCCACAGATATCCAGGTCCTGATTCCTGGAAATTGTGATGTTATCTTATATGGCAAAAGAGACTTTGCAGATGTGATTAAGGATCTTGAGATGGGCAGTTATCCTGGATTATCTGGATGGGCCCTAAATGTAACAACAAGGGTCCTTGTAAGGGGGAGGCAGAGGGAGATTTGACAACAGATGAGGACAAGGCGATGTGATGATGGAAGCAGGGACTGGAGTGATGTGCTTCGAAGATGGAGGATGGGGCCATAAACTAAGGAATGGAGGCCACCGCTAGAAGCTGAAAAAGACAATGAAACAGATTCTCCTCTCAGAGATTCCAGAAGGGGCTGGCCCCACTGACACCTGATTTTGGCTCAGTGAAACTGATTCAACCTCTGACCTCCAGAACTGTCAGAAAACTAATGCATTGTTTTAAGCCACTAAGTTTGTGATGACCTGTTACAGCAGCAATAGGAAACTGCTACATGTGCTCTCCGGGAATTCTTGGCTTCTGGGGAGGGTACCAGAGCCTCTGAATTAGAAATGAGCTTCCTAGCTGTGACATGTGCACATTGGCTGCTGCCTTAGCTGTGTCTACTAGAAAGCAGAACATGAGGCCAAGGCTAGGGTTTTGACTCTTCTTTAGGGGTGCAAGCCTGAGGCAGTTAGGGTGAGAGAAAAGGGAAAATTAAGCTAGGAAAGTGCACAGATTTGCTCTGAGATATGTCACTGCCTTGGCCTCTGCTTTGTGATGAGCTGTGAAGAGACACGGCAGGTTACTCAATGGCACATCCGCTCATATGGAAGGTTGCAAGGAGGAGCAGTACCTCAGAGTAGTCCAGGGAAAAAGAAAGGAGGGAAGATGTATCTGTCTGGCTCCCTCCTGTTTCTCATTCCCAATTGATCAAGTTTCATCCATGGGGGGTTAACGTCCCAGAACTTCTGGTTTATTCCATCCAGTGCTTCAGAGGCTGCCTAGGAAATCATATCCCAAGCCTAAGTTTATGCTGTTTCATTTACACCCAAAAATGAGATTAAGTTCACATGGTGGTTGGGTAAGGATCCAAGAGAGTGAACAAAAGCAAGAGGCCTGTTGGCCCAGGCTCAGAATCCACACAGTGGACTTCCAGCACATTCTATTGGTCAAAGCAAGTCCCAAGCCAGTTCAGACTCAGCAGATGTAGAAATAGACTCCATCTCTTGATGAGAGAAGCTGCAGAGGCATCTTGCAAGGGACCTGGATATTGAGAGGGGAATGAGTAGGGCAGTTTTTGCAAACAATCTACCGTGGGAGTTAGAGAACAAAGGAGTGTGACGAGGTCAGGCAGAAGGATCCCGGAGCACGAAGACCGGGAGACATGGGCACTTCATGTTTGGCAAACCTCTTGTCCTTTCCCAGAGCGAAAGCTCAGCATGCCATGGTGTGGAGAAAGAGGCTGAAGCCAAGAGCTGGATCCAGAAGGACCTTGGTGCCATGCCTGGGCAGCTGGATTTTGTTCTGAAGGCAGCAGGGAACCACGAAGTGGAGGGGGATGGGCAGGCTTTTCATTTTGAAAGCCCTTCTGACTGGGACCGGAGAATAGGCTAGGCCATCCGGGCAGGCCTGGAGGCAGGGGGCCAGCGGGTGCCTGTTACAGCAGTGCAGATAGGATATGGTGGTGATGGAGGAACGTGTGGGAGGAAGGAATACACAATGGGTGTGTGCAGGAGATATTGAGCAGGAAGATGCACCAGGATGTGGTGATGGAGGTGAGGGAGAGGATGGAGGTCTGACTTGGACAACATAAAGGACCAGGACTAAAGGGAAGATGATGGACTGAGAAATGGGGTACCATGGTCAGTAGTTAAGGAAAGGAAGTAGAGAGTAGGGTATTCAGAGGAGCAAAAGAGACACTGGTTTGGAATGACTGAAAGATGCCCTTCCTTGTTCAGTTTAATACCAGGCTGATTATCAGAATTTCATCATCCTGTATCCTCAAGGAAAAGGAATGGGAGCAGTTAATGCCATGCACCCAGCCTTGGAGAGCACTATTCTATGCTCTGGATGCGCTTGAGCACAGTCCAAGTTTGACATGTATTTGTGTAGTTCTAACAGGCCTTTGAAGAAAAGTTGGGGTGAGGGTTGGAGCTTCCTGCTTTGTAAGGCTTGAAAACAAACTCATGGAGTTTGATACATAAAAATTCAGAATTCCACGTCATATGTGTTTAATGAAAAACATAGAGTAGATGGGAAACTTGTAATCTCTGCTCAGAGTATTCTCTCCCCAGAAGCAGAACTGTACAGAAAGTTAAATGATCATCAATGTGTTTGATAATCCATCTCCTTAACCTTGATTTTCCTGTCTAGAAAATGGGGGTAATAATGCTACCTCCTATGGGTTGTTACAAGGATTAAACAAAATAAAGTATGTAACACACATAGTACATAGACATTATTTTATAAGGCATGAGCCTGAGAGTCAATTGCTGAAATAAATTTTAAAACTACATGTGATTTTATAACTAATAACAGTGTAAATAGCTGTGTCCTGTCAGTTAACTGAATTCTCTTTTTTTTTTTTTGAGGAAGATTAGCCCTGAGCTAACATCTGTTGCCAATCTTCCTCTTTTTGCTGAGGAAGACTGGCCCTGAGCTAACATCTGTGCCCATCTTCTTCTATTTTGTGTGTGGGATGCCTACCACAGCATGGCTTGCCAAATGGTGCCATGTCCACACCCAGGATCCAAACTGGCAAACCCCGGGCTGCTGAAGTGGAACATGTGAACTTAACCGCTGCACCACCAGGCTGGCCCCAGTTAACTGAATTCTTGACAATCAGACCTATTTAGTTTAGAAGTCAGAAAAATTGTATCTTTACTGCTGTCTATCTACAAAACAGAAACCAGTTTAAGAAGCAAAGCATTTATTTGGATCAAAGAATTCCAATTTGGGGAACACAGATACAGGTAGAAACCCAAACAGTGTCCCAGTGACAGGAGAGGGGCTCAGGACGTTTATGGGGAAAAGGGAGGAAGATGAGGTAAGTTGTATTAAAGAAGAGTTCATTGTGCTCAATGAGGTATGGCTAGGTTGGCACTTCACGGATTGACTTGCGATTCAGTCGTCAGGCAAAAGGCTAGACTTGTACTTCACTGATTGGTTGACATTCAGTCATCAGTCCTTGCAAACAGGATAGTTTTGTCCTTACTGACTTCTTGGAATGTTGGCAGTTTGGTCTAGTTTGAAAGATAAAGAAAACAAGATGTGCAGGCCAGCCCTGTTGGCCTAAGAGTTAAGTTTGGCAAGCTCTGCTTCTGTGGCCTGGGTTCGGTTCTGTTAGTGGCCATGCTGTGATGGTGGCCCACATACTGAAAAATAGAGGAAGCTTGGCATGGATGTTAGCTCAGGGTGAATCTTCCTCAGGGGAAAAAAAAAAAGAAAACAAGATGTGCAAGGCAATTCCTCTGAAATGGTTGGTCTGGCTCTATTTTAATATAGCTTCACTCACGTCATCTTTTGCACTGCAATGGACTAAATGTTTGTGTCCCCTCTAAATTTATATGTGGAAATCCTAACCCCTAATGGGATGGTGTTAGGAGGTGAGGTTTTTGGGAAGTAATTAGGTCATGAGGATGGAGGCCTCATGCGTGGGATTAGTGCCCTTATAAAAGGGACCCCACAGAGCTGTCTTGCTCTCTTTCTGTCGTGTGAGGACATAGTGAGAAGATAGCAGTCTGCAATCCGAAAGACGACCCTCACCAGAATCCGACCATGCTGGCACTTTGCTCTCAGACTTCTAGCCTCCAGAACTGACAGAAATAAATGTTTGTTGTTTATAAGCTGCCCAGTCTACAACGTTTTGCTATACCAGCCTGAACTGACTAAGACATTTAGCAAGATTAATTCTGAAGTATCTAACAAAGGCCACACATGAGCTACACAGTGGTAAATGCTTTCAAAGTTGTCCTATAAAACCCTCTGCAAGGGAACATTTTGTTTGGCGTGGTGTTTGTATTCTTGGTCTTGAACCTTTGAAACGGTATGATCTCACCCTGTTTTCTGCTAATTCCCTGGAAATCTTTGAAAGAATAGCCTCTTTAAATGAATTCCACTGTAGCTTTTGCATTTTATTGCCTTTGTCAGCTCTAACTATGTCCTGTGTCAAGGTCACGTCCTAATTAATAGCGTCTCATGATGCAGTTTACAGTACAAAGTAGTTATTTGGCCTCAGGACTTTTTCAGTTTGGATGAATTATTCTCAGCATGTTTTCTTCAGTCATCCAGAATGCTTTGCCAGGAGCCTTAATTCCGTTTAATTGTCCTGCCTGAATCTTGCTGTTTTCTCTTGACTATTCTGGATTCTTCTGGGGATGAGAAATTTTACTACAGCTCAGTGTTTAAAGTTAGAGGATAAATAGGTGTGAAGTAAGGATGACTCTGGAGGGAGTTGAAGGGAAGGAAGCCCTTTGGCAAAATTTTAAGATTCTCTGTTAAACGACAAGTATTACTGAGCATCTGTTATGTACAAAATACTGTGTTCACTGATGAGAAGCATAAAGACATGATATCAACACTAGATTTGGGAGATAAACTATAAACTATACATATAAATATACAAATAAATATACAAGAGAAATACCAAGATAGGTTGATGGTTGATGCTATTAATTACCAAAATAATAGCATAAACAAAACTTTTTATGAAGTCAGAGTCATTCATTCACAATGTACTTGGTCCTAGCCACTGGGATGTCATGGGGAACAAGCCCCTTGGTGAGGTGTCCTGGTGGACTGGGCCTTCAATTCTAACTCAAGGGAGGAAAGAGGGAAATGACGGCATGAACAAAGGCACTAAAATCCAAGAAGGATTTATGTGCCCATGAGTAAATCATTTGAATTCTTTCTTCCAAAGCAATCAGCTGGACCTGGATCCCTTCAATAGCTGAAATGAAAGGATTTGTTAAGAGGCTTAATTTTTGATAGAGCAGCTCTGAGTTCTCCAAAATAAGGTCAGTTGCTTTTACTTTCTGGTCAGAAAAGGCCCCTGTTGTGCTGGAACCTGGCACGCTGTGCAGGATAAAGGTCTGGGATAAACTTAGGGCAGAGGTATGAAAAGCTGAGAGGACTGTGGGAACTGACGCACCTCTGCTTGAACCCAGCCCTCCGCAGCTTTGCAGGCTGATGGGTGTGGGGCTGGTGCCAACAATGTGTCACACTCCCCAGCACCCTGGGTTCTAACTGCAGGCGTTGGTAGCCCTGCTGAGTGGGGCAGCTTTTCCTGTCCTGACCAGGATACCAGGTGTTCCAGGGGTCTTTAGGGTGAGAGACCCATGTGAATAGATCTCATCCCACCCACCATCACACCTGGTATGATTTGGGTCCCTGGGGCTCAGCAGGACCCTTTGAGAAGGTTACCTGGAGAGAGGGCTGGAACACCACTTGTGTTAAGGGAGTCCGTCTTCAGGACGAACAAAACCTACAGGTACACAGGCTCACCTCTTTGCTAAAAGATGGTCAAACCCACAAGATCACCCAGCTTGTTAGTGGCAGAGCTGGCCCAGATCTCTATCATGATTCCTCACCTTTTGTGGAAACGTGATGCTGTTCCACCCCTAAGCTAGTGTGTGCCATGAACTGTTGTAGGTAGACTTAACCTTAGTGTGTCTCTGACACTATAATTGCCTTTTTCTTCCTCTCTAAATCATCTCTTTATCCTCCTTTGGTCCTTCACTTCTTTCTCAGAAGGAAAGGTAGTATCGGCACACCAAAGTTGATCTCATTTGTCCTTTTGGTAAGGATTTGTTGGCCACTCCCTCCTAGGGGCACTGCCCCCTTGCCAGCTCTCTGGCTCGTGACTCCATGTTGGCATCTCCCGAGATGGGTCCTTACTTGTTGCTCCTCTCACTGCCTCTGGGGGCGGGAGTCCTCAGCCAGAGCTGTGGACTTGCCTTCTGCTTGTGTAACTTCAATGATTCTACATTTGTTTCTAGCTCCTACCTATTTCCTGCATCCTAGATCCATATAGCAAATTGACTCCTAGACTCTTCCACAAAAAATTCCTCAGATGTCTTAAACCAGCATATCTCAAACAGAATCATCACCTTTACTTCTAAACTGCCCCTTTTCCCACAGTTTCTGCTCTACGAGTGGCATCACCAGACACCTCTTGACACAAGCCAGAAACCCAGGTGTTTGCCTCAACTCCTTCTCCTCCGCCCCCATGGTGGATCACTCAAGTCCTGTGGATTCTACCTCTTCCATCCCTCCTGACTCTACTCCCCCATTCCCACTATCACTGTCGTAATTTATTTATTTTTTTTAAGATTTTATTTTTTTTTCTGTTTTCTCCCCAAAGCCCCCCAGTACATAGTTGTATATTTTTTTTGTTGTTGTGGGTCCTTCTAGTTGTGGCATGTGGGACACTGCCTCAGCGTGGTTTGATGAGCAGTGCCATGTCCACGCCCAGGATTCGAACCAACGAAACACTGGGCCGCCTGCAGCGGAGAGCGCGAACTTAACCACTCGGCCATGGGGCCAGCCCCATCACTGTCATAGTTTAGCTCTTCAACTGGGGGACCTACGTTCATGGTTCAAGGCCTGGTCAGCTCAAGTGTCGTCTCCCACCAGGAAGCCTTCCAAAAGCCTATTCAGACTTTTATGTAATTGTTCGGTCATTTGTTTCTCTTCCATCAGACTGTAAATCTCTAAAGGCAAAGGCATTTTTACCCTTTGTACCCAGCATGGCACTTAATTAGTGATTGTTAAATGCATAAATGCAGGAGTACATAAATGAGCAAAGTGAGGAAATAATATTTATATTCCATGGCTGCCTGGAGGATTCACAGTCAAATGTGGGCATTTCCATTTTTACCTACCACTCTCCACAGTTTTTATCAGTTTTTTTCCTGGGCATATTTTCTCTTTTTCTGTTTCATTCTATGCTTTGCTCAACACAAAAGGAAATAAGACTCAAGACTCAGGATACACACTAGTGGCTGGAGATTCAATTCTAGTTTCCTGGACCAGAGAATTAAGTGAATAAGGATCTTTAAAGGAAGGTAAATTTGTAAACTGCAGTCAGACAGGATTAGCAAGAGGGGATCCCACTGTCCTACATAGGAGAGTCTCTTTACATCCTTCCCGTGGCTGGCTGTGCAGACACCACAGTGAGACAATTAACCTGCCTCCTCTTCTTGCTGGATAATCGGCTATTGTGGTTCATTTTAAGGTAAAGTGCTGTTAGTGGGTGAGAGCAAGTAGTAAAGTGCAAACTTGGAGACATTCACCATGGGCAAGTCCTGATGGAATTCTCACAGAAAACAAGTCTCAGCCTAACCTTGTTATCATTACCGATGATCATTTACCTGACATTGATCAAGCGCTCTCATCATGCTGCGTGTGATATAGTCACAACTGGAAAAGCCTTCTGGCCGTCTCTCAAGATTTTTTTCCTTATAGCATAAACGGAAAGAGGACAGTGAACACAATATACAAACCAATTTGTTAAATAATCCTTAGCTTTTATTTTTCTGTGAGTTCTTATTAAATGAAACATATGTAGGGAAAGGGTTACCCTGTTTGTTTGTGTTGGACTTTTTTGAAATTTGGGAAATAATGTGTCAAAGTGTGGAGGGCAATCTCTTGAATAGATCAATATGCCCCAGTCAAGGTCTAGTTCGCCTTTTCTAGGTAAGTAGGTGAAAGGGTAATGGTGATAATGTGGGTCCTTGTAACTCTGGCTGTGGGATTTTTCTCAGGCCACTGGAAAATCTAAGTTAAGGACAGGGTTTCTTGGTTATATGGAAACCTCCGTCAATTCAAAACCCCTCTGTGATGTTTGTAGAACAAGTTTGGCATTTATCTACTCTGAGCAGAATGCATGTTCATGTGACTCAAGCCGTTAACTAAGAACTGGCCTTGACCTGTGGGGAAGGACAGTGATGATGAGAGAAACCCAACACGACATTGTTATCCTCTCCAACAAGCACGGGATTGAAATGTGGCTGCTGCTTGTTCTGCCTTCCACAGAGGAATTTGCTAGTTAACCAGTATTTGTTGAGTGCCTGCTCAATTTGTAGCTCAAGTTATGTAGACTAGCTATGTATGTGCTCTTTAGCTCATAAATATAGTAGGTTTAATATGTATCTGGCTATGTATGTCTCTAGGGACCACCCCCTAATAATTTTATGTAGGGCTGCATCAATTCTATAATAACCCCCTTTTACATAAGCAATGATAAATTGTGCTTGAGTATATAAATCAGATCTTCACATTCTTACTGCATGAAACTGCATACAGCAGCCCACAGGAGCAGTGTCTGTGTAAGAGGAGACACATTCAAATGGAAATCATTCCTTTTCAGGTGCCTCTGCAGAGCTGGGCACTGACCTATGCAGAGTTTGAGTCCCCCACATTTCTCTCCTTAACACAACACTAAGTGATTTTTAAAACTGGAGATTGTATAAGAGGTGCTTGGAACAACAGGACTCTACCTACTGTGGAATGAATAACATACGATTTGCTAAAAAGTTTACTTAAGGAAATTATAAATCTATAAGACATATTTTGTTATTAGTTTTACGTACACAATGTTATCAGTTAGGAAGATTGCAAGTAACAATACCCAGTTAAAGTGGTGTTTTTCTCCAGAACAAGAAGTCTGGAGGTAGGAAGCTGCTGGCATTGACTTAGCTGCCCAATGATGCCAATAAGGACCCTGACTCTTTTTTTTGGTCCTGCCGTTCTTAGCATGTGGTCTTTTGCTGTCATGTTTGTCACTCTGTGATAGTTAGATGGCTGCCACAGCTCTGGGTACCATATTGTATTATGGGCAGGGGGATGGGGAAGGGGCAGTGCCAGTGACCACTGCTCCTGGGCCTGGCCCTTTTCTAAAGAAGTAGAAGCTTTCTCAGATACTCCTCCTCACCCTCTAAGAGTCCCACTTTTGTCTGGTTGGCCAGAACTTGTCACTTGGCCATGCTTAGCTGCAGAAGGACTGGGAAAGGAGTATTTCACTTTTTCAGCTTCTGTAGTGGAGGCTGACAAGGTAGAGGAGGGTCAGGAATAAGATGCTCTGCCAACAAGTTCAGAGAGTAACTGCCAGCCCCTGCGAGGGAAGCAAGGAGCAGCCAGAATCCTTTTGGTTGCTTCTGTTTGTGGCTCTTACATGTCAATTAGATTATTCCTGATTTCAAGGCACAGACACTTCCTCGGCTTACTTCCACTTACAGGCCTAATTATAAGGCTACATAGGAAATGAAAGGAGATGAGATGCTGTCTCAGGCTACGTGGTCAGTCCTTGTAGGATGTTGTCCAGGATACGGTTGTCACCCCATTACTTCAATAGCAGCTCTGGTGACACCGTTGCAACAATACCAGGTAGGGCACTCTTCAGAGTCAAGTCCTTGTGGATTCCTGCTGGGAGCTCTGCCGTGATGGTGACTCTGATACTTTGCCTCTGAACCAACTGCTCCTGCCTTTACCGGCAGGCTTTTTCCTGTGTCTTATATCAAATGTCCTGAGAGCATCTGTTGGACCACTTTCACCATCCGTGAGAGGTGCCCGTATGGGGTGGGGTGCTCACTCAGGGTCACCTCTGGCCTCTGGCTGGCCCACCAATGGCTCCCTCAGTCTATTAGTGTGATGGGGGTGATGGATCATGGTCATTTTAGAAGGGGACTGTGGGTGATGTAGGCTACCTGAGGCTTTACAGAGGACGCAATGAGATAAGGGCTGGTCTTGGATCCCTCATTCTAGGCTAACTGCTGAAGCGTGTCAACTGGCCATGTTTTAATTTTTTTGGATTGCAACTGCTTTACTATTTTTAGAGAATTATCTGCCTTTCTATCTTCATTTGCTCAAAGTTAAAGCCCTAAAAGTTTTCTGCTTTGACTATCCAGAATGCTAGAAAACTAGAACAAATAAACAAAACAACCAAAAACCCCTACATTTCATTGCTCTGATGGTACATATTCCTATGTGTTTTTTTCCATTTAAAAAAAATTGAGATGAGAGTCACATAAGACAACCATTTTTACAGTGTATTTAGTGGCATTCAGTGCATTAACAATGTTGTGCAACCATCACCTCTATCCAGAGCAAAACGATATGTTTTTGAACAGGTCTTCTTGAAGGCTGGGGATGATCCGGTCCTCTGCTGAAAAGACAGACTGACCCCAGGAGCTGTAGGTTTACGGACCTACACTTCTTTATAGACTTCACATAAGCAAAAGATCGCTTGCTGACTAAATGTTACCAGACCCCACTCTCAGAGGTCTCAGCTGCAGAAGTTGCAGCGAGGAGCTGTTTGTTTGCTGAGGATTTATTGTTTAACCATTTTATGGCAGCTTGGATAGCAGCTAAGTTCACACAAAAATGAACAAAATGATGAGCAGACTGAGTCCAGTACAGGGCCATGGGTGAGTGTGGTCTGACAAGAACATAGAATCTCTCCTCTGATTCACCCACGGGGAGAGGCATTTTCCAGGTTGAGACCTCAAGCTGAATTATCAGAGGGCCAGGGCGCTATTCAACCTTAACAACAACCTTTATTTACAAAGCCCTTTACTCTTCCTCGGCACCGTCACAGAATCAGCTCGTTGGATCCTCACAATTCCATGCAGGACACAGGGTAGCCGCTGCCACTTTATAAGAGGAGACTGCACTCCAAGAGCATCGCCCACAGCAAAGAGTGGCCAGCTCTCTCCTTACCATTAACCTTTTCTAACTCTAGAGATGAAAAAGGAGGGCCATATAGGCTCCTCAAATTATAGAATAACTCAGCAAGAGTAGGATTTGCTTTGACTTTTATAACCAGGATTTTTCAAACTATGGATTTTCTACTCAGTGAGTTACAAACAGTAGGAAAAAAGATGAAATAGAATAGAATAGTAAATATCAGAGGGCACTGTAGTTATAATAAATGTTCTTTCCTGAAATGTTTGCCTCAGTAGTGTGTGTGTGTGTGTGTGCTGGGTCATGATGTAAAAAGTGTTTCCTAATGTGAGTTACTGTTTAACTAGCTTGAAAGCCGTGGACATCAATGGCTGTGGTCCTTTTGAACTGCTCAGATCTGAACACTGCCAGCCTCAGGCCTTGCCTACTGCCCTGGTGCTCCAAGTATTACCAGAATGGTAGTGTCCTGAGTGTATTCAGAGTCCTTGTACTAAGCTCGTGTACCCTCTTTATCAAAGGTAAAACTTGAGCGTGACGGCCTTTGCCTAGGGTAAGTTCCAAGAACTGAGAGCACAGCCCTCATAATGTTGTACAACTTTTCAACTTTCCACTGATAAAAACAGTGTCAGTCCTGGCTTGCTGTCCCCAGTTACTTTGTGAATGTACTTGAACATTCTAGGGTATTTCTACAGCCACAGGCCAGGGTACTGACCTCCCTTACACTTCTCAGAAGCATGCTGCAGAGCACTCCGGCTAAAATTATCCCATGGAAGCCACCTGTTTAGTTCCTTTTATACTGTGACTCTCAGCATTTGGTGTCCCAGATCACTTACAGTTCCCTAAATTCTTTTTCATGGAAAAGCCATTTATACTATCTGTTAGAGATTCCAATTTGCCATTTTAATTTTCTTCTGATGAACTTGTCTGATAGTTTCCTTAGGCAGTATCTACATGAAGGCACCCAGAAAGTTAGAGGGTAAACTATTTACTCAAGTGATTGACTAAAAAAAAAAATGTGGACGATCCAATTAAAGCTCAGATTGATTTTTTTTCCATGTTGAATTGGTTAGTTTTCCTAGTGTTCCATAGACAGAACTAGCCATAATAGCAAGTAAGTGGCCATTTTGGTTTCTGTTCCTATTATATTTTTGAAACTGTGTTATTCAATAAAAATTAATTGAAATTACTGAGTATAAACCTCAGGACAAAACCACTAAGAAATATTAAAGACTTTAATTTTAGACTCTTATTTATTTAGCAATGCTGGTTTTACCTATATGTAGTGGGCCTTTTTACATAATATGAAAGAGACATTCGGAATAATGACAATCACGATAATGGTAATGATAACAATGGTGGTAGTATAATGTTTAGTATATGCACTGTGTTCATGATTTCATTTATTTCATTTAATTCTTACAAAAGCCTTCTGAAGAAAGTGTGACCATGATTTTACTTTGAAGGAAACTGAGAATTATAAAGAAATAAATAACTTTTAAAGTTCTCACTAGCCGGATGCCAAATCCTCAAGCTGAATCTTTGTGGAGGGAGAGGATTTAGCCAGGGATGAGGAGCCCTTTCAGCCATTTTCATGGAGGGGTTTATACTTTATTGTTCCCCTTCCTGCCTGACTGTTCTGCCTTCAACTCACCAGGTGCGAATAACTGGGGTGGGGCTGGAGGGGACTCAACACATTCTTGAGTGTTTACAGGAAGACTGGGTGAAGTGAAGGTCAGGTTCCCAGGAGCATGCCCCAGAAGGCCCAGGCATGGACCTGCCTGAGATCTAGGCCTGCAAGGAGAGAACAGGAGGCTTGTTGGGGAAGAAAATTAGCTGTAGACCCAGTTTACATGGCAGGGAGATGGGAAGTCAGGGAGTCTGGGAGGCTGGACTAGTGTCCTATTGCTGCCATAACAAATTACCACAAACTTGGTGGCATAAAAACAGCACACAGTTATTATCTTATGGTTCTAGAGGTCAGAAGTCTGGAATGGGACTCAGGCTAAAATCAAAGTGTTGGCAGAGCTGTATTCCTTTCTGGACGGTCTAGGAGGAGAATCTGTTTCTGTGACTTTTCCAACTTCTGGAAAGGCTGCCCACATTCCTTGGCTTATGGCTCTCTTCCATCTTCAAAGTTAACAGTGGTGGATTGAGGGGCTGGCCCTGTGGCACAGTGGTTAAGTTCGCACATTCCGCTTCAGCGTCTCAGGGTTCACTGGTTCGGAACCCGGGTGCAGACATGGCACCGCTTGGCACACCATGCTGTGGTAGGCGTCCCACATATAAAGTGGATGAAGATGGGTACAGGATGTTAGCTCAGGGCCGGGCTTCCTCAGCAAAAAGAGGAGGACTGGCAGTAGTTAGCTCAGGGCTAATCTTCCTCCAAAAAAAAAAAACCCAAAAAAACAATAGTGGGTTGAATTCTTCTCACATCAAATCACTCCGACCTGTATTTATAGTCATATCATATATCTGACTTTTCTGCCTCCCTCTTCCACTTGTAAGGATGCTGTGATTACATTGGGCCCACTGGATAATCCAAGACAACCATCCACCTAAACGTCAGCTGATTAGCAACCTTACTTCTTCTGTGGTCTTAATTCCCTTTTGCCATATAACCTAACATAGTCACAGATTCACAGTTTAGGACATAGACTTCTTTGGGGGCCATTATTCTGCCTATCACAGTGGCCTCTTGAATGAAGCAACATTTGACCTGAGACTAAAAGGATGAGTAAATGTCAGGTTGTGAAAAGAGAGAGCAGGCCAGGTAGTATTTCAAGCAGAGGGAACAACCTGTGCCTGACTTAGGAGGTGAAGAAGAGCTTGACACAGCTGAGGATCTTAGACCAGGCAGGCCTCCTAGGCCAGGTTAAGGATGTGGGGGGGTTTATGCTAAGTATGGAAAGCCATTAAAGGCTTTTAGGCAGCAGGAAGACTGATCCAGATCTCTTGGTCTGTGGAGATGGATGAGGGAGGAAGAGTGGACGTGTGAGACTAGTTATTATGGTATACCTGCCCTCGTGGAAATACATTCCACCAAAGTTGGACAGAGATTGGCCAGATGTTCACCAAAATTCATTTCCTCTCTCTGGATATGCAGTTAACCCACACTTCTCACCATCCTTGTATTTAAGTGGGGTTTTGTGACTAGTTCTTTCCTTGGATTGTGACCAGAGAAAGTAAAGAGCAAGTGTGCCTTCTCTATGCTCCATCTCTTTCATTTCCACAGAGATCTTGGATGCCGTGTATGAAGATAACTGCACTACAAGAAGGAAGGATCCTGGGTCCCTGCTTGTCACTATGGAGCAGAGCCCCATTACTATTCTGACTGGTGTGGGTGAGAGGAAGCAATACTCTTCACTCTGTTAAGCCACTGAGATTTTGGAATTATCTGTTGCAGTAGTTAGCTAATCCTAATGAATACACAAGCAGACAGACAGACAAATAAATTAATAAACAAATGAATTTTGATTTTTAACAAGAGCTGTGAAGGAAATAAATATATAAGGTGATGGAGAATAATTAGAAGAGATGCTACTTCAAAAAGAGTGGTCATAAAAGGCATTTCTGATGCAGTGGCATTTGATCTGATGCTTGAAAGATGAGAAGGAGCAGCTCTGAGAAGAGAGAGAGAAGAGCTTTCTGGAAAAAGAAATTAATATATGCAATGAACCTGAGTGGGAAAACACTTACCATATTGGGGGTAGGAAAAAGGTGTGTGGCTGGAGCCAAAAGCATGGTCAGAAACTCCCAAAGGGGAAGGATTCATAAAAAGGTCCCAGCCTTGGTACCGCTACTGTAACTGTCAAGTTTCTGGAAGGCTGTCTTCTCTGGAGAATGTACTCACAGGAAACAATGCTTTTCCTTACTCTCTTCCTGGCTAATGTCACTGGCTGGAGAGTAAGTAAGGTTGCAAGAGTGGAAACAGGGAGGCTAGCTACTGCAAAGTCTAGACAAGAGATTCTGGTGGCTTGGACTAGGTTGGTGGCAGTGCTGATGGAGAGAAGTGACCAGATCTGAGATACATGTTAAAGCCAGGGATGGCAGGACTTACAAAGTGGCTATTGAAGGTGAGAGCAAAGGAAAAATCAAGGATGATACTTGGGTTTTTGATTTGATCTTGAGTAGCTAATGGTGACATTTACTAAGAGAAAGACTAGGGAAGGAATAGGCTTTGGGGACAAAATTAAGAGACTATTAGATTTTGTGATGATTAATTTTATGTCAACTTGACTGGGCCATAGGGTTCCCAGGTATTTGGTCAAACTTACTCTGAATGTGTCTGTGAGGATGTTTCTGGATGAGATTTAACATTTGAATCAGTAGATTGGGTAAAGCAGATTGCTCTCCTTAGTGTGCTTGGTCCTCATCCAGTCTACCAAAGATTTAAATAGAACAAAAAGACTGAGAAGAGAGCGCTCCTTCTGCCTGATTGCTTCTGCCGTCTTTTCCTGCCTTTGCACTCAAACTGAATGCTTCTTGGGTCTTGAGCTTGCTGATTGCAGATCTTGGGACCTTTCAGCCTCAATAATTGTATGAGCCACTTCCTTGTAGTAAATTTCTTTATCACGAGATCTATAGCTACATCTCCATCTAAATCAACATCTCTCTCTTTATCTCTATCTCTATATTCTGTTGGTTCTGTTCTCTGGATAATGCTGACAAATATGTATTTGTTAGGTTTGAGATGGCTATTTATATCCAAGACAAGGTGTCAAATAGGTAGGTGTAAATGTAAGTCTGGAGTAGCAAACAGCAGGGCTAGAGATATAAATTTGCAATCGGGTGGTATTTAGAGCCGTTGGACTAAGTGAGACCATTAGGGAGAAGGTATGGTTTGAGAAGAGAAGAGGCTCAGGATAGAGCTCTGAAGCATTCTGATATTTAGAGATCTGGTAGAGAGAAGGAGCCAGCAAGAGACTGAGAAGGGTTGGCCAATGAGGATGGACGAACACTAGGAGGATATTTCTTTCCTTCACTTAAAAAAAATTAAATTTTTTTTTTGAGGAAGATTAGCTCTGAGCTAACTACTGCCAGTCCTCTTCTTTTTTGCTGAGGAAGCCTACCCTTGAGCTAACATCTGTGCCCATCTTCCTCTACTTTGTATGTGGGACGCCTACCATGGCATGGCGTGCCAAGTGGTGCCATGTCTGCACCTGGGATCTGGGCTGGCAAACCCTGGGCTGCTGAGAAGCAGAACGTGCGAACTTAACTGCTGAGCCACCAGGCCGGGCCCTATCTACTATTTCTTAATTTTTCTCTCTTGACAGCTGTAGACTTCCTTCTTTTTTTGTTTTTTTTAAGATTGGCACCTGAGCTAACAACTGTTGCCCATCTTTTTTTTTTCTTTCTGCTTTTTCTCCCCAAATCCCCCCAGTATGTAGTTGTATATATTTTAGTTGTGGGCCCTTCTAGTTGTAGCACATGGGACGCTGCCTCAATGTGACCTGATGAGTGGTGCCATGTCTGTGCCCAGGATCCGAACCAGCAAAACCTTGGGCCGCCATAGTGGAGCATGCGAACTTAACCACTCGGCCACGGGGCCGGCCCCAAGACTTCCTTCTTCTTTTTTTTTTTTTTTTTTTAAAGATTTTATTTTTTCCTTTTTCTCCCCAAAGCCCCCCAGTACATAGTTGTATATTCTTCGTTGTGGGTCCTTCTAGTTGTGGCATGTGGGACGCTACCTCATCGTGGTTTGATGAGCAGTGCCATGTCTGCGCCCAGAATTCAAACCAACGGAACACTGGGTCACCTGCAGGAGAGCGTGCGAACTTAACCACTCTACCACAGGGCCAGTCCCAAGATTTCCTTCTACTGAAGGCAAAGATTCACCCTTTACACCCATGCACACTCACCATTCACACACACTCACACATACATACTCTCACTGACACATAGAGTTCTCCACTATTCCCTAGTTAGAATTACATCACAATTTTTCGTTAAATCAATGTATAATATTTTCATTACTCTGACTTTGTAAATGTTATTCATAGCTGAGCTGTGTAGTGTACTATAATTATATTTCCTTTTTTATATAACATCTGGTTTTCCCTAGAATTAATAATTGCCTTCATCAAAATTTTTTTGGCTTATTTTTCTGAGTGCCTATTCTAATTCACTCTCAAATTCTCTATTAGAGGTATAAAGCTTCCTATCAATACCTTTTCATGGACATCAGGGGACTTATCAATTTCACTTTTTCTTGGCAAAATATTTCCAGGATCTCTTTATACTCCTGCTTCATCTAGGTTGGTTGCTCTCATTCTGAGATTGATTTTCACTGTCATTTCAGGAGGTCCTTTCCCCACCCTTCTTTGTTGGATCTGCTATTTCCTGGACCCCATGTCTTCCTTGTTTTAGTTTATTCCTTAGTTTTGGGGAAGCATATGCTCCATCAGCTTTTCTGAGGACACATGCCTGAGAGGCCAATTCTTTAAGACCTTGCATGTCTGTAACATTTTTATTTTCTCAGTTAGATATGGCTTACAGTTTAGCAATAATTTTCCCTCAAATTGAAGGCATTGCTCCATTGTATTCTAGCTTCTGGTGTTGCTGTTGAGAAGTGTGAAGTTATTATTATTCTCAATCCTTTAAATATGGCCTGCTTCTCTCTCTCTCCTTTTCCACCTAAATCAGGCTATAAAACACAAACAAATTGTGTCCTAAAACAGGACACAGACAAATTGGGTTTGTGGGAGAAAAATGCCCAGGGATGAAGGGAGAGAAACTAAATTCCAAATGGAAGGCTTAGACTTGAGGTCCCTGCTGCATGTCAGACACCACTCCTCTATAAAAAGGGGACACATGACTGGAGTGTGGCTCCCAGGTCCTGGTCCCAGTTTCACATCTCTTCAAGATAAACAATCTCAGGGGCCAGCCCCGTGGCCGAGTGGTTAAGTTCACACACTCTGCTGCAGGGGCCCAGTGTTTCGCCGGTTCGGATCCTGGGTGCCAACATGGCCCTGCTCATCAAGCCATGCTGAGGCGGCGTCCCACATGCCACAACTAGAAGGACGCACAACTAAGAATATACAACTATGTACCGGGGGGCTTTGGGGAGAAAAAGGAAAACATAAGATCTTTTAAAAAAAGATAATCTCATCAATGTCCTGCCTTTTTTCATCATCCAATTACTCAGCTGACCTGAACTGGTGTATCTGTCTTTAGATGGGTAAATTGTTATATGATTATATAACCCCAAAATGGTTTAGCATTAAATAGGAAAAATAAGCTAAATCAAACCCATAGTACTAATATTTTTAGTACCAACCTTACAGTGTAAGACAATCTGCGTGTGTTTGTCATTTATGTGAAGTGTCTGTAATAAAAACAGAAATTATACTCTTTAGAGAACCTGACAGATTACCTTGTGATTTCAATTTGAAACGCACCATTGATTTTATACTTGTGAATTTAAAGTGGAGGTGCAAGAGAATTTGGTTGTGAACATTTTCTCCAATGGAGCACACCTAAGGAAGCTTTGAGCAGGGCTCACACTTGTGGGGAGGTCAGTGGGAAGGGGTACATTCCATCTCCACACCAGCTCCCAAATTATGTGGACTCTTCAAACAGGTTCATATTTCTTGGGTGCCTACCATGTCAGGGGTTGTGTGTGCTGAGCACTAAGAATACGGTAGTGGGCAAAAAAGCCTCCCAGTACACAGTTGTATATTCTAGTTGTAGGTCCTCTTGGTTGTGCTATGTGGGATGTCGCCTCAGCATGGCTTGATGAGCGGTGCCGTGTCTGCACCCAGGATCTGAACCTGTGAAACCCTGGGCCTCCAAAGTAGAGTGCACAAACCTAAACTGTTGCCACAGGGCCGGCTCCTCACTTCTCTTTTCTTGTTCTTGTTGTTTCTAAACTGTTATGATGAGGTAACCAAGTGACTGCTCTCCAGAGCAGTGATTTCTAACCTGTGCACCAACACCCTCGGGGGGACTCAAGGTCATTCAGAGGGTCCTCAAGTTCAGGGCATGCTTTCTTGATGGATGCTGAAAGTATTATCATCTATTTTATAGAGACTGCAAAATTTTTAAAAATTTAGTTTACATTACAAAAGGATCCTCCTACTTGAAAGGTTGGAAATTGTGTATTACTAAATGCTAAATATAAATTACAAGAGGTTATGTGTGTATAAGTTAAGATTATGTGTAGATTGGCAGAGGCTGGGGGGCACAGGGAAATAGCAGAATTTGGAGTCTAAAGGATCCATAGGAAAGGGGGAAGTACCTTTATATGCACATGCCACATAGTCATGAGTCTCGCAAGGACTTGGTAAGATGAGAGTGGGAGTAGAAAAAGTTGTGTACTTATTTCCAGGCCCTAGAAAGGAAAGCGCTCCAATGACATTTCCCTAAAGGTTGGAGATTGCATTGTGTTTTTGGCAGGATTCAACTGATACCTCAAACGGGTCCAAACTGTATTGATTTCAAAACAGCATGTGGACAAACCCCAGGGATTCACTTAGAGTTCAAGTTGGAGGGTAGAAAAAGGGTTGTTTAAGCCCAACTTGAAGCCTGAGCTAGAGAAACAGGAGAAGGGAATGAGAGAGAGAGAGAGCCCCAGTCCGTGGTCTGGCCCAGGCCAGTTACCTCTTAATTCCTTCATCTGTAAAATGGAAATAACACCTCTTTGGCTTGAATGAACCAATGAACGTGAAGATTCCTGGAGGAGCACTTCGCATCAATGGATGCCAGTCTTATACATATACGTCTCCTCTTTGATCCAGCAATTCCACTTCTGCATTTGTCCTGTAGCTACTCCTCCTCCAATGAAACCATGCATGCAAAAGTTTACTTCTTATATCATGTGTCATAGCAAAAAATTGCAAATAACCTATATGCCATATGTATTAGTTTTCCTTTGCTGTATAATACATCACCACAAATTTAGCTTAAAGCAACACCCATTTCGTAGCTCACAGTTCTATCAATCAGAGGACTGGCATGGTGTGGCTGGGTTCTCTGCTCAGGGTATCACAAAACTGAAATCAAGCTGTTGGCTGGGCTTGGTTCTCATCTGGCCAACTAAGGAGATGAATCTATTTCTGAGGTCACCCTTATTGTTGGCAGAATTTTGTTTCTTGTGCTGGTAGGCTTAAGGATGCTGTTTCCTTGCAGGATGGCAGCCAGGCCCACTCTCAGCTCCTAGAGGTCACCTGCATTCTTTGCCATGAGACACCTGCATCTTCAAGCCAGAGCATCAAATCCTTCTTGTTATTTGAAGCTCTGACTTCCCTCTTGTGACCAGCTAGAGAAAACTCTCTGCTTTTAAAGGGCTTGTGTGATTAGGTCAGGCCCACTGGGTAATTTCCCTATCATAGGGTCAATGATTTAGGACTTGAATACACATACAAAATCCTTTCACAGCCTTACCAAGAATAGTGCTTGGTTGAACAACTGGGAGAAGGTGTGTGTACACCAGGGGCCAAGAACCTTGGTGGCCATCTTAGAATTCTGCCTATCACATCATAGGAAGCTGAATAAAATCCTGGGCCCATCCACACAATGGAGAACTATGCTGCAGTAATAAAGGATGAGAAAGGCCTCTCTGAACTGCTCTTGTGTGATTTCCAGGATACATTATATATTCTTATGTGAAAAAAGCAAGGTAGAATAAAATATGCTACCTTTGATGTGAGAAAGAAGGAGAAGTAAGAAAAAATACATACATTGTGGTAGACAGCCTCTCAGATGGCCCAGTGATCCTTGCCTTTTGGTATTCATGACCTTGTGCAATCCTTTCCCCTTGAGAGTGGGCTAGCCTTATTGACTTCCTTCCGGCAAATAGAATATAGCAGAAGTAGTGAGATGTCAGTGTTAAATTAGGTTGCAAAAAGACTACGGCTTCCATCTTGGAATCTCTCTCTCTTTCTTTTTCGTCTCTCTCTCTAGGGCAGAGCAAGCTGCCATGTTGTGAATAGTCTTATGGGGAGACCACAATGGAGGGAACTGATAAATCTGGCCGTTGTGGGTTGAATTGTGTCTCCCAGAGAGACATGTTGAAGTCTTAACCCTCCTGGTACCTCTGAATGTGACCTTATTTGCACATAGGTTCTTTACAGATGCCATCAAGTTAAAATGGGGTCATACTGGATTAGGGCCAACCCTAATCCAATGACTTGTGTCCTTATAAGCAGCAGATTTGGACACAGAGATACAGAGGGAAGGATGCCACTTTAAGGCAGAGCCAGAAATTGAAGTGATGCAACTGCAAGCTAAGGAAGGCCAGGGATGGCCGGCAACCTCTAGAAGCTAGGAGAAAGGCAAGGAAAGATTCTCCCTTAGGGGCTCCAGAGAGATTGTGGCCCTGCCCACATCTGGATTTTGGACTTCTAGGCTTCAGAACTGTGAGAGAATTTATTGCTGTTTTGTAAAAGCCATGCAGTTTGTGGTAATTTGTTATGGTAGCCCCACGAAACGAATACACTAGCCAACCACCAGCGAGTTCCTAAGGTCTGCCAACAGCCATGTAAATGAGCTTGCAAGAGGATCTGCTGAGGCCTGCCAACAGCCGGGCTGAGTGAGCGTGGAAGCGGACCCTCCCCCAGCCAAGCCTTGAGAGGACTGCAGCCCCAAGTGACACCTTGATTTCATTCTTCTGAAGACCTGGAGCAAGACTTGCCTAGCAAAGCCCCTCTGAGATTTCCGACCCACAAAAACTGGGAGGTAATAAGTCTTTGTTGTTTTAAGCTGCTAAGCTCAGTTATACAACCAAAGATAAATAATAAAGATACATGTATATCTATGGTCTTAATTTGGGGGGATGGATGAATAAACTGGAAACTAATGACAATGGTTACTGGTAGGAGGTATGTGGGAATAGAGGGAGGGGATGGGAAGTGAGTGCTACTCCTCTGAGTATAACACTTGTAAGATTTGATTTTGAACCAGGTGGATGCTTCATATATTCAAAGAATGAAATTAAAGGGGCTGGCCCCATGGTGTAGTGGTTAAGTTCGGCACGGTCCACTTCAGTGGCCTTGTTTCACGGGTTCAGCTCCTGGGTGTGGAACTACACCACTCATTAGCCATGCTCAGGCAGTGACCCACATATAAAGCAGAGGAAGATTGGTATGGATGTTAGCTCAGGGCTAATCTTCCTCAAGCAAAAAAAAGAGGAAGATTGGCAACAGGTGTTAACTTAGGGTGAATCTTCCTCAGCAAAAAAAAAAAAAAAAAAAAAAAAAAAGAAAGAAAAGAAATAAAAAAGAGGAAAAAAGAAAACTTTAAAATTGATGCTAATAAAAATGGCAAACCTAAAAACATATGAAATCAATAACATAACCATATGGAAAAGCAAATTAATTCAAGTAACTTTTGAATATAGTACTCTAACCACACACATTTAGAGTGATGTATTATAAATATAAAAAGAACTGCAAAGAAATCTTAAACTTAGAAGGTTTGTTGCTGGTGGCAGTACTGGTGCATAAGTCTCCACTATTTTGTGTATATTGTAGGATAGAAAAAATAGGTAACTATATTGATGCTGACAGGAATCAGGGTTTTCACTGTGGGAGAGGAAAGATATCAATATAGAAAGAGGAAGGCTGGAGTGAACCCAATGGTGTTGGATTTTGAGTTGAAGGTATCAGTATAAACTCATGATTTACATCTATATCTGAGTGAAGGGAATACTGTTTACTGTTTTATATCTATATCTATATCTATATCTGTATCTATATGCTTTGTCCACTGAAAGGGCCTAGAAGAAATGACATCCCAGTAGCAATGAGCATACCAAGTACTCAGATACGATTTCTAAGTGCCATTTCCTACTAAAAGGAACTAGGGTTTTGCTGCTGAGGGCAGAGAAGACAAAGTGAGAGCTAGTAGGTCTTGTGTTAGAAAGCAAGCAAGAGCTCAAAGGTTGATAGGACATGTGTAAGGATAAAGGAGCCAGATGTGTGGACTTCCACTAGCCAGATATGGGC
Organism: Equus caballus; assembly: GCF_041296265.1. Taxonomy (NCBI): domain Eukaryota; kingdom Metazoa; phylum Chordata; class Mammalia; order Perissodactyla; family Equidae; genus Equus; species Equus caballus. The sequence goes on along the minus strand of NC_091700.1, from coordinate 45,651,931 downwards.
AATTTGAGCACCAAAAATTATAAGGGTATTTGATTAAAATAATTGAATTAAATTGAATTTACAAGACTCTGGGAATCCACACTGTTATTCAAGACGAAGGAGGAGGGGGAGGGGAATTGTGAAGGGGAGGAGGATAAAGAGAAGAAAAGAAAAAAAAGAGAAATGGAGAAAGAGGGGGAGGGGTACTCTTCTTCAGACAGGATTGACAGCTAATTAAATGAAAGGAGTGAAAGAATTAGAAAACCACTTTATAACCAATGCGATGTGTTCATCAGTGCGTGCTGCCACATTGGGTGAAAATATGCACCTGGTTTCACCCGATCACTGTAACCACAAGACCAGTTTAAAGTGACCCCATTTTATCCACAATGGAATGTTAAAGCTGTCTTGCAGGGGCAATGAGTCAAAATGGTAAGTCATGTAGCCAGAGTATGCATGGAGGAGAAAATTTTGACCCGAAATAACACCTGGAACCAAAGATTCCCCCTCTCCTCATGGAACCAAGGGACTGGGACATGACTGGAACTCAAAAGCAAGGACCTTATCGGAAGTAAGGAGTCTGTTGTCCAGGAAGATCTGGTGTTAAAGCCCCTTTTCATACCTTACCATCAATGGTCTTGTTCAAAGCCCTTCCAGTCAAAATCTGGGCTGCCAGCACTTCCAAATACCAGCCTGCCATCCCTAATCCCTTAAATTTAACCCCAAACTCTGGATTGGGGAGACAGATTTGAGAGCCTTGCCTCCTGTCTCCTTGTTGGTCAACTTTGCAATAAAGTTCTTTCTTGTCTCAAAAGCCGGAGCCGTAGTATTGTCTTCCATGCACCTTGGGTAGTAAGCCCTTGTTTGGTAATAATTTCTGGTGACCATGAAGGGACCTCGGTCTTGTGACTGCCTGCCCGAGGCTCTGTAGCCCTCAATGGGGTGTGGTTGCTGCGTTCTGGTTGCTGACCCTAAGTGGTCGTCTATACAACTTTGTTTAGAGGTTCGGCCGGTTGGATTCCCATTTCCCACCATGGCACTCCAGGCTCTTCAGCACTTTCTTCATTTTTGCAAATAGAAACTGCTTGTGGATCAAGATATCTCTGGGTGAGTAACGAGTAACTTTAAGAAGTAACTGTCCCTTACCTCATCTCTCTGGTTTGATCCCCTGAAAATGTAAGTTTGACTTGTATTCTTGGGAATCCTGGTGGGCTGAGTCCTGAATCTTGGGCCTGGACCACCAAGATAATAAGAGACAGGATAAAAGTTTAACTCATGAGTTACTCTTGGTGGTCTAGTTAGCATTCTGATCTGTGTTATATGTAGAATTGTGTGTTAATGTTTGTCTAAACTGAATTGGCTGTTTGGGTACTGAGTTTCTTGGTGACCGTAACCAAACCTCCTTTAGAAATTAACTTTATGAGGGTCTTCTGACTCTGAGGAAAGGGGCGCTGTTCCCTCCAGTCCTTGGGGACATTCCCAGGTGACTGGAATTTTAGGGAGGCGTCAGGGCATCTGCCCATGATGTGTAGCAGCCTCATAGGGACGCCCTTTTGAAGAACCTCTCTTATCGGGACTTCACGCTTCCTGGTAAAGCAGTTGGCAGTGGCAGCTCGTCCAGTGGCTTACTCGCCTGAACTTTGTTGTGCCAAAATACATAAGAGAGACAGGTGACCCCTTGCTTATTCTTAAGGGAGCTGTTCCCACAAGCAACACTATCAGACTCTAAACACTACCCCCTACAAAGACCTTGTTTATTGTGGCCACCTTGAAAAAAGCCCCCTAAAATGGGAAATGTAAATAGTATACCAAATTGCAGCCCATGGGAATGCATTCTTCAAAACTGAGCAGTGTTCTGTTATGAGCCCATGAAGAAAAAGAGAATGATTTCCTTTTGTAATACAACCTGGCCCCAATTGGGGTCAGATGAGATGTGCCTGAGAATGGGTCTCTGAACTATAAAACCATCTTGCAATCAGACCTATTCTGTGAAAGGGAAGAAAAACGGAATGAGATTCCCTTTGGGCAATCTTTTATGTTATTATACCAAAATAAGAATTTGCAAAAGAGATGTAAGGTTCTGAGTCAGAGGGAGGATCCACAGAAAAAACCTATCCTCCTAGAATCAAAGTCAGATGATATGTCCTTCCTCATTTGCTATCCCCTACAGAGCCTCCATTGTATGCTGGGGATGGGATTGGAGGTGACCAAGGAGGGCATACTGATTCTCCTAAAGCCACTGGTTTGACTTTGTACCCCCATTTACCTAATAGTCAGACAGGAATTATCTCTCTTGCTCATCCCCATTGGTGCACTCAATTTGGCCCAGGGAAGGCTCCAACCCAGGCAGGGCACTTCTCACTAAGATAAGCTCCTGCAGGCCTCCATGACCAAGGCCAGCCTTTTCAACTTTGGACTTATACAATTGGAAGAAAAATGCACCTGTTTACCAAGATGATCCCAAAAAGATGGAAAGTTTATTTACATCCATCTTTGGGACTCAATCTCAATTGGGCTGCCAATCAAGCCCTTATGAACATCCTCTTCACCCCAGAGGAACGTAGGATGATACTGGAAAGGGCTCTTCAGGAGGCCAAGAGGCTTCATGAGTTAAACCTCAATGATCCAGTTAAGGTATAGGCCATGCCTGGTATTAAGCCAGGCTGGAACCCCATTGACGAGACAAAATTAAACAGTTACAAAATATGTTTAAAATATGTTTAAATATGTTTAATAAGTGGAATGTAGAAGGGGGTCCCCAAACCAAAGAGCCTAAATAAGGTCCAGGAGGTATAACAGGGACCAAAAGAAAAAGCTTCAACTTTCCTAGAAACAGTCTTTGAAGCCTACAGAAAGTATACTGATATTGACCCGGGACATCTGGATAACATGAGGCTGATCAATATGACGTTTATCCACCAGGGTGCTCCTGATATAAGGAAAAAGTTACAAAGATTGGAAGGGGTTTTGGGGATGCCCATGTCTCAACTTGTTGAGATTGCCTTTAAAGTGTTTAACAGCCACCACCAGGTACAAGAGAAACAGAAACAAGCAGAAGATGTGACAGCAAGCTGCCCTACTTGCTATAGCCCTCAGTCCCAATCCGCCAAGGCCAGTGAGAAAAGACAAACAGCCAGGAGTAAGACCTCCTGGGCCCCCACCTTCCAACTGCAAGGGACACTCAGTCCTGGGGCCAAGACAATGTGCTTATTGTAAGCAGGAAGGCCATTGGAAAAGGAATGTCCCAACCGTTTTTGGAAGTCAAGAGAGGAGACCAATGGCCTAACCACCAGATGCCCCAATTTGCTGACAGTGACCAAGAATGATGGGGCCCAGGGGCTCCTCTAGACTCCATCAGCACCATTGACGTTTCCCACAAGGAGCCCCGGGTGATAATTGCTGTGGGAAAAAAACATACACTTTGTAATCGACACTGGAGCTATTTATTCTGTACTAAACACCAGACAGGGCTCCCTCTCCCCCAAGACCACATCCATTACTGATGTTTCTGGGGAAGTCTCTCATGAGCCTTTCCTACAACCGCTCGAGTATCACATGGGGAAAACATATCTAAAACACAGCTTTCTATATATGCCTGAGTGCCCTATTCCACTGTTGGGATGAGATCTATTAACAAAATTAAATGCCCAAGTGACTCTTTCACCAGAAAAAGTAGACATTAAAATCCTCCCAGGGTGGCCTGGTGGCACAGCGGTTAAGTTTGTGTGCCCACTTCAGTGGCCTGGGGTTCGCCGGTTCCAATCCTGGGTGCAGACATGGCATCGCTCATGAAGCCATGCTGTGGCAGGCGTCCCACATATAAAGTAGAGGAAGATGGGAACGGATGTGAGCTCAGGGCCAGACTTCCTTAGCAAAAAGAGGAGGATTCACAGCGAATGTTAGCTCAAGGCTGGTCTTTCTCAAAAAAAAAAACAAGTCCTAGATCAAGCCTCTGCCCTCCAAGCGGTGCTGTTGCAACTGGGAGACAAGCCTCAATTGGGAGTCCCTGAAGAAATTCTGCCAAAGGTAAGAGTGGACATGCAGGCTGACAGGAGGCCAGGAAGAGCCAAGGGGCTGACCCAATAGTAGTAAAATTCTGCCCAGACTCCAAGACTCCAAATTGGAAACAATATCCTTTAAAGAGACATAGGAAAAAAGGTATAAAGCTCTGATAGCCACCTTTCTTAAATGCCAATTAATCTGACCCTGTCAATCCCCGTATAACACTCCCATCCTGCCAGGACAAAAACCTGGGACTGGAGACTATCGTTTTGTACAGGATTTGAGAGCCATTAATCAAATTGTAGAGGCTATACATCCGGCAGTGCCAAATCCTTATACTTGGCTTAGAACTTTATCTGGAGACTTCTGCTGGTTTATAGTTCTGGACTTAAAGGATGCCTTTTACTGCATACCCCCCAAGTCCTGAGGCCCAGAACCTGTTTGCCTTTGAATGGGATGATCCAGAGGCTAACGCAAAACACTAATATTGCTGGATGATACTCCAGCTCTAAGGATTTAAAAATGCCCCCATCATCTGCAGGGGAGCTTAGCCAAGGACTTAAGGCATCTTCAGTTAAGTGAGGGGGTCTTACTGGATGTGGATGACATACTAATTGCTAGTAAAATTAAGGAAGCTTCAGACCAAAATATAGTCCTTATTTTAAACTTTCAGGCAGAACGGGGATACAAAATCTTCAAAAGAAAGGTGCAAATTTCTCAACCAACTGTAAAATGCCTAGGATTTGAGTTATCAAAAGGATGAAGAAACTTATTCCTGGATCGAAGGGAGGCATTAGCTACAGTGGCTGTACCCACCACCAGAAGACAATTGTGAGGATTTTTTAGGAATGGCTGGGTTCTGTTGTATTTGGATCCCTAATTTTGGACTCATGGCCAAACCTCTACATGAGGCTCTTAGAGGAAATGACAATGAGCCATTAAGCTGGACTGCAGAATACCATAAGGTGTTCCACACCATCAAGGAGAAACTTAACAGCCCCAGCACTTGGTCTCCCAGACATTAGAAAGCATTTGATCTTTTTGTACATGAACAACAGGGCGTAAGTCCTCGGGTGCTAACTCAGAATTGAGGTGCTGCCAGAGGCCAGTAGCTTAGTCTTCCAAACAATTGAATATTGTAATGCAAAGGTGGCCAGTTTGCCTCTGGGCTGTAGCTGCAACCTGTGACCTTTTACAAGAGGCTGAAAAATGTACCCTGGGCCAACCTACTACTGTGCACACTCCATATTGTGTGCTGCCTCTACTTGAAAAACAAAGGTGAATACTGGCTTACTTTAGGGAGACTGGGCAAATGTCAGGCCATACTATTGGACAACCCGAATGTAATATTACAGGCAGCATCCACTCTACACCCAGCCACTCTGCTCCCCATTGTGACAGGAGAACATGTCTATGGTTGTATACAAATAATTGAAGAAGCTTATTTTAGCAGACCCTACCTTACTGGTCAGCCTTTAGAGAATCCAGATATGGAAATGTTTACTGATGGGAAATGTTTACTTCATGGACCGTGGACTTCGAAAGGCCAAGTATGCGATAGTAACTCATCAGGAGGTCCTAGAAGCCCTCCCTCCAGATACATCTGCTCAGAAGGAAGAGCTCATAGCCCTCACAGGAGCCCTGCATCTTGGAGCTAAGAGAAAGGTAACCATTTATACTGATTCTAAGTACACCTTCCGTTGGGCATGTACAGGGGCCATATGGAAAGACGGGTCTACTCACATCAGGAAGGAAAGAGATTAAACACCTGGAGGAGATACTGACCTTATTTGATTCAGTTATGATGCCAGAAGAAGTGGCCATAATACACTATCTGGGCCACCAGAAGACTGCTAGTTATATAGCAAGAGGAAATAATTTGGCTGATCAGGCTGCAAAACAAGCATCCAGAACTAAAAACCCAAGTCCTAAGCCCCTCACACTCATTCCAAGTGTGGATTTGTCTCTCTTTAAGCCTCAGTATTCAGCAATGGATCTAGACAGAGCAGATGAATGGGGATCTCATGGTGACTCTCAAGACTTATACAGCGATCAGTAACAAACAACCAAAGAAGGCTGGATTTATAATGAACAGGGACTAGTGCTTATACCCAAGCATTTAGTGGAAGGAATTATTACTCATCTACATCAAGGAACCCATTATGAGAGAGATGCAACCTATCATTGGCTACAAAAGTTTATTGCTGGTCCACAAATGCAAAGGACTATCCAAAAGGTAGTAAAAAATTGCCTGATTTGTGCCAGAAACAGTCCCAAAAGCAGGCCACCACCAATAACCAAAGGGGTGCAAATCTGAGGGACAGAACCAGGAGATGACTGGCAAGTAGACCTTACTCTTATGCCAAGAGCCATGGAAATTATAGATATTTGCTGGTATTTGCAGATACCTTCACAAGACAGGTTGAAGCTCTTTGATGCAGGACAGGAAAGTCTTCCAAAGTAACAAAGGCCTGACTAAAAGAAATTACCCCTCACTTTTGGCTGCCTCTTTCAATTCAAAGGTATAATGGAGAAGCTTTCATAGCCAAGGTAACACAAGAGATGTCTGGGGCTCTCAGAATACTATGGAAGTTACACACTTCATGGAGACTTCAGTCCAGACTGAAGAAATGAACTATACCCTAAAGAAAACAATTGCCAAAATATACCAGGAAACCAACTTAACATGGGATGAGGTCTTGCTAGTTGCCCTGTTTAGGGTAAGAGTAGCCCCTAGAAGTAAGCTCCAATTGAGCCTTTATGAAATGTTATATGGGAGACCCTCCTTAAAACTAAGTATTATTGCAATCTTGAAAATGATCATATTGTAAAAGAACTAGATGCTATAAAATGTGTACAGTCTCTAGGTGCTACTTTATGTGCTATACATAAATATGCTTCTAGCCAATTACTATTTCCCGCAGACATTCCACTGCATTACATAAGCCCAGGGGATTGGATCCTCCTGAAGACTTGGAAAAATCAACATCCTGAGGACCAACTACAGCCTAAGTGGCATGGACCCTATGAAATCCTTCTGGTTACGCATTCTTCGGTAAAATTAAAAGGAGTTAAACCTTGGATACACCACTCATGAATAAAAATAATACCCATTTCCAGTCAGGACCCCTGTGGTCCCCTTTATAATTCCCAAACGGGTAATGCCCTTCATGGACAAGAGGAAACAGAAAGACCGAATCATCCAAACACTGGGTGGCGATGGAGGCCTGTGGCCGACTTTTCCCTCAAGAGTATTCTTCTGAACCTTTAAGTGATCTTAAGTTACTTTTCAGAAAAAGCAACAAAACCGAAGGGACTCTTAGATCTTCAGATGGATAAGAAGCTTTTCCTGCCTCTAAAGCCAGCCTCTGCACGATCAGGTTGAGAGGCCAGAAACAGACGACAGCTGAAGGGGACAGTTTACCCAAGATACTGGACCAGGCCTGTATTGATGCAACTTAATTCTTCCTTGTTCTCAGACACACTAGTCTGCACCATCTAATTAATCATCCCTTCCTCCTTGAATTAGCCCCAGAGAAGATTACTTAAAAACTTCGGCTGCCCCTCTGATGGAATTCCATAATCACTCATCCCTGGCTGGTGAAACCCCTCCCACTATATTGTCCTCTTTCTTCCTCTTGCTATAATTGTCCTGACTTTCTACTTCTTACAAACTAATTGCCTCCTCCCAGAAGGACTGAACTACTTTCTTTGTCAATTCAAGTCCGGACTATAAAATGTCCCCTACTTTTCTTTGCTACGTCCTTTTTTTGTCCAAGCCTCTCAGGGTTGGAAAGATAATTTCTTAATAAGAATTTCACAGGCTCTTTCAAAATCAGTAAACCTAACCGACTGTTGGATGTGCCACCCAAAACCCTACTCAGTACATGATCATGGTGATCCTATAGTAATGCCAGTAGTAAATTTCTCAAGCAAATCTAACTTCACAGTGACTTATGACAAAAAACCTTCAGAAGTAACCTATAGGGTCAGGTTAATCAACAGAGGATCTCCTGTCCCCTGTTTCTTTATAACACCCCCTACAAAGCAGCCTATAATGTTTTCCAGAGGAGAATGTAAGGACAAAAGGTCCTATAACCACAAGAACCAGACATTTGCTGACGGACAGACTATACTCACCTGTTTACTCGATGACATTTACTACTCAATTCCTATTTCCTACCCTCTGGTCCAGGAAAGGTGCTGGCAAAATTCGAATTACAGGTCCACTAATTATGTCAAAATTTTCATAAAAAAGATCGAGTGTCCCTTCCTGGACCACCCAATTCTATACCAATCTGTGGATTAAATTTTTCCTCCTGGATGCTGCCTTGCTCTGACCCCTGGCTTGACCAGGTCCTAGATAAAATCTCCCAAAATGAAGGCCAAAATTGTAACAACATGACTGGTATTCTATGTGCCCCTTCAGGGTATATCTTTGTCTGTGGATCCAATCACCAACCCTGGGCCTATAATTGCCTTGATAGCTGGCACATAGGAGGTACCTATCTGTTAGGATACTTAGTCACTCCTTTCTTTGTACATAACTCAAACGAAGCCTAGCGTTGGACGAGTTCTTTAAAACTTTTTACTACAATTAAAAAATCTATATTAGATGGGGATTCAGTCTGGGGAGCACCAAACAAATGTTTGCCTGGATTTCAAGGACAGTCTGATGGATATTTCTTTGGATAAACCTTATCACCCTGGTTGGGTATGACAGCACAGGAATATAAGATTAGAAATCTCTCTCTCACCTTAGGAATGGTAGCCACTGAAACAGCCCAAGCCTTAGCTGCTCAACAAAGAGCATTAGATTCCTTGGTCAAAGTAGTGTTAGATAACCAAATTGCTCTGGATTACATACTAGCTGAACAAGGAGGTGTTTGTGCTGCAGCTAACTCTTTCTGTTGCATCTATATTAACACTTCTTCAGAGGTTGAAACTCATATAGACAAAACTAGACAACAGGCAACTTGGCTCCAACAAGTCTCATCCCAAGAACCTGGGTTTGATCTCTTAAACAATATTTTCTCACGGTTCCCATTGGGAATAAGGTCTATATTCGAGAGATTGCTTGAGCTAGGCATCATAAAGTTGTGTTTATTAGGATTTATATTCCTCCTTGTGAAACTACACTTGCTGTGTTTCTCGTGTCCTAAAACCTACACCCCTAACTCATGTCATGATTGTGAAAGAAGCCCATAATGCAACACTTCGATTACAACCTCGGACTCATGAGTATTTACAATTAAAAGCTAAACAATTTCATTCCCCAGGCCTCTGTTAAGCCTACGCCCCTTATCAGCAGGAAGCAGCCAGAGCCGTTGTCACTCCATAACCCTCAAGATTGAGGTATGAATAACAGAAAGAGAGGATTTGTGACCATAGGACCAGTTTAAACAAATCGCATCTTATCAATAACAGAATGTTAAAGCTGTCTTGCAAGGACAGTGAGCCAAAATTGCAAGTCATGTAGCTGGAACATGCACAGAGGAGAAAATTTTGACCTGAAATAACACCTGGAACCAAAGATTCCTTCCCCCTACCACCAATGGAACCAAAGGACTGGGACACGACTGGAATTTGAAAGCAGGGACTTTATCAGAAGTGAGGAGTCTGTTGTCCAGGAAGATATGGTGTTAAAGCCCCTTTTCCTACCTTGCTATAAGAGGTCTTGTTTAAAGTCCTTCCAATCAAAATCTGTCCTGTCAGCACTTCTGCATACCAGCCTGCCCTCCCTAATCCCTTAAATTTTACCCCAAACCCTGCATTGGGGAGACAGGTTTGAGAGCGTTGCATCCTGTTTTCTTGCCACTTGACCTCTCAATACAGCTCTTCCTTTTCTCAAAAGCTACTGCCATAGTATTGGTTTCTATGTGCATTGGCTGGCAAGTCCTTGCTCAGTAACATCGCTGCAGATACTATCCGTTGCAGGTGGAAAGAGGGATCTCTGTGGAGAGATCTGCCAGAGCACACCTTGACCGAGTGATCAAACTTGGCGTCATGGATAATGGGACAAAACGACAGTGTCTCCCTATGGAAGTACAAAACCTTACCTCCTACTTTCTTACTAAAACATTTAACCTGAATCTAATCATGAGGAAACAATTCGGTAAATCCAAATTGACATAGTCTGCAAGACACTGGCCTGGACTTTTCAAATAGGTCAAAGTTATGAAAGATTTTTTTTTTTAAAGCGAGAGTACTCATACTAGTGTAGGAAACGAAAGGAATTTGTGTAGTATATGAGGCATGGAGTCAAACGCAACGAGTGAATCTCGGGTAGATCCCGAACCGAAAAAAACCCTGTGTGTTTGTGTGTGTGTGTGTTTATGACATTTGCGGACAACAAAGGAAATTTAAATATGGACGGTGTATCAGATGATATGGCTGAAATAATATTCAATTTCTCGTATGTGATAATAGCGAGGTATTTAGGGGTGAAGCAGTGTTTTTTGCAACTTTCCAATGGTTGAGAGGTAAAAAACCTGTATAGTGAGAGAGAACGCGAATGAAAAATGTTAGCATTTAGCGAAGGGTAGACTGTTCATAGTACCATTCTTTCAACTCTTCCGTCAGTTTCTAAATTTCCAAACTAAAAAGCTGAGATAAAAAAAGACGTGAAAGGTTACTCCATTCTGAGTACGGAGGTTCACGTGAACCTAGAGAATCAGCACCCTGAGAAGTCTCCTTTTTCGGGGCTCACGGTACGCTCTTAACTTTCTCTTTTACCGCGGAGCGGAGATCCGAGGCCGCAGGAGGCGTCACAGAGACCCACGCAGCTCCCGCCCCTACTTGTTGGGAACAGGTTACCGGGTCCCGCCCCTCGGCGGCCAGGTCGCCGCCAGCTTCCGTGGGCGGGGCCTGGGCAGGGAACAGCCAATGAGAGCTGAGATGGAGGGCGGGGCCGGGGCGGGGCTGCGCGTGGGCTCCTGGGCCGCCCCCGCGGTTCGGCGGCCTTTTCTCCAGTTCTTGGGCGGCCGCGGGCTCTGAGCCTGCGGAGGAGGAGGTGCTGGGCTGCTGCGCCGCCGCGTCCGGGTAAGTGCCTGACCGCCGGGCCAGCGGCCGCTCCGCGTCGCCCCTCCTCCGGCCCGCCTCCCTTTCCCCGCGGCTCCCGGAACCAGCCGGCGCGGGCCTCCTCGCCCCGCCGCGGGCGGCGCTGCCCGCTCCGGTCGGCCGCGGCCGGGGGCTGGGACTGTGGCTGGCGCTGCTCTCGAGTTGGCGTGCGGGGCCGGGCTCGGTGGGCGCGAGGTTCCGGGGCAGGCCCCGCTGCTCCGGCTGCCGCTTTCTTGGGTTGGGCCAGTTCCGCAGGAGCGTCGGCTCCGGCCCTCTTTCCTGGGCGGTGTGGGGTCATTGCTGCTCCAGCGTCGCTGAGATCCGAGTGTGAGGCCCGTCTGTCTTGGCGTGTGCGCCCGTGCCCCAGTGCCCTCGCCGCTTGCTTCGCCCCCTCTGCGTCCCTCCCACTCGTGCTTCCTTCAGAGTGTGCAGCCGGGTGCCGGCGAGCTCCATACTCTGGGAAAGGGCACGCTGTACTTTGAATTGGTCCCGGAACACGCCAGGTTGGCTCACGTTTGCGTGGACGGGTCGAATTAATTTGCTCGGAAAGTTAATGTAGCTCTGAATTTTAGCGTCTTTCCACTTGTAATTAATTTTGCATAAAGCAGTTGCAATGAATGATCAGTATTATTGTTAGTGCTGAAGAATAGCAAAACAATGTCGGGACTGCCTTGCAGAGTCTAGATTCATCCTCTTGCTGTAATAAGAAAAGTCTTTTGAAAGGCATGAATTTTGGTCTTGGCTTTGCCTCTGCCCAGTTTTGTGACCGTGGGCTCGATTAATTCATGTGACTTGAGATATAATTTCTGAGATTCCTTTTAAATTCCACATCTTGTAAATCAGTGATGAGCTTATTTTCCGCCCTGTACCTTAAAAAGGCATGGGAAATGAAAGGCAGCCCTGCGGGGAACAAAGATTTATGAGCGCACAGGTTTAGAGGCTGTGGTTACAGTTTAAGACTGCAGGCTGAAAAGGGAACACAAAATTGAAAGAACTTACGTAGAATTAATTATATAGGAAACTTGGAAAGCTTTCAGAAGTTCCAGCAGCAATTACTGTATTTAATTACCTCTCTTTGCAGTTGTGCAAATGAGGTGAGGAGAAAAGTGCTAGGAAAGAGAGTAGTAGAGGATAGATAATTTAGCATATGTCTTAAGTGTAGGGAGAATCCTTTGGAATTTTTAGTTTGTATAGACATTTTCACTCAGGAGACACTTTTTCTTTTTTTTTTTTTATTTTTTTTTATTTTTTTTATTTTTTTTTAAAGATTTTATTTTTTCCTTTTTCTCCCCAAAGCCCCCTGGTACACAGTTGTGTATTCTTCGTTGTGGGTTCTTCTAGTCGTGGCACGTGGGACGCTGCCTCAGCGTGGTCTGACGAGCAGTGCCATGTCCGCGCCCAGGATTCGAACCTACGAAACACTGGGCCGCCTGCTGCGGAGTGCGCGAACCCAACCACTCGGCCACGGGGCCAGCCCGAGACACTTTTTCTTTTAAGTAGATAGAAAGTTTTGTATTTCCCCTGCAGGAAAATCCTGCGTTTATTCTGAATGTGTAGAATTCCCTACCCTCCCATCCGCCAATATTATTTAACAGCCTTTCAAAAGTACCGTTTGGCTTTGTAATACATAGATGAAAAGATCATGTGTTCCTTCGTGGAGAACTTAGTTTGAGTACTTTGTAGCTGTGTGACTAGGGAAAGTCGCTTTTCCTGTCTCAGGCTGTGTTCGTCAACCGTGAAATGTGGACAATGATTCCTGTTTCCTAGGGTTGTGAGGATTAGATAAAATCCTTTATGTGAAAACCGTACAGCAATGCCTGACATATCAGATATGCAATAATGACAGTTATTGTTGTTAGTGTTGTGTTCATAATGCAGCAAAGAGAAGTGGTCACTGGGTTTTAGTCTGGCTAGAGGGTATGGCCTAAAGAGGAGTGCAAAGTGGGAAGTGATTGACAGCCGCTGCTATGCCTGAGGCTGGAATTTTTGCAAAGTCGTAATCCGTTTTCTGGATCTCTGGCTGGGATGCTGCCAAACAGTGATTGGTAAGAATATCAGCCTCCCTGACTGTTGGCCTGTCAGTCTTGCCACTTCAGTAGAATTGGGATATTTCAAAAAAATTGTGCTAGGAAGTTAAGGAATGTATGTGAGAACTCCTTCAAAGAGAGCTCAAAAACAAAGAAATGGTTTAGTTGACTGAACAGAGATTTCAGCCCAAGATAACTTAAGCCCTGTCACAGCTTGCTGTGGCCAGTCCAGCTTACTGAACATAATGTCTCTATTCCAGTCTTAGCTAGAACGTTTTTTTTGAAAAAGGTTAGCCCTGAGCTAACATCTGCCACCAATCCTCCTCTTTTTTTTTTTTTGGAAGATTTTATTTTTTTCCTTTTTCTCCCCACAGCCCCCCGGTACATAGTTGTATATTCTTAGTTGTGGGTCCTTCTAGTTGTGGCATGTGGGACACTGCCTCAGCATGGCTTGATGAACAGTGCCACGTCTGCACCCAGGATTCGAACTGACAAAACACTGGGCCGCCTGCGATGGAACGCGCGAACTTAACCACTAGGCCACGGAGCCAGCCCCCAATTCTCCTCTTTTTGCTGAGGAAGACTGGCCCTGAGCTAACATCTGTGCCCATCTTCCTCTACTTTATATGTGTGACGCCTGCCACAGCATGGCTCTACAAGTAGTGCGTAGGTCCGCACCCAGGATCCAAACCAGCCAATCCTGGGCTGCAGAAGTGGAACATGCACACTTAACTGCTGCGCCACCAGGCTGGCCCCTAGAACCTTTTCTTGTTTGGATGTTTGACCAACTACTGATACTCTCTGGTTGTTATTTAAGCCAAATTATTCTTTTGACTCAGCCAACGTTAACATGGGAAGGCGCCTAGTCTTAACTGCTCAGGGATCTGGTCCTAGCATTCGGAAAGGAAGAGAAGAGCCTAAAAGTTATTTTTATCCTCTTCCTAGCTAACTTTTGAAAATTGTAATCCAATAGATTACACCAGGAAGACAGGAGGGGCACTCATTTGTGGAAGGTAAGTTAGTTGTGGTACATCTGAATAGGAGCTGATGGCTGTGTGCTCCAGCCACAGGATTCAGTTTTGAGCTCTAGTTGGGTATTTGCATATGCGTATAACCCGGAACCTCTGGGTTTTAATCTAACTAAAAGCTTAATATCAAAACCAACAAAAGAAAAAGTAGCCAAATCTCTTTAAAACTGAACTAGCCAAACAAATAAAAGCAGTGGCAGGAAACCGGAAGGTTAATCGGTGAGATGGCATGAAGTCATATGACAATATGGTCTTAAAAATGTTTTGTTTGTTTCTAAATTGGAGATCAAAAGCTCTAATCCCATTTCTCATAAGTTTTTGCTGACATTTTTATGGATATCATTTGTGTATGTTTGTGTGCATGTCTATATATAGAAAAAAATCACTACTAAATATGATAAATAAAAAGAAGAATCGACTATAATATCATCATTGAGAATTAGCTACTTAAAACTGGAATTTAGTTGATGAGTATTCCAAGGCGTGAATTGGCTGTCATTTATTTAACTCACTGATTTTCAGTAGCACTGATTTGGAGGCCCGTTCTGCCCCCATCAGCTGGGAGCCTTTGGGCCAGGCCCCTTCCTGGGACTGGGTTTCCTAGTCTGTTTTTCTGCTCTCCTATCCCAAACTTGTTGTCCAGTTGATCCCCTGGAATCATTTGTATGGAACACTTGTAATGGTAAGTTACAGGACCTCCGCAGGCCGTTGTTACGTAGTTGTTTTGTTTTTTAACTTGGATTCAGCAAAATCCAAGAATGGGTTGAAGAAGATACTACTGGACAGGAAATGTATTACTGGATTTATTTTTAGTGTGTTCTTACACTCTGTGACTTACAGTGTTAATCATTATATTAATTATGAACTTAGTAGGCTAAGAATTAGTTAAGTACGGAGATTAATGTTTTCAAGGATAATAGGGAGCTGAGTTCTGGGGGCGGAGTTGTTCTTTGGCACTGAAATACACAAGACATATGATGATTTTCAAGTTCCATGCTTAGGGAGCCTTTTTTTCCCTCTCCCCAGATGGCCTTTTTTTTTTTGCTTTAAAAAGCATTTAATCATTTTTAATATGAAATAGTTCAAATACACAAAGCAGAGAGGAAAGTACAGTGTACCCTATATACCATCACTATATTCAACAATTATGAAGAGTTTGCCCTGTTCGCTTCAACTGCCCCCCTGCCTTGCTCCCTCTCCCTTTTGCTGAACTGTTTTAAAGCCAATTCTGGACCCTGTACATCTGCTCGTGTGCATCTCTGAAGCATCTGCACGTCTTCCTCCGACACCCTACTGTCCGTATTCCACCATCGACCGTGATTCCTGAGGGCCTCTTGTGAACTTTGGTCTGGGTAATGGGGAGACACAGAGGACTTTGCAGGGCAGGGGTGTGTGTGTGCGACCGAGTTGTGTCCGTGTGTGGGATGGTTTGGGCATGGGGGAGGTTAGAGCAGGCAGGCCAATTATGAACACCCTCGGTCTAGGTGTCAGGTGGTGGGGTCTGATGCTTGGCAGTTGCAGCAGGATGGAGAGGAAGAGGAAGATGAGCTGGAGAACCTCTGGGGGCCCACTGACTAGCCTGGCCTCCGGTGGATGCCTGCCTGGAGGACAGAGGGGACCTTGGTGTGAGGATGGGGTAGCTTGCCGTTGTCTGTGCCCACAGGTTCCTGCAGGCAAGAGTGGGACCCCAACGGCTAAGGTTCCCCTTCTAGGGAGAATGGGCTCATTTTGACCACCTCATCCCAGGTGGCACTTCTCTGTAGTACCCTAACGGAGCCCGTCTGCTGCCTGGCTTACTGGACCAGCACCCATGCCTTCATGACTCACTTCTGTTAGCATGTCAGAGCTGGAAGGCTCTGAGTTTGGTTAATGTCCATAAACGAGGAGTGGCTGTGGGTAGGTCTCTTTAGGGTCCCCTTTGGGTTCCTTGTGTTTCCCCTCAGCTTGGACAAGCCCCTTGGCCTTGTTGAGAACTGATATTCTTGGAAACTATAGACTTGGGAAACTGCTAAAACGTGCAAAGTAAAAACATTGGGCATGTTTCTTGCTGGTAATGACTATAATAAATTAGAAATTTTATTTTATTTATTTATTTTTTTTGAGGAAGATTAGCCCTGAGCTAACATCTGCCAATCCTCCTCCTTTTTTTTGCTGAGGAAGACTGGCCCTGAGCTAACGTCTGTGCCCATCTTCCTCTACGGTATATGTGGGACTCGTACCACAGCATGGCTTGACACATGGTGCGTAGGTTCGCACCTAGGATCCAAACTGGCGATCCCTGAGCCACGGAAGCAGAACGTGCGAACTTAACTGCTGTGCCACTGGGCTGGCCCCTAGAAATTTTATTTTAAACCAACAATAATTATAGTTGATAGTATATATAGAAAAGTGTTCATTTGCGTGTGTTTCCTGTTAATGGACATAAGGCCAGATTTACCAACAGAAGTTGTGTAAAACCACAGAACATAAATTGAATGTGGGGGACCTGGCTGTGGCAGGCTTGTGAATATATGTCACAGTGCCGGAAGACCTATTGAGGGAAAGAGGATGGAAGGCAGCCGTTGTGGGGTGTCTTTCTTGTGCTAGTCTTAACATATATATTTAATTCCCACAATAAGCTTAAAAGCTAGGTGTTTTCTTTACCTTAGTTAATTGGTTGTGTTGGCTGCCGCGATGATGGTTATGATGATGGTGATGATAATGATGATGATGATCAAAAACCTAGAGGTTAACAGGAACTTCCCTAGGAGGTGGTGTGGCTCTGACTCCCGAGTCCATCTCTTTCCTTCATACCAAGCTGCCTCCCAGCTATTCACATAGTAAGGGTAAGAGAAGAGAGTTAACATTTATGCAGTGTAAACTAGAAATGTATTTTGGTAATTGGAAGTAATTGTCATTTTACCTTGTGACACTGGATTGCAGCGTTTTTCTGCTCCAGTGCACCTGAGGGATTCCAGTGCCTCCCAGGAGGGACTCAGTAAGACAGTGGCGAGCAAATAACAAATATTTATTGAGTGCAAAACAAATTAAAGATAAAATAGACTTCTAGAAAATAGCCTCCATTGTGCTCCGCTGAATACATACACGCATATCAAGGAATCAGTGTATTGGACGCTTTAAGGCCTGAATGAGAATTAAGGGAACTGATCAAGTGACAATAGTAGTTGCTGACTTGGGGTTTAGTGGATAGGGCTGCTTTGCTTCGTTAAGGCGAGGCTCCCCCGGGGAACCGCTGCAGGAGGGTGTCAGTGATAGCATCTGGTGGCACTCTCCAGATGAAACTCAAGTTTAAAGAAGAAACTGCCTGTGTGACAAGTCACAACTTTGAAACGTCTTCCTTTTCGTGTGCAGGAAAAACCCTGTTGGAGGCTATGTTTCTGTGACTCGAAGGAGCAGGGACGGTGGTGAGAATGTCGGCCCTCAACTGGAAGCCCTTTGTTTACGGAGGGCTGGCCTCCATCACGGCAGAATGCGGTAAGGAGCCCAGGGCGCTGGGGCCGGTTTGCCTGCTGCCTGTGATGGTGTCGGGATTCAGTGTTTGATGTGAATGTAGCTCAAGCACAGAATGTGAGATTATGAAACGTTAATCTCAGAATTCAAAATTTCCTTTTTCTTTTGGTATGCTTTTCAGACAAAATAGTCATTTTGGCTATTTATTACCAGTTTAAGGGTCAAAGTTTAGGGGGAGAAAGTTGAACCAATTGAACAAACAAGTTTCATGAATCATTTTTGGATGACATCTGTCCCTGTTTTCATTGTCCTTTTCCCCTCTTTGCCACTGTTAGCACATCGGGCTGTAAAGAGGTTTGAGGAGCTCAACGGTCCTCCTGAGCCAGATTGCACTTACCTTTGTTATTCCATCCCTTTCCAATTATGTGCCTTATCCGTATCCTACTTGTAGTTCCTCGTCAGTTCAGTTCCACATCAGATCCTGTTTGTTCCTTTGTTTATCCCGTGGAATCGTTCATTCAGCAAATACTGATTCAGCAGCTGCTGAGTGCTGAGTGCTGGACTGGACACTTCATTTGCTTCCAGGGCTCAGTCATTGCTGCCCTGGGACAGAGGCTGCCCCTGAGGAGCCAGTGAGGATCAGGGCTAAGGGTTTCAGGCACCTTAACCACCTACTCACACACCTGCGAAGGTTCTCTGGGCAGGTGGACTTTCCCATTGACAGTGAATCAGGTTTACTGAGTATGGGTTTTATCTGTTTAGATGGACTGTGCGTTAAGTACTGTATTAAGCTTTTTACTTACATTCACAGATTTACTTTTAGATTATAAAACACAAAGTGAGAAACTCCTTTAGAAAATGAACTTTTACTTCCTTTTCATTCAAATGAACCCTATTTTAGCCTTCACGTCTGTAAAAAGTAGTAACTTTTTTTTTTTGTTTTTGAGGAAGATTAGCCCAGAGCTAACTACTGCCAATCCTCCTCTTTTTGCTGAGGAAGACTGGCCCTGAGCTAACGTCCTGTGCCCATCTTCCTCTACTTTATATGTGGGATGCCTACCACAGCATGGCATGCCAAGCAGTGCCATATCTGCACCCGGGATCCAAACCAGAAAACCCCAGGCCACCGAAGCAGAACATGTGCACTTAACTGCTGTGCTGCCAGGCTGGCCCTGTAGTAACATATTTTGAAATGGATTTCCTGTTTGTATGAATCATTCCATGTATCTACTTTGTACAGCAGTGCAGCCTTCTCAAATCCTATGTAGAATAAGATGGGACATAAACAAATATGTAAAGAAAGGAAAATACATTTATCCATTTTTTTTAATGTTTTGGTTCCCAATTTTTTTTAACAGAGAAAAGATTGCAAAGTATCTGCCATTTCTTAATTCTGTTTCTTACTTTACATTATAGTCAGAATGTTTCCCCAGTAATATACCACTGTGTATTTTTATTTAGTAGATTTTTTTTTTCTGTGAGGAAGATTGGCCTTGAGCTAACACCCGTTGCAATCTTCCTCTTTTTGCTTGAGGAAGATTGGCCCTGAGCTAACATCTGTGCCAGTCTTCCTCTGTTTTGTATGTGGGATGCCACCACAGCATGGTTTGATGAGTGGTGTCTAGGTCTGTGCCTGGGATCGGAACCTGCAAACCCCAGGCTGCCGAAGTGGAGTGTGCGAACTTATCCATTACGCTACCGGGCCAGCCCTTGGGATTTCTTTTTATTAAGTGAAATATTTCTTTCTTTACAATTTTTAGGTACATTTCCAATTGATTTAACCAAGACACGGCTCCAGATTCAAGGGCAGACGAATGATGCCAACTTTAAAGAAATCCGGTATCGAGGCATGTTGCATGCTTTAGTGAGGATAGGCCGAGAGGAAGGGCTGAAAGCGCTGTACTCCGGGTAAGCAGACCTTTGGCGTGTATATTTCACCGTGGGCCTCGCAAATGAGTAGACTTAAGATTCAGACTTCATGGAGAAAAAGTAAAAGTTTGAGGTATATTTGAAAAGAGCAAGGTAGATTTTTCATTTCAACTCTATTTTCTACATATGTATTTTATGTAGCAAATCTTGTGGTGAAACTATGTTTTTATTATATTCAAATACAGATAATACAGAAAGTATGCTTGTTTTTGAAAAATTCTGTAATTCAGTATTTCACTCTGAAAATAGCCCTCCCGCTTGGCTATTCTCATTCACCCAGGTTTTTGCCATAACGAAAATGATAAGAGTATTGTCCGTGAGTAAAAGCTGCGTGAACTCCTTGCTTTCCTCCGGTACTTAGTGAACAGTGTGCTGTAGGCGCTGGTTGGGGACGTGAACGAGGCAAGCCCTGCCTGTGTCAGTCAGTCCCCGCGGGAACCAGGATTCATTGGGTGGTTTAAATGAGAGACTTTGATGAAGGAGCTGCTCACGGGTTAAGGGAACAAGTGAAGGCTATTGAGGTACCTGGAAACTAACAAAGTGCGAGGTTGTTGCCAACCCTGGGACCGAAGAGGCAAGGGCCGGAATGGTGTTAGCACCGCCGCCTAGGCCTGAGCCTTGGAGGAGCAGACAGCAGTTGTCGAGGGATGCCTTGGAAGTGCCCAGGGAGAGGAAGAGTACCTCCGCTTCTTTCTCCTCCCACCCTCCCATCTTCCACTGGTTGAATCCACCCAGAGGTCAGCTGGCAAGGGAGCCTGGGTGGTGTCGTCATCCACAGGCACCAGCATCTCTGGGCACAGAGCAGGACAGAGAAGGGTGAGAATGGATCTGGGAGGAGTAATGGGGATCCGCAGCAGCACACTGTCATGAAGAAGCTGTCGTCTAGTGAGGGCTGCAGGTGTGTAAACAGGATCACCAAGGGGTCTGGTAAGTACTGGAGTCAGGTAGAGGCTGGGCAGTCCCAGGCTGTGGGGACGGGGGAAGGGGTGGGTTTTCAGGAAAAGTTGCTCAGTCCAGGAGGTGCTGGATCTGATCTTGAAGGACCAAGATGAGGTAGCCCGGTGAGGTTGGAGGGGAACTATATTCAAACAGAGCCAGTAGTATGTGCAAGAGAGCATGGTGCATCCTGGAAACTGCAGGTAATTCAGCATGGATAGAGTGTGGGGGTTGGTGAGTAGCAAGAGATGGGGTTGAGCAGTAATGAGGGGTCAGGACATGGACAACGTCAGGCTGCGCTGAGCATCTTGGTTTTCTCCAGTATGCCGCAGGTCCCAAACTGGTGCCTCACAGCCCTTCCACCCACTGGTCCCCAAAGATTTTTGTTTTTCAACTGAGCCAATATTTTAAATATGAGAAATTGCACATAAAAACCTGGGATTCCATCTTCTCAAGAAAAATCAACATCTGAGTCCACATTCATTTGCTTATGATCATAGTAACTGGTGTTAAGGATGCTTTCTCTGCTTTACCAAAACCTCTGCCACTCACATAGTGCACGTGTGTATAGTTAGACCCAGCCTGCTTCCCTCACCCACGGCATCTGCCTGGTGCCTGTAAGCACTTGAGTTTGCTATGCCTGTGGCAGGCAGAAGCCACTGAAGGGTTTTGAGTAGAGGGACTGACATGATCAGGTTTCCATTGTAAAAAGATGCCTAACTGCCATGGGGAGAAAGAATTACAGACTAGTAACACTGGAAACAGGCTGTCACATAGGAAGCAGAGACAACAAGGATCTGTCCTGAGGTGGTGGTGTGGGGATGGAGAGAAAGAAGACAGGCTAGAAAGCTATTTAGGGCATAGGATCGACGTACTATGTGGCCTAATATATGAGGAGGTGGTGAGGGAGGAGGAGACCAGGCTAATGTCTTGATTTCTGGTTTTGGCCGGTGTGTAGATGGAGGTTCCCCTCCCTAGTCTAGGAAACAGCAGAGGAGAGCTGATTGCTTGGAGAAGAAAGATAATTAATTCAGTGTGGGACAGTTGATCTAGAGGTGGGTGTAGGCCATGTGAATTGAGAAACCTAGGAAGCAGTTGGAAATGCATCTTTGGATCAATGTTGGAAACACGGATTTCAGAGTCATCAGTGTTTGACAGTAGTTGAAGCCGTGGGAGCAGATGAGCTCGCCCAGGGAGTGCGTGGAGCAAGGAGAGAAGAAAGTGCAGGATAGAATTCTGGGGAATCCCAGAGGACGGAGGTAGGATGCTGCAGAGAACAGAAAAGACGTGGGAGAGGGTGCTGTTCAGCAGCTCAGGGAGGAGACAGCTGCAAGTAGGACAAAGGGCGGACAGTAGCAAATGCTGCGGGGGCGTTATACAAGGTACTAATTGAGAAGCATCATTTAATTAAGCGACAAAGATGTCAGTTGTTCGCCTGGGTGAAAAGGGAGTTTTGATGGGGAGGCTGGAGGGAAGCCAGATTGCAATTCAAGAAGGAAGCTGGAAGTGCAAAAACTGAGCTGGGGAGTGTAAATGCCACAGGGTGGTTCTGGGGTCAGAGAGGCTAACGAGAGGGAGAGGAAATACCTGGAAGAGGGCCTCCAAGGAGGTAGATGAGCTCCAGAGCGGCAGTGGAAGAATGATGGATGCCAACAGAGGCCATGTTTCACTGGGCGCTTCGTACTGAGAAAGGAAAGCCCTCTCCTCTGAACGTGAATGGGCAAGTGGAACTCCACTGACGCTTCATTAAGGATGAATACGAGGGCTGAGCTTTCACTTAGTGGACTCATAATTTGCACAATTTTAACTGAACTCACCTATATCTCTGTTGGACTTTGAATTTTAAGAAATCTGCTTTAGTGTGGAAGGCAGATACGTGAGTGTCTCTCTGTGTGGGGCTCTTCTAGAAGATTTTAAGAGATTTTTTAGAATTTTTCCATCCCTTTGTAATTGGTTTGACAGGATTGCCCCTGCGATGCTACGGCAGGCTTCCTATGGCACCATCAAGATAGGCACTTACCAGAGCTTGAAGCGACTATTTGTCGAACGCCCAGAAGGTGAGTGGGGAATCTTTTGTCCAAGTGGTTTTGGATCTGTTTTCTTCAGGTTATTTGTGACTTTACTACTCCTGAGGAGAGCTCTGGGTATAAGGCTAAATGAATTGTGCTTAAAGCTAGTCAGTTATCAGCCGAATTTAGGGGACTAACAGTTAAAAGGAGCAGTCTTATAAACATTCTCCTGACTTGTCCTCATCTCCAAAATGTCTAGGCTAGAGAATAAGTTACAGTTCTAGCCAATTTAAAATTTTCTAAAGTCATAGGAATTATCACCTATTTTTCAGGGAAGCAGTGAATACGTTTTTTAGTGCTAAGAGCTCTGAGTTCTAATAATTTGTTGCTGGTTCATTCTGCGGCTTTGCTTTTGTCTATAGAGCAGCCTGTCTCTTTTTACAATGGGACGATCACCAGTCGCTGTCACATGAGAGTGATAAACAGCCACACCGCTTTGGAAGTGCTTCAGTATACTTCAGATTAAATCTGTGCGATGGGCTTTAAAACTTTATCTCCATTTCTCATAGACTCTCAAAATGGCTCATAGGCGTGTGTCTTTTTTATTCTCCTACCGGATATTCCTCATCTTAATTGCTTCAGTGGTCTGTATGTACACACAAAAGGGAATTGGTAGATAGTTACTAACTTTGCATGATAATTCACATTCTTTTTGGATATCAAGAAATTTTGCTAAGCAAAATCCCTTTAGCCAGCAAAATCCTCAATCCTTTTAAAATTACTTGATTCATGAAGCATAAATTTCTTTATTCTCTTAAGATGCGCAAGTGGTATGTATATGAGTTACACTTATGAAGAGCTCTGTATATATGTAAAGTCAAGTAATATGTCTGCATTTACAGATGAGACCCTACTGATAAATGTGGTCTGTGGAATTCTCTCTGGAGTCATATCCTCGACCATTGCTAATCCAACTGATGTTTTGAAAGTAAGCAGTCCTTTCTATCTCTTATAGGCATCCTCTGTATTTTCTTACTGAGAACCATGTCCAGATAATGAAAATCTGCCAATATAGCGTACACTATGTATGTGTGAATCTGTTTATAATTTAACCACTGTGAAGACTCTAACTTATAAATATCTACTAGGTGAATTTCTCACTGGTAGAGATGAGTTCAAAAGTAGAGCTCATTTGGGAGACTTTGGAAGTTTTGTTGATTTAGCAGAAAATAAATTTAGGCTTGGATGCATTTGAATTTCATTTTTCACTGAATATCTCCCTTGTTTTGTTGGTTCATTAAAAATAGATGAGCTATAGTTTTAAACAAGTCTAGGCTACTCATTAATGACCCTTTCTGAACGTATTATGTTATCCATTAATTTGATTTCAGGAAATACTAATGAAAATATTTACTTACCACAATTAGACATGTCACATTAGATGACCTTGTTGACAATAGCCGGGATACAGCCTCCTTAAATCCTTTTTGGAATAAGGCAAGGGGCTAACTATTTACATAAAATAAAAATTGGGCCTGCGTTACTTTTTGAACCCTCTCCAGTTATTCCTTTCCCTCCCTCCCTCTCCTTGTTTCCCCCTTTATTTAACCGGCATTCACTGTGCTTCTCCCTTGTACCAGTGGGTGTACTGGGTGCTTAGAATCCAAAAATGAGTAAGACAAGGACCCTGCCCTCAGCCCTCAGTCTAATAGGAGATTCTGACGAGCATCAACATTTTATGCAGCAGCACGTTGAATGCACTGCAGTTATGCACAGTGAAGGGACAGCATGTGTGAAGAAAAACACAAGGCACTTTTGCCATAAATTTATGCTATGTTGGGGTACGATTACTGGGAAAAAATATCTTTATTCCTATTAATCTCTGAAATGTACATCAGGGCTTCAGAAAGGCAGTTCCTGTGTTTTGGTTTATTTTCCCAAGTTAGCGTGGCAGTAACAGTTCCCTTTAGAAGTTTGAGGTAGTGTGTTTGGTCCCTAAACCAAAATAAGGTACCAATTTTTTAGTGAGAAGTCTCTTTTTGTTCTTAAAAATGCAGAGAGCTACATCAAACATTATTTTTATGTTGGAATCTTGGTCATGTGAATTCCGTGGCTGTTTCAAAGTTCATTTATAAGTTCAAGTGTAACAGACTGCGACGAGCGTCATGTGGCCATCCCGTGGCCAGCTCGCCTGCATACCTTTTGGTTCAGCTGGTTGGAAATAATAGTGGCTTGGAGTAACTAAAATAGGAAATACGTTCACCCATGCTTGGTGCTGCCAGGTACACTGAATACTCTTACTAATTATGTTAAATCTTTAGAATTACCATCATGTTCTCTCTTTCCTACTTAGTAACCTGTAGGGAAATATGCCATTTTCTTTCCTTTTCAAAAGACTATTTAAAAAAAATGAATATCTTTTGACACTTCATGAGCTACTGTATCCAGGACTCTCTGGACTCTTCTAGATGCTTTTTTGTTGATTCCAAAGTGCCTGAGAACCAATCCTTATAAATTAATTTTAGTCTACTGAGGACATTTTAAACTGGCATTTATATTATAATTTTTTTCTTGTAATGAGCATTAAACAAGAGATTGAATGATTTTCAGAGGTCTACATTTGGGGAGAAGTGTGCTAGTGTCCTCATGTTAGTCTTTAAAATCATCTCTAGATACGGATGCAAGCACAAAGCAGCACCATTCAAGGAGGAATGATAGGCAACTTCATTAACATTTACCAGCAAGAGGGAACGAGAGGACTGTGGAAGGTAAGCTTGAAAAACGCATCCATCTGACTTAGTTCTTCCTTTTTTGAGTTCCTTTTTCCTATTTCCATCATTTTATTTAATCCAAATGGCATAATGGAGTAAGGGAAGAAGAGTGACATCTGCCCTGGAAGATGGCTTCTTCCTTAATTTCCTCATCTGTAAAATGGAAATATAAGGAATACGTCATGATTTTAAAGGACTTTCTGAATAATTCATATATAAGAGATTCTGTGAATATTGAGTACTTTTTTGTTTCCTTGCTTTTTAAAAAATTCTTATGGAGAAGGGGTTTCTGGGTTACAGTTACATTGGATTTTTTGACCTGTATGATTTTATGGCTCGTAAGTGGTGACTGTTATTATTAGGCAAACGCTGGTATGGAGTGCTACTTGCTACTATTCTAGTGGTTTATCAGTAAAGGTCATCCAGTACAATCCTCTTATTATGTACAAGGAAACCAGAGGCTCTGAGAGGTGACTTGTCCTGGCTAAGGTCTGGCCAAGGTCATATAGTTAGTACCGGAATCAGAATTAGACTTTGGAGCTTCTGACTTCCTACGCTCTAGTCTTTTCTACTCTGTCACTACATTTCTGCCTATCAGCAGCAAAACATAAAAATTGCTGTAGTTTGTGGAGTAGAACCTTTGCACATTTGCAAGGCTTGTTTTTTGCAGAGACATCTGAATCTAATATTTTTGCGCAGGGCGTGTCCCTCACCGCTCAGAGGGCTGCTATTGTTGTTGGCGTGGAGCTGCCGGTCTACGACCTCACCAAGAAGCATCTGATCCTCTCGGGCCTGATGGGAGACACCGTGTATACCCACTTCCTGTATGTTGAGGATTTTTAAAAAATTAATATTTTAGGTATGCATGAGTTGAGGGTGGAAATTTGCTACATACTTATGTGAATTTAAAGAAAGTTGATTACAAAAGTATTATATTCTCATATTTGAAAAATTACAATACAGAAGCGAACCAGGAAAAAGTAAAAGTCCTTATCCGTTTTTGTAGGTAGCCGTTCTTAACAGTTTGATGTGTACTTTCTAGGCGTTTTCTGTGCACATGCAAATATGTCTACAAAAGGATATTACATGTATGGTACTTTATTACACAAATAAGATCGTGCTTTGCATTCTCTTACTTTTTAGTTTTATCTTTATTTTTTCAGCTTTATTGGGTATAATTGACAAATAAAATTGTAAGATATTTAAAGTGTATGACATGATGATTTGATATACGTATACACTATAAAAGGATTCCCTACGTCGAGTTAACACATCCATTGCCTCGCATGTTTACTTTTTGTGTGTGTGTGTGAAAACATTTAAGTTCTCTCTCGGCTGAATTCGTTTATACAATGCAGTGTCATCAGTTATAGTCACTACGTTATATGTTAGATTCTCAGACCTGATTCATCTTATACCTGAAAGTTTGTCTCCTTTTACCAGCCTCTGCCTAATTCCCCCACCGCCAAGCCCCTGAAAACCACTCTGCTCCTCTCTTTTTTGTTTGCTTTTTTTTTTAGATTTCGTGTATAAGTTGTCACTTATACAGTATTTGTCTTTCTTTTTAAAATTTAATAATACATTCCAGATATCTTTCCGTGTTGGTACATACAGTCTTCATTTATTTTTGATAGCTGCAGATTAGTATGGATGTGTCAGAGTTTAATCCATTAAGGGATGGTTTTTGCCCCTCAGAGGACATTTGGCCATTTCTGGCAACTATTCTGATTGTTATGACTAGGGGGAGTACTATTGGCATCTCCTAGGTAGAGGGCAGCGATGCTGCTAAACATCTTAGGATGCACAGGACAGACCTCCAGAACAAAGGACTATCCAGGACAAAATGTTAGCAGTGCCGAAGTTGAGACCTCTGCTCTGAGTTAATTGGTAGCAAGTGTGGTCTGTGGTCGTCCTCTGAGACTGAAAATGTAGTAGAACCTGTGGGCCCTCGTGGGCATTCCAGTGAGGAGATCTTTTTCTCTGATCTCTAAGAAAAACATGGTTATGATATGGCTGAAATGTCTCTGATGCCTGCTTATAGGTGAACAGATGCAATAGACCATCCTTGGAGGACGTTCCTTCACGTTTCTTTGATTCTTTAACATTCCAGAAACTCAAAGATATTCTTAGCTGTGGCTGGAGTGTGTAAGCCTGTATGTTCGGTGCTGGTGTTGAAGGAGTTGGTGCGGCTCTCTAAATATGAACCTCGTTCTTGGTGCATTTCATCTTGTTGCATCTTCTTATGTGTCACTTTAACATAGTTTGGGAGGAGGCTGTTTCTTGTCTTTGATAGTGGTGGTTGCAGCTCGGTGGTGAACTTTTTCTTTTTCCAATGGTATCTTCTTCATAGCTCAAGCTTCACCTGTGGTCTGGCCGGGGCGCTGGCCTCAAACCCTGTTGATGTTGTGAGAACACGTATGATGAATCAGAGAGTCCTTCGAGATGGCAGCTGCCCTGGCTACACGGGTACCCTGGATTGCTTGTTACAGGTGAGAATGAATGTCCATCTGTATGGAGTTGTGAATTCCTTTCGTAGCCCATGAGATTCCACATTACCCTTTGAAGAGTTTCTTATGATTTAAGAGCATAGAGTTTAGAGCAAGACAGACCTGTGGATCTGTCACTTGTAACTGTGTCTTTGGTCAAGGTCTAGACTCCTTATACCTCAGTTTCCTCATAAATAAAATGGGACAATAATAGCGCCTGCATCATAGGGTTATTGTGAAAGTAAGTGAGATAAAGCCTAGAAAGCAGTTAGCATAGGGCCTAGAATGTAGTAAGCCCTTATTGTTAGTATAATTGATAATAATAAGGGCCGCTATAAGGAAATAAGAAAATTTATTTTACTTAATCTTCAGCATTCTAGTGGATTGCTTCAATCAATGAATCTGTCTCCAAATAGATATATGTTTTATTTATTTGTTTTTTACCTAAGAGGTAACTAAATTTCGAGAGCTGTTAAAACTAAGACGAGTGATGCTCTAAAAGCCTGAGATGGTACCAGTTTTCACCACACCAGGATTACTGGTTATAAATACAAAATCTGGATGAATATTTAGAAGTGAAAGTTCATTTCTTTATATCTCTGCTCTGCTGCGAAGGGTGAGAAAATAGTCGTATTTCCTGTGATCATAGTAGAACTGTGTCTCCTTCCAAAATAGATCTCCTTCCTGTTGAGTCAAACTGGAATGAATATCCTTCGTTCAGACATCTCTCTCAAGGCAACGCGTCGATCTTTCTGTAGTTCTCAGCTTAAATAATCGAGCCTATTGTTCACGAGTGGACAAAAGTTTGAGACTGTCACCCCTACTAGATTGTTAGTTGTCAAAGGTTAGGGACCACTTTATGGTTCCTGTTATCCAGCGTGATTCTGGTGCATTCTAGACTTTAAGTACTGCTTTAATGAAGCAAAAGTACTTTTTATCCATCCAGTAACTTATGAAACAGTGGTGCTCTGAATGATATCTTTACCACCATTGCCTCTTTATTTCCGACCTGTTTATGAACCCAAATGGCTTGGAAGCAAAAGACTTTAGTTCGAATTAAATCTAATTTCTTACTCATTCAACTGCTGTGTGTTTTCTGTGAAGGGGTAGTTTGGCGTGGAGCCTTAGTCTTCACCTATGCAGAAGCCTTTAAAGAACAAGAAGAGGCAGATGGCAATGATTTCTTAAATAGTCCTTCCAAACAGGATTGTATTTTAAAGAAAAATAGATGAGTCTGGCTACTAATTATTAATACGTTTGACATAATTGGAAAGTTGGAAGTTAACTTATTTTTTTTCCCCTTAGACATGGAAGAATGAAGGGTTTTTTGCTCTGTATAAAGGGTTTTGGCCAAATTGGTTGAGACTTGGACCTTGGAACATCATTGTATCCTTTTCTGTTGTAGTAGATCTGAAAAAAGATGTAGCTAAACAAATGTTGTTTGTATAAACTATCATGTTATTAATTATAATTTAGAAGTAAGTTCTTACTTTTTTGAGTTCCTCTGATTCTAAGAACTATTCAGGTGCTTTTTTAGGAAATGTGAAGTCTGTGTGCTAGGCACTATGAATCTTGGTTTAGTGATGGTGCTATTGAAAAGTAGTGCTATCAATAAAAATTTTTATTCAGACTCTGCTCCAGAAGCTGAGTTTTTATGATTTCAGAGAGACACAAGAATTGATTTTTATCCCTAGCCACCCTTGGGAAGGAAGTGGTTTGGTGGGGGAGTTCTAGAATGCTTATTTTAGAGAGTGCCTAAGGATAAACAGGAATTAGCCCCTGAATTATTTGGCTGATCAGAATGATCCCACTATGTGCCAAAGTGGGAGGCAGGAAAGAAGTAGCAGTTTATTAGACATGAAAGGGCAGGATTATATATAAAGTAGGAAATATTGGCTTTCACCATCCTCTTATTTCTCTTTAGCTGCAGCTCCGTCCTTCGGAGGCCTGCTTAGCAGAAACCCTTGAAGAGAGCTTCCCAGGGCTTGCTGTTTTTCTCTTTCTCACAGAATTTACTGTTCTGGAAAGTCTTCCTGCCACAGCAAAGTCATAAAAGCTAGTTAGTGAGGATATAATCTTCCAAGAGGCCGTCGGAGCTGATGCTGGGGGATTTGTCTGTGTCAGCTGTGATCTTTCTGTTCCAAGGCGACCTTGGGAAGGCTTATGTGGCGATCTTCTGGGGCAGTTAGGGATGGAGCCCCTCATTTCACCACGTCCACATCATGTGGTCTGCCCAGACATATTTGTTAGGAGATGTGCTATTTGTGGGTCTGATTTCATACCTCAGGGTTGTTGAGATGGCATCTTTTTTGTCAGCCTTAACTGATAACTGCAGTTCTTTGTGACATATGAGCAGCTGAAGAAATTGGATTTGTGACAAGTCCAGGCTCCATGAGACAGCGCTCCGAAAATGCTCACTTCCGAAAGAGTAAAGCTTCCTGTGTTGCACACTGCTTCTCACCGCTTGGCTCGTCACAGATTCTGAGGTGTGAGCAGCAGATGAAGACTGGGTTAGTTCAGATTGCTGTGTGTTGGCATCAGATGCTCTGCAGCAAACATTTAATGGCATAAACTGTAACATCCAAACCCTAGTCTTTACCATTAAAGTGCCCTTCAACGTCAAAGATAACTTTTAAATGCGTGTTTCTTGCTAAGGAAAACTTGCAAGAAGATCAGGAAGTGTGTGCTGTTTTCTTCAGGGGAGAGGAGCACCTGATCCTGGCAGCTCCGAGGCGGGAAGACCCGGCTGCTCTGAACAAGCTCGTCGGAAGCAGGGAATAGAGCCTCCGGGAGGGGCTTACTGTTCCTGATCTCCTGGGGGCTTTGGCTTCTTGTCGGCTGAAGAAATCACACACGTGAAGACCTGGACTCTTCAACCCCGGGTGTAAGCAGTGCAGGAAGTAGACCTCTGGAACACTGCACTGCTTTGTAATTTCCTATTTTGGCAGGATCTTTCACTTATAATAAGTGATTTTAAGCCTTTGAAGACTTGACCTTTGTGAGGAATTGTTACAAAGTATTGACATCTAAACCCATGATGGTGTGATGTGTTGGTTTTGAAGGTGATGGGGTCCGTGTTGGTGGCAGGTGTTTCAAGCAGCTCAGGTTCTCTCTTAGGTAATGTTAGCAATTTGCTCTTTGATATTTAGCAAAGTTTTATTTCCCAATCTGTAAAATGGGAATAATAACATCTATTGATGTTAAAGGTCAAATAAAGAAACCAGCAGCTGTTACTACCTGACTTGTAGTGTGAGTGTGTTTACATCCTGCTGTCATACAGCTGTCATCCCAGAATAAATAGCCTTTGTGTATAGAAGAGTCAACTTATCAGGGGCTTCTCTTTGTAATCCTGGGTGAAGCTCTTGTTACAGGCCTTATGAAAGAAAGAGCACTGTATAAACTGAGGTTTTATTGTGTTTTCTTCAGCAAAATGTTGCAAGTGATTTCCCCAGTTTTTACTTTAGATCAGGTCATGTTTGTTAAAATATTTCATGTCTTGGGCTTCTGAATTACTTTGGATAGAAAATACTTGTTTGAAATTCTAAAAACTTTAATGCTGCACCTATTTATGTAGTTTCTGATAAGAGGTGTATAATATCTCCCTTTCTTCTTTTCTTCTAAAGACAAGATAAATCATTCTCCCTCTTCTTTTTTTGTTGAGGAAGGTTAGCCCTGAGCTAACATCTGCCGCCAATCCTCCTCTTTTTGCTGAGGAAGACTGGCCCTGAGCTAACATCCGTGCCCATCTTCCTCTACTTTACATGTGGGACGCCTGCCACAGCATGGCTTGCCAAGTGGTGGCATGTCCGTACCCGGGAACCGAACCGGCGAACCCCGGCCGCTGAAGCGGAACATGCGAACTTAACCGCTGCACCACCGGGCTGTCCCCCTGCCTCTTCTTTCTCATCTTCGACTTATTCGTTTCAAAATAAAAAGTGACTCTGAGAGCCCCAGGAACTTTGCACTTCTAGAAGACAGCCCAGGAAAGGGAAATATTTACTTGGGGCACCTTCAGTTCTACGCTTGGAGGACAACATTCAATACATACTAACTGGGGCTCCAGGGCATGCACTTCTGCATGTGTGCCGGGCACTTACCCTCTAGCCCCTGGGCTGCCTCCTCCCTTCAAGCAGAATAGAAAGAAGGGATGCAGGTTTTCCTTGGGCATTGGACAGTTTTCCTCCCAGTCACTTTCAGCTTGCCTTCTTTGTTAATGTTGACTTTGACAAAGATTTTGTGCAGCACAATTTTATTTTCAAAAGAAAGAGCTGAGACAAAGTCATTAAAGAGAAAGGGAAAAAGAAGGGGAGGTGGAGTGGCATGTAGGTGTTAGTTGCTTAAAGACTAAGATGAAAGTTCAGATCTCCTTGGCCAGCTGTAGACGTGACTCTGGGACGCTAGGCTCCTTCAGGCTTCACTTCTGGTACCAAACCATATCTTTATAGAGAGGAGAGTTCTTTCTTCTTACCAAAACATTCCATTAATGTGGTAAGGGCTTTCTATAGAAAGGCGTTCACTTTCAAGTTCCTTGAGCTTAAAGGATTACTTTATATGAACCACTTTTTTTTTAATGTAGAAATTTTCCTTTTTAAGTGTACATATAATTTCTAAAACAGTAGAAGGAAGTTCATTTTAAAGACCATGCAATATTCATTCTATCAATTTATTAAAATTATGCACATGTTCATACCAGGATGAAAAGAAATTCAAACCTCACTGTGAAACTTAAGCACGTTTTTGAGACAGAAATTTAGTATTTCTTCAGTGTAGATTTATTAAACACTCTGTAGAACAGAATCTTAACCTGTGTTGGTTTTTCTGCTTCCTGAAGGGGTTAATGCCATTGTTGAAGCTTCTAACCAAGAAAGAATTAAAGGCTTGGGAGACTTGCTCCCCTTGTTTTCAGGGGTGTGGCTACAAGTTCCTCTGCCCCCTTGGATATGCGTAAATGTAGCAAAAGGATTTTTAGCTTTTATAACCAAAAAGAAGAAAGTGGAATTTTTCATTTGCTTGTGGAGTTCTGTAATTATTGATGGTAAATGTTGCTGATCTGTGATATAAAAAATGACTCCTGTTCTTCATATTTATTCATGTACTCGAAATAGTATGTATTATCTGAAGACTATAAATTTTTCATATGCCTTCATATTTTGAGCTCTTTATTTAAACATCATTGGAATATGTGGCCTAAACCTTGTTTCATTATTTAATAAACTGAAGTAATATATAATAATAAAAATAACGTGTGATTATTTCAGATAAATAGAAATATTTAAACAGAGACTAGCTCCAGAGAGTCCAGAGGGCTGGAGTAGAAATAGCGTTTGTGAAAGTGGCTTCAGACAGTTCTCTCTGCACAGGGAAGTTGTTGGGATCATCTTACTCATTGCCTGGACACCTGTGTGCCCTCCCATTGTATGAAATACCCTGCAGCTCAGTAGAGGCCGGTGAATTTGATTCGTGGCCTGGCTTGGCAGGGCACCCTGGAGAACACCACTGTGCTGACATCAGTGCCCTGCACTTTCAGGTTCCCCCAGTCCTCCTTCCACTGTTGGGTGTTGACCAGAGGCAGGAACTGGGATCCGAGGTTAACTGTGGACTAAGCAGAGACGTCTCTGGTTGGCATAAAATAACCAGTGCAGGAAATGCAAACCTGGTTCATTCATTTTTTTACTTAAAAATATTTTCTAGGTGCCTGTCGTCTTAACATTTGAATTAAACTTAGTCTCTTAAAAAAACAGAATTGGGAAAAAGGGGGAGGCTTTCTGTCTCAGTTCTCCCCCCTGAGAGATTAAGTGACGTAGTTGTACAGGATTGACTTTCTGTGGAGGTCCCGGAGAGCAGCCCGCCGCTGGTGTTTCTCAAAGGCCTGTGAATAGTAGAACTCACACTTGCCTAGCACCTGTTAGACTCTTTTGGCCTTAAATCCAGGCTATTTATTTTTAAACTGGCAGCTGGGAAAATCTGATAGGGTCGATTTTCGGTAGATTATAAGTAGATCCATTCTGAAGCAAAGCATAGGAATACAAGACAAGGGCAGTGTTTGAATCGCTTTCTTGAAAGCTTGATGCAAAATAACGGAACCAAGAGCAAAACACTGGAAACTACCTATGTGTGTCTACTCCCCCCCCCCCCCCCGCCCCGCTTACATCATAATGTGTGCAGTGGCTTACTGTGTGGTTCCTGAGAAGAATGAGTTGGATCTCAGCCTGTTAATCTGGAAAGATGTCCAGGATATGTTGTTAAGTAGAAAAAAGTTAAGATGCAGACTCGTACGTATACCACAAACTCATTTCTTAGGGAAAAAGCATAAACTTTCATAGGTAGGAAATGGATTTAAAGGATGTGCATTAGAGTTCTGTAGAGAAACAGAACCAATAGAGTGTGTGTGTGTGTGTGTGTGTGTGTACACATACATGAATTACTTTAATGAATAGGCCCATGCGATTGTGGGTGATCGACGAGTCTGAAATCGGTAGGGCAGCAGGGCAGGCCAGTAGACTAGAAACTCAGGTGGGATTTCTGTTAGTCTTGAGGCAGAATTCCTTCTTCTCCATGAAACCTCAGTTTTTTCTCTTAAAGCCTGTAACTGATTGGATGGGGCCCACCCTGTTGTGGAGTGTAATCTTAACGTCAGCTGACCGTAGATGTTTTTCACATCTATAAGATACCTTCACAGCAACATCCAGTGTTTGCTGTACAACTGGACGGCCATAGCCTAGCCAAGTTGATGTAGAATTTAACTATCATAGGGTAGAAAGAATTAGTAATGTTTTCCTTATACATAATTGTATTATATTGGTTGTTTCAAAAGCCTATATTTTGTAATTTAAAACCAAAATCTGTAAAGAAAAGAACGAAAAGGACCTAGCTTGGAATACAGATGTCCAAGTCATGGAAAACAGAAGTTGCAGTATATATAATATTCTAACTATAATGTTTCTAAAAGTGTACTAATTGTCTATCAACCTTAAAATTGAACTAAAAGGATTAATGGAAAACTTTTGCTGTTTATTTCGGTTTTTAACCACTTCGTTTTTATTCAGTGAACTTAATACTATGATTAAAAAAAAAAGTTAACCTTTTTTTTTGACAGAGGGAACCTCTAGAAAGAGGGCATCAATGTAGACTGTGTACTTACCCTCTAAACTTCTAGGTTATTTTACACAATTCTTGGTCTTCTTGTGACTGTACTGACTTTCAAATTTATACTGTTGCATTGCGTTATATGGTGGAGACAGCTATGTTCCCTGTTAAGAGGTTTTGCTTCATTAATTATAATCCTTTGAATATATTTCTGAAACACTCTCCAATTCTTTATGGAAAGAGAAGCTGGCTAAGGGTAAGCTATTGCCTGTCTCCACCAGATGTATCTGTGACAGTTCTGATGACTCCAATTAGAAGGAATCCACATTGTACAGTTAGAGCCAGGGTTACAAACATCCAAGAGCTGCTTAAGGCCACTAGCAGGCTTCATCTTTAATTGCATCACTACTCTAGTTTGCTGTCCTGCTTTGTGCTTTTTTTTTTGGTGAGGAAGACTGGCCCTGAGCTAACATCTGTGCCAGTCTTCCTCTATTTTGTATGTGGGATGCCACCACAGCATGGCTTGATGAGTGGTGTGTAGGTCTGTGCCCAGGACCTGAACCTGTGAACCCCAGGCCACTGAAGTGGAGTCCACAAACTTAACCACTACACCTCTGGGCCAGCCCCTGTACTTTTTTAACATGATAATTTGAACATAGTAGATACTGCAATAAATACTTGTTGCATTAAATCGAAGCAACCTACTAAGATTTGCTCATTACTTCTGGGAGTCTTACAAGGAGTCAGTGAGAACTGGGATGAGAGGACTGCACGTAGTATTTCCTACTGATTGCTTTATTCACCATGTTTCTTTTGTGATGCTCAAAGAATTCAAAACCTCTGTGAGGTAATGTTTAGTTTGGGCTGAGATTAATTTTTAAAAATTATGGTAAAATATATATAAAATAAATTTGCTCTTTTAACCATATTTAAGTGTACAGTTCTGTGGCATTAAGTGCATTCACATTGTTGTGCAACCGTCACCACCATCCATCGTCAGAACTTTGAGATGAGTGGTTTTGAGCGGGTCTTGGTCCTTCAGTCATTTGGCAGTGTTCATCTTGTGGCCCTGGGACAGGCCCACACTGGAAGGTAAGATCCCAGAACTTGCATCTGATACTTTTTTTCATTGTGGTAAAATATACATAATACCACACTGCTTCCATTGCTGCCAGGCACCCTGACTCCTCCCTCTCTGTTTCATTTCACATTCAGTTAATGTGAATTCGTGTCGATGTGTGTGTCATTCTGTCTAGGACCCTTCTACGGGGCCAATCTGGCAATATCCTCACTCCCCATTCTCAGCATGAGGCCAAACTCCAGAGTTTTCCTAGTCTTGTCCCTACTCACCTCTTTGGCCTCAAGTCTTGTCACTTCTCTACTTTCAACTCCAAATTCTAGCCATATTGGAAAATTTTTGACTTCCTAAAAATATTTTATATTCTTGCTTCTCATCCTTAGCTCATGCTGTGGTCTCTGGCTTGAAAGGGTTTCTTCTCTCTTTGTCCTCTGTCTTCAGATGCCATTCATTCAAAATACATTTATTGAGCATATACTGTATGCCAAGTACTGTGCTTAGAGGTCCCTTCCTCCAGGAAACCTACCCCGATCTTCCAAGTATGGGCTAGATTAGATGCCTTAATTCTGTGCTTTCTGTAACATCATCTTGCTTATTCCAGTGATGCTGCATCTTTTATTATATTGCACTTTCCAGTATTGTCTATCTGTCTTGCCAGATTGTAAGGTCTTTCGAAGCAAGAAATGTTCTTACATAGTATTGAATACTCAGATCAGCACACAACCTGGCACACAGTAGGTGCACACTAAATGTTTAAGAAGTGGATGAGTTAATGAACAAATGGGTAATTGGTTCTACTTTGAGATCCCTAATGCTGTACTATACACACACGTGGACGTGCGGCACATAACAAAAATATATAGAAATAATTAATATATGTACATCATTATAAATAGTACCTACTCATTTTAAAAGTATATAAAGAAATAGAAGATACAATTAACATTTAAAATGACTGTCTAATAGACCATTGAATAAATTTACCATATTTCTATACTTAAACTTTTTCAAATGTTTGTTAGTATCCTATGACGAACATCTGTGTACATAAAGCTTTTTTAAAATACTTAAGATTATCAATTTTTGAGAGAACCCCAGAAGAGGAAGTAAAAAAAAGAGCATTTTAAAGGTAGTGATAGTTCCAAAGATGTTTTACTGATGTTGCCAGTGTTTGTTCTCATCACCAGCATGTGCTAATTTTTTTTTATTGTACTTGTTTTAATTTTATTACCAGCAAAGATACAGTTCATAGGTATTGAAGGTTGAAATCTTGGAAGGTAATTTTGCCTTTCTTCAAAATATGCCTTGATTCTAAATATTGCCTTTACATTCTAAGCTGGGGGACCATTGGTCTGATCCAGGGCAGCAACGCTTCTGTTATCCTGTCATAAAGCCTTAGCTACTGTTTAAATAAATCGGCAAGGTTTAAGGTGATTTATACAGTTTACTGATGTGTGAATGAGAAA
This sequence comes from Equus caballus, assembly GCF_041296265.1. Lineage (NCBI taxonomy): Eukaryota > Metazoa > Chordata > Mammalia > Perissodactyla > Equidae > Equus > Equus caballus. The sequence continues at coordinate 45,614,625 of NC_091700.1, read as the reverse complement.
CTGATAAAGTGAACAAGCAAGGAAATAATTTGAAAAGGGAAACATCTTTGAGCTCTTGATGAAACTATATAAGCCAACGAAGATCAGTGGTTCTAACAAGCTGAAGGATCGCACGTGAAGAAATTTAGCAATTCCAAATTAACATGCTCTGAAAATTCAAGAGGGAACTGCAGACGTGTAGGTGTACATAAGAATATTTTCTTTTAAATTGTTCCATTTTGTGACTTCATTGTGTTACAGGCAATGAAGTAAAATACAGCAGGATCTGAGAAGGCTGACGGTTTTTTGGGGGGTTGTTTTGTTTATTTTTTTTTCCTGAGGAAGATCTGCCCTGAGCTAACATCCGTTGCCAATCCTCCTCTTTTTTCTTTTGCTTGAGGAAGATTAGTCCTGAGCTAACATCTGTGCCAATCTTCCACTATTTTTTTGTACGAGGGACACCTCCACAGCGTGGTTGGTGAGCAGAGTAGGTCCACGCCTGGGATCTGAACCTGTGAACCCAGGCTGTTGAAGAGGAGAGTGCACAACTTTAACCACTCGGCCACGGGGCTGGGCCTAGGAGCCAGCTGTTTTATCCTTCCTCCTCCTAGATGCCATGATTTAATGTTTTGGCATTGGACTACTCCTGCTTTATAGTAGAACAGAACGTACCAAAGCTTCAAGCCTTTTCCTCTCGGAGGTCTTTCTTTGAGCCTGTAATGCTCACCCCTAGGACTCAAGCTTGCTGAAATGCCCTGTTACTAAAAGTACTAAGGTTCAAATGTACATCTTCATGTCACTCACTTTCATGTTCGTATAGAGGTGAAAGGAAGGAAAGAGAAGGTCTGGTCGGGCATCCTGGTTTCAATGACAGGTCTGCCCTTTACTAAACATTATCCTGAGTGGCTCACAAACCCCTCTGGGGTTCAGTTTCTTCATTCATTAAATGGGGGTAATGATCATATCCACCAACTTCCTCCTTGGGTTAAAGTGAGGAGCAGAGGAGAGGCACTGTGTAACTAACTATCACGTTAGTTGTTCTTGCATCCTTGCATTATCAGCAGGGGTCCTTTACAGTGTTCAGATTTTAATAACTGAGTGGGGCTGACCGAGCACTCCTTGTAAGTCAGTGGATCCCTTTCTCCATCTCCTGTGCTTTCTCTCCCTTCCCTGATCTGGAACACCCCTCTTGTACTTGGGCATTTTTTGATTTCCAGGGACCGATTCTAAGACATTAATGGATGAAAAGCCTTGAGAAGGAAAGGTGTGGCTCTGGAACGTGGAGTTTCAGATATTTGTAGCAGGTAATAGGGATGTTTCACCACCGTCTGTGCTTTTAGGGCACAGGCAGTAGGATATGGTGCAGCATTTCTCAAACTAGAGCCTGTGGACAAATTTTTGAAATGTTTTCATTTCATATACTTTAAAATATATATAAACATACTCTGAATCATCAACATGACTGCCTTATAGCTTAGGGTTGCCGGATGATTTCAGCTTCCACCCTTCTGGTTTGTGTATATAGCCTATTTTTTAGTTAAACCACTAAAAAAGAACAGGGTTTGATTAAATATGCAAATGATATGTACAAGCCAATTAAAGGCAAAATGATATTGGAGATCTAGCTTGAGTGAAGTCTTCCTGGTAATTCCAAAGGCGGGAGAACTGAGTACGCTGCTGGTATAACGTAAGCATGGTGAACCCCAGAGTGGCCGTGTGGCAGCAGTCCGTACCATCTTCATGTTGCCAGCAGCAATTTAGTTTTCCAGTGAGACAGTATCATTCATCTCGTTCATGTGGTTAATTTGAATGTTACTGATTTTATAATTTTATTGATATGTAACTCGTAAATCTATTTTGATGTAAACATACAAAGCTTATGTCAAGTTTTCCTTTTGTTCGTACTTAAGCAACATAATACAATTGTTTACGTCAACATTGGGATCCGCAATTTTTTTAAAAGACTGTACATCACTCAACTTGGAGAAACTCTGAGATAGTACAAAGAGCATCAGCCACAGAAGTCAGGTTATCCAAGTTCTAGTCGTGCCTTTGACTTTAGTCACCTGTAGGACTTTGGGCTGGTCATCCCACCTCTGTACGCCTCAGTTTGCTCATCTCTAGAATGAAAGGGTTTGGTTACGTGATCTTTAGATTCTCTTCTACCTCTAAATTCTATTCTTAAAAGGTCAGAGTCCTCATTTGGGAACATGGCCAGGCACTGGTTTGTGCTATTTGGACTCTGAGAATAAAGCCTGAAGTCACTGTGACTTTAGCCAGAGACTGTCCAGATCACCATGAAGTGGCTTCTGGCTGCCCTAACTCCATGGAGGGGCAGGAAGAGGCCTCCAGAACTGTTGTCGGCTCAGAAGCAAGGCACATACATTGGATGTCCCTAGTGTATGGCAATGATTCTTCATGGGCCATGGGGTGGGGGGCAGTCATCAGAATCAGGGAGATCCAGTGAGCTTCCCTGTCTGGAGCCCCACCCCACTTGAGAACCAGGGTGAAACAGCCCCCTGCTGCTGTTGGGACTGGATCAAATCCCTCTGGGGTGTGGCACAGAAAAATTGTTGGAAAGCAGTTGAGGAGGTTGTCCTTGGAATGTGCTCAACGTATTTCTGGAAGATGCCCAGAGGCAGGGGCACAGCTGCTACCAAGTCCTAGGGGCTTTGGAAGACCAGGCTGGAGAATTCCAGAGGTATTAAACTCTAAACAATTTGAAAGTTTCTTCTCCCTCCTCTTTATCCTTGGTCTTTGTCTTCCTCCTCTTCCCTGCTCCATTCTTCAATACATAAACCTTACTGAGCACCTCTGTGTGTCATCCTAAGACTTTCAACATATCATCTCATTTTATCCTCATCACACAGCCTGAGGCGAGTACTTTTATTATATTATTTAGTACACATTTTCCCCTGAGGACATGGATGTGTAGAGGTTCAAGTTGTCCACATTCACATGTAGGAGAGACCGGGCTGCACCCTTTGGTGGTCGGGCTATGGAGCTGTCTGTCCTCTGGGCTTTGTGGCAGCACAGATGGAAGGACAGGCAAAGGCTGGTGAGCACCCTGGACCACTGACCCCAGGGGCAACCTCAGAGATATGAATGGTACAGCGACTGGAATTTAAAGAAAGACGGTGTCTGTCCTGTTAGGGCACTAAAATGGAGCTGGGCGGACACGAAGAGGAGAGGAACAAATTCGTCCTTCAGGATGAACTCTTGAACTCATTAGATGCCTGAAATGCATCTGCAAGTCTTCTTAAGATTATCAGGCAGAGGAGTGGGTGGAGCAAAATGGTGGGGTGAGCTGACCCGGGATTCTCTCCCCTCCAAAATACAACAAAAGATTGGAAGAACTGAATTTCAGAGAATAAACATAATGCCAGCTCATTAGAGACCTACAATACCAAGAAGGCGGAGATCATAAACCTAGCTTTACCCCTACGGAGGTGCTGGAACGGTAGGAGAGAACATCGCTCCCTCCCCTAGAGTCTGCGATCACTGCGGCGCGGGTCGGGAAGGAGCGGGGGAGGGGCCGCGTGACCGGGCGATCATCCAGGACTCCTGCCGCTGATTCAGTGGAGACCCACTGACGGGGGGGGGGGGGGGGGGGGGGGGGGGGGGGGGGGGGGGGGAAGCTTCCGTCCACGGGGACCCTATAAATCATGGGCCTTGGGAGACCAGAGAACAGAACTGATCTGAACCCAGACCGGTGCGTGTGAGTAACAGCCCCCAGCCCCCCCCCCCGCCCCCCCCCAGCAAAGCCAGTGGGCGCAGCCGTCTTGCCCCAAGGCGGAGAGCTAACATGCCGCTCTCGGCCCCCATCTAGTGGCGACAGGCTGTAACTGCAACTGAATTCTACAACCATGAGAAAAAACCGCTCCTCTACCATCCAGCAATTTATAAAAGCCCCAGACCAGAAGGAAAACAATAAAAACACACAATTAAGTCCTGCGGACTTGGAATTAGGTAAACTAAGTGATAATGAATTCAGAGCAGCTATAATCAAAAAACTCAATGAGGTAGAGAGAAAGATAGAGAAACAAGCCGAGTTCTGGAGTTACTTCACAAAAGAGATTGAAATCATAAAGAAGAATCAAACAGAATTACTTGAGATGAAAAACACAATGGACCAGATAAAACAGAATACGGATTCCCTGAATGCCCGTGTAGACAACCTAGAGGAGCAAATCAGCATAATCGAGGACAGACAGGCTGAATGGCGCCAGACAGAGGAAGAAAGAGAACTAAGAATTTAAAAAAATGAGGAAAATCTCCGAGAGATAATGGATTCAATGAGGAGAAAGAACATAAGGATCATAGGAATTCCCGAGAATATGGAAAAGGAAAATGGAGCAGAAAGTGTGCTTAATGAAATTATTGAAGAGAACTTCCCAAATCTAGGGATCAACAGAGAAATGTGTGTGGAGGAGGGTTTTAGATCTCCTAGATTTGTCAATGTAAAAAGACCCACCGCAAGGCACATAATAGTAAAGATGGCAAATAGGAATGATAAGGAGAGAATACTCAGGGAAGTAAGAAAAAAAAAAGAAAATAACCTATAAAGGAGCCCCTATCAGACTGTCAGCGGATTTCTCTACAGAAACCCTACAAGCTAGGAGAGAATGGAGTGATATATTCAAAGCTTTAAAGGATAAAAACCTTCAGCCAAGAATACTCTATCCAGCAAGAATTTCCTTCAGATATGAGGGAGAAATTAAATCTTTTCCAGACAAACAAAAGTTAAGGGAATTTGTAACTAAAAGCCCTCCATTACAAGAGATCCTCAAGAAGGCTCTCATACTTGAAAAAAGAAAAAAGGGAGAAAGGGGACACAATCCACAGACTAGGGAGACTGATGGATGGAACCAGAACAGGATAGCAAATATTCAACTATAGCATTAGGGTAAAAATAAGGAAACTACCAAAACAAGGACGATCTTAGCACTCTCACTACAAATTAATAAGACGAGTTGGAATAAAAAATGAAAATAATTATTTAGGAGGGGAAGAGCAAAGGGTCTAAATCAGTATTGGTCGAGTAAGTAAGAGACCACCAGAGAATAGACTATATTATACATGAGACTCTAAATACAAACTTCAAGGTAGACACTAAAATAAAGTACAGAACAGAGTCATAAATCATAGATAAGGAAAAATCTAAGAAACCCAGCATAAGAAATTGCAGTATTAAATGGGTAGTCTAAAGCACACAGGAAAAGAAACACAGGAAAACAAGATAATGAGCAACAGATTGACAGCATTAAGTCCACATGCATCAATAATCACTCTCAATGTGAACGGATTGAACTCTCCAATAAAAAGACACAGAGTGGCAAAATGGATTAAAGAACAAGATCCAACAATTTGTTGCCTCCAGGAAACACACCTCAGCCCCAAGGACAAACACAGACTCAGGGTGAAGGGGTGGAGGACAATACTTCAAGCAAATAGCAAGGAAAAAAAGGCAGGTGTTGCAATTCTCATATCAGACCAAGTGGATTTCAAAATAAGATAGGTAAAGAGAGACACAGAGGGACAATATATAATGATCAAAGGGACACTTCATCAAGAAGAAATAATGCTTATAAATATCTATGCACCCAACACAGGAGCACCAAGATTCATAAAGCAACTATTAACAGACCTAAAGGAAGATGTTAAAAACAACACAATAATAGTAGGGGACCTCAACACCCCACTCACATCAATGGACAGATCATCCAGACAGAAAATCAACAAGGAAATAGTGGAGCTGAATGAAAAACTAAAACAATTGGACTTAATAGACATATATAGATCACTCCACCCTGAAGGAGCGGAATACACATTCTTCTCAAGTGCACATGGAACATTCTCTAGGATAGACCATATGTTGGGAAACAAGGCAAGCCTCTACAAATTTAAAAAAATTGAAATAATAACAAGCATCTTCTCAGATCATAGTGCTATAAGGCTAGAAATTAATTACAAGAAAAAAGCTGAGAAAGGCACAAAGATGTGGAGACTAAACAACACACTACTGAACAAGCAATGGATCATTGAAGAAATTAAAGAAGAAATAAAAAAATACCTGGAAACAAATGAAAATGATAGCATGCCATACCAACTCATATGGGATACAGCAAAAGCTGTATTAAGGGGAAAATTCATCGCAATACAGGCACATCTTAACAAACAAGAAAAATCCCAAATAAGCAACCTTAAAGCACACCTAACTGAACTAGAGAAAAAAAGAACAAATGAAGCCCAAAGTCAGCAGAAGGAGAGAAATAATAAAAATCAGAGCAGAAATAAATACTATTGAAACAAAAAAGGCAGTAGAAAGGATCAATGAGACAAAGAGCTGGTTTTTTGAGAAGATAAATAAAATTGACAAACCACTAGCCAGACTTACAAAGAAAAAAAGGGAGAAAGCTCAAATAAACAAAATCAGAAATGAGCGAGGAGAAACAACAACAGACTCTGCAGAAATACAACAGATTATAAGAGAATACTACAAAAAACTATATGCCAACAGAATGGATAACCTAGAGGAAATGGATAAATTCTTGGACTCCTACAATCTCCCAAAGCTCACTCAAGAAGAGGCAGACAATTTGAACAGACCAATCACAAGGAAAGAGATTGAAACAGCAATCAAAAACATCCCAAAGAATAAAACCCCAGGACCAGATGGCTTTCCTGGGGAATTCTACCAAACTTTCAGAGAGGATTTAATACCTATCCTTTTCAAGCTATTCCAAAAAATTAGGGAAGATGGAATACTTCCTAACACATTCTATGAGGCCAACATCACGCTGATACCAAAACCTGACAAGGACACCACAAAAAAAGAGAACTACAGGCCAATATCACTGATGAACATAGATGCAAAAATTCTAAACAAAATTTTGGCAACCAGAATTCAGCAATTCATCAAAAGAATCATACATCAGGATCAGGTGGGATTCACACCAGGGACACAGGGATGGTTCAACATACACAAATCAATCAACGTGATACACCACATCAACAAACTGAGGAATAAAAACCACATGATCATCGCAATAGATGCAGAGAAGGCATTTGACAAGATCCAACAGCCATTTATGATAAAAACTCTGAACAAAATGGGCATAGAAGGAAACTACCTCAACATAATAAAGGCCATATACGACAAACCCATAGCCAACATCATACTCAATGGGCAAAAACTGAACCCCATCCCCCTGAAAAGAGGAACGAGACAAGGATGCCCTCTATCACCACTCTTATTTAACATAGTACTGGAGGTCCTGGCCAGAGCAATCAGGCAAGAAAAAGGAATAAAAGGAATCCAAATAGGGAGGGAAGAAGTGAAACTCTCGCTGTTTGCAGACGACATGATCTTATATATAGAAAACCCCAAAGAATCCATTGGAAGACTGTTAGAAGTAATCAACAACTACAGCAAAGTTGCAGGGTATAAAATCAATTTGCATAAATCAGTAGCATTTCTATACTCCAGTAATGAACCAACAGAAAAAGAACTCAAGAATACAATACCATTCACAATCGCAACAAAAAGAATAAAATACCTTGGGGTAAATTTAACTAAGGAAGTGAAGGACCTATATAATGAAAATTACAAGGCCTTTCTGAGAGAATTGGACGATGACATAAGGAGATGGAAAGACATTCCATGTACATGGATTGGAAGAATAAACATAGTTAAAATGTCCGTTCTACCTAAAGCAATCCACAGATTCAACGCCATCCCAATCAGAATCCCAAGGACATTCTTTACAGAATTAGAACAAAGAATCCTAAAATTCATATGGGGCAACAAAAGACCCCGAATTGCTAAAGCAATCCTGAGAAAAAAGAACAAAACGGGAGGCATCACAATCCCTGACTTCAAAACATACTACAAAGCTACAGTAATCAAAACAGCATGGTACTGGTACAAAAACAGGTGCACAGATCAATGGAACAGAATTGAAAGCCCAGAAATAAAACCACACATCTATGGACAGCTTATCTTTGACAAAGGAGCTGAGGGCCTACAATGGAGAAAAGAAAGTCTTTTCAACAAATGGTGCTGGGAAAACTGGAAAGCCACATGTAAAAGTATGAAAATTGACCATTCTTTTTCACCATTCACCAAAATAAACTCAAAATGGATTAAAGACCTAAAGGTGAGACCTGAAACCATAAGGCTTCTGGAAGAAAACGTAGGCAGTACACTCTTTGACATCGGTATTAAAAGGATCTTTTCGGACACCATGCCTTCTCAGAGAAGGGAAACAATAGAAAGAATAAACAAATGGGACTTCATCAGATTAAAGAGCTTCTTCAAGGCAAATGAAAACAGGATTGAAACAAAAAAACAACCCACTAACTGGGAAAAAATATTTGCAAGTCATATATCTGACAAAGGCTTAATATCCTTAATATATAAAGAACTCTCGCAACTCAACCACAAAACATCAAACAACCCAATCAAAAAATGGGCTGGAGACATGAACAGACATTTCTCCAAAGAAGATATACTGATGGCCAATAGGCACATGAAAAGATGCTCATCATCGCTGCTCATCAGGGAAATGCAAATCAAAACTACACTAAGATATCACCTTACACCCGTTAGAATGACAAAAATATCTAAAACTAATAGCAACAAATGTTGGAGAGGTTGCGGAGAAAAAGGAACCCTCATACACTGCTGGTGGGAATGCAAACTGGTGCAGCCACTATGGAAAACAGTATGGAGATTCCTCAAAAAACTAAAAATAGAACTACCATACCATCCAGCCATCCCACTACTGGGTATTTATCCAAAGAGCCTGAAGTCAGCAATCCCAAAAGTCCTGTGCACCCCAATGTTTATTGCAGCACTGTTTACAATAGCCAAGACGTGGAAGCAACCTAAGTGCCCATCAACAGACGAATGGATAAAGAAGATGTGGTACATATATACAATGGAATACTACTCAGCTGCAAAACAGAACAAAATCATTCCATTTGCAATAACATGGATGGACCTTGAGAGAATTATGTTAAGTGAAATAAGCCAGCAAGAGAAAGATAATCTGTGTATGACTCCACTCATATGAGGAATTTAAAACTATGGACCAAGAACAGTTTAGTGGATACCAGGGGAAAGGTGGGGTGGGGCGTGGGCACAAAAGGTGAAGTGGTGCACCTACAACACGACTGACAAACATTAATGTACAATTGAAATTTCACAAGATTGTAACCTATCAATAACTCAATAAAAAAAATAATAATAAAAAAAAAGAAAGAAAAAAAAGATTATCAGGCAGAGACCTCATTCTTATCAGGGTCATCTCCCATTATACCACTAAACCCCTAAGTTCAATGGCTTGTTTCACCCGACCGTCACCGTGGTGGTTACTATGTCCCATCCCCTCAGCATCCTCATTTTTCCTTTGCCTGTGTTAGCCACGACTGTAAAACTTTCCTTCTCCTTTTCAGCAGTGGGAACGCAATTCAGGTGCTGCTTGAATTTGTGGTTTTCCCGGGACTGCAGTCCTAAGTCCGACTAAAGTTCACTTTGTTTTCAGTCTACTGGAGCCTACCTCATGATCGATGGACACAACCAACGATTGTGGAATAAATAAACAAAGGCTTGGCTTGCCTTCTCCAGCGGGGAGGTGGACCATGGCTGCTTGGAATCCGCCTTCTACGACAGGGACAGGAGTGACTCCAAATATCCTGTCACTGATGTGCAGAGGCCGGCCTGTGCTCCTCACACAGACATGGACGGGGTGGCCCTGGGCCTGAGTTGCAGCTCTGGCCCCGGGAGAGCCAGGGACACTGTGGGGCTGTCGCAGGTATTGGGATGAGCTGGCCAAAGGTGCACAGGCACCGGAGCCCGTGGATCAGCGGCCATCACTTGGGGAGTGCCCCTGAGCACAGTGGCCACCATCTCTGCACCCAGAGCCACTAACCTCAAGTGCCCAAAGTTGGGGCGTGGGAGAGGACGAGGGAGGGGAAGCCAGGACCTAGGACCACTGAAACCACAGCATCCCTGGCCCTGAGTTCCACCTACAGTTGTTCTTTAGCAAGCTCACATCCCAGAAAGGAAGTAAAAAAAATAAAAAGTTAAAAAAAAATTTTCTCCTCCTTCCCCTGTTTAAGGTTGCCAGTTGGATTCAACAAAATGCCAGCCACGTGTGATAAAATTTAAAAATACAGGATGTAGGTTATTCTGGGTGAGTATCTGCATGTTATGCTATGACATCATAATGAAAGTTATTTAATTTGTAAAAGAAGAAATGTGGTTTTACTTTTTTGTTTGGTTTTTATTCACACAAAAAAGTTCACATACCAGGCTGTTAGTTTTGAAACAGAAAGCTGGAAACCCTGTCCCCACCACAGGAGTCCTTCAAAGATCATCAACCCCTCCCCTCCCCCATCCCTGGTGATAGGAGCAGGGAGGGAACCTGCTTTGGGTGTGTGTTTGTTGGGGGCCGGTCTTCATTTTGGACCTGGTGTCGGGGCTCATTATCCTGGATTTACCACTAGTCCACGTTAACGACTTTTACATGTTTTACATGAATAACCCTTCTTGCCCCTCGCAGTGGGAGTGCAAGCTGAGTGAGCACCGTATGGGGAATTAATACCAGCAGGGGCCCATGGCAGAGGGGTGTCCAGCACTTGATCAGTCCTCTGAAGTCCTAATGGGCCTCCAGCCGTCTTTTCTTTACAGTTTCGCACAGCTGTTGCTCAGTTCTCAGGCTGCAGTGATGTCTATGCCAAAGTTCTTTTTTTTTTTTTTTTTTGAGGCAGATTAGCCCTGAGTCAACTGCCACCAATCCTCCTCTTTTTGCTGAGGAAGGCTGGCCCTGAGTTAACATCCATGCCCATCTTCCTCTACTTTACATGTGGGACGCCTGCCACAGCATGGCATGCCAAGCGGTGCCATGTCTGCATCCGGGATCCGAACCAGCGAACCCCGGGCCACTGAAGCGGAATGTGCACACTTAACCGCTGCGTCACTGGGCGGCCCCTATGCCAAAGTTCTTAATGTCAGAAAACAATCACAAATCCCTAACTGTCAGGAAACCTCCTTTCCTTCACCCTTTTCAGAAAGGCTTCTCAAACTTTTGGATAACATTTTTTTAATATCCAGTGTTAACCTACAAAAACAGAAGCCATTTTAAGAGGCAAAGCGTTTATTTGGGATCAAAGAACTGTAATTCAGGGAGCACAGGTAGAAACCCAAATAGTGTCCTGATTACAGGAGAAGGGCTCTGGATTTTTACAGTAAAAAGGGAGGAAGATGAGGTAAGTTGTATTAAAGAAGAGTTCATTGGTGCCAGGTAAGGTAAGGGTGGTTGGTACTTCATAGATTGGCTTCAGGCGAAAGGCCAGACTTGGACTTCACTAATTGGTTAGCGATTCGGTCATCAGCAGAGTCCAGTTTCATCAGTCCTTACAAACAGGATTTCCTTGTCCTTACTGACTTCTTGGAATGTTGGCAATTTGGTTCAGTTTGGAAGATAAAACAAAATGTGCAAGGCAATTCCTCTGAAATGGCTGCTCTGGCCCTTTTGTTTTTTTGAGGAAGATTAGCCCTGAGCTAACTGCTGCCAATCCTCCTCTTTTTGCTGAGGAAGACTGGCCCTGAGCTAACATCTGTGCCCATCTTCCTCTACTTTATATGTGGGACATCTGCCACAGCGTGGCTTGACAACTGGTACGTAGGTCCGCACCCGGGATCCGAACCAGCAAACCCCAGGCCGCTGAAGTGGAACATGTGAGCTTCACCACTGCGCCGCTGGGCCAGCCCCTGGCTCTATTTTAATACAGCTCCACTCATGTCATCTGTCACACCATCAAATAAACTTTTCTCTGTTACTTTATGACAGGTCTGCAATAATAGTTGCAGACTTTTTGTAGAACATTACAGATTAAAACAATTGCCTGAGATGCAAATTAGTTGGCATTAAGAGAAGCCCCAGCAGAGTGGAAAACACACATTGCCTAAATAAGATGGAGCAACAGAAAGCTTGCCTGCTGCAGGTGACTGCTTGTGCCCACTGGCCCAGAGCTGTCCTAATCCTCACCAGGCAGGCGATTCAGGACGTGGGGAGTATCCGTGTGATTTGGGTAGGTGTCAATAGGGTACTCCATGGAGTGTTGCTATAAACAAGTACATTTTGTTTCAGGAAATTAACCCAGATTAGGAAATTAACTCAGTCAAATATTGACTCAGAGCTAGTCAGTCAGCAGCAGAGCTGGAACTAGAATTCACTTTGATCCTCAATTCAATATTCATTCTTTAACAATTCTTTTTCAATAAACAATCTTAAAATAATGACCCTGTTCTACTCTCTGCCAACCCTATTCCTAGGGGATAATTACTAATAGCAATTTGTTATATATCTTTTTGGACCTTTTTCCCTATGTGTGTGTGATTTTTTAACTAAATATGGAATTATATTCATATTGTTCAGCAACTTGCTTTCTTAACTCAACAATATACGATGAACCTTCTTCCCTGTTATTACTTACAGATCTGCTCCATTCTCCCCTTCCTCCAATGTTGTTGTGGTGTAACTGAGTACATGGTATGTGCGTATGATACTACACATATTTAAAATGTATAAGTCGATCAGTTTTGACATATGTATACACTTGTGAGACCATTGCCGAAATCAAGATAACATTTCCGTCACTTTCAGAAGTTCCATGCCCCTAGGTAATCCATAGGTTATGTAGAAGCAGAGTTGATAAAATACTTTGTTCCTTCTAATGGCTGCAAAATTCTGGACCCGTGGTAGATTAAAGATGCTGCCAGTTCTTTGCCGCTCCTCCCACTGAGAAGTGTAGTCAATTTCCTTCTCCTTGCATCTGGCCTGCCCATAGTGACTTGCTTGGCAGAGAATGCGGCAGAAGTGACCTTCTGTGACTTCTGAGGCCAGATCAAAAGGCTCTGGGAACAATGTCGTCAAGCCTAAGCCACTGTAAGAAATCCAAACACTCCGAAGTCTTCGTGCTTGAGACACCACGTGGAGAGGCCCTGAGACTACATGAGGATATGGGAATCTGCAGCCCGTCCCCAGCTGTCCAGCCTGTAGCTATTCATGTCTCTCCAGCTATGGCCCCATATGTGGTGTGCAGAGACGAGTCTTTTCTGATGTGCCCTGTAGAAATTCCTGACCCATAAAACCATGAAAGATAATAACAAAATGGTTCTTTTAGGGCACAATTTTTGTGTTCATTTGTTGTGTAGCAATAGATAACAGGAACAAAACTAATCTGCTATTGAAAAATGTTTAGGTTGTGTCCATCTTTTCTCCATTACAAACTATCCTGTACATTTACTTTGTTTGCATATGCAGGAATTTCCCTAGGACAGATTCTTAGAGAGAGAAATGCTGCATCAAAGGGCTATCTTCTCTGTTTCTCTATTTCTTCAGCCTCTGTTTTGATAGATGTTGGCAAGTTTCCCTCTAGAAAGAGCATATAAAAAGTGGCCTTCTTCCTTCACCTCCCAAATGTCTTTGACAGCTCACTCTATCTTCCTGTGTTTCATTTGCTTGTGTCTAAATGAAAGAGAATAACCGCTACCCTGCCTTACTCACAGGGTTGCAATCAAGAGATCAAAAGTGAAATCTGAATAACACCTTACAAACAAAATGTCATCTACTATGGTGATGTGGGGACCTTGATCATCTCAAGATGAGACTCCTCTGACCTCGTCTTTGTCCTTTTCCCGAGATAGCCTATGCAATCCTGTCTTCTCATTCCCTCTGTCTCTCTCCCATGCACACACACACGATATGAATACATATGTATGTTTAAACGTACATATGTGCAGATATATGCAATATGAGTGTTTATATCAATTTGAATTATATTATGGGAATAATTACCAATAGTTGAATCTAATAAATATATTATAAAATTACAGTAGAAAATTAAAACTACAATTGTATTTGTCATGTTATCTAGTTCTTCTGGGAATAAGCTAATCGCCAGCTGGAAACAGAAATTAGAAAGAAATTTGACTTCTAATACAGAGTATAAAAGTGGATCCATTATAGGAAATTTGTATTTCTTTGGGGGAGGGGGCTAGGTAATATTTGTCCACATAGAAAAGAGCACTAGAGTCTGAAGCAGGAGAGTTCAGGATACTGTATACTACACTTTCCACTATATTTTGTGCAACCACTGCATTGTTTAAATGCATATACTTCTATGCTAGTGTTCTGCAAAATTAAAACACCCATAGAAAGTGCTGTTACTCTGTTTCATTGCTCTTGTCTCTCCCCAACCCCTGAAGAGGCAGCTGACGACCAGGCACAGCTGTCTTCCCTTAGCTCCCTCAATTCTTCAATTCAAGAACAGTCCAGGCATTATTGTGTCGCTCGTCGAACTTCTTCTTCCCTCATTTGACCTCACGGCAACTGATTAAACATTCAGGCTTGGCCCAAATCTTTTCCATGGATACCGTGACTGCATTGCATTTCTTTAGCATCGTGAGTCACCAGCTGATAAAATATTTTAAGGAACTAAATATAAAGTTTAGAAGAAGTAGAGTGATCATAGATTTAGGAAAATCTGCAATAGAAACACATTTGGGAGAGAGGATGCTTATATTTGGCTCTTGAAGGATGATGTTTGGTGAAGAATTGTCATTACAAAACTCAACAGGATTAACTTTATTTCTGAGATTTTTGGAGCTAGAGGTCAGGCTGGCCTGAAGAAGAGAAAGTATGTTTTAGGTCCTTGGATCAATCCACATGACTGTACATATCTACAAGATGACTTTCTTTAGGAAACGGTGATGGATTGGTGTGATGCGGAAACAATGCTCTGAAGCTAGGTTGACTAATTAAAAAAATCCCAAAACACCTCACTCTTAAATGCAAAATTCAATGCAAAAAAAAAAAAGAAGAAGAAAATAAGTATTAGTAATTCCAACCACCTGTAAATGTTTTGGGTGTGTTTCTTTTGGTCAATGGGATCAGATACTGTTTCATTCTTTTGAATTATATCACAACCATTTCTCCAACGAGGTAAATGTTTTCTACAGCATGAGAGTTTTAGCTCTTGACTTTGAGATACTTTTGTTATTTATTTATTTTGCTGATTAGGCGCTTAATAATAAGATAAGAGTAGACAATACAGTTTAGAGTATAGCAAAATGTATTTTCAAAAATATTAATTATGTATCAATAATGCACT
This sequence comes from Equus caballus, assembly GCF_041296265.1. Classification (NCBI taxonomy): domain Eukaryota; kingdom Metazoa; phylum Chordata; class Mammalia; order Perissodactyla; family Equidae; genus Equus; species Equus caballus. Next base: position 45,599,463 of record NC_091700.1, on the reverse strand, counting down.
TAAACTACAATACTTCAAAACATTCTGCACAAAGAACTTACAGATCACATTTATTTAATAACAAAATGTCTAGTTCTTTAAGAAAACGTTAATTTAAGAACTTACTACAATAAAATTTTCAAAACCGAAGAACGAAAATATTAAACAATTTACAGTACAGGACATCATAAACTTTTATTTATGTAACACAGCAGGAAGCTTTTGTGCTAGAAATGTAATGGGAGGAAATCTAAACAAAAAATTCAGGGAATAAGTATTTAGAAATTTCTGGTTAACTGAGGCTTAATATTGTTAAGGACCAGGGGGTCTTCAAGCATCAAATTTTGTTTACAAAAATAAAAACTTTCCCAAACATCAGAAGTATACTCTTCTATCTCAGCAAAAATTTTTTCCTTTACAATTCAGAATCCTGCTGTTCATCTGTCAAATATATGAACAATATCTGGTTAATTTCTTAAACTTAACTACTGTCACCCTTCAGATGCTGATTCTGTTGCATTTCCTTATAATTTTTTTTTCCAATGAACCTGGGTCCTATGGTAGGGACAATATTGAAACACACTTAGATAACAGTTGGTCTTAGAGATAATTTATTCATGAATAATTCAGCGAGTATTTATTGAAAGCCTACTACATTTCTAGGTCCAGAAAGAGCAAGACAGACAAAAGGCCTGCCTCCAGAAAGCTCACCATCTAGAATACAGCAGGTTGAGCACCAATTCTGAATCACTGAGGCTTCATTTCATCGTCCAAGATTTGCATAGATATTGATTTCCTCTGTAATGGCAAATAAAATCTCCCCTTATGCATATGATTCTTTAGATTCCTATAAGGGGAACTTTGAAATCTGTATGTTGCCAAAGCCTATATTTTGCTTTCTCTACTTGCCTTCCGCTCCTTATGACAATGTTAAGTATTTTGTTTTCCCCTTCAGTTCTCTCCAACATAGCCTCTGCAGTTTTGCCTGCCCAGTTGGCATTTCTGTGACACTTAGCTATGGCTTTCTGTTCCCCTTCACTGTTAGCTTGAGTTTCTTTCCTCACTAGAAGCCTCATTGTCTGGGCTTCCCCATCTTCCCTTTCCTGGCTTCTTATTCATTTGAGCGACTAATCTTAACACTTCCTTAAATGTTGGGTCTTCAGGAAATATAAGTAGTCAGTATTTCCAATTAGCATTTCCTTGAACTTTGTTGTGAACTTCAGATCTTCTTTACAACACTCTTTTCCTGCATGCTATTTAGAAATATTATACTCAAAAAGACAAAAGTTTCTTGAGTAATCCTGTTTTAAAAAATGTACTAAAAGAGACTGATAAAGGAATGCATAACCTAGCAGAGGACACTCCTATTTTATTTTCAACTCTCACCTTTACGTGTTTTGGATTCTGCAAGATCATAGATAAAAGTCTTTGGTGTGGGATATCAATTTTACACATAAGGGCTAGATTAAAAAAATTCAATTTCTGGCCCTTTGATATTAAATTAAAATTTATATGAACACATGAAGCTTGAAACTTAAAAAAACCTAAATGATAAAAAGTTAAGATAGTTAAGTATTCATTGATATGTCTATATCCTTTATCATAAACAATATATAATTAAGAATTCAACTGTTTTTGCATCTGCAAGTCAGATGCTATTAAGCAAACTGCCATTTATGATCCATAATCCTTTTAAATTTTTAACTCAAAGACAAAATAGGAAGACTCGGCAAATTTTAATTTTCCAGATGTTCTCAGAAAGAATCATTGGAAGCATCCTCTAGTTATAAAACACAGTTGGATAATCCATTTACTCCAAATGAACTACCTGTGTGTGTTATCAGGTAGCAACGGAAAACTGTGATCTTCTGTGGTGATGACAGCCTCGATGCTTAAGCGTTTCCTTTCCACATGAAGAGTGTGAATAACAAGAAGGGGTCAACGATAGGTGTTTTCATAGTGTTTTAAATGCCTGATTTCAGTTTTACCACAACAATAATGCCAACACTTATTTTGAAAGGTAATCCTATGTTCCAAGTAGTGGAAAATAACAACTTCCAACACGATCTCTAGGAATAATTTGCAGTTCTGAACCATGCTTTGGGAAAACATTTCCAGTGGTCTGTACAGGATTTATTCCTATTCCATCATTGGTAATAATTGCATTTGTTGCTGTAGGAAATTCAAATTCTTCTGCTGCAAGCTTTAAGACTGCCGTGAAAGGAGTACTTTCAGGAACACTGAGTACTTTGTAAGGGAGCCGCCGTCTGACGTCAGCGTGATTTTAAAGGAAACCTCCGGACACAGTGGAGCAGGTCAGGACAGAGACCCCATGCCAACTACCCCTGGTAGCCTCATTTTGAGATAATTTTAGACCAGAAAAGTTGCAAAAGAAGTACAGAGTTCAGGTGTGCCCTTCATCCACCTTCCCCTAACGTTATCATCTTGCATAACTATTTACAACAATCGAAACTGGGAAATTAAAATTGGTACAATACTATTATCTAGACGACAGAACTTATCTCGCTATCTATATTTTATTCTATAGTTTTCCTTTTTTCTATCCCAGGATCCAATCCAGGCTCTGACATTGCATGCAGTTGTCATATCTCCCTCATCTCCTCCAGTAAGTAACAGTTCCTTGCTCTTTCCTTGTCTTATACGACCTTGACAGTTTTGAAGAATACTGGTCAGCTGTCTGTAGGATGTCCTTCAATTTGAGTTTGTCTGATGTTTTCTCATGGTTAGTATGTGGTTTTGCATTTTTGGCAAGAATACTACAGAAGTGATACCGCGTCTTTCTCAATTTCTCGTGTTAGGCGTTTCATTGGTGATGTTGATTTCGGTCACTTGGTTAAGGTAATGTCTGCCAGGTTTCTCCACTGTAAATTTAATAGGCCCCTTTGCTATTAACAAATATCTAGGTGAGATCATTTGATACTATGCACATTTGTTTCTTCTCAAACTTTCACCCACTAATTTTAGCATCCATCCTTAGATCTTGCCTGCTACGATTATTTTCCTCATTCTTTCTACATTTATTGATTGCAATTCTTCCATAAGATAAAGTTGCCCCTTCTCCCTCATTTATTTATTCAGTCATTTATTTATATCAGTATGGACTCACGGGTATTTATTTTATTCTCTAAGTTCTGACCATACTATCATTATTTATTTTGTTGCTCAAATCTACAACACGATTCAAATGGCAGAATAGTATTCCAGTTATATGTCTGTGCCATGGAATTATTGATCCAATTCTTCAGTGTTGGACATTTAGGTTGTTTCCAGTTATTTGATACTATTAATGATGTCTGATATACATAAATTTTTGAATTTTTATGTTTTCATAAATTAGCTTTCTAATGGCGAAATTATTGCATTTTGGAAAAGTTTGTACCCGTGGTTTTCATCTAGGCAGCGGAAAGTGTCAACATGTGAACACGGAAGTCACACGGTCTACACACTCCACCCACACTACACAGCTATGAGCAGAGACGCAGTAGATCCGGGAGCTCACGAAGGCCCCTGCCGGCAGGGCCACTCAACACGACTGTCAATAAGTTGAGCAACACGTAACAATAAAGTTATTGATGTTGAGTAAGAGACTTCCGGTAGGGGCATTTCTATTTCCGTTAGGGCCTACATGCTTTGCCCTCTGCGTCTACATCCCAACCGGAAATACTTGTACCCCGTTTAAGGCCACGTCGGTCCTGGCCTCAGTCCCGCCCACACCCTGTGGAAGCGTTTCCGGGGTCGGAGTATTGCGGCCCGCCCCGCCCCGCCGCCGGTGCGGTGCTGGAAGCCCCCGCTCTCCCGGAAGTGGCCCGGGCCTGTCTGTCGGGGTCCTCACCACCCCGTTGCTGCTGAGGGCTGCGGGGTGGCAGCGATGGCGGAGGGGGCGCTGCTGCTGCTGTCCGAGGCGGCGGCGGAGCGGGATGCTCGGGAGAAGCTGGCTCTCTGGGATCGGAGACCGGACACGAAGGCGCCGCTGACCGCCAGGCAGACGGACTCGGTGTTGGAGCTGAAGGCGGCGGCGGAGAACCTGCCGGTGCCGGTCGAGGTGAAGCGATGGGCGGGAAGAAGGCTGGGGCGGCGGGGAGGCGGGGCTGGAATGCTCCTCGGGGGCGCCGGCGGACCCTGGCCTCGCTGACCCGTCTCCAGGGGGTCTTCACTCTTCCCTGGTCACGGTGGCGCATCCGGTGGGAGAGGCCCCTCACCTTCCGGGGCTGTCAGGCCTCACCCTGTAGGCGACCGCCGACTCTCCCCTCTAGCGAGTGACGGCTGCGGGGGCGTCCAGGGGCTGGGGTCCGCCGGCACCCACCCCTCCTGCTGCGGCGTGGGACGGTTGGCCAGGAGCATTGCTCTCGGAGTCTTGTCCCGGGTGTCCCGGGTGTCAGCAGAGGCATAAAGCTGCTGTCCACCATCTCCCAGAAGGAGAGAACCCCGAACCCGAAGTGCTTTGCTTCTGCACAGCCTCCTGTTGGTGTTCTTTTGCCACCTTAATGAATAACAGCCCAGCTCCCCTTTTTCCCTGGGGGCACTTGGGGAGACCAAAACTTGATGCCGAGTGACAGTTTCATTCATCGCACGTTGAGCAATGAACTCTCGATCAAGTGCAGGTTCTGGGAGATCCCAGTTTATTTGACTATAGCAAAGCAGGAAAAATGAATTTTCTTTGAAAGCTGAGTCAGTACGTTACTAGATAATGTTGGTTTTTGGTTTTAGTGTCAACGTTTATAATCCTAATTACCATTGGGATATTATGCATGTTACTGGTTTTGTACCTCAATTTAGTTAGTTACCATAGCAAGAAGTACTTTTTATGACTTGTGAGAAATTTGACAAACTTTTTCCAGTTTTGAGGGCCTGGTGCAAGTAGATTTTTTTTTTTATTAGCAGTGATGGTTACTTTTGATGTTGAAAGCTGCCTTTTTACATGATTTGGAATTGTGTCCAAAGGCAGATTGAGTTTAGGGACTTCAACTTTTTTTTTTTTCCTGCCCTTAAACATTAGAGGTTAAGAACTTTTATCTGAAAGTTCTCTTCGCTTTCACTGTTAACATGCTCTGCCCTAAAACACAGCTGTTCTTTCTTGGGTTTCTCTGTCCACCTCTAGGATGCTGTGCTGGAAGTGGGTCTGAAATAAATGAGGAAGCAGGTGGAAATTTCTTTGGCTTGGCTATCAAAGTCTTTTATGCTCTGGATAACAGAAGTTGTTTGCTCTATAAATATTCTGGTCTGTTGATGATTGATTTGGCTTGTTACTGAAGCAGGATGCTTGGACATCAGAGCACCTGTGGGGAACATATTCCACAAGAAGAGTAACCCAATTTGTTTTTATTGTCTTGGGTTATAAACTGTCGTTCTCAGTGAGCAGGAAGGCAAGGGTTTGGAGTGAAGTAAATGGAGTCTTTTCATTTTTACCCCATATTTTCATATTTTTACAATATAATACTACCATTAGCCTCATGCAGTCATTTAACATATATTATGTGCCTACCCTAGGCTAGGAATTGAGGATAGAAAGATAAGTAGGAAAAACGAGATCCCTAGCCTCATGGAGCTGACATAATTGTGATGATCATGAGCATGTAAAAGAGAACAAAGAAGGTAAGTTCAGATGGTGATCCATGATATAAGGAAAGTAAAACAGCACGGCATGACACAAAGGGAGAAGGTGTGTCCTTACATGAGGAGGGAAGGCCTTTCTAGGACAATGGCAGTCTAAGGTGAGAATTTAAGATGGAAAGCAAGAGGCCAGCCTTGTGAAGATTAGAAAAATAACCTTCCAGCTGGAGGAAAAATCAGTGCAAAGTCATGGGTGGGGGTTGAGCTTGCCAAGTTCAAGGGTTCAGTGAGGGTCTTCTGGTACACGCAGCCTTGGTTTTGGATTCCTGTGAGAAGGAAACAGCCTGTCGTTTACCCGTCCTGGAATCTTTGAGCAGGAAGTTCCCGTCCTAGAATCTTTGAGCAGGAAGTTCTCGTTGCTCTTCAGCTCTCTGCAGTCCTCATTTTGCTTTACTAATGTGTTTATATTTCTGGCGGGAAGACTTTGGAATTAATTTTTTTTTTTTTAAAAGATTGGCACCTGAGCTAACATCTGTTGCCAATCTTTATTTATTTATTTTTCCTTCTTCTCCCCGTAGTTGTATATTCTAGTTCTAGGTCCTTCAGGTTCTGCTATGTGGGATGCCATCTCAGCGTGGCCTGATGAGTGCCACGTCCACACCCAGGATCCTGACTGATGAAACCCTGGGCCACCGAAGCGGAGCACGCAAACTTAACCACTTGGCCATGGGGCCGGCCCCCTGGAATTGAATTTTTTTATCCCTGTTACCACTCTTTTAGCAGGGGCATGAAAAAGAATGCCTCAATTTTTATTTTGTCCAACTAGTGTATCTGTAAAGGATTTTCTGTGGTATTTCACAATTTTCACGAGATAAATTACTTCCTGAAAAACTGGAACTAGGCGAGTTATTTGAATAGCAAGAGGCCAGCTAACTCTCAGCAAATGTCATAAAGCTATTAACTTCTTTAGAAAGTAGCTTTCTCTTTTATGAAGGAGACCTAGTCTTATCTTGGAAAGCAGTTACACCTTTTTATTTGATGTTAGATAAAAGAATTTGCAGTAGCGTATTAGGTAGACTGGTTTCTTGTAGCCAGGGCAGATTGTTTAGTAGTGAGGGCCTTTTTCTTTATGCTAGATTTAGTAATTCTTGATAAAAGAATTGACCCTGAAATTTACCTGTGATTCACTGTTGCAGTTGTTTTCTTGAAGGCTGTGTGACTTTAGACATGATATTTAACTTCTCTGAGCCTATTTTCTTCTTTATAAAATGGGGATTATAATAGTACTTATGTCATGGGGAATTTTGAGAATTAAATGAAATCATATGTGTAAAATGCACGTGGCAAGCTATCTGTTGGTATTATATTATTCATGTGCACCCCCCCCACCACTCCCCCCCTCCCCGTGATTACCACCTTAAAAGAATAGATTAGAGTCTTGTGATCCTGATCTGGTATAGGTGTCACTCCGACCAAAGGTAAGAAAAGAAGAGGTTAGATCCCTTGAGAAAGGTTCAGAGACTGCATTTGGACCTCTTCAGTGATTTGCCCCAGAGAAAGTAAAATCCTGTTTCATTCAGGGAATGAATTGATTAGATTGATGTATTATAAAAGTGATTTTCTCCAACCCAGAGCTGTACCAAAAGTACAGCCTGAGAGAGAAAGGTATATTTGCTTGTTTTTTCCTGAACATCCTCAGCTGGTCAGGCAAGATTTGATCGTTTATTATAATTATTATTTAATAATGTTGGTGTCCTCATTTAGACAAACTGTACAGCAGCTCTCCAGGACTGCCAACCAGCAGCCTCGATCTCTTTTCCTGTCTTTCTGGTGGTGTCTGTCTGCTCCGTCTCGAAGTCAGGACAGTGCCAGTGAGCGGAGGCATTCTGTCATCTCTTGAGTGAATGAGAGGTTAGAGCAGGGAAGTTTGTGCCCCTGCCCCCTTCTTGATTTTCCATTCTATTCCAGGTGCTTTGAGAAAAGAAGGCAGTGGGGCAAATGTCCCTGATGGGAGCATTTTCTCATATGCTCTTAAAAAGCCACTTGTTTTGTTACTTTAAAAAATTATTTCTTGCAGCGTGGCTCCTCTCTTGCTTGGTTTCAGAGAAACTGGTTTTGGTTAGTGAGAACAAGGGAACAGGGCAGGGAGCCTCCTGCTTCTGGGATTGAAAAACCCTTGTGATTGCAAAGTGGTTAGTATTTGTGTGAACTAATCAAATAGAATTCTGTTTCATACGTTCTCACATCATCTAGATTCCAGATTATATCTGAAATATATATAGTACTTTCTAATGTAGCCAGAGTTTTTATGTGATTTTCTAAAGTAAATTGGAAGATAAACATTTTTTGGTTCAAGATGACAGATTGGGCACATGTGTATGACACCTCTGGATCCTTTTGACATGACAGTAATAAATGCGTGGCGCACCAAAAACAAAGACATTATCAGTGAACCTGCAAATTTGGTAGATTTATGGAAATCAGGAAGCATGCAGTAGTGGTTAAGTTTGCATGCTCCACTTCGGTGGCCAGGGGTTCTCATGCTCCACTTCAGCGTGCTCCACGTCAGCAGCCTAGGGTTCGCAGCTTCAGATCCCAGGTGTGGACCTACGCACCACTCATCAAGCCAAGCTGAGGTGGCATCCCACGTACAAAATAGAGGAAAATTGCCATGGATGTTAGCTCCGCAGCAATCTTTCTCAAGCAACAAGAGGAAGATTGGCAGCATACGTTAGCTCAGGGCCAGTCTTCCTCACCAAAAAGAAAAAGCTGGTTATAGTTTAATAGCAGAGAGTTATGAATTTAGAATGAGATTAAATTCCATCTTTTCCTTATACTCTGTTGAGAGACAGTTGAAAATGCTACATGTTAAATGAAAAAGGCAAGGTTATGTATAGTGTACTGTTACTTGGGTTTAAAAAAAGGTACACTTCTTTGTATATACATAGACTGTCTCAGGAAAGGTTCATGAGAAACTAGTGACGTTGATAGCCTCTGAGGAGTGAACGGGGTGGTTAGGGAATGGGCCCAGGGGAAGGAGACTTTTCACTGAATATCCTTTGAATTTTGTGCCATGTGAATTTATTATCTATTCGAATAAATATGTTTAAGGGGACTGGTATGTATATTAGAAATGATTCTGGAACATGAAGAATTTTACTTTTTATCTGAGATTTCTTCTATGTTATGAGGTAGTACCAGAATTATGTGGTGTAAGACCTCATGAACTCTGATAGGAGAATATGATTATTACATTACTTTTTCATTTTGTGGAACTATAGTATATGATATCACAACTAGGGTTTTGACGTTGATTTACATTAGCTTTTAAGATTTGTAGTCTTTTTTTTTTTTTTTTTTCTTTTTCTCCCCAAATCCCCGCAGTACATAGTTGTATATTTTAGTTGTGGGTCCTTCTAGTTGTGGCATGTGGGGTGCCACCTCATCCTGGCCTGATGAGCGGTGCCCTGTCCGCACCCAGGATCTGAAACGGCAAAACCCTGGGCCGCCGAAGTGGAGCCCACGATTAACCACTTGGCCACGGGGCTGGCCCTGACATTTGTAATCTTTTTTCTCAAAAGAAATTGAATTAAAGCTGGGTGTGGGTCTAGGTTGTATTAGAGGATGAATTTGCTGGGCCCTCTGTGTCTTTCCAGTTTTTTCAGTGGTTTCCCTAGTGTTGACAACATCTTTCTTTAATTAGTCACAGTCTAGCTTTAAATATTATACCACTTCGTGTATAAGAATCTTACAAAGTAACCTCCCAATTCTTCCTTTCCCTCTTTTGTGCTGTCGTCACGCATTTTACTTTTACATATGCTATAAACCCACAATACATTGCTACTATTTTTCTTTTGACATTTATGTTTCTGAGTGATTAAAAATAAGAAAAAAATTGTTGTATTTACCTTATTTTAACCATTTTGGTGGCTCTTCATTTTTCTTTGGTAGATCCAGGTTTCCATCTGGTATTATATTCCATCTGCCTGAAGAGCTTTATTTCTTGTAATATGGGTCTGCTGGAAATGAATTCTCTCAGCTTTTGTTTGTTTAAACAGTCTTTATTTCTCTTTCATTTAAAAAGATATTCTCACTAGGTATGGAATTCTGGATCCACAGTTTATTTTCTTTTATTGCTTTAAAGATGTTGCTCCATTGTCTTTTTATCTTTTTTTTTTTTTTTTTGGTGAGGAGGATTGGCCCTAAGCTGACATCTTGTTGCCAGTCCTCCTCTTTTTGCTTGAGGAAGGTTGTCCCTGAGCTGACATCTGTGCCAGTCTTGCTCTGTTTTGTATGTGGGACGCCGCCACAGCACGGCTTCATGAGCGATGTGAAGATCTGCACCTGGGGTCTGAACCCTGGGCTGCTGAAGTGGCGTGTGTGCACTTAACCACCATGCCACAGGGTCAGCCCTCCGTGGCCTTGTGACTTGCATAATTTCTGAGGAGAAGTTTGTTGTAATTCTTATCTTTGTTCCTCTGTAATGTCTTTTTTCCTGTGACTGCCTTCAAATTTTTCTCTTTATCTTTGGTTTTCAGGAGTTTGATGTGTCTAGGTGTGTGTGCGTGTGTGTGCGTGTGTGTGTGTGTGTGTGTGCGTGTGTGTGTTCTACTGGGGATTCTCTGAGCTTCTCAGACCTGTAGTTTGGTGTCTTTCATCATTTTTGGAAAAGTCTTATCTATCATCTCTAAATATTTCTTCTACTCCATTCTCTCTCTTTCTTTTGGGATTTAAATTACACATACCTTAGATCATTTGATACCTTTCCAGAGTTCTTGGGTGCTGTGTTCAGTTTTTATTTTTCCACTCTATTTCCTCTCTGTGTTTAATTTTGGTTGATTTTTGTTGACCTGTCTTAAAGCTCACTCATTCTTTCCTTAGCTGTTCTGAGGGTACTGGTGAGTCCATTACGGGTATTCTTCATCTCTGTTACCATGATTTCTATTTCTAGCGTTTCCATTTAAGACATATGGTTTTTACTTTTTGGCTGAAATTCTGCATCTGTTCATTCACTTTATTTATATTTTATTCTAGAACTTTTAAGATGTTAGTCACAGTTATTTTAAATTCCTTACCCGGTAGTTCCAGTATCCAGGTCATCTCTGAGTCATACTCTGTTGATTGCTTTGTCTCTTGACAATGAGTTGTTTCTTCCTTGTTTTTTAATGTAATTTTTAATTGAATACTGGATGCTGTATGCAGGATAGTAGAGAATAAGAGAAATAGTATTAATGTCTGGAAATGAGTATGCCTCTTCTGTTAGGTTGTGAGTGTGGGAGGTTGAAGCAGTCTGGTCAGGAGGTGAGCTAGGTTTAGGTTTTGTTGTTGCTCTTGTTGTCTTTAGTTTACCACTGGCTGTAAATTCCTCTAGTGTGATCTTTTGCCTAGGGCGGGGAGGGGGCCACTGCGGGGTTTTCTCAGTGTTTCTCCCCAACCCTCAGCTTTTGGCTGTGTCTCAGAGGGTGTCGTCCTTTTGCCCCTCCCGTAGTAGTGGACGCTGGTGCTTTATAGCCTGGGAGTGGGAGTTTTCTGCCGTCCAGGTCCAGCTTCAGTCTTAGGCAGGTCCTTTCCCCTGGATCTTGGAGGTGGAGCTTTCTCGCTGATTCTGCCCTCCTCCCACAGCAAGGGATGTCTAGTGTTCTGGGTCTTGGGTTGTTTTTTGCCCCTCCTCCAGGGTTTGTGGTGGTTTTCTTTTCCCTTTCTCCAGCTGTAGTGGGTCTTCCTCTGTGCCCTTGGGTTGATAGGGTTTGCTGCCCTTCCTTGAGTGTCTTGAGACTTCTGTTCCACTGGGGAGAAGGGTCCAGGTGGGGTTTGTGCCCTGCTTTCCCGCAGCCGCTCCCCTCTTGCAGGCCTGCCCCACCTTGTTCTCATTCTCTCTCGTGAGCACCTGGTGCACGTCTGTGGAGGAGACTGTGTGAGTGGGTGTGAACTCCCCTTGTGTCTGCGGCTTACAGGCATTCTCTACTCACTGTCTAGCCTTGAGCAATTTGTAAGAAATTTTAGCTGAATTCTTCTTACCTGCTTGTATAGCGCTGGTCATTAGTTTCTTCCCATAATCTGCCACAGGTGAACCAGGGCTCTCAGTCCGTTTCTCCGTAGAGGTGCCCATCTTTCCCTAGATTTTAAGCTGCTTGGTTACTCGGCAACCTCAGCTCTCTGGTGGATTCAAGAATAGTTATGATTTTGTAGATTATTTGTCTTTTTCTTATTGTTAGGGTGCAAACAACACTCTGTCCAGCTTTCTTTATCCTAGCCTAGTCTCCATGTGCTTTTTGATGTATTTTTCAGATCTGAGCTTGATCCATGTACCCTACTCCTCCCCCTTCTCCCTTAGGTATCATGTAAACAGTGTTGATAGAATTATGTGATTGAGTTTTGTAATGATCAATTCATATAGAACTAAATTTTACTGCTAATAAAATATAATTTTGTAAAGATAACTTACTGACAATTCTATTCCCAAGAAGCAGTATGGATTCAGATTTACAAATTTACTTACTCTGTTGCTGGTAATATATAGAAATAGTAATAATCTGATAAATGGCAGTAATTCAAATTTATTGAGTGTTTGCTATGTGGAAGGTATTATGCTAAGTACATATGTGTTGTCTCTGGTGGGTTTCCTACCCCTGTCCAAGGAGACAGCTCGTTGTTGGTAATTGGGGTAGTTCCACAGAGCAGGAGCAGATGTGACTGTCTTATCTTGGCACAGCTTTCTCTGTCTTCCGGAACCCCTGATGGCAGCACACAGTTACTGGTAACCAACTCAAGATAGTTTCTCACTGGGTTTGAGAAATTTAGTTCTTGGTGTGCCCCAGTCCTTTTATACTCAGAGATTATGTCACCGTTCAGGAAGACTTTACGTGAACCACTGATGCCCTTAATAAGACCTATTGACATACATCCAGGGCCTTCCTGACTCTTGAGTCAGATGCATTTGTGGGGAGAAAGAAGATCGAGAACTGTTTTTTGTCTGCAGCCCAGCATTCTGAGAAGCCTGTTTTCCCACACCTTTGTTGTTTTCTTTTCACAGTGGCCTCATGGTATAGATACTGTAATTCCTATTTTACAGGGAAGAAATTGAGGATTGGAAACATAAAGTAATTTGCCCATTGTCACACCTTGTAAATGAGCAGGAGCAGGGTTCAAACCAGGCTGCACTGTAACGTGCTTTTACATGCCAGAAGGGATAGACCCATTCGAGCCCAGGTGCAAACCCTCTGTTTAAAGGGTTGTATTTCTAAATTAGTGACGGTGCATTTTGCATCTAGCCTATTGTAGCTTTGAAGAGAAAATACTGCCTTTGGATGAAATTTCTATATCTAGAAAAATAGACAGGCAATTTCCTAAGGCCTTGGATGAAGGTCTTTAATGGTGGACCTTAAATGTCTTGCCCTTAGGGCTGAAAACTGGAATTGAGACAAAGCAGTTAGGCCCTTTTACCTTCCCCTGCATCCACACTTCCTTTCTTTTAGGTCTAAAAATAGTTTATCTGTGTGACTCTAGGTAAAATAACACCTCAAGTACCTTTAGAAGTGGAGAACTTGGAAAGTACTGTAGGTCTGATGCTCCCAAAGCGAGGTCTTTTCATTGGGGCTCTTCGGAAACTGATGGGAAACTGAAATTCTTTCTGTTCAGTTGTAATTTCAAAATTTATCATTAAGGTGTGGGTGCAGTGCACCTGTGGTGGAAATGGTACAAGGAGGTATTGTTTATTGGTAGTTAATTCTTGGGTGTGATTGTTTTCTGTTGATTGGTATTAATGAGGTCAGGCGTTTGTGTTAGGTACTGGGGAGGGCAAGCTGCGTTTGGCAGTACAAAAATGGTTTTGCTGTGTTTGTTTGGTGCTAGTTCACAAGGGGTTCATGTAAGAAAATGTGTGTGGATTAGCACAGATTCACCACCAATATTAGACTTAAAAACCGTACTTTACTACTGGTGGGATTTCGGTGTCATGTTTGCGTTTTGAAACTAGCATTTAATATAGAGTCTAGTTATAAATGTTAGTATTATAGGACATTTATTAACCTCAAGAGATTTGATAGAAAACATTCCGTTCTCTTTCAAAGCAGCTGAGATGGAATACCAGTCTTGAGTTAAGTTCAGAGAATTTTCAAGTTATTAAAATATCTTTGTGGCTCTTTTTTTTCAAGCTCCCAGTTGAAGACTTGTGCAGTTTAACATCCCAGTCGCTGTCCATGGCACAGAATGCAGTAGTACCTGCATCTACAGAAGACATTCTCTTGAAGGGTTTCACTTCCTTAGAAATGGAAGAAGAAAGAATTGAAACCGCACAACAGGTGAATGGCAGTATTATTTCTAAGGATGTTTTATTATTTTGAATGTCTTAAGACAGGACTAATGAAAAAGGTTCTAATTGAGAGTTCTGAATATTTAAAACTATAGTTAATGTCAGATGTTTCTAGAACATTCTTGATTTTGTGTTTGTGGCTATTTCTTAAGTGTTTTAATGAACTTGTTACCCAATTATATTTGCAACATAGGTAAAAATAGGATATTCCCAGTTTAGATGTTGATAGACTGTTATATTTATCAAGGTTTTAATATTTTATGTACTTTTGACTTCCTCCAGTATATGTCAATGTTAATGTGTTATACACATTAATAACGTGTTATACATATTAATAATGTGTTATACATACAGATGCGCACACACCCCTGTCTGGTTATTGCTAGGTAATTTCTTTTTCAAAAACTTAAACATTCTCTTTAGGTGAACCTTATAATTATTTTTCAGTAATGTAACATGTGTAATCTTCTCTTGGTTTTTGCTTCTTCCTAATTATAAACCTAAATATACAGTAGTTTCTTGTGTCACTTCCTCTGTCTCCTCTTTCTGTCCTGTTAAGAATCAAAGCTGAGGTATTTACCAAGTAAAACATAGAACAAATGTGCCGAATTGCATAGACAGTAAGTCGAGGCAGGCAGTGCTGCAAGGTGATGAAGAGCTCCAGCTCCTCAGGTCGACCAGCCTGGATCTGAACGTCACTTCCATCGCTTACCATCTCTGTGAGCTTAGACAAATTGCCTGTCTTCTTAGGGCTTTAGTTGCCTAATGTGTAAAACAATGATGATTATTTATCTATGTCATAGGATTTTTGTGAGAATTAAATAAGATAATGCATGTAAATGCAGTGTGTGTCAGGCACACAGTTAGTGTGCAGTACACGATAGCTAAGTACTTGGCAAGCCTAGTGTCTTCAGAGAATAAGTGTACCCTTGACTTTGAATCCCACTTGAAAATTAGGGAAGATAATCTTGCACTATGTCTGTGAATTTACTTGGACTATTTGGAAAAAAATCTTCTGGATTAAATATGCACCTGCGTATCTCTCTTTAAATTAAAAAGAAATCTGATATATTGAGTTATAATTTACGTACAATAAAATGTACTCATTTTAAGAGTACAGCTTGATGAGTTTTGCCAAGTATATATACCTGTAACTACCACTATGATCAAGATGTAAAACATTTCCATGACCCCACAAAGTTCCCTCATGCTCATTTAGGGTCAGTCTCCCCCCTCTCTTTTTTAATACTAGCTATTTTCTGTGACATTGGTGGTAGGGCCAGAATTGAAACCCAGGTTTTGCTGATGCAAAGGTCAATGTTTTTAAACTAGTCTGTTGTATTATTTATGAGTTTGTATTCTCACAATTCTTATTAGATAACATTAGTGTTGGGATTTACCCAAAGCCCTATATTACCTACTCAGATTTGGCAAACTAGCAAGTAGGCCTTAGCCTCTTAGAAATAAATATTTATTTCTTATATATTGTATCTTTAACACTCTTCCTTATTTGTCTCTGATAATGGCCAATGGTTTTAATTCCTTTGCTTTTCCTAGTGTGTAAATATTGAGTATGCAATTTGAGTTATCTCCTGGCTTTAAACTGGTTATTAAGGTTTGAGCCCCACACAATAAGACCTATGTGCCCCTTTGACTTGCTGTTTAGCATGTAGCTGCTTTCCATTTTGTCTGTTTAGTTTTGTTGATAATATGATACTCTTTATTTTTCCAGTTTTTCTCATGGTTCGCAAAGCTACAAACTCAGATGGATCAGGATGAAGAAACGAAGTATAGGTATGTGGCTCTTACATTTGTTGGCTATCCTAATTTTTAGATCACAGTCATTTGAAGCGTTTCATAATCTGTGTCTTTAAATAAAATTAGGTACAAAGAAAACTCCAACAGCAACATGTTCTTTAAGAACAGCCATTGAGAGGGTTTGGGTCATTTCAACTGGTATTGGAAGTTGTGTGATTAAAAAAAAGTTAACCCATGACAGACATGTAGAATAAATAAGATATCAACTTTATTGTCATGATCTTCTTCGAAGAATTGAGGAGCTTTTGTTACTGCAGCACAGCCTGGTCTATCTGACTGAGACAAGCCGTGTCTGAAATTGCTGTAACATGTTCCTGTTATTTAAATCTTTATTATTTAGTTCAGAATATTAAGTTATACTTTATACTTGGAGAGAAAATATTCAAGATTTGAAATATTCTAAGTTTCTGGATTAAAAAAAAGAAAAAAGAAAAAAGTTAAATCATAATTTACTGGTTCACAGGGGCAGACATTGGTTTTTAGATAACTCTGGAAAGGTCTGAGTTCAAGTGGGAGCTTTACGGGAACTCTAAGAGGTGTTTGTTGCCTTTCTTTGGAAGGAGAGACCCAAGAGACTGTAAGGATGGTCGCCTGGATTGGGTGTAACTGTTGTTCTGTTTGTGTGTATTGATAGCATGGGGAAAATGATGGTATACAGTTTCTACCTGATTTGGGGACCATGGCTTGAGCATTTGTGTACATTTCCCATTTTTAAGTGACTTATTTTGCTGGGCAATGTGTTAGGCTCTTT
This sequence comes from Equus caballus, assembly GCF_041296265.1. Lineage (NCBI taxonomy): Eukaryota > Metazoa > Chordata > Mammalia > Perissodactyla > Equidae > Equus > Equus caballus. The sequence continues at coordinate 45,583,033 of NC_091700.1, read as the reverse complement.
GATGTATGATTCCGTTTAATCTTCATAGCAGCTCTGTGAAGAAAAGTATCATTGTTCCCATTTTACAGATGAGCATCTGAGGCCTGTAAATACTAAGTAACTTGCCTAACGTCATGGAGACTTGGGCAGAGCAGAGACATGGACTCAGCTCTTCTAATTCCAAGTCTGAAACCCTTTCCACGCGTCACACCATCTCTCAAAGGCAGAAGTGATGTGAAGGATCGACCTATTTGGTGGTCCTGCTCTCTCAGTCTTTGAAAGTTGAGCCAGTGATTTATTGCCTTACATGTGAAAAGCCAGTTTATGGCTTTAAAACTGATTTCTTTTATTGGTCATAGTTTCAGTGATTTCCTTTGTAAGTGTTGAAACAGTTTGTGACATAGCTTATGGTACATTTCTGAATATAAGAAACTTTTTTGAATAGGTCAGACTTTCCTCCTGAAATTCAAGCATTTGGGAAAAAATGAGACTGTTGTTTATTGACTATGTTCTTTGGGGGAAAATATTGCCAATCCCCTTTTGGTTCTGTTTTCTAGACAGATGAGGGATTACTTGTCTGGGTTTCAGGAGCAATGTGATGCTATATTGAATGATGTAAACAGTGCTCTTCAGCATCTGGAATCATTGCAGAAACAGTATCTTTTTGTGTCCAATAAGACAGGAACCCTACACGAAGCCTGTGAACAGCTCCTAAAAGAACAGGTAATTTGGAGTAGGAGAGAGGGTCAGTGATTATATTTAATATTTTATTTTTAGGAAGATGAATACAGTTTAATTCTAATTTCCTTAATTTCTCCAAGTATATATTGAACACTGATCTATATGAGGCCTTGAGGCCTTATGCTGAGTATGCAAATTATTACCTTGACAGCCTGCTTTTATTCTAAATAAGCTCATGTGAATAGGGACAAAGGCAGGCGTTCCTGTGTTTTGAGCTGTTGGGTCTCGTCAGTACAGTTTCAGAGTGAAGAGGATATATTAGTTTGCTCTGTTCGCTCTTTATTATTGACACTTATATAGTGATTGCACTAATGGTAGGGTTTATAAAGAGATGAACTGGTTGGGTTGCACTTAAACTTGTGACCTAAAGATAGAATATTTAAACTGCTATGTTTATCTCAGAGTTTTCTCTATATTTTGTGTTTTTTAAAAGGCAGTCATTTATTATTTTATTAAGAGATCATATGTAATTTACTATAATAATCGTTGCTTATTTTAGTCTATGATTGCAGAAATCTTTGAGCATTATTCTGAAATCATGTCTAATATTAACCTATAGTCTAATATAAGTCTATTCAATGTAATTTTGAGATTGGAGTATTGATTCTTATGTTCTTCTGGTAACTGATTTTTCTCTTTTAAAAAATGCAAGTTGGAACTGGTTGATCTGGCTGAAAACATTCAACAGAAGCTTTCCTATTTTAATGAATTGGAAACTATTAATACTGTAAGCGTGGTTTTTTACTTTTTGTAAAGTTAGTAACTTTGTTTTATATTTCCCTTTCTGAATATAATCTTTAAACTTATAAATTGTCTTGAGTTATATTTTAACTTAGTAGTTTGCTTGCTGATAGATGTTCCATATTTGTGGCTGATGGCGATACCATTACTAGTTCAGATTTTTTCAAATATGATTTAAGTAATAGTTCCTCGTAAGTTGTGTTATTATTAAAATCTCCTTGTCGGTTACCTCTCATAGTATCTTATTTGTAAGCTGTGAAGAAGATTATAAGAAGAAATATTAAGTTTTACATCTTGCTGTGGTTGTACTACTATAATAGTAGTCAAAATATTTTTTAAGCTAATCTCATGTTTAGTTTGAGGAAAAGTTTGGTCCTCAAATGCGTACTTAAATCCTAAAGTAATATTCTCAATAAAGACTGCTTTGTAAATTATATTTCTGTGTGTTTCTGGCTCATAAATTAATCATAATAACTCATATAAATCATGTTATTATAGTTATTTATTATATATTAATAATAATTAAGGTTTACCAAAGAGATAGAAGTAAAACTAGTAGCCAGTTAATAATGGAATGCAATGGGAAATAGTTTATTGCCAAGCTGTTTGTATATTAACATAAATAATTGGCTGGTTTTACTTATTTTTATATATATTACTTTTCTTTATATTTTTATATATTTGTATATATTACAGATTATGTTTTATATATTTTAATATATAATTTTATGTGTTAAATATATTATATATTACTTATATTTATACTTATTAATATTATTACTTATATATATTTACTTATATTTATGTTTAGTTATATTTTACTTATATGTATTATATTTTACTTTCTTAATATGACCCCTAAACATAGTATGACTGACACTTAAGTCTGTAACCTTGAGAAAATCATCAGTGTTTAAAAGTGGAAAGCTTATGTACGTTGTAGAGTACTGGAAAATGGGAAGTGTAGGTGCTCGATGTGTTATTTTAATGTGACACTGTGCAGCAGGGTAGTGTAAACTATGTGCTAGTTCATGAATAGCCCCCATTAAAGCTCATTAGAATAAATAATAAACTGAATAAAGGAATAAACTGAATTAAGTCAGTATTTTTTTTATTAGACCACTCTTGATTGTTACACCTGGGCTGTATTTGAGGCTATTTTTGTGACTCTTATAACTGTGTTATGTCCTAAAGGGAAATATGCTAATTTAATATATAATTTTAAACTTTTACCTGTATGTTTTTTTGTGAATTAAGTTTGAATTTTCTTTTCCCTTAAAGAAATTGAATTCTCCTACATTGTCTGTGAATAGTGAAGGATTTATACCTATGCTGGCCAAGTTAGATGACTGTATAACATATATCTCATCTCATGTAAGTCATAGTATTTCTGTATATTTTCAAGAAATCTTAACATCCTTATTCTATCGCTTCTTATGCCATAAAGGAATTGTTTCTTCTGAAGGGAAAAATGTATCTGTAGGATACTTGAAGAAAAACTATAGTAAATTCTTAATCATGTCAGTAGTGATGTAAAATGTGCTTTCAGTGGCTGAGGCAGCCACTGAGGCAGGCAGAAAGAGGTCCTGGCTGACACGACTTTGTTCCAGCTAAAAGGTTGATCGATTTTTAGGCTGTTAACTTCCTGTTGTGTTAGATACTTCTTTGGAAACAGAAAGTGTTACCTGGGGAGCATAAAGGGACGAGCCCTTTGATTTAATCACCCTTTCTTTCTATCCCCCAAGGACTTATAGCTGTATTTATTTCTCCCAATTCCTGTTCTTTTGCTAGTTGGGCCTGACATATTAACCTTGACGTCTGTGGGGCACTGAAAATATATTTTGCTAAAAACTGCAAACATTTGTTGAGCCCCTCCTTTGTCTTAGGCACAGGGGATTTGGCTATGACTGAGGCAGTCACAGTGCTCATCTTCATGGGGCTGGCAGTCTACATAAGACCTTCTTTTGAACTTTAGCTTTACCTAAAGGACACATTAGTTTTCATTAAAAGTTTACTGTGTCGATGTTTGTTTCCTCTTTCTAAATCTTTCCCCTTCCTTTACAGCCGAATTTTAAAGATTATCCTGTATATTTACTGAAGTTTAAGCAATGTCTTTCTAAAGCTTTGCATCTCATGAAGACGTACACTGTGAACACACTACAGAACCTCACAAGTCAGTTATTGAAAAGGGTGAGTTAACTGGTGAGGTGGTTTTTTTTTTTTTTTTTTTTTTAATTCATGTATCTTTCATAATCTTAATCTGAGATAAGTACTTAGTAACTCCAAAAATTTTTTTACCTTTTGTTAAATAAGAATATGCATTGCAGTTTTATTTATAATAGGAAAAAATGGCCATATTATATCTGTCCATCAGTCTTATTTTCAAAGAATATGTAATAGTATGAGAAGTATTCAGTTAATATATGATAAACAATAAAGTAAGATTCAAACTATTTGTCTTAAAACATTTTCTTTTCTCTTTTTCATGAAAATATTGGAGGGAAATAAACCAAAATAATAAAAGTTCTGTCTGAATGGTGGGATTACATTTGATGGATAATTTGAAATTTTTCTTTATGTATGATGGATGATTTAATTTTCTGTGTTTAGCAAATGTGTTTTTATTGAGTGCCTCCTAAATGGTTGGCGTTGTGCTAGGAACTGTACAATAGTGAAAAGGAGCTAGCAAGGTCCCTGCACTGATGGAGCTTATGTTCAGGAGGAATAATCAGTAAAGAAGGAAACAAACAAATTAATTAGTTGCAGATTGTAGTAGATGCTGGGTGGAAAATTAGGAGAGCATTAGGTTAGAGGATAAGAGTGGAGCTAGTTAGGATGGTCATTGAACACATTTCTTTCCTACGGAAATAAAACCATAAAGATTATGCATTTTATTTTTTAAGCTTACTTTCTGAACAATGTGGAATATCATTCTTGAGCTTTCAGTTCAAAGCCACTGATTTTTGGGTTGCATTTTATCATTCACATTGCTCTTAGCTGACATAACAGCCGGACTGTATGTATAATTTTTCTGTTTTGCAAAATTTTTTTTTTTTTTTTTTGGCTGAGGAAGATTTGCGCTGAGCTAACATCTGTTACCAATCTTCCTCTTTCTCTTTTTTTTGTATGTGAGCTGCCACCATAACATGGCCACCAACAGAGGAGTGGTAGGTCTGCCCCCCAAGAGCCAAACCCAGGCTGCTGAAGTGGAATGTGCTCAATTCAATCACTAGGCCACTGGGACTGGCCCCTATTTTGCAAAATTCTTAATAAGTTTAGGAAACTAATACTTAAGAAGTTCTAATACCTACTATGTTCTAGTGCTATTACCATTAGCTGCATAAAACATTTATGAGTGTAAGTTGTCACCATTTAATGGATGCACTGAATCTCAGAGAGCTTGAGTAATTTGCCCAATGTCCTACTCTCGGTAAGTGACCAGGTATGAATCTGAATTCAAATCTCTTTACCACCAAAATTAATGTAACATAAGGTAAAATTTGATTATAAAGAGGAGAGAGATGACAGTTCCACATAATTATTTCTCATTTGTAGCAGTAATGTTTAATTTCTCTTTGAGATTTTTCTAAGCTTTTGGTTGGTAATAGAGGCCAAGCAGTAGCCATTTTAAGTAGTGTGTGTCACATTTTCTGAATAATTATTTCTTTGCTAATTATCTTCCTTCCCTATTCTCCCCCATGTTTCTTTAGGATCCTTCATCTGTACCTAATGCAGACAATGCCTTCACACTATTTTATGTGAAATTTCGAGCTGCTGCCCCCAAAGTCAGAGTAAGTCTATTGCCATAAATAGGATATTGCTATGAAATTTATTTAGCCAGCGCTTTTCAAGTACTACTGTATGTTAGCCCTTCGCTTATGCCAGGAAAATGAACATGAATGAAGGTAGGCATTGTCTTTCCACATTACAGCAGTGTATCTTCAAGGTGCTTTAAGACCACAGGGCAGGAATTACCTAGCTCTTCCTCTGAGGCCTATGGAAGGTTTCCAGATGAAGGTTATATTTGAGCCTTTAAAAGCTCAGATTTACAGTGGACTTAAGGGACTTGATAAGGATATTTTATACAGAGAGAACAGCATGTATGAGGAAGGTTGTAGACACATAAATAAGACATGGATTTTGGGAGAACTTTATGTAGCTTGTTCTGACCAGAACATGGGCATTAGTAGGATGTGATGGTAAAAAAGACACAAAAAATGGCAAAGACTGTGTCACAAGGGGTGTTAACATGTCACACTAGTTCAGGAAAAGTGGAGAACCAGTGAAGTATTTTAAACGGGAGTGGTTTGGTCAGATTTGCCATTTCATAAGAGTAAGGATGCAGAATAAAGAATGAATTATGCTGAAGAGAGATCTGAGACCAGGAGGCCTGATTAACAAGGAGGATTTTGCAGAAATCTCGGTGGGAACTAGGAGTTGAATTAAGGTGCTGGTAGTATGTTCCATGAGGTTGGGAACGTGTGCCTTGTTAACTCTCCTCAGCACAATGTCTGGAACATAAAGGAATGCATGTAGTATTTATCTTGATTGAGTGATTGGAAATGGAGGGTCCAGAGTCGATATATGTGTTATATATTTAATACCATATCTGAGATACAGTTGACTGGAGCTGATAGATATATTTTTTCCTACTCATTGTGAAGTTAGTAGAAAGAGTAGTCCACTTTTGCTGACTCTGACCTCACTCCCTTCCTTATTTCTCTCTTGGAAGTCAGTTGAAAGGAGTTTTTTGTTTTTTGAAGTAAGAGAAACTTGGTTTTGTTTATAGAAGATATAGGAGAAGAGTGGTTACTTGATGGTATGAGGTTTAGATTATACCTGATTGGTTGCTTTTGCTTGTTAGTCAATGATAAAAATTTGATTAGAAAGGAAATGGTATAGGTTAAGAGGGCTCAGTGTGGTGAGTGAATATAAAATAGATAATTATCAGGGTCTTTCCTACATGCCATTTACCAATGGTAAGCAATTAGTATATGTGATGGGATCCGATTTATATTAGTGACAGAAGGCATAAAATATTTACTTAGAAATAACCTTATTGGAAATACAAGGGTGAGAAAAATGACAAAACTAGACAGAAGATCATAAAAGATTGAATAAATGGTAAGCCTTATCTTGTTCCTGGTTTTGGAGACAATTTTTAGTGTTAGTTCCTCCTAGTGTCATTTATTAGTTAAATGTAATTCTAGCAAAAATTCCAATGGAATTTCTTTTTGGGTGATCCTAAAATTCATCTGGTATGGTAAATAAGCAAGACTAAACAAGAAAATTTTGAAAAATACGGTGATAGTGATTTAACAATTTACTGACAGATCATCGGAATGAAAAATTCTGGAACTTAGTATAAAGAGAAACATCAAATCAAAGAGGAAGGGTGGGAATTTTCTACATAGTACTGGGAAGATTTGTTAAGTATCTGGGGGAAAAAAACGTAAGCTGTTCACTTTATAACATTACCAAAATACATTCTAAGTGAATTAAAAAGTTAAATGCAAAAATGATGAGCAGATTGAAAAAAAACCACTAGAAGAAATTATTGGAAAAGAATTACAGAGTAAAAGATTAAGGATATAAAAATTAAAGTTTTCTGGATTTTAAACAGCCAAAGAAAAGGCAGAAGCCGGAGAGAATGTTTGTAATGGAGAAATAAGAAGGTTACTCTCTTTAATATATTGAGTGCATACAAATCAGTAAGAAAGATGAATATCTAATATAAAAAAGGTCAGATTACTTATAGAAAATACACATGGTTAATAAATATGAGCTCCTGTTTAGTTTCAGTGGAGAATGCATCCAATTTAAGGTTAGGTGGCATTTTTTTGTCTGTTAGAAATTAGCAGATTAAGGTGTAAATAGTCAGTGCTTTTGAGGACTTGGTAGGATTGGCAGTACTACTGATAATGATTCCTTTCTCAAAAACATTTTAGGAGAATGATTTAGAAGCCTCTAAAAATATTTCTCTCTTTTGACCCAGTGTTGGGGTCCCTAGCTGTGAAGCAGGTACTATCGTTATATCCCCTTTACATGGTAAGAAGTGGGATCGCAGAGAAGCGAACCAGCTCTCTGGACTCAGGACTCAGACAACTATTGGGGAGCTGGCACTCAAACCCTCTAGTTTCACTCCAGGCCCAGAGCTTTTAACCACTAGGCTGTTATTCTGAGAAACAACCTAGATGTCTCACAGGAGAACACTGGTTGACTTACAGTACATCTACCCAAGGGGTTATTCTGTAGCCATTTAAAGTCATGTTTTAAATAGTATTTATAATGATAATTCATTAAGTTCTCGGTGCCAGGCACTGTGCTAAGGCTTTCTATTTACATTTTCATTTGATATTGAAAATTATTTAATAATAGGAAAGTGTTTTGAAATACTGTTGATTTTTGAAAAGCAGTTTATAAAGCTGAGTAAATAGTATACTTAGAGTTATGTTTAAAAAGAAAAATATAGTAACTATAGTATATGCATATAAAAAACTGAAAGAATATTCTAAAACATAAACTGATTATTTTGTGGTATTATAGGTGATTTTTATGTTCCAACTTTTTTGTATTTACAGATTTCCTAACATGAGCCTGTATTACTATTATAATCAGAAAGTAATTAAAAGTATAACTAAAACAGATGGCTTTTTAATATATTTTTCTTTATTCTGCAGACTCTTATTGAACAAATAGAACAACGATCTGAAAAAATACCTGAGTGAGTACCCAGAAGTTCTTCAGTTTGCAAATTACCTTCCTCTTGAAGTACTGCTTTTCCAAATCTAGCATGTCCCTGATACTTTCTGAGCAATTACCTTGCATCCTGTGCACTCTGTTTCTTGTAGCACACAGCTGATTTTGGGGAGCAAGGTCAGAGGCCTGATATAGCAAGTTTGCAAGGCATCTCTTTTTCCCATAGCGGGATTTTCTTCTCATTTGGGTAGATGTAACATCTCTACACTTGGAAGATAAATCTTTCTTTAAAATATAAAGGTTAAGGCACTCAGTTCATTATGTTTTGGCTTTTCTTTATATACATGAGTGTTTGTAGTATTTAATATGGGTAAATAAACGCTAATCATATAGCGTTAGACGTTTGGCAACTTATTTTGGGATTTAAGATCATATTTAGTTTATGTGTCTGAAATCGTAAGTTTATACTCCAGTCTCATTTGTTTTTCATCAGATACCAACAACTGCTAAATGACATCCACCAGTGTTACCTTGATCAACGGGAGCTCCTTTTGGGTCCTAGTATTACTTGTACTGTAACAGAGTTGACCAGCCAGAATAACAGGGATCATTGTGCCTTGGTAAGTTTCTGCTTGTTTTGGTTTAATGTTAAGACTTCTTCGAAGCTATTTTGATACCCTAGAAGCTATACTTGGGTAGATAAATTTTGGTTCTCATATCTACAAACTTAAAGAATTTTTCTTTCAGTTATGACAAATCTAGTTTAGTAATTAGCATTCAGGTTGGTAAAATAGCCTCAATTTGAGCTGTCTTTTGAGATATGAAGATTCACAAATAAGTATTGTTTCTTGAAAGATGAAGTTTCAAAGTTGGTGGATTTATATTGACAATTTAATCTTAGCTTTTGCTGCAGAAGTGCTTTTTTGTTTAGTGTGATTTTAATTTATACTGTAGAAAAATATGTAAAGATTCATTTTTTAAAATATTCCCCTTTCAACTAGAAAAGTAATTTATTTTCATTGTCAGAAGTTTAGAAAATAATGTGTAAAGAAGAAAATAAAAATCACTCATATTCAAATTATGGAGTGAATCATTGAAAACCAACTATTTTCTGTTGTTCAGATAAGCTGTTTTATGAATATGGAAGCGTAGTCTCTGTGCAGATAAAATGCTTTCTCTTTTTCATCAGTGCTGGGATTGTTGTGGGTCTTTAACTAGGCGATGTGTGTTTGTGTTCTGCAGATTCGCAGTGGCTGTGCCTTTATGGTCCATGTATGCCAGGATGAGCACCAACTTTACAATGAATTTTTCACAAAACCAACGCCAAAATTAGAGTAGGTGATGCACAGAATCTAACTCTTGTTTTTAAGATTTAATTTGCTGATGACCATAATGGCTTATTATATTATAGGTGTATTCTAAAGTTAACTGCAGAGTATTTTAACTTTTGTGGGTGTGTGAAGAGAATGTTGTTGGGAGGGACAGTGCTTCTTTATTTTGAAATAAATATGCTCTTTAAAGGCCAACGTGCTTTCGTATTCTTTATAATATAATTATGGAGACAATATGGTGTAATAGTAAGAATCCTGTATAGGAAACTAAGTCTTAGGATCTGTATCTCTGTATCTGCACTAAGTGTAATAGTTCCTTCTAGTAAAAAAATTCTTTGATTCTAACTGATGAAAGACACTTAAAAATATAAACACTGTTTAATATCTTTTTCCTTATTTTTCTCAAAGTGTCTTTTATAATCCTCTCTTAGTCACTTTTGGTTTCTTCATATTGGTGATTTTGGCTCGTATGAAGATTCCAAGATTATAACTCTTGTAATGGAGAAGAGACAAGTTTACCTTATGGTTTTGATTGGGTTGATCACTTTTGATGAAATACTGTATATAGATGATTACTATTGACAATATGAACAATATGGACAACCTAATTTTTTCTTTTCAAATGTTGAAAGTTTTCAAAATACTTGTATGTCCAAAGTACTTTGTATTTTATTTATCTAAATCTGTAAGTATTCAAGAATTTTGAATCTGTCTGTCCTGGGGAAAATGTTACCGTTTGATTCACAGTGATGTAGAATATAAAAGGTTTATTAAGTCTACTGAAATTTTTTAAATCAATTTTGAAAGGACATATACAAAATTATTGCTGAAATAAAAGTTGTAATAAATTGACGTTTGGCTAGGGGCAGCTGATTTGAACTGACCTCTGAGGATTGCTTATTGATTCTGAGCTTTTAAAGCCAAAACTGTTTACAGAATTACTTTCAGCCTTTCACTTCTCTTTATATAATGTTTTCACATAACTATTTTCCAGTCGATGTTTATTTATGTTGGCTGGAAGAAATCAGTGATGACTTTTAAACTATTAGAAGATCTTGAAAAAATTGCTACTAATAACAATGTTTTATTTCTTCATTTTAGTGAACTTTTGGAGAAACTGTGTGTGTCATTGTATGATGTCTTCAGGCCGTTGATCATTCATGTCATTCACTTAGAGACTCTATCAGAACTTTGTGGGATTCTTAAAAATGAGGTGCTTGAAGATCATGTACAGAACAATGGTAAATGATAAGTAGAAGTGATCACTTTAAAGATCTTTTTAATTATATCTGTGGCTCAATGAATTTGAAAAAGATTAGCTCCTTTTGCCCCCCACCTCCTCATCTATATAAATTTAAAATTTTTGAACCCTGGGTTGATGCTTTGTCCCTTTATGAATCAAGATGGACCTTATTCTGTGAATAAAGATACAAATTAAATGGGGAAAGAATTTTAAAATCTGAGAAAAATTAGTAATAAAATAATTATGGTTACTTTCTGGCATCTGAAATGCAGAGAGAACTGACCATCAGTTTTGGGTTAGGCATTTCTAGGACACTGTTAGCAGAATACATAAAGTAATTGACTATATTGTGTACTCTTGATTAAAAAACAGGAAGTATTTTAGCATACATAGTAATGATTCATCTTTTTTTCTTTTAAAGATTTTATTTTTCGTTTTTCTCCCCAAAGCCCCCTGGTACACAGTTATATATATATCTTTAGTTGTGGGTCCTTCTAGTTGTGGCATGTGGGACACCACTTCAGCATGGCCTGACGAGCGGTGCCATGTCCGCACCCAGGATCCGAACTGGCAAAAGCATGGGCTGCCAAAGCGGAGCAGGCGAACCCAACCACCCGGCCACGGGCCCGGCCCCTGATTCATCTTTTTAAGATTATAAATAAGGAAAAGCAACTCCTTGAAACAGCTCTACTTTATCCATCTGATATAGTCAGTATTTGATTTGATTGTCATAGAAACATGATTTTCTTAATGATACTTAGATACCTTTAAAAAACATGCTTCAGGAAATCATTTTACTGACAGAAATTATTGTCCTCATTTTGCCTTTCCTTAGGAGGCACTGCAGGTTTGTTATTCTTCCAAAGTTTCTGTTGCATTTAGTTCCTTCTAAGATGTACATTTTCTTGCTTCTTAGTTAAAGGCTATTTTTTAAATTAATGTATGTATGTGATTGTATAGTGTCTCCAACTCCCCAGCCTTTGGAAAGCTGTTACTGAATTACTGATGTCTTAACGTTGATACATCTTAGAAATGAAGAAATTCCGTAGAAACTCATATCTTGTTTTATTTTTTTACTGATTCGTTTTGCAAAAACGTTAACAAGGCATTTAATGTCTATTGGACTCAATTTATTTGTAAAATGGGGATGATAACAATAAGCTTACTTAGCTGTCTCTCAGGAGTGGTCTGAAGTTATATGAGATTACTTTTTAAAAGCACAAAGAACTTTAAAATTCAGATTTTATTATTCATATTAACAATAGAAGTAATTTCAGTGTCCCAGGAAGAAGGTGTAAGGGTGAATTTTTTTCTTTTTTCTTTTTTTGAGAAAGATTAGCCCTGAGCTAACATCTGCCACTAATCCTCCTCTTTTTGCTGAGGAAGACTGGCCCTGAGCTAACATCTGTGCCCATCTTCCTCTACTTTGTATGTGGGACACCTGCCACAGCATGGCTTGATAAGTGGTGTGTAGGTCCACACCCGGGATTTGAACCTGCAAACCCCAGGCTGCCAAAGTGGAGCGTGTGAACTTAACTGCTTTGCTGCTGGGCCAGGCCCTGTAAAGCCTAATTTATTTCACAATTTTAAATTTGAGGAAATTGAAGGACATTTACTAAGTTTTTTAAGATCATTGAGTCATACTGAAATAGAATATAGCCCCCAGAAGCAAAAGTGCTTCATATTATTACTAGACAATTTAGTAATATTTTTGCTTTTTTAAGGAAAGTATTTTTCTAAATCTAAGAGAATGAATGATTGTACTTTTTTTATCAGCCGAACAACTGGGGGCCTTTGCAGCTGGAGTGAAGCAGATGTTGGAAGATGTACAAGAGCGGCTCGTCTACCGAACCCACATCTACATTCAGACAGACATCACGGGCTACAAACCAGCTCCTGGAGATCTGGCGTATCCTGATAAGTTAGTAATGATGGAGGTGGGTCTCCTCACTTGATCTCTGCTCTACCCCACACCGGTTTTGGATGTTTTGAAAATAGAATTTTTCTTTTTGATTCTCACTCAAGATGTAAAATCAAGGTAAACTTGCCATAAAATCATGGGAAATAAAATTGAACAGAACTAATTTGTTAGATTGTCTTTCTGTCCAGTTGTATTTTATCAACTCTCTTTTCAGTTCTTCTCCCTTTTCCAAGAAGTTTGCAGTCTCAATTTTTAAATTGAATTAGTGATTCCTATGATTTCTCCTTTTTTTCAAAAGCGGCATAGGAGAGGGTTGATAATCTAGAAGCCACCATAGTTGGTGGTCTTGTAACCATGTGTCGTACTGTCTCATAAAAACCCTGGAGGCCGTCTCCTCAAAATTATACAGTATTGAAGTTCAGTTTATGGTTAGAAGACTTAGGTTTATCTCACTGATCTTTCAGTTACATATATATCTTCATTTTCTTTGAGTGCTGAACAGAGTTGAAATAATGCCGAGGATATTAGTGCTAAAACAGAATTAGAACCTAGAACTTTTTGATGGAAGTTTCAAATATAAGCAAAAGTAGAGAGAATAATATAATGAGCTCTTACATAGCATCATCCCAGCTTCAACATGGCCAATCTTATTTCACATGGGCCTCCCTTCCTTCCCCTCTCCCCTTAGTTATTTTGGAGCAAATTCTGAACATCATTTCATCAGTAAATACTTCAGTAGGTAGCTTTGAAAGGTATGGGCACTTTATTTTTGCAGTGAACGTTTTTTTTTAGTTTTATTGAGAAATAATTGACACATGTTGCTGTATAAGTTTAAGGTGTACAGCTTGATCGTTTGATTTACATATATTGTGAAACAATTACCACAGTAGGTTTAGTTAACACCCAGCATCTCACGTAGATACAATAAAAAGAAAAGAAAAATAAATTTCTCCTTGTGATGACAACTCTTAGGATCTGTTCTCTTAACAACTGTCCTGTATATCCTACAGCAGTATTAGCTATAGTCATCGTGTTGTACATTACATGCCTAGTACTTATTTATCTTATAACTGGAAGTCTGTGCCTTTTGCCCACCTTCCTCCACTTCCCCTTCCCCTCCACCTCTGCCTCTGGTAACCACAAATCTGATCACTGTTTCTGTGAGTTTGATTTTTTTGTGTGTATCGTTTTTTTTCTTAGATTCCACATGTAAGTGAGATCATACAGTGTTTATCTTTCCCTGTCTGACTTATTTCACTTAGGATAATGCCGTCAGGGTCCGTCTATGTTGTCACAAATGGTAGAATTTCCTTGGTTTTGTGGCTGAATAATACTCCATTGTGTATCTCTCTCTCTCTATATATATATATACCACAACTTCTTTATGCATTCATCCATTGCTGGACACTTAGGTTGTTTCCATGTCTTGGCTCTTGTAAATAATGCTGTTATGAACATGGGGGTGTAGATACCTTTTTGAGCTGGTGTTTTCATTTCCTTTGGATGCATTCCCAGAAGTGAAATTGCTGAATCACATGGTAGTTCTATTTTTAATTTTTTGAGGAGCCTCCATACTGTTTTCCATAGTGGCTGCAACAGTTTGCAATCTTACCAACAGTGCACAAGCGTTTCCTTTTCTCTACATCCAGGCCAGCATTTGTTATCTCTATCTTTTTGATGATGGCCATGTTAACAGGCGTGAGGTTATATCTCGTTTTAATTTGCATTTCCCTACTGACTAGTGATGTTGAGCATCTTTACATCTAGCTGTTGCCCATTTGTTTTTCTTCTTCCTAAAAATTTCTGTTCAGGGGCCAGCCCCGTGGCCGAGTGGTTAAGTTTGTGCGCTCTGCTTCAGTGCCCAGGGTTTTGCTGGTTAGGATCCTGGGCGCGGACATGGCACTGCTCGTTAGGCCACGTTGAGGCGGCATCCCATATGCCACAACTAGAGGGACCTGCAACTAAGATATACAACTGTGTATGGGGGGGATTTGGGGAGATAAAGCAGGAAAAAAAAAAAAAAAGATCGGCAACAGTTGGTAGCTCAGGTGCCAATCTTAAAAAATAAAAAAATAAAAAATAAAAATGTCTGTTTAGGTCCTCTGCCCATTTTTTAATTGGATTGGGTTTTTTTGCTATTGAATTGTTTGAGTTCTTTACATATTTTTGACGTTAGCCCCTTATCAGATATATGTTTTGCAAATATTTTTTCCCATTCCATAGGTTGTCTTTTTACTTTGTTGATGGTTTTTTTTGCCGTGCAGAGCTTTTTAGTTTGATGTAGTCCCACTTGTTTATTTTGGTAAGGGCACTTTTATCTTTATCATAACCTTAATACAATTATCACACCTAAAAACATTATTTATAGTTCCTTAATATCAAATATTCTGTTGAATTTATGATTTTTTCAGATTCACTAATGTTTTGTCGCATTTGCTTTCTTCGTGTATGTTTTATTGCTGACCATTTGAAAGTCAGTTACAGACACCGTGGTACTCCACTGCTCAGTGCTTCCGTTCTCGCTCTCCTAAGAATAGAACATTCTGCACAGAACCACAGTGCTGTTTTTACATATATGAAAATTAGCATTAATTCAACATAGTTTATGTACAGTTTGTATTCAGATTTCCCCAGTTGTCCTTCAAATGTCTTTTATAACTAGATGAAAAAATTTTAAAAGTGATATCCAGTGAAAGTTACTGTCTTTTCCCCTCCCTTTGTTTTTTTGTTTTTTTGTTTTTATGAATTTGACTTTTTTAAAGAGACCAAACCGGTTTTATTGCTGCATGTGTCACATTCTGGATTTGTCTGATTGTTTTCCTCAGGTTTAGATTCAAGTTAATCTGTTTTTTTTTTGCAAGAATACTACATAGCTGATGTGTACTTCTTACTTCATCACGTCAAAGGCACGTAATGTCAGCTTGTTCTGCTATTGATTGAAGTAGTAATTGCTGACTCTTTTTATTGTAAAAGTACATTCTCCCCCTTGTAAATAGTAAGTGGTGATGAGATGATACTTTGAGATTGTGTGAGTTTCCCAACATCTTTTCACTCACTGGTTTTTGCAACCATTAATGATCTTCGCTGGGGCCGACCTGGTGGCACAGTGGTTAAGTTCGCACGTTCCGCTTCAGTGGCCCGGGGTTCGCCGGTTCAGATCCCAGGTGCGGACATGACACCGCTTGGCACGCCATGCTGTGGCAGGTCTCCCACATATAAAGTAGAGGAAGATGGGCATGGATGTTAGCTCAGGGCCAGTCTTCCTCAGCAAAAAGAGGAGGGTTGGCAGCAGTTAGCTCAGAGCTAATCTTCCTCAAAAAAAAAAAAAAAAAAAAAAATCCTTGCCTGAACCAGTTATTATGTTGAGGATAGCAAAATGGTCATTTTCATATCTGCTATTTCTTCTACATTTATTAGTTGGCATTCTGCTGTAGAGAATTAGTTGCCATTTCTCCCTCCCTCTTTTTCCCCTACCCCTTTCTCTTGTAGACTAGTGGATTTTTTAAAAAGTCATTATAATTCATTGCCATCAGTATTGTTTTTGATGCTCAAAATTGTCCCAAATATGACTATTGGAAGTCCCTTTAGGTTGGCTTAAAGGACAAAAGTCCTTTTGACATGTCCCCATAATCTTTGAGTACTTCTTTTTTCTTAACTTTATTGAGATATAGTTTACAAACCGTACAATTCACCCATTTAGAGTTTGTAATTCAGTGATTTTTAATATATTCACAAATATGTGCAGCCATCACCACACTCAATTTTAGACCATTTTTATCATCTCAGAAGGCAAACACTAATTGCTATCACTATAGATTGTCCTCTTCTGGACATTTCATATGAATGGAATCATATAGTATGTGGTCTTTTGTGACATCTTTCACTTAGCATAATGTTTTCATGGTTCATCCATGTTGTAGCATGTATTAGTAGTTCTTTCCTTTTTATGGCTGGATAATATTCCATTATATGGATATATCACATTTTGTTTATCCATTCATCTGTTGATGGATGCTTGCATTGCTTTCACCTGTTGGCTGTTATAAATAATACTGCCATAAACATTTATGTGCACATTTTTGTGTGGACATGTGTTTTCGTTTCTCTTGTGTGTATGCCTGGGAGTGGAATTTCTGAGTCTTATAGTAACTCTGTGTTTAATCATTTGAGGAACTGCCAGAATGTTTTCTAAAGTGACTGTACCTCTTTACCTTCCCACCAGCAGTGTATGAGGATTCTGATTTCTCCACTTACTTGCCAACCCTTGTTAGTACTTGGCTTTTTGATTCTAGTCTCCTAGTGGGTGTGAAGTGGTATCTCATTGTGGGTTTTTCTTTTTTTTTTGGAGATTAGCCCTGAGCTAACATCTGCCGCCAATCCTCTTTTTGCTGAGGAAGACTGGCCCTGAGTTAGCATCTGTGCCCATCTTCCTCTAGTTTATATATGGGACACCTGCCACAGCATGGCTTGACAAACGGTGTGTAGGTCAGCCCCCAGGATCCAAACTGGTGAACCCTGGGCCGCCAAAGCAGAACATGCAAACTTAGCCCCTGCACCACCAGGCTGGCCCCTTTTTTTTTTAAAGATTGGCACCTGAGCTAACATCTGTGGCCAATCTTTTTTTCTTTTTTCCTTCTTCTGACCCAAAGCCCCCCAGTACATAGTTTTATATTCTAGTTGTAGGTCCTCCTGGTTGTTCTATGTGGGACACTGCCTCAGCATGGCTTAATGAGCAGTGCCATATCCACACCCAGGATCTGAACCAGCTAAACCCTAGGCTGCCAAAGCAGAGCACGTGAACTTAACCACTTGGCCGTTCGGCTGGCCCCTCACTGTGGTTTTGATTTGGATGTTGTCCTAGCATCATTTGTTGATGATGTGCTTGTATCATTTGTTATCCCAGCATTCTGTCCAGTTGTCTCAGCATCATTTGTTGAAAAGGCTATTCTTTTTCTATTGAATGGTCTTGGCACCCTTGTTGAAAGTAAGTTGATCATAGATTTATGGATTCATTTCTGGACTCTGAATTTTATTCTGTTGATCTTTATGTCTGTTTTTGTGTCAGTATCAGGTTGCTTTGATTCTTGTTGTTTTGTAATGAATTTTGAAATTGGGAAGAGTGAGTTCTCCTATTCTGTTCTTCTTTTTCAAGATTGTTTTGGCTATTCTTGGTCCCTTCCAATTCCATATGAGTTTTAGAATCCACTTGTCAGTTTCTATGAAGAAGTCAGCTGGGATTTGTTAGGGATCGCATTGCATCTGTAGATCAGTTTGGGGAGCATTTATGTATATATTTATATATGTATGTCTGTATAAAAGATCATGTTGTCTACAGATAGACATGGTTTTACTTCGTTCTTTCCAATCTTGATACCTTTTATTTATTTTTCTTGCCTAATTGCCCAGACTAGAACCGCTAGTACAACATTGAGTAGAAGTGATGAAAACAGACATCCTTGTCTTATTCCTGATCTTACAGGGAAAGTATCCAATCTTTCACTGTTAAGTATGATACTAACTTGGGTTTTTCATGTATGCCTTTTATCAGTTGAGCAAGTTCCCCCTTATTACTAGTTTATTGAGTGTTTTTATCATGAAAGGGTGTTGGTTTTTGTCAAATGCTTTTTCTGCATCTATTGGGATGGTCTGGTGATTTTATTCTATTGATATGATACATTAGATTAATCAATTTTTGGAAGTTAAACCAACCTTGCATTCCTAGGATAAATCCCAGTTGTTGTGATATATAATTCTATTCATATGTTTCTTGATTCAGTTTGCTATATTTTGTTGAAGATTTTTGCATCCATATTCATAAGAGCTACTGGTCAGTACTCTTTTCTCTTCCTATCTTTGTCTGGTTTTGATATCAGGGTAATACTAGCTTCATAAATTGAATTGGGAAGTGTTCCCTCCTAATTTTTGGAAGAGTTTGTGAAGAATATTGGTATTAATTCTTTAAATGTTTGGTGGAATTCAGTGGTGAAGCAGTCTCGGCCTAGACTTTTCTTTGTGGGTGGATTTTTTTTTTTTTTTCCTAAAGATTTTATTTTTTCCTTTTTCTCCCCAAAGCCCCCCCGGTACATAGTTGTATATTCTTCGTTGTGGGTCCTTCTAGTTGTGGTATGTGGGACGCCGCCTCAGCGTGGTTTGATGAGCAGTGTCATGTCCGCGCCCAGGATTCGAACCAACGAAACACTGGGCCGCCTGCAGCGGAGCGCGCAAACTTAACCACTCGGCCACGGGGCCAGCCCCTGTGGGTGGAATTTTTTTATTATTAATTCACTGTTTTCACTTGTTATAGGTCTGTTCAGATTGTCTATTTCTTCTTGAGTCAGTCTTGGTGGTTTGTGTCTTTATAAGAATTTTTCTGTTTCATCTGAGTTATCTGATTTGTTGGCATACAGTTGTTCATTGTTGTTACATTTACATTTTTTATTTCTGTAAGGTTGGTATTAATATTCCGTTTCATATCTAATTCCAGTAATTTGAGTCTTCTCTCTTTTTATCTTGGTCAATGTAGATTTCTTTGCTTTCTTGCACAAGGTTATTCAGGCGTTCACTTTTTACATTCCTTGCCCTAGACCTAGAGTCAGCTGTTTCTCCAAGGAGCTTTGGTTCCTTTAAGAGGGAGGAGAGTGGTATTTATGAACTAAGATCTGAATGTTAGATGTTTTCACTGCTAACGTAGATGCCTTTACTTCTACCCCCTTTTACAGGCCAAAGGTAGAAAATATATATTTTTAAATATCATGAGTTCATACTGAAACCTCCAATTCAAATCTAGTTCCGTAGGGTTCTTCCACATCTTCCCTCATTCCTTATTGGTATCTCCCTTCTCTCACACAAGAAAGTCTGGCTTCCAACACCTATTATTTATTTACTCATTTGCTTCAAGTTATAACGTACACAAAAATAGTTTTAGAATTATACCACTAACACCATAACTGACAACAAACTTACTAAATTCAAGATTTTTGTACTTCTTTTTGTCTTTAGAATATATCCTACTAAGATATACAATCAGATTACTGTCAAACTTAAACCTTTGATTCTAACTATAGATACGAAGATTTTGAACTGAGAGCTAATCTCTTTAGACTAGGGATTTTGCCCATGGAAGGTTGCCATCTGCATGACATAGGGGAAAGTGTAGAGTCAGATGGAGGTTCAAATCCTAGCTCTGTCAATTAGTAGCTGTTACTTAGCTTGTTGAACATGTTTCATTATTTGTAAAATAGGCATAACAGTATTGACCATGGAGGGTTGTTGTGAGAGTGGAGAGAATGTCTAGAAAGCACTTAACCTAATAGTCATATAGTGGACAGTGGCTGTTATTGTTTAACCCTTGAAATATTTAGAAACAACATTTGACTGGTTTTTTTTAAAATCTTTTTTTTTTAAAGATTGACACCTGAGCTAACATCTGTTGCCAATCTTCTTTTTTTTCTTCTTCTTCTCCCTAAAGTCCCCCAGTACATAGTTGTATATTTTAATTGTGCATGCCTCTAGTTGTGCTATGTGGGACGCTGCCTCAGCATGGCCTGATGAGCAGTGCCACGTCTGCACCCAGCATCTGCACCGGCGAAACCCTGGCCCACAGAAGTGGAGCGCACGCAAACCTAACCACTCGTCCACAGGGCTGGCCCCTTGACTGTCTTTTTTTTATTTTTATTTTTTATATTTATTTAATTTAATTTATTTTATTTTTTTTGAGGAAGATTAGCCCTGAGCGAACATCTGCTGCCAATCCTCCGCTTTTTGCTGAGGAAGACTGGCCCTGAGCTAACATCAGTGCCCATCTTCCTCTACTTTTTATATATGGAATGCCTGCCACAGCATGGCTTGCCAGGCAGTGCCATGTCTGCACCCAGGATCTGAACTGGCGAACCCTGAGCCACTGAAGCGGAATGTGCAGACTTAACCGCTGTGCCACTGGGCTGGCCCCCCCTTGACTGTTTTTAAAAGTCCTTAATTAATTCATTTAAGTAATGAGTCAAATATCCAACTCATCAGTTAAAATTTTTTTTAATTTTAATTTTTTGCTAGTTTTATTGAGATATAATTGACATAACATTGTGTAAGCTTAAAATGTACAACATAATTTGATATATTTACATATTGTGAAATGTTCATCACAATAAAGTTAGTTAACACGTCATCACCTCACATAGTTACAATTTTTTTTGTGTATGGTGAGAACTTTAAAAATCTACTCTCTTAGCAACTTGCAAATATACATTACAGTTTTGTTAACTAGTCGTGATACCGTACATTAGATTCCCAGAACTTATTTATCTTGTACCTGGAAGTTTGTACTCTTTGGCCACCTTCACCTGTTTTCCCCACTCCCCATTCCCCACCTCCCACCCCTGGCAACCAGCAATCTGTTCTCTGTTTCTGAATTATTTATTATTTTTTAAAAATGAGACATTTGGCTTATTAGTAAAGGTGAGTTTTGATGTCTCTCCTTTTCTGTATTTAATATGAAAGGGGTTGTCCTTCTAGATTCCCTTACCTATAAGAATGTGACTTTCTTAACTGATTAAAACAAATTACTTGAGGGGCTGTCCCCCTGGCTGAGTGGTTAAGTTTGTGCGCTCTGCTTTGGCGGTCTGCGGTTTGCTATTTGGATCCTGGGTGCGGACCTACACACTGCTCTTCAGGCCATGCTGTGGTGGCATCCCACATAGAAGAACTAGAATGACTTGTAACTGGGATATACAACTATGTACTGGGGCTTTGGGGAGAAAAAACCAAAAAGGAATATTGGCAACAGATGTTAGCTCAGGGCCCATCTTCCTAACAACAACAACAAAAAATTACTTGATCTAGTTTGTTTGGAAAAATATTTAAAATAAAAATACTTTTCTTTTTGGTGAGGAAGATTGGCCTTGAGTTAACATCTGTTGCCCATCTTCCTCCTTTTCCTTGAGGAAGATTGACCCTGAACTAACATCTGTGCCATTCTTCCTCTACTCCGTGCATGGGACGCCACCACAGCATGGCCTGACGAGCAATGGGCAGGTCCACCCCCGGGGTCAAACCTGTGAACCCAGGGCTGCTGAGGTGGAGCATGTGAACCCGACCACTCTGTCACAGGGCTGGCCCGTAAAAATACATTTATAAAAGTAGTAGGGTAAAGATTATCTGTAACCTGGTTATTTTATTTGAAAAGTTCCAAAGGAAATTTTGGTGCTAGTGAATTTGAAAATGTCCCCTGAAATAATTTGCTAAGTCATCACATGTTTCTAACATTTTAATCTAATTTTGCTAGGTTTATAAACTATTCTTGCTTAATTATCAACAGTTTACAGCAGGAGTGTTGGTAGACTTAAATCTATTTGTCTATAAAAAATACATAGAAGAAATACATAGAAGAAAAGTCCGTTTCTTCATAGATGTATCCTATATTCATCAACATCCCTTTTGTCACCAAGTGGTGGTTCTTGTTGTTAAGTTATCAAATGTGGCTCAGGTATTATCTTGTTTTTCTTTAGACTGCTTCTCCTGGATACCATGCATCCTGATTTTCTTTTCTTTTTTTTAATGGATTTTATTTTTTAGAGAAGTTTTAGATTTGTAGGAAAATTGAGGGGATAGTACAGAGTTCCCATGTGTCCTGCACCCCGTTTCCTGTTAATTAACATCTTATATTTGTATGGTACATTTCCCACAGTTAATGAACCAGTAATGGTACATTGGTATTAACTAAAATCTATAGTTTATTCAGATATCCTTAGTTTTTATCTAATGTCTTTTCTGTTGCAGGATCCCATTTACAGTACCACATTACATTTATTTTTTGTGTCTTCTTAGGCTCCTCTTGGCTGTGACATTTTCTCAGACTTTCCTTGTTTTTGCTGATGTTAATGTTTTTGAGGAGAACTAGTCAAGTATTTTGTAGGATGTCCCCTCTACTGGAATTTGTCTGATGTTTTCCTCATCATTAGACTGGTGTTAGGGGTTTTGGGGAGGAAAACCATAGGTTAAAGTACCATTTTCAACACATGATGTCAAGGGTATATAGTCTCAACATGACTTATTACTGTTGATATTGACCTTGATCACCTAGCTGAGGTAACAGTGTCAGGTTTCTCCACCGTAGTTACTGTTTTCCCCCTTTTCCATACTGTCCTCTTTGGAAGGAAGTCCTTTGTGCAGCCCATACGTAAAGAGTGGGGAGTTACGCTACTTCCTTGAGGGCAAAATATCTACATAAATTGTTTGGACTTTTTTTGCAAGGGAGACTTGTTTATTTTCCCCCCATTTGTTTATTTATTCAATCATTTATTGATATTAGTATGGACTTATGAATATATATATATATTTTTAAAGATGTTATTTTTCCTTTTTCTCCCAAAGGCCCCTGGTACATAGTTGTGTATTGTTAGTTGTGGGTTCTCTAGTTGTGGCATGTGGGATGCTGCCTCAGTGTGGCTTGATGAGCAGTGCCATGTCCACGCCCAGGATTAGAACCGGCAAAACCCTGGGCCGCCGAAGCAGAGCACGTGAACTTAACCACTCAGCCACAGGGCGGCCCCTGAATATTTGTTTTTATACTTTGGGTCCACTGCTACTTTATTTTTTTGCTCAAATAATTCCAGATTTGGCCATTGGGAGCTTTTTCAGTTGGTTCCTGTGTCCTTTTGACATACCACCTTAATGTAGGGGTTTTATTTTTGAGCGCTTTCTTATTTTCTGGCACTGCAAAATGCTCCAGGCTCATTTTGTCTATTTCCTTCCTCAGCCCTAGAATCAGCCGTTTCTTCAGGAGTCTTGGCTCTTTTTATTGGAGAATGGTATTAGAAACCAAGATTTGGGTGCTAAATGTGCTCATTGCTGTGGGGTGTTGGTGCTGCTGAGTCCTCTCAGCTGGCAAAGCACGGAAACATAGTATGTATTCTAACCCATTCCTGTTGCTCCACATCCTCACCAGCATTTTAAGCTAACATGCTTCGGTGCCTAGACTGATAAGTGTGTAGTAATAGGTATGTTTGTTTTAAAGATAACAGGCTTGAAATATACCAGCCCTTACCTGTTGTTTTAAGAATGTTCTCCTAAACTTTCCTCTATTCTTCTGACTGCTGTTTAAATTCATTATACTTTGGATAGTTATTTTAGTTACTTGTATAGTGCTTTTTTATAGTATGTAAATCAGCCTTGCAGGGATCAGAAATGTGGTAGGTAGGGCATGTAGTGTGGCGGCTGTTTATTGTCCAGCTTTTATTATTTTGCAGGCTCATAATGGGAATTCTTTCGGTGTCTGGGTATTGTTAATAATTCTAGGGAGAAGATGGGTACTTTGCAGAAGTTACCTTGGCTCTGAAGGCCACAGAATGGATATGATGAAGACTAGATGTGTTTCTCAGCCCAGTCTAGGGCATTGTGCTTTCTCCCCTTTCTCTGCTCCTTTCTTTGACTTCTTTATGGATATTAGTTTGTATATTATAAATAGAATGCTCATTTTAATAGTTCTGATAGGATGCTAGGTGATAAAGTTTGCTGTACGCCCCTTCACCCCCAGTGTAATTTAGTGATACATTTAGTATGTTTATTCACTCATCACATGGCCAGTATCCTGGATGCTTTCTTGTGTAGACCTTTAGGTTTAATGGTACCACTCCAGTAAATATACTTGCTTTGTTTTTCTTTGGTGAGGAATCGGGGTACAAGGTGATCTGGCTGTGACATCTCTGCCATTTTGGGATTAGCTGTACTTTCTTGTTTCTACATACAGAATGAGAGGACTGGCCTGGGTGGTATGGAGTCTCCTAAGTAGTTCTCTGGCTGTTCTTTTTGGCAGTAGTTAGTGTCTGTTAGGCTTTCCTTTCTGTCTATTTCCACCTTTATAACCAATGTAAATTAGTGAGATTATCATTACTAACTTAGCAGTTAGTGACCTTTGTATATTTGATGATATTCTTTTTCTTTTTTTTTTGTGAGAAAGATTAGCCCTGAGCTAATGTTTATTGCCAGTCTTCTTTTCACTCAAGGAAGATTGTCCCTGAGCTAATATCTCTGCCAGTCTTCTTCTATTTTGTATTTGGGATGCCACCACAGCATGGCTTGATGAGTGGTGTGTAGGTCTGCACCTGGGATCCAAACCCGTGAACCCCTGTCCGCCAAAGTGGAATGTGCAAATTTAACCACGGTGCCACCGGGCTGGCCCCCATTTGACATGTTCTTTCGGCAGTGAAGAGGAGTTAAATAATCTTAGTCTGTAAATTAATTTAAAAAAGTCTATTTAAAAAATAGCATACTGCAGCTATTCTCACGTAAAGAGAAAACCTGTTGTTTGGATTGGCCAGTTATTTGATAAAAGCATTTCTGACTTTCAGAATGTATCCTTCTTAAATTTGAATACTTTGTTTCTAAACGTAAAGTTGAAAATTAAGCTTCTGGGGCTGGCCCCGTGGCGGAGTGGTTAAGTTTGCGCGCTCCGCTGCAGGTGGCCCAGTGTTTCATTGGTTCGAATCCTGGGCGCGGACATGGCACTGCTCATCAAGCCATGCTGAGGTAGCGTCCCACATGCCACAACTAGAAGGACCCACAACGAAGAACATACAACTATGTACCGGGGGGCTTTGGGGAGAAAAAGGAAAAAAAATAAAATCTTTAAAAAAAAAAAAAGAAAATTAAGCTTCTTATGTGAGCCTTGTATATTTGTATACAAGCCTTGTATATGTCTTTTTGAGAATAGAGACACTCTACTGTAAATTTAACTTTTTCGTTTCCATGTGTTATTTTGGTGTAGTTCTCTTAATTAGTCCATCTATTTAGTAATTAGTTTTTTTTTTTACTTTATAGAAAGAATGTGTTCATATTGCCAAACACAGCTGAAAACCACACTTTGACGTTCCTTCTGATTTCTCTACAGCAAATTGCACAGAGTTTAAAAGATGAACAGAAGAAGGTACCTTCAGAAGCTGCATTTTCAGATGTTCGGTTAGAAGAAGCAGAGTCTAATAATCTAACAAAATCTGGTATGTTATGATATTTTAACTCCTAACTTGTTTTCATTCATTTAATGAACTTTTTTATTGAGGACTTGCCATGTCCCAGCCATGAAAAACAGCTTGTGCCTTTGAGGAGCTCACACTTGAGTGGGTGGAGATTGACAAGCCACACATATAGTTCACTGGTGACATGCTAAGGGTATGCACAGGGCACTTTTGGACCATGGAAGAAGGGCATCAGAATTATGAAGGGAGATGAGCTTTGAGTGCGGGAAGGCAGGCTCAGTGAGAGATGTGGTGTCTGAAAGCTGTAGTGTTATAAAGATGAGTATGAGAGAACCAGGTAAAGTGAGGTTGTTTAAGATAGAATAGCATGGAGGAAAGCATGCAGGAATGGAAGACTGTGGTTGCTTTGGGGAGGTCAAGTGGTTTGGTGTGTTTGGGCGTGGGTTATTTGTAGGGAAGGAGCAAGTGAAACAGGCCAGATTGTGATAGGTGTCAGGTGACAGTCTCATGAACTTTGAACTTCTAGGTAATATAGTGTATTGGCATAATTGTACCACCAGATTTGCATTTTGTAAGTGTATTGAGTGCCTAGGACTGGGATAAAATATTGACAGAAATGTATGGGATAGCTTGGACTAGGGTGCATGCTATGCGAGGAGTAACATTGTCTAAAAATCACACTGGATACTCATGAGTTATCTAGACAACAAGCTAACTGAGAAGTAGGCCATCTCCTCTTCTCACCCCTCAGCTGTAAGGGTGACACTAAAGCTCAGCTCCCCATGAGACTGACTGGGAGTGGAGGGTACTGCAGCTCCACGGCTTTAAAGAGCCCTAGCTGCCCCTAAAACCCCAGGTTTAGAGCATCATTGGGTATTCTGAGTCAACTCTATAACAATTGGTACCCAAAATCCAAACTGCCAAACAGCCTCGATGTTCCCCATCTGACAAAGCCATTTTATCATGCTTTCTTTGTAGCAAGACAGACCCACAGGGGTTCTTGAAATTTCCTCCTCTGAAATAGAACGCATGTCCTCTTGTTTCTAGTATCTACCTGGGTCCTAGTTAACCTCTTCAAGAGTTATTAGAGAGACTAGAGTGCATTTCTCTCTTGCCAACCCTGGCCTTGTACATTTTCCCTTTCCCCAATAAAGCCTATTCTTTAACCCATGCCTGGCATAACAATTAGGTATTGTTGGCAGATCTATAGAAACTAGTTAGGAAGTTGTTGTGTTTTTCCATTTTAAAGATAAAGCTGGTTTGAACCAGGGCATTGATGGGGGAATGGAGAGAAGTATATAATGAGGGTTAGAAGTTTGAATCAATAGAATTTGATGACACACTAGAGGTAGTGGCTAAGGAAGATTGAGTAAGGTCCACGTGGAATAGCTGAGAGGATCTATATTATGTTGGTCTGGAGCTATGCTGTCCAATGTGGTAGCCACTCAGTGTGTGAAACGTGGCTAGTCCAAATGTGCCGTGAGTGTGTAAGTGCACACCAAATCTCAAAGACTTAGTATGAAAGAAAGATTGGAAAATATCTTATTAGTAATTTTTATATTGATTACATGTTAAACTAATGATATTTTGGATATATTGGGTTAAATAAAATATATTAAAATTAATTCCGCTGGTTTCTTTTTACTTTTTTTAATGTGGCATTTTAATGTGTCACGTTTGTGGCTCACATTGTTTCTATTGGACAGCACTGCTCTAGAGCCATAAAGATGAGGATTGGTTTAGAGATAAAGATGGAGGAGTAGTTGGTGCTTTGGGCTAGTATAAGATCTCCCCAGGACAGAGAGTAGAGCGATAAGAGCAGGAATCTGAGGAGAGAACCTTAGCAGCTGCTGGCATTAGGAGCACATGGAGCTAGGGGAATGTTCTGGGCTGACTGATAAAGAGGCGCCAGAGAGGTCAGAAGTAAGCTTGGGGATGGGGTGATTGAACCCAGAGGAGACGGGGTTGGCAATGTAGTTTGAGTAAAAAGGTGAGAAGTGGAAAATCACGAGGACATTGTGGTCAGAGAGTGGGCTTCTTAGATTTAATAATTAAGAGGTGGAAAGTTTGGAGTAATAAGAAAGTCTGTAGAAAGTAGTAAGAAAGTAGTTCTGAAAGAAAGTCATAAGAAAATCTGTCTGTGGGGTAGGGGGTACAGGGATGAAAGTGAAGTTGTTTGGAGCTGAGAAGGTCAGGGACAACCATGTAGGTCATCCATGTCGTTGTTGATGGTATTCAGAATGCTGATGGAATTTGGGATGGAAAGCAAGACTCTGAGTCAGGTGGCAAGGGAAGCAAAAAAAGAATATGATCACTTTTCCTGCTTCCAGGGTGTGTCGGAAGTGAGAACATGAGGAGCCTCCAGAGGTCAGGGCTTTAAATGGGGCGATGTTCGTGTGGTGGAAGTAAGTGCCAGGGCAGATTGGTGGAGGTGCCATTCTGTGAAGAGGCCCGTTATCAGTATCTTCAAAAGCACAGTGTATTTTCCGGTAGAGCCAGTCAGGGGAGCGTGAGGCTCACAGAGGGAGGCGGAGGAAGACCGCAGGAGGCCGAGGGATGAGCCGTGGTAGTGGGTTTGCTGTGCCAGGAGAGGCAGCCAGGAGGCACCTGCCTTTTGCTGGCTTGTTGTGTACGTTAACTTCACCCCAGTCAGCTGTTTTCGCTGTTAACTGTTTTTCACAGGAAAGTGAAAAAATGAACAAAGAAGCTGACTTCTGACTTTAAAGTACTTAATTTGTTTCACTAAACTTTTATTTGGGGTTACATTTTTGTCTCTTTATTTTGAAGGTGGGATCCTGCCAATACCATAATCCTTAGCAAAACTATAGATAACTTAACCTAAGTATTCCTTATTATAATTTGTCTAGTTTATTCTTTTTAAGAAACTTCAATAAAGTAGGCAGATATTTTAAAGTAAGGCCTTATGGAAGAGCTTTAAAAATTATACAAGTATTACATGCTTTTGAAAAAAAATTAACCTTACTGAACTAGAAAATGAAAGCACTAGCCCTCAATATTCCCCTCTTTCCTTTTTCCTATAAATCTACTCCACAACCTCCAGGCCTCCTTCTAAGCATGTGCAGATCTAGCTCTTTTTAAGGAATTATGTTTTGCTTGGCTATACTTTTATTTTTTTATTACTGAAAAAATTTCAAATATGCAGAAAAGTAGAAAGAATGATATAGTGGACGACGAACATTGGTACCCACCACCTAGATTCAGGACTTAACATTTTCCACATTATATATACATAGATTCCTTTGCTAATAATTTTGAGGTAAATTATTGACATCATTGCCACTTTACCCTTGAGTATTTCAGCATCTGTCCAAAAAAGGAGGACATCTCTTATATAACATAAACCATTATCACACTAAAAAATTTAATAATGTCCTCTAATACCCATTCCACATTTCAGTATTCCCTCTTGTCCCAAAGTATTATCCTAGCTCCACTTTCATGGCTCATTTGAACTCTGGTCCCTTGACTTGAAGTGTTTCTGCTTGCCTTACAAACGTGTCTCTGCTCAGCCAGGCTCCCCGCCTGCTGCTCTTCACACTTGCTAGAGTTTCTGACCTGTCTTGGAGGGAGGAGGGTACAGCTCTGCTCACTTGGGAATTGAGTATATACTAAGTAGGCCTGTAAGTGATGTAGCTCAGAGCGTGGAAGGCAGGCTGTCAGGCAAACCAGCTTTGATAATCTTCCTGTTTAACATTGCATTGTGTTCTTGTCGTCCCCCCGCCCACCTCCATTGGCTCCCACTTGCTTCCATGTGACTACATATAGATCTTTCTCCTTTTTAATGGCTTCACGGTGTTCTGTAACATATGTACACTGTTCATTTATTCCATAAAGATTATTGATCACAGTTTGGGAAAAGCATTTTGGGTTGAGCCTATATATGAGGCTGGAGTGTCTATATGTACGTATTCTTGTGCATTCTCACTTGTGTTAAATCCCACCCGTCACTGATTTAGGGTTCTTATGGCCTTAAAGGTGAGGCTAGAAAAAATGGATGCCTCCAGCTAGTGATAGCTAACGAGAACAAACAGTTTATAGTTGCTGTGCAAGTAAGACACACTTCCATGTGTGTGAAATAAGTCTTTTCCATTTGGTTTTTAGGTTCACCAGACTCGCCCAATCCTAGACCTCAGACCACAATTTCTCCAGCTGATCTTCATGGAATGTGGTATCCTACAGTTCGAAGAACCCTTGTTTGTCTCTCCAAATTGTATAGATGCATAGACGTACGTGTGTAAATTTTTGTATCTTTTCTGTAAATTGCTTGCTCTTTTACTTGAAAATTTTAATTTTAATTTTATTTTAAGATCTTGATATAGTATCTTGTTTGATATTAGATTAGGATCATGATTTTTAGATACAGAGATAAGTTTAAGATCAATTCTGTTGACCCTTAGAATCCACTAATGGACTTTGGGGAGTCTGTGAACACCTTGAAATTGGGTGTAAAATTGTGTACGTATGTTTGTATTTGTGTCTTTCTGAAGAAAAGGGCTATAGCTTTCATTGCTTCTCATAGGGGTTTATGACCCCAAATACGTTTAAAACTACTGATTAATCTTTTTAATTTATAGATAAAGAAAAAGACATGCAGAAAGGTGAAGTAATCTGTTTAGTGTCACACTGGCATCATATAGATTTAGCATTAAATGCAAATACTTTAATTTTGCACTCAATTTAAATCAACATTCTTAACAAGTAGTATTAATATTATATGTTTCTAACCATGGACTAATTTTAGTTATTTGCTGAAATTAGCAGTACTTTATTTTTAAGCAACAGCTGACACTATGCATTGATTTCAGGTAACAAAGTTATTTTAAACATTTCAGTTTAATGATAAGATTATCAATCCTTGAAAGATCAGGTTGTCTACATTTATTTGCTGTTAGTGGTTTGCTGCTGAACCAAAGTAGTTTATAAAATCCAGTCATTTTAATTCACTTTTTAAAAATTAATTTGTTACAACATAAACAGCATATAAAGAGAGAAATGATTATATACAGCAGTCATGTAGTTAATTGTCCAGGTGCCAAAAGCAGTTCAAAAGGAGTGTACGCATATCTTCTCCCACTATGGAGATGCTTTGTACCTCAGAGTCCTAGGGGCTAAACAAAGTCGCAGAGTTATTTCATTGGTTCAGTAGAGTGCACGCTACTTGCTGTCTGTTTTAAACTGCATAGGTACTGGAGTTTGTACTTGGAGATTTTGAAATTCATCCGGAAAATGCTTTTTGCCCAGTTCTGAGACTCTGAGGGGTGAGGCCAGATCACATCTACAGAGTTAGATGTCTCAGCCTTTTTGCCCAGCTGATGAGATCTCTTCCAGAGGGAGGTTTGGACACTGGCATCTCTTCTTCCCCACGTTCCCCAGTAGGTGTATTGAATGATGGTATTAGGCTGGGATTCAGAAGCTTCCTAGAGTGGAGCCAGGATACCAAGGGAAATATGCAGGGGGCATATTCCACATAGAACCCGTTGTCATCACAGACCCTAGTGAAGCCTCTAAAGTACTTAACAGGGGTTTTAGCCAAATGGTGGGTAGGCCTAAGATGTCACTCTCTTTTTATTTTATGCCCTAGGCCTGCCTATTCTTTTTTCACCCAGCTTATATCCAAATCTTATCCCTCTTGATCTTCCCCATCAAAGGTGAGGAAAGACAAATCCAATGACAAACATATTAAGGCTGAGCAGGGAAAGAGAGGGCCTTAGTCTAAGCTGCCCATCTCTGGTCTTCCTAAGGCAGGGTCACTGA
Source organism: Equus caballus (assembly GCF_041296265.1). Lineage (NCBI taxonomy): Eukaryota > Metazoa > Chordata > Mammalia > Perissodactyla > Equidae > Equus > Equus caballus. The sequence goes on along the minus strand of NC_091700.1, from coordinate 45,551,638 downwards.
CCTAGCAAGAGGCAGCCCTAATCTCTTCTTACTGTAGTAGCCTCAAGGGAAGCAAATGAGAGAAAAGCAGTACAAAAAGAGAATAACATCAAGTATGAAACCAGGGCCCAGGACTATGGCCTAATAATAAATATTTTGCTCATACTCATCTATATCAGTTCCATCTTGGGTGGATTGAAGGCAGAGAGGGAAGCAAGGGGACTGCCAGGAGTCCCTGCCCAGACCAACATGCCACACCTCCAGTAAGCTATGGAAATGGCAGAAGTAAATTAGGAATCATACTTCACACACTATTTGTAACCTGATTTTGTTTTCACTTAATTATATTTAATAAGAATTTCACCACGTCCTTCAGCATTCCTGGATTTCATGCAGAGTGTTCTATAATTTAGATTTAATAGTATTTTATTTGTCAGCCCCCTTGCTCATCATTGAACATTTAAAGAATTTCCAGTTTTTTGCTGTTTTAAATAATACCGTGGTGAAGAGCCATGTGCGTGAATCTTCTAATGCAATACTGATTAATTACTTAGGCTCAATTTTTAAAAGTGGATTTACTGAGGATTTGTTTTAAATTTGATTTTATAGATTTAAAAAACAGCCTACAGGGGCTGGCCCCGTGGCCGAGTGGTTAAGTTCGCGCTCTCCGCTGCAGGCGGCCCAGTGTTTCGTTAGTTCGAATCCTGGGCGCGGACATGGCACTGCTCATCAAACCACGCTGAGGCAGCGTCCCACATGCCACAACTAGAAGGACCTACAACAAAAAAAGAATATACAACTATGTACTGAGGGGCTTTGGGGAGAAAACAGAAAAAAATAAAATCTTTAAAAAAAAAAAAAAAAGAAAAACAGCCTACAACATGAGATCTTGCTGGAGTGAGCGCTATGTGAGATTAGAACCACGTCTGCCTGTGCACCCACCAGTGTACTTCAGCATCTAACAGCCTGCCGTGAAATAAACGCTCAGGAAATATTCTTGAAGGGTCACACGAGTGTTTGGAGAGATGCAAATTAGGAAACTATGTGTTGGTCTAGAAAAGTTGCATGGGAATAGGAAGCTCCAGGAGGAATATGGCCAGTAATAAACTAATCCGTTGGATGAGGGCAAGCAAGCAAGCAAGCATTGTTTGCTGCACTCACAGCCTACCGTTTTTCTTTTTTTGTTGTTTTTTGAGACGCTAAAGGATGATGTTTCTCTTTTATTTCACCAGAGGGCAGTGTTTCAAGGATTATCACAGGAAGCCTTGTCTGCCTGCATTCACTCGTTACTTGGAGCATCAGAGTCTATCAGCAAAAACAAGGTTTGATGAAGTGTTAGGTGAAATCTATTACCTATAATAGTATTGTGGAATATGGCATTTATTTATAGGCGCAGAAATATAAAGCCATTTTGACGGTAGGATTTGTTCGTTTAATATGGTTTAATTTTAAGGTCCTTTGAGAGAAGCTAGTATTTCATTATAGTGCTAAATAGAGACTACTAAAGGAGACTTCCAACTTTGCTAAAGTACCAAAAATGGTACTTAGGTTGTAAATTCTGCAGGATAAAGATTTCTTGTTACAGCCTTAGCAACTGGGGAGGTAGTGAACTGCTGTTTCCCTGGAATACCGAAACAGTTTTTTCAAGGAAACATAGCAATTTATAATCATCCCTACAATAATGTTTTAAATAGGTGAATAGCCTCACGTGGAGGAAATCAGGCAGTCAATTTGGAAGACAAGCACTTGTGGCACGTGGGTTTTGTGACTAGAAGTAGTTGCCCTGACTTTGTGACTTAGAGTTTTTAATCAGGAAGGGGTCTGGGGCTGGAGGCTGCTGGCACGTGCTTCTCCCATGGCCCCTGATATTTTTTCAGGAAGTACAGTGTGGTCGAAAGTGTTGCTCTGTTTAACTCTGCACTGAAAGTCCTGTTGCCTCCAGGGAGGGAGCTGTGGGGGCTGTTTCCAGCCACAATTTCTTTGCTGCTTAGAATGTTCAAACCTCATGAACCTTTGTGGATTTCCAGATTTAAAAACTTGATTTCAAACTTAAAGGTTTTAGATAAATTAAAAAAAAAAACTTAGAAAAGAATTTGGGACCCTCTTGCTAGAAAAGTTCTGTCTTTGTGACCACTGTATTTTCATATTCATGGAATAAAGAGTTAAAATGAAATTTTGGTATGGGTACTGGAAGAGGAGGGAAAGTTAAGTTACAGATGGGCATATTTAAGTTTTAAAGTATTTCCAAGTCTGAGCTCTCACATTTTTTATAGTAGTTAAAATTAGGAAATGTGTCTAATATTAGGGAAATGGTTAAGTAAATTATGACATATTTTATATAGTGGAATATTAGCCATTAAGTTTTTAAAAATGAAAATAAAATTTAACTGAAATATGTTAAGGCAAAAAAAGCATGATAGAAATCATACACTATGACTTCAACTATGTAATGAATATATACATTAAAAAAATATAATGGTGAAAGCTTTTGGGTGACTATGGATGATTTTTCCTTATTTTCCCTACACTTTTTATTTTCCAGATTTTCTACAGTGAACATGTATTTCTTAGATTATCAGGAGGGAAAAAATGACCTAATTAAAAAAAAGTTCATAAGCTTACATCCTCTTGTGCCACTGTCCTCTTTTCTTTGGTGAGGAAGTTTTGTTCTGAGCTAACATCCATTGCCAATCTTTTTCTTTTTGCTTGAGGAAGATTAGCTCTGAGCTAACATCTGTGCCACTCTTCTTCTATTTTGTATGTGGGATGCTGCCACGACATGACTTGAGTGGTGTAGCTCCACACCTGGGATCAAACCCGTGAACCCCAGGCCATGGAAGCAGAGTATGCCGGACTTAACCACTTTGCCATGGGGCTGGCCTCAACCACTGTCCTATTTTTTTTTTTGGAGGAAGATTAGCCCTGAGCTAATCCAATGCCAGTCCTCCTCTTTTTGCTGAGGAAGATTGGCCCTGAGCTAACATCTGTGCCCATCTTCCTCTATTTTTATGTGGGACTCCTACCACAGCATGGCTTGTTAAGCAGTGCATGGGTCTGCACCCAGGATCCAAAGCCGCGAACCCTGGGCCTCTGAAGCGGAGCATGTGAACTTAACTGCTGCACCACTGGGCCAGCCCCTGTCCTCTTTTTAAAGGGAGGAGTGAAGAGCCTTTTGATTATTCAGTCTTTTGCCCTTATTGCCTGTAAGGCCATCCTCTTTTATCTAATTCTGTTTCCTACATATACTAAGGGGTTTAATAAGTATGTATGAGGAAGCCCTCAATTTGATAACAGTTAGCTAATTTATTTTCGTGGCTGAGTTCGGGTACTTTTGCTTTCAAGTTTTTAAAAAGTCATCAGTGAAAATGGCTTAAAGTCTGAGAGAGTCCTTTAAGGCAAGAAATTGGTCTTACCTACTTAAATCGAGCACCTAGACTATAGGTAAACTAACATGATAGTATTTGCTGGATCGCATCAGCTTCAGTAAAGTAAATTAAATCTATATTATATTATTTTTGCCCATTGGAATTGTTAGTTCTTTTAAAAATAGAGCAATATTCAAAATGTATAGCATTTCCTACTTATGTGATGCTCTGTGTTCCAGAGTACAAAGTGAGGGTCTGTCAAATAAGTCATATTTCTATATTGAGTATGTGTTTATTTAGAAGGAGGGGAGAGAGACCAGAAAGGACTCACTTTGTTTAATAAGCCCTTGAAAGCTTATATTGTTTACTGAAGGACAAGTTTATTCTTTTCCTAATGTAGTGTAATTTCATTAGAAATATTTTCACGGTAAGATTCTATCTTGAGTAGCAGCAAGCAGGAGCAGTCACAGCCTTCCTGTTGTGAATATACAGAGTCTTCTGAAATGAGAGCTGGGATTATTCACAATTGTGGGGTTGGGTGAGAGCTTTGAGAGCTAAGCTTGAATTACAAAACTCCTGTGGATTAGTCCTGAGAGCGCAGAGAAAATGCAGCGACTCTCGCTTGGCGTGGGGGTGGTCAGTGCTCTGCTGCCTGCAGGATAATCCAGAGTGGTAACGCCAAATCGTTTACCTTTGGAGGTTCCTTTTGTACTTCTATATAAATATGAGTAGTGTTTCTGATATTCTGGTGACTGAAACCACTTTGACCAAATAGTGAAAGCCATGTTATTGAAGAGAAACTAGAAAGCCCTGAGAGGTCAGCATCATGCTCACACTTTGAACTGTACTTTCTGCTCTGTGCTGATGTTAGCCTGCATCTGACTGTTCTTTCTAAATGTGTTGCTTTACAACCTTTTGTCTGATTTACTTTCTTGGATTTACTAAGTAGAGCAGGTGACAGAATTACTAAGAGTTTGAAGCAGACTTTTCTAGATAATTCTAACATGGATTAAATGGGTAGGGATCCTTGCACAACAAAGGAATATTGGTACCATAAAGTTAGGGTAAAGGCTATAAACCTGGGTAGATTAATGTGGATTAATAACATATGTGTTTTATGTGCTCCTGTTTTTATTTAGTCTGTGATAAACTTTTCTGTCTTACAATTTAGACTCAGATCGATGGACAACTTTTCTTAATAAAGCACCTTTTGATTCTTCGTGAACAAATTGCTCCATTTCACACTGAATTCACCATTAAGGAAATTTCCCTGGACCTCAAGAAAACTAGAGGTACTTCATTGTCCTGGCTGGCACAGTTGGTTGTGTTTGACCTGACCAAATGTGTCAGCACAGGTTATAGGTTTATTTTATGTTCATCTGCAATTGTTTTGCTTGCTGTGCTTGCTAAGCATGTTACTTGTTTATACTAAGCTGAGCTGTCAACATCCTAATTACATCTAACTTGCTGTATTTTCTTTATGAAGGGAACTATATCTCCGCATTTCAATTTATAATACAGTATTACCTCTCTTAGACTTTGCCACGTATTACCATAACCAGTTAAAAAATGAAAAACCAGTATGATAACTACTTAGAGTGTCGGCTAATTGGGATGATTTCAAGCATTGAGTTGAGTTTGTCAGCTCATGAAAATTCAGGAAGCCAGTTGGGTAGAATGGGAAGAGTACTTATCTTAGAGTTTAAAAGAGTCAGGTTCTGTTCCTGGGCCATCATTTCCTGGCTCTTGTGATCCTTGGATGGGTGTTTTTGCTTCCCTATCCCAGGTAAAACGAGCAGAATCAACTTGTCATGATGTCTTCACCAGGTTGTCAAGATCATTAAGAATGAAAATGTATGTTAAAGTACTTTTGTAAGCTTAAGGTGCTTAAATAACTTAAGTGGTATTATTATTAAGTCAGCTAGTTGTTAAGTAATCATGTAGATAGTGTCTTTGAGTTGGTAATAGACACTGAATCTTCTTGGGAAAGATGCTTCATCCATCCTAATGATTTGTCTCTGACTGCATTACCAAGCGATGAAGTCTGAAAGATCAAAGTAGTTATTTTCTAAGATGTTGATCTTAAGCAGTTAATGATATACCATAAATATCCCTCATTTCCCGTAATTACTTACAAATTTATCTAAACTTTATCTTTTCTTAACCATTTCCAAGAGAATTAAGCTCTAATGCCTTAAGCCATCCATTTATATAATGAATGAACTTTTCTCTCTTATGTATTGGGGGAATTGAGAAAATAGTCACCCAAATTATTTTCTGTATTCTGTGGTTCAGAAGAACTCCAAATATAAGATTTCAAAGGGTAACAGGTTGTTGGTTTCCTAATGACTATGCTTATAAAATGGTTAACTTGATTTAGCTCACCTGAGAGCCAGAGTGGTCTCATTGTGAGCCATATTAAAACAGTTTACTCTCTTTCTTTTCCTAATCTCTCTCCTTCCCACCACAGAGAATACCTTTTGCTTGTGTTGGAATTTGGATAGTAAGCCTGTGTGCTATTCATATACTTTGTGATTTCTTTTCAACAGCAGCTAAATTTCCTGGCTTTTGCTTTCACAGAATGCATAATTTTTTTAGAGCTTACTCTCCTTAGAGGCTTCCATCACCCAACTATTCTGGTAGATTTGTTTTTTCCTTTCAGTGTGAGGTGTAGGAATGGCGCTCTTAGCCTTGAGCAATGCCAGGCACTGATAGTCCTTACTTTATCTAAGTGATGGGATAAAGCAGGGCCAATCTACTTTCTTTCATTTTTTTTCTAATTCGTAATTTGTTGCTGCTTGGTTCTAGAATAGATTTCACCGAGGTGGGAGAAAATGAAATACCCTAAAATTTTGGCAAATTTTGGTTTAAAGTATGTTTTCCCTAAAACATTATGAAGCTTATTATGATCCTACCATATGGTGAATTGAATGTATTTATTGCAGACAGTGTTTCAGGTATCTTGTAGAAAAGACAGCAGAAATGAAGAGCTGCTTACTAAAGCTTTACTCTGAATACTAAGTCTGATAGAGAGTTTCTTTTTCAGTAAGACCAGGGTCAAGGCAGTAAGTCCTGTTGTGGTGAAACCAGGGTTGGAAGCATTTCATGCTTTGCTTTCTTGTCTGGCAAAGCAAAGCAATGGTCTTTTCTGACTATCACTTAATAATACTTGTTCTCTATACTTTTAAGCCTCTCACCTCTCACGACTAATGTTATATCTTATTGCATTTGAACATCAATGAGACCTCAGTTAGTACTTTGCATAGATTCTAGTTAGTCTGGAGGTTAAGGGGTAAATATGTCCTTTTGGTGTTTTCGTTCTGGCTGACACATTAGTTTATTCACTCCACTTCAAATGAATAAATTTCTGTGCCAGCCAGGATCTTAACCAAAGAAGCTGGGTAAGTATATGAATATTTTTTTAAAAAACCTATTTAGCATTGTAAAAGTAGAGCATTGAAATTTTAAGGTATTGATTACCATTATGTTTACTTTTTTCTATAAATAAATAATTGAGACTAATAGTCATTTTGCAATTCTGACTTCTAGAAAACAACTATGTGTGGGTAGTGTAGCCGTCATTGGCACTAATCTCACTGTCATTTGTTTATGGAGGTGAGTTGGTGAAAATGGACCCATTCCTGCCTTGTGGTAATAGAGAGCTAGTGTATGTTAACACGCTGAAACAGTAACTCGGCTTTTCTGTTGAAACTGTACATGTTTACTGGATGAGTAATTTTGTTTCACAGATGCAGCATTTAAAATCCTGAACCCTATGACTGTTCCAAGATTTTTTAGGCTGAATAGCAACAATGCCTTGATAGAGTTCTTGTTGGAGGTGAGAAGGAGTCTGTTTCATTGGTGGTGGGAGATAAACGACATTCTTTACATGTCTGGTAATTTCTAGGCACATAAAAACAGGCGGAAATTGTCATCTTCTTTTTAAGGGTACTCCTGAGATAAGAGAACATTATCTTGACTCTAAAAAAGATGTAGACCGTCATCTGAAATCGGCCTGTGAGCAGTTTATTCAGCAGCAGACCAAGCTGTTTGTAGAGCAGCTGGAGGAGTTCATGACAAAGGTATAGACCTTGGTGCATTTTGGTAAAGTAATTTTGAATTCTTCCCTAGATTTCCTTTTGAATTACCCTCTTTTGAAAACTGGCAGAGGATAGTAAGCCCAAGTCTTAATGATTCCATCTAGGAAGTCACTGTCTTTCATTTTATGGAAGCTTTTTGGTTTGGACTTTTAGATATGCTTGCAGAGTTTTTAATTTTTAAGAGAAAGAGTGCAAATATTGGAAAGCTAGTTATAGCAGACCTCTGGTTAGCTGTGTTCTGTTTATCCACATTGTAGATATCTGTATGTGCTTTGGGACTCTCACTTTTCCTGGATTAGGACCTGCACGGCAGCAATCACAGTCCTGCCCATCAAGGTTTTCTGTTACTTAAATGGGTGGTATATTTTCCTCTTTGTTTTACACGCTTTTTCTCCCTTCCATTTCGTGTGGATAATTGAGAATTGAAGATTTCGTATCATTGTGTTGTTAATCACAGATATATGGATTTGTAAGAAACTATTTCTCTGTCTTCTAGCTGAAATCCATCAACTGGCTAATGCTAGCAATGAAAGCATCAGATCATGGCTATTTTGATTTTCCACTTTCAACCTAATCATTTAAAAAAAAATTTGAGTGTTGTTACTAAGGACTTACCTCATAAAGATGTTTGTGTTGAAATTAACTTTCATTTATTAAGCCTAGGTCTGTTCCGACTGGTGTTAGAGGACATCTTAAAAAAATAGAAGTATGATGACTCTTTCATTCAAATTTATTTATCTAAGTCTTAGCTGGGGAGATGAGATGTGTCTGTGAAACGACCAGGAGACAGTTAAACCAATTGTCTGTTAGTAACTAGTTGCTGGGTCTGTCATCACTAATATGCCTGAGCCTGTGATAAAGACACAATACATTGGTTTTAAAAAATAATAAATAACAAAAGAGCAAATGCTTTTCTGTTAATGTTAAACAAACTACTCCTTTGTTTATAGTTGAAGTATTTTAAGCTACTCCTTTGTTTATAGTTGGAGTATATTAACTGTTTAGTGGATTTTAGTCCGTCTATATCCATTATTTGGAGTGTGTGTATGTATGTGTTTTTTTTCCCACCATATAAATTTAAAAAGAAGGTGGTGGAAATGTTTCCTGCCAGGTTTTGATTTAAAAAAAAATGGTGCAAGTATTGATACTTTGTAATTTACAGATAAGTTATCATAGTTTTTACTGAAATTGTCTTCATGGAAAACCAGCTTATAGATTATAGTATGTATTTTTGGGAGCACATCCACATTAATACTGGTGGGAAATACCACAGATGAATATTTTGCAGTAAGAGAGCAGCAGAGTGAATCTTCTAGTTGAAGCAAATTGATTATAGTGAAATCTAGGATTAAAGAGTTTTTCTTGAAAAGGACAGTTTCCTTGAAATCAAGAGAATGAAAATTAACTGATATAGTTGTCCAAGTTGACCTTAGTATAAGTTTGGTAAATCTGATATAAGCTGTGCATTTGTGGATTTTGGGAGACTCTGGACACTATGAACATTTTTAAAAAATGTTAGAGGTTTATGTAGAAAATATGTATTCCAACTCTGAATTATATCATGGTTCTCCATGGACATGCTACATGTCCGTAGCAGGGGCCCCTGTGTAGTTGTTCATGCATCTCTTGTTATGCTCCCCTCACTGGGTTTGGTGAGGGAAAGGCCTTGCCTCGAATCGTCCTTGAGAAGCCAGTCCCATCCCGCCTGCTCAGTCTGTGTTACTCTTGCTCAGATCATTCACAGTTGCCTCATTTTTCGTTTTTCAACCCTGGTCCCTCGTTGCTCCTCACTGAATTTCCAGTCAAAAGACTCAGTAGATACTACAGCTTAGAGGGCTGAGCATCCCTTTTATGTCATTTTATTCCAAATTCAGGTCCCTTCCCCTGTCCTGTTGGCTTAGAGTGAGTTGGAGACCAAGATAGACACACACACCATACACACGTGGGCACACAGACACGTGTGCACACACATGCATAGGCATACAATGTGAGCACTAGAGTTCACACATATATATGTCATCATTTAAGACATTACTTCTTAAAATTTGTGGACCCATCATTTGTCATCTTTACCTGGTGACTGTTACTCGTATTCTGAATAGCAGAGACAGAATAAATGATTTAAAAACTTAAAAATGATTTTCTTTAAAGGTAAATCTGCAAGTACAGAATCTCAAGCCTCTTTTATTGTAATTGGCATTTTATAAGGCAACCAGTGCTTGCACCTTGATAAATGATTGCAAGAAAAGTAGCATCCATAGCTGCAGAAAGGAAACAGTATTTTTTCTTTCCTTTGGTATATGCTTGTAGGTCTCACTATTTACCATTTGGATGTAAGCCTGATCAACAGAATGTCCTTGGCTTGTTTCTAAGTTTGGACTGATTTTTAAAATATTTATGGGTTTGCATAAAAAAACAAAGCTATGAGTGTGTAGAGAATATTCTTAGGTTGTCAGAAGACTTCTTTTTGAGCCTAAATTCTCAAGGTGTGATTCTGGTCCCCTTTCACCTGCTGTAAATTGGCTTGTTTTGTTTCTGTAGCTCTTTCCTTGGGCTCTTGTTGAGGTGCTTCGTTTTTGTTTATTCTCATTACATCCTGGTACCTGCAGTAAGGAAAACATGTTCATTTCACAGATTGAAAACCCGAAGTTTTGCAGAGTGACCCAGTTTATATGAGAGAAACTTTCTACAACATCTTAATTTGTCTGGTGTCAACATCCTTCCTGACTTTTTGATACAATTAATGAAATTTCTTGATAAAAATAAAATAAGTTTTAGAACACATATGCTCCGTGCTTTATTTCCTGCTCCTTGAAAAATAACCTAAGTACAGTCATGTGCTGCGTAACGGTGTTTCAGTGAGTGACTGACTGCATCTCTGACGGTGGTTCCTTGAGATTAGCACCGTATGGCCTCGGTGTGTAGTAGGCTGTACCATCTAGGTTTCTGTAAGTGCACTGTATGGTGTTCGCACAACTATGAAATTCCCTAACAATGCATTTCTTAGAACTACTGTTAAGCGGCGTGTGACTGTATTGAATGGCCCTACGGAGTGTAGTCCTGTTCTAAGTGTTGGGCGTAGAGGTTCACTGAAAACATTTGGGTCAGATATTTTCCGTCAAACTCAAAAACTGTTGATACTTTTTTATTGTTCGAGAATTTCATTGTACAGAATATTGCTTGAAGCAAACTCTTAATTAGGGCTCGGACTGGTCATGGGTGCAGTAGAAAGAGCGTAGCATCTCCAGTCAGGAAAGCAGAGCTCTACACCCCATTCTGTGCCTCCTGACTGAAGTGGTAGCAAGTCACTCATTTCTCCAAGCCTCGAGTTTCTAATCTCTACAGTGGAGATAGCCATAGCATCCCTCCTCCCTCCTGAAGGATGTCATGAGGTCATATATGTAAATGGACTTTGTAATTATAAGTGCTGCTGAAGTATTATTTTATAAGTAAAATATGACAAACTCATATATGTAAAAGGACTTTGTAATTATAAGTGCTGCAGAAGTATTGTTTTATAAGTAAAATATGACAAACTTGAAGTGAAGATTTTGTTTTAGCAAAAAATCTGAATGAAAGCATTTAAAGGAGGTATAATTTCAAGTTTATAGCTAAGCTAACAGTTTTTCCTCTGGTGGGACCAGTTTATGCTAAAAACTCAGACTTATATTTAGCAATATTCATTTTCTTTCAAGCAATTTGCTAAAGTATTACAAGTTTATTCTTAATATTCTCTCTGAAGTGTTATTAATTTCCTCAGCAACACTATACATTTAAATTTTTTTCTTGATGTAGTGTGTGTAAAAGAATTTGACCTATAAATTTAATTTCTGTTTTCAAGGAGTTATAACCTAATGGGAAATCACAATAGAAAATATGTAAACATTAAGATTTCTACAGCAGTGTCATTATGAGATAATGGGTCTGTGTTCATCCTGTAGCGTTTTTAAAAAAGATGGGCTAATTGGGGATACTTTTGAAGAAAATGCACCTTGAGGTTTGACTTAAAGATAAGTGTGTTATCTAGATAGTAAATTGAGAGGAATACAGTCATGTGTCGCTGAACGGTGGGGATGCATTTAGAGAGATGTGTCGTTAGGTGATTTCGTCGTCGTGCGAACATCATGGAGTGTCCTTACACAAAGCCAGATGGTTAAGCCCACTACACGCCTAGGCTATACGGTATAGCCTATTATTGCTCCTAGGCTACAAACCTGTACAGCATGTTACGGTGCTGAGTACTGTGGGTGATTGCAACACAGTGGTAAGTGTTTGTGCATCTAAACATACAAAAGATACTGCAAAAATTTGGCATAAAAGATAAAAAATAGTACACCTGTACAGGGCGCTTACCATGAATGGAACTTGCAGGACTGGAAGCTGCTCTGGGAGAGTCAGTGAGTGAGTGGTGAGCGCATGTGAGGGCTAGGACATCACTGCACACTGCTGTAGACTTTATCAACACTGTACACTTAAGCTACACTAAATTTGTAAAAAATATTTTTCTTTCTTCAATAAAAAATGTCTTAGCTTTCTGTAACTTTTTTTTGTGTGTGAGGAAGATTGGTCCTGAGCTAACATCTGTTGCTAGTCTTCTTTTTGCTTGAGGAAGATTGTCACTGAGCTAACATCTGTGCCAATCTTCCTCTATTTTATGTGGGATGCCGCCACAGTGTGTCTTGACCAGCAGTGCTAGGTCTGCGCCCGGGATCTGAGCCTGTGAACTCCCAGCTGCCAAAGTGGGGTGTGCAAACTTAACCACTACGCCACCCGGCCAGCCCCTTACTGTAAATTTTTTACTTTTATAAACGTCTTAGTTTTTTTTTTTTTTTAACTTTTTGACTCTTTTGCAATAACACTTAGCTTAAAATACAAACACGTGGTACAGCTGTACAAAAGTATTTTCTTTATTTATATGCTTCTTTTTCACAGCAGGTTTGTTTACACCAGTATTATCACAAACATGTGAGTAATGTGTTGCACTACGCTGTTACAATGGCTATGTCACTAGGAGATAGGAATTTTTCAGCTCCATTGTAATCTTATGGGACCACCATTGTATATGCAGTCTGTTGTTGACTGAAATGTGGCTATGTGGCTCATAACTAATAGAAGTGTGTATTTATTTTTAATATAAAAATAAATATATACAGCCTAAGTATATGTCATTATGAATTTGGTCAAATTCTGGAATAATCAGTGGAATAATAGGCAGCCGCTACTGTGAAAACATAACTGTTAGATATGGAAAAATGTCCAGAATTTAGATTTAAGTGGATAAGAAAGTTTTTAGAGCACTGTGTTCGTATCTTTGTAAATGCAGACACATTAGTATGTTTATATATTTGTGTTGGGACTTATCAGGGATAATGTACACTAGACATGAACCTGTTTTTCTTTTAGCATTGTCTAATTTATAATCATATGTATGATTTGCTGTTAAAAGCTGCATGTCACAATACAAAATAAAGACATGGAGAGGAATTGAATGACAGTAGGGAAGGGGTGATTTTATACACATGCCAGCATGAGCAAAGGCCTAGAGTGGCACAGGAATATGAACTTCGTGAAACGGGAGAGAGCTAGAGAGATCTGAATTAACGTTACATCCTGTCTCTGCCCATCCTCTGCCTGAATATTTGTGTGTCCTTCTTTATGGGGAATCTAAAGAGTTGGTGCTCAAATTTTTCTAATGACTATCTAGTGAGGCCAAGGTTATGGCCTGGACCTTCACCCTGCCCCACACTGCCATCCCCTCCCCACCCCCCCCCACCCCTGGAAGATTCACCCTGAGCTAACATCTGGGCCAGTCGTCCTTTATTTTGTATGTGAGTTGCTGCCACAGCATGGCTGCTGATGAGTGCTGTAGGTCCGTGCCTGGGAACTGAACTCCAGTCACTGAGGCAGAGCATGCTAAACTTAACCACTAGGCCATGGGGCCAGCCCCTGGCCTGGACCTTTGGTGCCTAGCAATCTGTTTAGCCCCACCATAATTTGTCATCTTAAGAACAGTCTTGTCCAAGCAGCCAAATGTACTTTTTTGCTTTTGCTTCTCTGTATTGACTTTGAGGAATGAAAAGGGAGATGAGCAGAAGGTTAGCCTCCACGTCTGTCTCTGTAGCACTGGTCAGTCAAGTGTGCCTTTTGATGCTATTTGAAAATCTTTGATTTAATAACGTTCTCTCCGCCTGTGAAACAATGAAGAAAAGGACCCTCTATGTCTGTAAAGGAGGTTCTATTCCTGCTGCTGTGACATTTTTTCTAATATATGATAATATTAACATAAAAGTCCACTTAAAGAGAGGACTGTTTTGTGTTTACATTTTCTAGGTCTTCATTTTTGTCTTCCTACCCTGAAATGTTTTAGGCAGAATGCCTCAAGACATTGTATGGTTTTTTGCAAGACAACGTATGCGTTGAAATCACAAAAGAAGTTTTGCTTTTGTTAGTTATAAAGGACTATGAGATATGATGCATTTTCTTATAGGGTTGCACATTTGAGTATCATTATGTTTTAATAGGTTCAAATGGTGTTGTGTATCCTTTGAGAGCAGTACTAGTTTAATTTGTCATCAGTGAAATGAAACTTTTTTTTGTCTCCTCCACTAGGTTTCAGCATTAAAAACAATGGCCAGTCAGGGAGGACCCAAATATACTCTCTCTCAGCAGCCTTGGGCACAACCAGGTATTCACATTTCACTATTTGGAACTTCTTTTGTTAGCGTGTTGATTAATTTGCGTTTATATGGTCCTTGCTCTGATAGCTCGGAGTTGGTTTCCTGCTCCTCCTGTGGCTTGGGTTGATGCAACTTGTAGTTTGGAGCTGACTGGTCTTAATTGGCCAGCACTACTTGCATTTCAACAAGCATTCCAAGGAAGGAAAAATTTAAATATATGTGTATACCCAGTTAAGAATAAAATGTGGTTTAGACGGAAACACTTTGAGTCTGCTGGTTTCTGTACACCTGCTTTTCATTGTGTTAGAGCTTTGATGAAAATATTGTGCTTGATAGTATGAAATATTGAGAGATATTTGTATTTTCAAGTATTATATGAAGGAATGTTGGACCTTATTTTGTTCCACATTTTATACAAGTTTTATCCTCTGTTTAATGTTTAGAGTCTTTGAAAAAGATTACAAAAATTGTAGTGTCATTTGGGAGTTGGCAGGCAATATCACTCTCTGGCAGATATGCTTGAGATGTTCCCAGCCTTACTCTTTCCTAAATGAGTTTTTTTGTGCTAGGTTTTTTTGTGTATATATTTAGCATTAGACATTAGACATTTAAAATCACAGCTAAATTTGTGGGTTATTTTTGGTATATTTTGTGATATTTTAAGTTGTCATTAAACCAGAATAAGTCATTCTGTTAGATTGGTATTTCTGGCCCTCCCCTGACCCATATTGTGATAGAGAGCCTTTGAAACTACAAAGGACAAAATGGTGAAAGAATCACTGTTTTAATTACAGATAAGCTGTGTCCCAGGGGGTGCGGAAGCTTTTTGCTCATAGTGAGAGAGATCCAAAGAATGATTCTGGCTTAGCATCCATAAAAAATTGACTGTCTGGCACCTAATCTGGAATTAGGTTTTTAATGTGATTGAATTTCCATATTGAAAGAATGTTATGTCTGTCAGGTATTTATTTCTTTTGGGGAAAAGAATTGAGACCATTCTAAAATTTTCAGTTATTGTTATTAATGCCTCAGGTTAATATGAAGTTGAACTAGAACTAAGACGTTGAAAGAGTATCTATATATCTCTTAGGAAGATCTGTAAACACAGAGAATTATCAATTGTATTTGAAAGGAAGGCAGGATTTTATTTCAAAAATTCATCATGTGAACTTTGACGATATCAATATAGGTTTGCATTGTTTTGCTTTATTGCAAATAAACTTTGTAACATGCTTTAGGCCTTTTGTTTACTGTGATGGAGATAGTGAATGTTATGTTGTCTTTATTATTTTAAACCTTTTATTGTGAATGAGATTGAAATCTTTGCCATCTTACTAAAAGACAGAGAGTGTGCTCGATGCAGTAGTACATTCTGTCAGAAGACAGAAAACCAGATTCTTTACTGACAATACTGGAAATTCTGACCATGGTCGGCCTGGTGGTAACCACCTATTCTGACCCCCTCACGGTCAGAAGCAGACTTAGGCCATAACTCAGCTCGGTTCTAGAAGGAATTCTGATCATCTTTGGATTAGCTGGTGCTCTGGCTCAAGATTTCAGTCACTTATAGAGCTTTGTATTTAGAAATAGAAGCTGATTTTATTTTGAACATTTATGTAAATGAAACTCTTGGGTGCCAAAACATCTTTCTTAAAATAGGTAGAAACTAACAAATAGGCATAGGCATATTTAGTACAGCTAAGCCCAGGAGCTGGATGCATCATTAATGTATTTTTCTTCCCCTTTGGAAAGATCCTTTTTCACTCAAAATAGGGGCCATTTTCTCAAGTAGAATCCTCATAGAACTCCCAGTGTTAGGTGTATTGTGCTCTTAGGCATTACTAGCATTACTAGCATTGTCATCAGTAAAGCAGTAGATGAAAGGCAGCTGACAGAAGGACAGATTGAAATAGGGCTTGCTCTTTTTTTTTTAAGATTTTATTTTTCCTTTTTCTCCCCAAAGCCCCCGGGTACACAGTTGCATATTTTTAGCTGTGGGTCCCTCCAGCTGTGGCATGCAGGATGCCGCCCCAGCATGGCCCAATGAGCTGTGCCGTGTCTGTGCCCAGGATCTGAACCAGCGAAACCCTGGGCCACCAAAGCAGAGCTTGCGAACTCAACCACTCGGCCACGGGGCCGGCCCCAGTGCTTGCTCTTTTCTCATTTAACCCATTTTGTTTCTAAGAGAGGCGGATCTTGGCAAATATAGCAGTGACACTTCAGTTTACCTAGTTGTTGTATCTTCTGTCCCATTTAGATGCACAGAGCTGTAGAGTTGCTTTTTCTTAATCTGTAATACAAGAAGCCCACACTTAAATGTCATAGTGAGATTTTTGGGCCTTTGGGGTGGGAGCATCAAGAGCAATCTAGGGACTTGCCTTGGGCTCCTAAAAACCCAGGATTACTGGTTCATGCAGACTTGATCAGGTTCACGGGGGTCATTTCATACTAAACTCACAAGAGATCAAGTTATAAATTAGGATGCCAATTTGTTAGTTTACTCTGGGAATTGTGCTATTTTAGGAATTAGAGGATGCTCTATTTACTAGCCTCTACACACACCTTTTGGGTATGAAGGCTCTGAAAACTGCCTTAATGATCCCTGAAGTGCATTGGTGATGATAGAACCAGAGCCACTGGAATTAATCATCTTCAAGGAACTTTCTTCTATTTTATGAAAAATAAGCAATTCCTGGATTGTTTGTTCTTTCTTCTTGAGAGCATTGGCACTTTCTTACCATGCTTTACCATGACCCTCCTCAATTAAAAAAAATTTTTTTATCGTTGTATAAAATTTGAACTGTGAAAAAGTATAAAATGAAAAATAATTGTGTTCTCCACCTCCAGACTAGTCCTCTTAAAGGTAACCACTATTAACGGTTTCTTTCCCAAAATTATTTATGTATATATTATCACATATGGACTTAAAACATATTATGCAAATAAGGTTATACTATAGCCCTTGATTTTTTTACTTACTTTGTATCTTGGAGTCCTTTCTGTGCCAGCATATCCAGCTCTACCCATTCTAGTTAGTGAATGCATAGAATACATCACTATAGCACAATTTCTTTAGTAATTCTACTAATGGATATTTAAATTATTTTTATTTTTTGTCTTTCCACACATTCTTTAATAAATGCCCCTGTACGCACATATCTTGATATTTTGTGAGTATATACATAAGGTAAATTTCTAGCAGTAGACATGTTAAGTGAAAAAGAGTATGTGTGTTGTCAATTTTGCTAGACGTTGTCTCTAATATCCCTCCAAAGAGGCTGAACCATTTTATGCTCCATCAGCAGTGGATGAGGGTGCCTGTTTCCCCACTCCCCTGCCAAATGTGTATAGTCACAATCTTAGTAATTTCTACCAATCTGAAAATATCTCAGTTATTTTAACATGCATTTCTTTAATTATGATTGAGGTTGAAGCATCTTTGAAATTATTAATCGGTCTTTTCCTTTGTAGCTTTCTAGGTAATTTTCGCTTTTAAATACGTCGTATAGATTACTATTCTTCTCTTCTATTTTTACTTCTTTTCAGACACTACACCTGGGCTACATAATTATTTCAGTTACAATTTTCTGGAATTCTGTTCCCTTTCTGATAATATAGTATAACAATATAACAAATGGATTTTTACTTCCCATTAAATATGTGTGGATATTTTCTGAATGATCTCATAAGACAGAGAGCATCTCTTACTATGAATCAGTTCTGCAGATGAATAAGCTCATTCACTTTGAAGTAATGCTTACTGTCTGCAGATGACTTTTTATTTTACCTTAACTCTTATCTCCAAATTCCAAAGGCACCAGTTACAGCCCCTATGAATGTCTTGAAACATGTGGGGGAATTCTTTTGTTGCCTTATCCCTTGGGGTTGAATTTAGTGTGTAGTAGAGACTTAATGAATGTTTATAGGGTTTGTGATTAAACTTGATAAATAAACAAGAAAAGTGAAAGAAATTCTTTGAGGAAATAGTCTTTTTTACTATTTTTCTTTCCCTTTATTCCCCTCTGAATTAAAATGAAAATGTTTCTTCTCTTTTTCTTTGTGACACTAACGAGGTTAATTTCTTTCCAGCAAAGGTCGGTGAGCTTGCGGCAGGTGCCTATAAGAAAGTCAAAGCACAGCTGCCGCTGACGTTGAGAAGTATGTCACTGTACCTGTCCAATAAAGATACTGAGTTCATCTTATTTAAACCTGTCAGGGTGAGTATTGTGGCAATTTATCTGAATGTTGGCCAGTCTCTTCAAGTGTTCTTGCCTTGTCTACCATTTCCCTCGTCCTATAGACATTTTTAAATGTTGGTATACTATTCTAGTGAAGTGGATAATCACTGTGATCCTTGAAAGGTTAACAAACCCTGCATCTGTCTGATGATATCTTTTTCCCCCCTCCTACTTATGTTATGTCCTACTAACATAAGTTCTTTATGTTGCCTTTGGCACTAAGGTAATTTCTACCTAAAAGTGAAAGTTAGTAAATAAATAAATAAAACATCAGACTGTCACACTGAATTTGGCCCAACACTTGAGAGAGCAGCATTTCAGGAATTATGCCCTATTTTACTGCTGAGTAGTGGAAATAAATGGCTCGCAATGGCCACCAAGGGATTAAATGTCACAGCAAATTTAGTACTCATAAACTTCCAGCTCTGTGTTGAGCTCACATCTTTACCCAAGTACATTTTATGTGTCTGGGAACTTTATTATCTTTTGTGTAAGAAATTGCTACTGAAGACTCATTATTCTCTGGGGGACAGAGCTTGCTAGAGTTTAGTTTCTCCAGGAAGTATCACTTGATAAGTGTTAGTCAGGTTGTGCTAGCATGTGAAATATTAAGTGTAAATTCGCTGTCTTTGGTAATCCTGTGAAGGATATAGTTCCTCCACTCGTTTTGGTAAATATGGTTATGATTTAACATTCTTAGCGTTTCATGTTTAAGACAACTGCGTATGTTTTCAGTGACTCATTTAATGTGATTGCTCTTCTTTCTAAGAATAACATTCAACAAGTCTTTCAGAAGTTCCATGTTTTGTTAAAGGAAGAGTTCAGCCCTGAAGATACCCAGATCATTGCTTGTCCTTCTATGGAACAGGTAATCCATGGTCTGAAGGTCCTTGTCAGTTTTATAACCTCTCAGTTATTTTGAGTAGATAATGTCTTTGAGTAACTTTGTTTTTAGTTTTAATCTTAAAAATTGTACATTACTTTATGAGTTCAAACTGTGCATTGCTCTCTCATATTTTTGGTGATGACTTTAGAATTTTCAATTGCTTTTTAATCCTTTCTGATATTGAAGTTGCTGTGTTTAAGGAGAATGAAATGTTTGTGAAAGATTCAGATGGTGGTATTTATGTTGCTGAATAAATTTGTTTGCAATTGCAAGGTAAGAGGTAAAAAGCATTTCACATTTCAAATGAAAGAAATGAAAGTTATTTTAGGGATTAGAATAGATGTTAGAGATGTTTATATTTTCTCCCTTCTTCCCAAATTAAAAAAAATTGAATATAGAGCTCAGTCTGTGTTTACTATCATTCGTTTATTTAATTTTGTCAGCAGGTTTTTATCAAGTACCTATTATGTGTTAAGAGTAGGCTCGTGCTATGGAGGATATTTTATTTCTGTTTTGAAATTTAGCATAGTTTAGGAGTTTAGTGTATGGTAAGGACTGGAGAATTTGGGGGAGAGTGGTAAGGCTGCTGAGAGCCTGATTGGAGCGAGTGGAGGCTGGCAGGAGAGAGACTAGAGGCAGTGAGTGTGAGTAAGTCTTCTGGGCACTTTTGTTATGTGGAGAGAGCAAAGATGGGGTGGTAGCTGGAAGAGAAATGGGATCATTTTTTAATTGAGATATAATTCATATACTGTAAAACTCACCCTTTTAAGGAAGACAGTTTAGTGGTTTTTAGTATATTCGCTGACTTGTGTAACCATCACCACTGTCTAATTCCAGAACATTGTTATCCCCCCTGCCTCTGGAAAGAAACCCCTTACCCGTTAGCATATTCCCTGTTCTCTTCTCTTCTACTAATCTACTAGTCTACTCTTCTACTAAACTACACTTCTACTAACCTACTTCTACTAATCTACTCTTCTGCTAATCTACTTTTTGTCTCAATAGATTTGCTTATTCTGGACTTTCATTAAATGAAATCATATAATACATGACCTGTTATGACTAGCTTCTTCCTTTTAGCATAATGTTTTCAAGGCTCATCCACGTTGTAGCATGAATCAGAACTTCATTCTTTTTCATGGCTGTATATATTTCTTTCTATGGATATATGGGCCGTATTTTAAGAAGGAATCTCTGTAGTTCTAGGGTTGTTCAGTCAATACTTTTTTATGTCACTTGAAGTAATTATATTCTGTGAGCTTTTCCCCCTCATTTTGATTTAATTTTTTTTTAATTATGTAAAATATTTGCATGGTTCCCAAGTCAGAATCACAGAACAAGGTAAATTTCAAGCAATCTTGCTTCCCTTTCCAGGTCCCTCCAGGCTTTTTCCTCTTTCCTCCTATAAGGAGCTATTTTTTATTTGTTATTGGATTTTTAAAGATGGGGAAAAATGCATGTTTGTATGTTCATGGGGAAGATCCAAAGAGAGGGAAAAATTGATGCTGGAAAATTGTCACGAGTAGAGAGGGGCGTGGAGTCTCAGGAGCAGTTGTCAGGACCTGGGGTGTTCAGCTGTGTAAAAGGAGAGAAGGCTGAGCGTTCGGGCCCACCTGCGAGGTAGCAGATGTGAGGGGAGCTCCTGGAAGCTCTTGCCTGCCTGCTTTCCGTTTGTGAGTGAAACAGGAAGCAGGGTCGTCACTGAGAGTGAGGAGGTGCTGAAATCTGAGGAGGGAGGCTCAGCTGAGTTCAGGGGTCATGAATCCAGGAGAGACCGTTCAACATAGTTGTCTACTTTTCTCCCCAGTCATAGTCAGTTGCCTGAATGCAGATATGGAGTAGCTGGAGATTTGTATTTCATTAGGGCTGTGGTTTTGCCAGGAGGGTACAAGGGAGAGGGGGATGAGGGCCAGAGCGCTAAATGTTTAAACAAGGGAGTGATTGTAATGATTGCCATGGAACTTAAGCAGATGAGGAGCATGAGGACAGGAGGGAGCTAAGGGAAGAGAGTGAAAAGGTAGGAGGATCGTGGATTATGGGTCCTGGGGGAGTCAAAGGGTCCTTGGAATTGGAGTATGAGAGGAAAGATAAGCTGGGAAGATAGGTTACGGCGATCAAAGAGTGAGATGCTTGAAAATGAGATTATGGAGGGGTTGCAGTTAGAGGGGAAGATAAGGCCTAAGATACGTCCCATGGAATGAGTAGCTGATGTAGGGTGAAAGATGAGATCATTGGAAGAAAGGAGCCACAGAACTGAGCGACCTACACACTGGAAAGGTTATCTATCTGGATGTTGAAATCATCAAGAATTCCTGCAGGAGTAGTTTTAGAAAAGAGTGATAGTGCTCTGAGATTTGTAAGGAATTCAGGGCAGGGTGATGGCCAAGGGGTTGTAGATGGTTGCAAGGAGGAGTAAAGCATGGCAGGGTCTGATACCAAGAAAACCAAAGCTGAGGGGAGGTGCTGGAGGAGGGAGTAAGAATGGTCTAGAAATGACAGTGGGGAACAAAGAGGACTCTGATCCACCTCCAGGTCCAGTGGTCCCAGGCATGTGGAAGAGAAACACCCATCACTTGAGAAGGCTGCAGGGGAAGCTCGTCCTTGGTGGGGAGCTGGGATTCAGTTACGGGTAGGAAGGTTCAGAGAACTGGCTGAGGGTGAGAAGGAACTTTGCTGATGACTGACTGTAGGTCCAGTGGGGGCACGGTGGAAGGGCTTCAGGAGTTCAGAGGGGTGGATGATGAGGTTGGAAAAGAGCCTTGTGGGTAATAGAGGCCAGGCCGGAGGAATGACTTGGGAGGCCTGGGCTTCCTGCAGTGGGTGACCTAAACATGGGTAGAGGTATGAGAAGAGCAATTCTGATGGAGGGAAGTCGGGTGGGTCTTGCTAAGAACACGCAGAGTTCCTGGGCTCCCGCTTGACTCCTCCCAGTGAGATGAATGTTTCAGTGTGTGTGTATAAATGTCTGTAACTTAAATTTTACAGCAGTCACCTGCATTATGTGCAACTCAGTTGTTTTGCTTTGCTTGTCTTCCCCCATTCTATTGATGAACCACTAAATTATTGTCATGATGTACCAATGGGTTGCAACCTACAGTTGGAAAAACACTAAAAGAGACCATCATCCTCTCTGTGCCTTGACCCTCTTTCCGAGCTGGTAACATTTTCTAGATGATAATCATAGCTGTTACTGACTGCTGGCTAAGTCACTTGGCCAAAGGTTCACAGAGTAGGAACCAGAATCTGTATTCTGATTCTATTGATTGTTCCTAGAGGGACCCTCGGTTTGCTGTCACTTTCTCTCCCATTTTAAATTTCCTTGGAAATTGGATGCTTGTGACTCATTTTAAGATCCAATATATGGCAGTACAATTTTTTTGTAACTTTATTTTGTTATAATTTCAAACTTAGAGGAAATAATGTGAGAATGGTAATAAGGAACTTGATCCAGTTTTTTACAGTTTGCCCCATTTGCTGTATCATTATTGCTTTCTCCCTTTCCGCTCCCTCCCCACCCCTCTTTTAAGTCATTTGAGAGGAAGTTGGGAGACACTGTACTCCTTTACTTGGAAATAGTTCAGTGAATTTCCTAAGAACAAGGAATTCTCTTACCCTCCCCCCACACAGGGATCAAAGCGGGAAATGTCACAGTGATGCTATTATCTAATCCACAGTCCATATCACATTTCCTCAGTTGTGTCACGTGTCATATCTCGTTAGTTTCTTTAACCTGGCGCAGTTCTGCAGCCTGTTTGGCTTTCTTGACCTAGCCAGGCCGGGCAGGAAAACACAGAGGTGATTTTGTGTCCCTTCACTGGAAGTACACATTTTTAAGAGATTAGGGAGCGATTGTTTTTATCACCAAAACAGCTTGTACCGTATAGAAGGGGTCACTGCCAGGGCTGTTTAGCTGCAAGTCTCTCTAGGGCCTGGGTGACAGATACACGGTGTGCAGGCTGCCATTCCTCCACTGTCCCAATGATGGATTTCTCCACTGGCTCTGTGTCACTGTCCTTTACAGAGTGGGCAGGGCACTCCTGGGGTCACTCGGAGTTAGTGTGTGAGCCGAAAGTCACTTGCCATACCTGTTCTTGTGCATTTAAAAGAGTCATTTAAAGAATTCAGCTTACGCACAACTCTTCTGAAACTGCACTCCGCATCAAAAAAGGGCAAAATTAATTATTTAGATCTTCTGTCCCTTGTCGGAGTTGGTATGTAGTTTTTTGTCATCTCATTGGATTCTAAATGAGTTGAGTGCCTGGATTCGGTGCTGTAGGGTCACTCCCCACAGGCTCCCCAAAGCTCAGTGCCCAGTGGCTGCTTCAGAAATCAGGCCAGCAGTGCGGCTGCAGTAGATACTTTACAACCGTGTTTATTGGTCTCTTAAAAATCTCAGACTTCTCTCATTCTGTTTTTGAGGATCTAAACAACGATTTGAGTGTGTTATTCCACAGTAGAACTAACATAGCCTTTCACTTTACTTTTCAGCTGAACTTCCTACTGTCGGTTTCTAAATAACCAGGCCGGGCGGGCTGTGTGTGTAAATGGTGTGTCCAGTAGGAGCGTCGTGAATCTTGCAGCTTGCAGGACACAGAGGAGTTGTATGAGAATGTCCCCAAGAACCCACAGGCGTGCTGCCCGGAGCTGACTGCAGAAGGAAATATAAGCAAAATGTTAAAAGATCGGTGTTTCCCTTTTAAAAACATCAAAATGCCAAAGATTAAACTACGAGAGGGGATAACTGCGTCATTTCAATGATCACAGGAAGTGTAGGCTGTTTAGACGTAGCTGTGGTGGGCACACAGGGAAGTGGTTCTTAGCCAGAGATGTGCAATGAAAATAGGTTGCAATAAGTAGTGCAAAGAAGAACTTTACGGAAATATAGCTAATTAGAAAGCTTCTAAGAGTAAGGTTTGTTAAAGCGTGAAACACTGCAACACTTAACCACTGAGCATTCCAGTGGCTATTTTTTTTACTTCCAGAAATGTTATTTCTACACTCTATTTAATGTAATATTTCTCCTATCACTTTGAAGTTTAGTTTGGAGTAGATTGGATGCTTCTGAGAGCACATTCTGCTTTCTTGGGAATTCAGGGTGTTATCTTTCTGTGTGTTTGATGTGAGGTCGTTTCAAGATGCAAGGACCTGTGTAAGGTCCCAGCATCTGCACGCCTTGAATTGCTTAGGTGCAGAACGTTCGAAAGCAGGGAGCTGCAGCCTCCTCAGAATAGAGGATGTGTGTGCAGTATCTTTAATGGGAATCTTCCTGGTACAATAGTCAGTGTTTGTGAGTGGGAAGTACCAATTAAGGTGACTGAAATCTGGCACATAAAGGAGACAAGAAAACCTGATGAATAGTGTGGCTCATGCTTGAAGGTTGGGGTTAGCAGCCTTCTGTAGACTGCCTTCGGTTTTAGTAGTTCTTTGAAAAGTGAACGCTTTCGTGTCCTGTATATTCAGTGGCGGTGCTGTGTACCAGCCTCGTGGCTCTGCAGCCCTGCTACAGAAGAATACATTTTACCAACAAGACAAGGCTGAGGAAGACTGCCCACCCCTACAGTCTGCCGCACTGCATCGGGGATCATGAAATGAATTATGCGCCTCCATGAGCTTTCCTACAAATACCTATTTTCTGAGTGGATTGGTTTTGCCTCTGATGTTATAGTAAATGTAGCCTGCTTTTTGGTTCAAAAGGAATTTTGAGTTATTTAAACACTAGTCTAGAGATGGAACACTGACGAGGGTTCTGGAATATAGCCAGCAGACGTCATTCTTCTCGACCATAGCAGCATTTCTCATCCCCTTACAGCAGACCCCCGCATTGTGTAGACAGGTTACAGACCCTGAGGTCTGTCATTGTAAACAGGTCACTTGTCTTTCAACTCAGTTTAAATTGGTGATAGATGTTGCTTGATAGAGCTTAATACTCTATATTTTGGGAAAGTATAAGGTAAAGAGGGTCCATATTCATTTTTTGACATGAAATGAATGAATTAGGAAGACTGTATTTACTTCCATTTACTATTTTAAATACATGTTTAATAAAACAAACTGTAAAATATCCAGTTTTGTGTATTATATGTACATTTGATTTTTTAATAGCCTTTCCAAAGAAATGAGGGCATGATTATTGTACAGTACTGTGACTGATCTCATTTAATGTACAGAGCAGAGTGTGTTCTTAAGGATAAAAATATTTGGCGGCACCCATTCCTGTGTCTTGAATCCTTTATTTCTGAAGCACTCAAACACCTTACAAAGTGCTGAGTAGGTGACGGTGACCCAGCTTGTTTCCTGAATGAGTCTTTGTTTAAATCTGTACAGTTTCAAGTGTTTACTTATACAAAGAGTGTACATACTTTCAAATAATTAAAAAAATAATTAACTTAAAATGCTTTATATTATTTGGCTAGAAATTTGCTGTTTTTAATAAATGTGAATTTTTTAAAAAATAAAGATTTTTGCTTCCTACTTTGTCCTCATGTGTCTGTGTGTGGATTCTTGTTCTTTCAAAGATTTTATTGCAGTTTTTATTGAGATAATGTGTAAATTCTCATGCAGTTGTAAGAACTAATACAGAGAGATCCCGTGTGTCTTTGTCCAGTTCCCCCCAGTGGTAACATTTTGCAAAACTCCAACCCAGTATCACAAGCAAGAGATTGACACTGTTACACGCCACCAGTCTTACTCCCATTCCCCCAGTTTTACTTGCACTTTATGGATTCTTTTGGTAAGATAATAGTTGTGGAAAGACATTTTGAAGCATCTTAATGCCTCATTAGTTGAAAGATAATTTAATTTTTCGTTTGCAAAATTGCTAATTTCCTGAGTACTGTTAGCAAAAATAGTTGTGTTGAAATTTAGTATTATTGAAGTAGCAATAAAAACAGATTTGTATTTTTCTCTGGCTTAACCTTATATCTTTGAATTCTCTTCTGCTATTTTCTTACATGTAAGAAAGAAATAGTCAACCTTCGTTTTTAAAGAGGGGCCATTAAGGGAACCTGGGGACATTGATGAGAGAAATGTTACTTCTCAGAAAAGGGGAACTTCGTCGTTTCCTCTCTGGAGCACTTTTCTCCTGGAGGGGATTCTTCCACTGGTTTGTCCGGCATCTCTTCCTCAGCACCCAGTCCTGGCCAAGAGGAAGCCGCTGCAGGAAACCTGGTACAGCGGCATCCATGAAATAGTCATCCGGTGAACAGACGTGTTTCCTTTTGAAAATAAAGGTGTTTTTAAATCATTTTTTCTGATTATAAAAATATATCCACTCTTAGACATTTCTGAAGTGTTTGAATTTTAGCACACAATGTGCAAATCTGTCATAAATCCACCCTGAAAGGTAAACTGCTATTAAATGTTTGGCATAGAGTTCCAGATTTTTTTTCTATGTATATTCTAAAATAAATTTTTCTTACAAGATTGGGTTCTTTTACACATTTTTAATAAAATCAAGTGTGTTTTAATTATCATTGTATACACATACATTAAACTATTTAAAAGTAAGTTGCAGACATCATGACATTTTACCCCTAAATGTTTGAGCATCCATCACCAAAGAATAAGGACAGTCTCCTCCATGACCTTAAAACCATTATCACACCTAAAAAGGAACAAGTCAGTAATATTGAATATGTAGTCCATGTTTCATTTTCCCCCAAAATGTCTCATAGCTTTTTCTTATCCAGGTTCATAAATTTTACTGGTTGTTACATGTGTTTAGTCTCTTTTAATTTAGACCACTCCTCTTATGGTTTTGTTGGCTTGTTTGCATGACATGATTTTTTAAAGAGTGTAGGCCAGTTATCTGATGGAATAAACCGTAGTCTGATGTGCCTTGGTTTCCTCATTAACTTCAGAATATCCAACAATTGCAGGATACATTCTTTTCAAGTACGTGGAACATGCCCAAATAAACATACGCTGGGCCATAAAACTACCAAAACGAAAAGACCCGAACGTGATTTACAGCAGCGGTTCTCAACAAGGGATGACCTTCCTCCAGCCCACCAGGGGACGTTTGGCAACGTCTGAGGACAGTTTTGGTTGTCGTGACTGGTGTATGTGGGGTATTACTGGCTTTTAGTTGACAGAGGCCGGGGATGCTGCTACAAATCCTACAGTGCACAGGGAAGCCTCCCACCTCCCACAACAAGCAGTTATTCGGCCCCAAATGTCAGTAGTGCAGAGGTTGGGCACCCCTGCCATGTGCCTGAGCCACCCGCCATCCCAGCTCTTGCTGTTCCCCTTACGTGGCTTGGTTGTCTTCATACCGACACACGATATATTTTGCTTGTTTGATTTTTGTCTGTTTCCCTTCAACCCAGATTGTAAGCTGCATGGGGGGCGGAGCTTTGTTTCGTTTCCTGCTGTATACCCAGCGCGCAGAATAGCGCCTGCAGTAGGTGCTCAGTATTTGTTGAATGAACGAAAGAATCCACTTGTTTTGCCCAAGTCACGTAGCCTTCCATACCCGCCGTCACTCCCAAGTCTGGCCTGTTCTCTGTCCTACATAACTCTTTATTTCCTCCCCTCCACTGGGTTTCCAGTGCCATTGCCTTGGGTCAAGGCCCTCGTTTTCAATACTACTTGTTTAGAATGTTGAAATATCTTTATCAGAAGAGTCCAGTCTTACTAGCACCTTCCCTCCCCTTTGTTCCAGAATATAAAATTTTAAACTGCTGATGGCACACAGGGCTGTCTCAGTCAGGCCCCTGTGTGTCTGTCCAGCCTCATCTCCTCACTACTCATCCTCTATATGTACCAGGGTCCTTGAGTGCAAGCAACAGAAGACATCCTTGTCTAACTTGAGCAGGAAAGGGTTTTGTCGGAAGGAAATGGGGGACTTGAGAGACAGACCAGAGGCTGGAGGACCAGAGGGATGACAGGAAGCATCACCGATGCATTTTTTTTCAAAGTGGAAAGAGTTGGTCCAGACTCCACGGCTGTGGCAGCAGCTTGGATCGGGCATCACCACAGCTGTTTTCATCTCGGCCAAGCTCACTCCCTGTGGGGCATGCGCGTGCATGTGCGTGATTTTCCATGTTTCAACTGAGAGCTGGAGCAAGGAGGAGGGCAATCTCTCACTCTGCCAGTTACTGATTTAGTGCCTCTTAGCTCCAAATTCACCCCTTTTTAAGCCCTGCTTTAAGATTCTGGAGCTGGACCATGAGAACATTTCTTCTCTGCCAGCTGGTGCAGTGTTAGGCTTTGTAGGGTGCTGGAGGTACACTGCAAGGCCCAGGGGAAGGGAGTCTCTGTTTCTGATGAGTCCGTTTTTCCTTCTACACTGCGGCCATCAGCCAGTGAATTTTCTTGGCATCCCAGCGGGAAGCTCCTTGTGGACCAGCTTCTGCACCCTAGCAGCCACTTCCTGTGCCCCAGCTCCCCACACCCACAGTGAACTTCCCCACCAGTCGGGGGCTTACACTCACATCCGCCCAGTGTGGTGTGGCGGGAATCCTAGCCTTGGTGCCAGAGGGAGGGTGCTCCTCCAAGTTCTTAGTTCCCTCCTTGGGTATTCTTTAAAAACAGGGGAGGGAGAAGGAGAGAGAGAGAGAGAGACAGAGAGCACGAGCAAGGGAGGGAGAAGTGGGGAGGGAGGGTGGGAGGAGTGGGAGAAAGAGCTGTCTTTGCTGTTCTGGTTTTTCTTAGAGTTCTCTTTTAGTTCCCTTTCAGTATTAACTTGTTAATAATTTATATTAACATTTCCCTGGTCAAATTACTGGTGTGGTTTCTGTGTTCTGGCTGGTCCCCGACTGATACAACCTTTCTTAGTTTTCGCAGTGGGAGGCAGGGCACTGCTGCCCACTCATAAATACTCACAGGGGGATTTCCTCCACGAAGGAACGGGGGTTGGAGGTTGGACAGCCAAAAAAACATGCTTGTCCAACAGGTCTCCAAATGCCACAACCTTATCTGTCTGCGCATGATGCGTGCTCTCTCCACATCTCTGCACAGACCATAGCCTTTCCTGGGGACTCCCAGTGTGCACCCCAACCCCACCCCTCTTTATCCTATAGCTCAGCTCAAAATCCACCTCCTCAGAGAGGCTTTCTGTGACTCCCTGCCTTGGCTGACTCTTCTCCTTTGCTTCTACTGTGCTCCTCCATGAAGCAACAATTTCACTGTTTTGCCGTTACTTGCTTCTCTGATCCCCACTCTGTAATCCCCCTGAGAACAGACAACCTGTCCTGTTCTCTTTGGACCATCAGCACATGCTGGGGACTCAGTGTATGTGTTGTGTGGCCTAATTAATTAGTAACTAATTTCTGTGTGCACTGGACGAGTGCCTTCTGGATACCTTGGGGCATCCACCAATTGTTCCCCATCAGGAAACCCTTGCGTGTAACCATGCAGGTTAGTACTGATAACAGCCGGACTTAGTTCATTTTCCTTTCTAGGAGAAGTGCCTTTTCCTGCCAAGTCATTGAAGTTCAATAAAATGATGATGAGTCAGAGAATTTGTCCCCTCCGGCAGGTGAGGTCCCAGGAAGGGCTGGGGGTGTGAGGCAGAGAAGTTATGGGTTGAATTGTGTCTCCCTGAAATTCTTATGTCGAGGTCCTAACCCTGCTAGGGCCTCAGACTGTGACCTTATTTGGAAATAGGGTTGTTGCAGATGTAATTTGTTAAGATGAGGACATACTGGAGTTGGTGGGCCCCTAATTCAATATAACTGGTGTCCATATAAAAAGGGGAGGTTTGACACAGAGACACGCATACAGGGAGAACACCATGTAAAGCCTAACGTTATGCTGCTACAAGCCAGGGAACTACCAGAAGCTGCAAGAGGGACCTGGAGCACATCCTTCCTTAGTACCTTCAGAGGGAAGCCCTTGATCTTGGACTTCTAGCTTCCAGAACTGTGAGACAATAAACTTCTGTTGCTTTAGCCTCCCAGTCTGTTGACCTTTGTTACAGCAGCCCTGGGAAACTCACATAGGAGTGTGGGAGCTGGATTTTTATAGTTCCTGGCCATCTGGTTAGCTATTTCCATTACTTCTGTCACAGTCTGTGCGGTGATTCACTTTTCCTTAGGAAAACAGTCCCTGAGTGCTGTGGTACTCTGTGCAGACGTCGATAACACTGGCACAGAGCAGCAGTTACAAGAGAAGCTGGACATCCATATTTCTAGATGAAACCTGTTGTCTTTTAAATGTCGGAAACAAAATATTTTAAAACAAGGGGCTGACCAAATAAAATGCCTCTGCAAGGCCACCTGATGTCAACCTTTGCGTTAATGGAATCCTGTTTTCAGGTTTTGTGAAAGGAGGAAAACGTAGGCGAGGAACTGGCAGGATAATAATTGAAGGGCCCGCATCCGTTAAGCACGGTGTGAGCGCTTTACTGACGCTTTCTCCTTTAGTCCTCACATAGTAAGTGAGGTGTGTTCTGAGACTGTCCTCCTACTATAGTTGAGGAAACTGAGTCACAGAGGGGCTCACGACCTCGTCCAAGGTCCCACAGCTAGGTGGTGCCAAGACCTCAGCCCACAGCTGGCTGGTCCCAGAGCACACGCGCCTTCAGTTCCACAGCAGACTGCCTCCTATTCTAGTGGGAGAAACTTCAGGGCTGGCTCTGGGACATGGCCACAAGCCTGGGAAGACTCGTTTGTTGCCGAGATGGACACAGGAGGTTCTGTCTCTAGTGCCTGGTAAGGAAAGGGGCTCCACGCACACTGAGCAGAGTGCAGAACCAACAAGGCATGCCGCAGCTCTGAGGCTGCCTGTGAGGGCCTGCTCCTCCAGAGGTCCTCTGTGTCAATCACAGCTCGTAACCTGGCAACAGAGTAACTGTTGTTCTAGCTGGTGACACTATTCCCCAACAAGGTGTGGCAATCACATAGTGGAGGCAACTGTGTAATGCTCGCCACTGCCAGCTGTACTTGAGCTCCCCTCAGCTGCTCAGCTGTTGTGGTTTGGGGTGATACCAAGACTTTGGTGAATGTAGGGTGAGCTCAACAGGAGAGCAGGGCCACGAAGGTGGGGCTCGGGTGTGACTGCTCACAGCAGGGAATGGCTAATTGCTAGGCTGAGTGGGAAGAAGCTGTTTCTTACACTGTCTTGGCTTAGGTTGCAGCTGAGGTCATCCTGGGACATTTGTGGTGTCCCAGGGATATATAATAGGCACACTATTGGGGGCTGCCCAGCTCTTGAGTCTCTCTTTTCTAGAAACTACTGCCCTTCCCCATGCTCAGGCATCAATTAGGAGCTATGTTTACAAGACATCATGGCCCCCTCCCTTACTATACTGGACTGCACCAAGGGCGGCCTCCTGCTCAAGCCCGGCCAATCAGAGACCATTGGGATTTTTGGAGAGAGAACAGGGGACACAGCCACATGAACTGAGATGCATAGGAAACACGTCTTCAGAACAAGACGAGTGTCACAAAGATGAGAACGAAAATCCTCTTGGCTTCTGAAGGCCTCCCAGGCTCCAGTCCTTTCTGAGACCAGCTGCCTCTTCCATCCAGACTATGCAGTGCGCATTTTGCTTTACCTACGTGAGTTGCTGACTGTTACCAGTGATCAAAGGGGTTCCCGCTAGTGGAGTGGGTTTAGGGTGGGTCCTTCAGGGCTTCCGGCCGGTTCCTGGTTGGGGACCTGCTGCAGGCTGGTGTGGGTTTGCTGTCTGGGTCTCTCTGCCCTGGCAGGGGAGGAGGAGAGGGAGTCAGTGATGAGGTCAGGGCTAGTGAGAGCCTCCCAGCTTACTATTTCTAGACCCACCTTACAGATGAGGAACCAGACACAAAGCTATTGGCCCAAGGCCACACAGCCAACAACTGGTGGAGCTGGGCTCTGAGACAATGTGTGTCCTGCGTCAACCCAAGGACAGGGAGGCCGCAAAAGAGCTCCTGCATTCAAGTGACCAGCAGAAGCCAGCAGGGCAGGTGTCGACATGTATTGCCTACTGAAACGACTTGCTTCTCATGCTGTCAGGTCAGGGCTGATGATTAAGTTTTTTTGTGCCCAGCCACAGCTTCTGTCAGCCTCCCCAAAACATTTTTTTTTCCTTCAAACCAAGGAACTGTGACAGGTCCCAAGTTACAAACCAGCTCTCAAAAGACAAAAGCAGGGCCCTAGGCGTTTTCCTTCAAGCTCCTGATGACTCCACCTTCCTGAGACAGCCTGCAGATGCTGGAGAAGCCCCAGGATGATCTGGTGCCTGAGACGTAAGATGTCCTCCTCAGACTCTTGTGCTCCTCTAGCAAGGTCTTGGTGGCCTCTATGAAGTCTTCCAAGTCAGAAACGGTCAGGAAATTCAGGATCTTACTCATTTTTCTCAGAAGGATCCGGATCTTCTGAGCCGTTGAACCGAACTCCATCTCCAGGATTTCTTTCTTCTTCATTTCACTCAGGAACTCCGGGCTTATGAACTGTGGGAATTCATCGAAGGCTGGGTGAAGGTCAGTGCCGCGCAGACACCCAGCTCCCCCACCCCTGGATGGGGCCCCTGTGGCCAGAACCAAGTATTCCCTGGAAACTTCAGTTTCCACAGCAAATCTGTGCTCCCAGCCCAGCCACTGGCAACCATCTGCTGCTTCCTCTCACACACTCACGTGGCCTGTGCCTGTGGCCACATGGGCTGTGGTGATGTGAGCAGAGGCCACATCCCAGCCTGACCCCAAACCAAAGGGTTGCCAGCTCCTGGGCCCTGGTGAGGCCCGCCTTCCAAAGGCTGTGCCCTGCCGGGGGCGTCCGCCTTCTCCCCATGGATTCGCAATCACGGGGTAGACTGAGGCCCTAGGGCAGCTGGGAGACTGCAGTGTCTAGCGCATGCCCCTCTTCCAGCTCAGGCTCCCCGGACTGTGTCTGGGTTTTGTCAGGATGAGGTATTGCCCCAGTGAGGCCACCTCTAGGCCAACTCCTGCCTCGGTTTGCAGCCTACAAAAGGCCAAGCAGAGGGTCTCCTGGAGGGGGAAATACTAATGGGTAATACCACTATGTTCTATTTCTATGAGGTATCCAGCTTATGAAATGTTTTCACACACAGTGTCTTATTTAAGCCTTACAACAACGTTGTGTCCATTTTACAGACGACAACGGGCTCCGAGAGAGCAAGAGGCCTGCCTGGTATTGCACAGGAAGTGGAGAGGCGTGGAACAGCGTGGTTCTTCCCAGCGCGCCCCAGCTGCCTGGCCTGGGCAGACCCTGCTGACGCTGTGCCCGGCTCTTCTCTCCCTCCTTTGACTCTGACTGCTTCCATTTGTTCTGATTTGCTTCATTTGGGGCCCACCCTCCACTGACACAGATTCCCGGGGCTCTCTGCCCACGCCAGCCCTTCACCATCCCTTTCTGAGCACTGACTTCCTTTCCTGGCCCTCCTGCCTTGGTGGAACCCCACCATCACTCGAAGGCCAGTGGGGCAGCTCTTCACGCCCTCTCCACCCCAGCTGCCCCCTTAGCTTGTCACCGCTGGGCAGGGGAAGAGTGGACAACTTGCGGACAGTCGAGTGTAAGCAGAGGTTGGCTGCTCTGGGAAATCCAGGAGTGGGTAAGGAGGTTGGGACGTCATTATCAAGCCCGTAGAATTGTAGGCCTTGTCAGGCAAGGGGACCTAGGGTGACCAGCCCTCCGAATCTGCTTGGAACTCTCCCAGTTTTAGCACTCAAAGTCTCATGTTCTGGAAAACCCCTCAGTCCTGGACAAACTGGGGTGGTTGGTCACCCTAAACCTACCACACTCCCTCCTCTCCTCCCAAATACTATTCATACAGCTTAATTTTGCCAGAGTCTGCTGTTTGGCTGCTTCCTCCATCAACCTACTTCTCCATCTGCCTTGCCTCCTGGGAGACATGTCCGTCTGTCCGTCTCCTCACACAGTCCTGCTTTGCGAGGGCTCGAATGCCTCTCTGTTGGGGGTGTAAGTGGAGCCTTCCAGGGAATGGGGAAGGGGAGCAGGAACAAGAACAGGGTCTTGTGTAGGTCTCAGTGGGGGCCAAGGACACCCTTAATCCTCTCCTTGACTCTGGTCCCCGGGAAGCGTCCCAGGAGCCCATCCTCTTGGCTCTCACAATCAGAACTCCTGCATCCACATTCACCATTGTAGTGGGTTGAATTGTGGCGCCCAAAAGATATGTCCAAGGCCTAATCCCCAGTACCTGTGAATGTGACCATATTTGGAAATAGGGTCTTGGCTGAGGTCATCCTGGACTTAGGGTGAGCCCTAAATCCAATGTCTGGGGTCCTTGTAAGAGGGAGATTTGATACACAGAGAGACACAGAGGAGAAGGCCACGAGAAGATAGAGGCAGAGATGGGAGAGATGCTGCCACAAGCCAAGGAATGCTCGGAGCCCCGAAGCTGGGGAGGCATTTTCCCTTAGAGCCTTTGGAGGGTGTGGCCCAACTGACACCTTGATTTCAGACTTCCGGCCTCAGAATTGTGAGAGAAACGATCCCTATTGTTTTAAGCCCCGCGTTAGTGGTAATTTGTCACGGCAGCCCTGACTGAGAATCACGGCTACTACTTTCTTGTCTGGACTAGGCAGTGCCCCTCAAACATCCAGGGGGTCATTTGTTTTGAGATGAGTGTGTCTGGAGAGGAGAGAAGAGGACACCAATGGCAGGGCTGGGGACCCAGATTTCCCCCTTGTTTCTGGCCCTGCCATCTGACAGGGCTGTTGTGAGTGTCAGGTGACATAACGCATGTTGACATCTTTGTTTTTTTGGTCCTGCTCATGGTCGAGCTCTTTGAGGCTGTCAGTTTCCTCAGAGCCAAATCTCACTGTGCTTGGAAGCTAAATGAACGCCTTTGTGAATGGTTAATGAAGGCAGCCTTGTTTTCCTATGCGTTGGAATGATGCAGAATGTGGCCCAGAGGCCGGGGGCATGGACTGGTCTCCGCAGGCAGTGGCCTGTGTGCAGGTGGGCACCTGCCTGGCGAGGCTATGGGGAGTTGAGACCTTACCTTGTACTTGGTACCCAGGTTCAAGCAAACGTGCTTCTTTGGGTAGATGAAGTGGAAGATGATCTTTTCCTGGCTCCTTATTTGTACCTTGATGTACCGGTTGATTTTCAAAGAGATGGACCGGAACGGGGGTGCGTGGACGTGGAGGCCCAGATCCCACCAGTTCCAGGCCAACTGGCGTTTGTTTTGTGGGAAGTAGTAGCACAGGGTTTGGCTCAGGTTCAACCTAGAGCAAGAAGGCATCAGGCAGCCACAGCGCTTGGCCCTGGGGCTAAGGGGCAGAGCCTCTCTGTGGCCACTCAGGCCTGCCCCTCCTCTCCCTCCCTCCTTCCTCTCTGGCTCACAAAGAGGCTGATAGGGGCTTGGCAGGTGGGAGTTCCAGTATGGAGGGTGAACCATATTGGAACTTCTTCAGCCCTGACCGTGTCCATGTTCAGTCTCCTCTTGTGCCCCCATTCTCTCCTTTCAGTCCCTGGGTCACACGAGCTCTTTACCTCGTCACGGCTTTGCTATGCTGTTCCCTCTGCCTGGAATGGTCTTCCCACCCTGCATGGCATGGCTGGCTCCGCTTACCTGTCAGGTCTCAGCTTAAATGCTGCCTCCTCAGAGAAGCCCTGTCCTGACCAGTCCCTCCGATTCCCTATATGAGTCACCGTCTCGTCCCTTGTTATTTTCCTCCTTATAATTTACTGCTATATGCAGTTGATTCTTGTTATCCGTGGTAGTTAGGTTCTATAACATCACCTCAAACACAGAGTTAGTTAATGGATACTGACGTATATATGTCTATATCTCTCCAACATAGATAATCTTAAAGCCTAAAAACAACAAATCGTGGAAGATTCCAACTGGCCCCAGAGCTGGAGCTTCTTGCACTATGCTGCCCTGCTCCCTCCCATCTCCATCCTCTGGTCACCTCTGTAGGAGCTGAAGCCAGAAGGTGGCATGTGGCCTTGTTTAGCCTTAGCCGGGAGTGTGTGCATTAAGAGACTCAAAATTTTCACTACTCTGTGCATGTCCGTGACTCCATGTACATATAAATGTACCTATTTCCCCGGGAGCAGTGAGTTCAGTATTTGCTCATTAAGCGTTCACAGCAACTCTATACATTGATAACTACTGCAAATCATGACAATTGGCTGTACTTGTTTATCATCTGTTCACCGCCGCTAAAATGGAAAGGCAAGTGTGGTCCCGGCGGGCAGCGTTCCCTGATGAAATCCTGCTGCCCAGAGCTGTGCCTGGCTCCCAGGTAACCAGGAGTCAGATGAGTGAGGGCGGATGGGTTTCTCCTTCATCCAGCCCAGGCCCCACTCTCCTCTGAGCTGTTCTTTCTTGGTGTTTCAAACCCACCATGTCTCTCTGGCCCTGGCTTCTGCTTTTTGAACCCCACCAGGGCTCTCCCCAGACTCTGTGCTGTTGGGGCAGTGACTTCCCTCGGGGATCGAATGCAGAGGGGAAGAGAATCTGAGACCCGGGCTAGTCAGAAGGAAGGTTTGGGGAGCCTGGATCACTCGGGCCATGGACCAGGTCTCGCCCGGGCTGTTCAGGGGCCTTGTAGGTCAGCGAAGGGTAGCCTTGTTCACCTCCAATAAGGGGAACCTCCTAGTCACTCCCAAATCCTAGATTCTCCTGCTGTCCCCATTGCCCATGGAACAAAGTGCCAACTCCTAAGTCCCTTCACCATCGGGCTGCAGCCTGTCCAAACTCATTCCTCTACTTAGACAAGAGGCTGCAAGCACGAACACAAATTAAAAACCTGGGCTCTGGAGCCAGGATCTCTAGGTTCTAAGCCCAGCTCTGACGCTTGTAAGCTGCGTGACCTTGGGCCAGTCACTTAGGCTCTCTATGCTTCAGTTCTAACTGGAAAATGCAGATAATAATAGTACTTTATTCATAGGGCTGTTGTGAAGATTAAATGCCCACACATAGCAATAACTTGGCAACATTAGAATTTTCTTATTATCATCGATGGAGAGGAGGGGAGGGAGCAGAATCTTCTCTCACTCTGCAGGGGAGCGGATCCCTGCCAGCTTCTAACCCGTTAAATGGCTCCCATCAGAGTTCTCACACTAGGCCCTCCCTCTCCCCCGTGTCAGAGGTCCGCCCCTGCCCAGGGGACCGTCTCTGAGCTAAGGCTCCCTCAGGAAAAGGGGGTGTAGAACACCCAGAAATGTCTGAATCTGAAAGATCCTCCTCAGGGGTGTAAAGACCCCAAACTGTGGAACAGGTGGAACCCACCCACCAGGGACCCAAGTTCAGGCCGGTCTGGGGCCCCTATCGTGTGGGACCCCTGAAGCCTGGTGGGAAGCCTGGTCTGAGATTCCTCCCGTGTGAGGCCTGGAGGTTGGGAGTGATGCTGGGGTTTAGTTTCCACACACCCAGCAAGCTCCAGCTGTGCCTTCTGCCTTCCCCGAGGAGACGGAAATCAAAAAGGACCCAGGGAATGTCCAGTGCTTGAAACAGCTTGGCTCGGGATCCTTCCCAGGGCCTGTGGTGCAATGGAGGAGCCCTCTGTCAGCGCGGACATGGGGCTGGAACTCGGGGAGCAGCCATGGAAATTTCTGGCCGGGATTAGGGTCTGCGGGCCCTGGTGGAGCAGCTTGGTGCTCCCAAATGACCTGGAGGGTCTTTTCCACAAAACCATTCTCCCAGTGACAGCAGGACTCCAGTTCTGACGATGAATTGCCTCAGGCACCAAGTCCTTCTGCTATGGGATCACGTTTTTCTCTGGTGTCACTGCCCCTGGGGAAGGAACCAGCTCGGGGGTGGGGGAGCCCATTCTGCCCTGCGGTATGACTTTTGGGGGTTTAGGGGAACGTACACAGGGACAGTCCCTCTCTCATCCAGGTCTCCGTTGCCTGAAATGCCATCAGTAGAGCCATCTTCCTTTGGTTTAAGCCAAACTAGAGCACGACCCAGGTAAGACGAAATTGCCCTTGGGGGAGACAGTACAGAAAGGTTTGGCAACTAACTGTTTACAGTTGAGGTGGAGAGGCTGCTGAGAGCAAGCGAGCAGCAGGCCTGTGGGCAGAGGGGCCAGGGCCTGCCAGGGGAATGAGGGGCAGGAGCTCTTCTCTTCTGCCATTGAGCAGGCTTGTCCAGCACCAGGAAGGAACGGCAAGAAAAAAATGACAGTGACACTGTGGGGATAGGAGTTGGGGGCTCTCCTGCTGTGGGGGCAGCTGGGGAGCAAGGAGGGAAAGGCAGGGGCTGCCTGGTGGGAGGGCAGAGGGGCAGGCCAGTGAGGTCTCCCTGGGGGTGTCCTTGGCCTTGACCCACAGCCCTGTAGACAGGATGCTGCATGGGCCATTTGTCGAGATTTGTGAGGCCCACTCTGAGCCTAACTGGTTTGCTTTCAGCACTGGACAGGCTCCTAGTTCTAAGCTGCCCCCATTTTCTCCAGTGGTGGAGGAGCTCCGGGTTGGAAGGGAAAGCCACCAGTATGCCTCTCGCTCTTGAAAACCCACTGGTCATGAAGTGGTGAGTACAGTTTCGGAAAAACTTCCAAGGCAAGAAGAAAGACAGCAGGTCTCAAGGAGAGAGATGGGAGCTGAGAAGTTAGGGGCCCCTGGACCATGAAGAGGCTATGAGGCCTGGAAGCAAAGCTGCTCTGGGGAAGAGAGATTGAACCACTGGTCACTGCCGTCTGCCAGGACAGGACATCTGGGCTCATTTCCTCAAGAAGTTGAGGCTTTCCTGGAATCCCAGCAACCGTCTGGGGTGTCAGCGCAACAGCCATCCACTCCTGACCAGAGGGGAGGACTGCGGACTGGGGGTAGCTCTCTGTGGATTTTGATGAGGGCACAGATGGATTCTCTCAGTCTCCTGTCTTTATCTTAAGACCCTGAGTGAGTGCCACAGACGGGGCAGTGGAGGGCATGCTGACCTGGGCTCCCACAGCCAGCTGACCCACATGATCATCTGGGAAGCTTTCAAAGAATGAAGACCTTCAGCCCTACCCCAGACCAACTGAGTGAGAAGCTTGAGGGTAGGAGTCAGCCCTTCCCCAGCTCTGAGCATCATCCTGCCCCTTGGGTTTTAACGGCTTGAGATTCAGGGATAAGATGGGGTGTCTCTTGCATACTTTGATAATTTTTAAAAAACGCTTTATTTTAGGCTGAGACAAGATGTCATAAAACTACTTGCCTGTAGCTTTATGTATGGCTCAGGGCAAGTGAGCCATCATATTCTCTGAGCCTAAGTTTCCTTATCAGTAGATTTCCCCAAGGTCTCTCTCCTGGCCCTAAAATTAAGCGTGAGCAGGAAAGGAGACTCACTATATGTAGCCAGATATCGCTTGAGACAATTAACTGAGTTTCTTGCCCCGCTCCTGGTGCTTCTGCCATCTAGTACCTTCTTCTACCTTTCAGACATCATCTTCTACACAAAGGGCCCTCACGGAGGACAAATATCTCTGAGAACAAGTAGTCAACTAGGAAATGACGTTGAAGAAACTCAAAGAATATTTAAGAAAACAGTCTTAAAAATCAATGCCTGGAGACCGAGAATACTTTTTGGAATTAGAAAAAAAAAAAATTGGGGGGCTGGCCCCGTGGCCGAGCGGTTAAGTTCGCGCGCTCCGCTGCAGGCGTCCCAGTGTTTCGTTGGTTCGAATCCTGGGCGCGGACATGACACTGCTCATCAAACCACGCTGAGGCAGCGTCCCACATGCCACAACTAGAAGGACCCACATCGAAGAATATACAACTATGTACCGGGGGGCTTTGGGGAGAAAAAGGAAAAAATAAAAATCAATTAAAAAAAAAAATTGGGCTTTGACTACCAAGAAGAAAGAAAGTATAAAGTTGATCCAAGGTAATATGCATTTCCCTCTCCATGACCACTTAGAATGGAAGGGGAGGAGGAAATCCTGAAAAGAGAGTGTGCTCACCCCAGAGAGATGGAGAAAAATTTTGAAGTGACTGAATTACTTTGAATCACTAGGATGAAGTTTCCCCCCATTACCAGAAATGGGAACTTAAAATGAAGTTCGGGTACAATAAAATATTTAGAAGCTGCATTTTTGTGTACAATACATGTGTCCCCAAAACACTTACCACACCCTCTTCTCCGAGGCCCCCAGAACTGGGTCTTTCCAAGGTAATTCTCATGAGGTTCGACTCTCAAGAAGTGCAGAGGAGAGGAAGCCAGTAGGAGCGGTCGCTGTGAGTGTGTGGTTGCTCTTTCACCCATGGGGAAGCAATGGTGCAATAAGGACAGTGTGCCTTCTCTGAGGTCAAGGACTTGTCTTACTGGTCCATCATGATACCCATCTCCCCGTTTCCAACATGTGTGAGTCGGATGAATGAATTCACAAGGGAATAAAGACACAGACTTACCCAGTGAGGGGGAAGGCTGTGTAGACTGGGAGTCAAACCTTAACCACACTGCCTCTGCATGGGGAGGATGGTTTGGGACTCACGACCCAAGCTTACCGGATTTCTCTGTTTTCATCATAGAAGGTGGCATGGCCAGAGCTGCTGACAAGAGCCCGAACATACTTTTCTTTACTGTCTTCCAGAATGATGTATGTGAACACTGTCTCTTTCGTGCTGAGGACAAGCATAGCCAGGTTTCCTGATGGGTAACTGGGAGATGGTTAAGGCACAAGCAGTCCCTTGGGACCCCTGGACAAGGCAGAGCCCTTTGGAGGACACAGGCCTCAGTAAAACACATGCCTCAACCCCGAATCACAGACATTTTAGGTGCCATATGTGTCAATATGAGTATACCCGTTCTCCAGTGGATACTATATCTGGCCTGATCCGTCAGGAAAGAGAATTTGGAAGACTTTCTCACTGGGGTAGAGAATTAATTTTCCATCACCTTTATGTACCTGGAAAGAAGAGACAAGCCTATGGAAAGTGCACGGTGCTGATGGTCCCAGTTCAGAGCACGGTGTTGGCACTAGAGTACTTGGGACTTGTCTACTGACTTTCTGTTGCCCACATGCCACCCTACCCATCACTACCACACCATCTCCACCATCAGCTTCCTGGGGAATCTGAAGAGGAAACCTCTCAGGGCTTCAGTACTTGTCCATGTGATGAGGAGGCTGAAATGGATTACTGTGTGTGTGTAGATTTTAAACTATCTTTCAGTCTCTCTAATGGTTATTGGTTACATGCGTTTCCTAGGGTTGCCATAACAAAGTACCATAAACTGGGCAGTCTACACCTGCAGCCATTGATTCTCTCACAGTTGTGGAGGCCGTAGGTCTGAGATCAAGGTGTCAGCAGGGTGGATTCTTTCCGGAGGCTCTGAGGAAGCATCTCTTCCACGTCTCTCTCCTGGCTTTTGGTGATGGCCCTCGATCCTTGTTCCTTGGCTTATTCGTGCATCACTCCAATCTCCACCTCCGTGTTCACCTGGCTTCTCCCTGTCTCTGTGTCTTCACGTGGCCGTCTTCTTATGAGGACACCAGACATTGGATTAGGGGCCCACTGCATTCCAGTATGACCTCATCCTAACTAACTACATCCTCAAAGGCCAGTTTTCCAAATAAGGTCACGTTCTGCGGCACTGGGGGTTAGGACTTGAACATATCTTTTTGGGAGGACACAGTTCAACCCATAACGTAGGTATTTTCAGGTTTTTAATTTCTTCTTTAATCAGTTTTGGTGAGTTATATTTTTCTAGGAAATTGTTCATTTTTTGTAATTTTTCAAATTTGTCATAAAAATTTTGTCATATAATGTTTAAAAAAATCCTCCACTATCTCTGTAGTTGTGTCCTCATCTTCATTCTTTATATTATTAATACCTTCTTCCTTTTTTTTCTGGATCAAACTTGTCTGATGATTTGCCTATTTTACTAGTCTTTTCAAAGAACCAGCTTTTGGTTTATTTATTCTATTATTTCCTTGTTTTCTAGTGTATCAATTTCTGTTCTTATTATTGATATACTTCTACTTTCTGTGGGTTTCTATATTACTCTATTTTATTTTTGTAATTATTTGAGTTGAATGTTGAGCTCATTGGTTTTCATCTTTCTTCTTCTTCATGGTCCCCTTCCTCTTCCTTCTTCTTTCATATAAACATTTAAAGCTATAACATTTGTCTCAAAATATTCTTTCAACTGTTTCCCACAAGTGAAGATACTTACCTTTCATTCCATTCTAAGTATTTTCAAATTTCCAATATGATTTATTCTTTGACACAGAAACTATTTACAAGTGTGTTTTTAAATTTGCAAATGTACGTGCTTTTGGTTGTGCTATTATTATTACTAATTAGAAAGTGTTGGGGTAAGAGGGCACAGTCTCTACGATATCAGCTCTTCAGTGTTCACTGAGACTTGTTGTGTGGCCTGGTGTGTGATCAATTATTGGAGCTGTTTCACGGGCCCTTGAAAAGGATGCATGTCCTCCAGCTGTCTCGTGTCCCCAGGGGTGTAGAACCCGGGCCTCTGGATTAACAGGACTCTCTGTTCTCTTCTTCCCACCCCTCCCTTCCAAGCACCCCCACCTCACCACACCCTGCTCACACTCTCACTCTTTTGGTTTTTCCGTTTCTATTTCAGGTATTGATTATTCCCTTACTTTCTGACACACTCTTCTTTGTGTTTAAAAGGACGCTTTTTACATTTCATCTAAATTTCCCGGGTGTTTGTAGCAGGAAGACTCTTCAGGTCATCTACAATCCCACATTCCTCTAATCAGGAGTAAGATCAGTGGTTTTCAAACTATTATTTTTCTTTGTGAGGAAAATTTGCCCTGAGCTAACATCTGTTGCCAATCTTCCTTTTTTTTTTTTTTGTTTTCTTTGAGGAAGATTAGCTCTGCGCTAACATCTGTGCCAATCTTCCTCTACTTTGTACGTGGGACGCCTCACAGCATGGCTGTGTAGGTCTGCACCCAGGATCTGAACCTGTGAACCCAAGCTGCCGAACCGGAGCATGTGGAACTTTAACCACTCAGCCACAGGTCCGGCCCTTCAAACTATTATTTTTCCAGTCGAAGCATCCCTTGTTCAAGAAAGCTTACAGCAGAATGCCCAAATCTAAGACAATAAAAGAAAGAGATGCACCTCTGTGTGGGGAGGGGCTGCTGTGGGCTCTCTAGGTCACAGCCTTTAAATGCCCAGGAAGCTGGGTGTCCAGCGAACACCACTTTGCAAGGTGATGCTCACTGTGTTGCCGACACATTGGGAGCTCTTTCTCCACACCAGCACTGCGTTAAACGCTTTCCTTGCACAACACAATGACCCCCAAAAGTAGCACTATTTCAGAGAGGTTAAAAGACTTACCCAAAGTTATCTGGTGAGAGGAGAGCCAGACTCCAGCAATCAGCTCCCCTCCTTCCCCTGTAAGGCCTGCGGGCTTGTCTGTGGAAACATGCTGCCTCCCATCATTAAGCTCCCAGGTACCTCGCGCATTCAGTCTATAAATCTTGCTCTTTTGTTTTTTTAACCTAAAAAAGTGCTTTGTAAGGACATCCATGCTTGATTTGTTTTTGAAGGCTTGTAAGAAACTTCTAGATATTGCTCATGGGAGAGGATATTTGTATTTTAGGTCCTCTTTTCAAAAGGCACCTGAAAGCCAGACTTTGTCAAGATGCTTTCTGCTTCTCAAATTCACTTGTCATGTCATGATATTTTCCTAAAGATAAACACTCCATGGTAAAGGAAGAGCTCGGACACAGAGGGGGAGATGTCCCATTTTCTCTCACTGGGAAATAGATAATCAATGGCACATCTCAAAGCCTACCTCTCATCATCATTTGCTTGGGGACAGAGGATGAGGTTAAGCAACAACAGATAAGAAAGGAGACTACATCTCTGGCCCGTCCTTCAGTTCTACTGGGGAGAAGAGAGCACCTCACAGGCAGGACCCTGAGCTGTGCGATAGCTGCCACCTGTCCGTGAGATCGCCCTGCTGCCGTCTGTCTGGGAGCAATCCTGGACTGCTGTGGAGCTGCTGGCTCCCGGGCTGGCTGGGCTGGATTCTGCCTGAGCATCAGCACACATTCATGAACAGTGCTACCTGATTCAGCAAACTATTTGGAATTGATTGCCCATTTATAAAAACCAAAACACAAGCAAATGTCCCACTCCTCTTGGGCCTTTTGGGCAGCCCGATGTGGATGGTGGGTTATGAAGGATCCTCTGGTTAGAGATCTGGGTGAAAACCTTCCCCTGGGAGGATGTTCAAGATTGGTTGGGGGACAGAGAACACAGGAGCAACAGAGCCAAGGCAGGACAAGGCAGAGAGTGTGGGAAGAAGGGGGAGTTCACCAGGCTGATTGGAGCAAGAAACCAAGTAAGGTTTCATTAATGGATTGGGGGGAGGCCAGGGGAATGAGAGAGCCGAAAGCCTTCTCTGAGGGCTGCCAACACCCTTATCACTCATTGTCTGTTATGACCTGGAGCATCCCCTGACTCTCCCTTAACCCCTCTGTCCATAGGAGTTCTGACTGGTCCCACTGACTTCCCTTCCACATGCAGGCTCAAGAGGTGAGGGGACACTGAACTTCCATTCCTTCTCTGGAGGCTGAAAGAGTTCACACCTTGGTTGACAGTGTCAGTTTCTGGTTCTCTTTCATTTCTGCCACAAGTGAGGCCACGCTCATCATTTTAAGACTTTTCTTTTTAGGAATATTAGCCCTGAGCTAACATCTGCCACAAATCCTCCTCTTTTTGCTGAGAAAGACTGGCCCTGAGCTAACATCC
The DNA here is from genome assembly GCF_041296265.1 of Equus caballus. Taxonomy (NCBI): domain Eukaryota; kingdom Metazoa; phylum Chordata; class Mammalia; order Perissodactyla; family Equidae; genus Equus; species Equus caballus. Next base: position 45,506,815 of record NC_091700.1, on the reverse strand, counting down.
GTGCCCATCTTCCTCTACTTTATATGTGGGATGGCTGTCACAGCATGGCTTGACAAGTGGTGCGTAGATCTGCACGTGGGATCCGAACTGGCGAACCCCGGGCCACTGAAGTGGAACCTGCGAACTTAGCCCCTGCGCTACGAGGCTGGCCTCCATCATTTTAAGATTTTTGATTGCTTTGCTACTTAGTGCAAACTGTTTGCATTTTCCTCTGGACACACAGCAGGAGTACACTTCCCAGCCCTCTTGCATCTAAATAGGATCATGTGACTTGTTTTGGTTAGCGGAATTTAAGCCGGGACCCTGTTTTCACTTCCTGTCCATGCAATTGGACACAAAGAACTCCAAGATGGTGGAGACCCATGATGAAAGAGCCCAGATCTCTGAGAGCCAGCCTTAAAGAGAGCCATTCAAAGAGCTATGAGATTCAAATCAGACATGACTGAGCAAGAAACATGCATTTGATAGCTTTGGGAATTGTTAGTTTCAGCAGCTAATTAGCATTGCCCTGACTAATGTGGGCTCTATGTCCATGCGACAGTCATTTCAATTTTTCTGGTTCTCATTTCAATTGTAAAGTGAAAATAATGATACCACACTTACCCCCCATGACTGTCGGGAAAAGCTAAGTTTACGTTATATGTGGAAGTGCTTTCTAACCTGCACGGTGTTACATGATGTGAGTTTCCATTAGCCTTCTTGTGTTCTCCAATTTAGTAAATGAGAACATTGCATTTACTCAGCTGCTCAGGCCAAAATTCTTAGATTCATCCTTTTGTCTTCTCTTTCTCTCACACCTCATCTCCAATTCAACAGGGGGCCCTCTTGAGTCTTCCTTCAAAGAATATCCCAAATCGGCCTTCTCACCACCTCTACTGCCACCACCCCAGTAGAGATGCTCATTGTCTCTCACTTGAATTGATGCCCTGGGCTCCCAGCTGGATTTTATGCCTTTATTCTTACCCCCTTAAACCTATTCTCCACACAGCAGGCAGAAAGATCCTTCCAGAGCATAAGTCATATGATGTTCCTCCCCTGCTCTAGACCCTCCAATGACGTCACATCATCCTTAGGATAAAATCCAAAGTCTTACTATGACCCACAAGGCTCTACCTGATCTCGGCATCCAAGCACATTCCCTATCCCTCTCTCACTTGCTCATAGCTGTCCTTGAGGCAAAGGCCTCAGGGCTTTTGCACTTGTTGTGCTGCCCAGCGTGGCCTTCCCCTAGGTATCCACAGGGCTCACCCCCTCATTTTATGCACACCTAGCCTCGAATAGCATGTCCTTGACTGCTCTGCAGGTATGAGAGCAACTCCTCTCTCAGCGCAAGAACTCAAGAGCTCCTTACACTGCCTTTCCCCCATGGCACCCAGCAAGACCTGACATAGCAGTGAACAGTACTTTTGTATATTGACTGTCTCTTCAACCAGAACATAAGTTCCAGGGGCACAGGGCCTTTGTTTTGTTTATCCTTGGATCTCCAGCACCGAGAAGAGGGCCTGGGGCATAGCGGGTTCTAATATCTATTTACAGAAGGCATGAAGTCTATCACGTCTTTCTAATTCCCGCCTCAAGGCCCCTTTGTTGAGCTCCGGACCTGATTAGTAGCTCACTCTGAATGACTCTAATATCTTGAGGCTAGTTTTCACTCATGACTTTATAGTGTCCATCTTTATAAATACACCGTGTGATGGATTTTTAAAAATAGGCTTTGCTTTCCAGAACAGGTCACAGCAAAATTGAGCGGAAAGTACAGAGATTTCCTTAAAACCCCCGTCCCCGCAAACGTACACAGCCTCCTCCGTTATCAACATCCCAAAGCATAACATACATTCTTACAGTCAATGAACTTACACTGGCACATCATTATCACCCAAAGTCCATAGTTTACACTGGGGTTCACTCTTGGTGTCGTACATTCTATGTGTTTAGACAAATGTATAATGACATGTATCCATCACTACAGTATCAGACAGAGTATTTTCACTGCCCTAAAAATCCTCTATGCTCCGCCCATTCATCCCTCCACCCCAACCCCTGGCAACCACTGATCTTTTCGCTGTCTCCATAGTTTTGCCTTTTCCAGAATGTCATATAGCTGGAATCATACAGTATGTAGCCTTTTCAGATTGTCTTCCTTGACTCTCTATATTGGATATATTGGATACATTTTTCTTGTTTGTATTCACATTGTGTATTGGTCCTGACAGCTCCCTGATGGTCTGTACATGTCTCACTTGAGCCAAAAAAACCTACACAAAGTAAAAATGCCAGTGCATGGCCTCACTTACCTTAGTCTCGACCTTTACCCATTCTGTATCTACTTCTAATTTCTTCTTATGACGAACAACACGATTAGTCTTTTTGACTTCTCTCACAGGCTCCTTGACTTGTGCTGGCTGACTCAATAAACGAAATGTGATAGTCTCTGCAGCTTTGGTGTTGAGTAGGACTTTAGTAGAAAAGAGAAAGAAAACTTAGATCTATTTCTCTTAAGGTGCCTGAGGGTTTAAGATATGGGCCATATTCCCCCAAGTAAAGGAGGCTGCCAGGGAGTAGAAAGAGCAAGCCTTTGGAGAGAGACATGTAGGGGCTGAATTTCCAGCTCTCTCATTTTCTTTCGTTGAACACACATTTATCACGGGCCTACAGTGTGCCAGCCCAGTGTTGGATGCTAGATACCATGGTGAAGACCACCCAGTCCAGAGATGTGAGGAGTGTGTGTGGGGGAACATGCCAGCCACATGCCAATAACAAGCATGGCTGCTAATTCTGTTAACTGAAAACTTAGGCTATCGTGGGGAGTTGTTAAAAAAAGGAAACAGATCTTAAACATGTTATTTTAACTTAAAACATAAATGTGTATGAGCGTACCATTTTTAAACGCAGGGCAAGGTCTTTCCTTTGTGTGTGGTCTGATGATGGGCTCTGTGATCACTTTTGCTCAAACCACATTCATAATTTATTATCTATAATTTTCAGTCTTGGCGAGTTCTAAATAGTCTGAATGCAGAATTACAAACTTTAAAAAATTTTTCTATATATTCTCCAATCTTTTATGTATGTTTTGGTCCACATCTAGTTCAAAGAAATTTTTTTTAAAGCTATTTTCTTATTGAGTTTTCTTAAAGCATTCAATTTAGTTTTCATAGCAAGAACGTCTCTTTTTATCTTCATTTCTGTTCATTTTAGTAACAGTTGAATTTTGGAACTAAACTACCATGGACAAACTAGGGACAATGCTCGCTCCCAGTGACTCTGGGTCGGTGTCTGACAATCAGCGGGAGCAGCCGTGGCTGGAGCAGTGAGGAGGGACTTCCAGCTGGTCAGTATCAGCCAGGACACTCTTCACGGTAAAAGGCGGCTGGGTCTCTCAACAACTAGTTTAGGGGGAGGTCAGTTAAGAGAGCTTAGTTGTTTCACCATTGGGGGTCAACACAGTGTTGGAAGAGGTCATGGAGAGGACGTGACCGCTAGTTGACTGCGATTGGAGGCTGCTCAGCTTTCCCCTGTCCTTGGAATGTACGTTCTCCCCACCGTGACCACGGTGAGAGCTGTTTTCAAGGATGCAGCCTGGAGAATAATGTGTTGTTGAGACCATCTGGACTGAATATGTGACTGAAGCCAGGCAGGGCCTCTAGATAAACTTGAAGATGCTGGCGAGTGGGTGCGGAGACCTCCTTGTCCTGTGGCCACCCAAGAGAAGCCTCCTATGTCAGTCCCCTTGCTTCGGAAGCCTGCCCCTTACCAATCTGGAGTGGTCTGCCTGTTCCTCGGTTTCTCCTTGCCCTCTGAGTACGGGGGCCAGTTTTAAATTTCACCGGGCTAACTCCTGAGTTTGCAAACCAACACACAGGGTGCCATGGAGCTCCCTGGAGGGAACTCAACCCGTCCTGGAGGTTGAGGGGAACTTCTCATGGAAGTTAAGTCTCTAAAGTGCAAGGGGGAGTTCCCAGCATAAGGACTGTATGGTTGAAGGCTGGAGTGGGAACGGGCTAGTGGTGCCAGGTGACTCAGGAGAGCAGGCAGGGCTAGTTCATTCCTTTATTCACTCACTCAGGAAAGATCTACTGTGCACCTGTGTGCCAAGAACTACCCTAGGTATCAGGGATGCCATGGTCCCTGCCGTCCATTCTAGCAGGGGAAATAGATGCTGAAGAAGTGAACAGATAAAAGTGTCCTACACCAGATGGCTAGGAATGCTCTGAAGAAAAATTAAGCAGGGTGAGAAGGATGGAAAATGCTGTGCATGCTCGTGTGCATGAGTATGTGCACACACAGGTTTATAAAGAGCAGTGGAGAGACTATTTCTGAGAAAGTGACATTTAAGCAGAGACCCAAATAAAGTGAGGGAGTAAGCCGCAAGGATGTGGCAGAGAGGACTGCCCTAGGCGGAGGAACAGCAAGTACACAGGCCCTGTGGCCGTGGATGCCTGGCCTATTGATGAATAACAAAAAAGCCAGTGTGTCTGGAGAGGAAAAAAGGAAGGCCTTCTAAATTGCAGGAGGAATAGGGGCATTTTCCTGGAGGCAATGGAGGGCCAATGAAGAGTTTTAAAAAGATTATGGTGGAAACAATGTGAAGAAAAGACTGAGAGAGGAGAAAATGGGAGTCCGGGAGACAAAGGAGATCTTCCAGGGGAGAGAGGAAGGTTCTGAGGGGGTGTCAGTGAGAATGCAGAGAGGGTGGGATGGGGTCAGGGAGGAGAATCAAGGACCACGGCACTTCTGAGGAGCTCCAGAGGCCACTAATCAGAGCTCCGAGAGGGAGCTTTTCCTCAGGAAGGCGAGGAGAGAGAGGCGGGCAGGGGCAGGGGCGCTTGGAGATCTCTGTAAGAAGTGTGGGAGCGAGTCTCAGTCTCCCTCTGAGGAGCACCTTCTGCAGGGCTAGCTTACAGAATCGTCATGATTTGTCAGAGAGGAAAAGCTGAAGTGAGCCCAGCCTCTGTTCCTGAGCACCAATTAGAAATTAAGAGCGTGCATTTCTGAAATGGCAGTGATAAAAGAGGACCTCTATATGCTCATTTCTTTTCCCTGTCAGAATGCTAAAATCACAGACATTCTGGTTTGTGTTGCACGTTGGCTCTGCCTTTATTAGTGGGAGGCTTTAGGCTGCTTTTCTTTTCTTTTTTTTTTTGAGGAAGATTAGCCCTGAGCTAACATCTGCTGCCAATCCTCCTCTTTTTGCTGAGGAAGACTGGCCCTGAGCTAACATCTGTGCCCATCTTCCTCTACTTTACATGTGGGACACCTACGACAGCATGGCTTGCCAAGTGGTGCCATGTCCGTACCCGGGATCTGAACCGGGGAACCCCAGGCCGCTGAAGTGGAACGTGGGCACTTAACCACTACGCCAGCAGGCCAGCCCCGAAATGTTACCTTTTTTATATAAAAAAGTTCAAACCTTCTAGGCTTCAGTTGTCCAGAAAGGCAGGGAGTGGGCAGGGGTGGTGGTGAGGCACTATGGGGAATCTGGCCCTATCAAATTCCACTCTCCAGTTGGAAGTTCTACCCTGGGCATGGGACAGTAGAGTGTCCTGAAAGGCCACAATTTCCCAAAAGGTGCAAAAAAATCATGCATGCCTACATCTTTTCAAAGAACACTTATTGAGTGCCTACTGCATGCCTTGCTGAAGTGCCAAGGAATGAAAGACACAGGTGTCTTCAGCCCAGAGGGAACAGAAATATAGGCAGTGACAAGTATAGCATAATAAGTGTATTAGACATTTGTTGCTGTGTTTTTGGCTGCTAAGCATGAAGCCCCCTCCTTGTTTTGGGGGTACCACATTGTGTGAGTCTTGGTGGGAGGCAGGGCCCTCTCGCTATAGAAACTGAAAGTGGTGATTCCTTCTTCTCCCTGCACTAACTCCAACGAGGACATGAGACCTAGGCTGAGAAGCCTCCCACTTTTTCTTCTCCAGTCACACTAGCCTTTCGTTGTTCATTGAACATGCCAATGGCATGAATACTAGTTTTGTCCTGAGAGGTCTTGGGCAGAGTGTGGCTCATGTGCACACAATAGCTGGGTGATCTCAGGCAAGTCACTTAGCCTTTCTGAGCCTTAGTTTCTTTATCCTACTTCACATGATTATGAAGATTAATTTGAATCAGAGAGTGCATATGAAAGTACTTAGCCCCTAGCAGTTATTCCATAAGAGTTAGGTCAGGGGCATAAATTGGTATTAGGGGACTGGAGCACTGTCTTAGGAGGGAATCTGAGGCCGCCTTGGCTCAGCAAGAAAAAGTATCATGACTGATTAGCTATGTCTGCCATGGGTATGGTTGCCAATTCTATGTTTGTTGGATCCAGTAACCTGAAAGATGTTCCATATGGTGGTTTTGAATTTCTGAATCAAGTAGCCTGATAGGTTAAGCTCTTGGTCCAAGTTTTTCATGATTAGACCCTAAAACTGGCAACCTCCATGACTGGGAAATCTGAACAGCTGGACCTCAAAAGCCTTCAGTATCTGGTAAAAGGGCTCTTTCTTTCCCAAACTCTGTGTTAATAATGACTTCTTAGAGCCCCTCAAATCTACAATGATACCTTCCCGTGTGGTCCCATGGCATCCCCTCCCCACCACAGTGGTGACCATTCTATATGCAAACTCTCTGCTTCCTTGTCTATCCTCCCCACCCCTACCCATCCACCCCACCACCCCCACCAAAGGAGGAGCCCGTTAAGGTCCCAGACTGTGTCCATCTTGCTCGGTATTTCATCCCTGGCTGCTGGGACCTTACTAGCTCAGCAGGTGCTCAAGTGAGGGGACAGGGGTTTCTGCCTCCTTTATGGTACACGGCAGAAGGTGAGAGGCAGCGAGACTCACACAGAAGAGCCAGTCACACGATGGAAATGGTAGAGGGGTCCTTACTTTCACGTTTCTTCATAAACCAGGTGAATATTTCTCTGTATTTTTCAAAATTTTTCTTCAACCTAAAAGTAATGTGAATTACCTTTAAAAGCTGGGACTAACTTCACATTTACATGTGTAGACAGTGCTAGAGCCCGCTCAGTCTTTTTCATAGATGGAAAGTTGGGCTGATGGCTCTGCTTTTGGACCCAGTTTTTCTGAAAGCCACACTAAGGCACAGCTTTTCAAAATAATCAAGACCTTAACCCTCTCTCAAGTCAATATAAAAAGCGAGTCACCCTGGCCTTCCAATAGCTTGGACCGTTCTACTCCCAAACAAGGGTGGACGCCAGGGGCAGCTGCGTTCCCTGGTTCTCAGATCAGAGCCCCTTTGAAAGGGAATTCACGAGAAAGAGTGAGCTTCCAGGGCTTAACTGGATCTGAGAAGGCCTTTGATGTGACAGATTTTGAGTTCTCAGTTCAGATTCCTCGGAGAGAGGATAATAATTTAACCCTGAGTAACCCCAGGAAGCAAATACCCTTGGCTGGAAAGGGCTGAGCTGTTTTACCTGGAAGTTAGTGGAGGTTTACTATTTATATTTTAGAGGCAACAGTGGAACTTGAGAATGAGCTCTTCATGGCCTGTCTGTACCAAACGTTATTTGCTTTATTTGCAAAGCTTTGAATGAAATTGAAGCGGTTACCGAGCTTACTATCACCTGTGAAAGAATGAGGACCGAGGAGTGGGTGGGATGAGGCTGTCCCGCAGGCTGAGAGCAGGATGTCAAATGTATGCAAGAGTTAAATTCCCAGGAGGGGATCCAGCCAGAGGCATCCAATGTCCTTTTGGGAAGCTTCTCCCCTTGGCCCTTTGCCCACCTTTGCAACCTGGTGGAATCCTTACCAGCTAGCTCCTCAACGGCAGAGACTCTGGGGTACACACTACTGTATAGACCAGCATGCAGTAGATCGGCACACGGTAGGTGCTCAGGAAATATTTGTTGAGTGCAATCAGGTTGGAATGAGCCTCCAACAAAGGCTTAAATGGGAAGGAATGGGGGAAATGTCACATATGAGGCTGGATCACTCACCAGGATGTTATTCAGTGTTTGTTTCTGCAGTTGTATAAGGGTCTGATAGCTTGGATGTTCTTTGTGTTCTGCTCTGTGTATTTCGCCTTCCCCTTTCCTAGAGAAACTTTGGGGGTTTCTGGCCCCTGGACTCTTACTGAGTCCAGAGCAGAAGTTGCTGGCAGTCAGTTTCTTTTCCTGATCTTTGTGAAAGCCTCAATTTGCCAAGGAGGTTATGCAGGGCATCCCCCACCCCCACAGCCTGTTCCTTGGTCCCACTGCTGAGTGTCTGCAACGGACCCATGGGAGGCCTGAATACGCACCTCGCTCGCCAAGGTTTCTGACAGCAGGATAAATGAAAACCGGGGCTCCCGTGAATCATGGGCCGGGTGTACGAACGGGGTTCTAGAACATTTTGTGACTTAGGACCATGCCAACTAGAAAGACTCAGTACCAGCAAGAGTCTGTGATTTCCCACTCCAAATAGGGTCTCTGGCCACAACTCCCAGGTCAGTGAAGCCTGTGGCTGTTCCCCTCCAGGGAGCATGGAAAAGCATCGGCCAGCCCAGGATAAAGCCAGGGAATTTCTTGGGCAGGTGCCCATGATCTTGATGCCCCATTGTCCCTTCTTTGCAAAGACCCATGGATCTGAGCCTTGCTCCCCAGACTTTTGTACAAATTCATGGTCCTTTGAAGACTTTTCTTGTCCTGGATTTCCAACCTCTGTCGCTGCCTGCCTTTGATCCTATCCTGCACCTCCCATGCTTGTAGATTTCCTTCTCTTGAGTTTGGGCAGCCAGATCGTTCTATCTTCCTGACCCCTGGTCCTACCCTTGTCCTGTGCCTGGCTTGTGCCTGCTCTTTGCCTCAGGAGACCTGACTGGCCCCGGCCTTGCTCTTTTCTCTGGTGGCCCAATTTATATTTTCCCTGCTGCCTCCTCTGGCCTGCCTGAATCCACTGACCAGTAACACCACCTCTCCAGTCACTTACAGAATTCCCAGTTTCCTTCTGGTTTCACCCTCCAGATGGCCAGTCAGGGGAATGTCAACATCCTCTTCCAGTTCACTGCGAGCAGCCATGGCTTCGATCATGGTCCTAAACACTGACTGATAGGAGCTGCTGAAAACCTACAATGAATGAAATATCCAGAAAATGGGAATTATGATTGACTAATTAATCACTTTTATGACTCCCAAAGGTGCCAGGTGAGACTTCAACATGTTATTCGGAAAACACAAACAGTGGGAACAGTAGGGTGGCTAGCAAGATTTGTTTTAAAGGATATTTCTATTATTATCATACCCTCTCCTCACTCCCCAGTTTCCTCAAGATATTTGTGTGTGTGCGTAAAGAAGCCTGTCACTGAGCTAACATCTGTGCCAATCTTCCTCTGTTTTATGTGGGAGGCCGCCACAGTGTGGCTTGACAAGCAATGCTAGGTCTGCGCCTGGGATCGGCACCTGCAAACCCTCGGCCGCCAATGTGGAGTGCGTGAACTCAATCACTACACCACTAGGCCGGCCCCTCAAGAGTTTTTTTTAACAGCAGCATACCAAGAAATCTTCTGAGAGCATAAAATTACCCTCTTTTTCCAAATGTGGAGATGGCTATAGAATGTAAAAATGCTTCTGTGTTTTAAGAGCATCACAGGCTTTCTGAGTTCCAGGAATGGCCAAGTTCCCAGTGGTTGCTCACTCATTCACTGTGAAGGATGACAGCCTTCAGGAAAGCAATGTAGCACCCAGCACATTATTGCAGTAGACAATTCTGTGTTTAAAGATTCTTCCAAAGCAATGACATTGCAAGCTGCCCCCCTCCTTTTTTTTTTTGCCCTGAGCTAATCCTCCTCTTTTTTTGGTTGAGAAAGATTAGCCCTGAGCTCACATCTGTTCCAATCTTCTATTTTATGTGGGTTGCCACCACAGCATTGCTGTGGATCCAAACCCATGAACCTGGCCATCGAAGTGGAGCACGCCAAACTTAACCACTAGGCCACGGGGCTGGCCCTGCAAGCTGACTTTTTATTTTGTAAATATGACCATTCTATCCTAAGTCCATGATGCTAACCAGCACTGACCCATAGGTGGGTCCTCATAAGAGTTTCTTTCGGGGATCCCTTTCGTCGGAAGGTGAAGTTTGGCTTGCTGTCGAGGAGATCCATGGATCTGGCGTGTTGCCCTGCTCACGTACAGGTTGAGGTTGTTATTGTGGTTGTTCAACATTGGGTAATGTACAGTATGCCATTAACTTATTGGCCTCCTATAGTGAGTGGAAGACCAACGTATGCAAAGTTGCGTGTGACCTGGGAGGGATGGGAGAAGGTAGCATGTGGTTGCCCGGTTTGTCTAGGGTGGAGGAAAACTGGGGTGCCTCAGGTCTGGCTTGCTTGATTCCCAGCCTCTGCACACTCCTCTTCCCATTGCTAGTGTTAAACTAATTGAACAAGGAGGCCAGTAGATTTGAGGTGGCTCTAATACCACGGTGGCCTGTGTAAGTAAACCAAAATCTAAGCCTGTAAGTGCCTCAACGTTACGAAATTGAAACCCAAGCCCAACCTGTCACAAGCTGCCGACAATAAGGCTTTTACCTCCGGCCAATCAATAATTTCCTTGCTTTGCTTCTGCCTTTTCTCTGTAAAAGTCTGTCCCCAGCTTTTGTCGGTGGAGTGCTCCTCACCACATCCTGTTTGGTGATGCCCCATTTGAATCGATACACACTCTGATAAACTCTTAAAAACTTTAATTTGCCTCAGTTTATCGTTTAACACTGGAATCAGTGCTTCAGGGTGGGTTGAGGTTAAGGCCCGTGTTGACAATAATTCCTGCCTCTAAATTCCTCATCGTTGAGAGTCCCTCCCTTGGGATGGAGTGACTTCTTATTTGCCTAGGCCAGAGATCTTCCACCATCCCCTTTGGATTCTAAGTTTTGTTCATGAGAAAATATGGTGCCCACTGTGGTCCACTAGACAAGAGAGCCACTGGGTGGCCCAGTTGAAGTTCTCGTCCCATCTGAGTTATGCCGCTCCACTCGATTTCGTGAGCAACATGATGTCCTATGCGGTTTGTCACACCTGCTTCCCGAGCCGATAGAGTGGAACTATCCTCATTGTCGTAGTGAGCGCATTGGGCACCCCAGTGATGAGTTCCCCCGTGTGCAGAGACTCCTCCTGGGTGAATCTGTGTTTCTTGCAACCAAAAGAGTTTGCACAGCAGGGTTTGTGTGCATGAGTGTGTCATAGAAATAAAACAGCATGTAAAGTAAACCAAAAACAGCAAAGGAGTCAAATAGTCAGAATAACCACAGTAAGGGTTGATAGCCCCTATTCAAACAGGAGGACTTCAGTGGCCTCTCCCTAGTTTATACCCCAGTGGTTTCTGGTGTTCCCCCAAAAGGGACCTTAAAAGTCCACACAAACAAGTCTTTCAGCTGCGGGTACCACGTGGCACTCATTCCGTTCTTCCTGTCCTGCTCTGGCCCCCGTTGTTCACATCTGCCACCTACAACTTTGCCTGGAGAAGTACCGCTTCGCCGGGCTGCACAGCTGCCCGTTAGGAGAATGCCAGAAACTGGGCCACAGGAGGTTCCTCAGCATCCTCCTAAGCTTCCGGTCCTGGGGGGCAGAGTGGTATGGAAAGCAGGGGGAAAGCACCCCTCAACTCTGTGCCGTACTTTGTCACCTGGGCAAAGCCTCTGAGATGGCAAGACAAGGTGCTTGTGACCGGAGCTGGCCCATGCAGCCCCCCTGTCACAAGGAACCCTCCCAATGTGCCGTGCTCATCCAGAACTTTGCATAGCAACAAGGGAGATGTCTCATTTCGGCCTGCGACTGCCGCTCTGCCCGATACAGCAAAACCTCAATTGACTGGTGTGCTGAAGGTTTCTGAATAATCTAAGTTTCTTCTTTTTTTTTAATGCTTTTTTGGTGAGGAAGATTGGCCCTGAGCTGACATCTGTTGCCAATTTTCCGTTTTTTTTTTTTTCCCTCCCCAAAGCCCCAGTACATAGTTGTATATCCTAGTTGCAGGTCATTCTAGTTCTTCTATATGGGATGTCACCACAGAATGGCTTGGTGAGTGGTGCTAGGTCAGCACCCAGGATCTGAACTGGTGAACCCTGGGCCACCATAGCAGAGTGCACAAACTTAACCACTCAGCCCTGGGGCTGGCCCTGTAAGTTTCTAATTAAATCAATTCCTTTAGATTTCAACTCCAGCTGAAAAATCTTTCTAAAATGTCTGAATTTACTTTCTTGTCTTAGTAAATCCAATGTGGCGAATCTAAGTTCAACTAATCTTTTTTTCCCTTCGATGTGGTATTTCAGTGTTTGAAAAGCAATTCTTATTAACAAATGTGTATAGAAGCAAGTGTAGAAAGTAAGGAATTTAGACCTAAATATGTACTGAGACCAGAAAATTCTCCAACTAAAAAAAGTTTTCTTAAAAAAACTAAATACCTAGTTTTCTTTTTTGTCTTCTTTTAGGTAACTTTAGAAAAATATATCTGCTGAATTTTGAGTTTCAGGGACACAAGATTTTATTCCTGTGATTGTAGTTAGGATCTACAACCCTGAGGAAGTGTCTTAGCCTTAATGAAAAGGATGCATAATAATGCTTCCACCTGAATCGACATGTATTGCAAGTCTTAGAGGTAAGTTGGCACAGGAGCTTGGAGCCACCAGGCTGTACCAGCATGAAAAAATTCATGCAGTAAAGACAATACAACACACTGTAGATGTCAGGCTTATTCAAACCATTATGACTTCCCATCTTGTCTCTGGTTTTTGGGTACCGCTGGGGGAAAGGACATCCACTGGATCTCAGGGCTGGTTCCGTGCCCTCTGAAAGGTGGTCGTCACAGACTGCAGGTCTGGGGGAGGCGGCCCCCGGCTATTTGTTGCAGTGTTTGCCGGCACTGTGGAGGTCATTGTCTAGAGCTTCTGTCTTGCAAGGCCACCTGATTCTTGGTCCTTTGGTGAGAAACAGCAGGCTTTTCTTAGGGCTTTCGCTGTCTGTGCTCATTGGGGATTCTGGGCTGCCGTCTTCTAGAAGCCAGTCAGGGATATATGAAGCAAAAAGAAAACTCAGGAAACTTACCGCCATGTCATTCCTTGGGCCCCAAGGTCCCTAGCTGGTCTGCTGCCTTCTCTCTGCCTTTCAGAAGCTTCTTAAGTTTGTTTTACATATCACGTCTAGGGTAGCTGTATTTAGTGGGAAAAGTATATCTAGTCCATCTTTCCAGGATCTAACTTCATTTTTACATAGAGTTTCTTCAAACAATGATTTGCCTTGATATCTAGGTAACGTTGATGTTTTGTTTTTGGCTTTGCTGCCTTCAAAAGCAACTCCGAGGGTGTTTGTTCCTATTACCAACAGGGCTCTGGGAAGTGCGGGTCTTCTGACCCTCCTTGAGTTAATGTGTGTCATTTAAACTTAGGTCTGTTTTATGAAAGCTCACCAGGGCCGCGCTAACAATGGAGTGAAGCTGTGAATCCCAGGGCTCAAGGGGCAGTGCCCGCCGGCCTCGAGCCCCCCTGCTCCACCATTTGGAGCAAGGGAGTCTCAGTGTTTCTCCAACTTACATTGTTACTGAAGCTCTCCATTTCCAGGGTTTCAATGGGCTCATTTAATACACGATCCCAAAAGCTCCCTTGGGAAACAAACTCCATGGCTTTCAATTTTGGAAGTTACAGCAAAGGGAAAGGCATTTGGAAAAGGAATCAAAACAAAAGACAAAAACAGAAACAGGTTTATGACATTCATCCTTGCTCTTTGAAATGAAAACACATCATCATCAATAAGACTAAGTCAATTCACAAAATTACCTAAAATTCAACTTGAGGATGTTAATAAAATAGGCATACAAAGGTCAGTTTCAGTAGCTGACTTAAGAAAGTGAGTTGTGTGCTCCTGGTGGCTGGCGAAGTTTCATGCGACAAGGTGACATTTGAGTGAGTCCTGAATGAAGCAAGGAAGGGAGACAGCTGGGGAAGAGCATTCCCCAGCAGGGAGCTGAGAGGTGCAAAGGCCCTGAGGTGAGAGTGGGTGGGAGTGTACTTGACATATTTGACCAACTGCAAGAGGCACAGTATGCCTGGAGAGGAGCAGAGCGTGAAGGACGATGGCAGGAAGGGACAAGCGGCAGGGCTAGCTCACGGAGGACCTTGCAGGCTGCAGGAAGGATTTTAGACTTTATTCTGAGAGAGATTTATTCTGAGTGTAATTTTCCCTTGGAAGTCTTGAGAAATATTCCTATCTCCCGCCAGTTTTGTCAAAAATTGCCAATTTCCAGAACTGCATATGGTTCATGCTTGCTAATTAAAGTGTAAGAGATGAATCCCCAAGCCAGTGAGCTAAAAAAAAAAGTCTACTAGTGATAGCAAATGCCTTTGTTCTCAAGGTCAGCCACAGCCTGGTGACTCTCTGGGCCAGGAGAGGGGCTTAAAGCCTCCAACGAGACAGGGTGCAAACTGAATGGAGGAGTTGATAATTACAGCTTGGGCCGCGTGTCCCTGCTCCTGGGAATGCGTGGATCCGGAGACGAAAGCGGAGAGGAAGGGCTCTCACAGGATAATTGGGCCCCCGGGGAAATCATGGTGGCCTGTTGTCTCAGCTTCGGGATGAGACCTGCCCGTCAAGCTGGGCCATCCAGACAGCCCTGAAAATCCACCAGGTTGACTTTTTCTGTCTGATTTTGTGTCCCTATCACACCTTTGCGGGCGGACAAGGGACATTCTTTGTGGTCTCCACACACACTGATTTTGTACTTCTTCCCAATTTTGGTTCAGTAATAAAAATGCCGACTCCACTGGGGCCCTGGTGGGATGGAGACCTGCTCTCAGCTGGGTCTGTCTGTACCGACCAGGCCCATGGGCCTTCCCACCCGCAGATCTCCTACCCTTGCTTCGGTTTGCTCCTGACAGAAACCCGCTGTCTGCGGTGGACCCCGGGCTTCGAGGGTACCCCCTGCAGTTCCCACAGGACATGCCTTCCCCACTGGGGTCCTCATAACTGGCAAAGGCAAGGAAGAAGACAAAAACACTGTGTGCCCCCATGTCTGCGTGGACATGGCCTAGAGAACTTCTAAAGAGCCATTTAGGAAAAGCCAATGAGGCTCTGTGAGAATTCACGAGAGCACCCAGGAAGCTCCTTTTGGTTGTCCCTGGAGAGCAGACAGGAAGGAACAGGCAGGACAAGGGTCTGGAGACACCGAGAGGCAGAGCCTCGTGTAGGATTCTGTGAGTATGTGCCTGGCCTGCATTGAGAGTAAGTCTGGCCCTGGCCCTGATAGCTTAGCAAATCCCCATCAGTTGTGATTGCCTTATTTTAATGGGCTTTATCGAATAATATAGTTAATTTGAGGGGAAGAACCAGTAGGTGTTTATGAAGTGAAGAGGGTGGCTTGGCAGCTTGATTCCTAATTAACCTTCCCTTTGGGGATTTCTGTCAACCTCTACCTTTGTTTCTAATGAGATCATTTTCTTCCCCTGAAGTTGCTCTATGGGAGGATGGGGGTGGGGAGACTGCAGAGGAGTGTCAGGCCAGGTTCTTGAGTGGTGGCCCTGTCATCCAGGACCTGGGCCACTCTCAGCCTGTCACTCAGCCCCTATGCATCTCGTCCCCTCCTCTGTGTAACGGGAACCATAGGATTCACCTTCAGGATAGCTCAGAGGAGCGTGCGGATGGGTAAATGCCTGGCATACGGGATTCCCTAAAGTGGAGCGTGTCTTCTCTGGGTCTGATTAACAATAATTCTTAATTCTTCCCCATCCAACCAATGTCTCTCCTCTAACAGTTTTTCTTGACAGACCACAGTTCCTGAATTTGGGATAGACATTTCAGCCGTGTGTATTTGCCCTGCAGAGCACATCCCCACATTACAGATGAGGACAGGGAGGGGAGAGGCAGTAAGCAACTAGCCGGGGTGCCAACTCTGAGAAATGAGCAACCCAGCTCCACTGACAAATGAGCACACAGATGAAACTCAGTCCTCTTTTCACCTCCTTGACCCTTTATGTAGTGGATTCCCTGTTATCCTCGATAGGTGGATCAAGGCTTGGTCTAGTCTTGCGGTTGCTATGGGCATGAATCTATTAGGCATTCTAAACCTTGCTACTCAAAGTGTGGTCCATGGATCAGCAACAGCAGCTGCTGCTGGAAGCTTGTCAGAAATGCAGGATCTCAGACCTACTGAATCAGAATCTGCACTTTAGCAAGATCCCTAGATGATCGCTCTGTCTGTTAAAGTTTGAGCAGCCCTGCTCTAAACCCTCCTGGAAATGGAATAAGATGAAGAAAACTCTATTGATCAGTACCCTTCTGGAGGTGGTGGGGTGGTGGATGGGATGGACAGAGTTTGAAAGTTTGTTTGATAAGCCACCTGTGTAGGTAAGCCCTGATTCTCCTCCCAGCCCCCACCCTGCTGAAAGACAACAGGTCATAGTCCCTAAATTGTTTTCTAACAGGATGGGTCTAGTTAATTGCAGGGCTTTTGTTTTGTGGAGTGATGTATGCAAGGTGGGACACTGCCACCATAAGGGTTCTCCCTTGTCCTTCCCCCGTCACAAGATTCAACTAACCCATCCCTAATAAAAAATTAATGTCTTTAAGGGTACCGTTTGTGGGGGCTCCAATTTACCTTCTTCCAAGGTGCCATCGAATGAGTCTATCTGGAGGGGTCCACGTGTCCCACTCAAGCCTTGCTGCCAGACCACAGGGAACCCAGCAACCAACTGGACCCTCTTTAAGTGTGGGAGTCCCTGTACCAGAGCTTGAGCAGAGAGATGGACTTCTGGTCCTGTCCCAGGTCATTCTGTCTCGCTCCAGAGACCCTCTTTCTGTTTCTTGTTCTATCCCCCTTCTTCAGGAAAGGACATGGAAACACATCCAGGTTTGGGGGCTGCATGCCCAGAATGTCCCAAGGTCCTCTCTAGGACTTGGTGCAAGCTGCACCAGCAAGCGACCCGCCCACCAGGGGCACCATCCTTAGAACAGGACACTCTGCAGGGAGCCGTCATCTTTGGGTATAGGATGTGGGACTCACCATTTTCTTGCTCTTGTGGCGCTTCAGGGATACCACACGCTGAAGAAGAAGAGGAACAATCCTTAAGGGAGTGTGGTGTGGGGAATTAGTCCGGATCTTTTGATTCCCCAGGGAATCAAGTTAAAAATCACCTCCTAAGTCGCTGGGGAGGCGAGGGTGGAGCGCGCATGTTTTGGGATAAGAGGCTTCCATGACCTGCAGCAGTTTGGGGTCTGTAGCTCATGCTCAACGAGTATTGATTCCCCTCCCTTCCTTCATGTTTCATGCCCACTAGAGTTTCAGTTCTGAGAGGGTGGGTGGGTTTTGTTCCTCTTTCTCTCCTGCCCAATATACAGTAGGTGTACAACGAATGTCAGTAGGTGTACAGTAAACGTCATGGAATGAACTGAGTATAATAAGCCGTTGTCTTCCCTCCAAACTCCAGCAGTAAATATTGTTTCCTCTCTCCAAAATTCAATTTTAATTCAAATTTGAAAGTACTTTCCCCTCTGGCTCAGTTTCTTCCCTGAGCCTTGAGCCTTGCCATCAAGCCCTAGGAATAATGCCTTGGCCACAAGCCTTAAACTAAGGCAGCCCTAGTCTAAAATGGTCAAAAGAAGACTCCCTCTGGCCCGGGGGAATGCTCATTCTCTGCTTCTTACCTTTTCATGGATAGATCTGTAACTTCTGCAAGTTGTTTAAAATCATCATAAAATTATAAAATTAAAATGATACCTTCCAAATCAGACATCAGCATCATTGTTGGGCTTCCGTGTTTGCTTGTAAGTCTCAGTTTTGAAGCTGCTGTTAAAAGACAGAAGAGGGTGGCCATTCATGATTTTGACCTCACACTTTCCAGTGAGTTCGTATTGGACGTTTAGGGTCTGAGGGTCTTTCTTGGCCCCCAAGGCTGATCAACGGAGGGGAAAAACCAGTTGGAGGCAGTGCCAGCATACACCAGATGCGCCCCCTGCCCCTCCTCCTCTCCTTTAGTTTGCTAACTTATTCTAGGACCACAATAAACTACTGGTGGGGAAATGTAGCCCCTCTGTGGCCTTCTTCTCTGGTCACCATGGTGCCAGTTTGGGTCCCCAGGATAGATAGGATGGCTGGGTTTGGGGGGTGGGTACTTCAGAGATATTCCTCTGTCTGTAGGAGGAGTAGCTGTAGGAAGCATGGAGCCAAGTGGCTCCAAGGCCATGTAGATACATTATGGGGTATGTCTGTCACTGAAGGAAGTGGGCGGTGCTGGTGTTCTGTCGCCATGGGTTCCCCGAGAGGTGCACAGTGGGGGCTGGCTGGGAAACAAAGGGGCTGTCTAGTACAGATCCACTGAGATATGCAACGGGAGGCCACTATTTTTTTAGAACTTCTGGAAGTTCTTGGTTACCCTTATTTCATGTCTTCTGGAATTTTGTAGTCCTGCCCTTTTTTTTGCCTCCCCCAACCCCTACCCCTCCCTCTTCCTACTCCTAAACATTTGAGTGTCCCCTCTCCACATTCCATTCTTGATAACACAGAGGAGCAGGCCCATGACGAAAACGCAAAGGTGAACCACTCCATTGTCCCCAGGCAACGTCGGGATGGGAGCCGGGTCTGCGGTGCCGGGATGAGAAGCCTTGGGCGCGCGCACGCAGTGTCTGTGCTTGCTGGTTCTTCAGCTGCGACTGACCCATCTACAGATGAGGAATTCTCCAGCTTTACGAAACCTCTTTCCACCATGGCCTCATTCTGACTGTCAGGAATAATGTCTTTTTCTTAACATATTTCCCTGAAAGTGGTCCTGTTTTAGCCCTTCAGTGCAGATGGAGAGTTCAGGCCTCGGTTTTGTGTGGCGGATCATCAAATGTTTGAAGGCAGTTATCCTGAGAGTCACGTGTCTTCCAGACTGAACATCCCCCTTTGCTTGAACAGTTCCGTGTATGACGTAGGCTCCAAGTCTGTCTGACACCCCTTCTCCTCTGAGCCCCAGCCACGTGCTCGTAGCCCTCACAGAGCGTGGTCCCTCAAACTGAACGGCTGTCCTGAGCCTGGCCCTCCAACACAGGCTAGAGCAGGACGAACCCCCCTTTCTATAAACTTTCAATTGTATTTGGTTATATTAACTTTTCTGGCAGCCACATCAGTCATACCACTGACTTATTGAGCTTGCGATTGAGTAAAGCATCTGCAACAAACAGGGCCTCTCCATCTTGTACTTCTCTATCCTGTTGTTTTTGTGGGCCTAAGAGCAGGTTCTCATGTAAATTACCATTATATTTTATCTAGCCAGTCAGTCCTGGGCCAATGTTTCTGCCTGCCAGAATCTGATCACATTATCCCCATCACCCAACAGCTTCAGGTCTTCTACGAATACAGACGGGCCCCCTACATCTGTGTCCAAGTCCATGGTACAACGTACTGGACAGAGCCCTATGGCTCCCCACTGGAAAGCGGGTTGACCCTGATCCTTAAACAGAATCTCTGGGTGGTTATTTAACAGTTATTGCTCCGCCATCTGACATTAGCATCCACCTGACAGTTCTCTATCTTGTCCACAGGAACATGAGAAAGCCTTTGAAAATGAAATGTTGTGGAATTTGGGCCTGCTGGGTGACCACAGCTCCCTCATCTAATAACTTTGTCAAAAGGTGACCTAGCATCCAGCATTACTTGATTTGTTCTGACTGAGCCTATGCTGCTTTCTCATAGTCATTTTGCTCGCAATATTTGACCCAGATTGGTCGCAGACTCATTTCCCCAATTTTCCGCAATTCCTCAAAAACCATAAACACGATTAAGGTCTCTGCTCTCTATGGGTATTCTAGGGTGTTTATCTAGGCCAGGACACAGAAGTTACTATTCTCTTCTGATCTCGTCACCAATCTTTGGTTTCTGCTACGTCTTGCGTAATTTTTTTGCACGCCTTTCAATCTGATGATCATTTTCCTTCACAGCGAAGTAAAAATTAAATAGCAGTTGAAGAACATGACTTCCTCTGAATCATTCCTTAACATTGCACTAAACAGTGGCCCTGTCTGCCTTGATCTTTCTGCCCCTATCCCATTTTAAAAGGGCCCCTTATTTAGTTGCTGCCTGCAGGATTATTATTAATATTATTACTATTACTATCACTTTTTGGTAAGAATTAGTTTATCCTGGGCTTCAACTCTCCTGACACTATTTTTAAAGTTCAGTGCCATTTTCTTACCTTCACTGTCGGTAACCTTCTCATCTTTTTAACCTTTGGACATGATTTCAAAATCTGAGTGCATTGAAGGAATCTCTGTGCAAACACTAGTTTGCACTTTTGGGGGCTTTCCATTCTTCTTCCCCATCTGGCCAGGTGGCTGGAAGGAAACTGCTCCACTGATGGCACTTCCCTCCCTCTGCGTATCCCCACCCACACTTCTATGCCCACAGTGTCTCGATGTGTGCATATTTCCATACACAGCCCCCTTCCAAGCAAGGCTGTGTTTTGGGAGTAGGAAACACCCTCTCATCACTATATCTGATCTTGAATCAGATGAGCATTCGACAACAATTTCACAAATATTTAATAAATATTTATAGGTGCTTACTATGTGCCAGGCACCAGCTCTTGAGGGTTTCTACCAGCGGGGCTAGAATGCTCTGTGTTAGGACTTCCGGTCTACTTTGCTTATGACTCTGCTCTGTGCCTGGATAGGTAGACACCTGAGGCCATCAATAGTCCTTCTGGTCCTCCTTCAGAACGCTTCCTCACATGGGTCATGAGGCATTTCCAGTGGCTTTGGCATTCCTTCCTTGTGAGACCTGCTACTCTCTGTAGTAATAGGTTTTGAGGATTTATTTGGGTGTTTTTTCTCCATATTTGGTTCAAAGTTTTATTTGTCGAGAAGGGCCTTGCCACGTGAAATGCTGTTTCTGGCCCACTGGGGTTGAACAGTCCCATAATAAAAAAATGCTTTAAAAATAGGAACCTAGCACCCATGAAATACATCCTACACTGGAGGTTATCTGGCTCTCCAACATTCCTGTGCCTAAGCATCCTCTGGGAATCTTGTTAAGAATGCAGGCAGGAATCCTGATAAGGAAAGCTGGGAATCTGCATCTTTACAGGCACCTGGTGATGGGGACGCACAGCCGTGGACCTCAAGGAGCAGCAGTGTCCACAGCTGCTCTCATCTCCGCTTGCTCCTGCTGCCTCGGCCCCACACTGCCAGCTCTTTGGATTGCTTTTGCCTTGATTGTCTGAGTTTCTCCAGCAAGTGGATTGGTGCCTTCCGCCCTAGGCTGAAAGCAGATTCTTTTTTGCATCCACCATGCTTGGGAATCTTTAGTGTTCTGTACTCCAACTGCAGAAGGACTGGCTGTCCTTCTTGGCATAGGCCGCATCCCCATCACACACAGATCGTTTTCTCTGTGTCCCTTTCCTCTACCTCCTCTGGACACAGTTTTGAGCTCTTCTCCTTTCCTGGAGCACCATACTTCCTGGTTTCCTCCTGCAGCTTCCTCACTTTCTCTCACAGCTCTTCACTCTCTCAGAGAAGTCTCTGTCACATATTTGCTCCAGTCCATTGGCCAGACACAGTTATGTACCAATTACTGGCACATTTTATCCAATTATTACCAACGCTCTCCAGAAAGATAGATTGCAAACCATGGGCAGAAGGGAGTAGAAAAACCTCCATAAATTTTAGAGAATTCCTTGCTTTTCATTGTGTTTCAGTCTCTGCTGTAACCACCATCCCTTCAGGTAACTGCAGGAACCTGGGGTGTGTCACTGACCCTGATTTAGAGGCTCCATCGCAGTCCACACCTTTAGTCCAGGTCACCCACGTTGCAGTATTTGATCAGTTAGCATTTACAGTGTGGGGCTAGACTTTCAATAAACACTAAATATATCGGCTTTAAGGAACTCAGTAGTAGAAAGACACTTAGCTGCAAAACATGCGCCTACAGACCAAATATGCAGAGTGCTTACAAGCTAAATTACGTACAGACCTGGGTAGCTCTGTCAGTTAAGCTCAGGGACCAAAAGGATCACGAATGACCAGGTCAAATAAAATAACGACTTCAGGAGGGGCTCTCTCTGGAGGTGGGTCCACAGCGGTATGACGAGGCTCTGGAGCCCCTCCTTCCCACTCCCCAGCCTTCTCCTGTCTCTTTTCTCCTCTCCCACATCCTCTCAAGCTTAGCACTGGCACTTTACAGGTGATTACCCAGTCAATGACTTTCAGAATTCTGCTTAGGAATATTTAGATAAATGATCAGATTTTTCCCAGCTGTCATGCTTACTGACTTTGAAAGGGTTCCAGTTCTCAGGGCTCCCTCGGACCACACGTGCTCACAAAGGTCTCCCATGAACCGATTTAGCCTGTAGAATACTCCTCATCGTGTGCTGCCTATGCCACTGAACCTGGGCCGGCCCTGTGCCTCTCCATTCTCCCTCATAGGGTTGCTGGCTCCTGATTTCATTTAACCACATTTGAGCCACAACATATAGCAGACACGGATGGGGCGGGGAGGTGAAGCGATGGGGGAATCTAATTTACCGCTGCCATGACTACAGATGTGAGATGAATCTGTGAATCTGTGATGGATCAATCTCACTGAGGCTGGATTTAAATTATTAATAATAGTGAGAAATGCTGTTCAGTGTTCCATCCCCAGGATCCTAGAGTGAGGCGCTTTTAGCCTTAATTGGGTAGAGGATTAAGATCCTCGAGGCAATCTTGCCGAACTCTCTCTAGGGTGTCTCCCAGTTGTGGCCACAAAAGTTCACACCATGGATGTTTGTGGCTGGTTTTGAATCAGAGCTGACTTTGACTGCCTGCTGAGACAGAGTCTGGGGTGGCCTGAGGCCCATTTGCTACTGTCCATGAGATGATCTCGGTATGGCCTGTCACCGCAGGGAACTAGTCTGTAATCGAGCAAGGAAATGACCTGTGTCCCTGGGGAAATAGGGCCTGTGTTCATGTGGAACAAGGACAGGAAGACTAACGAAGAGACAGGGAGAGACTGAAGAAGCGATTTGTTTCAGCACTTTGCTGGTGCTCATTCTCTTAGGGGCTCTGGGATGGAGAAGGGGGCAGCAGGGCTAGGAGAGGAGTTTAACTTCTTACCCAAAACATGACTTCAAATGGCCCAGGAAGCGGTCTATATCGTTAGCATGAGAGTCAGTAGTCAAGTCACAATATTTCACATAAGTGGAATGCGTTCCTGCCCCTCCCCCCGGGGAGCCAGCAGGGCACAGTTTTCCTTACCCGACAGGCTGTCATAGATCCATTCCGTCTGTGTGCTCCGGTCTTGCCAGGCCAGAAATTCTCTATCCTGCTCCACGGAGGATGCAGGAGGTGTCGTGTCATAGTGAGGAGACTTGCTGCCAGGTTCAGAGATAGAAGCAGGGACGGTAAAGAAGGTGCTCACCCAAGAGGGGCCGGCAGCTGGGCTCCTGTCACAGGGGAGCACAGGGGCCAGTCACTTTCCAAACAGGGGCCAGGTTGGGAACCCAGTGCCCTGGCTTGTTGGGAAGTTGGGGTGGTGGCTGCTCTCCAGCTCCTGCAGACTTCCGCCTGCTCCAGATGGTGGATGTCACAAGGTTAGATGGGACCAGCTTGTGGATCATGGAAAATAGGCCTCTGTGCCATTCTGGACAGCAGAGCACCATGTTGACAACTGCTCCTTCACTTAGAGTGAAAGGATCTGAGGGTGCCTTCAAAGACCAAAGAGTCTGGCTTCCACAACTGACAGTCTATGTTCTGGAACATTCTCTGTCCTTCCTGGCTCTGACCCTGTTCATTCCAGTGGCTCTTCCTGCCTTACAGCTGCCTCAGGCAGAGTGGAAAAAATACCACAGTAGATGCCGCAGCAGCTTAAAATCCAGTACTGAGGTCTGCGCCCTCTAGTCTGCCCGCTACATACACCACCATCATTGAGGAAGGTTTCCACAGGGCCTGATGACGGGGTGGTGAGTGTGAGGGGCAGGCCCTGCTGTCTGGTAGCTCAGGATCAAAAGGGACGACACCGACATGCAGACCCATACCGTGTCCTTCCTTGGGAATCTCTGACTTTTAACTGGGGGCAAGAAACCGTAATTCGAAGGAATGAGAGGGTTCTCTGGGGTGTTTTGGCCTTGAAGTCATCTCATGTAAACTGGTCCAACTGGCAGGCAGAGATGGGCGTAACAGAAAATGCCCAACATATAAATGGGCAATGACTATGGTTGGTAGAAAAAAACATAGACTTTGGTGTCAGGTGACCTGAGCTTAAATTTGGCTCTTGCACTATAGTGGAGTAACTTTGGGTCAGTTACTTAACTTCTCTGTGCCTCAGTTTCTGCGGCTTTTTGATAATCATACCTCCACCACAGGTCCCCACAGGCGAGGACAAAACGAGAGTGGCAGTTGTTCTTACAGGGGAAGTAAGAAGTTCCGCAGCCCTTCATGAGACAGGCCCGTTCCCCATCTGGGTCAGGGTCCCCCAATGCAGGACAGGGAGGGGTGAGGGGCTGCAGGCTGAGGCTGGAGGCAACGAGGTTGAAGGAGAGAGGAGGAGGCCACTTGTTCTACCCAGGAGGTGCCATAGGAATGCTTTCCTCCTTTCAGCATAGGTGGGAGTTACAGGCAGATCTTGTGCCACTTCCAAGGGACCCATGGGAGGGCCTGGGTCTGTGCCGGCCTGCGGGCTGGGGCAGAGTGGCTGTGTTCTCAGGATGCACCACTGAAAAGGGGATCCGGGGTCAAGTGGCAAGACGGCAGGTCCTAGGTCAGTCAACCAGAGGGATCAAGAACTAGTGGACACAGATGAGCTCTTCAGGCAAGTATCAACTCTTGCTCTGTTCCAGGCCTCAAGGCCGGATCAGGAGACTCCCCTGGGCTTTATCCTTCCAGTGGGATAATGCCTGTCCTGCCTCACTCATCAGGTGCCCACTGGGACCCAAACAGATGATGAAAGTCCCCATGAAAGGACGTTGAGAAGTCAAAGCTGCCAAACCAATGCAGGGGTTATACTGAAGGTAATGGTGGGCCACCCTTATCTTTCCATTTTCAGGTATGTTTACCCAGCACCTTCCCTGCCACGCCTGTCCTGGGGTTGGGACATTACAGGGCTTTCTAGGGCACCTGCCAGGGCTCCACTGTAGCTCAGCACCTGGGAAGCAGGACTCCCTAGGGTTCCCGCCTACCTGGGCCAAACACCAGCTCCCTTCTCCATCCGCAATGGGGAGGGTGCCAGGAGGAGCCATTGCATCTGCGATCCCAGGAAGCTCTGACGGTTCCAGGCCTGCTTCTGCAGCTGCTTCAGAGTGGGGAAGGCCTGGGGGACCGCAGGGTATGCATGGGGAAGTGGGAGAGGAGCCTTGCTGTTTACAGGGGACCCGTGAAAGCCCCGACCTGAATCGGCTCCCCTTTCTCAACCCCCGCCTTAACAAACAGACGCGAGTGTAACACTTCTTGCCTAAAGGGGTTTGTGGAAGGTCCAGTGTCTCGGCAATCCTGTGTCAGGAAACACCAGGACCTCTCTGATCCCCATGCTCTCCTCGGGACCCCAGGAACAGGAAACCCACTCAGCTGTACTATGAATAAAGGACCGGATGGGTGCGTGTGTTTGGAATAAAGCTGAGTAGGCATCATGATTTTCCTTCCAGGCGTGCTAAGTTTTCTACGTGGTGGCTCGTGGGGCACAGAACGGAGAATAACAACAACCTGCAGCACTTACTGAGCATGTCCTGTGTGCTGGCTACTGTTCTAAGAGCGTCCCATGAGTTAATATTCATTAAATCCTCACCCCAGCCCCGTGAGGCCACAAATGTTACTGTCCCCATTTTACAGATGAGGAAACTGAGGCACAAGGAGTTTAAGTGGCTGCCCTTTGGCACACAGCTGGCTGGGTGAAGAAGCTGAGATTCTAATCAGGCAGTCAGGCTCCAGAGTCCCTGTTCTCAATCACAACCTTTCAGGTGGTCACGTCCCTGTCGGGCCCCTTCACGGCCACATTACTTCATACACTATGTGTCAGTAACTGAGGTGAAGGGGCCTTCGAAAAGCCGCTCCCTCTCACACTTTGCCTTAGTGGGGGCGGTCCTGTTAGATCCGTGTTGCTGAGCCTCCGGAAGTGTGAAGCATGGAATGGAAGGGCCAGCGTCTCCACTCCAGGAGTTGGGGGCTGGCCTCGCCAGGTCGAGGGGCAGCTCTACACAGAACCCTGTGCCCTCAAGTTGTAGCCTTTGGCTTCCCCATGCAGCAGAGCTGGGATTTCATTCCTGCTTCTCCCCATCACCAAACTGGCCTTGTGCTTTCTTTGCATCTAGTGTCAACCGACTTCACCAGTGGAGACGGATGACCCCTTTCCCCCAGGCATCCTTTGGGGAGAGATGGTAGGGGGTGAGCCACAAGGACAAGGACTGTGAATCAGAAGTCTTGTGTACTCCTATGCTGGTTTCGACAGAGCTGGCACAGAGAAGGCATTTACTCATTTATTCCATATGTTATCGACTGTCTGGGATGTGCCAAGCCCTGTGGCAGTTTAATGAATACTCACTGAATGAGAATTTAACCCTTGGAAATATGCCTGAGCAAGGAAGATGGCAACTTCCTTTGGGCATTCATTCATCTGTTCACTGTGAGCACTGCCTGTGGGCTCTTTGCCATCTCTTCCCAGTTCAGACCTTCCCTCCAGACTCAGATCACCCCTCCCCTTTCATCTCTGTAGTCCTGGGTGCCCATGACTCTGGTCTTGGGACCATCCCTCACCCTGTGAGTGACTGAGTGGTAGAGGGGAGCAGTATTAGAAGGGCCTTTGTGTGTGAGTTCCAGGAAAGCCCCCGACTGAACCCCTCCTTCCTCAAAGGACCTGCTCCCCGCACCCCCACCCCATCCTCACCACCCCTGACTCCCCATCTTTAAGATTGCAAAGGCTCCTGAAACATCATCTCTGAGTATGAATTTCCACCCGATTTATCCAAAAAGAAAGCTATTACCTTGCGTTAAGATAAGGCAGGGTTTGTGATGAAGAAGTCATCTTGGATTCTTTTGGAAAAAAGAACAGAAAGACAATATTGGAAAAAAAGAAAGCATCCTTTGTTCTATTTACAAGTGTGTTGTTAAGCACATGATGCTGGGACTGGGATGGAGAGGCCCCAATTTATAGAATTTTTCTGTTTTTACTTTTCCCTAGTGTTGTCTATCTCAATGATTTCCTTTAGAAATTATGACGCTGAAATTTTATAAAATCAAAGAGAACTCAAGGAGATAATTTTCATGAAATCATGGATTTTGGAAATTCAAGTCTGCTTTGTTGATCTTTTGAGTTATCACAGAGACCTCCTCTGTCACGGGGTGAAGGATATCAGCACAGGAGAGGTGCCTGAGGGTTCAGAGGTTATAAATATGTATATATTTTTTGCTGAAGAAGATCAGCCCTGAGCCAATATCTGTTGCCAATCTTCCTCTTTTTTCTTTTCTTTTTGCTTGAGAAAGATCAGCCCAGAGCTAACATCTGTGCCAATCTCCTCTATTTCATCTGTGAGACACTGCCACAGCATGGCTGAATAGTAGTGTAGGTCCACGCTTGAGATCTGATCCACAAACCTGGGCCGCCAAAGTGGAGGGTGCCAAACTTAACCACTAGGTCACAGGGCCAGCCCCAGGATATAAATATTTAAAACATTGTTTTTAATTTTAAAGAACCTGCTTGTATCATTTAGTCACCTATTTGCCTTGAATGATATGACATTAAGAACTTCACATACAATTGGGATAACATATACCATTAATTCTAGTGATAGAGAATGGCCCAGTGGAAGCAGTAAAAAAATAAGAATCAGAAAATTTGAATTTGAAACTTAAATGTTCAACATTTACACTTGTCCATAGTTTATTCATGTGACAGAATATTGTTGTGGAATATTATGTGGCTATGAAAATGATGTCTACAAAAAGCAAACAACATGGGCAAAAATTGAAAAGGCAATACTAAGTTACAAAAGTAAAACATAAACTTATATATACAGCATGTTTTTAAAACGGTAAAAACAAAACAAAACGAGGACCATCACCACCAAATATGCAAAAAATATGGGTGGGAGGGACAGAATAGATTTCACTAAAATGTGAATCAGCTTCATTTATATTTGGCTGTTGGTAGGCTGGGCGATGTTTTCCTACTTTCTACTTTTCAAATTTTCCATGAAAACAAAAGTAGATTTTGCTTCTTTTTATGTCACTCTTGTAAAATTAAAATATGCACATAATTTATTAAAAAGCAGAAACAGGATGACAGGAGGAAAGAAAGGAGAAAAGAAAGAGAAGCGAGTGGAAGGGAAAGAAGCAAGGTCTTGGGAGCCTCTCCTGGCTCCTCTGATTATCTCTCATGACCTTGGGGTAGTCACGTACCCGCTGACTCCAGGTTCCTCAGTTGTGAAGTGGGTGAGGGGTGGTAAACCGTGGCTGGGACAATTAAAGGAGACAAAGATCATGAAATATACAATATACACCCTATGCTACTGAACTGTGCTCCTGACCTGCGGGGCAAGATATGCACAGAAAATGATGCTGTTTGCACGGGAGCAGAGTGGAGGATGTGGGGGGGCTGGTTCTGGGTCTCAGCATCTCCTGTCCACCAGTTGCCAACTCAAGGCACACTGTTTGGGAAGCTTTGTCACAATCTGTGAACTTTCCTGCTTGACAAGATGGCTGGCTCTCCCATCCCTGCCTCTTAGTACATCTCAAACCTTTCTCCTTAAATACACAGAATTGCTAGGTTTCCTGTTGGAAATGGCTGTTGGGACACCAACTCTCAATTGGAAATGGCAACTGAATTATAGCATTTAGGCCAAACAGCACTCTGAGCCATGGAAGAGGACCTAGCAAGGGTAAGGAAAATCAAATCCAGTAGATGTGTATCAAAATACTATTAAGAGAAACCATTACGAATCAAAACTAATATACGGTGACTTCTCTATGGCATTATCTGCCACAGAGCACAGTTCATTTTTAAGAAGGCCTTGGATTCTAAAAAAACAAAAGGGGCTTCATTCTGGGGTGGTTTCATGTTCTGTGACAGCATGATAGTAACGTCGATTGTACTTCTTCCTTCTAGCACTTTCCTGCACCTTGTGAGATTCGAAGAGCATTTTTACACCTTACAGTTGTATGGTGTGGGAGAGCTTTCAAAGCATGTCAGATATGTTCTTTCATTTAATTATTGCAATCACACTGCGAAGAAAGGTATTTTTACATGTGGGGAAGCTGAAACCTGGAGGAGCTAAGGGAGATGCCCAAGGCCAAAGGCCCCATTGTGTGCTGGGTCTTCTGACTGCCAGCACAGCGCTCACACCCAGGTTTTATAGAAACTCTCTGGAACCTCTGGAGGAGATCAGTCATATGTGGTTATTGATTATTCAGTGGCAATTGACGCTTCATTTATCTTTAAGTTGCTTATCTGATTTTGTTGGATTTCCCCACAAACAATGGGAAAAATCATCTCTTTAAAGAAGAGACAGGGGCAGGAGTTGTTAGTCTGACCCTACCCTGTTTTGCCCAGGGCAACGGGAGTCTCTGAAATGGAGCTGCCTGCAGAGGAGTTGGGTGGGGAGCACAGGCCCCTCCACACCCCAGCTCACTGCATCTTCTCTTGTCTTTTTGTTGTGTCCACTTCGCAAAGGGGGGATGTGTGACTGGGGGAGTGTAAACTACCCTTCACAAGTCCATGGTAGGGGAATAATGAAATACAACATAATATAATAATAACAATAATAGGCAACACTTACATGGGCTTGACATGCTATGTGCCTGGCATAGCTCACATGCTTTACATAATTTAACCTCTTTAATCCTCCTAAACATCCTTTAAGATAGGTCTATTGTTATTCCTAATTTACAGGTAAGAAAACGAAGACAGAGGGGTTTAAGTGCCTCACCCAAGCTTAGGCAACTAATAAGTGGGAGAGAGCTGGCATTCAAAGCTAGGCAGTCAAGCTCCTGAGACAGGAAGTAAATGGTGCTGTTTGTGACAGACTCATATCTGCCACCAAATAAACAAATAATGGCACTCATGTTTCTCCCTCCTCGCCTGATCCTGTGGCAGACATCACTAGCTGATCGTGGCACTCCTCCCTGTTGAGCCCAAATGGGGCCTCAGAATCCTTCTTGACATAGTGCTCCACTGCTAACCTCTAGGAATTAATCCATCAGCACTAGAGATGGAAGCTCATTTTTCATCTCCAGGGCTCGTTTTATAGGTGCCAATTACTTCATAAAGCTGTTTTTAAAAATAAATGGTGTGTGCATGTGTGTGTGTGTATGTGTGTATGCCTGACTTTATGAAATGAATGAAATTGAACTTGATCCAATTTGCATTTACTGAGCATCTGCTATGAGTCAGGAAAGCCCTCTTGTTAGGCACTGAGGTTCAAAACAAGGGACAAAGTTATATCTTAAAGGTATTGGAAAAATACTCCACATAAAGAAATACTGATATAAATTCTTTTGAAAAGTTAAGAATCTTCCTGTAAACCCTTTCTTAGCATAACCTGCTTTGTAGAATCTGGCTTGGTACCCGGGTTTTTCCTAGACCGAGACAGTCTTCCGTGTGCCTTTAAAGGCATTTTAGCATTCCCCTACAGTTTTTCCAGTGCCTCTTCAATTTTTGCTAGCAGGGCATTTATTTTCAAAGCTTTTGCTTTATACACAGTTCCATTCACTTGACAGCATTGTATTTGTCCTACTCAAGTGGGTAATATATTTACAAAAGTCCAGCACATAGAAGGGACATGTTAAGAATGCTTGATTCATACTGTGCAAAAGAAATGGCCTTGATGCTATTTTCCAGCATTAGAATTACACTTGGTACTTGAACAGCAGAGATACCAGGATTCTGAGAGGGAGCCTAATGGTAGCGGCACACAGAAAAGAGAGTTTCCCAGCAATAGAGCGATTACCTCTGCAATGCCCCAATTAAACTTCCATGAGGGTTGTAGGAATCTAGGAGGATCCATCTGATTTGATGGAGAGGAACATAAAGAGAAAATGGTGCGTGGCTGCTGAGAACACCCAGCTTTTAGGATGTAGGTTGTGTGTAATCAGATTGGGATTTAAAGATTCCAGCTGTCTGAGATGCTGGCAGGTGGTAACAGAACTGATCCAGAAAAACAGTTTAGTTCTACTTCTACGTCACCATTAAGAGGATGCATAGGACCTGAAATTTTAACTTTCTGCACCTGGATGTGGCCGTACAGTGATGACATCAAGGAAAGACACCACATGGGACTACATGTGAATGCATCTTGGCTGCTTCTAGCAACAGCACAGGAGGCCACAGCCAAAGAATAAAACCCAACTTAAGGAAAAGTTGCCAATTGCAGAAACAGTTTTGGAAAAATGTCGGCCCTAGGATGAGAGAAATCACTCCAAAGTTAAATACTCGCCAGCTGGGTAAGAGGATGCTTTCCAGGGGCTGAATGGGCACCCTGAGAACCATACTAGAGTCTGTTGACTTAGCAACAGATTGTGGGAATGTATTCTAGGAAATAATTAGAGGTCATTGATAAAACTTAGCTATAAGGAGGTTTATCAAAGTGCTGTTTAAAAAGTAACAAAAAGGGCCAGCCCTGGTGGCTTAGTGGGTAAGTTTGGTGTGCTCTGCTTTGGCGGCCCAGGTTTGGTTCCTGGGTGTGGACCTATACCACTCGTCTGTCAGTGGTCATGCTGTGGCAGTGGCTCACATACAAAAAGAGGAAGATTGGCAACACAGGTTAGCTCAGGGCGAATCTTCCTCAGCAAAAAAAAAAAAAAAAAAAAAAAATCAGAAGCAATGAATGATGAATAATAGGGGATTGATTAAAAATATTATGGTTTGGGGGCTGGCCCCATGGCTGAATGGTTAAAGTTCTGCTTCAACAGCCTGGGTTTGTGGGTTTAGTTCCTGGGCGCAGACCTATACCACTTGTCAAGCCATGTGTGGTGGTGACCCACATCTCAAGTAGAGGAAGATTGGCACAGATATTAGCTCAGGGCTAATCTTCTTCAAGCAAAAAAAGTGGAAGACTGGCAACAGATATTAGCTCAGGGTGAATTTTCCTCGGGAAAAAAAAATTATGGTTTGAAAATATGATACAATGCAATGTAGCCATTAAAATGATTTGTAGAAAACTTAATAATATGAAATGATATTCATGTAGGTGCATAATATTTATATATAATTACAATATATAAATACAGAAATAAGTGTACCTTAAAAAGCAGGTTACCAACACTATGTAAGTCTGGGAGGGATCTAACCAAAGTGTGAAAGCGAGTGTTGTCTCTGGATGGTTGTGCTTTCTTCTTTTTACTTATATATAGTTTCTCAAACATCCACAATGAATATGCATTACTTGTGCAATAAGGAAAAGAAAATATACAAATTATGGGGTGTTTTTGTGTGTGTTTTGTTTTGGTTTGTTTACCACCAGGCGTGTGATGGTCGTCAAGTCACCCTGTCACTCTGTCGGCACAGTTCCTGGGGCTCAGCTGTTGAAATTGTGAGTGTAACTTGGTCAGTAACGAGTGCTCCCCTCTGTCCGCACCGTGGGCAGGGCTGACCATCTGGGCTTGGGCTATATGTCAGTTGATTCTTTTTTCCCGGGCATTGTGGCAAACTAGTGCTACCACCTTTTGGGAGCTCTTCCTGCAGATGCTCACCCGTTCCAGACATTCCCCTTTGGACAAATACTCTTTTCCTTTCAGCTCCTTCCCCTCCTCCAGATACTCACCCTCTTCCAGTAACTTTTCATGCAGACCCTCTTTGTCTTTTAGCCGCTTTTCCTCCTGCAGATCCTTTTCCTTCTTCAGATACTCCTGCTCATACAGATACTCCTTTCCTTTCAGATACTCGTCTTCCTCCAGATAGTTTTCCTCTTCCAGATTGCCATTTTCCTCCAGATTCTCTTCCTCTTCAGGAAGTGGAGATTCTTCCCCTGAGCTTTCATCTCCCTCAGGATCCTCCTCCTCTGAAGAGAAGATCTGTGTGGAATTTTGGGAAAGTGTGGGAGGATGAGGAGGTGGTGATCTTCCTGGCGGCTGATTACTTTCAGCAGACATGCTGAGGAAGCCTCAAGCAGATGAAACCCTTCAGCAGCAGGCCAAGTCACTTCATCATCCTGGTAACCAAGAGAGGAATAAAATCCCATTAGTCAGTAATTCCCGCTGCATACTGATGTAAATTCATTTGTGTTCCCTCATTTCATCCAGTAGTCTTTGGATGGCCCTTTGACTATGCAGATCAGTACATGGTGGCCCATGAAAGGGCACAAAAAGAGGGAACAGAGGTTTTACCCTCCAAGAGCTGGTTGGAGAGACCACACCCAAAGGCAACACCTTTGAAATTACCACACCATATGAAGTAAAGGAGGACGGCTGGAAAGGGAAGGAGTGATCGGTGTTTAGTGGTGCAATCATCAGAGAAGACTTATTTATTCATCAAGAAATATTTGTTGCCATAATAAACAAGACAGAGACTGTTCCAGGAGTTTAAATCTGGGAAGAAAAACAGTCATTGCAAACAGATTTCTTCACACAAAGTGGCAAGCACAACAGAAGAGGTGATGCTGGCCCTGATATCAGTTCCCCTATATTAACCCAACATATATGGAGTTAAAAACAAAACACTCATTCCCTGCTTACTCCCCGGCTTCCTGGCTCCAGAATCCACTATCCTCACTATCCACCATGTAGACAAACAGCCAAGGTCGCCCACCTGCAAATTCCCTTATCCTCCTCCTCCCTATAACCAGCCACCCAAGGCCAAATGCAGGCTGGTGGGAAAGCTCCAACCAGCAAGGCCACTGACTCCACTTCCCATCTACAAGCAGCTACATTCCTCACAAAGCTTTAAAACCCCTGGCCTCCCATCTTTTGGGGAGATGAGATGAAACGAGACAAATTTGAGGGCTCACTCTCATCTCCTGGCTGATATCACCTGAAATAAAAACACTTTCCTTGCCATAAGCCTGGCATTTCAGTTCTTATTGGCCGCTCTTGTGTGGCAGGTAGGGAACCTATGTTTATAGGTGCTAACAGAGGTAGAGGTGGGTTGGTATAGACACTGTGATTGGAGCCTAGGTCGGTGATAGTGTAGAGGAGGAAGAAATATTTCTCTACCCTCTAGGTCCTTCTGGCTGGTCCAAGAATTAAATTGTCATGAGATAGAATAACAGGAGAAAATCAAAGAAATTTAATAACATGTATACATGGGAGAAACCCAGGGAAACTGAGTAACTCACCAAATTGGCCAAAGCCACCACCTTAAATACCATCTTTTCTAAAGACAAAGGAGGATGTTGGGGCTAGTAGCTTGGGACTTCAAAGGGGAGGAAAGTTCACATGGAGAAGGAAATGCAAATGTTCGATAAACAAGTGTCTGCCATGCTTTGCAGAGCGGTGAGACATGGAGAGGACTTTGATTAAATGGGACTTGCTGAGATCCTCCTTGTCTACCACGCCTAGCTCATATTATACTAGAGTTATCTATGGATTAGCTCCTTCCTGGAACAGGCCTTCTAACTTAAATTCTTTTCGGCTGTTAGGGGGAAGTTCAAAGTTTCTTCCTGAGTCTTAGTTCTTAAAATAATCAAGCGAAAGAGACACGTTTTTGAGGTAGCAAATTCTGCTCCCCTACAAAGGCATCTGTAGTTGGAGGTCTGCGAGGCACATTCTCACGGTTGCCACACGCTCTGTTACCTTGGCAGGAGGCATCACCCACCGAGAGTTCACTCAGCAAACGCTTACTTATTTTAACTCCTCAGCTTTGACACAACTGTGAACACCTTGCCTGCTCCAGGAAGTCTTCCATGCTCCATCCTATGCTCCATCTGTACCTTCTATATGTTCATTCAAGTAATGATTTTGCTATATTAAATACTTTGCACGTCTGTCTTTCCAAAAGAGGGCAGGAAGGATTGACTCTTGTTTAAAAATATATCTTGAAATCTTCCACTCTTCTCCATTCCAACTGTGACTACCACAGTGACCCTGCCATCTTTAGTGTGGATTACTGCAACATGCTCTTAACTGGACTTCCTGTGACCACTGCTGCCTCGCTGCTAGTCATTCTCCATAAACAGCGTTCTTATGAAAACATAAATGAGATCTAATATAAAAATCCCCCAGTGGCTTTCCCTTGCACTTAGAATGAAATGTAAATGTCATTCCATGGCTTCCAGGGCCCTTCAGGATCCGGTGTCTGCCAGGCTGTCTGACTTTCTCTCTCACCCTCCACCTCCACACTCCCACCCTGTTATTCTCCCCTATAGCACTCATCACTATTTCTGTTTCTGCTTCTGTGCATACTTGTTCCTTCTTTCTTTTCCACTAGACTGTAAGTTTCTCAATGACAGTGACCTTATGTGACCTGTTCCCCACTCAGTCTCCAATGGTTAGGTTGGTACCTGAGGTAGAAGAGATGTCCAATAAATGTATGATCAGTGACGGAATGAAGGGACAAGAACAGATGTCTCTAGAGCAGGGCATCCCAAAGTTTTAAAAATGATAATATTTATTCTGCACATTGGGATAAGTTGAACAGGCTGCTCATCGTGGAGGCAGCCTGCCCAGAACCCTCTCATTTGCTCTGAGGACTTAAGAGATAAATATCTTGCCCTACTTTTTTCCAGATCTCTGAGATCTCTGATTGGGAAGCTCTGTCATAGGGAACCAGCCAGATAAGATAACTAGGGTCACTTTCTAGCATACGTGCAACATGCTGCCCAAGATGAGGGGTGTGATGTGTAAACATTCATAATGGGTCACTGGGCTTATCTGTCCACCCACGGGGTTGCCAGAGCCCTTAGATTACTGGATTCTGATAGGATTAACCTGGGGCATCAATATGGCAAACGTAGAGCTGTGTTCTC
The DNA here is from genome assembly GCF_041296265.1 of Equus caballus. Lineage (NCBI taxonomy): Eukaryota > Metazoa > Chordata > Mammalia > Perissodactyla > Equidae > Equus > Equus caballus. The sequence goes on along the minus strand of NC_091700.1, from coordinate 45,471,026 downwards.
CAGACCTCTTTTCAAAGAAAGACTTGGTGCCCAGCTGTGGGGAGTATAGTCAACAGACAATCTCCAGCCACCCGCTCCTTCAGCATCTACTTCAGCTGCAGAGAGTCACCTGCCAGAAGTCATGCTCTTCTCGGGGCAGCCCACATCTGGGGACTAAGCAAGGTGGGGGTGTAAAAGTCCAGCTGAACCCAGACAGGACACCTCTGGGAAGAAGCATTCACCCCTGGGCCCTCCAGCAGGCTGGCCAAGCTTGCCAAGCCTGTTCCACAGTACCACCTCCTCTTCCAGTCCCGCTTCCTTGCCCTTCCCTTCTCAGACATTGCTCCCTCATAAACATTTTACATCTCAATAGGTTGTATCTCAACAGTTTGCATTTTAGAGTCTATTTCCAGAGAACCCACCCATGACAGGCAGCTTCATGAAATGTAAATCTGGAAAAGAAGTGATTGCAAGATTCTTGGGGAAAGAGGAAGAAACAGCCTCACGGACAGCTTGACAGTTTAGAGGGCTGGGAGGGTGGGGAGCAACCAGAGCTGCCCACGGCAAGGCCAACTGACATGATGTGGAAAAGTAAAGGCAGAGCCCGGTGCTGGAGAGCTTGCAAGCCCATTGCTAAGCATTTTGCTGGGGGTGTGACTGGGAAGGTGATATGATGAAAGTGACTCTGGAACAATAGGATTCCTGTGACCATTTACCATACACACGAGAAATAGAGAGACAGGGAGCCGGCCTGCAGTTGACTTGCTCTTTTCTCCGTCATTTTACAGTTCTGTGGTATACGCATGTCTTTTCCTGTAGCCTACCTCGATGCTTTTGGGAGGAGACGAGGTCTGCATCATACATGAGATGAGGTTGGAGGATATTGCTTTTGCGGCAAAGGGTGAGCCACGGCAAAGCTTTGGGGCCTATATCTATGGCTATGGGAGCCGATTCTGTTTTACACGAGTTCCCTCCAGGCTTATTTTGACCTAAAACCTAAACACACCACCTACAATAGCTGTCCACTTCTAACCTCCACCCTTTTCCAATGGACGTTGGGTAAGCCAGAGGAAGCCAGAAGGGGCTGGGGATGGTGAGGGCGCTTGGGGAGGGGTCTGTGCAGCCCTACCTGGGAGGGGTGAAGGAGCATGTGAAAGCACAGGCTGCTCCATCAAAGGTGTGCTTACACTTCAGGATCCCTCCCTTTCATATTTTTCAGCTGCTTAAGATAAAAAATCAAAATCAGCCAGTCCCCTGGACAGCCCGAATGCATTTATCAACTTTATCAATGGCATGCTGTCATTCAGGGTTAAGTCTTTTCTTTCCATTTTCTCATCAGGCCTTGTAAAAAGGCTCCAGTCAGCTGCTTTCTCCTCTCAAAGATCAGAAAAGAAACTGCACTCTAGGCATCTCCTTTTAATTCTCTTAGAAATTTATAAAAAAAGCCATCAGGCAGAAATAAATAGTAATGGCAAACTGATATCCAGTATCTGAGGCAAACATCCTGGTTTCCACTTCTGATTCAGATCTTGACTCATTTTGACTGTGGTTTCTGACAGACTGCAGGTTAATTTCTGCAGTCACAAGAGGAAACATCGACTTTATAATAACTGATTACAACCAGCTGATCATACTCATTCATCTCTAGACTAGCTTCACAAAATGGCCGCCTCGATCAAAGCAGACTGGCAGACATTTTGTTCAGCTTACATAATTTTAAAAAAAAATTAGAGTGAATATTTAGAATTGGCAGAATTCACAAAAAATCAATGGTTCTGGCTTCTCTTGGAAATCGGAGTCTCGGGCAACCCTGGGCTGGCTTTTTCCACATGGAAACAGTGATGCTGAGTGGAGGCTGCCCTCTTTGAATGGGACAGCACTTTCCGTTTCTGCTTCTGTCCCCACTTCCATTCTCAGGCAGTCTCATCATCACACGTGTACTGTTGTTCTTCTTATGGTAGAGCCGTGGTTCTCTGCCTCCATCAAAAAAATAGAGCATGTCTCGCTCAAAAGTGGGAAAACAAAAGACACACGAAGAGGTCTGATGTTTCTCGCACGTTGCCTCCTGGTGCATTGGCTTTATCTGTCTGGCCCCGTAGAGAGGTGGGGCCTTTGCAGGAGGCTGTTTGTTTCATGGAGCCAGGCACTGTGTTTACACAGTTCACCACTGAACACCTGCACCTAGCGTGGTGTCTGGTACCTAATAGACACTCAGTAATACCTTCTGAGGGAATAAATGAACGAGCAAAGAAAAGCATTAATAACGTGCCATGTGCTTTCCCAAGTATATTTACTGATTATGTCCTTGCACCTGTCTAGTGAGGAGGGCAAACCTTTACATCAGAGGTCAACACAGGGCCATAGTCCTGTAGATTTCCATCCACACAACCCCTTCCACACGGCACTGAGAGAGGCCGACCGATTTTTCTGCAGGCAGGTTTTTTTGGATACCATTTGTCTTTCTGAGGGGTGGAGGCCAGGATGTCTGTCTGAAACATTCCTAGTTGAAATAAATAAGACATGAGTAACTAAAATAAACAAACAGAACAGAATACTCTGTAAATGGTTGACTTAATATCACTGAAAAAAGGCAGACCAACGACCACTTCTGGTTTCCAGAGGAATGCCCTAAGAAGGGCTCCACGTTCTGGCAGTGTAATTTTAGGTAAAGGGGTCTGCAGGCCCTCTGCTCTGGTTTCCATGATCGGAGGGTGGAGCTGAGTTGTTCTTTGTCCCTCTCACTGGGGCCATGGCCTTACCGACGTGCTGAAAGGCTTCGTGCTTTGGAGACCCAATGCATGCAAAGGGACTTGCAGTTGGGTGGGAACAAAGTCCTTGGGACAGAACACAGGCCACTCCATAGAAGGAGCAGATTTGCTTTGTATGACTCATGTGGCCCTAAGTGATGGCCCCGGGTAGAGAGGGGATGGAGAGACAGGCAATGACATCTTTTGCCAGCTTGGCCTGCACAGCTCTCCTTCCCTCACGCCTCCTCCTGGGCCCTCCTCCGCTCTCCGGACCATCAGAACTAGTATGTTTGTGGGGAAGCAGCCCAAGGACCTCATCTGACCCTGGTCTCCCAGCATCAAAGGGCAGTTCTTTGTCACCACCATCCTCCGCCTTTACATTCTCAAAAGAAAGGATGGCTCTGGCTCCTTCCTGACAAGGAGGGCAGATGAAGGCTCTGCTCCAACAACCCCAAGTGCCCTCTGGTCCCTGCACAAGGTCCCTTGAGAGGCCTTGGGTTCAGCATGAGGCTCCCTACCCCAGCCAGGGTGCCCTTGCTTGACTTCCCCTCACCAAGGGTCCTGCAGCCCCCTGTGATGGACCCTTCCAGGTCCAGCCCTGGCAGCTCCCCTGCGCTCCAGCAGGGGGCACAGCTTTGTAGAGTGGCCGCGTCCCTGGTCAATAACTCAACGTAGCTTCTGACACGACTGCTTTAGATAATCAGCGGAGGAGGGGTCTGTGTGAAAATGGAAAGGGAGAATTGAAGCAGGAATGAGAAAGAAACTTCCGAAAGAGCAGAACAGCATGGTGGTTAGGATCTGGGGCCAGGTTTCCCAGGGTTAAATCTAGCTTGGCCACATACGAACTGTATGACTTTGAGTGAGTTTCTTAACTCTCCAGTGACTTAATTTCCTTATCTGTAAAATGGGGAGAACAGTAGTACTGACCTCCTGTGAGGATTCAATGAGGCAATATGTGTACACATAAGTCATGCTGGGCACAAACATGTGCTATGTTGTTATTGTACACATTCCTAACCAGCTCGGAAGGCGAGTTTTGTATGTGTGTGTCAGTGTGTGTTTGTGTGAGTGTGTCCTTCTGAGGCTTTAATTTGCTCATGGCATGGGGAGAGGGAGAAAGACTGCTTTCTACTACCCTGCTCCCTGGTGCCGACTGCAGCCAAGTTGACAGGTTTAAAGATTTGGGCCTGGTGGCTGGGCCCCAGGGAAATGATGGCCCACAGGGAGTGTCAGAGGTGAGCTCCCTTATCCCCAGGAGACTGGAACCCCTCCTTGGGGAGGCTGCCTGGCCCAAGGGAATATTACGGTGATGTCTTGTTTGCTGGGACAGAACCTCCCTGATAATGGGTCAGTCTGTTCTCTGTCAGCCATGATTTCAGGAAGTTATTATTTATAAACACAAGACAACCTTTCTGAGGCTGCTCATTCACTTTTCAGACAGCCGTGGTTCACAAGTCCTTGGATTGAGTGAGAGCCTTCCTCACTTTGACTTCCACTCCTTCATCGGCCCTTTCTGTCCCTCAGGGAAACTCAGTGAAGAGTTCTCCCTCTTTTTCCACACGGCAGCCTTTTAAGTGCTGGAAGATAGCAATCAGATCTTTGTCCAGGACGCTGGGCTCGGCTCTGTGACTGCCCTCTCAGCATCTCCGCTCAGACGTCTAAGGACATCTCAAATTCACCGTGCCCAAACTTAGATCCAGACCTCTCAGCGGATGACAAAGCCCTTGGAGTCATCACCAACTCTTCTCTTTCCTCCTCATCCTACATCAAATCTACCAGGAAATCAGGCTGACTCCTCCTTCAAAGGATCTCACCACTTCTCATCCCCTCCATGTTCCCACTGTGGTGCGAGCCAACATCACATCTTGCCTGGACTACTGTAGTCACCTGCTGGCTGGTCTATTCTTCACACGGCAGCGAGCTTTTAAAATGTAAGTCACATCACCTCACTCCCCTGTGCGAAATGCTATGATGGCTCCCATCTCTTGGATAAGAAGCCAAAGCCCTTCCAGGGTCTGCAGGTCCTTCCTGATTGGCCCCCATCACCTCTCCCACTTCCTTCCTACTGCTCTCTCCCTCCCTTGGCTCCTGCCACACTGCTGTCATTGCTGTTGCCAAGATGACAGGCACTGTCCCACCTGAGGCTTTGCTCTATCTGTCCTCTGGGCATGTTCCCCAGGTATCTGGCTGGTTCACTCCCTCACCTCTCAGTGAGGCCTGCGCCTATCATCCTATTTATTGTCACCTACCCAACTGTGGCACTTCCAATCTCCCTTAACTTACTCTTCTTTTTCGCCTTTTTCCAGAGTGTTTATCATTTTCTACTATACTAACTACTTTATTCATTATGATGTGTATTGTCCATTTCTCTCACTAGAATGTAAGTTCCCTGAGGGCAGGGATCTTTGTTATTTGCTCAAGTACCTAGAATGGTGCCCAGCACATAAGAGGTAACAATAAATATTTATTGAATGAACATGTGAATCATGATTTCTCCCTTTCACAGTTCCTTCAACCACTGAGTAGATGGCGTGGTTTCTAGGTCCTTCTCCACCATCTTGGCTGCCCTCTGGATGTGCTGTAGTATGTTAGCTCTCTAACACATATGGCTTAGAACAGAACCCAGAGCCCAAGGCCCAGGCTGAGCATGTAGCCATCTCCGCAACACCATGTGGTGTGTCTGAGAACACTGAATGTGTTAGCGTGTTCAGAGCTCCCACTCTAAAAGGGCAAGTGGGTTCCTTTCCCCAAGACTTCACATTTTCTCCAGCTCATCCCAATAATTTTATATTGGACTGCTTGCCATTTCCTATCATGTGTGTGTCCTCATCCAAATCATCCATGGATACATATTTCAAACCAGAGAGTGCTGAGGACAGTGGCTAAGCTGACCCTGCCATCTTCTTCCATCCGCCACTCAGGGGAGGATGCGGGAGAGGGGAGCTAACATTTCCACATCAGCCACTGTGCCGGGTCCCCTTAGCCCTCACAACAACCCCTGACGGAGGCATAATTGGCATAATTATCCCCCATTTATGGACGGGGAAATGGGGCTCAGTTTTTAAGGGAAACAGAAGCATTGATAATCTTTATCTAGAGGATCTCAGTGACAAAAAGTAGTTTGAGGAAAAAAAATTAGTTTTCTTCTGAGCATCAAAATTAACCAAAGTGGGGAGAAAGAGGATCTTACTACAAACATTTTTTGCTAAATAAATGAGAAGGCCTTGAAGAACACAGCTCTTTTCCTGGACAGCTGGTTGGGCCAAGTCTTTGAGGCCCCTCTCCCTTGGCTCCCTGAAGGCCCTCCCCCTCTACTTTCTGAGACCCTCTCTCCCAGCTCCCCAAGGCTCCTCCCTCTTGGCTGTCTGAGCCCTGCCCCTTGACTCACGAGGCCCCTCCCACTAAGCTCTCTTAGGCTACGCCTTCTTGACTCTCTGAAGCCCTTCACCCTCAACTTTCTGAGCCCCTTCCTCTTTGGCTCCCTGAGACTGCTGTCCACTTGAAGGTTCCCCTCCTTCTCTAAGGAGTGGTCAGAGAGGTTCAGTTCCATGTGAGTTGCTCTCCAAGAATCCATGCTGCCTGTCACCCCTCCCAAGTGCTCCCTAACTATCACAGGAAATGCCCTAGGAGTCTGCCTAGCACAAATATCAAACTCACTGGGCTATAAGATGCCACATCTGCCTTCTCTCTCCTTTTATTTAAATCAGGAAAATGTTCTCCTGTTTCCAGATTTGGGGAACTACTCTCCTTCTTCCCTGTGCTTCAACTATTTGTATAATGCTTTGAGTTGCTAAACAAGTAAATGTGCCCTACTGAATTTATTCATCATGGCAGCCTTGTGTGGCAAACACTATTATTTCCATTTTACAGACCACAACACTAAGGTTTAGAGGGATCTATGACTTGGTTAACGTCGGACAAGTAATAAGTGGCCAAACTAGGATTCGGACACACATTTGTGCTGCCAAGTTCAGTGTTCTTTCCCAACACCGACTATTATGTGGGCTGAGACCCTGGTGTTCTTTGGAGGGGACTGATTTAGGGCACTGTTCCTACAGCCTCTCTCACACGTTCTAATTAAACAATCATTCTCCATAATAAGGTAAAGAGGTTGAGAAAAGGGAGGAAGGGGGAAGTTGGGTTTCTTTCATTACTGCACACTTACCGTGTGCCTAGAACAGAATAAGATATTTCATATTTTTTAAATTTAAAGGTTTACAAAAATCTGGTAAAATATTATTGTCCTTTTTTCAACTAAGAAAACCAGGTCGCATAGAGGTTAGGTAACTGGCCTTACAGCTCCTCAGCACCATATTTGGGATTCCAGACCACGTCTGTCCAATTCCAAGTCTAAACCACATTGCAGAAGAGGAGATGAGCTAGATATGTCACCTTTCTAGTATTTACAACTCAAGTTCTTAGCGATACCTTCAAATATTTAGCAGCTCTAATGGCAATTATTTAAAAGAACACAAAAAAATATTTAGAGTTTCTAGTTGCTAAAAGGAAATTCCTTTGGATGAAAAGATATCGTCATTTGAAAATACTGGACAAATTTTCAAGAGTCCTATTGATTCACTTGGAATTGACTTCCCTCAAATCTTCAAAATTATCAGAAACAGAGCAGGATTATTGATTGCTATGGATAACTGTTATAACTGATGACATATTCACTTTCAGATAGCTCAGCTTAGGGTCTCAGTAGAAGCACATTTTGCGTGTGGCCTGTTGACACTAACGGGGTCCTGAGGTATCTGTGTTCTCAACACATATGAGCATGTCTGGGCTGCCTTATGGGGCTGTGGGCAGCAGGTGGCAGGAGAAATAGCCCTGTCTTGGCTGCGCTCCAAACTGAATATGTGATTTGGAACATGTTCCCTGCTCCTCCCACACATGTGTCCAGGCTTCTTGTCTCATTTATGATATTAATGGATTGACCTAGAAGAGCTCCAGGTTCCTTCCAGCCCTGTGTTTCTAAAGACTAACTATCCCTTATTCAAAACCCTTAGTTATGTTGTAGACTTCAGATTTTTTCCTGATGTAGACCAGCCTTGAGGTGAACATATCATAGATATATATAACCACCCGAGAGGGGTCTGGGGCAGCACCCTGTATGAATCTTACTAGTATTTCTGCAGCAAAACATGTAAAATTTCACCATAAATGGGATAAAGAAAAACTTAAAACAGCCCCACATCAGTTTGGGTTGGATTTTGCTTCCAACTGAGTTCTAGCAGGTCAGTTTTGTGGCCACATGAGTTTGCCATGAACTTATCGAGAAGATTTGCAGTTTTTAGAACTTTTGGATTACAGAATTTGTAGATAAGGGATTTTAATCCTGCATTTTTTTTCCTTCCCAAAGGCCCAGTGCATAGTTGTATATCTTAGTTGTAAGTCCTTCCAGTTCTTCTATGTGAGCTGCTGCCACAGCACAGCAACTGACAGATGAGTGGTGTGGTTCCACGACTGGGAAACGAACCTGGGCTGCTGAAGTGGTGAGAGCACCGAACCTTAACCACTAGACTACCTGGGCTGGCTCTAATCCTACATTTACATTTCTTTTGATGCCCTCTTGCTGGTCACATCTAGGATTTATCTAATGCTGTGCTTTTGATGGGAGATGCAATGCCTTTAAAAAGCAGCTACTGCAGGAACATAAAATCTACTTTATGGAGATCCACTTTGACATTGCTGTTTCTGGGATCACCGTGTGGCTAACAGGGAGGACAATAAAAATTATTTGTAATCATGACTGTGCACTCTTCAAGACCTGGAGCAAAGCAGCAGCACCTATGCCCATTTATGCTCACGGCTCAGTACTTACAATGTCTGGGAGGGAACTGAGTCCAAGCCAGGAGAGTTTTCAATAATAAAGCTGAAAGAAAAACGTTTTCTGATTAGCTCTTGGTTACCCAGAAAATTAGCCAGCGAACACCTCATTCCCTAAGAATACGGGATAATGGAGATTTTTCCTATGAGAATATTGAGTAGAATTTGTTTTTGTAGTACACATTTCTTTCTTAACCTTCCTTGGTCAGGAGCTCTCCTTGAATGTCCACCATGTAAATCAAACCTAAGCAGCCCTCTCTTATATGCCTCCTCTGCCATCCCCCACCTCTGTCACTGAATGGTCTGACCAATGTGAGCACCAAGGGCCCCTGGGCACCAGAGAGAACTCACAAAAATGCCATGATGATCTTAAATTTTTGAGGAAAACGTCAATACTTGACATCTGTTGGGTGTTGTATGAGCTACTATCTTTAGATTACGCTGTATTCCTTTCAATGATGGAATATTTTGCAAAGCTGGGTTTTTGGCAGTTGTTGCGATAAAAAGCAAGTACCACACAAAAATCAGTGCAGATCAGGAAATGAGGGTTGCCATGCGCAATCTGATTCCAAGATTGGAGAAATCAAGCAATGCCCAATGGGCACACACATTCTAAAAGTAAGTCATCATGGCTGTTTAAGAATGAAATAAAAGCATTATTTTTTCTTTCAATTTCTGTGTATTAAGTTGTGACAAAAATATGCGACAGAAGGATGTGACACAAACATTAAGTTACTTGGATAACTAATAAATGAAAAGTGTTATGGATTTCCTTCGGCCTAGGGGTCACTGTGAAAAATTCACTGAGACACTAGGGGCGCTGTGAACTGAGAAAGTTGGATGTAATTTCACGCAGTTGATCAGATGTGGAAGTTTGTAGTCATCCTCGATTCCTCTCTCTTCGTCCTCCCAAGCCTGCTAATCAATCAGCTGGTCCTCTTGACACCATCTTCCAAAAAAAGTCCCTAATCCAGTCTTCTCTCTACCACTGTGACCACTCTTGTCTAATGCACCATCTTCTACGACAACCTCCTTGTTTTGGCTCTTGCTTTCCAACAAGCCATTCTTCAGAGGTGATCTTTTAAACACATAAAGTAGATCATGTTGCTCCCTTGCTTAAAACCCTCCGATGGTTTCCACTGTACTTTGAAAGACATCCAAGGCCTGCCCATCTTGGCCTCTGCTTCCTTCCTGGCCCTCCTGGAATCCCACTCCTCCTCTTGCTCACATGCTACAGCCTCTTCCCACCTCAGGGCCCTTCCATTTGTCCCTCCCATTGTTGAGAAAGTTCTTCATCCGGATCCTCAAATGCCTGGCTCCTCCTCCTCAAGTTTCAGCTCAGATGTCACCTCCCCCGTGAGGCCTTCCCTAAACAATTGATCTAAACTTTCCCCACCCCACCCCACCCCCCCTACCCCCATCACCTCCAATCACTGTGTATCTTATCATGCCGTTTTATTTTCTTTATTTGTATCATATTCATTGATCTGTATACTGGAGAACATGAACTTTGCTCTCTTGTTTGCCGTCGTATTCCTGCCACCTAGAATCATGCCTGACACACAGTAGGCAGTCAATAAATATTTGTTGAAATAAATAAATGAGTGATTATTTCATATGGTTGCATATTTGTAACACTCACTGATGGCTCTGAATGGAGAAGATCCAGAAGTGTGTTGGGAGGGAGGAAGTCAGTAATTTCATTTGAGATATATATATATGTCATATAATACATGTATTTATATATAAATATATATATGAAATACGTTGTACAAACCAGGTGATCTAATCAAGGGTTTCCTATATTCTTTGGGAAGAGACAATAGAGGGTTACCTTATATGAACTCCATTTTTCTAAGCAATATTTAGCATTACTGGTTTGTCATAATTATAATGAGTTGGATAGTTAATGAAGCAACTCATTATTCCATTTGTTATTCTTTGTAACAGGCAAGCTCCTCTTACACCTTCTGTTTTTTTCCTTTTCTTTAATTAAGAAATCGAGATAAAGACATATAAAGGAACATTTCTACAACTACAGTGCTAAACCAAAAGTGGGAATGTCATTGTCCAGCCCAAACTCGCTGATGTTTTTTCTTGGACCACACTAAATCCAGGAAGGGTGCACAGGACAGTGGCAATAGAAACAGGTGTAGGACTATTCAATATCTCTGGCAAGCAGCAGTGGGGATTAAACAGAGCTTTCTTTAATGAGATTAATTCTGAAATACTAAGAGCGGTTTGGCATATCCCCAAAGATACAAGGCATTTGTATCTATATAAGATTAAAGGAGCTTTCACACAAAGCAATTTTAGTTTTCAACATCAAAGAGATGCTTCGGAGGGGTTGCTTGAATGAGGCACACTGCAGCAAATGTGGGCCGTGCAAAAGCTTCTTTATATAAAAGACGGTTTGCTCAGCCAGGAATTGTATCTGTGGCTTTCACTACCCAGGACATACAGAGCACTGTTCTTGGAATCACAGGATTATGGGAAGGGGTTGGGAATCAGGTCTACAAACACCCTAGACAGGTGGCTACCTGGTGATAACTTTGGATTTCCAGGGAGGGGAGCTCAGTGCTTCTTGAGGCAGACTGTTGGACCACTTTTATGAATAATAAATAACGATGATGCTGGTAATAATAATAATGATAAGAAATAACACGGCAATAGATATGGGATTATTCAGCCACCATTTCTATGTGCCAGGCACCGTATTTAGCAAATAGCAAATTACACAGACTTTTGGCACTAAATCTTTCTCCTTTGGGCTTTTGACCAGCCTCCCAGTTCTGCTCTCTGGAGTTACACGCAACAGATTTGCTCCACAGCAGGCTGCAAATGTTTAAAGGTAGCTTTTATGTTTTTACCTGTTTTTGTGTGTGTTCATGTGCCAAACTTAAGTTTATTTTTTGAACCTGATACAGGTGTTTATATGGATCCATATTAAATTTCATCTTGCTGGTTTTGCCTCATCCTTCAAGGCTGCTTAAATATTTGTGAATCTGATTCTATCATTCAGTGTGTTCCCAGACCTTTTAAAAGTGCTACTGAAAATGATAGGCTTCCAAGTCTTCCTTCCTATCCCATTTTCCTTTCTTCTTTTCCTCTTTTTTACTGCACATATTCATGGAGGACTTTCTATGTAACAGACGCTGTCAGGCACTGGGGCTGCAAGGTTGCATAAGGTACACCTATAGACCTCAAGAAAGTGTCTTGCTTAAGCAAGGAGACAGAAAAATAAATTAAAATACAGCGTAGTGTGATTATGTCATGAATGAAAGAGGAGGATTTTAACACGAGTTGGAAGAATAATTATCTGGAAGGAGAGGAAACAGGGAGCTAGGAAAATGCCACCCTCTGACTTCTGGGGTGTGGGGCCCATGAGGGAAATGGGCAGTCCCCACAGAGTTAAAAGCTAGCCAGAGGAGGTCCCAGAGCTGGGGAGGGGGCAGACTTTAGCCATCAGAAGGAAATGGAAAGAGAATTCTGTGCAGAGGATGAAGGTGAGGGGAGCTTGTTTATGGAGCGGTCTACGCCATTACTGCCCAGTGTTACAGCCTTTCTTCCTCTCTCCTACCTGCCTGGCCAGCGGGGCTCCCCCACCCCCCACCTGACCTCCCTAAAGAATCAAGTTCAGCTGCCCAGGCTAGTGAGTCTAAGTTTTGACATGGTGGAGTGGAGAAACAGCGAGCATTCTAGATCTCAATTAGAGACCAGGGAGGGACAGAATGAGACAGGAGGGGGTCATTTACGACCTGAAAATGCCCAATTAGTCACTGGGAAGGCTGGTAAGACCAAGACCAAAGGAACTTTTTGTTAGGACTGCTTGTGGGGTTCTTCCAAGCATAATTACACGGTCATTTAGAGGCTGTCCTTGGTGGGAAGGCTGGAATCCTCAGGAGTCTTGGCAGAATGGCTCATTTGTTCTCGTGGCAGAGCCTGGGATGGTGCCTGGAGTCTGCAAATTCCCAGGAGTCAGGAATTTTGTACAGAGAGTAGGTGACCTTGGCAGTCCCCTTATCCCATATTGGACCCATGTGCTTACTCAAACAGGGATACCCCTGAGGCAGAGAGCCCCTCCTAAGGAAAGAAACCTGCACAGCCAAGAGGCTACAGGGTCCTGGGAAATAGTGGGTTCTACACCAGCGCCAGGTGCCACCTGGGAGCTGTCCCTGAATCTCTCCTCAGGGCTTCTAGAATCCCTGAAACCCTGTAGAAAGCTGGTCGCACAGACTGATTTGGTTAGGGTTGATGAGCTCCACCTGCTGTCAGGAGTTCAGCAGATTATGACCCGGGTGAGGAGTGCTGACAGTTTATTTCCTTAGAGAGAGTGTCAGTGAACGTGGTCAGGCGTAGCTCCTGGGGCACTGAGTGCATGGCCATGGTGGGTGCAAACCAGACTCATATAGCTGAGCTCCAAAAGCCTGGCTTGAAGCTGTGAACCAAGATAAAGCTGAAGTTTATCACAACCACCAGTGAAAAGAGGCCTGGGGATCTTCCATGGATCTGGAGCTGAGAGGCAGGCTCAGGACTTGGGGTGTGCTGCCTAAGCATCCCCTTCTAAAAGGTGAAGGTATCAGTCTAAAAGGGCATGATGCCTGGCTCCACAATTGGAGTTTGAGGGGATTAAACATGAAAAACTGAATAACTCAAAACTAGCACCTCCTGGTTTTGGTGGGACAGGAAGAACGTAGGCAAACGTTTCTAGACTAAGAGGGTTTGAGCTACACAACCTGGAAGTGAAGAGATGAGGTAAAACCTTCAGCTCCGGGAGGAGACCAGCAGGTGCTGCGTTGAGGACTCCTGGCTGAGGACTGTGAAGGGTGAGGAATTTGCTACTACTTATCGTACACGTCAGGCCCAGCTGCAGCAGCAGAGACGGCAGGGGAGGGCTTCAGCCTGTCTCCCGGTGCAAGAGCAGCCTCAAGCTTTGGTCCATAGTTGTGTGTGTTTCTTCCAATAGGAGACTGGAGAGAAATTTGGTTCTAGAACAGGCCAGCTTATTTAGAACACTACCTGTAGGGCTCATGTTTTTCCTGTCAGTCCTTGATATACTTAGAATGAGTCCCTATGAATAGTGTTACATTATTGAACGTTAAGAGTCAACTTAGAAGGCCAGGCCTTGGGCCAGTCACGGACTGACTCCAGTCCGGTTGGGCCCTGCAAGGCTCTCACAGCTGGGACTGAGGGCTCCGTCTACTGAGCAGTCATCCTGCCTGGCCATCCTCCTGGCCCTGCTTCCGTCTCCTCTTGGTTTTGTCCTCCAATATATTCAGTGTCCTGCTTTATTTTCTGGAGCATGCAGTATACATTTCCACCAACTCTTCCAGAGGAAGATTTCTTTTTGGGGTCCCAGCCTTGCTTTGGAATTTTCTTATTTTAAAGTAAGTGTGTTCATTCTTTAAAACCCAACTCAAAGTCACCTCCTCTGCGAAGACGTGCACGCTTTCCCAGAAGGTCTGTCCTTTCTCACAGGTCTCTCACGTCCTTCTCTTACTGTGCTGTTGGCTTTTGTTCACACGTCTGCCTCACCCATGCCACGGTAGCCTCGCACAATGCCTGGCACGTGCAGGATTTCAACAAGTTTGTGGACTGAATGGATGATCCATGGGGAAAAAGGGCCAGGGGGGCCGACCTCACGTCAAGTTTTCGGCTTGGACTCTTCAGGCCCCCATCCACTTAACTTTCTTTACTGCTATGGAGGGACAGCCAAGAGATGAGTTGCAAGTGGGCTCAGACGGCAAAGTTGAAGCTGATGAAGAGAATAGGGTGGGCCATAGGGCCCTGGGGTGTAGTTTGGATGCTGCCAGCAGAGGTTTGGAAACCCTGTCTGGAGCAAGGGGAGAAGTCTCATTTCTGGAAAGGATCAGGGGTGTTCTACAGTGTTCCGCAAACACAAGGCCTTCTTGGGGCTATATGATCCTCAATAGCTGTTTATCACCTCTCTAACTAATGGTGGGGCGGGGGGATTCTTGGCTGAAGGCAGCTGCCTTCCCTCTTGGGGGAACACCTGATGGCCTACTTGGGTGAGTTTGATGGCGCCATGCCCACTGATCTGGATCCACATTCAAAAATGCCACGGGGCAAACGCTGAAGTCACAAAGTTCTGTTGACCTCCCTTAGACCAATCAGTGCAGTTTTTAGCGGTATGGACACCCCAGTGCGCTCATTAAAACACAATTTCCTAAGGCCTTTTTTATAAATAGAATTTCAAATGTATTCAGCTTTGAACTTTCAAGGAGGATGACCTTGAGCCGCCTCTTGGCACAGAAAGAGTGGAGCACCAGACATGGGCCAATCTGACCAACTCCCTGGAAGGTTAGGACCACTGTTTCTCTCCCATTTTAAGGTGGTGGGGGGTAGGGAGATGACACGGGAAACGGTGATTTGCTTTGGGTCACAGGAGCCAGTCTGTGCACAAGGCTGGAATTTGGGATATGGGAAATTTTTTCCTGTTTAGTTGACTAGTCTATGCAGGCTGAAAAGGAAGACGTTCTACCATTCACACGCATAGTTTTTCCATCAACTCAGAGCCAGGGCTCTTTGGAGGGGAAGGGGCCCAGTCCTCCTTTATTTGCAGAAGTGTCAGGACCCAACACCACCCTTCACAGAGGGTAGAAGCGCGGTCACAGCAGGGAACAGAACGGCCAAAAGAGGGAGGGGCAGAGAAAGGGGAGGGAAACAAAGAAGTGCGCGTGTTGACGCTTCTTTGTTCCCCAGACCGTGGACGCAGCTCCCACTCCCTCCCGGCGGCTGGGGCTGGAGGAGCAGGCGCGGGCCTCCCGGAGCACCGGCGGCTAACGTCGCAGCCCTTACCCGAGCCGACGGCGGCGCCGCTCCGCGCGATCTCCCGGGCTGCCCGCGCGCGGTTCAGCTCTCGGCGGGAACGGCGCCCCTCTCTCTCCCCCGCGCCCTTCTAAGGTGCGCGGGTTTCCAGGCCTCCGGACCTGCTCTCGTCTTCCCGCTCCCCGCCCGCTCCTCCCGGCGGAAATGCCTGGTCCAGCGTCAGTGGCTGGCCGGAAAGTTTTCCTCATTATTTGCGTCATGGTCACCTGCGTCAGGTGTTCCCCGAACTGGGGACGGTGGAGGGCAGACCGCTAGCACCCGGAGTCTGCTGGCGCCCGCCCGGCTGCGCATCCACCCTGGGCTCCTGGGCAGAGGAGGCGCGGCAAAGACTGGTGGAATTGTATTTGATTTTATTATTTATTTAATGGTATGTAAATTTTATAGCTTTGTTTTTCGGATTCCAGAATCTTGCCACGTCAGCTTTCCCCCCGATCCCGGGGCCCAGCGCTGAGCTGGTGGGTGGGTACTGAGATGGAAACCGGGCCTGTGACTCCCGGAGCAGAGACCCTCTAACTCGGTCAGGTCCAGGGGCTGCAGGGTGGGCTGGCCGGGAGAAGGGGGGTATTCCCATGCGGCACCCTGAGTGGCCTCACTAGGGTTAGTCCCCAGGACAAAGCCCCTAAGCAGCCTGGAGGACCTCCCCTTTAAGTATGCCTCTGGAGTACCGTTGGGAGGTGGGGGAGGCAAGGAGCTGCCCTGAGGGGACAGAATCCAGGTGCGGGGTCTTGATCTGGGGTCAAGGGTTGGAGGAAGCCAATGAAGGTGACGCTCTGGACGCTCTGAGTGGACTTGCTGGGAGTTCCAGTGTGGCCCAGGTTGCCGGGTTGCAATCCATTTGTATGTAAGCATTTCTAGTCGGTTGTCAGAGTTCAGAAGAAAGTGACTTGGATCTTTGAGGTGCCAGTGATCTTCTCACATTCTAAATAAGTATTCACTTTTGCTCCTAGATTTGTGTTTATGATATTTTACTCTTTTTCTCCAAGAGAGTCCAAATTGTGTAAGCTCCAGGTCTCCACAAAACCTGAAGAATTATGAGTACCCTCTGTGAACCAGGAGTGTATGTTACTGGTTTTCTTCATATTGTCTCTTGGTGGGCTGTGCCAGGCTCTTGGGAAGGGGGTGGGAATGACTGAAAAGGGGACTCCAGTGGGAGAGGCATGTGACACAGAGAACCTCTATGGTTCTTGGTTCCACCTCTGCTTAGTGGTCCTGTAGGAGAGAAGCAAACGGAAGGTGACCAGGTAACTATCTCTGCCTCCCTCCCTCCTTCCTCTGATGTAGAGAAAGTTGGAAAAAATAGAAGAGAGGCCAAATCCATACAAGTTTCAGAGGGCGACAGTAGGAGCCTCAGTGAGTGGGGGAGGGGTGTAGCAGAAGCAGAGAGACAGAGGATGCTCCCAGGTGTCCAAAGGGCTCTGTGGATCATTGATTCCCAAGGACGTCTCAAAGCACAAAGGAAGAATTTGAACCTAGATTATTACAAAAATTTTGGCTGGGGGAACTAGTCAAACACTACTTCTGGGATTTACACCTCTCCACTGTATTCAGAGACAGTGCCAAGGGCTGGCTTGGGGGAGCTTTTGTAGTCCCCTATAATCTCCATCAGCCTCACCTGAGTGTAACTAAAAAGTGTACCTGGTTTGCAAACACGACTTCAGGACAAGTTTCTTAGCCTGCTGCTCCCTATAGTCCGTGGCGCCTAAGACTCTGTCACACAGAAGTTTCAGTGTCCGTTCTTCAGCCTGGTGACCATGTTGGATGGTGTCATGGTAAGGGCTTCCACAAGATGGTGCTCATAGGTTTTGTTTTTATTATTTTTTTAATGTTGATTGATTCATTCTTTTGTCAGAGTTTTATTGAATGCCTACCATGTTCTGGGATTATTCTAGGAGGTTCTGGGGATACAGATTGCTTGCATAAATTAGACTAAGTCCCTTGTTTCAAGGGATTTAACAAGGCTGTGATTTTTATACTTTCAGACGCAAAACTCAACTGTGATGTAAGTTTTCCCTATTTATGTTGCTTTTGGTACTTTTGATAATTCTGCTGCATTTCTGACAGTTGCACAATTTCTTTTTCTCCAGACTGGTATGGCCTGGAGGAATTATAGACACTTTTATTATTTGAATGGGGAAAGGATTAACTTATATCTGTCTGTAGGAGCCACTGTCTGAGATCCATTCTTTTGCCAGGAAAACACAACATCTTAACTTGAAAAATTCCAAATTGTTGCTAAGCACCAGCTTATCATTCTCAGCTTGGGATTCATCTGCCCATTGAGTAAATTCACAGCTCCCTTTAAAGAAAAATTCTAGAAGGTCTTTCAGGTATCCTAGTGACCTGCCTTCAAGTAAAAATGAGGTGGGCCTTGATCTGGGTAAGAATTTATCAGTCTCTTTTTTGCTTTTTGTAGCAAAATGTCAACCCTGCCACCTAACCTTCTACCCCAGAGAATAAGTACAATCAGAGAGCTCAGTCCTGCCCGAGGCAAATCTGAAATGATAGTTGAGACGGGCAGAGGTCTGTGTGGACTGTCCGTTCCTCCAGCTCCAGGAAGCTCTACCTTGTTCTAAGTTAGATTCCCGAAGGCAGCATCTTTTAGGACCTTTACTACACTAACTTGGCCGCTTCCACAAATGCCTTCACTTAGCTATGATAGAAGAGTATGCCCTTGATTTTTATTGCAGATTGATATAAAAATGGTAAAAAAGTGAGTGTTTCTGTACTTTTGGCAAAAATAATTGTTTGAGAGCTTGTTCACATTACTATTCCATGTCCTTTATGTAAGGATTCATGAGAAACCCAGGCCACCTGCTTGACTTGACAGTTCTACTAGGGTGTCCAACATGTGTATTCCATTTAACACGGCCAACGTCAAACTCCTCATCTTCCCCCAGGATCTGCTCCTCCTTCGGTCTTTGTCATCTCAGTAATCAACAACTCCACTGCTCAGCCAAGCATTTCAGAACCGTCTGGGCCACTCTCTTTCTCTCACCTCACGTGTGACCTGTTGCCTCTACCTTTTCCACACATCCAGAATCTGGTCATTTCTTACCAACTTCTCTTGTTTGGAAAATTTCACAAGCTTCTTAACTGATCTCTTTACTTCTGTGCTTTGTTCCCCTACAAATAGACTCAACACAGCATCCAGAATGATCCTTTGAAATATGTCAGGTCATGACACTTCTCTGCTCAAAATCCTCCCGTGACTTTCTTTCTTATTGGAAGGAAAAAACCTAAGATCTCCACTTTCTGTCCCTCCCTTCCTGTCTCTGACTGGATGTCCTTGGAGTCTGCTCCTGATTCACGTTGCTGGAGCCACACTGGTCTCAGGTGCTCCCATCTCACGGCCTCTGTCTGGAAGACTTCCCCAGATGTCCACATGATCCCTCCCTCCTCCCCTTCGTGCCTCTCCTCAAATGTCACCTTTCCAGAGAGGGGTTTCCTAACCACCCTATTAAAGCTGCAG
This sequence comes from Equus caballus, assembly GCF_041296265.1. Taxonomy (NCBI): domain Eukaryota; kingdom Metazoa; phylum Chordata; class Mammalia; order Perissodactyla; family Equidae; genus Equus; species Equus caballus. The sequence continues at coordinate 45,452,153 of NC_091700.1, read as the reverse complement.
GGCCCTCTCTGACCTCTCTAGTAATCTCTGTTCCAGCTTTGTTTTTCTCCACAGCACTTATCACTATGTGACACCCTACATATTTCACTTATTGTCTGTCTCATCCTACTGGAAAGTAAGCTCCCTGAGGGCAGGGATTTTTGTCTGTTTGCTCTGTTTTGTTCACTTCTGTGTCCTACCACCTAGAACACTAACTGGGGCATAGTAGGTACTCAATACATATTTATTGAATGAATGAGTGGTTAAATTCTGTGAGAATTAGTATTAGGAGAAAAAGTATCTTTTTTGTCAAAGTTATATTTCCTTAGGCAATATGATTGATGTTGTACGTTGTAATTTACTTTTTGGTTTTACTACCAGGAAGCTCAAAGTCAAATATAGAAAGAGTTACAATTATTCTCTCGTCCACGGTTTCTAACTCAGTAATCGTCCCCCTCTGTATGGTTTTTCATTGCCTTCACTTTTAACCTTGATTTGAACAATTTTGAGCATATCTATATATATCCTCAGGTAGTATTCATGGAACTTTAGGCTTCTAGTAAATATTTATTGAGTGAATGCGTTGTATACCACTTTAATCCTTTTTGAAAGTAAGTGGGATATAAATAATACATTATTAATGATTTCTGGTATGACTGACAATAATGGGCTGGAAGAAGCAGGTGGTTCTGAGGAGAGGAGAGGCCAGTGGGGAAGGAAGCCCTGCCTGGGTCCCAGGGCCAGGTGAGCGCATGCTATGTCATCCAGACTCGGACCGTACATCACTGAGAGCGGAGGTATGAGTAATTTTGCTGGGACGACAGGCATAAACTAGGACTGTTGGCAAATTGGACAAATGGTCACTTTATCAATGGTTAATGTTTATTAAATAGTAAATATTTAATTTAGGTGCAAGTCCAGAAAAGTAAGCAGTAATAATGTTGATGCTTTGCCAAGATCAACAAAAGCCGCTGGAGGTGCCACCAGCACCGAATGAAGACACGTTCTTCTACGTTAGAAAAGAGTTAAATAAGCAGTTGACTTTGTTCTTACTTCTCTTCCCAGCATTGACTTGGCCAGAGCAGCTGTAAAACCTGGAAAAGAGGAAGCAGTGAATTCAACAGGATAGAGGGGGAGGAAGCAGAGGATGCCAAGTAGAGTAACTCTGTGGAGCCCAGGGAAACCCTGCTGCCTTCACGGGCGGCAGCCCCGAATTTCCGGGCGCTCCCAGAGCTGGGTCTGCTGGCCACCTACCCCTGAAGCAGGATGGAGGTGAACTGACCTCTCTTCTACCTGGTGGGGAGTCCTTTGCCTTCTGTCCCCTCTTCATTCCCCAAGCTGGGCACTCTGCCCTCTCCAGCCACTGCCCCTAACTCACTCATCCAAAGGCCAATTCCGTATGTTGCTGGTGGCAGTAAGCGCACCCAGAGCCTAACTGAAGTTTCTGGAGATCACGTCTATTGCTTCCCAGCATCTGCCTGTCCCTCTATCACTGAGCCAAATGAAGTTGGGCTGATAGCAATTTGCTTTTTACCAAACCATGCCTGGGGCTCCCCTTTACCTTGTGTTGTTCCACATGACTGCAAACGGACTCACGGACAATTCATTTAACATCTTTCCAGATATTATGATTTGATGGGATGCTCCGCCACAGCCAAGGGTGCCTTTCCTCTTCATAAAGCTGAGTACCGCTCTGTCCTTTAGAAGCCAGGCACTGGGGCTTTGTTTTAACCCTCTCCAGGCTCTTACTCATTACTGGTTCCATTCATCACACCCTGTCTAGTGGTAGGGAATAGTTCTTGATTCTTATTCTCATTTAGTTCTCTGCCTTCTCCTTCTAAGGGTAGCTGGCTCTGACAATTGAAACTCAAAGAATTTTTTTTCTAAAGGACAACAAGGGCAAAAAACATTTTGAAAATCCTGCCTTTTCATGTACAATCAGCTTTTCCTCTCCCAGGGCGACGTTTCCCTTGTTCCTTCTTTAATTGAAGAACGAAAGAACATCCTCCACGTTGAACAGCTCTCTTATGTGTATTCCTATACGTTGTACCCATGAGGAATTGTACCCCGGGGAGCAGAGGCCAGGGAAGATCTGCAGGCCCAGAAATATAGGAAGAGCAGACAAATTGCTAACCTGGCTCTTCTCTACAGAGCCCTTCACCGCATTTGAGGGTGTCATAAGAAAGAAGTGATTGCTGAAGAATAGCTTAAAAAAAGCAAAAAGGAAGGAAATCAAACACCGTGTGAGTCTCTCTCTAGGGCATGTATCTTGTATAGCAGATTTAATTTTGGTGGTGGCCATTTAATTGACGTGGTGGCCCAGTCAGAAGATTTTTTTCCTGTTGTGTTATGTCCTGCCTGGGAAACTTCAAGCCTCCTGATAAACTAGAGGGTAAAGAGGTATGTTCCAAGCCCCTTCGCCTTCTTTTTGGCAGGGTGGCCAGCCTGCATTTAGGACACTTACCATTGTGTGTGCCTTTGCTGCATAAGTCAATAGTACGTGTTCCTTGCAGATTGTGGGGACAAGTGAAGCTTCCCACTGTGGGGGTCATTGACCCAGAGTCCCTTGAACAGGCCAGATAAATGTCAACTCCAAGAATATTGCTTCTCTGTAGACAGACTCATGGGACGCCTGGTATGAAGCAATCTTGGCCATCGTCCCAGCCTACTGGCCCTCTGCTGTCACCTTGGGTGGACCAAGCCCTTTCTAAGACACAAATGACACCATGGTTGCCGAGGAAAATCCCAAGCTGTCGCACTTCCTCTGGATCTCTTTGGAAAATCTCCCTGGAAACTGTTGGAAGAGCCTCTTTTTGCCGCACCTGTTCGCTGCACGGCTTCTGGTTCTCTGTATGGACAGTGATTTGGGGCAGGGGTGGACTTTACATCATCTGCATGATCACCACAACTGATTTAACAGCGTCCAGGGATCGAGAGAAATTTTCAAAGCTTTCCTTTCCTGGTAAAACTGAGAAAACAACATGTTGTCTTTTAGGAATCAAAAAATGTCCCTCAAGGCAAAGCTTTGCCTTAAGGTACAATGAAAGAACACTGAGCTAATGAAAGAACACTGTGGGCTTCCTGTAAAAATATATTCTCACTTTTGATCCACAGTCAAGGGGATTCTTAGATATAAGGATCGTACCTTTGGATTTACGTTCTGTTGAGACGAAAGCAGAGCTCTGTTAAATTGAGGTCTACTGCAGGGTGTGAGCGTGGATCTGAGGGGGCTTCTCGAGGTGGGGATGAATGGAAGGCTCTGTGGAACCCAGCCTCTCCATCTGTCTATATGCTCACTTAGTCCGCCTGGGTGAACAGTGACCCACAGTGTAAAATAAAGAGCCTTTGAATTATTATCTCAAAATATGAACAATTTTTATAACCTGTTCTAGGGGGTGGTGAACGCATCAAGGGAAGCAAGCTGCCTGGCTTTGACACAGCTGGGCTGTGATTGGCTGCCCGAGTTCCGGTGATTTATAGTTTCTTTTAATGCAGTTGGGATTGGGAGCGAAGGTCAGAGTGGGTCTTTCAGTAGATGTATGAGAGTGGATTTTAGATATAAATTATGCAACACTTGAAGTTCAACACAAATACAAATTGAGCAGCTCCTTCCTGGTGTTTGGGGAGTTATGACTGATTTGCGGTCTGCTTATGAATGGGACGAGGTCGCCCTTCAGTTATGAAAGTATTTTTCACTTTAGGACACCCATACTTAATTAGGGGTTCATGTGGTGAGGTCATGAATGAGAATGCTTGGTGTTTTGACCCCCTAAATCTGTGTTCCTGCCCACAAGGCCTCTTGATAGATTTCTTTCATAGTTCGCAAAGGAATTATGAGATCTCGTCTCTGAGGACAGCACGAAACACTTTTATGCACCATTAAAAATGGAGCTCGTTCAGGCTGCAGCTGGGAAGCTGATCCTTCCTAAGACAAATCCTATGGTATGTTTTATTTCAATCCAAGATTTAACTTTGAGAGTCCTGGAGGATGATTTTGTTTTCTAAATATTTTGGATAGAAGAAGTTTTACTTTTCCATTAGGGGGTAAAAAAGAATTCTAAACAACTCAGCCTTTACCAGCTGAACTAATCAAATGGAGGAAAACTTGAAGCCATGTAGCAACCGGAAACCATTTACCTTCCAGTTTCCTCAGCTGCATCCTCTTCTGATGGCAGCATGGATGTCCTGAGCTTTGGCTGGAGTTGTTTCTGAAACACCTGAGGAAGCCCCGGGAGACAAGGTCTTTATTTTTGCACGTGGTATTTGATGCTAAACATAAATACTCTTCCCAGGAAAGTGGAGACTTTATTTTGAAGTCCCAGGGGCTGGCTTTCCATATCCCATTAGGCAGAAACCTGCAGGGGTCGCTATCGACACTTGTTTCCTGCTCCAAGCTTGTTGGGGTCTGGTGCTGTCTCATCTTGGAGAACTTTTATTTCTAGGTCTCTGAGTGGCAGTTCCCACCAGTTCTGTTCATATGTTCCTTAAATGTGGTGAGATTTTGAGCTTAAGCATCCCAGAGTGGGCAAATGTACACCAGGACACAATTAGCCAGCAAAATGGTGGACTTCTGTGATTTTCAGAGGCTGTTGTTAAGGATTGCAGGTTCAGTGTCATCTAAAACTTTTAAATCAGAATCATGTCTTCGATGTGGTCATCTGTATTGTCTTCCAGGGAATGCTGCAGGATTTTTTTCTCCTACATCAGGGATTTTCTCTATTCTTTCCTTATGGCCCATCCTTCAAACCCCTTCCCCCCACCCCAACACACACATCTCTTTCTTTTTCTTATTCCCTTGCTCTCTTCACTGGCTTCACAATGCTTCTGGGTACTTTGTCCTCCCTCTGCTGAACAGGAGAAACCACCAAGGTGGGGCAAGGCAGAGGGTGGGATGGAAAGAGATTAATAGGTCCCATTTACTGGGTATAGTCGGCCCTCCCTATCTGGGGGTTCCGCACCTGCGGATCAAAAGGCCTGTGATGGTTGTATCTGTACTGAACATGTGCAGACTTTTTTTTCTTGTCATTATTCCCTAAACAATACATATAATAACTATTTACATAGCATTTACATTGTATTAGGTATTACAAATAATCTGGAGATGACTTATGGTATATGGGAGGATGTGCGTAGATTATATACAAATACTACCCCATTTTATATAAGGGACTTGAGCATCTGTGGATTTTGGTATCCACAGGGGGTCCTGGAACCAATGTCCAGTGGATACCGAGGAATGACTGTGCTTTTAGGTGTGTAGCCCTGTGCTAAGCACTTTTAGATGTGTGTCGCTGCTAAAATTTGATGAGGAGAAGCAGCCACCATCCTTGCATTCAGCAGGGAACTCGGAAAACTTTGGGGGTAATTGGAGAGTGATTTGGTTCATGCATGGCCAAGAACTAACTTGTGTCAGCCTGGGGAGCCCAGCCAGCTCACGCTACAGTGCCCCCTAGCTTACACAAGAATATCCTGAGCAGTAGAAAGGAACGAACATTCATTGAGAATATAAGGCCAACAAAAAAATATAAACATTTTGTATAATGTATAAAATATGAGACAGCGAAAAAACCCAAAACAGCTCTGTGCCTATCCCTGGGTGAGACATTTTCTCTTATGTGATCTCACTTAATCTTCACAGCACATTCGAGGTAGGTTATGTCTGTTCAGTTTGACTCATGAGAAATATGAAACTAAGGTTAAGTAAGTTGCCCATGACTAAGATGTGACCACATTTGCACTGAGGACTCTGGTGTCACCATTTAAACCCTGCTGGCCAGTCCACATTCTGGATGAATGAATCCTCTGAGACATTGGGGTTGTTTTTGCTGGCCTTATGTGAATTTCTACTCTAGGGAGGTGGAATGTGTTTGTACCAAAGCCATTCCTAGGCTTTAGCACCTAATCATCTTGTTTCATAGCATCTATTCGTATCCCACAGTGGGTTCTCATAGGTAGAAAATTGTTAAAATTCAGAACTTCTTCTTGTAGGATGATGGTTCCGCTGGAGACCTTCTGATGGTGGAATGAATGGAATGGTATGTGTAGCCTGAGCATTTCTTTACATTCCATTCAGATAGTCTCCATCTTTTATAACCGCCATAAAAGTAAAGAGCTGAGGACTTTCTGGAAAGGTGGTAACTGGACTGTATTCCACCTACCTTCCATCGCCAGCTCCAGCTCGTCTACCTTGTCTGATGCGGTGAGTCTGCAGCTCTGTTGAGTGAGGCCTCAGCTGGGGGCTGGAGAGCGTTCAGAGCCCACTTCTGGCTGGGGCAGACCTCAGAACAAACCAGTAAGTGACCAGGAAGGAATACGAGGCCTGGGACTGTTGTGTGAAGATGTGTTGCCACCTTCTGAGAAGATCATGAAAATGCTGACAAGAAAGTTTGCAGAATGGGAGTTAGTAGCTTGAGGGAAAATCTTGGAGATAATAATGGAGCACTCTTTCAAGAACTTTCTTGAAGGGCTGGCCCCATGGCCGAGTGGCTAAGTTCACGCGCTCTGCTTCGGTGGCCCAGCATTTCGCCAGTTTGGGTCCTGGGCGCGGACATGGCACAGCTCATCAGGCCATGCTGAGACGGCATCCCACATGCCACACCTAGAGGGACCAGGGAGAAAAAAGGAAAAATAAAATCTTTAAAAAGAAAAAAGAACTTTCTTGATGGTGGAGAAGATAATATTGTGTGGAAAACATAGATGTTGACAACTCTGAGTTGGCGAGTAGCTTAGGATGTCTGAACTCCGGAAGTGAAGAAGCTTTAGAAGTGCCTACCCAATTTATCGTGCTGATATTTTCCTTTTTATTAATGCACAAGAGTAAGACATGATAAAAATCTATGTCTAAGTAAGACTGAAAGAGCTCTTTCAGTAAGTATAAAATAAAATTCTGTTATAAGAAAGCATTATGTTATAATTTAATTGGGAGCACTTTTTCTTTCTTAGTGGTACATAAGACAATGGTACATCTTATAATAGATGGAATCTTCGATCCAAGGAAATACCGTACGTACCCCATGGGGAAGGAAAGATATTTACAACTATGCAATAATTCAGGGAATATATAACCCACATCTAAAGGGAATAGTTGAATAAAAAAACAACAAAACAAAACAAATGGAAAATCAGAATAGCAAGATAGAAGATAAGGAAGAGAGAAAAAATAGTTCGCAGTGAACCCTTCATTATGTAGTTAAGGAAACACTATGTTTTGTAGTAGATAAGTCCTCAGAAGCTTATAACCGATGCTCATTTCTTGCTCTCATAAAGCCCCATCATTGTGGTGGTGGTGGCAGGGGTGGGGCTCTCTGTTCCTCTCAGGATCTGGGCTGTGGAGGCGCTGTCATCTCAATTCATCCCTCCCAAGATTGTCTGGGGTTTTCCAGACAGCAGGTGGGGGAAGAGAGAGTCCAGAAATTGGAGACTTTGCAAGTTTGGAGAGGCATCTGTTTCTAGACTTCTAGATAAACTTAAGAAATATTTTGAACAACTAATTCCCATTAAAATTCAGACCTGTGGAAAAGATCAGATTGAGGGAGAAGCTTTTCCACCTAGCCAGAGATGAAATAACTAGGGTTATTTTGTTCCTGCTCTTTCATTTCAGATTGGATCTGTGTGGTAGGGAGGTTAACTTACTTTTTATTTCTTAGGTCACTGCCCACTTTGAACCCAATGGAGAGAATTGAACATCACTGGGGACCTTCTGGATTTTGAGCTGGATGCAAGAATTAGATCACTTTGGGTTGTGTTTCTTGAGGAGAGGCTGAGCGTCTCTGGATTAAATGGATATTTAATGACCAGATGTCATTCACCAAAATCCATGTCCATTTCTTCCTGGGAGCACAGCAAAGCTGCATTTCCCCATCTTCTTTGCAGGTTGGTGTAGCCATGCACTGAGTTCTGGCCAATGGAATGTAGTGGAAAAGTTATGAGCCACCATGAGACCCGGTCCCTGCTGTGTCTCCTCTATCTGCCAGTCAGATGTTGACACTCAGGGAGACCTTGGAAGAAAAGAGTTGAAAATGAAGCCCTTCCGTCAGTCTAGGTTTCTGAATGACTGTACAGAGCAGAGCCTCCTGCCTCAGATTTGACTTTACACACGTGCAAAATAAACTGACCTTGTTTTAGGCCTCTTAGATCTCAAGGTTTATCTGTTATAGCAACTGGTGTTAACTTAGCTAATACAATTAAAAATTACTGAAGAATGCTGGGTTGGGAGTGTGTACCATGAATGATGAATGAATAGTCTTGAAATAGAACAGACATACTGCAGAGAATATTCTAGTAATATTCTGGAAAATAAAGTACTAAACAATCCTAGAAAAAACTAGAAATTGGGATGGGAAGAAGGAATACCTTTGCATAGACCACTCAGTTCAGACATTTATAAGAGGATGAATCCTAGATTAGAAATGTGAAAGCACAACTATTGACCCAGAGGAAATCAAAATTTAATTTACCTAATTGACCAAAGAAGCTGGAACCTGGAGTAGAACAATTATCATGGAAGAGAATAGAAACAGCACTAGGATCAGATGGGTTTACTGTTTGTTGAATTCTGTCTAATTCTTAGAGACCAGATAACTCCATATTATATAAGCATTTCCACATCAAGGGAAAAGATGAAAAACTTCCCCATTTGGTAAACCCAACATAATTTTAATATCAAAAACTGGTGATGATAGTATAGAGAAAACTATGGACTAACTTTATTTATTAATATATATGCAAAATTCTAAATAAAAACATTAGCAAAAGAATTCTGCAATGAAGAACAATAACTGACCAAGTAGTAGGTTTAGCTAAGGAAGGCAAAGATAATAAAATATAAGGAAATCTATCAATATAATTCATTACATCAATGAAGGGACCAATGACCATATTAATTAATGTTGAAACGTCTTTTGATGGAATTCAGCAGCTATTCTGCATAAAAAGGTTTAGACTATCTGGCAGATGCTATAGGTTGGCTAATCCTAACCCATTCCCAACCTCCTTTGCTCTTGACTGCTTTCGTTATTGAGGCTGGATAAGTTGAATAACTGGTTTCTTGCTATTAGGAGTTGCCATATGATCACATTATCTGAAGTCCAATGAGAGTTTTCCGATAAAGCTTTTGCTAGTCTGATAAAAAAGGACAAGTGTAGTTGATCCTGTCCCTTTCCCGCTTCTTTCAGCCTTAAACATGGCTGTGATGCCTGGAGCTGGGACAGCCATTCTGCAACCATGAGGCAACAAGCATGAAAAATAGGCCAACCTAGTTACAAATATTCCATTCCCAACTTTGCTGAGCTGCTAACACCAGTCATTGTCTACCTGTAAATCTCTTGTTCAAGCCACAATCAGGTTTTCTGTTACTTTCAACCAAATGCATTCCTGACTTAGTCAGAAGGAAGGTACTTAAAAATGAAGATCAGTTATCAAAACCCAAAAGCAAATGTTATTATAAGTAATAAAATGCAAAGCTATTTCAATTAAAATCAAGCAAGAACTGCACAGAGATGCTTCCTCCTGCCACTATTATTCAACAATTTTCTTGAAGGCTCTAGGGAATGCAATAAGACAAAAACAAAACAAAGCAAAAAACAAAACAAAAAAAAGTAAAACGACAAAAATAGTAAAACATAGTGCAATAAATGAATTCCCCAAATTCAACTGCGTGGAATGTGGAGTTGTATTTTTATGAGTTGGTGAAATGAGATCAGTTGTGCAGCCGGTTGGGCATTTGGGGACTGGGCTGTGCTCTCTAAGTTAATTGTGTCCTAGTTGTAGTCGGGTCCTACTTGATAGAACTTGTGTGTTCCAGCCTAGATCTCTGCGGGCTGGGCTTTCCAGGACATTGGCAATAAATCCAGAAATTTCCCGTTATTTGGTTTCTGTCTCATTGGGGAGGTTGGTCCCGGAGAGTACTAGGGATGTAGGGCTTCGCTGTTCACCTGCCTTCCATCTCCTCCACCCGCCCAGAAAAGCAGTTACCTTGTTCCCCTTTGAGCTCAATTGCTGATGGTCTCACAGAAGAATTCACGTTATCACAGAGTGCATTATTGTTGGGTTTGTAATTAATATATGCAGTGAGAAAAAAAGATAAAACTTTTTGAATACCATGTGACTATTTTCTCTGAAAATCTACAAGAACTAATAGAGAATTTGCTCAAGTGTTTGGATACCAGCTAAATGTACAAAATCAATAGATTTTCTCCATTTTATTAATACTCAGGCAAAGCTTAACAATTTCATTAATAGTAGTTACAAAAACTATAACATACCAATGAAAATAATTAACAGAAGATACAGTTTCTACAAGAAAAGAATGTTATTTGAAAAAATGAAGAGTTATGCCATATTCTTGGATGGGAAGACATGATTATTGTGAAAATGTCAACTCCCCCAAATTAATATAAATGTAATGCAATTTCATTTAGAAACCCAACAGTGTTCTGTTTGTATGCTTATTTTGAATAGGATAATGTGATCTTGAAGCATATTTGGAAGAATAATTGTATCTGAGGTTGCTAAAAAATACGAAAAACAATAGTGAGAGGATCTTTCTATTATCACATTATCTAATGCTAAAACCACTGTAGTAAAACCAACCTGATATGAACATGATGATAAAGAGAGAGTGGAGTAGACAATCCAGAAATGGATTCCACTCAGTGGGAAGTGCTGGATTTATTTAATCGAAGATGTTGGCCCAACTCGTTCTCCATGTAGAGGAAAGTCAATTTGGTTCCCTAACGCATAGTCTAGAATAAAATTCTGAGTGGATTCAACAGTTAATATAAAAAGAGAACAATAAAAATTATAAAAGGAATCTGGGAAAATGCAAATACAATCTGTGATTTGGGGAAAATTTATAATTAAGACTGAAAACTCAGAAAATATAAAAGAAAAGAGACACATTTGACTATATAACGTAAAGAAAATATAGATTAAAAGTGCATTAGATAGACAATGTATTAAAATCTATATACACAATGATCTCTTACAAGTTTGACAAAAACATAAAACAAAACCCAAAAGCCAAAAGAAAAATGCACAAAATGATATGAGTTGGCGCTATGGAACAGCAAATGCTATTGACTAGAAACGTAAAAAAATGCTCAAATTCACTAATTGGGAAATGAGTTGCTACTATGTGAGCTCCTGCTTTAGATCCTACTTTAGACGGACAAAAGTTAAAAACAATGATAACACTTACTGCTGCCAGGCATGCAGAGAAATCTGAATTGCTACTAGAAATGTGAATTGCTAATACCTTTATGGAAAATGTTCATTACAACAAAAATATACTCACTCTTCAAACCTGCCCTCTACAAAATGTAATCTCATGAGAATGTACTCTATAGAAATAAAAGGTTTCAGTTAAGAATATTTATTGTTACATTGTTTATAGGGCAAAAAATTGGAACAAGATGAATGTATCTGTCAGGATTGATAGAAAATACACGAAATAGAAATTACTCTATTTTAGGTAGAAAGGGATTTAATACAAGGAATTAGGGGCTTGTACACTCTTTGGAAGAGCTGTGACTCCTAGAACATCACAGAACTGACCCATCAGGGGAACTACCAGCTCTGAGGCCTCCCCTGAGACGATGCTGAGGTCAAGAACCCACCGCTGTTGTCATTGCTTGACCTTTTGGACACTGAGAAGCTAGAGACCACCTACGGCTGCAATCCACAAAGTGGCCCCTAGCGTTAGCCCACAATTACTTTCTGACACCCAGAAGGCAGGAGAATGGACACGAGCGTCCTCTGAAAGGAGACTCAACATTTGCATGACCTCATTTGCCAGCAGAAAGAGCCCAAAGGGACGGGAAAATGACCTCCATCTTACCTCTATCTTTCCACCCTTATGTGATACCATCTAACTGGTGGCATCCGTTTGCTCAAGACGTCAAGGCAGTGGTGGGAAATAGAGTTTTTTGGTTCTTAATTTCTCTTACTAGGAAGAGAGTTGCAACGGAGATTAAATGACTCAATCCACAGTAATGAGCACACGCAATCATTATAAAGAGTGAATTAGAACTGCTCTGGCTGATTTGGAAGTATTTCTAAGAGATATTTTGAGTATTAAGAAAGGCAAGATGCAAAGAAGTGTGTGCAAAATGATTCTACCAAACCCAACCCCTTCCCCAGATGTTTGTGTGCGTGTGTGTGTGTGGGAGGGGTGGGGGTAATATAGTGAAGATGAGGAGCAGAAGAGGAAAGAAAAGCCAAGCAAAAAAAAAAAAAAAGAAAAAGTAAAAGACCATACTATTAAAAAACTCAGCATGTATCATATTATCATGTTTATGTAAAATTGTGTGTATGTGATTTTATGAACGTGGAGAAAAATATGGAAAGATACACTAGATTGTTAACACATGCTACCCGTGTGTGTGTTGGAGGAGACGGAAATGGAGGAGGCAAGCAAAGAAAGAGAAGAAATACTGTCCTAAAAACTCAAGCGTATATATGACCCAATTCATGTACACATATATTTATGTGCGTATATATGACACTGATTGAAAGAAATAGAATGAAAATTAGGATTAAGTCTACATCTTATGATTATATCTATATCTACTGACTTGGAGGGTGAATAGGTTGCTGTAGAAATGGCCCCCAATGAATCAGCCCTCTCTATATCCACACCCTTGTGTAGACTCTCTCGCTTTGACCCTGGGTCTGGCCTTGTGACTTATTCTGGCTGATGGGACAAGCCTTATGCAAGCAGAGGCTTCCAGCTGTGCGTTGGGCTTGCCCTCTTGGAATGCTGCCACCATGTGAAGAAATCTGCTGAACACGTGTTGCCAAGCTGATGGCCAGCACCAACTGTCAACATGTGAGTGAAGCCATTTGGACTATTCATCTGCCAAATGACTGTATTCACATGAGTGACCCTAGATGACACCAGCAGAAGAACTGTCCTGCTGAGCCCTGCCCAAATTGCTAACCGCTGGAATCATGGGGAAATAAATGGTTGCTGTTTCAAGGCAGGGGTTGGCAAACTTTTTCTTAAAGGGCCAGATAGTACATATTGTAGGCTGTGAGCCCTACAATCTCTATCACAATTTTCTTCCTCTCGTGTTGTGGGGCAAGAGCAGCCATAGACAATATGGAAGTGAATGGGCATGGCTGTGCTCCCATAAAACATTTATTTACAAAGGTGGCTGGTTCACAGGCCCTAGTTTGGCAACCCTACACTAAATTAGTCAGCGACGCAGCAGTTGCTAACCGATGCAGAGGGATGTCCGTGATACTGTCAAGTGAAAAAGTCAAACTGAAGAGTAATGTACAGAGTTTGATTCTTTTTTTAAATTTTGGCAAAAAACTCCAAACCAAACTCAGAAACCTCCTGTATGTGTGCATGTCTGCATGAGTATGTGTGCATGAGTGAGGATAAGATCCAGAAGAATACACATCAGCCTCCTGACTCTGGGTTCCTCACAGTAGTGGATTACTGGGTGTAGGCATGGCGGAGGAGGGGTATGCTGAGATGAATAGCCATTTTTTCATACAATTTTATGTTGTTTTTTGTATTACAGTGAGCATATGACTTCCAAACTTGGAAAAATTAAATAAGAAAAGAATGAGAAATAATTAAATGCCTCGAAATTTCTGTTTGATATGGTCGAAGACCAGGTAAAGCTAATGATGCTGTCCAAAGGCACCTCTGGCTCTGTCCACAGCAACCTCATCACGAAAGGGTGCTGGCATTTGCCCTGTGGCAGGAGCGAGATGGTTGGGAGTGGTAGGAAGAATGCGCGTGTTGAGGAAGAGGGGTGAATTTTCTGTTTGAATCATTTCTATGCTTGGATTTTCTCAAGGCAGAGCAGAAGCCTGAAAGTCATGGTCTTTGACTAGTGGCCTGGACGTCTAAGAATTTATAGAGTCCGTCAACCCCGATTCCTCTGACTAAACCACTTTGAGTTGAGCCTCTGCTCTTGGTCAACGATTGTCTTTAGGGCTTTGCCATTGAACACCCTGCTGTAACAGCCAGGCCTTCTGACGAGCTCTCACAACCATTATCCATGAGCCGTGGGAGCCTCGGCTACAATTTGTGAGAATCTGTCCTCATTGGAATGTGGAATTTCTTCTTTTCTCTGCAGAAAACCTCTCTTGATTGATCGTTGCTGTTGTTGTAAGAAGAAAATCATTTACAAGAAGGATCGCTGAAGAGCATAGCAATTAACAGAAAAAGTGCTTAACAGCCTCGGCCAGCAATTCCCTGCCCAGTTAGTGAGTGTGGGCGGTGAATGTGGATGAGCCCAAGTGGAATGTTCTGGTGAGTCCTCTGGCCCTCTGACACTCAGTCATCCCCTCACAAAAAAGCTAGTAGAGCCAATCTAAAAGAAATTGCTCTTGGCCCCAGACGATTGAGAATTTGAACATGTGTGGAAAACATGACCAATACAATGGGGTGGAGGAATTTTTGGGGGGAGAGTTAAGAGAAACTCTTTGATCAATTCTAGTAGTATTTCATCTACATATATATGATACATAGGCATATATATGTGTATATAATCCATAGGCATATCTGTACATACACACATATATGCCTATTAATGTATATGTATGTCTCATAACACACATGTACACGCATACACACACAGCTTATACTTATCTTGCATGATGTTTTTAGCTTCGTCAGAGCAATTTGATTTCTACTATCTCATTACAATCAGCCTACCGACTTCTTCGTAACTACTTGTGTCAAACTTTGGTTTAGTTTGTCTATATGTGAAAATAATTTCATCGATTGATGATGTCATGTTGTTGTGACAATAAATTTTGAAGAAGTTGAGTTAGTCTCTGATTCCAAGATTTCTCCATGGCAAGGCAAGAAGAGAGAGGGGGCATTTGTCCCCAGGCGCCAGGCAGTAGAGGTGCATCAAAGGGGCTGGTTTGCAAGCGCCAGCCTGGCAGCCACAGCGGCGGAGTGGGAGGGCACTAACGCCCCTTCTTCTGTCCTCTGTGAACCAAAGGTAAGAAGCAGGAATAAAATACACAGAGGGAGTTAGAACTGTCAAACTCAGGCGTATTTTAAGGACATGGAACAGTACTCCCTTTGGGGATTTATCTATTTTTAGTTTGTTTTTTGTTTTTTGTTTTTTTGAGGAAGATTAGCCCTGAGCTAACTGCTGCCAATCCTCCTCTTTTTGCTGAGGAAGACTGGCCCTGAGCTAACTTCCGTACCCATCTTCCTCCACTTTATACGTGGGATGCCTACGACAGCATGGCTTTTGCCAAGCGGTGCCATGTCCGCACCTGGGATCCAAATCGGCAAACCCCGGGCTGCTGAGAAGCGAAACATGTGAACTTAACCGCTGCGCCACCAGGCCGGCCCCAAGTGTTTGTTTTTAAAGCAAAGAAAAAGAATGCCATCACAACTGAAAAGAATTTTATGCAACAAAACCAGGTTTCAAGAATTAGTTTGGAAAAAGTTCTCCCACCATGTCACAGGGGTTGGAATACATGGCCGTGAAGCTCCTCTCAGCCCAATTTCCATGGTTTCTTTGAGTGTGGGTTTATATGACCGCCACATCAACAGGACATGACATCATCAGGTATACCTGATGTCAACCAAGCCCCAGAGTCCCCTGTCCCTGTGCAGGCTGGTCTTGTTTTCACATCTGAACTGAGCTGCATCTTGGCTCTAAGACTGGTTTATATGCTTCCCTGGTAAGCCAGAGGAACTTCAGTATTGGAAATTTGCACACAAAGGGATTCTAGGATTTCCCTTGTCCCACCTGCACCAGGGTACAATGGCCTTCTCAATGCTTTGCTAGGAGTGACAAAAACAGTAGCCAAAGTTGGGAGAAATGTAGTCCTTGGCGTGGGTGCATGTGTACAATTGTGTTGTATGGGGTCAGTGAGAAGAGAGGGAGAAAGGTGGCCCATTTGGGACAAGAAGACGGATTTTCAAGGACCCTTGGTTTGTCTTCTGGCCTTCACGCCCCTTTGCCAGCATTGGATGTGGAAGGGCCTGAGAGAAGGCAGAAGGGAGATTTTAATGAGCCCATAAAGCTTCCTATTGTGTGCATCTCCTTTGGAGCCTCAGTGTGGCTGTCTGCCTCATATCGCTGGCTTCAGAGTCAGCGCGGGAGGGGAGGCCCTTATTCCCCTGCAGGAGCAGCACAGGGTGGAGGTCCAGTGCATGGACTCTGGAGCTGGACTCTTACTAGGTGCATGACCCTGGGCAAGGCACTCACCCTGCTTGTGTTCCTTCATGTGTTACAATGAAGAAAGTGATATGCTTATGAGGATTAAATTATATCTTCGTATGACCATAGAGTATTACACGCACCTAATAACCTAAGTATTTAATAAATCACTTCATACATGTGTTGTTTCTCACCAAGCATTTATTGAGCTCCTTCTGGGCATCTAGAGGCAGGTCAGGGCTAACTCCTTAACCCCCCAAGAGTTCATTACCCATAGTCTCAGTTTTTCCTGAAGTATCTGGGAAAGTATTTGTCGGAGGTGTGCTCCCAGTTTAAGAGAGTGGCTGAATCGAAATAAGCCTGATCATCTGGGACAAGGAGGTGGCAGTCCCTGAGGACAGGCCAGGGGATGGAAGCAACTAAGAGTAGCGTCTTGTTATCCAAATGCTGCTCTTGAAGAACCTTCGATGACGGAGCGAGTTCTCTTTGTTAGTGAGACTTGTACTTTCCACGCAAAGGTGCCACTCATCCATAACATTTATTCCGCCATTATCCAGTCATAGAGCGCTGACGACAGTCCTTCATTGGTCCCCTGAGAGGAATCTTCTCCAGCTCTCCCCACATGGCAGAGAACAGGAACCAGGCTGCTGACTGGGGAGGGCAGACGCATAATCGCTCAGCTTGTATTAGCACAGAATGGGGAAAGTGACAAGTCTGCAGTTCACGTTCTTACAGAGATGATGAGCTGTCTCAAACCAGCAATTTGGCTAAAAAAAGAGTCTGCAAGACTCCAAGTAAATTTGTCACTTTATGTTCCCCTCCTCTTTCCTAAGTGTTAATGCAAGTTTGCAGTTGAATATCAGATATTCTGAAATCGCGTTTCCTGGCATTCATTGATGCTACACTGAAAGCAGAATGCTAAGCACAGTGTATTTTTCTCTTGCACCCAAATGAATCTTGGAACTGTATACATATACGTACATCTTCTCTTTCAATTATTCTTTTTGCTTCGGCTTTACAGTCTGACCCAGATACCATCTCATTTCATGTAATTCTTCAAATGTTTGTTTAGCCGTAGCTACTGTGCCAACATTACTACATGAGTGGTACCCAGATTGTTTAAACAGCAGGCAAATGTACTTTTTCAAGTGAATGTCTGATTTTAGGATTTGTCCTGGCATTCTTTAGGGTCAGAAAAGACTTAGAAAAAAATATTCAAAAAAGAAGTCCTTGAGAAGAAATCAGAAGATATGACATTTAAAAAATACTGTCTGAAAATTCCACTGATGGCAAAAGGCAATGCTTCAGACCAGAGCAGGGGTCAGAGAGGTCTGTCAGAGGAATTTGCCTGTGGAATGCTGTCCAAGCTGAAAATGATGTAGAGCGGCAGCAGTCAGATAAGAGAAAGGAGAGCAGGCACAGTTAGGAAGCAGGTGGCACAGTCATGGATTTGAGCCGGGGCATCTCCTTGAGATAGAAAATACAGGATTCCAGTAGAAGTAGTCTTAAAACGGTTGTAAAATGCCTTGACAGCTTGATGGATGTGGACTTCATATATATATTTTTCCCAACGTAAAGAATGAGATCCTATAAAAGCATTTCCTAACTAGGAAAAGGACTATCTGTGTAGACTAACTGAATGGATCCGGGCCCCATGCCACCTGCTGCCGGTGCCCACAATATGCCTGCTTACACTGATGTACTGTGGGTGTTTCAAGCCTTCCTTTAATGGCAGTGGTGATACTGTGTTGTTTTCAGCCTTCTTGAAACCTTGTTGCATTTTGAGAACTCTTTTTGATATTGGTTATTGGAGCCAGTGGTAAGGATGCCCGCTGGCAGAAGGAAAACTCAGGCTGCACGAGAGCCTGTCAGTGGCTCCCATCAGAGGCCGGGCGGGTGCCTGAGCCACAACCATTCCTTGAAAAGCCTACGGCAGTTGCTTGCTGCTGTCAATAATGGTAATTATAGTTACAGAGCACCGTCCCCTGAGGAGCTCAAAGCACTTCATAGACGCTGTGGCATTGATCCTCATAACATGAGTGTAACAGGGAGAAGGAGCCAGCCTTGTCAGCATCTTATAGATGGGGAAGCTTCACCGAGGGAGGCAGAAATGACTTTCCATTTCTGTGGAGCAGAGTATGGCATAGAGGTTTTATGAATCTTGATGTGTGTGCTAATCGCCCCTCTAAAATGCACCACCCCTAGATCAGCTTTTCTTAATGAGCATGTCAACATCGGTGTATTGTAAAGCCTTTGACTGCTCCATAATGGAAAGACATTTAAGGATAATTTAGTGTTTTTTCTTTTATTTGTATTTTTACCATAAAAGCTATAGGGTAGCTTATTGTTACAAGGTTATATTCAAGTAAAGGTAAAAGAACAAAGGCCAAATGTCATGTAATGGGCATGGAGAGAGGGGCAGGGGTAAGAAAACGGTGGTGGAAAATGGCCACGAAAACCATTTACTGTAATTGAGCATAGCATTTAGCTTTGAGAGTCCTGGAAGCCAAGGCTAAAAGGGAAACAGGATGACTTATAAAGGTCTCTATTTAATAAAATAAATATGCTATGAGACAGAGGAGTTTAGGTGTATAAGCTCAAGTAGACAAGTTAGCTGAGGAATAAAGGTTTAATTTTGCATCTTCTGAAGGCGATCCTAAGGCCAAGTCACAAAGAGTGGTTGCTCACCCCAAAACTACACACATATACACACACACATACACGCACCATAGACCCTCACATTCCTGTACTTAAAAGCTGAAGATGAAATGTGGTCAAAATTAACATCCAGGGCAGACTTGAAAGGGGCACTGGGAAAAGAAAGCTTTAAGTGGCCACTTGGTAACTGACAGGTGGAAGGCAGTGGAGGGAACATTTTTGCCAGATATTAGCCTCTATCTTTCTGCAATATTCTATGATAACCCATAGATTCTTCTTGCGCCAGCTATTTCAGTCTCCTTCTTCCTGACTTACAGTGTTGCCTGGATGTCTAGAATCCTCAGCTGTGCGTGACCCTTGGGGGCAGTTATCCGAACGTATACCCCAGGGGCAAGCTCTGATCTCCAAATGACACCAAATCCAGGAAGGGTTCTTTGCTCACTGTTACTGCAAAATAACCAGGTCTCCAAGCTCCTTGCAAACTGGGGGCTTTTAAACTGTTTGAAACAGGCAGTGAGGCCTGTCTTTCTTGTTTATGTTCTTTACTCTCAACTGTCTGAGCACAACCCTTTTGAGGGTTACACTTTTAGAGGGTTAGTTTTTGCAGTTCTAGAAAATGGATGAGGATGCCATCAACTGCCCTAAACTTAAAACATTGCCCAAAATAAACTGTTGGCATGCCAAAAATGTTCAGAGATCTTGAACATTCTCTCAAACACCATCTTCATGAGCAATGCCCACTTCAGCTAAATCCTGCCCAGCTATATTTTCCTCCATGGTGTCTGTATGTGTGTGTGTGTAAGAAATTTTGACAGCTAGAAATAAGGCAGAAAAGGAAAAAAATAGCATATGTTGCCTTATGTAATAATGCCTCTCAAGTCACTTGCTGCCTTTTTAACCAGGGGTAAAATACAACTTGATTTCAGTATTATTGATATTATTTCTGACTCTTGAAGACCTAGGAAATGAAAACTAAGCTTTAAAAGCTTTGTAGTTAATTGCTGCTGAGTTAAGTGTTTTTTTTTTTTTTTAAACACCTTCGTGCTGACACATAATTTAGAAAATCAATCAGGGAGACAAGGAATAAAAATATGGGTCTAAAATACTCCTGGCTAATTACAGAATGCTGCAATAAACTTGAATGGCTCCGAGCGCCGTGGAGAGGAGCTGAAGCTGGGTTTGAGGACAGCTGGAGAGCTGGTGTCACAGAGCAGGCTGAGAAGAGATGAAGAGAACAGGGGCAAAGGGCGCTGTTGGCTCTGACAAAAGTGTTTCTTATCAGTCAGAATCAGTCCTGGCATAATGTTTTCTCTAAAGCCAGCCAAACTGTGGGGAAAGGCAGTAGTTTTAGAAATTGGAGATGATATTTATGCCTTTCATAAACGAACAGACACTGTGTCAGTAAATAAGGCCTAGTTTCAAGTCCGGCCCTTGACAATATTATAAAGGATGTAAATTGGTCTTGGGCCCCTGCTTTTTCTGTGCTCTTTTTCTCCTAATTGGCCCCTTTTGCCATTTACCAGGGTCCCAGTTTTCTCCACTCAAAAGGACAGGCCTTGAGAGTAAACCATCACACCTTGTATAAATTTAAGCCTGTATTTTCTGTCCCAAAGGGGGCAATAACACTCCCAAGAGGGCCAAAATTTATTCTTGGGAGGCAAATAAACCCTTATTCTTTTTATGTATAAAGCACAGATATACATACAGTGCACAAACAGATACACAGCATCCATATATCTGTGGTATTAAAATTTCATGGATGGGGCAATTAGGAAAAAAATGTCTAAGGCTCTGGAGAGGGTGGGCAGTGTGATAATAAAAATAAGATTGGGAAACACTTCCATAGGTTGAAGGGCTTTGGCTCAAGTTAAACTAAGTGGCCATTTCCCAGACAGTCAGTTCTTTGGCTAGACTCTTTGCCAATCCTTCTTTGGAGAGGAAGGAGGTTGAAGAAATTTAGTGGGCACCAGTACCTTGTCTCAGTCACCCATGAGTCGGGGAGGGGGTTAAAATTAGAATTCGTAGTTCAGTGAGTCATTCCAGCTTAGGAAATGAAATATTTCAGAATCATCCAAGAGGCACTAGGAAAAGAAGCAGGAGAAGGAGAAGCAGCAGCAGCAGCTGTGACTTCCTGGAATTTGTTCTCCTGTAAGGATCATTTATCCCTGTTTCTTGACTTTCCCTGGTTGAACACACTGATGGGTAATGCTTTGTGCTAAACTGGAACGCTGCCTTGGGAACTGAATTGTGGGAGGTAAATGCTTGCCTTGTGTGGTCTCCCTTGCAGGAGTTCGATCCCCTCCTTCCTGCTGCCTGGTGAAGTCCAGCTCTGTGATCCTTCAGAGAACAATGCAAAGCTCCCCTTCCCTGCCTTTGGCATCTTCTGTCTAGTTGAGTCCTTTATTTGTTCTCAGTCCTTACTTTTGGCTGAACAAGCTTTTGGAGCCCAATCTTGTATCTGATGTCAGCCAGGGACATATTGGCAGTCAGTGAGTTTTGATAAGTCTTGCAGATAAATAATCAGCTCGCTAATCACCATCAGGGCATCTGAGCAGCACAGCGTTCTTACAATGATAAAATTAGCACCAAACTTTAAGAAGTGAAGGAAGATGTACACAGGAAATTACTAACACAAAACTGTAACTCCCTACCTGGTAAATTGCTGAAACAATCAATAGCACAGACAGTCTGGAAGCCTCCTTGGGAAGGAAAGGTGATAAATGTGTTACAGTCCCATAATGGAGGGGATGGGGTCTACAAATGGAGCCCTTCTCAAGGGGGACGTTGGGGGCTGCCATGGTAACTTCTACAGTGTGCTCCTCGTGTCTCACAGGTAGGTCTGGGATGTATTGGGCTAATTGGTTGGATTATGTGAAGGGGCGGGTTCCCTGAGGGGTTGTCTGAGGTTTTTCTGCAGTGGGTCACGTGCTCAGAAATCCATGTGTGTTCAGGCCACATGAATTTTTCATTGATAACGATAGTGAGTTGGGAGAGTCCCTGTTGGGCAACTAACTATCAGACTTGATTCAGACATGAATCAGGTGCATTCAAGGCCTTATTCATATCTTCATTTTGGTCATTAATCCTTTATAGTGTCCCAAGTTTATGATATGCTTTTAGTAATATTGGACATTAAGGGCTCAAGTTTGCATGATTGATTACATTGAACTTGGTTTATACTAACTAATTAATCCATGCCGGCTGGCATGACACCTGGCAGTGGTCAGTCATACAAGGATAATGGTGGACAGATGGTCAGGCCCTATGGCTCATGCATTCATGTGGATCAAATGATTTGGAGGAAACATTTTTTTTTGCTCAGAATCTCAAGTAGGTTGCTTTTTCGAGACAGGTGGGTTGCAATTAGTCATCCTCAGATCTTGTGTTGGAGGCCTGGGCCTTTGAGAGTGACAGCTGAGTGGGGGCTGAGGATCCCTTTGGGCACACTGTCCAGAAGAGGAAGCTGTGGAATAGTGCCACCATCACTGCGTTCAAAGCCAGAAAACCTGGCTTCAAACCTCAGTGCTGCTACATTCTATTTGAATGACGTTGGACAAGGCATTTGCATCTCTTTGACCTGATTTAAATGGAGATAATTCTACCACTCTTAAAAATGAGATTTTGTATTTGCATGTGAAAGATCTTGGCATATCATAGGCATTCAATAGGGGCTTAGTCTGATTTTCAAAGAGGCACAAGTCCTGCCAGGCTAAGATGTCAGCTACATTGGTTCTCAGGGAAGTATGTGACACTGAAGGACTCACAGGAGAAGTCCACATCTATTTTCCGGAACTGACTTAAGGAATCTCCCTGTTGAGTGAGGCATCCTATTCTGTTCCTTGTCATCTTTCTAGTGGCCAGGCAGAGATGGTCCAGAAGTAGCATGTGTCATTTCTACTCACATTCCTTTGGATAGAACTCAGTCATATCACCTCAGCCTAGCTCATGGGGGCTGGGAAATGCAGTCCCTGGCTGGACAGTCACTTTCCAGCGACGTTTTCACTCCATGGAGTGGTGGGAGCCCATTTCTTTGATGATCAGTAGGTGCTTGTTGACACAAGTAGTAAATGCAGAAGGCTCTGGCATGTGGAGAAGTGTCGTGGGGATAATAGGAATTAAGGGAAAGGAAAAACTATTGGCTAATCTACAAAAGCATTTTCTAGCTACTGTAAGAAAACAGGGCTGTCCGTCAGCACTTGGCCTCTCAGCCGCTCCCATAAATAAGTGCTTTTAAAGTCAACTCTGAGAGTAAAAACCACTTGACAACCGTTTGATTTCTCACTCATTCTAGGCATTTCATTGCAATTTGGGACATATCTACTGGGTACAGTGAGACACACCTGTAGAGAATGAATTCTGACTCTGATAGGATTTGTAAGGTGGACATACTTTTATTCCCATTTATTATGTTGGGAAATTGATAGCAGACATTTAAGAGCCTTGGCTCAAGGTTACATGGCAGATTAATAGACTGTCAGAGAACGGGACCCAGGAGTCTAACAATCCCAACCACGACCCTGGGGACCCATTTACCACATGGATAAACCTAAGCCGCACTTTCCAACTCCAACTTCTGCAGTCAAATGAAGTTTTTTTGCTATTCTGGTCATGTAACTAAATAAATGTCTTTTGTTTCCCCGCACCTTACCCCCCAAGCTTTGTTTAATGTTGGGTGCATTTACTGTAAAACTACTTTTGTGGAAAACAACTTGCCATTTACCTGTGCTGTGTGATTGGAAATTATGAGAAATTTACTCCGTTTATTTCCCTAGGAAAATGAGCCATTGCTAGACGCAGAACCTGCAGTAGCAGGCCAAGGCAAGGCCTGGGTTGTGTAGACGCCTTCTGTTTCTCCTTCTCCAGCCCCGTGTTTCTAACACTCTGTATTCCTGGATGTAATACTTTTCTTCATGCCCCCCCTATTAAGAGTTGAGTTAAAATGGAACTTTCCTTAACGATGGTAGGGGAAAGCAGCTTCACAGAATCAATTTCAATTTTAAGAGCACCTTGAGGATTACCAGGAGTTTGTAAGTTTTATTGTATTGAATTAATAGGCATTTCTGAAGCCAAGATTCTAGAGTTCAGACTGTCAATTTTTTTTCCCTCTTGGCTTCACTTCAATGATCATAATGGAGAGAATGATCTTTAAGTGAAACTTCCGAACGACATGCCATGCCAACGGATGGTCCTCGTGGAAATACAGTCCCCTTTAGCCGTTCAAGCCTGCTGCTATTTAAAGTTGAGGGTCTGGATTCAGAAGAGGAGTTTTCAAAGAAGCAAGTCTTTCTTTTGGAGATATTACTTGTATTTTCTACTCAGAGGGTCAAAGCACAATAATGTTCAAGTGTACAAAACATATCCTTATGCTCAGCTGTCTTAAGGATTAGTACTTAAGGATAGAAAGGGGCACAACTCTCTCTTTGATAAATGCTGCCCCAGACAGGTCGCTGTGATGGTACAGAATGCAGTTCCTTTATAGAAGATTCTTAAGGTGCTTTGGTTCTGTCGAGCCTGGACTTGTGGTGAGAAGGGATTGTGTGACCTGCTTTGAAATCTTCAAGGTCACTTATGTGTCTTATAAAGTCAGGGATTCCTCACTTGGCTGTGCATTGGAATCATTTAAAGAATTTTTTTAAAAAGAAAACATAGATGACGTGGGCTCCCCCACCCCCGACATACTAACTTAGATTTTTTTGGGTGGCTCTGGGGAATTCGTGTATTTTTAAAAATGTGCCTCAAGTAGATTTTGATCTAGGCAGTTCCTTCCATTGGGGAGTTGTGCTGGTTGTTTTATTTGCTCTTTGGATCCAGTCTCTGCCCTTCTCTTTTCTCTGGGATGCTAACCCCATCGAGGGGCTCTCTTGCTCTCTGACTTACTGGATTTGACCAGTGGGGAACCTTGACAGGAGATTAGAGGGCAGGAAGGTGGTGCCATCAGGGTGTACTTTCTTCTCACTCCCCCATGGCATCTCTTGGGCTGGCTGTGGCCCTGTACTGAAGATGTTGCTCCTCTCCAGGTGGCACTGTCATCTTTACTCTCTTCTTCCACATTCCGATAACCATTCTCTCTCCTCACCTCTTCGGGCCTTGGGTTGGGAGCCCTGGCCTATGAGTAGCCCAACGGGCTGCACCATGCCCTATGGTCTCCCTGCACCCTGCCCACTCTTTTGTAAATATTAAGTCGTTCTGGACTTACCTTAAATTTGTATGGCCATCTGTTTGCCACTGGGACCCTGAATGGTATAGGAATGGCTAGAAAACTTGACCTTCTAAGTTCACCCTCCTGTTCTGAAAGAGATATTCCTCCTCTAACGGTGCCTGATGGAGCCCAGACTGTTTATTCTGCAGCATCTCCTTAAGATAATGTGATTATTTATCACAGTCCCAAGAGGAAACACATTGAGTGCTGAAATAGAATTATTCGAAGAGATTTTGTTTACAAAGAGACTCTTTATAAAGCTGTGGTCTAGGAACCATGTGTTCGTGCAGTAACCTGGAGCTGGTAACACCCCGAGAATCAGAGGGAGGAGAGGCAGCAGTTATTGAAACCTAGGAGAGCAGGTGATGTAGTCAGGCACCTCCAGAGGAGCAGTGACTTTGGGTGAGGACGCAGCCTGGCCAAGGTGACCGCACAGGGAATAAATACTGTTAAAGAAAACCAGAGCTGGGCAGTAGTTAAAGTGGTGAAAACAGATTTTACTCAGGACTGTCCCAATAGGGGAAAAGAGACCTCAGTGTAGAACTGGACTCAGTTCCAAATACAGAGTGGGCAATGGGGATTTATAGCCAAGGAGCAGAGTAGGGGTCAATGGGTGGAAAATTACTAAGAGGAAACCTCAGGGGTGGAGAGGATTCTGCTTAAACTGACTTGATAGGATTCTCGCTGAAGGCAGACCCGGGTGATCAGATGTCATGTGAGGGACGGTGGAAGGTGAGGAACGTGATCAGATATGGAGGAGGATGATCAGATATCGAGGGTGAGGAATCTCACTAAACAGATTTAGTGGGAGTTTTGCTAAAACCGGGCAATGCAAAGAACCTGGAATCCCAAAGGTCAAGTCCTAGTTAAGAAGAAGGTTCAGAGGAGCCACTTAAGTTTGGTCAAGGAGAGAGTCTTGGTCAGGACCCTGGTCTCCATTTCCTCCCTCTCTCCCCTCTCCTTGCAGGGCTCCCCACTGGCTCAACCCTTCTGGAAGCCAGAGGGCAAGGGAGTCTGTTAACACAGTCCACACACACGGGTCAGCCTCCTGGGGCGGAGAAGGGCAGAGAGCAGAGTCATAGAAAGCTAGCTTAATTCCTTTTTGAAACTTGTTCAAGAGCCACAGCTAAGTTAGCAGCCGAACCAGAGCCGTGGGTCTTCTGCCCATCTCTCCAAAGTTGGAGTCTATTACTCGACTTGCTAAGCCCACTGGGGGAGGATGAGTTAGGGGAAGACTTCCCCCCTCCCAGGCCTGAGAAGATGACAGGATGGTGAGGAAACCTGATAACCCTGCAGGAGGTGGTGCTGCCATGGGGGGCGAGGTGAGGGGGGAAGCCATCCTCTTCCTTTTAGGTGGTTTGGGTTCCCTTACCCTTAGGAAAACTCATGTAAGTGAACGATGTCTCTACTTCTTAGAAAAATATCCAGACCCGTTCTCATCCTCCTTCTCCCACACTTTTATGAGCATTGCCCTTGGGTTTGTTGTAGATAACCCCATAATTCCATAGAGGCCTCTGTAATAAGCAGCTTTCTCTATGCAGTGTCATGTTTAGTGGTAAACCATGAGCCATTCTGTGCAGTGTTTCTCCTAGGGGTCCAATCAACAAATTCCGCTTTACAGGGAGAAGTCACCCAGACACGGGTGACATGTTTACCTTAATTTGCTGTGAGTTCTGAATAACACATTTCAAATGATGGCGCACTCACTGCTTGGTTTGATAATAGCACAAGAGAACTCCCAGCAGGTTGCTTGACCGGTTCTGGAGTTTTGGTTCCTAAGAAGGGAAAGGGAGGCCTGGAAAATGTGACCCTGGGCTTAGGGACCTGCTTGTGTTGATTAGCAGTCAAGTCATTTGGAACCAGACAGTTAAGGAGGTTCATTCACATTCTCGCCACACCTCATATCTCAGTCTTCCTGTAGAAATAAAGGGGTTTTATCTTATATTGATTTCTTAGTTTCCTCTGAGGAGGGAACGTTGCTTACTTTGCTGCTGACTAAAACTCAGAGTTTTCCATTTCGGATACAGATAAAACAAAGTTCACTTAATTTCTGACTATACATTAGATGTAAAACTTTCCTCAGGAAAGTTTAGGTTCTTAATCCACTGAATCCTTAATCTCCCACCCCCTGCCCCCTCCTCAATTTTACTCAGGAGGCCATGAAGACATGCAAAAATAAAACTTTTTTGACCAGCCTACAAAAATAACTTACTACCAATTACTTCAGCAAAAAGAAAATCAACACAGTTTTAATATTGTAATAGTCTAAGGCAAGCCTTTAAAATTTAACAACAGCTACTTTAGCTTTTTAATATTTTGTTTCTTAAGCTTGGAAACTCAATGCGATCTTTCATTGTCCTGTGTCACTGGGGTGCGCGATGATTGAGGTGTTAATGGGAATTCTGTTTACTTCCTCATTCTGACTGTAGCAATATAATTTGTCACCTTCTGTGCGGGTGAAACACACTAGGTCAATACCTAGTGTGAGTACCGTCAGGGATGCACAAGATACACTGGGGTGGGAAGAAAATATTCCAATTTCTATTTATGTTTACTTTCCCCAAAAAACTAGAAAGAAACTAAACCCTTCTAATACCTAATGCATGGACTGGCACTGACACCTGAACAGTGTCAATTTTCTTATTCGATAAGGGAAGTATCCTGAAGGGAAGAGAGAACTCCTCAAGGCTTGTGGTGACACCCTTCCTTTTATGCGTGGTGCCATGACAGATGGCAATTTACATGTGTCAGGGAACATGGATTTATGGACGATGCAACTAGTCTTAACTGAACTACTCACCACAAAGTAGACACATAGTTTAAGAAGAAACATGAAAAGAGATGGCGCATAGGAGGTAATAATAAGGCAATAGTAAGTGAGCAAGAGGAAAAGGCAGCAGTGACAGTTCCACTTCCAGAACTATCTTTCTTTATTTTAATTTTTTCATTAAGACTTTACTATTTTAGAGCAGTTTAAGATTTCCTCTATGCCCCCTTCCCTCACATATGCATAGCCCCACCACTATCAACATCCCGCACCAAAGTGGTGCATTTGTTATAAGTGATGAACCTACACAGGCATGTCATAATCACCCAAAGTCCACAGTGTATGTTAGGGTTCACTCTTGGAGTTGTACATTCTATGGGTTTGGACAACTATACAATGCACATCCACCATTACAGTATCATACAGAGTATTTTCCCTGCTCTAAACGTTCTGTGTGATCTGACTATTCATACTGCACCTGCACTCCACACCCCCTGGCAACCACTGATCTTTTTATTGTCTCCATAGTTTTGCCTTTTCCAGAATGTCATATAGTTGGAATCCTACAGTATGTAGCCTTTTCATATTGGCTTCTTTCACTTAGTAAGATGCATTTAAGTTTCCTCCATGTCTTTTCATGGTTTGATGGCTCATTTCTTTTTAGTGCTCAAAAATATACATTCAGCACTAAATAATATATAATAATAATATATAATATTAATATATAATGTGTCTAGATATACCATCATTTATTTATTCATTAATCTACTAAAGGACATCTTGGTTGCTTCAACTATCTCTTTTTCAGTGAAGTCACTAAGAAATTGGGAAAATACAAATTTATACCCACTATCACTAATGATGACCCTCCCCTAACTGTGCAGTGTCTTGGGATATTACCTAAAAAGAGTACGAAGCCATCATGCTTGGAAAAACAGACCATAAAGACATCTACAGTCTTTTTCACTGATTTAAAATAATGTACCATTCAATGTAATATTTTTAAAAACTTTAATAAGTGTAATGCAGAGTGCTTAAAAGCTTCTTTTCAGGTTTCTTACTCAGTAGGAAAAAAAAAAGCTGCATACTGCTGGAGGAAATACTTGTTCTTCCCATGCAATGAATATGGCTGAAATAATATGTGGAAAAAATATAGTGACAAGGCTTTTAATACCATCTGTACACTGACAAGTCCCAAATTTATGTTTCCATCCCAAATGCCTGCCTGTAACTCTAGACTCTTATAAGTGGCTGGTTTCTTGACACTTTCAATTTGAATATCTAGAGTCTTCTCCAACCTAACATGTCCAGATTGAATCCTTAATCTCCCACCCCCTGCCCCCTCCTCAGTCTTCTCCATCCCGTAAATGGTTACTACATTTTCCAAGTGCTTAGGTTAAACAACTTGTAGTACCCCATTTCCTTTCTCTCTTACCCTATATCCTATATATCTATCAGTGAATCTCCTTGGGTCTACATCAAAACATATCCAGAATCTTATGATTTTCTCACCTTATCTTACCACTACCATTTTAGTCTATCTCTTGTCTGGACAGTTGGAGTCAGTCCCCCATTCCTGTCTTGCCATATTGCAGTCTATTCTCCATGATGTGGTCAGAGAAATCTTTTTAAACCTAAGTCAGATCATGCCATGCTCTGCTGAGTACCCTGCAGTGGCTTCCCATCTTGGTCAGAAAGAAATCCTCTGGCCTCTGGTCCTACCACATCCCCACCCTCACTCTGGCCTCCTTGTGGTTGAGCCACACCTAGAAAGCTCCTGCCTCAGGGCCTTTGCTCCTGCTGCCTCTCTGCTGACCTGCTCTTCTCCCAAATATTCCATGGTTTTCATCATCAACACCTTCAGGTCTTTGCCGAAATGTCACCTCCTCAGAGAAGTTTTCCTCAACACCTAAAATGGGTCACCTTATCACTCTCTGTCCCAATATCCTGTTGAACTTTTCTTGAGAGTGCTTACCCTGACATATATTTGACTTTTTAAACAATTTGCTTATCACCTGTCTTCCCTCACGGGAACACAGCTGTGCAAGAACTTCATTTTGTTCGTTACTTCCTCAGCAGCTAGGCCAGTGACCAGCTCATACCAAGCGCTCAATAAATCCTTTTTGAATGATTGAGTGAAATGAATATTCATCCCTTAGTCAGCACATACTGCTGATAGATGCAGAGGAATCTTCGAAGAAACAAGTGTTGAAGCAAATCAAGTGAGTTTGCTATCCAGCTGAGTGAAATTCAGATGTAGCTTCCTCTTCAATAATAAAACATACCAAGTGCTATTCTTCTGTGAACCAATTATAGAAAAACATGCCAGAAAAGATGTGATCTCAACTGTAAATAACTTTACTAGAAACAACGTTCTTATGGAACAGTTGTTTAAAATAACATTTGATAGAATGGATGCTTTGACTGGCATACAAAGAGGATGCTGGGGTGAGGGCATGGGGACAGCATTGCTCATGAAATTTATCCTCCGTGTAGTAATTCATAGTCAGACTATTGCTGCAAAGCAATTGAAGCCAGAAATGTACAATGAACTGGAGGATATTATGGATGCAATTAATCTGATTTTAACAAGTCAGAGAGCTGTAGAAAATGCCAGGATCTTTGTAGTACTTTGTACCAAGGTGCAGAATGACCATAAAAATCTCCTGTGCCACAGAGAGGTTTGCAGTTGTCTCTTTACAAAAAGCCAAGAATTCCACATTTACTAACCTTTTCTTGTGGTGACACGCGGCTGTTACCCTGTGCTATCTAGTAGCCATTTTTAAAAAGAAGAAAAAAACAATTATTTTCTTGTCTACATGGAAAACATGGTGTTTTAACATATGTGAGAGAGTTTAGAGCTTTTTTTGAAAAAAAGTTATTCAATGAAGAGAACATTTTCAAAATGGATGTAAATTTTAGCAGAAACCTTTTTATTATTTGGGGACTGAATATTGAGTATTGCTATTTAGAAATTGCAATTGATAGTGTATTTTTCCATTTGGATCTACAGATCCTTGTGAGGCACCCTCCTCAGCAGAGGACAGTCATTAAATCCAAAATTTTAAGTAATTGAACTTAGAACTTGACTTTTGGCTCACTGTGATAAACTAAGATTTTAAAAAAGAGGGAAGCACATTCAATTACACTGTGCTCACTAAAAATATTACTATTGATAACTTTTTTTGTGGAAACAAAAGATTCTTTGTATTATTAATGAAGAAGATAAACCAGCACTATTATAAAACACTAATTTTTTTCTTTGCTTTTTCTGTAAAAATTTTAATTTTGGGTATGTTTTATAATATGCACACTATAATAATACATTAGAAAAAGCATCAAATTTCTAACTTAAGAAATATAGCTTTAGAGGTTTGTGCTCAAAATATTTTATTGGTGGGGCTTACTATGAAAAGATTTTGTGGCCCAGTGACTGTGGATTACCCATATTCATATGTAATTCCCTGATACAATGTTGGAAATAGTCCAGCTCAACTTTATGAGATGGTCTGAAACATACTTAGCGCCAAGGTTTTATCTGGGGGACTCAGGGCATTTTTAGCTGGTAGAGACTCTGGTTTATGAACAGTTGGCAGTGCAGAATCAGATGCGTCTTGACTTTATTGGCCATGTACTGCATGCCGGGCACAATGCAGAGCCCTCCCACTCACCTTCTTTCAGGATCACAACAGACCGTTCCGTGGACACTGTTAGCTCGTTCTACATGTGAGGCGACTCACTCTGAGAGGTGACATAGTTTGTGTGGGGCTACACAGATGGGATGGATGATTCAAACCCAGGGCAGCCAACTCCCAGGCTAGCACTGCCCCCATCCCCAATACTACAGACAACGTTAAGGGTGCAGAATTGGACCTCATATCCTATGACTGGCACTTACTAACTGGTGACCTTAAGCAAGTCACTTAACTTCTTGATGCCTGGGTTTCTTCTCCTGTAAAATGGGGCTGAAAGTTATAGTACATATCTTAAGAATCACTGAGAAGATTAAATGATGCTTCAAGGGCTCATACTAGTGCCTGACCCATAGTAAGCACTCAATAAATATTGGCTGTTATTACCATCGTAGCTCCTGTTTCCCCAAATTCTGCTCTCTGATTAGGCCCCTTGTGAGAGCCTTGCTCAGAGGGGATGCTCAATTTGTTAAGAATGATTTCATTTCACCTAACTTTTCAATCCATACATACTTATTGATCGTCACTGTGGGCGAAGCCCGCCCACCACTGTTTTGAAGTCTTTCATCTCCTATGTTATCTAATTTAATCCTCACACGACCTTAAATTGTAAGAACTATCACACCCATTCTATCACCAAAGAAACTGAGGTTTACCGGAAGTAAGTGGCAGAGGTCGTGCAATTAGCTGGGGTGGGAACAGGGTTTCTGCATAGTTGTTCTGACTTAGAGTCTATGCCTTTTCAACTACCCAGTGTGGAGGCGAACGTTTCCTCAGACAGGGTCACCTTAAGAGCTTGTCCCTCCTTATGGTGATGAAGCCCAATCTTGGACCCACTTTCCAGAGACCTGAACGCATTAAAACTCACTGAGGAAACTCAGCAAACAGAACCCTTGTTACTTTGAATAAATATTTTAATCAATTCTAATTTTAATTTATTTGGCACTATTCAGAGATCACATGCTATTTGGTAAGCATTCCATTATCATTAAGGAGCAACTAATGGATAATTAATTGAAGGGATTACACACATAACTAATTTGATGATTTGTAAATCTTGCTGAGATTAAAATGTACAGAATTGCATAAATCACAATTAGAGTTGCGCCAAGAAACAACGCCTTCCATTTTGCCCCTGTTGGTTGGAAGTGGAGTGGAGACCGTCTGCCTCTTCATTTGGGGTGTTTACTCCCATCGCTTCTGCCTGCCGGTGACGACAAGGCCAATTATTGTCTCAGAGTGCAGCCAGAGACCACACAGTCACCTCTTTTGAGTTTTTCCAAAATAAAAGAGAATTGTTTAGAGACTGAAAGTCTTTTCCTTTGGATGTCTTTCGATAGAGCCTCACTCTTAGATTGAATCAACAAATGAATTAATGTGAGGAAAAAGTCAGAACTTTGGTGGGGATTTCTACTTGCTCCTGGATTCAGAGGGGAAGTTTGTGAGGACGGGACACAGGTTTAGAGACCCCCAAGTTTCGATGTTACTTATGAGGACCAGTCCTGCACATGGTGTCATTTCTGACTTCACGAAGAAGACTTTACTATCCTGGTTCTTTCTGGAACTTGGGAGTGCCAACTGCCCTGCTTTCCAGCACCTTCCACCTCTGTGGTTCCTTCAGTATTCCCACAAATGTGGGTGGTTCTTCTATCAATAATAACCATTCACCCCAATTAGCAACACTTGATAGCTGCCATTCTATTTTTCTACTTTCTTCCCACCCAGACTTTTCCGACAGTTGATCTTTGTTGCTTGATAGACTTGCCTGCAGCCTCTCTTGCACTTCCTGGCTGCTGCCTTCTGCTTCCTCAGAGGGTAAGAGCTCCCAGCCCGTCCCAAGAGCAGCTCGGCCCAAAGCCTTGATGTACTCAGGCTGCTCCTTGGCTCCACAGTAGAACTACCCTCTGCCTTAAGTAGCAAAAATAACAAATGTCCCCAAACACGTCACACAATCTGGAGATGACAGGCATCTTGATTGGTTACTACACCCACACAACTTCCCATCCCCTTCTCCACAAATGAGAAGGAGAGAAAGGTCAGAACATGCCCACCACACCCACCTCTGACTCCTGGACCAAGAGATGCAGTTTCTGGGACTCTCTGGGGAAGGGCAGGGGGCCCCGTGCTCTCGAATGGGCCCTCTGCTTCTTGAATTTTTCCCTGTGATTCATGATCAGACATTTGCAGTCGAGGAAAGCCTGGAGCGTCTCAGATGCACGATTGCCCTTTCCTCTGTCTCTGCTCCAACTGTCTATTTAGATTAGAAACCCACAGAGCATGGCTGCCTCCGTGCTCTGTGTAGCGCCCACCAATTGTGGATGCTCACGGAACGTGGATGATTGATGATCGTGTTAATCTGAGTAATAACAGGCATTTTGGGCACAATCTCGAGGAAGCTTCTCGGTACTGGGTTATGGATGCGGGTGACCTGCAGAGGAGGAAGGAACCCAGCCCATGGGCGATGGCAGATGCCTGTAACAGGATGGCCCGGCTCAAAATGCTCCTCCCTTAAAAACGAAAAGCCAATCGATCAATCAGGCAAACAAATGAGGCCTCACATAGGCTGCAGTATCAAGCCTTTTTCACAGCAGCACCGGCTGTGTGTCAGCTGCTTGAGATTTTAAGTCAAAAGGAGCAAGGCAATTTTGTATGAGGGCGCCAAAAGTGATTATTTATTGAGAGCTTACTAAGTGTCAGTTTCTTTATGTATGTTATCTCAAATTAGATATAATCTTCTCATTTTGGAGATGAGGAAACTGAGCTTCTGAGAGGTGGGGTGACTTGCCCATGTCACACAATGTTATAGACTGTATGCTTGTGTCCCTCCAAAGTTCGTATGTCGAAGCCCTAATGCTCAATGTGACGGTATTTGAAGGTTTGGCCCTTGGGAGGTGATTAGGTTTAGATGAAGTCTTAAGGACGGGATTAGTGTCCTTATAAAGACACTCCTCTCTCTGCCATGTGAGGACATGGTGAGAAGGTGGCCATCTGCAAGCCAGGAAGTGGGTCTCTTCAGCAACCAAATCTGCCCACCTTGATCGTGGCCTTCCCAGCTTCCAGAACTGTGAGAAATAAACGTCTGTCATTTCAGGCCCCCAGCCTGTGGTATTTTGTTCCAGCAGACAGAGATGACTAAGACACAGAGGAAGTAATTAATTCTTGGCCTCCAGATTTGCCCACATGTCTGCTGATGCCAGAGTCCATGACCTTGCTATCTTTGGCCTCATTTATTCTTATCAATGCTCTTCCTTTGGGTTTAGTAAAGAAGTTCTTTTCTGATGTGGCAGGTCAGTCCATGTGTCCCTTCACTTTCTGTCCTTCCTCAGCACTCCCCCTGGCAGGATGGGGTGGGGGGGGGTCTTTGATAAGATGGTGGTGGATAATGAGTCATGGTTGTGCTGTGAGGGCCGTTACTGTCAACCACAGAGAGGGTGGCTGCCCCTTCACCTGGAGCCAGGCCTCTGAGGAGAAAAAGGCAAAGGACTGTGGCAGAGGCAAAGAAGGAGGGAGCCCACAAAGAGAAGGAACCCCGGACGCCCATCAGAGGAGGACTCTCCTGGACCAGGTGGTGCTGCGATGGGGAAAGGAATGATTCACACCATTTTCTGGACCCTGGGAGTTTTCGTGATCATCCAATAGCAAGACTTCCTTTCTAGGAATGAACTGTACCATAAGCTCCCCCTGATATCATGGGTATAACTTTGGGGTCACATTAGAAAACCACAGAGGAATGTAAAGGGTGTGGAGTGTTTCTTTCCCCAGATATGGCCTTAGGACAGGGCTGGTGTAAGGATTTTACCCCACTGGAGGGAGATAGGTGCCAGATGGCCAAAAGCGTGAAGAAGGCAGGGGGATTAAGAGCAGGCAAATTAACATAATGGAAATAATAATAAATATGAACAATGTACATTATATATATAATAGTAATAAAATACATTAAGCTTACTTGCAGACACCTTTGTCCGTGGGAACCTTGCAGGGCAGGGCTTGTGTTCCTTGGCAGTAGGGGTGCCTCCTGTGGGAGGAAGGCACTCAACTGAATCTGCTGGAGATGGGCCCGGGCAATGGGCAGATGCTTCCTGGAGGTGTGTGTATAAGGGAAAACCGAATTGTGTTTTCAAACAATATGAGAGTTTACCACTTAAAGAAATGCTTGGAGAAACAGAAAATAACAAGTGTTGATGAAGATACAGAAAAATTGGAGCCCTTGTGTGCTGTTGGTGGGAACGTCAAATGATGGTGTGGCTGCTATGGAAAACAGTATGGAAGTTTCTCAAAAATTAATAACCAAACTACATATGATCCAGCAATCCTATTTCTGGGCATATATCCAAAATAATTCAAAGAAGGATCTCAAAGAGATATTTGCACATCGATATTCATTGCAGCATTATTCACAATATTATTCACAATAGGCAAGAGGTAGAAACAACCCAAATGTTCATCAGTGGATGAATGGATAAAGAAAATGTGGTATATAGACACAAAGGAATATTATGCAGCTTTAAAAAGGGAGATCCTGTCACATGCCCCAATATGGAGATATCTTGAGGATATTATGCTAAGTGAAATAGGCCAGTCACAAAAGGACAAATACTGTATGATTCCACTCATATGAGCAGTCTAAAGTAGTCAAAGTCATAGAAATAGAAAGTAGAAAGGTGGTTGCTAAGGGCTGGGGGAAGAGAGGGAGAATTAATCTTTAACGGGCATAGAGTTTGAGTTTTGCAAGATGAAAAAGTTCTAGAAATCTGTCGCACAGCAATGTGAATATACTTAACCCTACTGAACCGTATACTCAAAAATGTTTAAGATGGTAAATTTAATGTTAGGTGTTTTTGACCACAATTAATAAAATAAAATTAAAATAAAAAAAAAGAAACCTTTGGAGAAGTTCTCATTTAAAATGAGGAACTCTTTGATAAGGGGATTAATTACCCTCTTGCTTTTTCCTTACGTCTATCTTTGAATTTTTGTATATTGGATTTTCTTAAAGTAGCACTTGCTTGTAGCTCGGGTAGGTGACCTTGTTGGGCTGTCATGGTGTCCCTGGATCTGCTGTCCCTGGTCTCCCACTCCCTTCCCCTGCATATGGCAGAATAATGTGGAATTGGAGCTCTCTGCCTAATAAGAGGCTTAAGATATATCAGAGGCTCTCCTGACAACAGTGTCTAGAGGCAAACAATTTGACAGAATTGAGACCGGGAGGCTTGGCTACCTCTTTCATGAAGCCCAGATGTCAGCATTGTGGTCCTGATGCAGTTTCTACATGTGGTATAATAGAAATATATTTTTGGTCTTTGTTTCCAGTCCCTGGCTAGAGCTCCTAAATCCTTGGGACTTCCTGAGCGGTAGTTGCATCTTTTCTTATTTGTAAGGAGCCCCTTGGGAACACATCTGAGTTTATGTTAATGAGGTGACTCTTGGTGGGGCCCCCTAGACAGCGTTAGGATTGGGGCTGATTTCCAAAGGAGTCAACGACATAATTAGAGGGTTGGAACTTTCAGCTGCCACCCCTCCACCTCTGGGAGGGGATGGGAGCGGGCTAGAAATTTTCAATCACCAAAGACCAATGATTTAATCAATCATGACCATGTAATGAAACCTCCATAAAAACCCCTAAATGACAGGGTTTGGAGAAGTTCTGGGTTGATGAATACATGGAGATGCTGGGAGACTGATGTGCCCTTAGAGGGCATGGAAGCTCCAAATGCCTCTTCCTTCATACCTTACCCTAAGCATCTCTTCCACTTGGCTGTTCCTGAGCTGTATTTTTTATAAAAACCCTGAAATTGTAAGTCAAGTGTTTTCCTGAGTTCTGTGAGCTATTCTAGCAAATTATCGAACCTGAGGAGGGGTTTGTGGGAACCCCCAATAATCAGGAGTGCTGGTGGCTCGGGACTTGGGACTGGTGTCTGAAGTGGGGGCAGTCTTGTGGGACTGAGCCTTTAATTTATGTGACCCGACACCAACTTCAGGCAGATTGTGTCAGAATTGAACTGTAAGACATCCAGCTGGTGTCAGGGAATTGGAGCACTGGTTGGTGTCACAAGTCAACTCCGACTGCATTTATTCTCTTGATCTGGAAAGAGTTCAGTCTGAGTTTCTTTCTTCTTGAATGACCCAATTCCAAGTGGAAGATGCCACCTCTAGAGAGAGGACAGGGATGTCAGCCCAGCCTGGCAGTGGGGATGTCAATGGGGGAGTCAGGATGACCAAACAGGGGGGTAGTGTTTGGGCTATTGTGTGTCACACTGACCCTGACCAGCCGTGTGGGCCCAACCAGGGTGAGCTCCTTCTGACTGTCAGATGCCTCATTCCCACCTGAGATGCTCAGAGAGAGACCATGAGCCCTAAAAAAGACCATATTGTTTTGTGATGTCACCTCTGGAATGTTCTGAGTGTTTTGGTGACCAACTTATGCATACGACCTACACGTGGCATCTAACATTGGTAAGATTTTTATTTGATATAGAAAGAATTATCTTAGAAAAGGTAGTAGGTGTGGGTATCTCTGCTCTGAAGACTTTTGGAAGGCCTTATGTCAACTCTAAAACCTGTTAATAGCTGTTCAGAGATTGATACAGCATCTTATCAGATATCATCTTCACACTTTTCCAGATTCAATTTTCATAATGTACATAATTGACAAGAGGGGATAAGTGTGTAGAAAGCCCTCAATTTTTTCAGGTGAGCAAATTAGGTCCAGAGGATGGGCTGGGAAGCAGAAATCTTTTTATTTTCTCTTTTCTACAGCACTCGAGGCCAAATTTTACAAGAAAAAGAGATACCAGATCTGAAAGCCTAGAAATTCCAATCAATGTGGTTCTACCTCAGGTAGGGATAATCACAGAAGGATGTACCCTGTCAGTTTTAGCCCGAATAACCCTCCTCTTTCGAAACTCTAGCAAGATGTTGTAGAATGAGCAGAGTAGTCAGGACCTCAGATTCTAGTTGTGGGTCAGCTGCCAACCAGCTGTGCACCTGGGGGAGGCCACTTAGCCACTCTCGATCTTGGGTTCCTTGTCCCTTGAATTAGGAGGGTGGGTTAGGTAAGCTGGTAAGATCTTCAAGCCCTAACACTTGAAATTTCTGACACTCTGGAATAAGCCAGTCTT
The DNA here is from genome assembly GCF_041296265.1 of Equus caballus. Classification (NCBI taxonomy): domain Eukaryota; kingdom Metazoa; phylum Chordata; class Mammalia; order Perissodactyla; family Equidae; genus Equus; species Equus caballus. The sequence continues at coordinate 45,413,592 of NC_091700.1, read as the reverse complement.
CTCAAAATCAAACCTTTTGGTGCTTGCTGTTGTGCAACCACTCTGGGTTTCTAGAAGAGAATTACGACTGGGGCTTGGAATCAAATGCATATGACTGAATCCATGAATAGAAAACCAAGTACGTGGACCAAGGGGTACAGGGCCATTCAGTGAGTCAAGAGAATGAAGCCCTGCTGTATACCAAAGGTAGAGTGTGAGGGATGGGCACTAGGGATTCAAAATGGAAGCCAATGAACGGGTGGAGTCTTGACAGGCTTGAGACTCTCAAGTCTCCTCTTGCTAAGCCGTGGTTTCCCTGGTGGGGTCCTCCTGATTGGATTGTTTCCACTGCTATGTCACAAAGGCCTTTGGGGCACATGATCTCTCTCTGACATGTGAGCCACAAAGCCTTGCTTCCACATCATCGCCTAAGGCCCTGTTGGAAGACCATGGCGGTGCAACCAGAGGGCCTGAAATGTAGAGTGGAGGAATCCAATGTGGAGGTAACCATCTCAAAGCTCTGTCCTGGGATGTGTAGGATCAGAGTTGATCGCCAGTGGACATTCTATATATATATATATGGAGTTTTTTTTCTAAAGCCATTTCTTTCTTAAGGATTTTCAGAAGAATAAGATTAGAAAGAAAACCTTCAGTGTTCTTTCTGGAGGTGGAAGTCATTGTAACAATCTAGGCAAGTATGTTCAGCAGGAGGGAAAGATATAGGACAAAAAATCATTCTGGCTCTTTGTTTTCACATTACCCTTGTAACTTTGTAATGAACAGCCACTTCTATATTCGTTTCAGCTCATGAAGCTTAGAATGTAAGCTAACTTTCTCCTGATCCTTAGACAGGGTGGCTTGCCCATGGGGTTCCTACAGCTGTAGGAACCTGGCTTTGGGTCCAATTCTTTCCACATGAGATGCACAGGCCACTACTTCCCTGAGGGTGAGTGTTGCTCCTTTGGTTCCTTCACAGCCCACATCAATCAATCTTTGCATCACTAAGGGACAGGCAGAGGGTGCCAACATGGGGGTGGGGGTGGGATAGGATTTGAAAGAGTGGTCATGTGATAGAGAGATTGCAAAAAGTCTTCCATCTACACCTGGCACAACTCTCCCTGCCCAGTTCCCAGAAATAGCCCAGCACTGCAGGACCTGCGGCTGCTTCCGGGGTCTTGGGGGGCATGGAGGGCATTGAATGAGAGGACCTGCTGCCTGGGCACATGTGCCTCCGACGGGCAGATGTGGCCACATGGGTATACCTGCCACGGGGGCACAAGTCATCACCAGGTTTTGGACACCTGCCAGGATGCTCTAGGCTGGCGCTCTGGGAGAGTGGTGATGGTGTCTATAAGTTTACGTTATGGAACTGTGCCTCCACCAGGGCTGTGAGAGCGACCCACATGCTCTCCTTAAATGAGATGGTGCACCGCTTAGGGGACTGGATCAGTTAACAAGGATGGGAAGAAATATTGACTGAGTGCTGATTTGATCATGTGTTGGGCACTGGGCCATGCAGGTGTGAGGTAGAGATCATACAGATACACCTGGGAACCCCGCTGATAATGAGAGAGCAGGAGTTATGGGCTTGTACCCAGGTCATTGTCCACTCTTTCCTCTACGCCACAAGCTGGGCATATGCCACCTGGCTGGGCTGGGTAACGTCTTAGCTCTCCGCTTCTTCTCCTGCTTATAGGAGACAGTGCCTCCTCTCCCCGCACCTTAACCGCTCGCCTCTGAGTTCCCTGCGTGTGTCTACCACACGCTGCTTTATTCTCGGACTGAGTCCATTCATTTGAGAAGGGAATTGCAGCAGCAGCTCTGTGTTTCCAGAAAGTCCTTCTGGCCTCCGAGCTTCCCATCATGCTGGGCATTTGGGCTTCTCAATTGCACTGCAAACGCCTGTGATTCCCTGTGTCCTATCACCCTTAGGTCTTTTCAGGTCTTATTGATTTCCAGTTTTTCTTCCTCACATTAAATATTTGTGTTTTCTGATCTATTTCCCTCCCGTGCAATAACTTGCCTGCTATCTGTGTTATTTCCTGCCCAAGCTAGCTGACCTCCTGGTTCCTTTTGTACATAATGATTCCGTTCTCACAGGCATTCGCGTTTCCCCCCCGTGAACGCTATCTGTGACTCTCATGAAGGTGTTTATCTTAATGAAGGATCTACCCCAGATCAGGAGGAGCTCCCACAGACCTTCCAGTGCCCCCCGGCTCCCTCCCTGTGGGCTGTTCTCAGTCTCCTTTGTTTGGGCTTGTTCTTCAGGAGCTATGGAATCTGCTCAGAATATATGTATCTCTGCCAATTTGAATAACTATTAGGAGAAAGATTTCAAGAGATTCTATGTTAAATAATTAGCTAAAACTACCACGTATGATGACAACTTTATCCTTATTGCTGTTAACATAATTCTATCTAAATCAATCACGTTGACCTGTGAATTATCCTCTTACTTGTTAGCATTTATTAAAACCAACACTGTCTTTATCATGGTACTGGGAAGCTGAGTTAATTTAAAAATATGATAATACGACTTTTTCACCTTTGTCTGAGAATTAGTAGCATATCTGGCTTTTCCTTCCGTCATCCTGGGCCTCTCAGCTTCACATGCCTGAGAAGTACCTCAGACAGTTGAATGGTCTCTCATCATAACCCTCAGTAACGTTGGCGAAGCAGGTGTTTAAAAAACTTGGTCCGCAGGCTTGGAGTCCACCAGGGGCATTTGGACATCTCTTCTGGCCTGTGGTAGCCACACTCTTCTAGGAGTGGAAGGCACTTCAGTGAGTGTCAGCTAAGCCTGGCTAGTCACTGTCCAGTCCTGCCCCCAAACTCTTTAGATGGAAGGCCACCAATCCCAGAAACTTCACCCCGTAAGGTCCCAGTCAGAGAGCTGTTCCTTAGAAATCCTGTAGTATCAATAAGAGACTTTAGTCTTATCACCTGCCCTTTGCCCCACCCCCACCCTGACCCCGTTCCATTGGCCACTCTTCTTCCATGCTCTCCACTTGCCATGAGGCCAGTGATCTGACAAAGTCATGCAGTTGTTGGTGATTTCGAGCATTTGCCTTCCAGGACCACTTGCATTTAAAAAGGAGATGCTGGGGAGAGGGCCAGGCCTGATGCTAAGAAAGGATTCCCATCCATAGGTGGGATTCAGGCATCTATGAGGGAGGTGTCTGTGTCCAGGGCCCTTCCTGAATCCCCAGCACTAACATCTTAGGTGACAGCTGTGAGCACATTGCTCCTGGAGGACAGAGTCTCTTGGTTGCCTTCCTAACGAGGCCTGATAGGAAGTTCTGATGAACTCCATAGCCAGTTGTATTCCCTTCCTGCATCCATCCTCATATCCCATTCTTCCATGAGGAAGCCAGCCTTTTCCTCTCCCATCTACTGGGTCTGTGTCCATATGTGAGGGCATTTCCTATAGGAAAGAGATCAGAGAAGAAGAGACAATCCTCTCTGTCATGGGAAACTTGGGCCATGATACTTTAGGGGCTAGGATCATACTTCCATAGGCTCTACCTCCCAGGCTTAGGAGAACATTTTAGGGTTCTCCTGAAAGGCCCAGACCTCTTGTTAGGGCCCCAATCTGTCAAGGACAGATTGGTTTAACCCATGAGACCAACTCAGTGATACCACTGGCCAAGGAGACCTACTGAGAAGGAGCTGGCTTCAAACATCAGCTGAGGAGCTGTGGGATTCTGTACCTCATGTGTTTGCTTAGCTCAGATGCTCGCTTTTTGGAAAGCCCTTATGTAAAGAAATATATTCAGCATTTGCTATAGGGTTTTAGGCCAGGAATGGTTAAGCCTTACCTGTAGAACTGGCCATTGGTTTGGTCTTCATGACAGCTTGCCTTCCACCTTCTTGGCCTCTCCCAACAACCCCAGGGAGCAGGCAGAGCAGCTATGTTTAGGTTAGACATGACATTCAGAGAAATTAAGTGACTTTCTCAAGAGCACTCAAAGATGGGACTTTTAAGCCCAAAGCTTGTGGAAATTTGGAGCCTCTATCCTCACTGGATTATAGATTCAAGATGGTGGCATGGACGACCAGCACGCTTGTGTGCAGGGGCAGCTCCCTGGAAGGGCTACATGGATGGACTATTGTGGAATGAGTGACATGGGGGAAACCTGACTGTTACTGATTTTACAGGAGGCAATGATATCTCTGCAGTTTTAAAATATGAATTGAAATGGGGCTATAGCTTTACCAAATATACTAAATATATTAAAATGAGTGAAATTGCCACTTTTTAAAATATTATTTTTTTTATTGCGTTCATCATAGTTTACATCATTGTGAAGTTTCAGTTGTGTATTATTTCTTGTCCATCACCATGTAAGTGCTCCTCATCATCCCCTGTGCCCACCCCTCAACCCCCTTCCCCTGGTAACCACTGAAATGTTCTCTTTGTCTGTGTGTTTATCTTTCACATATGAATGAAGTCATATGGTGTTTGTCTTTCTCAGTCTGGCTTACTTCGCTTAACATAATACCCTCCAGGCCCATCTATGCTGTTGCAAATGGGATGATTTTGTCTTTTTTAATGGCTGAGTAGTATTCCATTGTATATGTATACCATATCTTCTTTTATTTCTTTTTTTTTTAAAGATTGGCACCTGAGCTAACATCTGTTACCAATCTTTGTTGGTTGTTTTCCTTCTCCCCAAAGCCCCCCAGTACATAGTTGTATGTTCTAGTTGTGCCTCTGGTTGTGCTATACCATATCTTCTTTATCAAATCATTGGTCTTTGGGTACTTGGGTTGCTTCCATGTCTTGGCTATTGTGAATAGTGCTGCAATGAACATAGGGGTAGAAAAGTCACTTTGGATTGTTGATTTCAAGTTGTTTGGATAGATACCCAGTAGTGGGATAGCTGGGTCATATGGTATTTCTATTTTCAGTTTGTTTTTTTTTTAAAGATTTTATTTTTTCCTTTTTCTTCCCAATGCCCCCAGTACATAGTTGTATATTCTTTGTTGTGGGTCCTTCTAGTTGTGGCATGTGGGACGCTGCCTCAGCGTGGTTTGATGAGCAGTGCCATGTCCCCGCCCAGGATTCGAACACTGGGCCGCCTGCAGCAGAGCGCGCGAACTTAACCACTTGGCCACGGGGCCAGCCCCTCTATTTTTAGTTTTTTGAGGAATTTGCATACTATTTTCCATAGTGACTGCATCAGTTTTCAGTCCCACCAGCAGTGTATTAGGGTTCCCATTTCTCCACACCCTCTCCAACATTTGTTATTTTTAGTCTTAGTGATTGTAGCCATTTTAACAAGTGTAAGGTGATATCTTAGTGTGGTTTTGATTTGCCTTTCCCTGATGATTAGCGATGTTGAACATTTTTTCATGTGCTTATTGGCCATCTGTATATCTTCTTTGGAAAAATGTCTGTTCATGTCCTCTGCCTGTTTTTTGATCGGGCTGTTTGTTTTTTTGTTCTTCAGTTGTGTGAGTTCTTTATATATTATGAAGGTTAAGCCCTTGTCAGGTATATTATTTGCAAATATTTTCTCCCAATTGGTGGTTGTCTTTTTGTTTTGATCCTAGTGTCTCTTGGCTTACGGAAGCTCTTTAGTCTGATGAATCCCTACTTGTTTATTTTTTCTTTTGTTTCCCTTGTCTGAGAAGACATGGTATTTGAAAAGATCCTTTTAAGTTTGATGTCACAGAATGTACTGTCTATATTATCTTCCAGAAGTTTTATGGTTTCAGGGCTTATCTTCAAGTCTTTGATCCATTTTGAGTTACTTTTTGTGTTTGGCGTGAGATAATGGTCTAGCTTCATTCTTTTGCAAGTAGTTGCCCAGATTTCCCAACAACATTTATTGAAGAGACTATCTTTTCTCCATTATATGTTCTTGGAGGCTTTGTTGAAGATTAGCTGTCTGTAGACGTGTGGTCTTATTTCTGGGCTTTCAGTTCTCTTCCACTGATCTGTGTGTCTGTTTTTGTACCAGTACCATGCTGTTTTGACTACTAAGGCTTTGTGGTACATTTTGAAGTCAGGGATTGTGAGGTCTCCAGCTTTGTTCTTTTTTTCTGAGGATTGCCTTAACAATTCAGGGTCTTTGATTGCCCCATTTGAATTTTAGGATTCTTTGTTCTATTTCCATGAAGAACGTCATTGGGATTCTGATTGGGATTGCACTGAATCTGTGGATTGCTTTGGGTAGTATGGACATTTTAAGAATGTTTATTCTTCCGATCCATGTGCATGGAATCTCTTTCTATCTCTTTATGTTATCATCTATGAAATTGCCACTTTGTAGGCCAAAAAATGGTAGAATGCCAACAGTTTCTCATAGTTCAACCTAATATTTCCTCCCCACCTTTCAGTGCATTTTGGTTGATTAGTTCCCTGGCAAGGACTCGTTATGCCTCCATGGTGTGTGAAGTGTGCTGTTCTAATTCTCAGGACCAGGGATGTCAAAAGAATAAGGGACAGGTCACTGTCCTTACAGAATTGCAATTTATATATCTGAGGAGAGGATGAGACAGGACATAAGAGAATCATGGCAAAGTAATAATATCAATACATGCAAAATAAAATATCTGGATAGCATGAAGTGCTAGAATGAGCATGGAGTTTGGAGTCAGATCGCCCCCTTGTTGGCTATGTGATGTTAGGTAGAAGCATGGTATTTCTTTTTGGTAAGATATCACATATGAATATGGAAATAAATTAGCATATCATCACATAATAGTCATTCAGTAAGTGTTATTTCCTTTTGCCTGTTCTGTACAATCTTCTTCTAAGGAAATGCTGAGCAACTTCTTTTCTGAATCCACAGTAACCATGCTTGCATGTCTGTAGCTCTCTACAAAGAAAGAAAATGTCACATATTCTCTTTTTATTTTTGAACTCTACAACAAACTCTCTGAAATAAAGAGGGCCGATGTTAGTAAGGTTTCTGTGGATGGTTGTACAGGTTGTGCACGGCAATGACATAATTGTGAATGGCACGCTGTAGAGCTGGGCATTGTACAGCCTGCACAAACATATGGGATGGCTCTGAATCATGTTGGCATCCACATTTTCTAGATATGGAAACTGAGGAGCAGAAATTAAGTGATTTTGTAAGGGTCATGCACTAATGCAGCACAGAGTCAGACTCTCTTCGGATTTTATGATGTCTAGTCTCCTGTTCCCCAGATCTTACTGCCTGCTTTAATGCTTGCTGCTCTTTACCTCCCTTATTTGCGCCAAGAAATAATTGATGCTATTCACTGATTTTTCAAATTGATTGGAAGTTCCCTGAGGGCAGGATCTGAGATGCCAAATTAATGTCAGTGGATTCATTGACATAAATGTGGAGAGATTATTGGTATTGGCAAGAACATTCAGAGTGAGAATAGATTAGGGCAAGGAGTTTTCACAAGGCCAAGAAAGAACTTTCTTTTGAGGACTAAGTCTAGTTAAGCCTGATTTGAATTGGGGGAAATATGGGAAAGAAAGAGTTTGTCTTGGCTCAATGTCTTCCCGAAGTTCAATCATGATGCTTGTCATATTTGAAATGCCGGTATATTTAGCATTTCTCCTTAAATCTTCTCACTTTCAGAAATAGAAAAGTTGCTGCTTTATTTTAGCCTCACCTTAATGCTATCTATAGTATCGTGGGTTTAATAAAATAGGTATCTTTTTTCTAAAACAATTAAAATAAATATATGACTATTAAAATTTTAAAAATGTTTAAGTGTTCTGTCTAAGAAATTAGGCTGTGAAGTAATGCTGGACTTGACCACCTTCTCTGCCCTGTCTGGGGATAAGAGGAAAGATGGTAGGACTAATTTATAAGAGGAGGATTTGGTTTCCTGGGTAAGGAGGTAAAGGGGACCCATTAATCCATCAGCATTTTCTGGATTAGGCGCTGTGGGAATGGAACAGAGAAGGCACAGGGTCTTCTTGGGAAGTGTTGGCCATTTAAGGGAGGGGACAAGATGCCAAGTAGGTGGGTAAAAGACGGATGCTGGGGCCATAGTGGTACCCATTTACAAACACATATCCATTGGACCAGAGTAAGTTAGACCAAGAGGGTGGTTAGAAATAACATCACTAACCCATCATTATACAGAAGTGGAAACCAAGGTCAGTGGGGGAGAGGATGTGAGCAAGGTCACCTTATGGCATGCATAAGGGCAAGGGTCCAAATACCCAGATTGTCCATAGTTAGGGATCTGCCACTCACATGTTAAGGTTTTATTTAGTGCATTTCTGTTGGGGAGATAGTCGAAAACTCCTTGGGTACTCAGTTCGGAATGTGGATATAGAATAAAGGCAGCTGACTAGGATGAATTAAAGGCCATCATGGATACTCTGAACAGGGATAAAGCATTAGTGATTCCTATTTGGACATTCAGTTGGAATGAGAAACCAAACAATCATAAAAAAGAAATGAGACAAGTGGGGAAATTTGAACACTGACTCAGTATTTGCTGATGTTAAGGGATCATTGTTAAATTTTAAAGGGATGATAACGGTATTGCGGTTTTGTTAAAAAGGTACACATTGATGTATTTATGGATAAAGTGACACAGTGTCTAAATTTAGCTTTAAAATAACCCACTGACAAGGAAGTAGCTGTGGAATTGGGTGGTGGTATAAATGAAACAAGTGCGGCCTTGATTTGATAACTGCCGAAGCTGGGTGATGGGTACGTGCAAATTTATCAGACTATTCTCCCTCTTTTTGTATATTTTGAAATTTTTCCATAATAAAAAGTTAACGAAAAACTATCTTGACCCCAAAGCACTGAAAGTCCTTTGATAAATCCATGGCGATTTCCCACATATGTGCTTCACACGTATAAGGTTCAGGGAGCCAGAACCGGATTTGCAACTTAGTGAATGAACTTGTGCTGGTTATTTAACTTCTCTGACTTTCGGTTTCTCCATCTGTAAAATGGGAATAATAACATCTTATTATGTCAGTGTTGTGAGGATTCAATGAATTTGGTAGGTAGCTCACTCAGGGCCTCTCACAAAGCTGGGGCTCAATATTTGTTCCCTACTTCCCTTTCCGTCTCAAGATGGGGATACACACCATCGACTAAAACCACATTTTCCATAGCAATACCGTCTAGAGTGAGATCCTGTTGAGATGGAGCCCTAAGTAGGTTCTAGTGGGAGGATGGAGAGGATCTCTCAAGATTCACTCTTTAGTGATCTTGACTAATCTTCCCAGAAATCGGAATCAAGGGACCTTCAATTTACAAGGAAACCATCTAGGCTATCCACAGTGAGGTTCATTCTGATCACAGGTTCAGCCACAAGAGCCATGTGCTTTCCCAATTGAGAAATATGAAAACCATGGAGGCTGGATTTATTTAAAGTAAATAAGGTTCTGATTGCAGAATGCCCTCACACCCTGGCTATCCAGAAGATTAAGCACAACTTTACAAAGTTAATGACATGCGCTTATTGCAAAGTTAATGGCATAGCACTGTGCCTTCTATTTATCTAACTCTTTAGGTCTTAAAGATTCTAACCCACTTTATACACCGTGCAAATTACTTCTCTCTATACACGCATATATATAATGCAGACAACCTGACTTGTTTTCTGTCTTCTCTATCTGTAAAATTGTGAAAGTAACCTTAAAAATGAGGAATCGATATTTGGAGAGCATTGCAATGTACTTGGATGAAATGCTCTTGCTGCATTTAGAAGTAGCTATCATGATCGTATTTTTATTTAAATTCATTGCTGCAATTGTTGCCTCTTCTTCAGGATGTAGTCCACCTGTTCACCACTTTCTGAATACATCTCCGAATTCCTCCATTAGTGAACCTACTTTTCTTGATAACAATACCTTGCATTTCTATGGCAATTGGCAGTTTTAAAAACACTTTTGCATTCATTATCTCATTCAATCCTCACAATAGTGTTGTGAACTAAGCAGGGCACGGGTTATTTTCTTTTTACAGGTACATTTCACTGACTTTTGATGTTGGAAGGAGCCCTTAAGATCGTGGAGTCTGAGTCCGTCTTTTTTTTTGGTGAGGAAGATTAGCCCTGAGCTAACATCTGTGCCAATCTTCCTCTATTTTGTACGTGGGATGCCTCCACAGCATGGCTGATGAGTGGAGTAGGTCCACACCCCGGATATGAACCTGCAAACTTGGGCTGCCAAAGCAGAGTGCATGGAACTTTAACCACTCTGCCATGGGGCCAGCCCCCTGACTCCCTTTTTTTTACTTGGGAAAAATCTGGGTCTCAGAGCGGGTGAGAGAGCTCTCCAGTTTCACACTGCCCATCAGCAATAGAACCAGGACAAGAATGCTCGTGACCCCCAGTCTTGACTTCTTGGCTTTTAATCGTGGTGTAACCCTCACCTGGGCAAACTATACTTTCCACCTAGCTTAGAGCAGTCCTGACCGCCCGAGGGAGCCGGTTAGAAATGCAGATTCCTGGACCATACCCCAGACTGAGTGAATCAGTCTCGCAAGTAGAAGCCTCTGAAATCTGCATTTACAGCTCACTGGGTTGGGGGGGGGTGCGGGGGGGGGGGGGCGTCGGCCTGGTGGTGCAGTGGTTAAGTGCTCACGTTCTGCTTTGGCAGCCCAGTGTTCGTCAGTTCGGATCCTGGGTGCAAACATGGCATCACTTGGCAGGCCATGCTTTGGTAGGCGTCCCACATATAAAGTGGAGGAAGATGGGCACGGATGTTGGCTCAGGGCCAGCCTTCCTCAGCAAAAAGAGGAGGATTGGCAGCAGATGTTAGCTCAGGGCTAATCTTCCTCAAAAAAAAAAAACAAAAAGAAAACTCACTCAGGTGATTCTTCTGTACTGGGAAGTGTAAGAGCTGCTGGCTTGTTGGGTTTAAGCTCTGTGGCTCTGATTCCCTTTTTATATGGTGGTCTTGAGGAGCATGGCCACCATTATGAATTCCTCTTTATGAATTCCTTAATGTCCTTTGCAATGTTTGTTACCACATGTTGAACTCTCGTGATATGTCTGTGATGGTGCCCTTCCATTCCAAAATTATCGCCTGGACTCTGCTTTGAGCCTAGCCCTGTGTCGATGGATGTTAAGGGGGCTGCTGGCCGGACAGACTCAGGCGTGGCTAAGAGTGGAGGATGACCCTGAATAGGGGGAAGGAGACGGCTGGGCTGACCAACAGCACCTCCATTCTGGACTTAGTAATTTGGGTGGCTGTTGGGGTGATTATGTTCCCCCTCTGCTCACACCAATTGTGGGTACATATCTGCAGCTGGGGTAGCTTGAGAACAGTGTTTGTTCCTCCTCTAGGGTGACAGAAGTGTGCCAGAGCCCACGCTTAGTGCTTAGCACATTACCTCTTTTAACGCTAAAAATATCTCTATGAGGAAAGCAGTAGAGGCAATTATCCGCATTTGGAAATGTGGAAACTGAAACTCAGATTACTTGCCCCTGTTATAACTGATAAAATAGTGGGGCTCCGACTCAAAAATTTACTTGACTCCAAAATCAATGCCTTTAACCCCCACGATGTATAGCTGGTTCTCATCATTCGCAGATTGCACATTTGTGTGTTTGCTTACTAAAATTTGTCTGTAACCCCCAAATCAATACTCGTGGCACTTTGGTGGTCATTCATGGACATGCACAGAGGGACGAAAAATTTGAGTCACCTGACACACACATTCCCAGCTAAGGACGCTTCTCGTTTCAGCTCTCGTACTGTAAAATAGTGTCTTTTTCACAGTTTGGTGCCATGTTTTTCAGATCTTTCTGCTTTTGTTGGTGATTTCGCTGATTAAAATGGCCCCCAAGCACAGTGCTGAAGTGCTCTCTAGTTTCCTAACCACAAGAAGGCAGTGACGTGCCTTCTGGAGAAAATATGTTAGCTAAGCTTTGTTCAGGCATGAATTATAGTGCTGTGGGCCAAAAGTTCAATGTAAACAAATCAACAATATGTAGTAAATAAGGTATCTTTCAACAGAAACACACACAAAACAAGATTGTGTACTGATTCGTTGATGAAAATGTGATCAGATGCTTGCAGGAACTTAACCCTGTATTTCTCCTAGGAGAAATGGTACAGTATTCGCTAATTCAGTGTTTGCGGGGACTTTACAGGACAGAACTGCCGCGAATGTTGAGGATCAACTGTATTTCCTTGTGAGGACCCCAAGAGGCCAAGTGCCAAAGTGCCCACGGTGGCCAGGCCAGACTTTCAGACTGGGTTTATTGTGGGGTATCCCGGCCTCGTATCGGGTCAGCCAGCCTTCGGGGTGTCCGCTCCTTTACTAACTCTGGGCTTCCCTGTTCTCTCCCGCAGAGGGGCACAGCCGAGCCTTTCCTGAGGCTCCACAACTTGTACTCCACCCCGCGCTGCGCCAGGCAGGCCGCCCTGCCCAGGCTGAGCCGCCGGGTGGTCAGCCAGCACTCCTACCCGCTGAATCGCTTCTCCTCCGTGCCCTTGGACCCTATGGAGCGCCCCACCTCCCAGGCGGACCTCGAGCTGGATTACAACCCTCCCCGCGTGCAGCTCAGCGATGAGATGTTCGTCTTCCAGGACGGGCGGTGGGTGAACGAGAACTGCCGCCTGCAGTCGCCGCACTTCTCTCCCTCCTCCTCGTTCCACCACAAGCTGCACCACAAGAGGCTGGCCAAGGAGTACCTGCTGCAGGAGGAGAACAAGGCCCTGCGGGAGGAGAACAAGGGCCTGCGCGAGGAGAACAAGACCCTCCGCAAGGAGAACAAGATCCTGCAGATATTCTGGGAGGAGCACAAGGCCACGCTGGGCCGGGAGGAGAGCAGGGCCTCCTCGCTGCTGCTGCACAAGGACAGCGTGGCCCTGGAGGTGGTGAAGAAGGACCCGGCCCTGCAAGCACACCGCGGCAAGGAGACCAGCACCCTCCAGCTGCTCCGCGAGGAGAACCGCGCCCTGCAGCAGCTGCTGGAGCAGAGGAAGGCCTTCTGGGGCCAGGCCGAGGAGAAGGCGGCGCCCATGGAGGAGAACAAGCGGGCGCCCTCGCCCCACGAGGAGCCGCACGGCCCCGGGCTGCTGCCGGAGCAGGGCCCGGGCCTCGCCTCCCCCTTCGAGGAGCCCAAGGGGTCCGCCACCCCGCAGGAAGACTCCAAGACGCTCCGCGCCCTGCGCGAGATGGTCAGCAACCTGTCGGGGTCCTGCGGGGAGGAGGAGGGCAAGGCGGGCCCCGGCCTGCCGGACGGGAGCCAGTGCTTGGAGCTGCTGAGGGAGATGAACCAGGCGCTGCAGGCGCTGCGGGAGGAGAACCAGAACCTGCAGGTACTGCGCGAGGAGAACCGGCTCCTGCAGGAGGAGAACAGGGCGCTGCACGTGCTGCGCGAGGAGCACCGGCTCTTCCAGGAAGAGAACAAGGCCCTGTGGGAGAACAACAAGCTGAAGCTGCAGCAGAAGCTGGTCATCGACACGGTGACCGAGGTCACCGCCCGCATGGAGATGCTCATTGAGGAGCTCTATGCCTTCATGCCGGCTAAGAGCAAGGACCCCAAGAAGCCCAGCAGGATCTGAGGCCGCCCAGGCGCCGCGGAGGCACCGAGCTTCCGGCACAGAAGACTCCGGCGAAGAAAACCTCCTGCCTCTCTTCTGTCTTCTCGCCTTCCCCCACCAGTTCGTGCCTGTTGAAGAGCAGAGTTACGAGCCTTCCTAAACTCAGAGTAGTAATAAAGGCGTGAGGAGGCTGGGGCCAGTTAACACCAACGTGCTGCTCTCCGTCTTCTTTTTCTTTCCTTACTATTTTTTAGAGCAGTTTTAGATTCACAGCAAAATTGAGCAGAAGGGACAGAGATTTCTCATATACCCCCTGCCCCCGAACACACGTGTAGCCTCCCGCGTGATCAACATCCCCACCAGAGTGGTAAATTTGCTACAACTGATGAAGCTACGCTGACACATTATAATCACCCAAAGGCCATAGGTTACATTAGGGTTCACTCTTGGCGGTGTACATTCTGCGGGTTTGGACAAACGTATAATGACATGCATCCGCCGTTATAGCATCAGAGTATTTTCACTGCCCTGAAAGTTCTCTATGCTTCACCTATTCTTCCCTCGCTCCTAACCCCCAGCAGTCTCTGATCTTTTTACTGTCTCCATAGTTTTGCCTTTTCCACATATCAGAGTTGGAGTCATACAGTCTATAGCCTTTTCAGATTGGCTTTTTTCATTTAGCAATTTGCATTTAAGGGTCCTCTATGTCTTTTCATGGCTTGATAGCTCATTTCTTTTTAGCGCCAAATAATATTCCATTGTCTGGATGTACCAGTTTATCAGTTCACCTACGGAAAGATATCTCAAGTTTGGGCAATTATGAATCTGGCTTCTTTTTCTTCTCTCTCTTTTCCCCCAGTCCTTTCCTTCATTATTGTCTGTTTTTCTCTCTCATTTCCTCCCTTTTTTCTTCCTTTTTCTCCTCCTTCTCTCCTCTTTCTCCTATCCTTCTTGCTCTCTCCTCATCTTCAGTTTCTGAGGCTGTGGCATGGGGATAGCTTGTGGGAGAAGAGGTCCCTCTAGGCCAGGGCTTTTCCACTGCGCTGCTGTTGATATTTGGGGCTGGATAGCTCTTTGTTGTGGGGGCTGTCCTGTGTGTTGTGGGATGTCTGGCCTTTGCCCACTAGATGCCAGTAACAGCCACCCAACCCCCAGCTGTGACAACCAAGTATGTCTCCAGACATCGCCAAAAGTCTCCCCAGGGGACAAAAAACTCCACCTCGTGCCCCCACTCCCATCCCCCAACACTGCCCTAGGTTTCTTAAAGCATATTCCTTGAAGTACTAATCCTTGAAATGCTCTGAGAAAATGAAGGTTTCTGTGGCGGAAATGCTGCTACAATCGTCTCTGGCAGATTCATAATCATATTCCAACTTAAAGAGTCTGAGAAGCCCTACAGTGAGGAAAGCTGCTTAACTTTGGTGAACCTAGAATTGCCCAATTTTATTTCATCTTGAAATTTCTTTTTCTGTCACCCTGCTGATCACCCAGTTTGAGAAGGGGTGTTCAGTGCTCTCCCTGACCCTAGGCTCGCCTCCCTATTCCCACGTGCCCTCTGCTTACTCATGGTTCGTTCTTCCCAGTTGAAGGTAAGAGGTGGGGCGGTGGCTGCCAGGTTCACTGGAGGGAGGTGTAGAGGCTCAAGATTTGGTGTCCTAGGCTTTGATTTCCGTTTCAAGTTGGACATACTTTATTTTTTTTGTGAGGAAGATTGGCCTTGAGCTAACATCTGTTGCCAATCTTCCTCTTTTTTTCTTTTTTCTCTGCAAAGCCCCAGTACATAGTTGTATATCCTAGTTGTAGGTCATTCTAGTTCTTCTATGTGGGATGCTGCCACAGCATAGCTTGATGAGCGGTGCATAGGTCCAGGCCCAGGATCTGAACTGGCGAACCCCGAGCAGCCAAAGCGGAGAGTTAAAACTTAACCACTTGGGCACGAGGCCGGTGCCTGGACATAAGTTAGAACCAGGAATTTGAAAGCTACCCTCAGGTGACTGTAGAAGGGAGTCTGGTAGAGGTTCTCAAACTTTGTTGTATGGTGGAATCACCTCAGGGTCTTTGAAAAATACTGACTCCTGGATACTACCCCCAAAGTTCTAATTTAATTGATATTGGGTACCACTGGACATTGGGAGGTTGAAAAGCTTCACAGGTGATTACAATATGCAGCAGAGTTGAGGAATCACTGTAGCTGGGTGAGTTAAGCTGCCTATTGATTCTCAGGATAACGCTCCATGCACTAGTGATGGGGATAAATGAGTAGGCATATGTGAGGGAAAGAAGAAGTTTACCCATGTCGCTGATGGGAAAACTGATTGCTATGACAGATGTGAGTTTGAGACTGAAATATCCTCACTCCTAATCCGTTGTTCATGTTGGCTAGATTTCTGAGCCTTGAGCAAGCTCCAGAAGGGGAGGCAAGGCCATAGCTGACAGCTGCAGAGCTCTTTGTCCATCACATGTCACTTGCCGTGACCCCATAATCCTCAGTATTTGTGAGGTGGGCATTATAGTTTCTTCTACAGCTCGGGGAGCTGGAGCACCAATGGACTTGCCAGAGGTTAGCTAGCTAGGAAGAGCCAATCGGGGTCTTCATCGCAGACCTAATGACTGCAGATCGCAAACTCCTTCTGTTAGATCGCACTGCCAAGTGAACTTGATCTCCAAAAGAGGTTTTGGTGCCTATTTTCCAGATTTAGGAGCTTGTCAAGTCTTATACAAAATAGCATCAGAAATTCCAAATGAGGGAGAACAATGATAGGAGAATTCCCTCTCTTTATTCAGTGACTACACATTTAATCTGCACACGAGGGCAGAAGGTGACTGATGGGCAGGCAGAGGCTGAGTAATTTATTCCCCTGTTGCCACCAAAACCTGACAAATAGGTAGTTTTTGCCAATGGGCCTCTAGCCCTTTGCAGTTTTTTCCCCCTGAATTTGGTAAATACATCATGCAGGCCATCATGAAATACCAAACATTGTTTAAGTCAGTGTAATAACTCCAGGGTGGAGGGGCTTTTCATTTTTGTTTTTTGATAAAATCAAATTGATTTCTGTGTTTCTAGACAACTGGAAGACAAAAGGCACACTCTCCCCATGTTTGTGTTACAAATATTTAACTTGGATTAAGCTACGTAGCGGCAGTTGGAGGCCGTGCAAGCTGAGAGAGCTAGGACTTAACACTGTTTAACAATGTCAACTCTCTCTGTCAGGCATAATCTAAACGGGTGAAAAATTAGCAAGAAGGACCATAAAAATGTCATTTTTATGGAGTGGGGGTGATTTACTTCAAAACAATGTTTCGTTGTATGGTGCAGTCTGTCATAGACTAGCTAACATTCTAGTGGCCGCTAAGCTCCTGTAGAATAGAATGAAATTTCATTCATCAAGGAGAGCTTCCTTTAAGCATCTCTGGGCCGTTTTCAGCTCTTTTTGTGTCTGCCTCCTGGTCCAACTTTCAGTCCTTCTCTCATGGCCAAGGAGCCTATCTTCTCTTTGCAAGGCATGTCTTGGCTCCAAGTCTCTAAGATTTGCCTTTAGAGAGCTAAGCATTCTACCTTTCCTAGCCCCTCCCGTTTGGTCCTTGGCCCGGCTGGCTGACACTCCTGGTTGCTAGAGTCAGCTACAACCCTACTACTGAGTTGGCTGAATCCTATCTAGTGCTCATAAGTTGAGGGTCAGGTCAAATAGAGAAAAACACTCACAACCTAAACAACTAGCTAGTTAACGGAAACGAAAACTCCCCAGAATTAGTTCAGGGAGGGGATTCCAATAGGAAAATCATCTATGCAAGGACAGTCATCCTGGGTTAAGCAGAGTGTGCCAACAGTAGGAACCAGAAAACAATTCTGGAGAAAATCTTGTAGGCTTTTGTATGCTCAGATTCTATTCTTGAACTCTTCCCTTTTCTAAGGGCTTTTCATAAAGTGGAGTGACCTCAACCTGCGTGTAGTGAATGCCTGTTGGAGTCCAGTGTCACTTTTGGCAGTGTAGGAAACAGCTGGGAGGAGGGTACACTGGGGCGAGGAGTTTGATGTAGGAAGTTGATGACCCCTAAATCCTTGATAACCATCATTTTATTGTGCCAGGAGTTAAATTTTTGATTTATCAGATGGGAAATGGTTTCTACTGAGAAGCCAGGCCATCTTCAGAATATTATGCATATACCAAGAGCAGCTGCTGGAATCCGCGTCCTTCCCATTCATATTTTTGAGCCCCTGAGTTGTTTGCAGCAGATGGAACATCTGTGTTTGGGGCTGCCCGCCCCCTTTCTCGTTCACATGCAAGTGTTCTCCAGCCTGGGCTCTTATCAGTTCTTCTGGGTAAACAGTTCTTTCCAAATTTCTTACTCTCTTTGTTCACTCAAACAATGGCCTTTGTAACCAAGAACAAAGTTAGGAGCAGGTGACGGATTATTTTTAAAGCTGTCAAGACAAGTGGTGTTTAATTTATGACATTTTCTTTCTCTAGGACTGCCTTGATTCTTTGCGGATGGGGTATGTCAGAGCTCTCCACCAGAAATCCTCAAGCCGTGGGAACACTAAGTCCTCATCCTTTTCAGAGACTGGTCAGTTGTCACTCAGGAATGCTGTGTGAGATGGAATAGAACTTCTTGGTTGTCAGCTACTTTTTCTGGACCTATGGTTGGATTATCCTCACCTTTTCTCTCTCCTTCACTCATGCAGTCAATCACCAGGTCCTGTTGACTTTGTCTCCTCAATAGCCCTTGAATCCTTCTGCTTCTATTTCCATGGGTGTAATCCCACTTCTGGCCATGGTCACCTTCTGGGTGACTGCTCCGGCTCTGACTGGATTTCCGCATCTCCAAGGTTACTCTAGCCCATTCTCCATATTGCAACCAGACTGATTTTCTTAAATGTGTGAATGTTATGATATTATTTCCTTATTTCAAATTCATCGCTAGCTTTCCATGATCTTTAGGATAAAATAAAACTTTACTATGAGTCTTTGGCTTAAGTGTGGACACTACTTAAATTCTTCTGAATATTCTGAATTCAGTGAACATATCACTGCTTCTCAGGGTCCCCACTGGGCTCCTTCAGAATTCAACATAATTTAACCAGCTGTCCTCCTTATCTCTTGGAGGTTATATCCAGAGAGGAGAGATTCCTTCTCCTGGGAAGGACAGGCAGAGCTCCAGGAAAGATGTACTTGGAGTGGTGAGGAAGATGGGAACACCTGTGTTGCCAGGTGGCTGTAACGAATCTTCCCTGGTCATGACTGGGCTGTTGGGTGTCAAAACCAATAACCTCCCACATTGCTCCTTGTGTTTAGTGAAGATCATCTACTCTGAACAGCCACGCACCGGCAGCATGGACTTCAGAGTCACACTTCTGGGTCTATATCAGTTCCACCACTTACGTGTAACTTTGGGCAAGCCACTTTACCTTTTTGTGTCATAGTTTTCTCTTCTAGAGAAAACAATGGTGTCTGCTTATATCACTTGACTATTGTTGCATTATAAACCTATTCCAAAACTTAGTGGCTTCTGAACCATTTGTTTAGTTAGATTGGGATCAGCTGGGCTGTTCTGGTTGCAGCTGGACCCACTCGTGCACCTGTGGTCAGGTGGCAGGTTGCTAGGTGGCTCTGCTTCCCATGGTTGGCTGACTGTCAGTTAGGGCCCTTGGCTCTCCTCCATGTCGTCTTGTCCTCCAGCAAATTACCCTAAGCTTACCCTCATGGCAGAGGCAAGGATGCAAGAGAGAGAGCAGCAGTGTGCAAGTCCTCTTGAAATCTAGGCTTGGAACTGGTCCATCCTCACTTCTACTGACCACATTCTGTAGCCAAAAGTAAGTCACAATGCCAGACCAGATTCAAGAGATGTGGAATGCATTCCACCTCCTGATAGCAGGAGCTGCAAAGGATGTGGGTACAAGAAATCCATTGGTTAGGACCATCAATGCGCTGCATCCACCATACTACTTTATAGGTCTTTGTGAGAATCGGGTGAGATAGTACATGGACAGTGCTTAGAACAGAGACTAGTACATTGTAATCACTCAATAAACTTTACCTATTATTATCATAACAATCATGATTTTTTTTCTGCATATCTTTAGGTATATAGATAGAAATTAGAGCAATTCATTGAAAACTGCCTCGAAGACTTTCGAGAATTTTTCAGTTTGTTTAGTTAGAACAATTTTTTTTGTGGTCCTAGGAGAGCTGTCTAAAGTCAGCATCTGAGCTCCTCTTTATGCTCTTAAACACAGATTTATTGTGAAGATTGAATAAATTAATGTATGCAAAATGACTAACAGCATCTGGAATGTAATCAACACTAAATAATGGTAGCTATGGTTATTATGTGACTGCCCCAGGGCCAGTGATTTGGAAGAGAATCTGCCTTTCTTACACAGCCCCGATTCACTGCTAAAAGGAATGCAGTTTGGCTTAATGTGATGCTGAGAATGCCTATCTAACAGGTGGGCGATGTATGAAGTAAAAATAGAACAAAGCTTTATAATGGAATTTCATCACAGACACTTAGGTAGAGAGAAAATATAATAGACCCCACACCTCCATTATGCAACTTCCGTAGATGAGTCCGTGGCCAGTCTTCACTTGTCCCCATGCTTTCTTTTTTTTGGTGGCCTTTAAAACAAATCCTAGATGTCACATAAATACTTCAGGATGTATCACTGATAGACTTTCTTTCATTTTTTATATAATTGCCATATTATTGTTGCACCTATCCAAATTAACCATAATTCCTGAATATCATCCAATACCTAGTCTATAATCAAATTTCTCCCATTGTCTGTCTGCTCCAAACAAGATCCCTTATTTGCTTTTATGTAAGAGACTTGTTTGTTTCAGAGAAGGAGAATTCTGTGCAGTTCTTGGGGCATCCAGAACTGGCTCGTGTTTTTCGAGGTCTGGCCTGCCAGGGACATGAAACAGGCCTGATGCACTCAGCAAAGGTACCAGTGTGGTTTTCTGAACTCTTCTGCACTCCTAGGAAGCGTTGATGGTACTGTTGGGTGTATCTAAAGCTCACTGAGTTAGAACTCTTCAGAAAGGTGCTCTCTGGAGCTGTGATGTGATGAAGAAATATTGTTCCAGTGGCTCGCTTCACTCATCTCAAGGCCATTTGAAAGAATTGAGACCCACACTGTTCTCTCGAGACTGAAAGTCTTGGAAAGAGTAGAAGCAAGGGAGCTGCTTACATTGAGTTGCTTGCGATGCTCTAAGATCGGACAGATGGCAAGGTGGCCCCAAGCTAAGGAGAATTTTATACCAGCCTGTCACACAGAAAACCAGATTTCTTAAAAAATTTTTTTTTATTGTATCTCTTGAAGGGTGTTTGCTCTGGCAGTCAGAGAGGACTGGGAAAAGGGGAGAGGATGCCGAAGCCCTTAGTGTTTGTCTGTAGGATGAAGTCTCAAAAAACAAACCAACCCTCTAGTTCTGTGTGTGTAGTGTGATTAATGGGGAAAGATCTTAATCTTTTGGACAAAAGAGACTTATGTATTTATGCAGTCATTCATACCCAGGCTAGAAACCAGAGAGCTGTGTCAGACTCCGTTATCTCTCTTCTTTCCTCCGTGCAATAAATCACCAAATTTGGCCAATTTTACCTCCTCAGTGTTTCTTGAACTCATCTCTCTCTCTTTATTTGTACAACCACTGACCCGGTTCAGGTCCTCATCAGCTCTTGCCTCATCTGTTGTGATCAAATTCTAAATAAACCCATTTTCCACACAGCAGCTGGGATGAACCATGTAAAACACAGCTCAGACTATGTCAGAACCCTCCTTCAAAGCTTTCAATGGCTCCTCATTTCTTTCAGCAGATGTTCCCCTCCAGTATGCTGGGTCGGATTACAAATGTACAGAAATATTTATCCCTTTAGCTCAAAGGGTGGCCCAGTTGTGAGCAGCCTCATTTCTTTGCCTCTATATTCCACTCAGGTATCATTTACTACACATGCCATGAGGTGAAAAGGCTTATGGAATAAAATCCAAGCTGCTCAGACCATTCTCCTCTCACCAGTTCTACCTCCTGCTCCTCCCTGTACTGTGGAACTGTCTTCAGCCTTCTTGGTATCATTCTTTGCCCATGCAGTTCTCTGTATCTGGAACATTCTTTGAACCCTTTTGTATCTTGCAATTCTTACTCATCCTCCAAGACTCAATTCAAGAATCATCTGCTTCAGTAAGCTTTCCTAACCTTCAAGGTCAGGCCAAGGGTTACTCTTTTGCGTCCCCCATCCTCGACCAGGTGTCCTCTTTTACTGGGTCACTCACCATATTACCAAGGGGTTGTTTGTTTTTGTATCTGTCCTCCCAGCCTGAAAGTTCCTTGAAGACAAAGTTAGTCATCTAGAAATTCCTACTGCCCAGCACAGTGCCTGCCACACAGCCGGCACTCAAAAGATAACAAACTCAAGAAATTCATCTGCTGGCAGTTTAGCTAAAAACCCAAGGCTTTCATGCCCTTTGCTAGTGGGGTCTGATTTAAATTGCCCACCAGCACTGGATTATGAGACACTCAGTCCAAAATATCAGAATGCTGAAGTCAGTATCATCAAAAACATGTAGTTGAACACTCTTCTCTAACTCTCAGCAGTCTTATTGTTTTTAACAGCAGCAGATGAGAGGAAACATGTCATCCCAAGCAGGGAGACAGAGAAGTGAGAATTGCTGTACTATAAAGGAAATCACCCGACGCTGAGACCCACTGTGGTTTATATCACCGCCTCTGCAGCCCTGAGAATTTAGTGTTATTTTAGTTGTTAGAATTTGTAGACTATTGGTTGGTAGAAAATAATCATTTCCAAGATTATATATGTTTAAAGAGATCATTACAGAGTCAAGATTAGAGAGTGACACTGCTATTGCAAAGACCAAAAGTTTGGAAAAATCTCACATCTTGATCTTGAAAACACACACACACACACACACACAAACACACACACACACAGTTGAATTTGGAGGCTGTGCTCCCTTTAGAAATCTGATTTCTTGGGGCCCGACATCTGCATAAGCAATCATCTGGGACTCTATATTCAGAAGTCTTCAAGATGGCAATGTACTCCACAGGCATCCTTGATAGGACACTATGGTTAGGTCACAATGGACTTGTTACTCACTGATAATCCTTGGTGGAACAATGGTTATGCAGGGAGGCAGTGATGTTTTTGATATTTGAGTAAGAAAGAGGACAGAGAAGGTACAGCAGTGATTTTTGATGAAGTACCCTCTGGATGGGGAGGAATTAGCTCTGACTTGATAAGTGTTACACACTATGGGAAGGTGTGATCAGCGAGCATGTCCCTACACCATCTGCTGGGTACTACAGATCCTTACAGTGTTAGCAAGGGAATACGTGATCATCACAGCCAATTCACTTGTCTGATTTCAGGGACTCCAGGGGTTTGCTACTGTTCAAACTAGCTAGGCATTCTCCAACCTTAGCTAATTTCAGTATCCAAGAACTGTTATACTACAATCTAGTGAAAAAAAATGTTCTAAATGGAGCAAGTGGAATGTGGCACTATGACAAAAACATATTATTATGAGTATGAGGGGGAAATGACCCCAAATCTTATTCTAACTCTAAATCTTACCCTGGGTTACCACAGTTCTGCTTTCTCCATGACTGTGTACCTGATAGAGACTGCCCGATGACTGTGGCTGACATCTTTCAATATGGAAGCAACTTTGTTGATATGTGTATGCATATGTCTATGTATTAAGTTATCATCCATCATAAAAAGCTACAGTACAGCCAACTAGAGTACAGTGTATATGGAAAATAATACACCTATTATAATACACATAGTGCATATATATTATGATATATAAATTAAAATGTCTTGTTTTATAATATACACTATTCTTATTATTTTATATTATGTGTATATATGTATTTTATGTATGCGTATATATTTTTTCCTCAAGAAGTGAAAAGCATTATCTTAAGAAGGTCCAAAACAAAGAAGAGGAGCTGACCAAAATATATGTTGTGAGTGAGAAAGGTGTGCCAATGATGCATGTACCAATGAGCTTGCATTTATTCAATTATTCAGTAGTTTACCAAATGTTTTCTAAACACCTAAATATGCTCCAGGCTCTGTTGTAGGTACTGGGGGTTCCTTGAAGAGTGGGGCAGACATGGAGTTTACATTCTAGTAGGAAAGACAAACAATAAACAATCACATAAGCAAGACGTTCTTAGCTAGTGCTAAATGCTATGTAGAAAGAAAGAGCAAATGAGCTGCTGGACTGGAAGGTGCGTATGGTGACTTTAGCCAGGATTCTCAGAAAAGGTCTCTTTGAGACTTCTTCCATAAGGCCTGAGATGTGCAGTTCTTTAGTCACACTCCCCAGTTATTATACAGGATCCCTACTGATGGGTTGGGAAGGGGTCGGGGTAGAAGCATTGCGTAGTCCTTTAGTGTCAGCCTTTTGGTGATCCTGTGCCCCTGGGTTGTGACCTTTAGAAATGCTTCTCAGATTTCCCCCTCTTAGGAGGGACAGGATGGCGCGAGTGGGCTGGAGTTGGGTATTTCCCTTCTTCAAGGTGGGGTGGGCTCTGCTAAAACCCCAGCAGATTAGGCTCTGATGAAATAGTTCCTCTTGAGGGCAGGGCTTGTTAAGAACAGGGAGCTCTGATCTCTTTCAAAATGGCTGCTTTCCCCTCCCTCTGCCAGAAGCGATGAAGATTTTCCTCTGATCTTCACCTGAGAATCCAGAGCAGCTCCTAGAGGAAAAGCTCACAAGTGTGAGGGTTCTCCATCACTGGGTCCCTCTCAGAGTTGCCCACACCGAGCCTCCAGCAATTCATTGATTATGGTTCAGATTTTCCTACCCCAGGAGTGGTTCCCTTGGAAGTTTCTGTTCCGGTCAGTTGTGAGTCTCTGTATCCTCCTCTCTGTCTCTATAATTTTGGGGGCAGCAGTTTTCTCTGTGACCTCAGTTCTCTGATGGATCTAAGAAGAGTTGTTGACTTCCAGTTTGTAAAAACTTTTCCTGATGAGGATGGATAGGAATGACAACTTCCAAGGTCCTTACAGCTGGACTGGAAACCGGAAGTCAAAAGGCCTCTTTGAGATATCTGAGCTGAGATCAATGAAGAGAAGGAGCTGCCCTGTGAGGAATAGGGGGAGGGACTTTTCCAGGCAGGGAAATGGCACATTCAAAGGTCCTGAGGCAGGACCAGCCAGTGTGGAGGCCAGTATGGCTGAGCTGAGGGGCAAGGCAGAAGGTGAGAGGAGACAGGTTCAAGCCAGAGGCAGAGACTAGATCACGGAAGGCCTGCAAGACCGTGGGGGGAAGACTGAAAGGTTTTACATTTTAAATGGAAACAACTTATTTATCTTGGAGATATAAGCAAAAAAGATGAAGTGGCATGCTCTTGACTACTTCTGTACATACTATAGAGATACAAAATTTACAGTAGAAATTCCCCACATGTCATTTCCTTTTTGTGTGTGTCTCCTAGCACATGAACATGCGATCTGAACAAGCAGAATGGAAGAGGACACTTACTTGCCAAAGGGGATCACTCATTCCAGTAAAGGAGCTTGTGCAGAGCCTGGGTGAACACTGATTAGTGAGAAACCCAAAGCACATTTCCTGCGAGGTCTTGTCTGCGAGGGTACTGGCACTGAGTCCTGGGAGGATAGACAGCATCTCATCCTTCTTCCTTCTTCCACAGACAGCCCACTGTGGCCTAAGCAGGTTGGTTAGGTAGCTCCATAGAAACGGGCTCATTCGAGCAACCACTTTGCAGCCCTCAGAACAGTCTGCCCTAATGTATGGGTGAGGGGGATGGAGGGAGATGAAGATGCAGGTTAGAGACGGGGCTGCATAGGAGCCGTGGGGTCTGCCCTCAAATTCCACCTGCATTCGACCTCTTGGAGTACCTAGAAAGAGAGCTTTGGTCTCCAGAAGTCAGAGCTTGGTGTCTCCTGAAATGGTGTTTATGGTAATTCAAATGTCTTCATGGCAGAAGATGTTTTCGTAACCTTGCCTAGGTATCCCTCGGAAAGTAGAATGCATTAAAACAACTGGGTTTATGCAAAAAAGTAGACAAGCAATTGCCAGGCAAATTTGATCTGTGCAAAGATCAAATGCAGATTTTTCAGATGAGAGAACTGTTTTACTCCAAAGAGTGGTTTGAATAATGGCCTGGGTAATGCATTTCACTTTTCCTATTTGTATCCTGCAGACTGATTTAGGTTTAAATTTTCTGAGTGACAAGTCTTCCATCATCTACCTATAGAAATCATTTTACAGACTAATTTTAATTCTTGCGGTCGGAAATTCATCCAAGTATTTCTTTTCTCATTTTAATTCCATTATTTCTTTATTCCATCACTCCTCTTTGTTATGTTAAACTTTTCTCTAATATTTTAGGAAATTGTGACATTCTCTCTTAAGTGTGTCCTGGTGCTGTAGATTTTGTTCATTTGAGTTTTCTTCATGATCTAGCCTCCCAATCTGGGGTCTCAAGAATGTTGGCATTTCCTCCCCACCTTCTTCCCAACGTAGGTATGTGGGATTGGTGGGGAAGGTTGCCATGAAGAACACTGGGCTGCAACCTGGGAGACAGTCAGCTCTCCAAGAGCCCAGCTAATCTCCGAAGGCTCAAGGGGAGAATCCTTGCTTGTCCTTCTAGCCTCTGGTGGCTCCAGGCATTCCTTGGCTTGTGGCTGCATCACTCCAAGCTCTGCCTCCATCTTCACATGGTGTTCTCCTTTGTATCTGTGTCTTTTGTTTCTTATAAGGACACTTGTCATTGGATTTAGGGCTCATCTGGGTAATCCAGGATGCTCTCATCTTGAGATCCTAACTTAATTATATCTACAAAGACCCTTTTTCCAAATAAGGTCACCTTCACCGTTTCTAGGGGTTAGGCCACGGACATATCTTTTTTGGGTCCACCATTCAACCCACTACAGTAGTTATCTCTCTCCCAACTTGCTGTCTTGCCCTTACATTTTCACTATTTAGAAACACAACTGAAATTTAAGTGCTATACCTCTAGAGGGCCCCTATTAAAAAGTAAAATATCTCTGAGAAAAGTCACCTGAAAATTTAGTGCCCATTAGTACAGGATAGAGAGTAGGATCCTGAGGGAAGGGGGCATTCAAGGCCCATTTTAGTAAAGCAATGAGGCAGGAATGGTCTGGGACATGGGGTACTACAAGGTAAAGGACTGAATTGTGTTTAGTTGAAGACCTTGGGCCCCTAGCAGACTGAATCCATGAAAGGGCACACTGAGTGAGAAGTTAGGGAGTCACAGGTAGAGTGTGACGTTCCTGATTTTGCATCATATTTATGCTGGCTCACCTTCCTGGACTCCATAGGAAAACTCATCATCTTTCTGCTCTCACCCATTTGTTCCTGGATCAGCCCAGAGCAAGTATGCAGTTTGCCATGGAATTGAGTTGAACTTGTATTCATTAACAGTCTGTCAATAGCCTTTTAACCCATCACGAAACATGGGGTCCACGAGCTAAGGGGTCACACGCCTAGTGAGTGGACGAGTCCACAGACCCCTAACTCCCAGGTGAATGCTTCCTCTACTACACTTGGTTGTCTCTGAGCTCAGTGGATTTTAGGAATATGTTTCATGTTTATGAACCTTTCTGTTAGAATTGGTGTTTATTTAGACAACCAGCTGATATCACAAAAATCCCAAATTTGTAGAGATCTCAGTGATGTACACTGCTTGCTCCCCAAGGACTATGCATTTGACCTCTCTATCTATATCTTAGCTGTAGCTTACAAGCCATATTGTAACGAATAGTTGAATGAATAAATAATTTAAATCAACCTTCCCTTTAAGGATTTTATGTGTTTGCCCAATGAAAGAACCAAAGTGAGCAAATATAGCCCCGGGGAATGGAAGTCTCCTTTGAAGCCTCTTCTGATTTCTGTTAGTAAGTGGGAACCTCAGGTCTGCTAACAGAACTGTCCATGCAGTTTGCTCCATGAGACTACGGAGACCACAGGGGGTGAGCACTTTGTGTTCTGGAGCCAGACAGGCTGGGTTCAAATTCTGCTTATTCCATTTAATTCACTGGGGGATTTGGGGCTAGTTACTTAACTTATCCAGGGCTTGGTTTTCTCATCTGTAAAAGGTGATGGGGGCAATAATAGTTGCTCTCTCTTATGACTACTGGGAAGATTAAACAGAGCAAACTTAAAGAGATTGAATTTTCAGGAAGTGTTTGTTGTTATGACTTCTCTCAGGAGCAATGCTATTCACCAGGGATGTGGTCAAGATCATATGGGTTGGAAGGACAGGAAGTATTTGGTCCATACACTGCACTTTGGGTTAGTGTCGGGGTCAGGAGATAACAGTTATTTATTAAGGATTCAGTTTTGCCAACCTGGTTCTCCCCTTGAGCATTCACTCCCTTTACCCCTCCAGGCTCTGAACCTGTGTTGCCTGTGATCTGCAGTCCCTGGAGACCAGTTTTATGTTCACAGGTATTACAATGAAATGCATCGTTATAAAGATTCCCTCTGGGCTCCCCAAACACATGGTGTGGCACGTTGGTAATTATGCATGTTGTTTGGAGTGTGAGGCATTATAAAAATAGAAATGCCATAAACTTTCTAGAAGTGAGGGTGAGCATGGAGATTATCCATGACTGTAATGGTTTCCAAATGCAAATTGAACATCTTTCTTTTGATCCCGAATTATGGCAAGAAGCTAACATGGATCTTTGATCCCATGCCAGTGTCTAGAGAAATTATGAGGTCTCCAGGATGGAATAATGGATCCTCATCAAGACTTCTAGCTTTAGGAAATTGTTTAATCTCCGTTCTCAGTGGCTGCAGCTTTGAGGCAGCTGTGACTGAAAGGTCCCAAGTGCTATTGAAAACAGCTCATCAGTTCAGAACAAAGCCGATTATGTAAATTGTGCATTAAGATGCAGCTCCAATTTAATTTTACTCTGTAAATAAATATCCCATTAACATCCATCTGTTAAAAGTCAGGTAAGACATTCTCTAAGACTATATGGCTGGGGCCCCAGTGAAGGCTCGATAAATACTGACGGGGGAGGGATTAGGACATCCAAATTCACTATGTAGAACTTCATTTTTTTCCTTTAAATGACAAATCAGCTATAAAATCAATTTAGAAAAAGAAGAAGCTCTGATTGGCCAAGAAAGACACTGCATCTATTTCTGGCCCTGCTCTTTTGAGGGCACACGAAAGCTTTCTCTGATTGCTGTCACAGAGATCAATAATAATTACAGCTCACCAATTCGCTCCTAAAATAAAAACATTTCAGCTGATGAGAAGTGAGCACTAAATTAACACCAGCTCTTTTTGCTGCAGGCAATTTACCCAGCCAGAGATGCCACTTGTGTGAGCTGTCGTTACTCAACAGGCACAGCTTCTCTCTCAGAATTGGGAGTGGTGGAAAATCCACCTGGCCTCCGGAACTGGAACTGGCTGAGGGATTGCAGGGGCCGAGACAGGCTGCCTCTAGAGAGCCGCCTCTTCTCTCAGTGTCAGGCCCACAACTACCCATGGCCCGCGAGCTCTAGGCAAAACTTTTGCTACTTCCATAGGAGCCTATTAATATCAGGTGCTCCCAGGGGCATCATGCTTGCTCATTATCTGCTAAGATCTTGGTGGGGATGAATTATCAACCAGCTGCTGTAAGGACAGGTAAAGAACCTGCTGTCTTTTTGGACAGTGCTGCTGGTGGTGGTGATGGTGTGGGAAAGAGGCAAGGATTAGTAAGGGGTTTGGGATGGGATGACCCATCGTGGGCTACACACTTTAACTCCTAAGGCACTATTTTCCAAGCTGTTGGTCACTTTTCCTGTAAAATGACCATTGCACCTGGCTAGGGGCATCCCAGGAAGGGTGTAGAGCAGAGGTCCTTCAACCAAGGCCTCTAGGCGCAAGACCACCAGCATAAATAGTGTTTTTTGTGCTTATTGCAAAAGGGAGAGCCCTCCGAGCAGAAATATTTCAAAAATATGCCCCTTCTTCCCAGCTGATGAAGCCCTTAGTCAAGGCCCATGGACTCAGGAGAAGAAGATACATCTTCTTCATACCTCTCTCTCTAAAGTATTCCTGTTCCCTAAGTATGAGGCCTGGGCATCTGCCTCACTTCTTGTATCACAGGGGTAGGACTGAAGGTAGCTCTTCCCCTCCCCTCTTCTTCCTGTCTTGAAGGTGGACATGATGCTGGAGCTAAAACAGCCATCCTACAATCATGAGGCAACAGGCCAACCTGCTTAGGAAGGTAGAAGGAAAGGTGAATGGAGCCTGGGTCCTGAATGACATTGTTGAATTGCTACACTAGCCCTGGAATGACTACCCCCGAACTTCTTGTTAAGTGAGAAAGATAAATCCCTATTTTAAACCACTCTTCATTAAATATTCCATTATAGACAAAACACTCATGATGGAAGCAGAGAATGAGGGAGGGTGCAGATTGGTGAGCGGTAGAGGAGTCTGGATTTCTGATTCTTGGTGAGCTCATCTTCAGAGACGCCACTCACACTTCCTTTACAGCGGGGATTTATGCTCCCTCTTCCTCAGTGTTTGTTGATGACTGAATGGCTCAATCAACCCTTGTGTTGTGTCCTGTTACAGAATTCTCTCAAGCTGTTCAAACCTGGATTATTTTTTCTGCACTATCACTGTAAATCCTGAATATTCTCGAGATGCAGGTTGAATGAGGCATTATGGTGATTGTCAGCCCTAGAAGTAAAACATTAAAAATGATTCCAAGGGCAAGCATGAGGTGAAAACACATCAACACGCACGGGAGCTATACAGTCAAGCTAAAAACCCTAGCATCAACTATCCCTGCAAGCCAAATTCTTTTTTTTGGGGGGGGGTGAGTTAGATTGGCCCTGAGCCAACATCTGTGCCAATTTCCTCTATTTTGTATGTGGGATGCCACAGCACAGCATGATGAACGGTGTATAGGTCTGCACCTGGGATCCAAACCTGGGAACCCTGGGCCACTGAAGTGGAGTTTGCAAACTTAACCACTGCACCACCAGGCCAGCCCCAAGCCAAGTTCTTTATGAGTCCTGTACAGCCTCCTCTGACACCAGTGGTCTAACGTGTCATTGAGTAAAAAGAGCATTTCATGTCCTGGCTCCTCTTCCATAGGAAATAAATAGAGGGGTTTGTGTGTGTGCAGAAAAGATCATAAGCAAAGTCATGACATAAGGAAAATCTATCCCCCTGTGACCTTTTCCTACTATATGTCTTGCCTCACCTCCACCCAGACTGGCTCCTGTTGTCTTTATCCTTCTTGTAGCAGTTAGAATAGACTGGGGCACCTGCAGTAATGAACAAACCCAACTCTCAGTTGCTTGTCTAATAAAAGGTTTATTTCTTGCTTATGCCATGTCATTTGAGGGAGCTGGAGGGCTTTCTGCCAATCAGTGTCATTCCCACACCAGGACCCAGGCCAACAGAGGTAACCCCACCTGGTACCTTCCCAATTGCTGTAGTGGAGGAGAAAAGAAGCTCTTGGGCAGTGCTGTCTGATAGAAATACAATATGAGCTACATATGTGAGTGCAAACTTTTAGTAGCCACATTAACAAGGCAAAATGAAGGCCATTAAGGTGAAATTAATTTTAATAATGTATTTTATTTAACCCAATATTGCATTTTCAACATATAATCAATACAAAAATATTAATGTGTTTGTATATGTACTTTTTTTGGATATTAACTTTTTGTAATGCAGTGTGAGTATTTTACGCTTATAGAGCATCTCAGTTTGAACTAGCCACATTTCAAGCACTCAATAACCACAAGTGGCCAGTAGCTTCCCTATTGAACGGCATAGCTCTAAGGTCTCACTTCAACAATACAAGCTTGGTCTAGAAATGACCAACGCATATCTCTTCTGTTTACAACTCATTGTATAAAACTGGTCACATGGCTCCATCCAACCACAGGGAGCCATCAGGGGCAATCCTTCCTTGTGACTTAACGTGGAGAGGTGGGCATATTTGATGAACACCAGTTATGACCAGCAAGCTCTCCTTGGCCAACGCTGCCTACAATGTGACATCCCACTGGGTGATGCCTCTTCTGGTATGAAAGTCTTCTTGGCCAGCAGTCTGTTTTGGCTTGACTTCATTTCTTGGTTGGCCAAGGAGTGGGAGGCAGATGTGCCAAATCTTGCAGTATATGACCCAGAAGACATACCACGTTCTTTTTTTTTAGAAATGAAAAATTTCCGGAAGTGTGAGGGAAATACTAACAAATTGAGGTAACTGGGCAGGCCAGAGGCTGAGGTTCAGGCAGCAAGGGAAGGTATTCATGGAGCAGCAGGATCTTTCATTCATCTTTTACATTTGTTGATACCTTTAGCTTCATTTCTCTTGCTGGAGTCCCCAAGCTCTCCTGCCCCACCACTCATCACATCACAAGTAGGATGCCAGGAGCACGATGACTGTCCACTATACTCTGTAGAATATAAAGCGATGTATGGTTACTAATTTTTTTATGCTGGAAGCTCTTGGAGGTCTGGACCACAACTTATTCTTCCTTGAATCTCTGGTACTACCTGGTTCATAGTAGATACTCAGTAAATATCGTAATGAAGGAATTTTATGTTAACTTTCACATAACCATTTCCTAAGCTGTTTATATTCCTAATGACTGTGACTGAGAGTCAGAACTGGCCCGCATGTCAGCCATGCAGCCATCATTGAAGAGCATCGTGGTAATCATCGACATGCCTCCTGGTAAGAGCCCTTCAAGTAGTCAGTTGGACATGTACTTTGTAAAATGTCCATAACATGTGGATGTATATTGCTTTAAAATGTAGATTTTATTATTATTTAGGTATGGTGAGGCTGATGGATCAGGAGACGATGCCATTGAAAAGATAGTTACTTACAGTTCCCAAGAGGAGGGGGCACGCCATACCATGCAGGGCCACATGGGAAAGTGCCAGTGTCGCTCAGCAGATGGAAGGAGTGAGGAGAAAATGTGGGCAAGAGCCTTTAACTTGGTTTCCACAGGAAATGCAAGGCAAGGCAGGCTAAGCAGGCTTAAGATTGGCTAGTTTAAATAATTTCAGCGGTTTTGGGGGTACAGGTGCTGTCCCAGTGGTCTGGTACCTGGCCCTGGGATGATTAGGATGAGGGACAGTGGCTTGGTGTGTGAGATCCCAATAGAGGAGGTGGTTTGGATTGGTTAGTTTGCACAGAAGAGGCACACTTGAAGAAAAGTCATTTACTATCTCTAGGAATTGGCTAGCCCTGGGAGAGGCAGTCCCTCCAGGGTCAGCAAGGCCCCAGATGTCAAAGCGTCAGAATACAGAAAATAAAAAGGCATTATTAATACATACAGGCATACCTCATCTTATTGTGCTTCACTTTATTGTGCTTTGCAGATATTGCCTTTTTTCCAAGACCCTCCACCAGCAAAAAAAAATGACGACTCACTGAAGGCTCAGATGATGGTTAGCATTTTTTAGCAATGAAGTATTTTTTAATTAAGGTGTGTGCGTGGTCTTTTTAGACATAATGCTATTACACACTTAGTTGACTACAGTATAGTGTAAATATAACTTTTCCATGCACTGGAAAACCAAAAAATTGTGTGACATTTTATTGCAGTATTCGCTTTTAGGGTGGTCTGGAACCCAGCCCGCAATATCTCCAAGGCATGCCTATGTATAAGTTACTCTCCTGAGTTGAAAGGTGCCATTTTAGTCTCTTGGGGCCTAATAGAAAAGTGGAGCTTACATGCTTTTTACCTGTAAATGTTCAAAAGTGGTTTTCATCACTTATCTGGGGGCTTAAAGGGGAAAATGGAAGTCCCGAAGTCAGAGACATGAACCGTCTTTGTGGCCCAGAGTGGATTCCCTGACATTCCAATGAGGACCCCTGGAGAAGAAGCTTCTGAGTCTTTGGGTTAAAAACAACAGAGCTGTGTATACCTAAAAAGGGTAAATATTACTGGATATAAATTTTACCTCAATCAATCCATTTAAAAAATAAATAAGTAAACAGAGCTGTCCTAAATTTCCAGGGATGAAATAAGGGTTAACTTATTTTCTTCTTTTTTTGCTGTAACCCACAGAGCAGACTCGCATTTGGGCAAGACACCAAACTCAGAGAAGTTGAGTGGATGCAGGGATGATTTTCTACCAAGCTTCCCAGCGCGGATGGGGCTGCCAGCGCTCCACATTTTGAGTCCATGTCATGGGTCCCCAGCACCTTGGAGAGCAGCTGGAGCGCTAGCAAGGGGAGCTCAATGTTCTCAAGTGCATGGTGTTCCAGAGCACACGGAGCTCTGGAAGTTCCTCCAAAGCGTATTAGATGCTTTGCCAACAGATATTCGGAATGTCAAGTGGGACTGAGTGTTACCTGAAAAATGTCAATGCACCATTTGGTTGTCCCTTGAGCTTCCCTACAACTCTTAAACCCACAGGCATTGAATGAAATGGAGTTCTGAGTCCAATCGGAAGTTAGAAATTGTCTCCATCTCAAAAGGTCTGAACATCTCAATATGTCCTACAGAACTGGGGGTGCGACTACAAAGCAGCAAGGAGACCTCTTAAAATGATGATGCCCAGAGCCAAGAATAATAGCCACTTATAACCAGTATCTGATAGCAAGTCTTGGCTTTGTGAATCATAGAGCCCCTTTAAAATATATTTAAAATCTGTATTTTCACGTAAAATATTTTTTGCAGCCAGGAAAATTCTTTATAAGCTCACTCGGATTTACCTGTCTAACAAAAAAAAATATTCACTGATGGCTGGAAAAAATGGAGTAATTATAATATTAACAATGAATTGATAATATTAATAGCTGATACTTACATAGAGCTTACTATGTGTCAGGCACTGTTCCAAGCTCTTTACTTATACTGATTCACTAGTGCCTTACCACAACCCTATGAGATAGGCAATATTACTACTTCCTTTTCAGAGCTGAAAACAACTGAGATTAAGAAATTTGCCCATAGGCCATGCAGCTAGTAAATGATGGAGCTGGAATTTGAACCCAAGCATCCAGCTCCAGAACGCATGCTTGTAATCCCAACGCCCTGTTCAGGTGGGGAGCGCTGATGGAAGGGCAGCAATATCTTTGCCCCAGCTCGTTACTTCCTTTCAGTGTGCATTGATGTCTATCGAGTATCTCTATAGGGAGTTGTGGCATAGATCAGGTACTGAAGGTCATATTCTCTAGGATCATGAGAGGGTCCTTAAATTCAAAAAATCTTCAACAGGGTTTTAGGGTCTTCATATTGCAGCTCTCCGGAAATAGAGATCCTCACAAAACACCAAAACTATTAGGGATCCATAATTCCTCAAAGGTGATGTCAGCAAAGGCTTCCTGCAATCTCAAGGTTCCCAGTGTCCTTGCTTCTTCTTGGTTCAAAAGCTTGGATGCTGAATTAATCAGGATAGGCTAGTGTATGTTCAGTAACAAAAACTCCCAAATCTCAGTGGCTTAAAATGATAAAGGTTTATTTTTCGTGCATGATACATGCCCACAGGGCATGTAGCCAGATACTCACATGTTAAGTGCCTGTCCAAAGTTGCCAAGAGGTCTCTGCTCATAGCAGTCATTCAAGGACCCAGGATGACAGGGCAGCCACCTTCTTGAAGTTGGCAGTTGCCATGTCAGAGGAAAAGAATGTCCTGGAAGTTCTTGCACCTGCAATTAGAGGTTCTGCCTGGAAGAAATTCATAATTCATGGGCCAAAACTGGTCTCACGGCCCCACCCAACCACAGGAGACCAGGAAGGGCAATCCTAACATGTGCCCAAAGGGGCAAAGAACAAGCAGTAGTAGGCAACCAGCATTAATGACCTCCATGTAGCTCAGTCTGAACAATTATGAGAAAGAGTTTTTTGGGAAGTGCCCAATATACTAATCAGAATCCGCGGAGCTTGTGGTAGCACAGTGAACAGGGATCAGTGCCAAGCTTTATCGAGTCTGACTTAAATGAATTAGATTAGAAAGCACTCAATTTAGCTGGTTGTTTTCCTGATGTCAGTGACTGCTTCACCCATTTTTCTCCGCTTCCCTCCTTCTTTCATCCCCCATCCACCTGCCAGGTCCCAAGATTGCAAGAGAGATGCTGTTAAACTGGCACAAGGCAAGGCTTCAGAGTAGCTTTTATTCATAGGGATTTAAAGGGTTGACTGAAAACATGACTACAAAGGGTAAAGAATAAGAATCTATTCGTAAACGTTTTATGTCCTGATCCGCTGATTACGTGTCACTAGAGGGGGCTCCATGGCCCTCTTTCCCTACCCCTCATACAAGAGAATCATTTAATTTTGTCTGTACTGTTCATGGTGTGTGTAAAACGCAGCTCTTCAGCACACAGGGACTTGCCATCAAATTTGATTTTGGATTGACCTAGAGCAAAGGAGGTAAGAGACCTGTCACTACTTCTCAGTTTGACTGATTGTGAGGAAAAGGCTGAACTGCAAACGTGGTTGATCTTGGTGTGTTCTCCACAAGGAAAAAGAGGAAAGGGAATTGATGTTGGAGTCATAGAGACCTGCCTTCAAATTTCAGTGTCACCACTTATTAGCCTGTGATCTTGGGCAGATCTATTTCTTCGTGCTTTGTAAACTAAAAAAACTCAGTGTCAACAACTGTTCAAGAAGTTTGTCTCTGTTTATGTCTAAAGAGACATCTAAAAAGGAAAGCACTAGGCTGCCATGAGCTTGTCTTTGATTCTGACATGTTAGGAACCGTAGTAGGGTTATTAAGGCAATGAACCCATAGAACTCTGCTTAGTCCAATTCATGGAGCCCAGGAGATACACGTGTACATGAACTTGTCACCCTCTCCCCTTCAAAGAATCATAGTTGAAATATTTTAACTTGTGGTTCATATTTAGGGGGTCAATAATTAAATAGAGATTACTAGTAAAAAGACCTTTCAAGGAGAGATATGTCAAAATAGCCCAGGGTGGCGTAGGGCTGATATTGTCATGTTATTGAGTGTAAGCAGCCTGATTTTATTTTTTTTATTTTTTTATTGTAGTAACATTTGTTTATGACATTATATAAATTTCAGTTATATATCATTATATTTAAATTTCTGTGTAGATTACATCATGTTCACCACTCAAAGACTAATTACAATCCATCACCACAGACAGCTGCCTAATCACCCCTTTCGCCCTCCTCCCTTCCCCTTTCCTCTCTCGTAAGCACCAATCCAATCTCTGTTTCTATATCATTGTTTATTGTTGTTTTTATCTTCTACTTATGAGTGAGATCATACAGTATTTGACTTTCTCCCTCTGACTTATTTCATTTAGCATAATACCTTCAAGGTCCATCCATGTTGTTACAAATGGCCAGATTTCATTCTTCTTCATGGCTGAGTAGTATTCCATTGTGCATATACAGCACATCTCCTTTATCCATTCATCCCTTGATGAGCACCTAGGTTGCTTCCAAGTCTTGGCTATTGTGAATAATGAGCAGCCTGATTTTGAAAATTACAGCACCTAAATGCATCAAGAGCAGGAAGGGAAGAGAATTCAACCAAAGCGGTTACTCTTTTTTTTTTTCTGAGGCAGATTGTCCCTGAGCTAACATCTGTGCCAATCTTCCTCCACTTTATATGTGGGTCACCACTGCAGCTTGGCTCACGAGTGGTATAGGTCTGTGCCTGGGATCCAAACCTGTGATCCCGGGCCACTGAAGTAGAGTGTGCCGAACTTAACCACTACACCATGGGGCTGGCCCCCAAAGTCGTTACTTTTATTCTTTTATTATTGAAGAGAAACACAAAGCAGTGCTGGGTGAATACACTCCATTGCATTTTCCAGAAAATGGATTTAAACCATATTTGTTGTTTTCTCTTTCATTAGAGAGAAAAGTATGACCACAGTATGTGATGGAAATAGAGACTTATGAGTTCTGAGTAAATCATCAAGAATCAGAAATTGCTACCAAAGCAAAGACCCCTTAAATTCAGTGGACTGCCCCCTTCCCAAATGTAACCCGGGGGACTTGGCAGCTTTCCTGCTCATCCCCATGTGTAGCTGTAGTGATGGGTTATTAGAGCTTAGACCACCTGACTGAAAATAACTTAATGAATCAAAATCCCTGGAGTTATGGTCCGGGGTTCTGAACTTTTACAGGCTCCCAAAACACTCATATTTGAAAACCTTTGACTTAGAGTCCACATATGAAATGATTCCTAAACTCCATTATCAGCAAAGAGAAGCCTCACACCTTGGAAGCCTTGTGAAAACTGGAGGTGGAGTGTTCTAGAGCCTGACCACGGGCGGAGAGCTTCCTGAAATCCAGGCAGGCACCTACTTCCCCAATTTTATATGCACGTCACCAGTGAGCATCCTGAAGAAGAGATCATTTCTGGGGATTTTCCTACTTTTATTTTACATTAGTTCGTTGACTTCTTTTGTGGCTGTTCATAGATTTCTCCTTGAATTCTCACAGGCTGGGGCCAGCCCCATGGCCGAGTGGTTAAGTTCGCACGCTCCACTTTGGTGGCACAGGGCTTCACCGGTTTGGATCCTGGGTGTGCCAATCTTTTTTTTTTTTAAGAAATTATCTCAAGGCAGGCTTTTTTTTTTTTTTTTTCAAGATTGGAACCTGAGCCAACAACTGTTGCCAATCTCTTTTTTTCTGCTTTTTCTCCCCAAATCCCTCCAGTACATAGTTGTATATTTCAGTTGTCCATCCTTCTAGTTGTAGCATGTGAGACACCACCTCAGCATGGCCTGATGAGTGGTGCCATGTCCGCACCCAGGATCCGAACCGGTGAAACCCTGGGCTGCAGAAGCCGAGCTTGCGAACTTAACCACTCAGCCAGGGGTCAGCCCCTCAGGTGCCAATCTTTAAAAAAGGATTTTTTTCCACAGGCTTATATCTTTCCCTTCTAACTATAGACGATTCTCTTGGGTGTGTCTTAGCATTTCTATGTGTTTTCTTCAGTGCCCAGAACATAATCCGTGCTTTATGGATGTCCATGTATCTGTTGATTTGGGTGTAGCTGAAGCGTCAGTTCAGCTGGAGCTTTAAAGACACCTTGCAGGAAATATCCATGTTAGAGTCTCCTGCTCCATCCCTCACGTGCCTGGAACAGTGCAGCCACATGGCAGGTGCCCAGAAAATGCATGCCGATTGATTGACTTAGACTTGTATCTTATTCTGATGGAGGCCTTCATTTCTGTAGAGAAAGCTGCTGGTGCTGGTAGTCACCTGCGAACATCCAGACATTACACCAGAAATGGCTGCTTCCTAGGTGGTTCCTCCCAAAGTTAATGGTAACACCATCTAACTACCTACTTGACATCTCCTTTTGGATGTCTAGTGATCATCTCTAACTTAACACACCCTACACAGAACTCCTCATCTTCTCCTCTCCATTCTGCTCCCTCAGGTTCTTCCCCAGTTTGGGTCATGAAAACCCTATGCTTACAGATGCCCCGTCCAAAACTTTGGAGTTACTGTTTATGCCGCCCTTCTTCTTGCATCCCACATCCTATCTGCAGTAAATTCTGTTCACTCTATCTACAAAATACATCTGGAATCTGATTGCATGTCAGCACCTGCACTGATATCACTCTGGTCTTGGATGGCATGACCTCTCTCCTGTAATTCTGTAATGCCCTCATAAGTGGTCTCTTTGATTCCCCTCTAGTCTATTCTCAATACAGCAGCCAGGGTAATCCTCTGAAAACTTAAGTTAGATTACACCACTGTGCTCCTAGAAACCCTTACAATTCCTTCTCTTCCCATTTTTCCCAGAATAAAAGACAAAATCCATAACTGGGCCATTCCATACCTCTGTGACCTCTTCTGCAACTACTTCTTGCTCAATGTGCCCCAGTGACATTGGCCTCGTTGCTGTTCCACAATCATGCCAAGCACCACCTCCACGGGAGGTCCTGTTCTCTCTGCCTGGAACGCTTTTTTCTTAATGTGCCCCATGGATAACTCTCTTGCTTCCTTCACATCCTTGCTCAAATACCGCCTTCACAGTGATTCCTTCCCTCCCCACTCAATCTAAAACTTCACCATCCCACCGGCACATGTAATCTTCTTACCCAGCCCTAGTTTTCCGATAGCATTTCTGCATTTTAGCATAATGTATAAATTACTGTCTATTATGCTTATTGGTCTTATCTTTTCCTAACCAGCATGAAAGCTGGGAAGGGATTTTTGCCTGTTTTGTTCACTGATGTTTTCCTAGAGCTTAGACTGTCTAGTAAATTGGGGAGGAAGGAAGGATTTCATTTTGTTGGAAGCCCTAAATGTTAGAACTGAGGTTGTTAAGCCAAAATCAACATAAATCCATGTTGAGTGGAAGGAAAAGCACCAAGATTTTGAGAATGAGTAGAGGCGGCATTTCTCATATGCCGATTTTCAGATTGAACTCTATACTGGTGGTTGGCAGCGCCTGCTCAGATTGATTAAATGGCTTCCTGCCTAATCAACTCTCCATCACTTATTATCTATGCTCTCACCTGTCAGCCACAGTGAGTGGTGAACGGCTTCCTTTGGCTCCTTTTCAGGCTTTCAAAGCCATTGGGTTTGTGATATGAAGTTCTGAGGAAAGTGGAAGGAGACCCTATCCTAAAGAGAGGTTGAGAGACCCTCCTTATTAGGGGCCAAGGGTCCCCACTGTAAGTGTCCCCTGGAAATCAGGGCCTTCTTGGGGATACTGACTTCTTGGGGCACTGGCCTGATGTGTAAGCTTTGATCTCAGCATAACTGATCTAAGAGCCACTGCTGCTGCAGTGAGGAGGTGGATCCAGGAAAAGATGTGAATAGGTCAGAAGCTATTTCTGCTCATCAGCAATATGCTCTGTGTTAGCATTCAACAGCAGTGCTGGGTGTTAATGGGGGAGAATCTGAGGTCAGTGGCCAGTCTGTGATTCCCTAGGAATACGGTCTTTAGAGTGCTCCCACAGGGTAGATTAGAGGTGAGCTCACCCTATTGACATCTTCTAGCCACTCAGTAACTCACCCTTTTTGGTAGGGTCCAAGTAGACTCATGTTGTCCTCACGGGTTGAGTTATTAAAAGTCTTTTATGTGGCTCCAAAAGGAAAGGCTACATACGAAGGTGGTTTCTCTTGGTGAAAGTGATTGTGATGGTTTTAAAATGTGGCCCCAGTTCTTTGACACATCTCCCATTGAGAGATGGGATGTGTGTCCCCTCTCTTGAATCTAGGTGGGCTCTGTGACCATGGTGGTGTACAAATAGAGAAAGGTGAAGCAGTGCTCTGTGACTTCCAAGGTTAGGCCATTAAATGTCACTGTAAAGAGTCTGACTATCCCAAGACTGCCATACTGGAGAGGCCACATGGAGACACTCCAAATGACAGTCCCAGCTGGACAAACTCATCCTTATGCCTTCCTGACCCAGGCACCAGACCTGTAGGTGAAGAAGTACCCTTGGAATGGATCCTCCAGACAAGGTGGAACAAGTGTGCCCTTTCCGAATTCCTGACATACAGAATCCTTGAGCGTGATCAAATGGGCGTTGTTTTATGCCACTAAGTTTTGGGGTAGTTTTGCAGCAATACATAAGTGGAACACCTGTGTATGGGAAAAATACCAGCTTTGGAGTCAGTTATAGGTCAATTCAAATGCCAGTTCCCACTTGCCTCTCTCTGTGACCTTGGACAGGGTCCCAAACAGCTTTAAAGTGGGAAAAACATCACCTATATTTCAGGTTGACGTGGGAGTTAAATGAGGTAATATATGTACAAAGCCTATTGCGTATTAGGCATTGGAAAGGAATCTCAGTTTCTCTCTCCTTCCCTTCCCTTCCACCTTAGGAGGAAGAAAATGGTAACCTTGCTATGTCCTTGTTGGAAACGCAAGGATAGCGATGAATATTGTGATCCCAGGGTGGGTCACTCTGCGTTTTAGCTGTCAGCTCGCATCTCCCAATGCCCCACCTGCCTCCTGCAGCTCCTTTAGGCAGGGCCTGCTCTCTACCAACTTAGAGCTTAGCCCATGACCTGACTCAAAATCCTTGATCAATAAATGTTGTCAAATAAGTGTCTTGAAGAAACGGCTCCAGGCAGGAAGCTGAACTTGTATACATGGCTTCATAGTGGGATGGGGTGGACAAGGAATTGAGTCTGTAAGAATTAAGCTTGAGTTTTAAAAGTAAACTGTCAAAGAGAACCAGAATTTGGCACTTGACTGCCAGGGGTCAAATCCTGGCTTTATTCCTTATTGGCTCTGTGACCCAAGGCAAGTTACGTAACCTTTTTGTGCCTACATTTCTCCACCTACAAAAGGGGAGAGAAATAAGGGTACCTAAGGTAAGGCTTGTTGTGGTGAATAAACACTATGCATAAAGCACCTGTAACAATGCCTGGCTCATGGTAACACTGTAACATTGCTCCTCAAAGTATGGTCCACTGACCAGGATCATCCACATCACTGATGCACTTCTTAGTCATGCAGGCAGCTTGGGCCACAACCCAGACCAAGCAAATCAGAATCTGCATTTTAAAAAGATCCCCAGGTGATTTAATTCATACTAAAACTTGAGAAAGACTGCTCTAATAAGCCTTAGCTATTATCACAGTGTGGAAGAGAATTGCCATACATTTGGAAAAACATCTTCCTAAAAAGTTTGTGCAGGCTTAACATGCAGGGTTTTACAAAAGGAGACGGCCTTGGGGATTAGGCCAAACAAAGGACCATGCCAAGGGTACGCTTGTCCAGCAGTATCCTCTTCTTCCTCCCCTCCCACTATACTCCATCCGTCAGCATTTCCTCTCTCCTCGCTTGCAGGCCAATGGACACCTTGCCAGGTGGCTTCTGGTTTGTTCATGGGCCTGATCACTCTCTGAAGTTCAAGGGTGGCTCATCGTCCCGTGCTTATTCCAGGTAAAGGGAAATGGTTTTATCTGCAATATCCCATGCCTTGGAAATTTGCATTTGC
The DNA here is from genome assembly GCF_041296265.1 of Equus caballus. Classification (NCBI taxonomy): domain Eukaryota; kingdom Metazoa; phylum Chordata; class Mammalia; order Perissodactyla; family Equidae; genus Equus; species Equus caballus. Next base: position 45,371,237 of record NC_091700.1, on the reverse strand, counting down.
ATTTGTCAAAGGCCTCCTTTGTTACACCTGAAATTTGCATCTGCAGTTTTATCTCAAACCTGGAACCCATTAAAAAATGTCCTCCTTTGTGTCAAGCCTTAGACAGCTTCACAGTTAACACCTCTGCCAGTCTTTTGCAAAAATAACCATCGTTACCTATTTGTGGACTGGTTTTCTTAGTAACACCTACCTCTCTAACTATGCGCATCACTGTGAGGACAGTTATTCTAACGGTTTTGGAATGAAGATAATCACTACTTGTAAAATTACTGCAAGCTGACTTCTCATTAAAATTTCATAGATGTCTTTCCTGAGTGTGTTGAATTGGATACTTTTAAAAGCGTATCGCTCTCTTATATTTCCATTAATATTACCCACTATTTTAATAGCCCTGGAATGCTTTAGTGTCTTTGTGCAGTTATTGCGAGAAAAAGCAACGTAGAATGACTGAACTAGTCTAAATATCTTGATAGTATTTTGCACACCCGTGTCCCGTTCCCACGCTTCACTAACTCTAGCAGAACAGAACTCAGCAGTAAATGCAGGAGAGCCTTAGAAACAGTTCTGGGAAAATTCATTTCAGTTAGGAAATCAGTAGATTCTGCATTAGGGGTCCTTGGGTCCCTGTGTTGTCATTTGACTGACAAGGGCCACCCAGGGCTGGAAATGCAGTTTCTTCCATGGCATGGTGGTCGTGCCTGGGTCTTCCCCAGGTGCACCAGGCTACAGCCACTGCGCAGCTCTCTGGACCTTGTGACCAGGTCAGCAACCAGGAAGGGATCGTCCACTCCTGCGTGGAGGTGCTCCAACCCCTCCCTGCCCCATGGCCTCCCCCTCACCTCCTCTGCCCAAAACCCTAGCCTCTGAGGATGCTGCAGACACCAGATGTGAGATGGTTTGGAACGAAAAGGGAGGAAGAAGCAACAGCCTCACAAAGGCACCTGTGCTCAGGCTGCCTCCTCCTCCCGCTGTGGTTTAATGATTCAGTTGTGGGCAAAGAAAGCTGCATGTCTTTATGTCCCCAAAGGGAGTCATTCAAATTTGCAAAGCCTCCATCCCAGCCCGCAGGAGTCTGAAGGTTTTCCGGTCCAAATGGTCTCCCCTAGTACCGATGTTATTGTTTTTAAAATAATGAAAAATGCGGTGACATCAAGGGCTCACAATAGCCCCCATCATTCATCCTTTCAAGCCATGCAAGTATATTTAGTAAAGGAATAGAGTAATCAGGGAGCACAAGGCAGGCTGCTCCATTATTCAGGTTATTACAGAATCGGCAATGTTTACTTTCTTATTATAGTTTTCCAATTAGTGGGAGAGCAACGGCAATAGCCAGCTTGGGGTCTCCAGGGGGATGCCTGAAATTTTACACGCAACTTAAAGGGATAGAGGAGTTATCAGGGCTGTGATTTGTGCTAATCTTCCCTTTTCACCAAGAGATTAGGTGGAGGGTCGTGGATTTGCAGTTTTAATCAGAGGAGCTGCTGGAACTTTCATCACGGCCTGTGAATTATGCCTGTGGCTCCTTCCATCTCTGATGGAACAGTCACTGGATCCTTTGTGCACGGGATCTAGGATTATCAGGGATTTCTCGAATTGGCAGCCGTGTAGTCAGCTGTTTTCCTCTCCGAGTCCAACAAACCTTTCCTCCCCTCCTGGCTCTGTGTCCACCTGTCCCTCTGCCACAAGTGTGATTGAAGACCCCATGCTTAGCTGGGTACCTCTCCTGCCCCGGCCAGCCTGGCTGCCTGCCCTGCTGCCTGTGCCCATCACCTTCCCTAGAGTGCTCTCCCCGCCTCTCTTTGACTGCCACACTAGACTGGCTCTTCTGCCCCTAAGACCTGAAGGCTCTAAGGTTGAGGTCAATTTTTGCCCCACGTTCACTTCCCTTTTGGGTATCTGATACCTCAGAAGGCAGGATGACTGGTTTAGGGCAAGAGAATGGGGGCCATACCTCTTGGTTCAGGGCTTTTCGTGAGCAGAGGTTTAATTCTGGCCAGGACGTTCAGTACCATTCCAACGATCGTCCCTTCCTCCTCTCGCTTTCTAAATGCCACAGGTATCTGCCTCGTGGTCTCAATAATGTAATGGTAATAATTGTGGTAATAATAATAGACACTGTTATCAAGTGCTCACTGTATGCTCAAGAGAACACAGCCAGGAGGAGATGGAGTCCTCATTTAAACTCAAGGTTAGTGGCCATGGCAAAGTGATTCCATACTATGGCTCTGGGCTTAGCCCTACTGTGTTAAAATGTAATTTGGCCATTTTCAAGCTGGATGGCTTTGCACAAATTACTTAAGCCTCCCAAAGTAAGCCTCAGTTTCCCGTGAAATGGCAATAATAAGAGTGTGCATCTTATAGGTCATGCTTTGCAAATAAAGTACCAAGCCCAGGGCCTACCGCACAGTGAATAATGATTTAATGCCACTGTGGCAGAGGCGGTGGTTATCTCCAAAATCTTTTCTCTCCTTCTTGTCTGGTACCAGAATCTCCCCTTTTCTCTGGGCATGTGGCCATAGTGAATAGAGGCTCCTCTTCCCAGGGCCCATGAGTCAGTGTGGTCACCCTGGTTTCAACCCTTCAGAGAGTCATGAGCTCAATCCCAGCATGGAAGTGGCCTAAGAAATCATCTCATTCTTTATTACATAGTGTGTGGTCTGAGGCCCAGCAGCACGGGTGTCACCCAGAGGCCTGTCAGAAATGTAGAATCTGAGACTCCACCCAGCTCTGTGGAATCAGGACCTGCATTTTTACAAGATCCCCAGGTGATTCCTGGGTACCCTAAAGCTTGAGAAGCGCTGATCTGGTCTAATTCTGTCCTCTCTCTTTCTCCCCAGTTCCCCACCTCTCCTGTCTCTCCCACTGCACCCTACCCCTTTGAGCGTTAATAGCTGGCACTCTTTCTCCCTCTCCTTTCTCTCTGTCCCTCCTCCCCTATGGCAGAGGAATAGGACAATTTGATGTCACATTCTTGAAAAGTTGCTCACCCTGCCTTGCCTCACATTCTGGATGTTCCCAGTCTGCCAGGCCAAGCTCTGACTTATATAGGAATGGTGACAGCTCATGTGGAGCCATATTCACCAGCTTCCAGGGTGACTGCAGTTTTCCCAAACCCGTGTGAGTATGGGACGTGTCCCTTGTGGGCTCCAGAGGAGGTTATTATCTACATAGGTGATGGGTTTGGGGCTAGGCATGGAGAGGGGGTGTAGTGAACCAAAGAGCTAGGATAGCTGAGTGACAATAGAATTGCACCAATGTCACACCAGCCAATCATTGAATCTTCCAGCAAGGACCCAGTAGATACTATCTGAAAGGCCAAAAGGTGAATCATGTAGAATCATTTTTTCAGAGTTTACAAAAGTCAAGTTGGCATTTGTGCTCTCTATTTCTCTGTACTTAATCTCTTGCACAGTAGCCTTCAAACTCAGCTTTATTGAAAGTAGTAGCACATGTTAATTGAGTTCCTACTACATGCTGGGCTGTGTGCAGGGTTGAAGAAGTGATGCCCCTGCCTTTCTGTTCACAAATAGAAACAGACATTTGTGAATAACCGAAATCGAAGAGGACCTGAGATGGAGCCGTGATATGGACACAGATGATAGTGGGGAAGAGTCCCGGATGGAGGAAGGTGGCAGACACTCTGGCTGTCGACCCAAAGATCATCAGTCTTGCTTCTTACCTGCTAACATCACCCTAATTTTGTTTAGGTATTGGGTGATCACATGGTGGACAGGTCTCAGCTGAGCTTCCACACTAGACAGAATAGGAAGAATGACCTGGTCACCCACTTCTGAAAACATTGGCCGTGAAAACCCTGTGAATAGCAGTGGAGAATTGTCTGATACAGCGCTGGAGGATGAGAGGATGGTGCAAAAAGACCAAGCAGGGTTCCGCTCTGCTATCCACAGGGTCACTAGGAGTCAAAATTTTTTATTTCTTTATTAAATGAGAACTTTCTCCTTTTAACTTAAAGGAAACTCTTTGCCGCTTCTCTTTGGCATATCCAAATTGCCAGCATCACTACTCTTGTGCTTTGGAGCCATTATTAAATAAAATAAGGGTTACTTGACAACAAGCACTGTGATACCACATGGTCGATCTGATAACCCAGATCAGGGGACCCAAAGGCCCCGACCCCCGAGGCGCCAGGGCTACTAAAGTGACTAAAGGGCGGGTCACCCTAACGGTGTGGATACACTGGACAAAGGGGTGAGTCACATCCATTCTTCTGAGCGGGAGGGCGTGAGATGGAGCAGGACGGTGTGAGATTTCATCACGCTATTCAGAGCAACCGGTAATTTAAAACTTATGAATTATTTCTGGAATTTTTCATTTACTATTTTTGGACCACGATTGACTGCCAGTAACTGAAACTGTGGAAAATGAAACCGCGGATAAGGGGAGCTACTGTGCTACAAGTGTGATGAGTGTTACGGAGCAACAGGATACAGAGAGCTCCCAGCAGAAGGATTTAATTTAGTGTGAGCCTGAGACTCACAGGTGTCAGAAAGGCCCCCCTGCCGCACCGGGAGGAGTGAGAATCATCCAAAGAAGTGGAGGGGGGCGGGCAGAAAGGGGAGCATTCCAGGCAGAGGCGACAGCATGAAGACCTTGACGAGACGGGGCACGGTGCAAGTCCCAGTGCCTGAAAGATGGTCAGAGTTGCAGGAGAACGCAGAGGAAGGGGAGGATGGGTGAAATGAAGTCCAGAGAGACAGACGGGAAAGGAGACTGGCTGTGCACTGGGAGGGAGCCTGACTGGGGTTAGGTGACCGTGGAGGCCCACAAAGCGGCGAATGGCAGTGCCGCGTGCTGGGCACTGCAGTTGCTTGTGCATTGTTGTTGGTTGGACCTGACTTCAGGGAGCATATATCCCCACTGGGGGTGCTCCTGACCCAAAGTCCACTGCTGAACGAGTAGTGTGGGTCCCACTCTTAGCTGGAAGAACATTGACAGTAGAATCACCTTGACTCCAACAGTACTACTGGGAGGGACCTCTGGGGCAGAAATGGTGATGGTGGTAGTGTGGCTATGGAGCAGAGTCCTGGCCATTGAATTGGCATTGCAGGATGGCCTTTTAAGAAAATGCTGTATTTACTCCTCATTGTTTTATTGATGTGTGCTTTTAATTTCAATTAAAATAACAAGATGGAAATGTCTGAGGCCTTTCCTGGGGGAGCTCTGAGCCCTGAATTTAGCTTGGTTAATAGAGCTGGGAGACTTCCCTTCCCTTAGTCTCACCCAACCCATCTTTCTCCAGAAATACTTTGAGCTCTACTAAGACTTGCCATTTCAACTGAACCCAATAAGTGTTTCTTGGGCACATGCTGTGTCAAAGTGTTGGTTACTGAGGGGAATACAAGGTAAAAGAGACCATCCTGGCTCAAGGGACACACACATTAGGGGAGATGTGTGTGAACAACTGAACTACCGTACAAGGAGGGATGAACTGGGCGCTCTAAGGGACTCAAGTCGGGTGTTCAGGGAGAGTGGGGGACCTGGGTGCAGGAAGGTTTCCCTGAGGAGTGACCCTTGCACTGAAGCTTGGAGGCCACTGTCGTCTTGATAGGAGAGAAAGGGAACAGTGTAAGCAAAGGTTTGGAGGAGTAAAGGCACCTCAGTCACTGAAGCCTAGGGTGTGTGGTGGGACATGGGGAGGGACACAGCTTGAAGGGCAGTTGTGACCCCACTGGGACGGCTTCACATGCCACATTCAAGAGTTAGAGTTGCCTGTTGAGACAGTGGGGAACCACTGAGGACTTTGAAGGAGGAGAGTGACATGGTCTGATGAGTGCTATGATGACCATCTTTCCGGCAGGGCAAAAGGAGGACTGGAGAGGCAAGAAGCTGGAGACACAGAGAATGAGGCAGGGGACGCATGGTAATTTTAGTATCTAGATAAGAATTTGGAAAGAAGCAGTGGGGCTGGGAAGGAAAGATTAAATACAAGCTCAAAGAGAGAGCAGTACCTATCAACCCTGACTGAAACGAAGTTCATCAATAATATAATCAACCTGCTCTCAGAATTTCAGAAATCATCATACACTAAGTGTAATATAAAGGAGAGACATAAAGAAAGTCATTTACAATCAACTATCAAGCATTTCAATATGAAGCAGTTAGATATTTTCAGCTACACGAAGATCGCTGTGAGAGCGGCAACTGCAAATACGACAGGATATAATGTAGAGTATTTAATGTGGTGATTTGGATACCTTGAATGATCCTGCCTTTTGTGATGTGGTTTTCTGAAATGCAGGACAAGTCTTGGAGAAACAGTGATATAGGACAAGACCTAGGAGGATGCCAAGGTGGACTGGAAAAGCCAGGTGAGGAAAAGGGAAGGGTTTAAGATGCCTTTGGATTTCCAGCCCAGGCCACTGAGAGGAGACTGCTGAGAGAGGCTGGAACTCAAGAAGAATGGAAGGTTCAGTGGAGACGCCTCCATGCAAGCAGAGGATGCAGGTCAATGCTGACTTTGTATAAACTGAGTTTGGGGTGCCTGGTGGACCTCTCTGTGTAGTGCTCAGGAATTTCCTGGAATTTCACGAGCATCCACGACACCAAATGTGGCAGAGAGTTTGAGTAAAACAAAGCAGAGAAGAAGTCACTGAATTCAAGAAAGCCGAGGGCCAAGGTAGAGAGTTGTGATAGAAGAAGCTGGAACACAGAAAAGGAAAGCATTAAAGGTTAGTGAAGTAGAAGCAGCAGGTTTAACACTCTGGATTGTTTCAAGGAGTGGGGAGTGGGAAAAGAACGTGGCTGCAGAGTGCGTGTGTGTGCATGGGGGTGTGTGCGCGTATATAGGTGGATGGGGCAGTACAGGTAGAGACAGATGAGGGTGAATCACAATTCATTTGGCCTGGTGAATTACAATTCTGTTTAGACCTTAGGGAATTATACCCTAGCCAACATTTCATAAAATTTGCTAAATTAACAAAAACAGTATCAAGAGATTTTTTTCCTGAGAAATTTAAAAGGCATCTAGCCCAGCGTTTCGGGTCCACATCATTACCGCTTTATTATTGTCAATCTAGGCATTGTCTGGCTTTCCAGTGAAACAGGAGGTAACCTCGTTAGAGGACAGGTTGGCAATTTAATTTTTGTTTTACAATGACCAGGCCAAAGAATCTCCTGGCGTCGGCCGGAGCCTTCTGTTGGGCTAAGCCTCCTTGAGGAGACAGTGGGCAGATCACAGGTATTTCTCCATTTGGAATGGGCCAAGAAAAATGTGATTTTATTTTTTTTTTAAAAAAGGTATTCCACATAGCAGCAGTACAGAAACCCACGTAGATTTTAGTCATAGGACTAGAATACTTAGAGGCTGATCTTCGAAACTCACTCAAAGGCAGCGCAGCCCCCCAGCCCCTCCCTCCGAGCCCACGGTAGAAACATTCATCTAATTCCATTTTACATCTCTGACCTGCCGGGCTTATTGCCCTGCCTTTCTCCCATCCACCAAATTGTTTAGTACAACTGAATCAAGCTGACATTTTGATAACAAACTGCAGGATGGGGCGAGTTTTCGAATTTGGTGTCTTTTTCCCTAATACGATTTTCATAGATTCAGAGAGTCGTTGGAACAGCAGTGGCTCTTTTATAATTCCCGGGCAGGGATGGAGACATTCCTCAGAGCGGCTCTGCGAGGAGCACTCTCTCTCTTTGTATACAGACCTTAGATTTCTTCACAGCTTTGTCTCCTGCAGCAGCTCAGGAAGCACAAATGGGTTGGGGGATGGGGCATGTGTGGAATGGAAATGTTTTGTAATTTTAAAGCAACAAAATAGATCCTTCAGATGGTTTTATTTTCTGTGGTGACCCAGTCGTGGGCACAAAATCTGCTTCTCTTCCTTACCCTGCGTCTGTAGCCTTTTGTATTACCTAGTCACCAGCAGAAAATAGGATTTCTCACCTACAAATGGTGAAGAGAGAAGAGGCTAGCCTGAACATTAGGTAGAAATTACTTGTCAAGTTTGATCAATTCAGAGAAAATCCAAATCCCCTTCGGAAAGGCACAGTCGATAGGCGAGCATTAGTGGGGATGTCCTTATAGATCCATTGTTTGGCTAAATTGTGTGCATATGCAACGTGTTTGCTAAATGAATGATACATTTGCATCTAAATGGTCCATAAATAATTTGATTCTGCTCCAGATGGGGTAATAAACAAGCCCCCTCCCCGAGGTTGGGCTTGTGAGATGTGTGTGAGTGTGGACTCCTCTCTTATTGCTTTGACTGCCATTATTTGACAACGCACTGGGGAAGGAGTACATGAATCTATTAACAAGAACCAGTCTCCATTATGAGCTGAGACGAGTGAGCTGGCAGAGAAATCTTTCATAATATGCAGCTTTTGGTCTCCAGCTCTCTGGGCAAAGATTTAAAATAAGAAATCAGAGTTGCTGCCACCGTAGCAATTCTGCTTTGCACGGTGGGGACAGGATAAGGTGTTAATTACCATCTGCGTGCTGCGTTTTACAAGAGCGTTAAGTACCTGTGCCTCCCATCCAGCACCTTGGTGTGTATTTATAGCCCACATGTCGATGTGGGGCTCATGATCTACGTTCCAGTTGATACTCTGAGGACTTCAGCCACTAAGCGGACACAGCCAGGTGTTAGGGTCACGCAGATCCTTCCCTCCATGGCCAAGCTGATGAGTTCCAGCTCTTGATTTGGAAGGCAGGGAGCTTAACGAAGGCATTGCCAGTTGCCAGTTTCCGTTTGCAGTTATGTCATGCCTGTTATGATAAAACTGTGACTTTTTATGGCCTCCTTTCATGAGATTTGTGATGTTCCATTCTTTTAAAGGCTCCAAGGGGATGGTATACCTTGATTTAAGAAAGCTCAATATATTAAATCCAGTTTCATGTGAAAGAAATACAGAAGGACGGTTATTCACTTTGCAAAAGGATTCACCATGGGATTCTTTCCGTAATAAATATTATACGTGGCACTTAGCATGTGATTTAGCTCATTGTTTCAGGAATAAGTCTATTGGCAAAGTGCAATCTACTTAAAGGGCTTGGTGCTTCTTCCTTCAGATCCTTCACCCCTTGTTCTCTAGCCCTCACCAGAACTCGGGTGATGATCCCAGTGGAAGGTGCTTCTCAACCCCAGTTTTGGTCCTGGAACTCTAAGTCTCTCATTCCTGACTGTGACAGACAGCGAAAGTTGGCTCGCTTAGCGCAGATTCCAATTCCTTTCAGTCTGTCTTCCGGAGCAATGAGCCTGAAAACTAAAACCTATCCTCCTGGGTCTCCCTGGCCTTTAGGATTCCTCGTATGATCTAGAGATTTGACCTTCTGGCGAGCATGGTGGCAGGGACATCCGGCTCTCATAGGGGAGGAAATATACTCTTCCCCCTCCCCTTCTGAGTTCTTAGCTGAGACCCTTGTGATAGAACGCAGATTAACAAGAGAGAAACGAACAGGAGTTTATTAACATGTATACCTCACATATGCATGGGAGACACCCAGGAAAAGTGAGTAACTCTCCCAGGTGGCTTAGAATTTACGATTAAATAGCCTCTTCACGGGGATAGGTAGGGAGACGTAGGCCTCTTAGGGGGAGAGTAAAGGACTTTTAGGAAAGATGAATGGGCCCTTAGAAGAACAGGTGAGAGGCCTGACAGTTTGTGACGGTTCCTCTGAGTGTGGTGTCAGTTTGCAGCCTCCTGTCCTGTGACAAGAGTCAATCCTCCCTGGTTGACGACACTCCTGGGAGGGAATCGGTGACAACTGAGTTAGCTCCTCGTGGAGGGTCTGTCTTTAGGCTGATAAGGGGTCCAGAGAAAGCCTCTCCCTGCATTTGCTGTTCTTTAAGCGCCTGCAGCTCAAAATAATCAATTCACCAAAGCAGTGTATTTTGGGGTGGCATGTCCTCAACTCCTGCAGTCGTATTTTGGGGGTGGCATATTCGCCTACCCTACCCTCTTCTGGGGCAGCTGTGGCAGTTCCTGACCCTAGGGTCCCCTCCCTAGCATCAAGATGTGGAGCAGCAGAAGGCAACAGAAGTGGTATTTCTGCTGGAAGAGTTCTGTGAGGTAGCCAAGTGTTTCCTCTGGCTGCGTGACTCTCTGGTCCTCCTGTGCACTTCATAATATATTTTCTACTTAAACTAGCTAAAGTAGATTTTATTATCTACAACTGAAAATCTTGACTGGCATCCTCCCCCTTTCCTGTGTGTCCTAGGTGGTTCACAGTCAGGGCTCCTATGTACAGCTGTGCAGATTGCGCACCGCACAACTCCAGAGGGCAAATTCACACAGGCTAAACAACTTTCCTTAGGAATTGCAGTCCTTTTGAAAGGCTGTTGTCTGTCTCTAAGTTCTGCTTCTCCCACTACCTTAGTTTGCACCTCACTCCACAGCTTCTGCAGTAACCACCCAAGTGTGAAGGGAGAATTTCCCACAAAGATTATAACTCTTTAAGCCCACGTGACCTTCTCTAAGAGACTAAAACTTTTTTAGGCTATAGTTTCTTCTATCCAGACATGTAGAACAAAATTCTCCAGGGGCTGGGTGTATTAATCATGTGTTTTATTATCTATATTTTGTGATGTTTTTACATCTTGGGGCCTTGAGGAGCCGGGGGAGGACCGCCCCTTCCAAAGCTGGCAAATTCCAAGAGATAACAAACAACTTGCCTGTGAGCAGCCTTTGGTATGCAAACCAACCAGTCCTGAATCCACACCCAACCCTCTTCCCCATCTTAGACTCCTGCAGTGGAACACTCTCGCCTGCCCTGAATCACCCCAGGGCCAAGTACCAGGCAAATTAGAGACCGTCCTTGTAGCCGGGAGCCCACTGCAATGATTCAGATACCCAATCCTAAACCTGCTCAGCTGCTTGCTCTGCCTCACCCATTCCTTCCACCATAAAGGCTTTTGTCTATGGTGATTTCCGCTCATTCCTCCCGCCTTCTGACTGGTCCTGGTGCTCCCTTGTGTGGCCCTATGTGGCATGGCGTACCCCCCTCCTCTTGGGAATTGTAATGAATAAACTTTTCTTTCAAAGGTGGTTGTCTCCATGTCTGTCATCTTGCCATATCTGCTTAAAACAAATCCCAGGTACATCTTAAAACACAGGTAAGAAAGACATTTGAGCAGTACCACATACCATCATATTCCAAAGTCTGTATCTCTTATGACAAACTGGATTTCCCAGGACAGAACCTTTGTATTTTGACTGTCATCTGCCTCAGGGAAGTTGCTTGAAGAATTTCCCATCAATGAACTCCCTCTCAGGTAATGAAGCCTTAATCCTAGTGTTAGGGACAGGTCACTGACCATTGGATTCAAAGTCCCCTTCATCACTTATTTCAGGGAACCTAGGAACTATCATATGAGTAAGGCTCTCTGTAGCCTTCTAGAATCTTTTAGCTCTTCTAGAATCTTGTATTCCTTCTAGAACCTTGGAGATGAACACATAGATTAAGATTCTAACAAGACTCTAACTTCATCCTTATATTTGGGAGAAAACTCAAAATGCTTGGATAATTTATGGTTACTCTTCCAAATCCTTAAACAGTTATGGAATTTCAGAATGATAAAGGACTCTAGAAATTACCTAGTCTAGATATTTCCTCTAATACTCTTTTTATTATTTGGTGCTCCATCTTCCAACTCTCTTTGCCTTGAATGAATCCCTCCTACCTTTTCCAGCAGTTGATCATTCCATTGCATCTGTTTGAATGTTAATTGTTGTGTGTTCTAGTGCAGACATCCACAAACTATGGCCTGTGGGACAAATCCAGTCTGCTGCCTGTTTTTGTAAATAGAATTTTATTAGAACACAGTCACACTCACTCATTTGTGGATTGTCAATGGCTGCTTTCACCCTCCAATGGTAGAACTAAATAGTTGTAGTAAGGGGCATATGGTCTGCAAAACCTAAAATATTTATTCTCTGTTTATCCCCTGTTCTAGTGGGTAAAGTGGGCTGATAGGGTTGGACATTATTTACAAGTTTTTTAGGGACAACTTCAAATTCTTCTTCACCCGTGGAGCATTCTTCAACCATATTAGCAGCCATCACACTCCTCCTCAAACCATGCCAGTTAAAATCTTAATTGTTTCATTAACTCTTCCTTATATAAGGATGTGTGTTGCTGCCAGGAAACAATTGTCCATGAATCTGTCGTGTTTCTACATGTCTAGGCATGAAGAGCCAATTTGCCCTAGGACTGTCTTTTCAGAAATGTTAACATAAGCATGGAGACGTTATTTACCTTCCTGGATAGTAAAGATAGAGGTATTCCCTCCTCAGAGAGATTTGCTTATATTCCAGGGTGATAAAAATAATCTCTCTCTCCAGAGGGGAGGATGGGCAGCTTTGCTAGCAATCCCCTATAAGATCAGAGTCTCTTAGTCTCAGGGTTCCTATCCTGTAATGCACCCCCACTCTGAGTGCAGGCAAAACCTGGCCCTCATTGCATCGTCCTATTGGAATTGGGGCTCAGGGAACCTGGACCAAAGTATTCTTATTGCTGTAAATAACAAACGGTCTAAATCGATTTAGGCTCATTGTATCCTTACTGGCCAAATCTATGGATGTGTGTGAACCAACCCAACACCTGCTACTGGGCTGCTGCTTAGGCACTACTGGACTACGTGACAGTTGCTTGATGCATGTTTCAGCGCATTTATTTTGTATCCTTGACTACACTGAGAAGTTCCTTGAGAGCAGGGACCAGATCTCTTCCTCTTGTATCCTCTGGCAAGCCCAACATACAGTAGGTATTCAATAATATTTTGTTGCTCAAGCTAAAGGCACCCATACTTTCTGTCCTGAAATACTCTTCCGAATGGTGCACAAAGACTTGGGACTATTTCTAAATTGCCATGTCTTCCCTCTGCCCAAATGTCCCCGAGACTCTGAGATCTAAAGACATTCTGATCTTATTAAGAAGCAGAAGCAAGTTCCAGCCCACCAGTGTCCAACCAGAAAAGAGGTCCACTGTGGATGTGGTGGCAGCGCCTAGGGAAAATGACCCAGCCAGCCCTGTAGTCAGAAGGAATTAGCCACCTACTTGGATCCTCAGATTAGCAGCAAAGTTAGCAAGGGCAGGGGCTGGAGTTGGGGGGTGGCCGGACCTCCCTCCAGAGTGCTTGCTGTGGATAGCAGCCTGCACCCACAATAAAATGAATGCAGCTGATGGATTCCTTCCTCCTAGGTTTGCCAGACTCAGCAAATAAAAACACAGGACACCCAGTTAAATTTGAATGTCAGATAAACAATGAATACCGTTTTAGTGTCACTATGTCCCAAATACTGCACAAGGCATACCTACACGAAAATTTTTTCTTGCTGTAGTTTATCTGAAATCCAAATTTACCTGGGTGTCTTGTAGTTTATTAGGCAGGCCTATTCTCTGCTCTCCCTTCTGGACCCCATTCTCCAGCTAAGCCTCACCCTCAGGGTGGGCCACTTCCCTAAACCAGCTCCATGAGATTGGTTTTTCTGACTCTCCTTCTTCACAGAGCACCTTTCCTGGGCTGGTGGAGATGCAAAGCTGGATGTTTAGGGAGTGGACCATTCAGGATACTGTCCTTGAGTTTTGCCCACTTGCCTTGACCTTCTGTCATTGTTTGCAGGAAGCAGGACCATGAAGTGGGTGGCGGGCTTGCCTTTTGAACCATCGAGAAGCATTTCGGTGTATTGGGCTGCTTGATTTCTTGTTTGATTGTGTTTTATTTTTTAAATCTGTAATTCCAAGAATTGTCTGTGAAGTCAGATCTGAAAAGCAAAAAACGTCTGTCTCCTGTGTATTAATGAAATTTGAATTGGAACTCAGGAAGAGGCAGAGAGCATGGAAGATTCAATTACCTCCTAGATGGGTGGTAATCCAAGCCCCCAACTTTGATCCTTAATAGATGCTTTTCCCATCGGCCCCCTTGCAGAGGGTGTGCAGAGTATATCTTGTCTACCTCTAGGCTAATAAGAAACTAGTTCAGTGATTTCCATCTCTCTCACCCCATAGGCAAGGCTTACATGGGGCTTAACTCTGAGCTGCCTCAGAAAGTGGCCTGATGATTCACATTCGCCACAGAAGGCCCTGTAAAGGCGAGCTCTGCTCAGGCATCCGGGGAGATTTGCAGAATAAATAAATGCCTCCCTGGGGATTTGCTAGGTAACTCCCTGTCAGGGCCTGGGGACAGAGATTTAAATATGAATTATCATCCTGACCTGGCAGGGATTTACGGGATGAGCCCCCTCTGTGCTCACAGGAAAGATTTACACAGTCCCTTCATCAGCACCGGGCTGCGGGGATTGCCACTATGTGCCACTCAGCACTGGGGACCCCTCCACGCTGGCCTCCATCAGCGGGCACTGGTCATGGATCTCATGAGCGCCAGCGCCCTGCCTGCACAGCCTCCTCTCAGTCCTCTGTCCCCGCTGCCCTCCACTTCCATCCTCAAATGACAGGAGGATAAAATTCCTTCTGCTGCTTGGGTACAGAGAACTTGTACCCAATTCCCCTCTGCTATCCTTTATGGCTTCCATTTAAGTGTTTCCTGCGTCTCCATCAGAATGTAACCATGGCCACTTCCTGTCATGTCCTTTCCTGCCTTCCTCCCTCTTGCAGAGGGACCGCTCTCTTCTTCAGGTGACTGTATCTGCTCTTTTGTTTTCTGTGGCCCCTTTTCTCACCAGTGTGCTCAGCTCTGGATTTGAGAATCTAATGGTCAGCCGGATACCCCCAGCAGAATCCCGTGGGGGAGAACGTTAAATCAGAATCCTGGGTTCCACTCTGGACCTCCTGAATCAGCATCTCTGGTACAGGGGCCCAGAAAACAAGTCCTTTCCATAACACTCAAGCACACTAAAGTTTGGGAACTAAAACCCTTGATCCCAGCCCTGCTGAATTTCAGATGGGTCAGTTCCCCCTTTCTTCCAGGCGAGTCTCTCTATACCTCTCAGCAAACTTACTGTGCATCTTTGAGGGGATTTTGAGGGAAAGGGTAAATATCTGGGACACCAGGGGGTGCAAAATTGTTCCAAGGGAAGACACAGCCTGAAAAGTAACCTGGCCCATGAATATTCCTGCTGGCCATGTGGTCAGTTTTGATCACTCAGATCAATTCAAGGCGCTTTCTATAAGCCTTTGTGAGAGCAGGAAATAAGGTTCTGGGAATAAGGAGGTAGGGAAGAAGAGAGAGGTTAAAATGAATTGACAGGCCGTGGGATTAGAACTCTTGCTCAGTCCTGATTTTGTGAGTAACTAACAGTGGCCTGAAATTAAAGAATTAAACCATGAAAGCTCCCTTGACAACTGATCTGATAGGCCCAGAAGCAAATTTCAGGGACACTGTTGTCAGGCAGAGGCAGGGGAGAGATGAGATAAGGGGCACTACGAGGAACTGGGGCAGGGGTGGGGGCCTGTCTCTTTCTTCACAATCCAGTGAGAGGCACTTTACTCCCTCTTCTCAGGACAGCACTGTAAACTGCAGTAGTATTGGGGGCAAATTAGTTGCCAGGGCTTTTATTTACCTCCAGTAGCACTTTCTTCCTTACATCCAATTATGACTTTAAAATGGAAGCAACAATGAAAAGAGGAGGAAGATAATGAAACATAAGTCAAAATGTGGCAGCTGGTGAATTTCTGATAATTGCACTTTCCCTTGTAATGTTTCGTTTCTATTCCCTCATGTTGCACAGTAGCCTGTGGAGAGGGAAAAAACCCAACGACAACAAAAAGCAACTCCAAAGGCTTCAAGGAAACAATATCAAATGCAATTTAATGACATTTTTTATGGGAGACCGGGTAGAGACAAGGTAGCATTCTAAGTCTGCTTCTTCCCACTGCCTTTAACACCATAAGAAAGCCTAGAAACTTATATATACATCAGTTCAGGTTAAATAAAAGACTCCATTGCCCTTCTCTTTCTTATCTCAATACCCTAAAAAAATGTTACAAAAGGGAGGGGTGTATTTATAGTACAGTACTCAAGCTGAAATATTTTCACACAATATTGGAAAAGACAAACTCTAACCCATGTAGGCAACCCATGTGATAACCTGATTTGGGGAAAAATCAATGTTATCTACAACAGATCTCTTTTCAGTGGAGTTTTTCTTGGCTGCCGTTCTCCAGGTTAACACAACAGAGAGCTCACCAATTCTTGAAGGAAATCTTAGGAACAAACAGTCTGGAGGTCTAACGATCTACTAGGAGACTCTACTATTGATGCTATTTGTAATTGAACTTTAATCGAAGCATAATTCTTTATTGTCCAGTCCACGATCCCTTCTCCTTCCACCAGAAATTGGATGCAAGTAGAAGCTTCAGCAAGCTTCTCTTCTTCCAACCCTTACACTGAAACCACTGGGATCAGAGTAACTGATTCACTGTTGACCTTGGAGATTCTGTCTGCTTCAAGGCACTCAGCCTGGCATCTCCTGTGACTTTTATCTAGCGGTAACCATGCCCTTAATTTAGAAAGAGTATTGGTCTGGGTGGGCTACAGATTACGAACACGGTCCTTGTCAGCTTGCAGTGAAGTGAAGCAGCCAGAGTGGGAAAGAAAGGCTCTTGGCTCCATTCTTCATGTGACATCCTTTGACTCATTCCCTCTCCTGTCCCTCAGCTTTGTGCTGTGTAAGGGTTCCACTTTCGAGGTCACACATTTCTGTGATATTTGAAACCACGGCTCACTGTGCCCTTCTCAGTTCTTGGATATTTTTAGTCTCTCTAAGTAAAATATTTCTTTAGATTAAATTTTGGTCTACATGTAGAGGTAAGAAAGATGACTTATACGAACAAGTCATAGGAAATTCCAGTTTTGTAGCGCTTGGTTTTACTTCTTGGATTGGGATGGCCAATAGGCTGGTTTTGTGGAGTCAGGATTTTTCCACAAAAGTCATCAGATACAACTTTTCACACTGACAACAATAGAGAAATGTCTGGAGGAGGGCAGGGAATACCCCTTAGGCTGCTTAGAAGTCTCAGAGTCTCCATTCCAGAACAGTTTATTTTTTCCCGATAATTTGCTGTTTGGCTGGCATGGCTGTCATCTGTGCCACTGTCAGGGTGGCTACCAGGATCTCATTTCTCCTTCCAAAGTCCTCTCTCCCCACCCTACTGTGTGCATCAGAGATGTCTAGGCAGTGGTGTGCTGGTAATCGTTTAACAACTAGCTCTCTGAGGGGGAAAGCTCTCTACCTTAAAGCACCTGCCAATTTCCAGGGTGTAAATACCACCATCATGGCCAATTTCAAACTGTTACCATGATGTCACTAAAAGTGGAGCTGGGAGATGTACTGTAGCACGTTGTTACATAGTACGTCCACCATATAGATGTGATAGAGGTAAATAACCTCAAGAGCATAGAAATAAAAAAGTGCTAGTGGGAAAAATAGGAAGTAGTGAGTTTTGAGTATTTATTGCTTTTTTAAAATATAACTTATTTAATTGTAAATTTATATAATTTAATTTTTAATAATGGCTATGCTTAACAATCAGCTTGCAAAATTTCTTACAAAATTTAACAAGTGTTATACAAGCCAGCTCCAGCACACCACTCTGTTTTGGGCTGGGAAAAGAGGAAGAAAAAGGAAAAATGAAAGGGCAATTTTAGTATTAAAGTACTAAAAGTTGTCTATGCCATAGAGACTTTCTGTTTTGGGTCCATGAACTCATAGAAATGACATAGTTGACATTGGTCAGAAGTCTGACTTTGGAGCTAGACATGCTGGGTTCCAGGCCCAGCTCTACCATTTGCTAGCTGTGTGACCTTAAACAAGTGTCTAAACTCTCTTAGCTCAAGTTTCTCAATGGTACAATAATTGTACCACTTTGTCATGGGGATTAAATGAGATCATATATTCAAAGTACTTAGCCTGCTGGGTCACCTAGTAAACCCTCAATAAATGGTAGCCAAGTAATATTACTATTAACCTGATCCATTTCTAAAACGTCTACAGTAGCCACAGGTAGCAATGGGATTTACCCCAGATGCAAGTCCACGCAGAGACCAGTCGTTAGAGACGATCTTCTCTGTGTGGCCCAAACGCCATTTCAGTATCAACCATTTCTGCAGGCTCAGCCTCAAGGGGAGGCTTGTCTACACCTCCGGAAAAAGGTTCAAATACTGGTAACTCATTTCTTGCTGTAAGTACTGCTGTCTCCCTAGGCCTACTTTTAAAATGCAGATACTCCTTAGAGGGTGAGTCATTAACGGAGCATCGAGGTGTGAATGAGGCAACCAGATCCCAGGGCTCCTCACTGGACAGGCTCCTGGGAGTCTAAGAACGGGGAGCCTAGAGTGGGTGATGTACAGAAACGGCCTGAGGGCACTGAAGACTCCACAGGTGGTTCCCACTCCTTCCCACCCCACCCCTGCCTCCAGGTTGACCAGTTCTTCAAGCCAAGATGCCTCCAAAAGCAAATCCACCCCAGTCTCCCTTCCCTGCTCCCCTAAATACCCCAGAACCAAGACCCACTTGACCCTCAGGCCCACAGTCCACTGGTAAGACGGGAACATTGCTGAATATTTTGGGTCAATCTTTCTATTTTAAGAACACCAAGTTTGCGTTCATTGGCCAGGTTTTAATCGTGGTCCCAACCACTTGCTATGTGACCTTAGGAAGGTCATTTCGTGTCTCTGAACCTCTATTTTTTTCGTATATTGAGGATACTGATGAGGATTGACCTGAGACTCGAATGAGGGAGCCCTTTGTGACTATAAAGCTCAACACAACACATGGTCTTGATACCATTTTCTACTCCCCATTCATTGTTTCAAGTTTGTTCTTTTTTCTTCAATTCTTCCCACGGGGAGAGGAAGGCCTTCTTGGGAGCACCATATATGGACAAAAATAACACATTCCTACCCTTTATTCTAAAGGTTTCTAGGAACCAAAAATACCAGTTCCCATCTGGGATCGCTTATTCATAACTCAGTCTCATGTGCAATAATAATAACCTGAAGTTATTCCCAGTTTGGCTCAGGTAACTTGGCACAACAAGAAGGCAGAGGTGACATTTGCAGGAGCCTAAGGCCCTGTGAACTGTAATTATATTCTTATCGAGGTTTTGTTTGTTTGTTTATCTGGGGCACCTGTGATGCCACAGAGTGTTTTCAAAGTGGTTGGGTATCAGAAACCAGGGGAGGAACTGTGGCTTCCAGAGGCATCAGACTTCCAGGCAAGGAGGTCTTAGGTTCTGGGGACGGGCCTGGGGATGCAGTAAGGAGCCAAGGAAGTCACCTCTCCCAGGGCTGGCCAGACAGCCTCAGCTTTTTCCAGGGCTGTCTGTGTGGTTCCAGGGGGGAGCCCATGCCCTGGTAGGATGTTCTGACAGAGCAAGTAGGTTACAACCCTTCCTTGGGACTGCAGATCTGATGTTGTTGTTTATCGACCCCCCCTTAATGGCTCTAACGGAATGGAAGCTCGGCCCCAGGGTCCCAGCAATTACTGTGTGACTAGAGGGGCCGCATTATGGAATCTATTGACAGGTGTCACCCTTCTGGTGCTTGGGGTGGGGCTGGCAGCACAAGTGGCTGGAGGATTACCAGTTTTTGGGGGAAGGGTGTTGTTTCAGGATCAACTATTTTTGGTGGGAAATAGACGCCTGATAGCCAATCAGGACAAGCTGCAGGAAACTAAGTACTCACTTAGAGGCCTGCCAGGATCCAAGATGGTGGAGGGGAGGGAACGGGGCAGAGAGCACGTCTGGTTGGCGAAAAGCCCCCTGGATTCTAATGAGTGTCGTTTGGGGTTTGGGTGCCGTACTTCTCAACAACTGGAGAGTGGCCGAGGGGAGAACAAAATCGGCAAGACGAGGGACTGGTGGCAGGCTTACGGGCCTTCACCTTTGACCAGAAGAGACAAAGCTGACTGCACATGCTTACCTTCTTCAAACACACCAGAGGGTACCTTGTGGATATTCCACAAGAAGATATGGAACTGTTCTGACAAACAAAAACGAGAAAGCAGTCTACGCAGAGGCAAGATGGATTTTCGTTACCTTTTCTTTCACACTACGACAGGGTGCTGAATACAGAGTTGACCAGTGATAAAGTCTGTGTGCTGAATGGGGCTCTCAGAGCACTCTAGAAAATAAGGAAAGGAAAGAGGACACTCCCAGGTGCATGAGGGACCTCTGACCTCTAGGTCAGAAGTCCTGGGCATACCCTCCAAGTCCCCTGGGTTTGATGCTGAGTTGGGGTTCTGGTTTATGAGGTATCAAGAGCAAAGGGGGTTCTTTGCATGACACCAAAATGCTCCATCCTAGTGAGGGGATTGATGGATTTTATAACCTGATAATAAAACTCTCTGAGGAGAGAACGCCCTCCCAGAGATGGGAGATTAATTTTATCCCTTGTTGTTTCAGCTGTTTCTCTTCCCCTGCATCTTGCCTTATCCTTTCTTACTACTCACTCAACAGAGGGTAAAAAGGTTTCCGAGAAAGCACCTAGAACTTGAGGACTTTGATTCCAGAACACGGAAAGATGGCCCAGGCTGAGAGCAAGCCGACGGCAGCTGCCAAAAGAGGGCTCAACCGCTGTCCACTCCCCGAGCCCCGGGATCAACCTGGAGGACTCCTCCATGATGGTGCCCCAGCCCAGTGGCCTGGCTTCTGAGGAGACGCCATCTCCTCAAGTCCAGGCAGCTTGGCTCTGACCCTGGGGTCCATGGGAAGGTGTCAGAGTTGTGTCTGGTTGGTCTGAAATATCTCTGAGCTGTCTAGGTCCACTTCCCCAACCTGCTATCCTCCCCGATTTCAGAGTTAGCTTGCTCTGAAATAGGCTGAAAAGAGAAGGAAGAAATGCTTTGGACACTGTCTCCTTTCAAACCCAACAGTCTGCTTCCTGGTCTCTGTGGCTTTTGCTCATTTTGGAAGCAGTGGAGAAGGGAGTTGTGGGTGGCAGGAAATAACCATTCTGATTGAATCTGATTAAAAATGTTCTATAAAACTATACCAACAAATCAGGACAAACATCACACCAAGAGCTTGAATCACAGGGTGTTTACATAATATAATGCCCATGGCAGACAAATACTGAATACCACAAAGTACCTGAGACAAAAAAAGAAAGGAAGGAAGGAGGGAGAAGAATAAAAAGAAGTCTAGAGTCCTGGCGTTCGGAGATCCGAGGGGCTCAGGCAGAGTTTCCTGGTGGACGGGTGGCCGCGTGTGAGCGTCCGGTGGCCTCTTGCTTCACATCTCGGCTTCGGAGGAGCAGACCTCTGTCGCGGTGATAGCGATTCCAATGGCAAGGCTGCCATTGTCGGAGAAGAGCTGGGCCAGCGAGGTGTTGAGGACAAGGCAGTCCCCGTCAGTGATGACTGAGTCCACACACTCAAGGACAGACCGGGGGGTAGCCTCCCATTTGAGACGCCGATGGTTTCTGTTGAGCTCCAGGCGGTAGGTGAAGCAGTCAGCCTGGGTGGGGGTCCCAATCAGCATCATGGTGGCAAAGAACTGTGGGTGCCCCTCGTGCCTTTCCTGTTTCCTAAGCACCAGCAGAAAGTGGTGGCCGAGGCAGGAGTGCATGATGATCCAGTCAGCTGGCGCAGGGAGGTGCATGTCTGTGGCCAGGAAGACTATCTCAGCTCCCTGGAGGATGTCCACCCGGTGCATCTGCCGCAGGTGGGGCACCACCACCTCCAGGTGGCCTTCCCACTGGCAAGAGAACAAGGGGCACAGGCAGGGTGTCACCTGGGCAGCGTGCAGCCCTGCCTCCTGGTGGTGGAGGTGGTGGGGCCGGGCATGGTGGCAGAGGTGGTGGTGGGGACGATGATGGCAGTGGTGGTGGGTGTGGTGGTGAGGGGGGAAGCTGCCTTGCTCTGGTGCGCTCTGAGTGATGGCGCGTCGGCTGGACACATACTGTGGGAGAAAGAGAAGAACGTTAGTGGGCGTGAGACCGGGTTCCGCCTGGCTGAGACTCCCTGGTGTTCAAAGTATTAAAAGCAGACTCTCCAGTGCAGGCAGAGAAAGTTCCATTTCTTAAGAAATGAAGAAAACTGCCAGACTGTTTTCCAAAGTAGCAACACCATTGACATTCCCATTAACCATGTAAGAGGGTTTCAATTTCACCACATGCTTGCCAACACTTCTTATTATCTGTTTAGACAAATATTTTTATGAGACAAAATTAAATGTTTGGCCAAATTTAGATGCTGTCTTCTCCATGTCATTTCATCTCAGTATAGAACCTAAATTTACCCAGTTAAAAATAAAAGCTCCTTCGAAAGATTTCTCGTGCAAGAAGAGATTTTTTCAAATCTAATAGTAAATTTAAAACAAAACAAAACAAAACAAACTATGGGGCTGGCCTGGTGGTGCAGCAGTTAAGTTCGAATGTTCCAATTTGGTGGCCTGGCTTTCGCTGGTTCAGATCCCAGGTGCAGACATAGCACCACTTGTCAAGCCATGCTGTGGCAGGTGTCCCACATACAAAAAAAAGTAGAGGAAGATGGGCATGGATGTTAGCTCAGGGCCAGTATTCCTCAGCAAAAAGAAGAGGATCGGCAGCAGACGTTAGCTCAGGGCTAATCTTCCTAAAAAAAAAAAAAAAAAAAACCCACTAAAAACTAAAAAAAAAAAAAAGAAATGAGGAACACAGTGGATATCTTTGGTGGTTGAGTTTTCAAAAACTCAGTCTAAGAAAATGCAACATTTATGCCTTTCTGATTCTTTAATAGGATACTCAAGCAAATAGGCAATTTCCCCCCTCAAAAAACATGCATTATGATGGTCATTAGCCATAAAGAACAAAAAAATCAATGTTTTCCTTTTCTGATACTGTTGATTTTTTTTGCATCAATCAAGATTAATGGATCTTTTCCCCTATTTTATCATTACTATTACTTTTAAAACAAAATTTCAGTAAGTGCCCATTTGTCAGGGGTTGTGACGTTGGGTGCCCTTCTCCTGGGTCCTAAGGCAGCGGGTGGGGCGCAGAGCTGATTCTGGGCAGCTGGCCACAGTTCCCAGGGAGGAAGGCCCACCTGGGACTCCCGGGACTTCACCCCACCAGGCACATCTCTGCCCTGCTCCGGGCTCTCTGCTCTGGAGCAGTCTCCTGGGCGCTCACCACTAGGCACCCTCCACCCCGAGACTCTCCTCACCTCTACTTCCTCGTGGCAGTGTGCCCACAAATGCCCTCCACACACCAGGAGCTGTGACAGCAGCTTCTGATCAGACATCAGTAAACATTAACTGAGTACCTGCTACGGCCAAACCCGGCAGCGACTAGGGGTACAGCCGTGACCCAAATAAACACCGATCTTTTTAGTGTGTGTGGTCCAGACATTAGTATGCATGTAATTAATTGTGGTTTTCACAAGGGTCCTCCCTGTGACAGGAGGTCTGTGATTCATATTTTTCAGCTGAAGAAACAGGCTCCCTAGTAACATGCCCGAGGTTACAAAGCTCGTCAGCGAAAGCCTGGGATTCATTTTCACGCCTCCTGACTCTGAACACAGCAGCATCCCTGCCCGCCCCGCCGCCACCCCCCACCCCCAGTCATCCCCGCCTCCAGCTCCCTCCTCCATTCCTCGAGTTCGTGTTCTTTTTTTCTTTAATTAGCCTGCAGGATGCAGGCTGTGCTGTGGAGGTGGCAGCTCTGCAGGGCGCTCCAGGCGTGAGGCCACCACGTGGCAGCCGTTTTCTGCCTTTGGGTAGTGAGTGTTGTGCCCTAGCTCTCCAAGGCTTTCCTGGACTGCGGGTGCCTTGGGGCACTGCCCTCCTCACCTCCCTTTGGTTCCTTTCCAGCGAGTAGAGGATGAGGGCCAAGGCCTTTCACACTGCTCCTGGGCTGAGTGTGGCTAACAACAGAGGCCTGGCTAGCTGCCCTCTCTTTAGGGCATGTAGGGCACACCTGCATGCACAGGTGTGCCGGGCTGGCCACACTGTGGCGGACGTGACCTGGAGGCAAGTGGGAGCCCGACTAGCTCTGCTCTGGAGCTGTGAGCTCCAGCTGCCAGGTTCTGTCTTCTTCCCCTGGGAATGCTGCGGACCTGGAGTGTGAGCTACAGGCCCTTCCAGTAGTTCCTGCCCTGCTCCTGGATGGCATCTACTGGGCAGCTGGCTGTCGCCCATCTGGCATACCTGCCAGGCCTATGTAAGGAAGGGGCTGGGCTCCAGAATCCTGCTTGTGATGGGTCTGACTTACCCTTTATGGTTAAATACAGGGGAGGGAACCAATGGGTATGTAGCATCTACTAATTGTTAGGCATTGTGGAAAGTAGGTATTTTTTTGCATAATTATTTCATTTAATTTTTCACAGAAAAGATCAATTTCCTTTAAAAAAAATAAAATTAAATCTGGCTTCATTCCCACCTGCCTGCTGGTGGCATGTACCATTTAGTCAGTGGGGGAGGGGAGTCCTTCCCATCCCTTGGGATCATACAAGAAGCCAGGCTCACAGACTCTGTCAACCAGGCACAAGGCCCCTGTCAGGTCCTTCCAGCAGTCTCAGGCCCGGCAGAAGGTCAGCTTCTTCTGCTAAGCTCAAGTGGACCCAGTCTTGGCCTATCATGGAAAGCCCCACATGCTGTCTCCTCTCCCTGTCTCTGAGAAGCCCCCTCTCTCACTTAGTCTTTACAACAAACATAAGAGAAACATATTATGTTTGTCTTATAGACAAAGAAACTGACACACAGAGAGGCTGAGTCACTTGCCCAAGGTCACACAGCTCATACCAGTTGCAGCTGAGAAAGGAGCCCAGACCAGTTAAAGGTGACATAGATCATAGACTGGGAGGATCACAGGCTGGATATCAGCAGAACCCAGACTGTTTCACTGTTTATTTGTCCAGCAGCCTTGATTAAGTCAGTTTCCCCATCAGCAAAATATTTATTTCAAGGGTTCTTAGGGGATCAAATGAAATACTGCCTGTCAAACAGCTGAAACAACCACATCAAGCATTACATCACGATGGTATTTCCATTTAGAAGTGGTTTTGGGTGAAGACTTTTGGCGGCCTTCTGCCTCCATCCATGCCTGCTGTGTCTATCCTGGTCAGCTGACCTTTGCCCCTGGGCACACCCCAGGCTGAGCACAGGCCACCCTAAGAGCCTAGAGACCCCAACATCGCACTTGGCCTGCAGCCTCCTGTCCCAACGCTGACCGATGATGACAGAACATCCTGAAATTCACATCTCAGAAATGGCCTCTGGACTATTCCCACATGCCCTTCTCCAGATCCACTTTCCATCCTCTCCATCCTGTTCTGTGCAGCTAATATCAGAGATGTGAAATTAAAGTAGGGTGGGAGTGGGGAAGAAATATCTTGACTTCCGTTTCTTCCATCCCATCAAACTCCTATCAGTGCCTCCCATGGGTTAAACTCAATCAGAGACCTACTGGAAAGGAGCCCAGAGATGCAGTCAGCAAGGCTCGACTCCCTTTGGAAATGGTGCTGGGTGAGGTGTCCTTTGGAAATGGCACAAGAGGGAATGCCCACCTGTATGCAAATGTCTCAATTCCCTCTTCTTTGTGTTGGCTGATCTTGACCTGGCTGGGCTGAGATTTGATAAAGCTGATGGAGGGAGTAGGGGTGATAGATATATGCCTACAATTCATGAAGCCATTCAGTCAAAAATGTGTACACCATCTAACATGTGCAAGGGGCTGAGGATACCGAACAGAGTGAGCTCCTTGTTCCTGCCTCAGTAGCTCACTATGATTATGTAAAATATTACAATAGAATGCACAAATGCAGGATGCAGTGGGGCTCTGAGAGAACAAAGTGGGGAGGTAGCTATTCTAGTCAATGTGAAGTGACATTTACACTGGGCCAAGCATGAAGGGTGAATGCTCTAACAAAATAGGCCAAAGGTTTGCCAACGGGGCGAACAGCAGGTTCGAAGGAGCCAGGTATGATAGAACATGGGATGTTTAAGAAATGACAAGTTCCAGGTGGCTAGTAGATGGAGGACCTGCTGGAAATGGAGAGGAGGTAGGTCATGGTGCTGAGAGGAGTCGGATCGTATTGCTGAAGTCTCGTAAGCCAAGCTGAGACACCAAGATGGCACCCAGTGCCCTGTGGAAGTCGGTAGGAGGGCCCAAGAAACACAGCTTCCTGCTTTTGGGAGCTCCTGTGGGTAGCACCAGCAGAGCCTGTTCTAAGCGGGTGCTCGGGAGGGGACCAGCTGCAAGTCCCCGCCCTGTCCAGCCATTGGACCCTAGCGATGGTCATTCCACCTAGACTGTCGCGTTGCTCGCTTTGACCTCATCTTCCACTAGCCTTTTCATTTTTTAATTGCTGCAGGGTAACAAAGTAGCTGGGAGCATATCCAAGTGATGGAAGTGAATGACTATGCAAATAGAGCGAGACATTATAAACTCATCGAGCCCCGTGTACTTGCTGAGCCCCAAGAAAGCGCTAAGAATAAACAGCCTTAATTCTTCATTTCTTCCCGCTCCATCT
Source organism: Equus caballus (assembly GCF_041296265.1). Classification (NCBI taxonomy): domain Eukaryota; kingdom Metazoa; phylum Chordata; class Mammalia; order Perissodactyla; family Equidae; genus Equus; species Equus caballus. Next base: position 45,344,858 of record NC_091700.1, on the reverse strand, counting down.
TCTGATGGAAAATACGTTTCATTTAAATGATCTTTGGGTGAGCGAGGTGACAGGGCTGCTGGTGGGGAGAAGGAATTCTTTTAATTGGCAAAATGCTAATCGTTTTGGAAAATGAATTTTAATCTTCCCATCTAATACAGTGGATGTGTGAGTAATTGCTTTCCTTCACTAAACTGTTAATGCAACATTAGTGATTACACCAATTAAAACTAATGAACTCTCACAGCCTGATAAACCCCTCCGTCAGTCAGGGAATGCCTTCCTCCCATTGGCTGTGTTTAACTTTGCATTTGGAAGAGAGATCTTGAATTAACCTTTAGAATAATGCACAAAATTGGGTTTAGCAATGTTAGGCTTTATGGACCGGGTATAATTTTTTTCCCCATGCATTAGCGAGACCATTTCCATTGAGGGTGTAATTGAATTTAAAAACGCCTTCCTTAATTTGATCAGCCACACTCCCACGGTTGGTAATGGCTATCCCTCCAAATCCTGGCCTCCAGAGAGGAAACCTGCCCCTGGAAAAATCACGTGGCCCTTTCCCCAGCGTCTGCTCCCTGTGGTCAGCAAGCCCACTAAGAGGACTGCTCTGCCCTTCCACTTGCTCCCAGGGACAGCGCCATGCTAACGCACTTCAGCTGAAGGAGGGTTTGCACCCAGTTCCAAATGACAGGCGTTTGCTTTGAGTTTGCTCATGCCCTTATTTGTGAGAGTTAATTAACTGGAGTTTTCAGAGCTGAGTGAACGGGAGCGGCAGTGATGCTATCAATGCATTTCACACACAGGGAGGAAGAGCAGGTGGCGGGATTTCGGGGGGTAACATTTCAGGCCAGGTATTGGAGTATTGGGATAAAGTCAAGGGCTGAACCAAATTGGGAACCAGGTCTGCTAAGGAGAGAGAATCATTGTAACTGCTCCCAGGTCCCACCCTGTAGCGTTTAAAAATTCTCGCTGTTTCTGGGAAGGACAGTCAAGATTGAAGGCTGAGGGTTGCCTGTTCCATTTTCCTGGGACGCTCTGGCTCTCCACCTTTCTTCCTCAAAACCTAGTATGACTGTCAGAGAGTACACAAAACCCAGGAGGACTCTGGAATGCTTCCAAACAGTTGAGTAGTAAGTTAAGCTGAGATAGAAAACAACAATGGGGCTTTTATCATCTGGGATGAGAACATCTCCCTTAGAAAACACATCTCATGTCCTTTTCCCCCAGACTTAATTGTACCTGGTACACAGATGGATGAGATCTTCACGTGGACAGCGTGATAATGTCTATAATTTTCCTTAAAACACTTTGGTGGAGAAAAGGTGGTATAAATGTGTACATTTTTAACCTACACTCTAGGGGCTGTCAATTCCCTAATCAGGAATTCACACTCTGAGGTGATCACCTAACATTTTACTGGAAAGGCCACACTCCAGAGATAATGACCACAATGCCTCAATGAGTATCCATATTTCTGAGCCACACCAGATGCTGCTAATTAACAATTCTGCAGAGGTTTTCATTGGTGAAATTAGTAGTTTGTTAATCAGCATAACAGATGCTGGAAATGGACTCTCCTTGATGAACTTCGTGGTTTTCAAGTTACGAAGATGAGTTAAAATATTTCAGAGATATATTTCACTTTAGGGACGGGCCCGGAAGCTTATTCCCTAAATAGCCCTGTGTCTGGCCACTGAGTCAAGGACTTATGGTGGTCTGATGGCACCTCAGAGTATCAGGACCTCGCCTCTGATATATCACTGCATACATAGTGTCTATACTGGTGATCTAAATTATGCAAATTGAGCAAGGAGCCATTGGTTACCAAACACATAGAAACCTTGAGTCTTGGGCTATATATGCCATTAATTAATTAGAAAAAAGGGAAATGAGTATTACTGTAAAAAGAGGAAAATGAAAATTCCGGTGGAGAAAATTTTTTAAAACAAAAGCCCGTGGGTGAGAAACAATGACAGGGTTCCATACAGATGTCAACATGGGCAGCTGTCCTACGGTCTCAAAAGCCTCCTGACCAAGGTGGTCATCTTATAAATACAGTCCCTGGCTATGTGAGGGGCTGAGAAGAAACGTGTGAATGACATTGTAAAAACCAAAAATATGACTTAGTCTTCAAACTCCCACGACCCTTCTTTAGTTCCTAGATGCTAGCCGTTGGCTGCCCAGATTAGCTGATTTCTACATGAATAGTTTCCTTCCTGGTGAGCGCCTTCAGGATGGAGACTCATTGTTCACGTGTCCTCACCGCTAACACAGGGCTGCCATGCAATAGAGGCTCGACACAAATTTATAGCAATAGTTGCATTAGTGACAGCTTCGTATATGAGAATCATGCTGGTTCTTGTCCTTTGTATAGTCCAGGTGTGTCAGCCGTGGTCCCAACTGGTGTTGTCTGTTTGAGACCATCCGCCCCTGTAAGATGGGGATGCTGCCTTCTTCCCTAACCTGAGAAGTCAAGCAGCAGTTAAGATCAGTCGATACAATTCTCTGCTTAATTCAACCCATATTGAAAACCACTAGTCCATGGCCTTCTCTCCTCAACTGGGTTGGAAGTCATTGAGGGCAAGAGCTGTGTTTAGTTAGTCCACTGCCTAGTCCAGTGATGGGCAAAGCCAGCACTTTGCAGTGTCCGGCATCTAGTCGACTCTCAATAAGTATTTGTTGCTTGAATGAATGAATGAACGAATGATTCATAAATGGAAACCCTGTTCTTAACCACATCCATGGAAATGATGTTTGTCTTCATTGGGACAACCCTTCCTCTACCTTTCCTTCTCAGCTGCTATAGAAATATGTAGGGTGTGTGTGTGTGTGTGTGTGTGTCTATGTAAGTCCATAGCTGTGAGCGCATCAGGCAGGTCTCCTGGCAGCTCCTCACCCAGCACTTGACACAGAGACACAGAATGGGACACAGAAATGCACTGGGCTATGACCAGGAGGAGGGCACTGACGTGGAGTGCTTAGCTGCCATAGTGAGAAGTAAAACAAAAGCTTTGATGCAGAAATTTCTCATGCCAAAGACATACTTTCTTAGCTTTTACTTTTTACCAGATTAGTCAAGCCTCAGGCATTTCCTTTATCAATAGCAGGTTGCTTCTTACAAGTCGTTTGGGAAGGACAATCTGCTGGATCAACCCAGGAAATCTGTCTACCTCCTAGACCGATCTAGACCCACTTTACCCTCCCCTGCCTCAGCAGGACCATTGACCTAACGAAAGGTTGGATGCACCCATGCATCCTTAGCCATTTTCTGCTAACAATCATTGGGAAGTAACTTCAATCCAATCCAAAGATTATTGACCCTCCTCCAACTATACCCCTCCCCAAGGGATGAGGCGCTAATGGGTTGTACCCACCCAGAATTCCTGAATCGGCCCTTCTAGACCACTCTTCAGATATCTAGGATCCTAGAATTCCCTACCCAATGGCTCTGAGTCAGCTTCCGGCAGGCCGTGCTATTTCTAGGATCCATCATCCAGAAGGCGGACCATTTGATGCAAGATGTGGCCAATGCCTGGCTATTTTGGGGAGATGTGATGAGCAGAACTTGGATGTGTGGGCTGGGGTGTCCACTTGCCTTTGCATGAGACTCATTACAGTGCAGGATTAAGCCTCATCAGGAAGAAAGTCATTGGTTGAGGGGTGTGTGGCCTTTCAGATTATTATGAGGGGGTAATTATTAAGGTAGGAGGGTAGAACGTATTTTAAGAGTCTCTTACCTTGATCTTTACTTTTAAGTATTTAGACGTACACATTTGCCTCGAGCCCTGCAAATGTTAGGGGCAGGCCTGCAGTCAAACCACACAGTCAGAGGAATGCTGCTCCATCTTCATTTATTCCTTGGCTCTCCCCTTCATCTGTGAGGTTTTGAGCATGCCAATGAGTTTTATGAATCTTGTAGATGAAAGACTTCTTCTCAAAAGTAACTTTTTATGAAGTCAGACTTTTATATCTGCAACTGGCAAGTGAAACCCGGTGCCTGTGTGAGCAGTTTAAAGGTTAAAATTTAATTAATTGAAGCTCTGTTAACTATGAGCATCTCTGTAGGATGACTTCAGCACCACGGGAGTGCCTCAAGGGAGGTGTGCTTAGCATGCTGGGAGCACAATGTCAGCCAGACTGGACAATCTCAGGTTGCAGGCAACAGCGTTGCTCATGTATCAGGGGTCACTATGTTGGGAGTCAGTGCCCAAAACCTTAGAGAGGGGGTGGGTTGCTAAAAACGGTTACTATGGGAACGCAAACTTCAGAAGCAGCTGTGTTAGCAGGCGATGAGTGGGCAGAGCTGTGTCCTGGGTGGTCTGAGATATTCTGATGGCCAGGCTGCCCCAAGCCACATGCCATTTTTGTTCCTCTGGTTCTTCAAGGACATTATGACCAGAAACTTCACAAATTCCTCTCTCTGCCAGAACTCTCCATGCTCACCGTCCCCTACTCCCAGAGCACCCTTCGGTCTGGCCAAATTGTATTCCTCCTTCAGAGGTTCCTTATTCTGCTAGGTCAGGTGTGTTCCTTTATAACATGCAACATACTTACTCAATGTCCAGTTTTCCTGCTGGACTGTGATGTGAGCTCCAGGTGGGTGAGAATTGCATCTGATACCTGCTGTATTGGCAGTGCTGGTAGTGCTTGGAACATGGTGGGTACCCAATACATATTTGTGGAGAGGGTGAAGGAATGACTCCTCCCCACTGACCTATCACTCCAACACGATCCTTGTACTTGCCACTCTCTGCCTGCCACCACCCTAAGGCAAGTCACCCTCATTGCCCATTGGGGCTGATGCGATAGCCTCCTAACTAGTTGTAGTGGGTTGAAAGGTGGTCCCACAAGATATGTCTGCTTCTTAACCCCTAGAACCTGTAAATGCGACTTTATTTGAGAAAAAGGTCTTTACAGATGTAAATAAGTTAAGGATCTCAAGAAGACATCATCCTGGATTATCCAGATAGGCCCTAAATCCAATGACAAGTGTTCTTAGAGGAAACAGAAAGAGGAGAAGACGCAGATACAGCAGAGAAGGCCATGCAGCCATAGAGGTAGAGATTGGAATGATGTGGCCGCAAGCTAAGGAACGCCTGGAGCCACCAGAACCGGAAGAAGGATCCTCCCCTAGAGCCTTCAGAGGGGGCGTGGCCCTGCCGACACTTTGATTTCGGAATTTTGGATTCCAGAACTGTGTGAGAATAAACTTCTGTGATTTTGAGGCACCAAGTTTGTGGTATTTGTATGGCAGCCCTAGGAAACGAATATGTGAGTCTTCTTGCATCCATTCTTGCCTTCATACAGACTTAAATATTTTAACAGTTTTCCATCAGTCTCAGAAGGAAGCCCAAACTCCCTGCCATGGCCATCCAAGAACCAACACGCTCTGGCCTCGTCCTTTCTTGGTCTCCTCCCTCCCTGCTCACTCTGCTCTAAGCACATTGGCTTCTTGCTGTTCTTTGAGCATGCTGTCTATACCTGCCACGGGGCCTTTGCGTGGTCTATTCCCTCTGCTTAGCACACCACCAGACATCCATGTGGCTCACTCTCACGCTTCATTCACGTCTCTGCTCTACAGTGAGCTTTGCTCTGAGGCTCTCCTTCACTTTCCTATTTTAAAAAACCTCTCAATCTCCTTTCCCTGCTTTGTCTTACTTCATAGCATTTATCAATACTATAGGATTATAATATATATTACAGCATATAGAGAGTGTAGGTCATATATTTATCTGTGTATTGTCTGTCTTCCCTGCTTTTTCTTGGGAGTAGGAACTTGATTATGTTCACTGCTGTATCTCTAGAACATTATCTGGTACCTAAAATAGCTCAATACCTTTTTTTTTTTTAAGAATGGATAAATTCCTTTGGGTCTTAAACTTTTCCGTCCTAGAGGGCCCGAGAAAAGTGTGCATGTCACCGGAATGTTGATGTGACTTCCTCCATTCCCACCCCCTTACCCCGGGTCTTCCCATCGGGATTTTGGGCAACTGTGACCTGGTGGACTTCCCACAGCCTATGGCTGCTGAGACATGGAACTTCCGGTGTCTGTGAGGAATGTGGGAGGTCCTCGAGAGCAGCATTCACTCGTGTCTCTGATCCTGGGTGTATCTCTGAACCGCTTATTTGCAAGTTGAGAGTGAAATGAAGCAGAAGCAATTCTGAGCTCACTCGGACCAGACTTTAAAACTGGACCCGTGCTCAGGGTCAGGCCTGGCTTACTGTGTACAAGATTAGGGCTGCCCCACCCTGGCTGCCTGTCTGTCTCCAAATCTCACACCACTGAAGAATTCATGCCTGCACACTTGCCATCCTCCAAGTCTTCTAGGCGAAAGACACAAGGCTGTGAGAAGAGTAGGGCTTCCCTCTGCCTGCCTGGGACCTCGGTTCGGAGTTCTGGATTCCTACCTGAGGAATTGCCTCTCGCCTGGATGACTGAGACTGAGAACGGCCTCACTGTCAGGAAATGCCACGTCTACACACACGCATGGATGTAACCCATCGTCCTTCAACTCAATACCCATGTGCTAATACCGGAGATGCACAAATCTAGAGCAGAGAACTAGGTCATTTCACACAAAAGACCATCTTCCAACAGCCGACTTAATTCCCAAATAATCTTTAGCAAATTAGGCCTTCCTATGAGCCTGTCCCTAAAATAGGAAGTGTGTCATTTAACCAAGAGTAGACAGTGGTGCAGAGGAGATAGAAAATATTTCTGAAGTCAGACCCACTTGGGTACAAATCCTGGCTTTGCTACTAAAAGCTGTGAGATCATGAACTCATTAATTAACCTCTCTATGCTTCATTTTCTACATCTATAAAATGGGAATTGTAATATCTCATAGGGCTGAAGTGAGGATTGAAGGAGACACGAAGCACATTGTATCATACCCTGGTGGCAGGGTCTGACTGGCATTGCACAGACAGTGCCTTCCCTTAAGCTGAGCTCTCTCTGCATAGGAACCACCTCCACTTTCTTTATCTTTAAAATGTGTTTCCTGAGAGAAGGCTGCCCTGTGCATATTTCTGCTTCCCAGAGCCTCAGACCCACATTGCCCATAACTCACTTGGCATATGGCTATTAATCCATAGTTGACAAATGAAAATTTGATAATGGCAATAATATTCATGTTGACTTGAACCATCATTATAAATAACATCTAAGCAGCCCTGCTATGTGGAAGAGTCCCTGAAAAAACAGAGGCATGGCCATCCCAGGGTAGCTTAAGTGAAACAGATCAATGATACCAAACTTTGGCAAGGATGTGGAACAATTGAAAGCTTAGACACTGCTAATGGGAGGAGTGTAAATTGGTACAACCACTTTGGGAAATGTTTTGGCAGTATCTACTAAAGCCAAATATATGCCAGCTCTATATACGGAACTCAGCAGTTCCACTCCAGGGCATAAACCTGCTGGGAAACAATTCTCCATTGGTCTCTTGCATTTCTGCACATCTTGCAAACAAGGCACTGAATGTCCTTTGTTCCAGACTGTCTTTTCAAGGATGTTTGTATAGTAAACAGTCTTAAAATATAGTCTCCTTCTGGAGGTAAGGGAAGATTTTTATCTCCCTCCAGAGCTAAGGGTAGGCACGCTTACTGTCCATTACAAAAGATTTGAGTTCCTAAGCTTTTGTAATGCAAACTACTGTGTGTGTAGGCATCATTTGGCCCTCTCTGAATTACCCTGTGGGAATTGGGTCTCAAGGAACTGGTGCAAAAATGCAAATACTCTGGCTGTTGCTATTGCTGTGGGTATGAAACTGCTCTTCATCTCTGACCTGGGAGTCTCGTGTCTTCCACTGGCTTCCAGGAAACGGGTCAGGCTACTTTGCAAGCCTGCAAGAAGAGTAAAATCTCAGACCCTTTATAGTAATGTTCCACACCTGGCAGAAATGGGTGTTATGTGATCAAAAGACACATACATGAAAACATATAATTCATAATAGCCCCAAATTAAAAAAACCATGTCAATCTCCTTTAAATGGATACATTGTGGTAAATTCAGACAATGGAATGCTACACAGCTATAAGAAGAGAATGAACTATGCTACACACAGCAACATGGACAAATTTCAAAAATATGTTGAATAAAGAAAAGCTAGACACAGGAGAGTACATAATAATTCTATTTGTATGAAGCTCAAAAACATGCAAAACTGGTCTATGGTGACAGAGGCTTGAACAGCGATTATTGTCGTGTGCGGGAAGGGACATGAGAGAGGCTCTGGGGAGCTCAAGATATCCTAACTCTTGAACTAGGTGGTTGTTCTATGGATGGAGGTATATGTAACAATCCATCGAGATATATGCTAAAGATTTCTATACTTCACCGCCTGCTATACATGAAACAACAACAAAACGAAGAAGAAAAGAGAGGGGAATGGGGATATGCGGCCATTGTCTCCAGGTCACTGTTAAATGGGCATTGTCGACTGAAATGAAGAGTCTAGGTGACGTACGAAGCAGGTTATTCAATCATCAGTGAGAGGAGTTTGAACCCCAGGAAAACAGTTCAACAGAGCGCTCTGATGGAATTGCTCTGAGGTGTGTGGACATAAGTGCAGCTTATGTCTCTTTCACAAATCAGTGTATGTGCAGGCAAGAGGAAAAGAAAAAAACCTTACAACTAGGTCTCATATACGCCAAAAAAATAGGGATGGAGAACATCTAGACTTTTCTCTAGACTATCCATTGATGGTAACATAAACAAGAATTCCTTGGCGATACATCAAACAAGTTCAGAGATGCTGACGTTATCTGTGTGTGGAGGGAGGCAAGGACCAGGTTCATTAATTATTCCCTCAATCTCTAAGAAACGCAGCTGAGAAAAGTGAGAGCGAGGTCCCCCTTTGTCTCTTCCTGCTGTGGATCTGTCCAGTGGCGTCTTCAGTCATGAGGTGTGGGGTTGCAAGGTCACTGTGACACAGCTTGAAGATGGCCCGCATGGCTGCTTCCCAGGGCAGCAGGGATTTTATTGCACTGACTCACGCCTGCTGCAGTTTGCTTGCTAGTTTTGCCTGTTAGACCAGGGAGAGGGGTCCCCAAAATCCATCCATAACTTATTGTAGGGGCTTAAGGAAGAACCCTAGAAAGCCTTTTCTTTCATTTTCCCTCATGCTCATTTGAGCCATCTGTTGATCAGGCTGCCCTGTGATGCTAACAGCTAAGGGGAATGGAGGTTGAGGATGAGAGTCACAGAAGGGGCAAGCCCTGCATATCCAGGGAGAGCAAGAGTCCTGTGGGCTTAGAAGCAGGGGTCATGGCTGACCCTCCCGGGATGACGCAGGGCCTGGAAAGCTGGAGGAAAGTCAGTGATGCCTGGCATGGTGCAGGCCTGGCGCTTTGGTCCTAGGGCTCCTCTGAGACTAGATTAGGGGCTAAGGACTGAAGTTAGTACCACAGCATGTCAAGTGGTTAGAGGAGGCCAACCCCTGGCTTAGGGCGAGTGCCTGGCTGAATAAATGGCTCCTTCTCTCTCTGCCGCAAGACTCTCCTCACCCCAACTCGAGGGACAGCAGAGCCAGGAAAAGCTGCTGACAGCCCCAAGTAAATCCCCATACGCGGGCTGGGGCAGGTGTTTTATTGACTGGAAAGCTTGCCCAGTAGCTGGGTACATATTTAATAAAAATCTTGGGCTTGGAGGGAAGACACAGGAAGGCTGAAGGGCGAATTGCTGCCCCCTGGGCTTGGGAGGTCAGCAGTCTGGCCAGTCCCTAATAACTCAGTCATCCAATATTCATCTTCGAGTTATTACAGTCACCGTGTGTCTCTAAGGATCATGCTTATTAGTGTCCGCTAAGATAATTAGCCCAGCACATTTCAAGGCAATTGAAACTGTCCCAGTAAGTGCATTTCTTTCCAGAATTCACCATGGCTACATTCCAACATTGGTCCTCTTTTGTTCACATTTCCCCCATTGGAGGATGCTTGTTTTCTACAAGTGTCCCAAACTCTCCAACTGGTCCAAGGGGAAGGAGATGAAGTCCCCAGGCTCCAACTCCGCCACCTGCAGGCTAGGATTGCTGCAGCCTGCACGACGCCTGCAGCCTGGGTCACCCCTAGGCTAACTGGGGGCTGTGCTTGCTTCCTCGCTCTCCTCTATTCCCCATGCTCTCGGGGGATGTTGTGGAAGGGAAGGCACATGTAAAGCCTCGACGGATCCAAAGCACTGATTTTAACCCTGCACTTCTATAATCTCCCATTATGTCCCTTGCAGTCTCACAAGCAGCAAAACTCTCCTTCTACTGCTGCACCGAGAGCGGGCTAGACAGAAGAGCCCAAACACTGCAGTGTGCGCATGAGTCACCTGGACATCATGCGAAAATGCAGACTGGTTCAGCAGGCCTGGGCTGGGGCCGAGATTCTGCATTCCTAATCAGCTCCCAGGACGCCAGAGCGGCTGGTTACAGACCACACTTTGAGTAGCAAAGGGCTAGACTGGATCTTCCTTGCCCACTTACGTCCTGCTGGGCATCCCTTTTGGAATCAGATAATGGTTCTTAATGACCTTGGCATTCCTCCTCACTTCCTGATTCTTTAACAACCTCCAAGACTTGCAAGGTTTCACCGTAACTTCACAATGGAGCTTATAGGGCTGCCCAATTCCACAAGATAACAACTTGATTTGTCAGTCGTATGGGGTCCCCACACCCGAGCAGAGCTTGGTAACACAGAGTGACTTCCCAGGAGGGGCACCAGGGGCAAATATAGCTCTGAGGGAATTTTTAAGCACAGAATGGGAAGTTGGTTTATCTTCTTTCTTTTCACAGTGTTTAAATTCATTTTTTAGGAGAGTGCTTAGTTTCAATTAATAAATTCTCCACTTTTTATGGCTGCCCATAATTTCTTACTATTTAGTTTAATTCAGTTCTCATGTTCAGAATTTAGAAGCAGCTCCCTCCTCTTATTTTTAAGTAGTAACACATAAACAAATATCACCCACTTCAGCAGCATTCATTGATTTCCACGCTATTCTCCTGTTAACATAATGAATTCATTCACTCACTGATTCATTAAACAAACCTACATTGGGCAGTTACTATGTGCTGTGGGAGGTGCTGGGGATAAAATGGTGAACAGGGCAAACGTGGTCCCTGTCTTCATGGAGCCGTCTTTTCTAGTAGGGAGAGCAAGCTTTCAGGGGTCAGGGAGGGATTTGCAGGAGGATGGTTGGGATGGGACCTTGTCCAGTGTCTTGCAGAGGCCTGAGTGCAAACTGCTGTGTCCTTTCTGCTTTCTCCTCTCCTAATGTTGAACCCAGAGGGAGGGGAAGGAAGGTAAGAAGGAGGAGAAGGTGCCTTGGATGGGAGGCGAGGAAAGAGCTAGAATCCACTCGAAGGGTCTGATTTCTGGATAAATTACCGTAGAGGAAAGAGATTTTGGAAGGACTTTTTCCTTCTCCCCATCCGTTCCCCCATTCCATCGCTGCCAAAAAATTTTCCCATGAATCTAATATTGGAGAAGATTTTGGAAGGAAGACAGGGTGACAATGGCACTAAAGCCTTCCTCCATGAAACACTGGAATGAACGTCCTCGATCCTAGCCCAACTTATGTACCAGCCTCATGTCAAGGGGCTAAAATGAACTGAAGTCTCTTCAGTTTCTCCCCATCACTAGAACTCGGCATTTCCATAGCGTTTGACCTTGGCCACGCACTGAACAGTCATTCCCTGGCTAATCTTCACTGATCTTTGCGGCTAGGCCTCAGGAGGAAACTTAAATGTCCTTGTGTTGGTTAAGAAAGGGAACTGAGGCAGAGAGTCGACCCCAACCCAGTGTGTGATGGGGAGGGAGCAGGTGCATATGGCAATGAAGACTCAGGGAGAAGCGCGATGGGGTCCCAGTTCTTCTACTCCTTACAAAACCAAGACCAACTCTTTCCACTTTTCCAGGCCTTAGCTTCCATGACTGTAAGATGAGAATGATGACACCAGCCCCTCTCCTAGAGGACATGAGGAAGATGTTAAAATGTGCTTTAAACGGTGAAATCCGTTCAGGAGAAAGTATTACATGGATGCAAATCATGGAAGGGCATGCTCCAAACACATAATTGTGCTGGCCAATACCTGCTGAAGGTGCATGCCAAGTATATTTCACGCATCATCTCATTTAATCCTCCTCCGGGCTCCATGTGGCAGAGACCATTATCACCAGCAGTTTGCATACCGGAAACTAGAGCAGAGAAAGGATAGGGTCTTTCCCCAGACTTCAGGGTTAGCAGTAGTGGAGTGGGGTTTTGATCCCCAGGAGTCTGGCTTCAGAGCACTGAACTGAGCCCCCCAGGCCTTCGTGCCCCCTCTCTGTGAGTGAGCCCAAGTTCATTTATCCGCCTGTCGCTTATCTGCAGCTCATATTTCATTTCATTCCAAGCTGACTTTTTCCTGCCATCCAGTTCAGCTCATTAGTCGGCAAGGGAGCACAGGGACTTAGAACTAATCCTAATATTAAGTAAAGAGCAAAGCATAATTAGGAAGATAAATCTTGTGGGGAAAAAATGGATGTAGCGTATTCCAAAGTCAAGCATGGGTGACTTTTCCCATCTTCTAGATGATCTACACCACTGTTCTCTTTTTCTAGCACAGACAGCTATGGGTTGATGGTGGATTTTTTTTAAACATTTTTTTTTTTCTGATTAGAAGGGAATATATTCTCATCACAAAAATTTTAGAAAATTCTGCATGGTATAAAGAAAAGAATAAACTCAGAATGCCACCACTCTGACAAGTACCAAGATTACCGTTTTGTTGTGTACTTTTTTCAATGCCTTTTAAACATAAATAACCTGAATATCATATGTATAGTCTTGTGAGCTATTTTTTCCACTTAATAGCCTATAGAACAATACACGTCAAAAAAATGTTGACTAACACCATCGTTTTTATTGGCTCCATTGGCCTTGGAGGACTCCTAGAGAGCTCATAGGGATGTGGCATAAGTGGTTTCATTCAGATCTGGCTAAGAGGGAAACAATTGCTGCATACATCCAATCATTTATTTGCTCATTCATCCAGCAAACTTGCCAGGTATTGGGGATAAAAAGAAAAATAAGATTCCCTCCGACTCTCAAAGAATTCACTGTCTTGTCTCAGACCCTGCATCCATTTCTTTTTCTGGCCCAATCTCACTGTCCTCTGTTTCTTCCTCCTCCGTTGTCCACAGGGTCCGAGAAGTAGCTTTGTCGTTGGAAGCAGTCAGGCCTTATTCGCTGACCCGCCCCCACTTCCAATCTCTTCCCTTTTTTGCCTCTGGGTTTAACAGTAGCATAAAACTAATTTATAGCTCTTGCCAGGAAGAGGACAAATTTTCATCTCAGCCCGTCATGCGAAAAGCACTAGTACAAATGAATAATTGTTGACCCATGCTACCTATTAGAAATTGTGCTGGAGTCACCTCGTTTGTTGTTTTAACACAAGAAATTAAGGATCCTGGCGAGGGTTTCCACGAGGACTGAATTGGTAATGAGATAGAACCTTGTCTTTGTGGGTGACCTCTCCTGGTGCCATGTTCACAGTGGGGAGGGAGAGGGGGCCTTCCTTCCACAACCGTCCCATGAGAAGGGCAGAGTCTGCCTGTGTTCACTTTTGATTGTAGGTTCAGACCTATTTTCCCCCAGGGTCCTTATCAATCAACACACGCCTGTAGAGCAACTAGAATACGCTGGACACAAAGTGACATGTTGAGGGGGACATGGCCATAGACATTGCTATTTTGGCCATCAGAGAGCTCACCAGCTCCTGCCATATGTGGAGCCATATGTTTCTGCAATACAAGAGTACACGGAGTGACGCAGGCTGCATTCTCTCCACTACCAAATGGCTTGAGTTGTAGGAAAAGGCTTGTGTAGTGGGTGACCCTTGAAATGGGCCAGAAACAATGGATGAGAGCTGGGTGGTGGAGAGATGAGAGGAGAGCACTCCTGGAGGATGGGGAACAGCTAGAGCTTGGCAAGGAGCTAGTCTTTTCACGGCCTTGTGTGGCCTCAGCAGAACAAGGAGAAGTAAGGCTGGGCACAAAAGATACAACCAGCTAACTGAGAGCTTTGAAAGCAAGATGGGGGTGGGAGAGGTGAGAGGGGGTTTCACAACACCTTTGATTGGTTCCATATACTGGATATATGACCATGCTACAAAGGCTCTATTGAATATGACATGTCTTCTAATATTAGTGACTAAAAATTACAACAGAAATGTGTGTGTATAGAGCCTTTCACACAGCAAAGGCTCCACAGATATTTAATAGCATGTTATGTTATTCACTCTTATGCCATCTCTCCAGTCACGAATTATTACCTCAAGCCATCACTAGCATTTTTTAAAGTGTTTTTATATCTAGTGTCTCATGCAATCTCGAATATAGGTAGGTCAGGTTCATTTGTCACCAGTCAATAACTTTTGCTGACTGATATTCCCTATATTCTAAGCATTAGTCTAGGCCAGCTGATGAGGATACTAAGGGCAGTGAGGCTGAATTTTGACGGAGAGACTGCCTGTCCATGCTGACTCTGGAAGACGTAGGTAGCAGGATGGGAAAATGCTCTTCATAAAGATTTGGATATTACACAAAAGAATCAACCAGAAAATTAGTACAAAGAGTAAGAAAATTCAATAAGGTGGAAGGGTGACAGTTTCTCCCAGAGTCCAGTTCATTCCAACCACTGGGCCTTGACCTCATGATGGGAGTGGTGAAGTTATAGAGCGAGGTGGGTAAGCCAGGCAAGCAACTATTAAGTTAATCCTTCTTTTGGATCTTGGAGTATGGTTCCTGGGAAGAAAGGAGAGTGGAAAAGCTTCTGGATTATTAGAATAATTCTCAGTAAAGATATTCATATACTAGATGGGGGAACCACATTTTCTATCACTAGAGCCACAGTTCATGTCTTGGAATAGGCAGTGGGGATGCTCTGGGATAACGCAATATTCTAAAACAGAGATCAGAGCCCTTGGTGAGCATCATGAAAGTGCCCAGATAGCTCCAGTTCTGCATTCAGCATGTTGCCATCCCAAATTAATATGCATTAGGCAAGCTAAAGAAAGTGGAACAAGGAGTTCTGGATTGAAGCAGCCATGGACCATAAAAGCTGCTCAGTATGGTGTAGCCACAAGTGACTTAATCTTCTAAGTAGTTAGAAAGTGAGGGCTGCACTTTATATAACTCTGTCTTGCTCAGGTCACCGGTGGGTATAGAGCAGGTGATCAAGCAGTATCTGTTGATATGCCTGAGGGTATGGATTTAGTTTTAGTCATTCATCAAACTTTATCAACCATCTTCCACGTGCCAGGAACTGTGATAGATCCTGATGATAAAATGACAAATAAATGCTAATGTCTGCCCCCTAAAGAAAGCACAGTCTGATAGAGGGACAGGCTGGAAAACAGACAACTACAACATAGGTGTAGTCAGTGCTATGGTACAAACAAGCCCAAGGTGTTGTGGGAGCAGAGGAGAAACAATGAGAGAAATCTGGCCAGAGAAAGTCTCATGGAGGAGGTTAAAGCTGAGCTGAGCCTTGAGGGACAAATGGGGACTATTTTATCAAAAGGTTGTGGGGGAAAAGGAAAGGACATTCAGGTAGACAGAAAACAAGGACATGTGCAACAAAGTTGAAGGCTACAAATAGTTCAGCAATCCTGAGAGGTCAAAGTGGTAAAGGTCAAAGAGGGCAGGAATGATGAGAAATGACACAGAAGAGGCCACTGAGCTATGTATGCCCTGCTAAGGAGTTTAGGTCTTGTCATGAAGGCTTTGGTGGGTCACTAAAGGATTTTAAGGGGCATCATGAAGAGGTTGATACAAATTTCTAATTCAAAAATCACCAGGTAGGTGTAGTGGGATGTGACAAGGGATATACGCTTAGTAGCAGTTACAAAATACATATTTTTATTTAATTGCATACAATCCCCTTGTAGAGATGCATATAGTCAGATGCTGAAAACAGATTTATACCTAAAAAGTAAATTGTGGTTGGAACTTCTACAAATAGAATGGTTTTACAAATTGCATTTCAAAAAGTAGAATCACTTTATATTTATTTAGATAAGTTTATTATTACTGTTATTATTATTAATATTGCTATAAATATAAATTATTTTAATAAAAATAAATCTAGTTTTAAAAAGCAAAGACTCCTTTTACATTGCAAATACTCTCTCTTAAGCTGTAAAGTTGTACATTCGAGTTTTGGGCCCAATATCAGGTATTTTTTAGATTATGTTTCATTTTGAACTAATTTTAGACTTAGAGAAAAGTTGCAGGGAATGACATCAGTCACTCATGGCGGAATGAGTAATTTCTTGTGTTTCTCCCCTCTAAGTTACAATTAAATGGACATTCATCAACCAACAGAGGATTCCCTACACAGCACAACAGGATGCCTGAAAGATCCACACAGCCATACATCCGAAGGTGGGTAGACTGGATCTCCAGGAAGCAGTGGAACTAGGTGAGTGG
This sequence comes from Equus caballus, assembly GCF_041296265.1. Classification (NCBI taxonomy): domain Eukaryota; kingdom Metazoa; phylum Chordata; class Mammalia; order Perissodactyla; family Equidae; genus Equus; species Equus caballus. The sequence continues at coordinate 45,328,421 of NC_091700.1, read as the reverse complement.
ACCCCTCCTCCTCCTGGGTGGCAGTAATCCAGGTCACAGATCCTCACACCAGCTGGCATGACTATAAGAGGAGACAGGGGCAGCCTGGCTTGAGCACAAATGATTTTGGAGTGGTAGCCTGGCCTGTGGGAGTGCCCACCATGCCAAAGTGGCCCCGCCTGTGGTAATGCTCCCCACTGAGTGACAGTGGCTCAGCCCTCATGAAGGAACCCCACCCACCAAGCACAGAAGCTCAGCCAAACCCCCCCACAAGTGCAGCAGCCCCACCCACAAGACAGCCACTCACTGCCGAGCATGGAGGCCCCACCTACATGTGCATGTGTGAACTGCAGAGTGGCTCTGGTCAGCTCGCCCAAATGAAGAGCAACTCTACCAGCAAAAATTCCAGCAGATGGGGCAGAATCAGAAAACACAGCTCCTGCCCCCCACCCCCAGTGGTGGCAGGTGGAATCTGCCACCTGATACTACCACAAATGTGGTGGCAAAGGATAAATTCATCAAACACCATGAAGAACTGTAGTAACACTTCAGAGCAGAAGGAAAATGACAAGACTCCAGAAACCGATCCTGAAATCATGGAAATTTACAATCTATTTGACAGAGAATTCAAAGTAGTTGTCATAAAGTAACTCAACAAGTTACAAGAAAACTCAGAAAGACAGTTCAATGAGCTCAGGAATAAAATTAATAGGCAGAAGGAATAATTCACCAAAGAGATAGAAGTCCTTAAAAAATACCAAACAGAAATTCTGGATATGAAGAACACAATTAATGAGATAAAAAATAATCTAGAAACCATAAAAAATAGAGCTGATCTTATGGAGGAGAGAATAAGTGACCTAGAAGACAGAAATCTAGAAATGCTTCAGGTGACAGAGAGAGAACTAAGATTTAAAAAAAAAAAAACAGAAGAAATTCTTCGAGAAATGTGCAACTTAATTAGGAAAAGCAACATAAATATTACAGTTATTACAGAGGGAGAAGGGAGGGAGAAAGGAGCAGAGAGCTTGTTCTAAGACAGACTAGCTGAGAACTTCCCAAACCTGGGGAAGGAACTGGAACTACAAGTACATGAAGCCAATAGAACTCCTAATTACATCAATGCAAAGAGACCTTCTCCAAGGCATATAATTAAAACTGTCAAAAGTCAACGACAAAGAAAAAATACTAAGGGCAGCAAGGTAGAAGTAAATAACCTACAAAGGAACCCCTATCAGGCTTTCAGTGGATTTCTCAGCCAGAAAACTTACAGGCTAGGAGAGAATGGAATGATATATCCAGAATACTGAAAGACAAAAACTTCCAGCCAAGAATACTCTACTCAGCAAAACGATCCTTCAGATATGATGGATAAATAAAAGCTTTCCCAGACAAACAAAAGCTGAGGGAGTTCATTGCCACTAGACTTGCCTTACAAGAAATGTTGAAAGTACCTCTGCCATCTGAAACTAAAAAGCAAAGATTTACAAAACCTTGAGCAAGGAGATAAATAGAATCAGAAAATTGAAGCTCTATATCAGAAAAGGTTAGTAAACACTTAATTATAACATAAAAGATAAAGGGAAGGAAAGCATCAAAATTAAATATAAACACTTCAGTTGAGTCACAAACTCACAACACAAAAAAAGAATAATTTGTGACAACAATAACTCAGAAGGGGATGGGGAAAGTGATGGAACCTGTTTAGGCTAATGAAGATAAGAGGCTCTTAGAAAATGGACTATCTCATCTATAAGATCTTTTATACAAACCTCATGGTAACTATTAAAGAAAAAATCAGAGAAGAGCTACAAATCATATATAAAGAGAAAACCATCACACAAAACCACCAAACTGAAACGCTGGTCAGAAATACAAGGGAAAAGAAACAAGGGAAAGATAAAACAACTGGAAAAACAAGAGATAAAATGGCAGTATTAAGCCCTCACATATCAATAATCACTGTAAATGTAAATGGATTGAATTCTCCAATCAAAGGACACAGAGTGGCTGGACGGCTTAAAAAAGAAAAAGACCCAATAATATGCTGCCTCCAGGAAACACATCTCAGCTCTAAAGACAAACATGGGCTCAGAGTGAAGGGATGGAAGACAATACTCCAAGCAAACGACAAACAAAAGAAAGCAGGTGTTGCCATATTTATACCAGACAAAGCAGACTTCAAGATGAAAAAGACAATGAGAGGCAAAGAGGGGCAGTATAAAATGATAAAAGAGACATTCCATCAAGTGGACATAACATTTATTAATATATATGCACCTAACACAGGAGCACCAAAGTATATAAAGCAACTATTAACAGATCTAAACGGAGAAATTGACAGCCATGCAATAATAGTAGGGGACCTCAACACCCCACTTACATCAATGGATAGATCATCCAGACAGAAAGCCAACAAAGAAATAGTGGCCTGAAATGAAATGCTAGACTGGATGGACTTAATAGCTATCTCTAGAACATTCCACCCCAAAACAGCAGAATACACATTCTTTTCAAGTGCACATGGAACATTCTCAAGGATAGACCATCTATTGGGAAACAAAGCAAGTCTTAATAAATTCAAGAAGATTGAAATCATATCAAGCATATTTTCTGATCACAATTCCATGAAACTAGAAATCAACTACCAGAAAAAAGCTGGGAAAGTCACAAATATGTGGAGACTAAACACCATGCTACTGAATAACCATTGGATCAATGAAGAAATCAAAGGAGAGATCAAAAAAATAGATGGAGACAAATGAAAATGAAAACACAACATACCAACTCTAATATGAGGCAGCAAAAGCAGTACTAAGAGGGAAATTTATAACAATACAAGCCAACCTCTACAAACAAGAAAAATCTCAAATAAGCACTCTTAAACTACATCTAACAGAACTAGAAAAAGACAAACAAACAAAGCCCAAAGTCAGTAGAATGAGGGAAATAATAAAAATTAGAGGAAATGAAATAGAGACTAAAAAACAATAGAAAAGATCAATGAAACTAAGAGCTGGTTCTTTGAGAAGATAAACTAAATTGACAAACCCTTAGCCAGACTCACAAAGAAAAAAGAGAAAGCCTCAAATAAATAAAATTAAAAATTAAAGAGGAGAAAATACAACAGATACCAGAGAAATACAAAGGATTATAAGACAATACTATGAAAAACTATATGCCGACAAACTAGACAATCTAGAAGAAATGGATAAATTCTTAGACTCATACAACCTCCCCAAACTGAATCAAGAAGAAATAGAGAATCTGAATAGACCCATCACAAGTAAAGAGATTGAAGCAGTAATCAAAAACCTCTCAAAAAACAAAAGTCCAGGACCAGATGGCTTATCTGGAGAGTTCTATCAAATATTCAAAGAAGATATAATACCTATCCTTCTCAAACTATCCAAAAAACTGAAGAAGATGGAATGCTTCCTAACTCATTCTACGAGGCCAACATTACCCTGATACCAAAGCCAGACAAGCGCAATATAAAGTCCAATATCACTGCTGAACATAGATGCAAAAATCCTCAACAAAATTTTGGCAAATTGAATGCTGCGATACATTAAAAGGATCATATTGCATGATCAAGTGGGATTTAGTCCAGGGACACAGGACGGCTCAATACCTGCAAATCAATCAATGTGATACACCACATTAACAAAATGAAGAATAAAAATCACATAGCCATCTCAATAGATGTAGAGAAAGCTTTGACAAGATCCAATATCCATTTATGATAAAAACTCTCAAGAAAATGGGTATAAAAAGAAAGTACCTCAACATAATAAAGGCCATATATGACAAACCCACAGCCAACATCATGCTTAATGGTGAAAAGCTGAAAGCCATCCCTCTGAGAACAGGGACAAGACAAAGGTGCCCACTCTCGCCACTCTTATTCAACTCCTATTTTGGCGAGAACAATTAGGGAAGAAAAAGAAATAAAAGGTATCAAAATTGGAAGGGAAGAAGTGAAACTCTTGCTGCTTGTGGACAACATGATTCTACATATAGAAAATGCTAAAGAATCCACCAGAAAACTATCAGAAATAATCAACAACTACAGCAAAGTTGCCAGGTACAAAATTAACTTACAAAAATCAGTTGCTTTTCTACACACTAAAAACGAACTGGCAGAAAGAGAACTCAAGAATATAATCCTATTTACAATTGCAACAAAAAGAATAAAATATCTAGAAATAAATTTAACCAAGGAGGTGAAAGACCTATACACTGAAAACTATAAGATATGATCAAAAGAAATTGAAAAAGACATAAAGAAGTAGAAAGATATTCCATGCTCATGGATTGGAAGAATAAACATAGTTAAAATGTCCATATTACCCAAAGCAATCTACAGATCCAATGCAATTCCAATCAGAATCCCAATGATATTATCACGGAAATAGAACAAAGAATCCTAAAATATATGTGGAACAACAAAAGACCCCGAATAGCCAAAACAATCCTGAGAAAAAAGAACAAAGCTGGAGGCATCACAGTCCCTGACTTTGAAATATACTACAAAGCTACAGTAATCAAAACAGCATGGTACCAGCGCAAAAACAGACACACAGATCAATGGAATAGAGTCGAAAGCCCAGAAATAAAACCACACATCTATGGACAGCTAATCTTTGACAAAGGAACCCAGAACATACAATGGAGAAAGGAAATCTCTTCAATAAATGGTGTTGGGAAAACTGGACAGCCACTTGCAAAAGAATGAAAGTAGACCATTATCTTACACCATACACAAAAATTAACTCAAAATGGATTAAAGACCTGAAATCATAAAACACCTAGAAGAAAATATAGGCAGTACACTTTGACATAGGTCTTAGCAGCATCTTTTCAAATACCATGTCTACTCAGGCAAGAGAAACAAAAGAAAAAAAATAAACAAATGGGACTACATCAGACTAAAAAGCTTCTGAAAGGCAAAGGAAACCATGAACAAAATGAAAAGACAACTCAACACCTGGGAGAAAATATTTGCAAATTATATATCTGACAAGAGATTAATTTCAGAAATATATAAAGAACTCATACAGCTCAACACTAAAAAACAAACAACCCAATCAAAAAATGGGTAGAGAATATGAACAGACATTTTTCCAAAGAAGATATATAGATGGCCAACATGCACATGAAAAGATATTCAACATCACTAATTATTAGGGAAATGCAAATCAAAACTACAATGAGATGTCACCTGACACTAGTCAGAATGGCTGTAACCACCAAGACAAAAAATAACAAATGTTGGAGAGGATGTGGAGAAAAGGAAACCTTCATACAAGGCTGGTGGGAATGCAAACTGGTGCAACCGCTACGGAGAACATTATGGAGAATTTCTCAAAAGGTTAAAAATAGAAATACCATATGATCTAGCTATCCCACTACTGCGTATTTATCCAAGAACATGAATCAACAATACAAGGAGATTTATGTACTCCTATGTTCACTGCAGCATTATTCACAATAGCCAAGACTTGGATGCAGCCCAAGTGCCCATCAGCTGATGAATGGATAAAGAAGATGTGGTGTATATATACAATGGAATACCATTCAGCTATAAAAAAAGACAAAATCGTCCCATTTACAACAACATGGATGGACCCTGAGCGTATTATGGTAAGTGAAATCAGCCCTACAGAGAAAGAGAAAAACCACATGATCTCACTCAGATGTGGAAGATAAACAAACACATGGATAAAGAGAATACATTAGTGGTTATCAGAGAGGAAGCGGGTGGAGGGGTGGGTCAAAGGGGTAAAGGGGCACATATGTATGGTGACGGATAAAAACTAGACTATAGATGGCAAACATGATGTAGTCTATACAGAAACTGATATATAATAATGTACACCTGAAATCACACAACGTTATAAACCAATATGACCTCAATAATATAATTTAAAAAAAAGAAAAGCTGCAAAAATAGAAGAGATTTCCTGTGTAATGTTAACTCAGCTTCACCTAATGCTAACATGTATAACCATCATGCAATGATCAAAATCAGGAAAATAAAATTGGTACAACACTCTTAACTAACTATAGACCTTATTCAAATTTAGGCATACACTACTCACCAAATCTAGATTACCACAGGTTTGTTCAGGGAATCATTCAAAGGGAGTAGAACAAGGAAGAGAGGAAAATGGGCATTGACTAGGTGAACAGGCACCAAGTCTCCTGCATGGAGAACCTGGGTTTACTGAGCACGATCTAACTTCTTGTTTCACATTTAAATTGTTCATCTAGGGCTAATACCCAAAGGTGGGACACACAGCGGGGTCTCCTTTCCTCTAAGGAAAAACTTGAGTTGTTATTTAAGGACAGTGCAAAAAATATGAATTGAGAATCAGCTCAGACAGAGAGGAAATTTTTAGAAATTATAAAACTCTACTTTGGTTTGGCCTATGCAAATATATGTATACTTTCCCTAGAAAAGATGAATTAAAAAAAGTAGTCCTAGGAGAGAGAGAAAATCTAAACTTAGTGATTGCTATAGAGAAATATAGAGATAGAGAAAATTGTTGCTCCTCTCCCACAGCCCTCCCAAGATGCAACCACCAGGCCAGACAGTTTCACAGGGGAATCCTACCAGATCTTTACCAAACAGATGATCCTTATCCTACTTAAACTGTTATCAGACCAAAAGAAAATCTTATTTTCAGAAAACCGTCATAATATTAATAAAAAATTTAATGAAGATAAAAAGAAAATCATATAATAATCTCACTTACAAATATTGATGCTGAATTCTAAATAAAATTGTAGCAAATACAGTACAGCAGCAGCATATTGAAAGAATAATATCCTTTGGCTGGGAAGGAATGCAAGGATGATTCAATATTTAGATAACTATTAATATGATTCACCATATAAATAGATCAAAAAAGAATCAAATAATATCTTCCTTAATGTTGAAAAGGCATTTGATAAAGTGAAAAATGACAGAAAATATCAGCAAATCATACTTGTAATAAGGGATCCAGAATATATAAAGAACGCCTACAACTCAACAACAAAAACACAATAACTCAATTTGAAAATGGGTAAAGAATTTGAATACGCTTTTTTCAAAAGAAGATATATAAATGGCCAATAAGCACATGAAAAGATGCTCAATGTCATTAGCTCTTAGAGAAGTGCAATTCAAACCACAATGAGATACCACTTCAACACCCACTAGGATGGCTAAAATAAAACAGACAGATAACAAGTGTTGGTGAGGAGATGAAGACATTGGAACCCACATGCACTGCTGGTAGAAATATAAAATGGTGCAGCTGCTTCAGAAGACATTCTGGCAGTTCCTCAGAAGTTTAAAAATAGAACTATCATATAACCCACTCCTAGAAAAATGAAAACTTAAGTCCACATAAAAACTTTTACACAAATGTTCATAGCAGTATTATTCATAACAGCCAAAGACTGGAAAAAAATCCAAATGCCCACCAACTGATAAATGGATAAATGTAGTATATCCATTCAATGAGAGACTATTTGGCAATAAAAAGGAATAAAGTATTAATACATGTTACAACATGGATAAACTTTGAAAACACTATGCGAAGTGAAAGAAGCCAGTCACAAAGACACATATTATATTCCATTTATATGAAATGTTCACAAAAGTCACATCCACAGAGACAGAAAGTAGATTAGCGATTGCTGGGGGCTGGGGAGAGGGAAGATAGGAGTGATTGCTAATGGATATGGGGTTTCTTTTGGGGTGATAAAAATGTTCTAAAATTAGATATTGGTGATGGCTGCACAAGTCTGTGAAGATATGAAAAATGAACCAAATTATACACTTAAAAGTTTTGTGAATTATATCTCAATAAAACTTGTAAAAAATAGGACTAGGAGAAACTTTCTTAACAAGTAGGCTGCATCATTTATAATGGGCAAACTTTGGGAGCATTACTGAAATCTGGAACAAATCAAGAATGTTCACTGACTATTATTATTTAACATTCTATAGGAAGTAGCCAATGCAACTTGCTAGGAGAAAGAAATAAGAAGTACCAAAATTTGGAAAGGAGAGGATCAACTGGAAAATTATAAAATTAAAGAATTCAGGAAAGCACAAATTTAATAAATTTTAATTAATAATTTTCCATATACTCAAACACAAACTAGTTTTGCACATTAAAAACAATACCTAGGAACAAATTGTATAGGAAACATTCATGAGCTATAAGAAAAGAAGTTTAAAATGCTACTGAAGAACCCAAAGAATTGAATAAATAAGAAGTATAATCTATTCATGAATAGGAATGGTTTGATATTATAAATGCTGGCATTTAATAAATTTAACAGAATCATAATAAATATGCCAATAGGTTAAAAAACACAATTAAACAAACTGACTTTAAAAGTTCATTATAAAAAAATAAACATACAGATATAGTCAGAATACTACTGAAAAATGAATAGCAGTGAAAGAGACTAGCCGACCAAATCGTAAAACACAGAACAAAGTTATGGTAGTGAAAATAATGTGATTCTGGTGCATGAAAAAACAAGCAGATGGGCCAGCGCTGGTGACCTAGTGGTTAAGTTCGGCACGCTCTGCTTTGGTGGCCTGGGTTTGGTTCCCCGGCGTGGACTTACATTGCTCTATTAGCAGCCATACTGTGCTGGTGGGCCACATACTGAAAAATAGAGGAAGACTGGCACAGATGTTAGCTCAGGGTGAATCTTCCTCAGCAAACAAAACCCCGAAGAAAACACAAAAAGGGGTCAGCCTGGTGGCATAGTGGTTAAGTTTGCACATTCTGCTTCAGTGGCCCAGGGTTCACAGGTTCAGATCCGGGGTGTGGACATACACAGCACTCATCAAGCCATGCTGTGGCAGTGTCCCACATACAAAACAGAGGCAGACTGCCACAGATGTTAGCTCAGTGACAATCCTCCTCACTCCCCAGGAAAAAAACAAAAAACCCCAAGCAGATGGATGGAACAGCACAGAGAGTCTAATATAGACTCAAATATACATGTCTATTTAGTAAGTTTAGTAGAGTAGAAAGGTAGCATTACTTATCATTAGAGAAAAGAATCTCCCAATTTTCCTAATAAATTTTAATATCTGCATCCCCATTTATCCAGAGAGGCATAGAAGTGAGCTGAGAGAGAGCTTACGGACCTGGAGAAGTGCAAAGTCAGGACATAGCAGTGACCTGCTTGGACCAACGACCAGAGACCAGATGGCAGCAAGAACTCTTAGTGGGCATCAGTATGGATAGATGACAACAGCTAGAAAGAATGCCCAGCAAATTCAACCAGTGACAGCACATAGACCTAGGGTGTATCAGCTCACAAGAGCTAATTGATAAAGTTTCGGGAATTTTGTGAGCTGATTGTTAAACACAGCCATTATTAAAATTAAATTATGTAAACTGACAATTAGATTAGTTATACTAAAAACAAAGGTAATAAATACTCAAAATCATTAATTCATCATTATTTTACTGTTATATATGTTCTTGAGGTTATTTACATATCTACAAATCTTTACTTGTACCTTTATCTGTACGGTGGAAATACTAAGTAATGATAAGCATCTCTTCCCAACTTCATGTATAACATGATGTTGCTGGCTTGAAATTAGCCATGGTGGGGGCATGCACAGCATGGAAACTGGCAAATGCTACCAATCAGGGCTTGATTTACTGTTTTTTTGATTGTCTAGAGTAGACTGAAGAAAGTGATGGAGAAAATGTTAGTACAGCAAATTAAACTCAAAAGTATGTTGTGTATGTAACTGTTACGTTGTGCTAAATAGCACAAAAAATTGGGGAGATATTCTTTTAGTATTCTAAAATTACTATCTGATTCAGCCAAGAAGTCATTCGCCTCATTGACGAGTGAGTGATATTCTGATACAGTCATGTATCACTTAACGACGGGAACACATTCTGGGAAACGCATCATCAGGCGATTTTGTCGTTGTGTGAACATCATAGAGTGTACTTAAACCTAGATGGTATAGCCTCCTATACACCTAGGTATGTGGTACTAATCTTATGGGACCACAGTGGTACACGTGGTGCTTTGTTGATCGAAACGTCATTATGAGGTGCAAGACTGTATCTACCTTTGCTGTTTCACTTTTATCTTGTTAACATAAAAGAAAATGTCAACCCACATTCATATGGAAATCACCCACAGTCATCAATGATGTAATGACTTCTCATTGTAATCTGATTTTGTCGAATGTTGATCAACGGCAACAGTAGGTTGGAAATGGGCAAGAGAGTTCAGCAAAACCACTGAAGGCATTCTGTCTGGCTATATGAAATTTAAAATTAAGAATACTGTGCAGCTTATTATTAGTTTAAAATTGTGTCACATATCCTTTAGATCAGCGAAATTTATAATAAGCTTAGGTACATACATGCATGTGTACTTTTTCCCCTTGGAGAGCTAATTTGTAGACATCTGCCAGAACATCACCTCACAGGCCCCTCACAAAACTTGGACACAATTCTGAGCAAAAGTGGGAAATCTCCAACTTGGCTACGATTAAGTTTCCACTCTTGATGAACTCAAAATATATATTAAATTCAGTTATAGAGAAAAGAATGTCCCACTTATTGCACGTCTCAAGGGACGAATGTGTCCAAGATTTGTATCCATGTCTCATCTGAAAGAGCTTAGTCAAGCAAGGAGCCTTTGAAGCCGGAGTACCCTCTGTTGATGCCTTCAGTGGCATAACCCACATGGTGAATGAGAGGGCTTCCAACCCTGTTGTAACAATATTGATGGTCCCTGCCTGGCCCTGACTCATAAAAAAAGTCGATGAGGGTCAATGAGTCCTGAAGTGGACATAAATCCTGAGGCTGCCCTGCATAACCTCTGACCTCTCAGCGGCTGCTGCCTTAGGGTAATTGGCTGAGCTGCTAGGAGTTAGGGTGGGGGAATGGGGATGTTGGGGGCTCCATAGAACTGAGACCTTTAAATGGACTCCATAATTGCCATTCCACACTTAAGGCTACCCTGGAAATTTATAGACTGTGGTTTGGAAATCATTACAAGTACCAGACATGTTTTTTGTGCCTGCGGGTCTGCAGAATGAGAATCTCTGGACGTTGGAACAAATGCCCCAGATAAATTGCATATGCCCCCTGGAGATTGAGAGCTGTGCCTCATAGAGAAATTGCCAGGCATGACTCTGGATCATGGGCAGAATCAGCTGCTCATGGCGGCCAAGAAAGTTTCAGCCTAGAGTATCCGTAATTTGGACCATCTTCCTTTAGCCCGGCCACAACACAAATCAGAGAGGTCCCCAAAGTGCTTACCCAACAGGGTCCCACCTTCATACTGACCTTGTAAAATGTTCACAATATATTACTGTAAAGAAAAAAGCAAGGTAACACTGTATATGCATAACGCTATTTAATGCTTTTTCTTATAAAAAATTACAATCAAACATTGCATTAAAAATTTACTGGAGGCACAAACACCAGAATATTAATCATGGTTATCTCTGGGTAGGATTATAGGCATTTTTTTTCATAGTGGTTTTCTGTATTTTACAAGCGTCCGTATAGAGCATGTATTGCTTTTATAATTAGAAAAACATTGTTTTTAAAGTAATGTAGGGGAGGGAGGAGAGAGACAGAGACAGAGACAGAGACAGAGACAGAGAGCAGTGAAACAAAGCAAAAACAAAACAAACACACTTCCGTTTAGAACTTCTCCTATCAGCAGCCCAGACGCAGGGCTGTCGCTCAGCCTTGAGCCCCCTAGTTGAGCTAGTTCTGACCCACAGCACCCACAGTTCCTAAACCATTGCAGAGTCCTGGGGCAACAAGCTGAAGGCACAATTCAGCAAGAGTAGCAGAGAAAGCTTCGGCTTACATCACAATCTAAGCTAACGTTCCGGACCCTCCCAGGAAACTGAGCTCTGCATGCTCCGCCAAGAGACAGCAGGGTCCTCTGGTTTCTCAACCCTACTTCCACCTTCCAGTGGAGATGAAGGACAAACAGGCCCAGCCCTATCCCGCATGCATCGGGGATGCTCCATAATGGCTAGTGGGCTGAACGGATGGATGAACCTCTGCTTCACACCGCAGTCAACTTTCCCACAGCGCCTGGGTGAGGAATGGTTTGCACCAGGAGCCCTCATATATCTTGACTCTTGCGTGTGTTGTCGCGCTGATGTAGTGATGCTGTGAACCACTCTGGGTATTTAAAATCCGGGAGGCATTTTTCAAAACTCTGCTCCCAGCAGCTAGTATTTGATGGCTTAGACAAGGGGTATTGATATGCCCTGGAATCGGAACAAACCGCTCCCTGGAAATAGAAAAATGCTGCCACTGGGACCAGCACAGGACTGGAATTTTGGCCCAAAGCATTTGCCTGGAGCTAGCTGACTTCTCCACTCCAGAGGCAAACCCTTAGAGAAACAATATGCTGCTATACTCGTGTGACTGGTGGAGTCTAGAATGGATACTCGACAAGAATTATTATTTTGAGCAAATTCTACAGCTAAAATTTAGCAGTGCATTGTCACCGCTGATTCAGTTACAGGCAGCTCTGGAGATATGAAGCAACAAACTTCCCCTGGGTCTTCTGGTGCACTGTCTCCATGGACCTTTTAGTTAGAGTGAGAGTCTGCATGTATAGCACCTGAAAGGGCCTGGAACAGACTTTCCAGAAATCAGGCACAGAGTCTGAAAGAAAGAGAATGCACAGCATGCATGCCCATATCCCTCTAGTTGGCTTCCCCGGGAATATGGTCGGGGAATTATTCTGTCATGCCGAGGGAGGTAAAGGAGGGACGAAGTTAAGAGCATGATCTTGGGAGACCTGAGTTTGAGGCCTGGTTCAACTGCTGATTTGCTCTGAAACTTGGGGAAAGTTACTTAACCTCTCTGAGTTTCACCTGTAAAGTTGGGACAATAATAGAACTTGTCACAGAGTGATTTTAAGAATTAAAAGAGAGATTCACGTACCTAAGCACATTGCCGGGGACAGTGTAGTTGCTAATCAGTGTTGGTGGTGGCGATGATGCTGATGCTGATGCTGATTCTTCCCTGAACTTAATGAAGCAGGACTAGTTGGAGTGGATGGAGGGTGGCAGTAGTTGGCACTCTGGTCATGATGGGGGCAATGAACTTTTCCCAAGAGAAATGAATGTTTCCAGCTTAACTAGATTTTGAAAACGCTATGATTAGGTTTTTTTGATAAGTAATAGGATGTATGGAAAAGCACTTCTAATGCCCTCTAAATCAAACGCTATACAGGTAACACCTTCCTTTTCGTCTCAGGATCTTAGGGTTCTGACATTTGTGGTGTGGGACAGGAGATGACGGCTTTTGTTGTCACTTGCTCCCATTTCTCTTCCCAAGGGCTTCCCGGGCTGTCTTCTCCTGGAGTGGATCCTGGAGTGCATGCCCCTCCAGCTGGATGCAGAAACCCGGCCTGAGGGTGGACAATGCAGGGCCAAGCTTGGGAACATGTCCCAAACTTGCTAGTTCTCATGGGCACTCACTTACATGATCTCGTTTCCTCCTCATGCAAACCCCGGGGGAGAGGATGGACAAGCCCTGTGAGCCCATTTGATGGACGAGGAAGCAGAGTCAGAGAGGTTACATGACTGGCCTAAGGTCACACAGCTATGACATGGTAGGGTGCTGGCCAGGATGGGGTCCCATTCCTAATTTATCCTTTTTTTTTTCTGCCTGAAAGAGGTTAAAAATAGTGCTTGCTAAAGAGCTTTCCCCAAGGACACTAACAGCATCCATTAATCCTCACACACATTCTGGAGCAGCAGGTGGCTAATATTATAATGATTATAATGATCGTTATCATGACATAGAATCGCTGGGAGCCTGGGGTACAGCTTGCTGAACACCATGCTGTTCTGTGACACACACAGGTAGACATAAATAGCACCTCACCAAAGAGCAAGCAGGTGAGGCAGCTTTCGCTGAGGACTGAGAACCAGGCCTGAGGCCCCAGCACTAGTAAGCAGGAATTCCCTGGGATTTTCTGATGCTCTCGTGGCACAAAGCCTTTGCAGATGACATGCACAGGGAGGTAATGTGATGAGAGATTTAGGTGTCCTCAGAGGCTCAAGGGCAGGCAGCAAATAAGATGGCGAGCCCTTCCTGGGCTGCAAATATGAGGTCACGGGCAGTCCTAAGGAGCAGAAGGAAGCCAGCGTAGTGAGGCCCACCCAAGCTCTCCAGGCTCCCATCTGGGGCTGCTGAGAAGTGAGAGTGTGCCCAGCTCTTGCTGTCGGCACCATCCACACCCAGAAGCAGACTGGTGGGACCCGCTGGGAGTGTGGTGAGCCTGCCCCAGGACTGGGTCCTGACACACTGCTGGCCTCAGCTCTTTGCTCTGTGATGCTTTCATGAGGTTGAGAAGGGGAGAAGGTGAGGGTGGGAAGGGGGCTATTTAGCTTCCACAGCGTAGGGAGAAAGAGGAAAAGCCCGGCCTCAGTGCCGGGGAACTTGGACGCTCTGGTCTGATATTTGAGTGGATAAAAATTTTGGTTTGTATCCATCCAAAATTCACATGTTGAAACCCTGCTGCCCAATGTGACAGTACTAGCGGGTGGGGCCTTTGGGAGGTGCTAAGTCATGAGGATGGAACCATCCTGAAGGAGATTAGTGCCTTATGAAAGCGCTCCAGAGAGCTCCCTTGCCCCTTCCGCCATGTGAGGATATGTGACCCAGAGGAGGGCCCTCACCTGATCATGCTGGCACCCTGATCTCGGGCTTCTAGCCTCCAGAATGGCAAGCAATAAATTCTTGTTGCTTATACGATGTCCAGTCGGTGGTACTTTACTTTGTGATAGCAGCCCAAATGCACCAAGACACTGGAGAACATTGTTCCTGGGGCCCAGCTTTGTGACCACAAGCCCTTCCTGCCCAGCCTTACAGAGTCATTCATTCTTGCTTTCATTCGTCTGTCTTAGTCAGTTGAGGCTGCTGTAACGGAATATTATAGACTGAGTGGCTTAAACAACAATTTCTCTCTCACAGTGCTGGAGGCTGGGAAGTCCAAGGTCAAGGTGCCAGCAGACCCAGAGTCTGCTGAAAGCCCTCTTCCTGGTTTGCAGATGGCCATCTTTTTGCTGTGTCCTCACATGAAGGAGGGACCTCAAATCTCTCTCTTCTTATAAGGAGGACACTAGTCCCATTATGGGGCACTGCCCTCCTAACCTCATCTAAACCTAATTACCCCCCTAAAGGCTCCACCTCCAAACATCATCCCATTGGAGGCTAGGGTCTCAATACATGAATTTACAAACATGCATTCCATAACGCTTGTCCGTCCATTCAAGGAGTGGTTTTGGAGTGTAGTCCCCAAGAAGATGCCAGTTCAGTGGGAGAAACTGACAAGTAACCAGCAAGTCCATCACCCAGGAGAAGTGCCCTGGCCTGGTGTCGTCACTGGGTGCCAGGGGATATTTAAGAGGAAAACCAACACTCTCTCAGGGTCGCGAGGAAGTCTTCTTCCCAGAGGTGACCTCTCGGAGGATGAACAAGAACTGAGCAAGCAGAGATACAGGGGAGCAGGCTTGGGGCGCAGGGAGCAGCAGAGGCAAGGATAATGCTGCGTCCGTAGGCTTCATTCTCTCTCACATACCCCAATCTCGGCTCCTCTCCACCACCCCATGCTGCTCAGATCCTTCTGGGCTGCTGGGGGAAGCCATGAGTTTATTTTCTCACAAAGATCCAGCAGCAATAAAAATCAATCACTGTGAGTCCTTGCTGGGGAGGGGCTGTACTGAGCCTTTCATCTTTCTGGATGTGATGGCTAATTTTATGTGTCAACTTAAAAGGTACCCAGATATTTGGTCAAACAGCAGTCTAGATGTTGCTGTGAAGGTATTTTTTGGATGAGATTAACATTTAAATCAATAGACTTTGAGTAGAGCAGACTACCCTCCATAAGGTGGGTGGGCCTCATCCAATCAGTTGAAGGCCTTAAGAGAAAACAGACTGACATCCCCTGAGGAAGAGGGAATTGTGCTTGCAGTCTGCCTTCAGACTTGAGCCGCAATATCAACTCTTCCCTGAGCCTCCATCTGCCACCTGCCCTGCAGATTTTTGGACTTGCCAGCTCTCACAGTCATGTGAGCTGATTCCTTATAATAAATCTCTCTCTCTCTCTCTCTCTCTCTCTCTCTATATATATATATATATATATACATGTAGGTAGGTAGACAGATAGATCCTGTTGGTTCTGCTCTCTCAAGAATCCGGACTAATACACTGGATGAGCCCAGGCACCTTTTGCATGCCTGATTCATTTGAAAGCGTTACATCCTCTCGAGCAGAAAGACCGTGCTTCCTGGCTTTTCCCGCTGATTACAGGAGTTCACACTATGACCTCGGAGGGCTTTCAAGGAAGAAAACAACTCCAAATTCTATTCTTGCCCCAGCCTATAATGAGACTCTAGAGTCAAGACAAGTCAATTAACTTCCTGGGAGTCGGTTTCTTCATCTGTCCCAGAGGCCATTAAGGGGACACGGCAGTGTGGGGGAATCCTTATAATAAAAATGACAACAGATGCTATTTACACAACATTTTTCAGGAGCCAGACTGCACATTAAGCCTGTTACATGCTCCATCTCATTTACTTCTCATAGCAAAGCCCTGAGTCAGGAATCATCATCAACCCCGTTCTGGAGATGAGGAAACTGAGGCACAGAGACACTCAGCTGCAGTGCCCAGGTTCACACAGGTGGTCGGAGGCAGGACTGAAGCCCAGGCAGCCAGGCCGCGCCCTTCTGCTTTAGCACCCTGCTGGGCCTTGATGAGACCAGAGGAGCTGGAGTGGAAGTGCTTCTCATTTGTGCTTCTGTTGTGGCCACTACATCGCACCACCCCAGGGGGCCCGCTCCTCTCTACATGGAGGCTACAGGGAATGGTGCCTGCAGTCAGGTGACCTGGTGGCCCTGTTTCTGCTGGCCTCTTTTCCTTAGGGTCTTGATGAATGGCTGGAATAAAGCCAATGCTGTGAGGTTTATCCACTGAAACCCGTTAATACCCCAGCAAGGTTTATAGCCACTTATGTCCACTAACATGTGGACTGGAAAATTATGTGTAAGCGTCTATTTTTAAAAGTCTTGTTACAAATTAAAACAGTTGAGTTATAAAGTCCTTGAGGAATGGCATCGATCCGAGTGTAAAGGTCAACATGGCCCTCGGGACAGCAGCATTTCGGGCGGCGCCCTAGAGTTACACTTGCTGGAGGTCGAGCGGTAACAGAGCCCACAGCTCACCTTCACCTGCCTCGGCCTGGGGAGATGGTGACGCCTCGTGGGGCTGCCCTATGACATCACGTGCATGCAGCGATGGGCTCTCTTCACTTTGGATGGCATTTTAGTGCTTCTCACCCGCTCTGGGACAGCCAATCCAGTGTGGCTGGAGAAGATGGCTCAGAGTATGACTAACGTGGAGAGGGAGCGTCTGCCATCACTACCGTGCCTACAGGTAGTAGCAATGACCAACAGCAGCAATAACAGTACGTTGAGTGCTTATTATCAACCAAGCAATTATTTCACTGAATCAGGTAATATTATTTCATTAAAAATATGCAGTTCCTGTGCTACATGATAGGAATTTGCACTAGGAAACCACATCCCATCTCTGCTACCGACTAGCTAGTGCCTTAATTTCCTCATAGCAAAATAGGAATACCATTGGCCTTTTAGTATAACTGAGGGCTAAATGAGTTATTTACCTAATGCACTGAAAATAGTGTCTGGATTGTTGTAAGCACTTTAATAAATACAGTAGATTTTAATATTTAATATATATGTCATTTTACCTTTATATATATATTTACTCTTCCTACCTCTTCCATGAGTCAGGCAGCATTGTTATGCCCATTTCAGGATGAGAACATGATCCGAGGTCTGTTGGGACCCTGAGCCCATCCTCTCACCTTTGTGCACCTGCTGACGTCTCCCGTACGTGTGGGGAGACTGCATGCTTGTCACCCAGGTGCTGCTGGTATCTGGCCCGCACCCCCGAGGCACTCACCCTTGCCAAACATAGGATGCCTTCCTACTCCAGGGCCTGCGACTCTGCCCCAGGGGCAGCTACTGACAAAGGATGAGAAGAAGTTGGGGGAAAACTACCCAGATTCCTCCTTCTTGAGGGGACAGCTCTGAGGGGTGTTCCACGTTGTCTCCCATGGGTGCCTATGGTGACTGTGCCCCAGGCGTCCTCAGCGGTAACTTGCTCGTGCACGCAGCTTGTGTGGCTGCCTTCCCGAGGAGCGGGCAATCCAGGGTACTTCTGAGTACTCCTGCTCCCACCACCTCTCCCTCCTTCTCTGCCATCATCCTGAATACCCTCCTGCAGGAACAGACTCTCTGCCTGGGCCTCTTCTGTGAGTCTCTGGTCAGCCAGGGCTCTTTGTTCCCCTCCTCCTCCAGGTTCAGCATCCTGGCAGCAGCCTCACCAGGGAACAGCTCAGCTGTGGGGCTGCTCCTGCCCTGCTGCTGTTATCTTGTTTTCTAGGAGACTGGTACCAGCCCTCCGGGCCTTCGCACATAATATTCCTTCTTTCTGAAACATTCTCTTCGCCTTTCCTCCCCAGACCCTCCCATCACGATCAGCTGTTCCCCGCTCTGTGTTCCTCTCTGTGGTTTGTGCATATATATGGGTACCACTATGGGTTGAATCATGTCCCCCCAAAAGATGTTGAAGTCCTAAGCCACAGTACCTGTTAACGTGACCTTGTTTGGAAATAGGGCCTTTGCAGATGATCAAGTTAAAATGAGGTCGTTAGAGTGCGTCCTAATCCAATGTGTCTGGTGTTCTTATCAAAAGGGGAATTTTGGACACAGAGACAGACATACACAGAGGAAAGATGATGTGAAGACACAGGGAGAAGGTCATCTACAAGCCAAGAAACTCCTGAGGCCAGCAGAAGCTAAGAGAGAGGCCTGGGACAGCCTTACAGCCCTTGAGAGGAACAACATTGGCTACACCTTGATTTGGGCCTTCTAGCCTCCAGAACTGTGAGACAATAAATTTTTACTGCTGAAGCCACCTCATTTGTGGTACTTTGTTACAGCGGCCCTGGGAAACAAACACAGGTACTAATAGCTCAATCTGTTACATTTATTTGATTTCTTGTCTCCCCAACTAAATCACAGCTTGTTGAGGGCCTGGACCATATTGCCCTGGGGCCTAGCACAGTGCCTGATACATAATAGGCAGTCAAAAAATGTTGGTGCCATAAGAACAATTAGACTTCAAAGTGGAAAACTGAGGGAGAGAATTTTAACTGTCGTCCTAATTAACTATAACAAAGATGCAAATTACCAGCAAGTGTTATTTAAACGGCTCTGTGGCCCTCTTAATCACGTCATCACCTAGATATGGTCCCCGGGAAATACCTGTTCTCTATTATCGGGCTGCTAATCAGTGAGGGTGTGGGGAGTTGCTGCTCAGCAAGTTGGGTAGGGAGAGAGAGGAACAAATCTTCACTGTGAAATACCTGGAGGTTCTTTTCCACGTGCCCAGTCGATTTCTGGTTCTTAGCTTTCAGCACCACCATCCAGGAAGCAGGGCTGGGGGCCGGGGAAGAGCCGGAGTGATTTATGAGGGCCATCAGTGGCCATTCCAGGGAATGCGTCATACCTGTGTTTTCCTAGCTCAGACTACATGCCTCTGCTCTTGGGGCACGTGTCCCTGGCTGCAAGTGACATGTGGGACCCCAGGGATTGTAGAGAAGTCTGGCTACTAGAGTTATCCATCCATACTCCACAGAGCTAGCCCTGAGAGCTGCTCAGCTGCTGTGACAGGACACTTTCTGAAGACACTGGGGTCTTAATTCAGACTCATATAATATCTGATTCCATAATTTGGGAACAATGAGCAGAAAAATTGCAGTCTTTCTGGAATGTGACTTGGGTACTCGTTCTTCAGCTCCAAGGTGAGTTTCTTACAGGTGAACATATTTCCCCAGTAACCACTCGTTATTTTTTCAAAGTATAGTAGGCAGCATATTGGATCATGTGAAAACATACTGCTCTAAAAGGACTTATCTTGTAATTAAATAAACTGCATTTGAATTTGAATCTTTTTTTTTTAAGATTTTATTTTTCCTTTTTCTCCCCAAAGCCCCCCGGTACATAGTTGTATATTCTTCGTTGTGGGTCCTTCTAGTTGTGGCATGTGGGACACTGCCTCAGCGTGGTTTGATGAGCAGTGCCATGTCCGCGTCCAGGATTCGAACCAACGAAACACTGGGCCGCCTGCAGCGGAGCGCGCGAACTTAACCACTCGGCCATGGGGCCAGCCCCTGAATTTGAATCTTTTTTGATCTAAGCTTCAACTCTGAATTATTACTTGAGTGATCAACGCCAAGAAAAAGTGAGCTAAAGATTTCATTACCAAATATATATATAAAGACTAGGAAAAGAGGCAAAGATAATATTAATATTAATAATGATTGCCTCTGAGCTATGAGATTATGAGTGATTCAAATTTTTTAATTTTCAAATTTTGAAAATAAATGTGTATTTTTTATACAATCAGAAAAATATCACTTTTAAAAGAGTAACTATCTTCAGTCCAGAGGACAAATATCCACTGTGTGGGAGCTGGGTGGGCAGCAGGCCCGGGAGAGAGAAACCCACCCTCACTGTGAAGCAGGAGGAGCTGGTTTTAAAGCCGCCCCCATGGCCGCCAGCCCCAGCCTTAAATATTACCTCCGTGCGGTTCTGCTTATTTCCTTTATTAAGGAGCAAATGAAGACTGGAGGTCAGTGGTCCTCCTCGGATGGCTATGCTTGGGTCATCCTAGAGAGAGGCAAACACTCTGGGGACTCTTAATCTTCCCTGCCAGATAGAAAGCTCTTCCTTAGTTTTAACTGGCCCCTTCTGCTATACACTAAGGCTGTTGGCTCTTATTGAACCTCAGAAGAAGGTGGGCACCCTATTCTGTAATAGTCCTGGGTCCACTTGCATAATAACATAATTACAACTCACATTTGCACGATGCTTCCGAGGGGTAGTTTCCCAGCTCTGTCTGTACAATCGAATTGCCCAGGGAGCTTTTACTGCCTGGCCCCAGCCCCCCAAGAGTGCTGACTTAATCAGCCTGGGGTGCCTCCCCCCCCCGCCCCCACCCCCCCACCACCCCCCCCCCCCCCCCCCGCCCCCGACTTCTGGAGTTTTGTGAAAGCTCCCCAGGCTATTCTAATTTGCAGCCAGGGCTGAGAAGCGCGGCTTTGGAGTTTTTCAAGCACTTGTCCACTGTTTGAGCTGATCCTCAGCACTGCTGTGGGCAAGGCCAGTCTGCCCCGGTTTCCGAGGCAAGTCTTTTTATAGCCACTACTTTAGAAACTTTAAGTCTTCATTCTATCTCTGGAGTTTTTCCAATTTTCTTTCCTTTAGTGAAACTTACCATTGAAATGCCTTCCAGCTTTAAAATTCTCCAATTATCGGAATGTAAACTCTTGGCCCTAGAGAGCTTGGTCTATTCTGTGATTCCCCGGGCACTGGAAACATCGTGGCCTCAGACTTATCAAAGACTGAGACCATCCAAAGACACTAGGTCTCCGACTATCCAGAGACACTGGGAAGGCTTTCCTCTTCTCTCTGCCCAGCATCATCCTACCTCCCCTTTAAGACAGACGACCAAAGAAGCAAATGGCTTCAGGGCAAGCAGCTTCCGTGAAAGTGTCCAGCTGGCGATTTGGTCTTACAGGCCCTACAGTATAGGGGGTGATGCTGATTTGTATCAAAAGGAGGCTGCGACCTGTGACTTTGGGCAAATTGCTCACCGGCTCTGAGCCTCTGTTTTCTCCTCCGTAGTATCATTGGGATGATATTTTTATAGTTTATATAGTAAACACTACACAGTTCAAAGATACACTTTGTTCCATTTGATCTTCAACTACAACTTAGGACAAATTTTTACATCCCATTTACAAACTCGGCAAGTTTGACTTAAAGAGGTTTAAGGGACTTTTTCAAAATCGCGCAAATAGGAACTGGCAGAACTTGGTTTTGAAGTCAATTCCTGTTAGTTCCAAACCCTTTATTTGTCTCGCTGTGCCTTATTCAGTTTCCTGAAAGTGTCAATAATGTTTCCTGCTCAAGGAGTTTTTAGGACTGAAACGGATGGCCCGGCAGCAGGCAGGGGACCTGCCCAGTGTTGCTGTCAAAAAAGCGTTGCCGTTAATACAAATCATAACAGAGTGACCACAGCAGCCACACAGCTCGCCTGTCTCACTATATTCTTCCTTCTCTCTCCCATCTCTCTAAGCTCAAAGTGTCTGGGCCTGACCTCATCTAATTAAAGCAGAATTATGGGGGGTGGGACCCAGGTGTCTGCATTTTTTTCTTTTTTTAAGCTTCCTAGATGAGTAAAAAATACAGGCAGAGTTGGGAACCACTGTTAGAAAAGAAACCACATGCTCAATTTCTCTGGACCCCCAAACCTCATCACACAGAGCCTGGCTCATAAAGACAGTGGTGGGATACCCTCATAAAAACAGTGCACTAGAAATGGAAAAGTCAGATTTAAAGCCTGCTCTATCACTTATTAGAGTAAGGGACTTATTCTCGCTGAGTCTTAGATTCTTCATTTATTAAAAAACAAAGCCAGAAAAACAAGCCGTCCTCTGCTGTCTCCAGGGCCCGGCTGAGAAGTGAAGGCGAGACCTAACACGCGATGAAGTGTTCACATTCGTGAGTGCCGGAACGTTATGCAAAGGCGAGCTGGTGTGACAGTATTATATGTGCTTAATAAATATGTATTGATTTTCACAAGATCCTACCTACCTATGCTTTCTCCACCCTTAAATAAGAAGCCGGGGGAAATAAATAAGAAATATAATTGCACCTCACACTTCAGGACTCCCCGAGCATCTCACATTAATAGGGCTCTTCAGCAGTCCTCTAAGTGCTAATAATTCCTGGGTGCTTTGATGGTAGCACTCTCTCCCAGAGATGAATTGACCCCAGCTAAGAGCCCAGCTCCTTCCCAAATCTCATTACAATCAGCCTTGATGGCAGACAGGCTTCAGAATGTAACAAAATTAGAGCTTTTAAATCATTATCTCGACTCTGGAAGCATCACATTAATAAATGAGACTAAAGATGACAGAGAAAAGGCAGGAAAGGATGGCAGGCTGCACACTGGAGCTTCCCACTGCACCCCTCACCATAAAACAGCCAAAGGGAAGTATATTTCACCAAAGCCAGAGCCCAGCTCCCAGCCAATTTGGTGGGGGAGGGTGATATGCACACAGCATCACCTCACACCTTGTGGGTGAGGGCATTAAATCTGAATTGACCTTCTCACCCTTTTGTAAATCGGTGCTCCAGATTACCCAGCTCACTTTCCCACTGAAAGTAACAGTAGGGGGAAACAAAAAAGTTGAGGTCTTTTATGAAATGTCTTGGTGAGCAGGAAGTGACGTAGGAGGCAGCACTTCCAGTTGCTGCAACCATTTTCCCTCTTGCTGCTTTCCTGAGCTTCTGAGCTGATTCATCACCTGTTCATTCATTCCACAAACATTAGCGCACACCTGCAAGGGGTAAGGTAAGGTATCAGGCAGGCCCTGCGGAGCGGCCAAAGAAGAAAGTCCCATCACGCTCCTACCTCCTATCCATCTCCCAGATGGACTCTGTTTCCCACCACCCAGCCACCTCCTGGGTGAGGGTCCTGGTCAGTTCTTTTCTGGATATTGCGATGCCTCTGCTGGGTCTCCTGCTGGCCAGCCATCTCTCCCCGAGGTGGGACTCACTGCTAACGTGCTGGAGACACCTCTCCCACCCACTGCTCCATCAGGGAGTTCCCAAGGGTTTACGGCAAGGTCACTTCTCAAAGACCCTTTGTGTCTGGGTGGACCTTCTTCTTTCCCCATGTCACACCTGCCCCAACAGCACAGCCTCTGGGCCTTTGTCATTACCCCGCTTTGTTCATGGGATGGCCCTTCCTCTCACTCTCCCCCTAAGACTGGACTCATGCCCTAGATTCCTCCTCTAAGACCCAGCTTTCCTCCAGGGCTCCCCTCACATGTAGATGAAGCCCAGGACCCTCAGCACTCAGGGGTCCTGCCTTCCTCCCTCTGGCCCTCAGTATCCCAGCTCTGCTGCTTGTTTCTTGGTTTCTCCTTAGGCTCTGCCCTGAAGGCGTTTCCCCTGAGCCTTGCTGGACTGGTCCTGGGAATGCTCTTTTCCTTTGGATTCAAGCTCAAGTGCCATGTTTTTAGAGGCTTTCCTGGGTTCACAGAAGCTTGTTTTGATTCTCTGTAAAGCATTTAACATTATCTGATATATTTGTTTATTTACTTGGGGTTTTTTTTCTTCCTCCCAAAACTAGATTGAGATCAGCCCCATGAGATCAGGGACGTGTTTATCTCATTCACTAATATGTTCCCAGAGCCTAGGACAGTGCTTGGCATGTAATAGGTTCTAGATAAATATTTGAATGAATGGATGGATGGATGGATGGGTGGTTGGATGAATGGGTGGGTGGATGGATGGGTGGATGAACAGACGGATGGACGGACAGACGGACGGACGGATGGATGGATGGGTGGATCAATCCACAGCATTCTCTGCAAGCCCTCTGACTCTCTGAGCTATGTTGCTGCAGGTGCTCTATGCTTTCTCTCATTACTCTCCTCAGCTCTGTGATGCAGTCTTTATTACACATCACTGGATGGTAACACAATCACAGCTCCTAACACGGCTGACATGATTAAACACGTTTCTTCAAATTGAACATGCCCTCTAGAGCTTATGGTCCCACAGGAGAAGAATGACATGATCAGAAAGACCTAAACCCTGTGTGTGACTCATAAGTAACCTAAAGGGAAGAAATGAAGTGACATGGGGCCACTGGCCATGGGCTGCAGAGGTGCCAGCTCTGCACACTCCTGGGGTAACAGGCACCCCTGGATTGACGCCCAGGCCAACCACAGCCTGAGGATCCCCTAGGACTGTTTCTGGGAGACATACATGTGGACTGGGATGAACTCAGGCCACTAGATTAGTCCATAGAGTCATCAACAGTCCTAAATACCTCCTCAATACCAGCTCCCTTTTTTCACCCTCTAATAGTACTTCAGCTTGGTTCATGGCAGCTTAGTGGCCGCTTCCAGGTCTGAGCCCATCACTGCTCTTTGTTCTCCCAGCCCTTCTTGGCACTTCTGTGTGACCGTGTGACCCAGCACTGGTCAGTGAAACTTAAGGACTGTTATTTGGAGGTGGAGATTCTGAGAATGCTTTTGCTTTCTCTTTTGGGCATAGTGTTACCCTTTCCCCTTCTCTTTGTCTTGAATGCAGTCAAGATGGCTGGAGTGGCAGCAAGCATCTTGCAACTGTGAGGTGACACCCTGATGGAAAGGGAAAGAGAATCACAGAGAGGTCAATACTGACATTTTGAGAACCTCATCTAGTGCTAGAAACTATCTACACCTAGACTTTGATGAGAAAAACAAACCTATATTTGTTCAAGCCACTGATGCTTGATTATTCTGTTATTTGCAACTTATCTTATTCCTAACTGATAGGAAACTATGCAGACATGTCCAGTCCAGGCCTGGAGCTGGTTCAGAAGGTCACAGAGTTCTCAGGGGGATTGAGAAAGTTCCAGACAGCAGAGAATGAAACCAAGAACTTGCAGCTTGCTCTCAGGACAGACTCATAAGTCCCATAGGCTTCAGGAGATACCTAAGCTCATGGCACATCTTGCTCTGGTTAAAAAGTGTCACCAGGGTAGTCTTGGGTTCAACTACATGAAACCAAAGTGATATTCCCCTCCCAGTTCACTGCCACCTCTATAAACAAAGTTTTTCATTTCATCAATATTTCCAACAAAGATTAGTCCCTCTCTCCTTCCTCTGCTCTTCCATAATTCTTTGCAGTGCCTTCACTCAAGGCTGGCTCCATGGGCATCCAACCTGTGCAGCTACGCAGCACCCTGTGCTTAGAAGGCTCCCACGCTTGACTTCATGCACTGCTGTCCCAGCCATGAAATTCTTAATTTTTTAACACAGGGCCCATATTTTCATTTTGCATTGTGCCCACAAATTATATAGCCAGTCCTGCCTCCACTTACAAACTCTGTGACTTTGGGCCAAGTCTTAGCCTCTCCGAACCTCAGTTTCGACCTCTGTAATAATAACTGCGTTGCAGAGCTGTTGGGAGGACTAAATGAGATATCATAATCAAAGCAGCCTGGCCCACAGGAGTGCTCTGTTGAGGTCCCTTCTCCTGCCCTTCCCCTCTTGAGTTTTCGTCCTGCCTGACTCACACTGCGGGGAGCTTAGGCACACCTCTGTCTCCATGGCTGAAGTTCACGTTCCGGATGTCTCATCTAGGGAATTACCAGTTAAGCTCCTGGAGGGCCCAGAGCCTCTTTGTTTCATCCCATGGTGCCTGGGATGGTCCCTTGTCCTTGGCAAGCACCAGGTAAAGGTTTAACGAATGTACGAATGCTCTCGTTGAAGCTTCTAGGACTCGGTCAAAGCCCACTTCTCCTTTGAAGCTGAATTTAGAGAACAGCATGATTTAACAGCACTATTATAGGGAAGGGATAGTCAATATTTTGTGAGACGCAAAAACCACTCTCCTGGCTTACCTAACACAAGAATAGTCAAAATCTCCTCTCCACCCCCGCTGAGCTTCCGAGTGGAGCTGGATTAGAGCTGGGACATGACTATAAGGAATCAAAGGCAGCCAGGACCAGGCCTCTTGCGGGTGCCTGAGGTCAAGTCCACCACGTGAGCAATAAAGGCCTTTTTCAATAAGCCAGTGTCAATGGCGGGCTCTGGTGCCCTTTAGGATTGAATTCCTGTCGCACGGCAACGCCTGCCGGTGAAGGGCAAACCTGCTGACCACGCGGAAAAGTCGACGCCTAGACCCAAGCACCGTTTAAAAGAAATTGGTCGGTGAAAACAAGTGGTATTAACAGAACTGTTAGAAGGGGGGAGAGTTTTGGGTAGAACTGACTCTTTTTGTTGCATTTTGAAAAACTGTACCTTAAACAAAGTCCACACATTTCAAAATTTTAAGCATTTTAATACGCAACACCCTCCGCAGCTAATTCAATAGTAGTTAATGCAGCTCAAGTGATAAAGGACCACCGGTGGAGCGCTGGCTCCGGTCGCCTTTCCCGCGGCGCCCGCGGTGCGTTGAATAAATTGAGGTTTAAGTGGATAAGTAACTTGCTCAAGGGCACAGAGCTGGCAAGCCCAAGCTGACTGACTCCAAAAACTGCTTGTGTGTAAAGTGCATTAATCTCAAGTGTGCAGCTTGGTGAATTGTAACGTGTGCACGACCCAGTAACCACCACTCAGATGAAGATAGAGCATACTCCCAGCATCCTGGAAGCTTCTCTCATGCCCGTTCCCAGCCAGTCCCCCGTGCTCCC
The DNA here is from genome assembly GCF_041296265.1 of Equus caballus. Classification (NCBI taxonomy): domain Eukaryota; kingdom Metazoa; phylum Chordata; class Mammalia; order Perissodactyla; family Equidae; genus Equus; species Equus caballus. The sequence continues at coordinate 45,301,040 of NC_091700.1, read as the reverse complement.
TCTCTCTGGGTAACCCCTCTTCTGACATCTCTCTCTATCAATTAGTTTGAGGCAAAACAATCTTGCTTGTTTCCCTTCCTGCATTTTTTCCACAGAGAAGACCAAGAGGTTCTTCTCTCTCTCAAGCCTGCTAATAAATCATACACAGACACACACACATCCCGATGTAGAGTAGCAATTTCCTTGTATTTGTGGAGGCTTTTGTATTCAGGACATGAGAACCATATCCCACAATCCCCCTCTCCTGACAGTGAGGACTTCCTTCCTGTCTGGTGGAGGTGAAGGCTCACCCCTAATATTAGTAAGACCCAGGGCAAGGGTCAAATAGAGGCCCACAGACCATTCATCTAGATGTTTCAGGGTTACCAACTAAGCCAAAAGACTGTTAAACAAAGTACATTATTTCTTCCTATCTTCATAAAGAAACACCTTCATACACGTTAGAAGGCCAGTCTTGAATTTAGAGCACTCAGACTCCTCGGACTTCTGGATCATGGTGGTAGAGGGAAAGTCAGCTACAGCTCCAGGCTGGGCAGCCCACCCCTTCCCCTTCCCGTCCCTGACTCCATCCCGTATCTGATGTGTGTATGTGGTCACCCCAGCCTGTCCATCTAAGTTCTGTCCACAGTCTCCACAAAGAGGAAGCCTTGACTCCCTGACACGTCTAGGGGCATGCATGCCAGTGGCATGGTGCCCTCTTGGGAGGAGAGAACTGCAGAAGACGAGCTTTGGATTCCCAGAGCGAGGCCAGGAAGAGAAGGTGTGAGCTCCAGGTAGGAACGTTCAAGTGGGGCTGCAGATTCCTCACCCCAAAGAGTGAGACACGGCCCGAGGAAGGCCAGGTGGGACCTGCAGAGCTCAGGGCAAGGATGCCCCCTTGCCTGGTCTAAGGGTGGTTCCACAGACTTGAGATCATTTGTCTCAATCAAGAGACAACTGTCTTCGTTCTCAAATTCACTCTGAAGAGTGCGGTTTGGTGAAACCCCTCCTCAATGAGAGCTTGTCATATGCCGGGCAATGAGCCATGTGCCCGGATGAATGGAAATTGCTCCCAGCTCTCCAGGGCCTCAAGTCTAGTGGGAGACCCCAGCAGTTGATGCTTTTGTATCATGGTAGAAACAGACACAAGAGGTTTAGGGAAGGGCTCCTGGAAGGAGATAACATCTGAGCAGTCTTGAAGGGTAAGAAAGACCAGACAAAGAAGCAGGGAAGGGTATTTGGGGGAGAGGGAACAGCGTGAGTTAAGAGAGGTCCATGTAGTGAGCTGAGGAGTGAGCTCCAGTGTGGGAGGGTTTGAGCGGTGATGTGGGCAGTGTCAGGAGAGGCCAGTGTGTCCTCTAACAGGAACGTAGACCTTACCTCCAGGCCTTGGGGGAGCATTGGAGGCTTAACACAGAAATGGAACATGGGCAAACAGACATTTGCAGACATATGACTCTGGCACTCATATGGAGACAACGAAATCGAGTAGAAGGTAATCGAGGCAGGAGTTAATGAAAGTGGTCTGCTGATTCATTGATTCAGTAGATATCTACTGAGCCCCACAATACACCAGGCACTGTGGTATACTGGGGATACTGCAGGGGGCAAGGCAGAAAAAGTTCCTGTTCTCAAGGGTTTACATTCCAATGAGAAGGCAAGGACACCATAGATACATAAAGAAATAAATACATCAAATTATTTCAGACAGATGTAAGTGCTATGGATAATGAATAACGGGATAGAGATGATAGAGGGGAGATGGAAAAAAGACGACGGAGTAGCTCATTTGTTCACGTGTCACTTCATCCTGCGTACGCTTATTTACTGCTACTGTGAGCAGTGGCGCTATAGCGCAGAGATTAGACAGACACTGTCCCTGTTGTCACAGCGTTTATGTACCATGGGGGAGCCAGACATCAGTCAAACAAACCACCACTGGAGGCGTGCACTTTGAAGAGAAGGAGCATGGGTCTTTGAGAGCATATAGCCAGGGAACCTGACCTAGACTGGGTGTCCTGGGAAGGCTTGCTTTGGGTGGATGGAGGAACATTCCAAAGGCCAGGTGGGGGGAAGGAGCAAGGTGAACAGGAGGGCCAAACCAGCCCCAGGTGGCTGGGGAGTGAGGAGGAGAGAGGTGCGGAGTGAGGCCACCCAGGTGGCAAGGGCCCTGCCAGGCCCAGCTTTGTTCTGGGACTTTGCCTTTTTTCAGCGAAGTATATTTTTTTTATATGATAAAATATTTATAACACAAAATTTGCCATTTTTAGCATTTTTAAGTGTACAATTCAGTGGCATTAATTACGTTCACAGTGTTGTACAACCACCACCGCTATCTATTTCCAGAACTTTTCATCACCCCAAACGGAAACTGTGGCCATTAAGCGATAACTTCCCATTTACCCTTCCCCTCAGCCCCTTGTAACCTTGATTCTACTTTTTGTCTTTAAGAACTTGCCTTTTTGAGATATTTCATATAAGTGGGATGATACAATATTTGTCCTTTGGTGTCTGGCTTATTTAACTTAGCATCACACTTTTAAGGTTCGTCCATGTTGTAGCATGTATCAGAATTTTGTCCCTTTTTATGGGTGAATAATGTAGGTATACTCCACAATTTGCTTATCCATTTATCTGTTGATGAACACTTGGGTTGTTTCCATATTTTGGCTATTGTGAATAACGCTGCAAAGAACATTGGTACAAATACCTGTTTGAGCCCATCTCCAGTTCTTTGCGGAATGTACTCAGAAGAGGAATTGCTGGGTCATATGGTATATCTATGTCAAATTTTTTTGAAGAACATCCATACTGTTTTATCCAGCAACTGCACCATTTCATATTCTCACCAATAGTGCACAAGGTTTCCAATTACTCCATATCCCTGTGGTTTTCTGTTGACTTTGCCTTTATCTTAAGAGCATCAGATCTGAATCCTCTCTCGGAACCTACTCTGGCCACTTAAGTCTTGCAGGCAATCTGAGGAGTCCTCATTTGTGGCGGGACTTCGATGAGTATGCCTTCCAGTTAGTTGAAATAATTCAGGGGAATCCTGTTCAGCATCCTATGACCAAGTTCAGCTTGAAAGCAGGGATGGAGATGGGAGGAAACTGGTGAAGAATTTGGGCCCTCTCCCACGAGATACCATTTAAGTAGGCGTCTTGTGAAGGTCTTTTTAATCTCTCTAATACAGCACCAGTCATCATAGCAGGCCCTCAATAAATAAATATATGCTCACAGCAGAAACGCAATATATAGACATATGAACGAATGGGCTATTCCATCTTCTTTTCCCCCTCATCCCTTATCCATAGAGTGTTCAGGGCTCTGAAGACCTGGCAAAGTGTCTACTCCCTTCAGGGCCCCCAGGCTCTTGTCCATTGGACCCAGTAAACCATCCTGGGTCTTTCCTGGCACTGAACCACTGCGCCATGACGCTTATTCTACGTGGTGATCATAGCTCTGCAAGAAATGAGAAAAAAAATAGGCAGGTCGCCTTGAGTCCTTTTTAGAACAAGGCAAGACGAAGCCAAAGGATGAGAAAGGGTATAATTTATCCAAATAACACTCTCCACCCACATCGTATTTACAGATCGCAGAGCACTTTGCCAGATCCTTTCTCATTTGATCCTCACAATAAGCCATCAGGTCGGCAGGGTAAGCGCTGCTCTCCATCCTGGTTTTACAGGAGGGCACAGATCCAGACAGGAGAGGTGACCTGCTGAAGGTCAGAGCTGAAGTGTCAGGGACGGGTTTGACTCCATGCCCAGCACACGTCCCCTCTCCCCCAGCTTGGGGATGACTCACCCCTGCCTTGCTGTCCCCAAACCTGCTCAGGGCCATGGGACCAGCTCAGCCAGGCTTCTAAGAATCCATCAAGAGTTCTCCTGAGGTGTCTGCACAAACTTTTGTCTAATCTTCTCAGAAGCTGTCCTTGCAAAATGCTTTCTTATTTTTCACCCAATCAGTACTGAGGTTAAAAAAAAAAAAAAAAAAAAAAAAGACCCTTCCATTCTCTTTTTTGCAAACCAGCCAGCCTGGCAAAATCTATTTCATTCCCAAAATTCAAATTGGAAACTGCCTTCTGTGCTCATTAGTTTGGGTTGTAGCAGTCATTACATTCTAAACAATTAATCCCCGAATGCCAATTTCTTACTACAATTATCCTGGACTCAACAACTGGTTTTCTTAGCAGCAAGGCTGAAGCAATTATTCCTAGTTTTTGTAACTAAACATGCTGTGCTGGGCGCTTTACAATGTTTTCATCATCACTGAGCCATCAACATTTATCTCTATCAGGGGAACAAAAAGGCCGTCCGATCGTGGCGGCCCAGCAATCTCACAGACCTGTGTACTGACGTCCACCGTGCATTTACCCAAATTTAGGCCTTCTGGACAGGTGGCATGACAGGAGACACAGGAGGAGCTCTGGGCCAGGCTCCTGAATTCACTTACGATCCTGGCTCTACTGCTCACTGCTGTGTGGCTATGAGTACATTGCTTACCCTCTCTGTGCCTCATTCCTCATCTGTGAAATGGTGATAGTAAATGCTCTATTTCACAGGGTTATTTTGAGGAGTGAGTGAGTTAATATTTGTAATCAAGAGTGTATCTGACATAGTAAGTACTTTAGAGGTACGTGTTTAAAAACAAACAGGAAATTTCCTTTAACAACTAAAGGGGCTTTTAATGCTCTTTTGTCCCCTTAAGGTCTGAGAGCCCACAGGATAGACTACAAAGACAGAAAGAGAAACACTGGTCTCCCCCGTCCCCTAAGTCACAAAACCCCCTGATTTGAATGCGCCAGCAAACCAATTCCAAACCCATGTTTTTTATTTTTATTTTTTGAATTTTTTTCTCCCCAAATCCCCCCAGTACATAGTTGCACATTTTAGCTGCGGGTCCTTCTAGTTGTGGCATGTGGGATGCCGCCTCAGCGTGGCCTGATGAGTGGTGCCATGTCCACGCCCAGGATCTGAACCAGCAAAACCCTGCCAAAGCACTGCGCACAAACTTAACCACTCAGCCACGGGGCCGGCCTCCAAACCCACGTTTTTTAAAAGTCAACCTTTGGGGGGCCAGCCCAGTGGTACAGAGGTTAAGTGCACACATTCCACTTCAGCAACCTGGGGTTCGCCAGTTCGGATCCCGGGTGCGGACATGGCACCGCTTGACAAGCCATGCTGTGGTAGGCGTCCCACGCATAAAGTAGAGGAAGGTGGGCACGGATGTTAGCTCAGGGCCAGTCTTCCTCAGCAAAAAGAGGAGGATTGGCGGCAGATGTTAGCTCAGTGCTAATCTTCCTAAAAAAAAAAAAAAGTCAACCTTTGGCACCATCAAGGTAGCGACTCTCAAAAAGTGGAACTGAAAACGTTTCTCAACAGCATGTAGGGAACTAAACATCAGATGATCAACTCCTACCCAGTTCAAATTAGAGCAGCTTTAATGCAGCAGATGGAAGCCAGAACCCACTAGATTCCTCTTTCTCTTTTCACCACCTCACCCTCAGGACCTATGGACTAAGTGTGCCCTCCTCACATCTGGTAATGATGATAACAACAACAACAGCGGCAATAATAATAACCAACACCCATGTAGAATGTACTCTGTGCCAAGCACTGTTCCAAGCTCTTTACTGCATTAACTCATTTGGTCCTCAACAACAACCGTAGGAGGCAGGTACTATTATTATTCCCATTTTACAGATTGGAAAACTGAGGCACAAAAAAGCTAAGCTGTAAGTCCAAAGCCACAGGGCTGAGAGCTGTGGAGGCAGTAGCTGAATCCAGGTTGTGTGGCTCCCGAGTCCAACACTTAGCATCACACTACATTTTCCTATATCATTGACCCCAGCCGTGGGCCCAGACCCAGCCTGGGCTCAGAAACCCAACACGGTCTTCAGACAGAAGGATCTTGGGACCAAGTCTCACTGCTTGTCCAGCTCTGGCCTTGTTTCTAGCTTAGGGCAGGTTTCGGGAGACAGGCCCCGTCTCTCTCCCTGTTTTTGAGCCTCTTTCTTGATAACCCACTCAGTTCTCCTGCTTCCTTGATTGTTCTTATAGTCCTGAGCCTTCCAAGTACTAATTAGACCCACATTTACTGAGCATCCACTATATGCCAGTCATTTCTGCTAGGCCTGGGGACACAGAGCCCTTGGGGAACTGTGCAGTCCAAGGACTGCATAGAGTGAGAGTCTGAAGACCATGAGTCAAATCAACACGGGGATCATCAGTGAGGCAGACTGGTGGGTTTGAGTCTCCCTGGGGATGCGCAGTATCAGAAAAGGCTTCACAGAGGAGGCGGCAGGGGCTGCTTTCTGCTGCTGCATGTCCCTGATGCCAACCAGTGCCTGGACGTTTGCTGGTTGTCTCTTTGCAGACATCACATCCTGCCTGCCTGAACACACCATGTGACCTCAGAGTGTAAGAGGGAATTGAATTTGTCATCTTTGTTTTCTAATCGGTTAGTGGAAATTATGCGGACATCTGCTGTCCCAGAACGGCAGGTTCTGGCATCCGCTGGACCGCCAGCCATCCTGCTGCAGTGAAACTTCATGTCTGTCTGCAGTTGTGTCCCTGGTCCCCCATAACGGTGGCCCCGTCACCGGTCTTCCCAGCTTCATGTGGAAAAAACATCCTCCCATCATTCCCCCTTCTGCTCCCAGATCCCCTTGGGAGATCTGAGAGAATCCGTCTTATTAATTCCACACCCAGATAACGAAAATAAGATGCAGAGAATTTAAAACACTCATCTGGTGACTTTTGATAAGTTAATTGAGTTGTTGCCCACCTTGAAAATTTGTCCCTTCCCTATGACAAGCCTCTCTTCCTTTCATAATTTCAAACACTTTCTCATTCCCAGAGATTGCCCTCTAACCCACTAATCAGATTGTGTCAGAAGTGTTTCCTGGAAACTTCCTTATTTAACGTGGAAAACAAATAAAAAGAAAAAGAAGAAATGAAGGAAAAAAGGAATCAGTCTTTATGAGGGCCCTACTGTGTGCCTGGCACTAGTTTAGGTGGTTTTGCATGTATTTATCACATTTAATCCTCCATTAACTTCACACTGTATGTCTTATTATAGACAAGGAAAATGAAGCTCAGAGTGGTTAACTAACTTGCCGAGGGTCACACAGTTATGAATATCAGAACTAAATTTGAAGCCACGTCTGAGTCCAATGCCCATGATCTTTCCAGGACATTTAGATGCGTCTGAAATGGTTCTACGTATTTTTGCCGTAGACGTCTTCGCTGCAAGAATTTCCCCCACAAACATTTTCACTGCCTGACTAATTGGCCATAAGCCAATTTTGCCATAAAAGATAAAATAACAAAAAATAAAAGAGGGACATTAGAAAGGACATAGTGAAACATGAAAAATGAATAACAAAATTAAAAAGACTATTGCGAAATACAAAACATCTGAATACATTTAAAATATGTGTAGATTCTGGGCTGGCCCCGTGGCCGAGTGGTTAAGTTCATGCGCTCCACTTCAGCAGCCCAGGGTTTCGCAGGTTCGGATCCTGGGCACAGACGTGGCACTGCTCATCCGGCCACACTGAAGTGGCATCCCACATGCCACAACTAGAAGCACCCACGACTAAAAATACACAACCATGTACTGGGGGGCTTAGAGAGAAAAAGGAAACAAAATCTTTTTTAAAAAAGTATAGGTTCTTGGTGATACTACACAAATAAAGGATTTTATTTTGTGAGTTGGTTCCGCCTAAGTACTTGTCTTCAAAGTCTTCTGTTCATCGTATTTTCTTTTTCTTTTTTTGCCTGTTGATTCATCTCTTCATTCGGCATGCATTGCATTTTTTCTTTTTCACTAACATTTCTTCTTTCGTTAAGAGAGGTATCAGTTTCCGCATACTGGGGTGCATATTTGTAACTGAGCTTTGTATTGAGTCATGAAAAGCCTTCCACACTGTTGTCACTTGTTCTTGGCATATTGGCACATGTCCATTGATAGATGTTCCACAGTTCTATGGAAAATGTGGAGCCAGGATTTATATAATACAGCAAAGGGACTACTGTGTCAATGGATAAACGAAACCAAATAGTCAACCAGTCGAAACCAAACTGTCAACCAGTTATTTTATCTTTGACGGCAAAAGTGCCTTACGGTCAATTAGTTATCCGGTGAAAACGCTTTCAGCAAAGATGCTTATGACGAAAATAGTGGAGACAGTTTAAAATACATTTGTGAAATTTCACCTTTCTACTAAATTTCTGTCACCCACGATAAATGGGTTAAATTCATGCAATTAACTACTCGCATTCTCCATTTTGCTGTCGTTTTATTGACCCCATCACTCCACTGTTTGTTGTAAACTGCCTCAAACCCATCTCTGCACATCAAGGTCACCTGGAAGGAGGCGCAGCGCAAGTGTCACCTTCTCAAATGACAGATGGAGAAGCCAAGTTTAAATGACTTGCTCAAGACCCAGAGGGACCCGAGCCAGACTGCAGAGAAAAGCTTAGCGTCTTGTCTCTGAGGAAATCTCCAGGTTCAAGTATTTTCAAGGAGGTGGGGGTGAGCGCCTGGGAGCTCGCCTCCCCACCTCTAATTCTCCCGGATTCTTGGAGAGCCTCGTGTATCTGGCACTTGGCTCAGTATGCAGCTAAGAAGGGTCCAACTGGCATTTATTTAATTACCATAAACAGATGTACGACTTTGGCTTCCGTGAAGCATCTTCTTAATGTGTTCTTCAGCCCTCCTGCTTCTGGGGAAGCCAGGCAGGGCAGGGGCCTGTGGAGGGGCCCTCCATGCCATCAGCGTGACGGGCACTGTGACGAGCAGGTGTCATGGGGAACTGGGAATGGTGGCAATGGCCACATGGCTCATGTCTGAGGCACTGTCCTCATAGATTCCTTTAATTCCTTCCACTTCAGGATCCCCTGTGAGCCCTCTGTCACTTTTCCCAGATGTCAGGGCTGCTGAATGAGGTGACTCTGGGATTTACTTTGGTGACGTCCCCTCCACGCCTCCTGGCTCAGTGTTTTCCTCACTCTCTCTAAGGCAGTGTAAATCCTGTCCCGCAGTTCTGCAGCTTGCACCCTGGAAACAAAGCTCGCCGACGTCATGCCACTGTCCTGCAATAGGCTCACCTCTCACCTCGATGCCTCCCTCACTCAGTTCTTCCCACAGCTCTTTTGGAAAGAGAAAGTGTGTGGAGGGTGTTGGGGAAGGGTTTACCAGAAATCAAGGTAGAGGCTGAGTTAAATAAGATAGAAAATGGTCATTAAATTTTCATATCTCTCTGATTTTAGAAAAAAACAAATTTAGTAATAAAATATGGCTGCTAATGACAAAGGAAATTTCAAAGACCTGTGGCTCTCTCAGAGGACAGGTGTGACACGGGAAGAGCCACACTCTCTTAAAGGACATTTTTGCTTTTGTATAAAAAGATGCCCTCTTTTCTTAATTTCTCAGAGAAAAAAGCGGCCTGTCTAATGCTATCTCGATGCTTGGAAAGCATTTGCATTTCTGATGTGGTCAACTAGCTCCTACTGTCATTGAGAAACGAGTCAGCTATTGACAAGACAATCATATGTCCCAGATTTGGGGGGCAGCGCGAGTTTCAGACATTTGGTCCACCTGTCAAACCATGAAACCCATTTCTAAAAAATGGTCATGGAGCACACATTTCCTTCTCTGCAGGATAACTTTGAGTTGGGCATTTAGGTACAATTGTTGGAGGTTTCCCTCCGGTGTTTTATGCAAATCATAATTTTTATTGAGCCTGAATTTGGAGGGTTGGATTCTTTGTAGAAGCTTCCAGACAACCAATTCTGTGATCAAGAGGGAGAGACAGCTTACCAGAGAGGTTAACAGAACCAGCTAAACTCTCCCATTCGCTGGATGTGTGCTTGGCTCAGTTACTTAATCTTTCTGTGCCCCAGCTTCCTCCTGTGCAATTTGGCGATAGACTGATGGCATTGTTCCAACTATTTAAAAAAGGCAATTCAGGTAAATCAACTTAGCACAGCACTTGGCCTTTAGTAAGTGCTCAGTGAACATCAGCTAATAAAAAATCATGTACACATATGTAGTCTTAATTTGGGTTCCCCCAAAGGAGAGCCTGAGATAAGGGGGCTTGAATGCCGTCATTGATTTGGGAGGTGATTCTAGGAAGCAGGAGGAAGGGAGCAAAGTCACGGGACTTGATTCCACCGGGCAGCATAGAGAAGCCTGGAGGATGCCTCCCAGGACTGTCCACCACGAGCCAGAGCATCTATGTGTGTGTTTGACATATGTCCACACAAGGGTGAATAAGATAGGATCCCAGCTCAGTATTTTTAAATGAAATGCAATATAATGAATGTTAGTCCTACAGCCACGCAAGTCGGCTCAGTTGTTTGTTGCAAAAAGAGAACACTAAGGGATGACATATCAAGAAGTGCTTAAAAGCTAAGGATTTTAACTTTAAACGGCGCTCCCACAAAGAGCCCTGTGACATTGAGTAAGCTCTTTCACCTTTTTCTGCTTTGATATTCTGCATAATGCAGAATGATAATAATATACCTCTTCTTAATGAGAATTAAATGCATAGCATTTAACTCAGTTCCTGGTCATAGCATGCCTTCAATAAATGGTAGCCGTTTTGTGGTTGTTATCATTATTGTTATTATAGTGTGCATAACTGAGACTGTAGAAAACTGTCATCCGAGGGTTTCAGGACATGTAGCCAGCTTAGCCTAGTATAAGCCACAATATGCCTCTAATTTATAGAAAGGGAACCTGAGGTTCCAAGCAGCTACTTTCTTCTGACTTCCCAGCACATCCTTGGTGAGGTCAGAGAAGTTAGATCTGAGGGACCATGGCGTCTGGCTACAAAGCTGGGCAGATGCTAGACTCGCTGGCCAATCTTTTGTAAAATCTGTTATTGATCTGACTTGGTTCCATCCTGTGAGACCTTCCTAATGCCAAGCTAACCCCATCTTCTCTCTCCAAATGCAGTCTGCAATGGCCTTTCTCTTCCACAAAAGACACTCTGCTTTTGTCCTGGGGGGCCCGGTCCTGCCCCTTCCACAGGCCACTCTTTCCTGGCTGGAGTTTCTGGTGCCTCGGCTGGAAACAGCCCTGCAGCACGCAGCTCTCTCCTAATCATGGATTTGTGATTAAAAATACATTAAAGGACCAAGGAATTATTAAGAGATATAGGCTCTTGCAAGTAAAACTGACATTTCCAGTTAGACTATAATTCTAAATTATCCACAAGGACCCTGTTCTTAGGCTAAAAACATGAGGCCGATGTCAGTTCTGTTTTCTGATGGTGCTTTTATCCTAGACCCACGGTCAAGATGAAAATGTAGCCTTTTGTAGCAGAACTTGATCCATCCTGCTAACTTGAAAGTCTGGGGTTATGGCTTTGTGGCTTTCGTGACTTTACTCGGAGCCTCATCCTGGTCCCTCGCTATGCATTTGTGTCAGCGCTAAAGACACAAGGAACATTTGCCTTTTTAACACCCCACTGACTGTTGCCTGACTGGTTTACACCCTGGCAAGTTCCTGAGGACAAGGACCCCCGCGAAGATGTACAGCATGCCATGGGTCACATTAGAGAGTTAGTGTTCTTAACCAAAGGTCCAGGCACTGTGGTGGCACAGATCGAGCAGTAGACTCTGCCCCTCATCAACTGTGACCTTGGGCAAGTCACTTCATCCCTTTGGACCTCATCTGTTAGACCAGGACCAGAACTAAAGCATTGCTATGGTTATCTTAACTTGAACTTTCAGAATCTTGGTCACTCAACAGACAGGTTCTTTTACTGCTGACCCTCCCCTCCACCTGGTTGGAGTTGGAGAAGTTTGGTTACATCTTGTGCATCAGGTAACATCTCTAAGGGACTCAACTTAATTGTAATGACAGCTACCATTCATGGAGTATTTATTATGTGCTAGGCGCCGGACTAAGCACTTTAGGTACCTCGTAGTATTTCATCTGCACAAAAACCACTTTGCAGGTGAGGCAATGTAGGCTCAGGGAGGTCAAAGAGCTTACGCAAGGAAAGTAACAGCATTGGATTCAAACTCAGATCTGTCTGACTCCAAAGCCCATACTCTAAGGCCTCAACTAGAATGGTACTCTTTTCTTTCCCAACACTACTTGCTCCCTTTACCTCCTTCCTGAGACTGGAGTGGTCAGGCACAGACTAGGTTGGGGAGAAGGGTCTTGTTCACCTCCATTCTTCCTCCACAGTGCTGGGGACCAGGTTCCCCCATCCACTGGGCTTTGCATCCTCTGATCTTGCTCTGCTATTCAGAGACCACTCAGGGTCCAAATAGGTTGGCATCTCATAATTGCCATCAATTGGGTGTGTGTATGAGTGTAGAAACTCAGCTTGGAATGCAGGGGACTCAGGCTTATGGCCTAGCTCAGTGTTTTTAAAATTCTCTGATGACAGTGGGATCCAGGAATTCTTTCTCAGCTCAGAAAGGTCAGAGCATCTCTCTTGCCCTCCCTCGATTCCAGGGGCTGCAGCCTAGATTCAGCATCAACCCCCTCCATCCCTGCCCCACTCAGAGGAAAGCTACTTCCTCAAGGCCGAATGAACTGAAGGACAGAGAGGAAACGTCCAGGCTCCCAGGGAACGTGCAGGTTTTCCCACCTACCTCTGCCTACCCTGCTGAATCCCTCAGTGGTGTCACTCAGCCCGGGGTCCACACCCTGGGGATCAGACACCCCTCGCAGAGCCACTTACCCACGTGCTGACTCAGCTCAGCTGCCGCTAACAAAAAAAGGTCGTGCATAAGTCATGAGGGGTAAACTTCAGGATGAGTGGCAAAGGGGACTTATCTGTGCGGCTCCTGGCTCTGTGAATGACAGGGGACCCAGCTCATTTCGCCCCTGTCCCACCCTGGGCACCTGTGTCCTCCCAAGACCCAGCCCCTCTCCCACTGGACTTCTGGGCTCAGAAGCCAAGCAGATTCAGTGCTTGCTTTGAAGCTAAGCATTAAGGACAAATCTGACTTTTACAATGGCAAGAAATTGTTCTACTCAAAATTCTGTTCGAGGCCAAGGGTAATACACAAATACCTAGAAACAGCAAGCACCGAGGCTTGCAGAGAGAGAGGGGAGGAGGAGAAAGAGAGCCAGGCGGGGTTGCGGGGGAGTTGACGCCAGCTTCTCAGGAGCCGCTTTCATCATAATGACCGTGGTGACAATAACTGCTGATATTTACTGACTCTCTCCATTTTCCTTGTGTGAGCTCATTGAATCCTCACAGCCATCAGAGAAGGGGGGGCATTACTTCCTCTTTTTCTTAGATGAGGAAATGGCACCTCTGAGAGGCTAAGTCATTTGTTCAAGGTCACACATCAGCAAGTGGCACAGTCTGGATTTGAATTCAGGCCCATTTCCCCCAAAGCCCATGATTTTTCCCTATACCCGCTGCTCCTCCCCATATTGATCTGCTGGGTTTATAAAATATGCACCAAGGGCAAGATGTAAAGCTCTGTGCTTCTGACTTTGTATCTCTTAATCATTTGATTTTTTAAAAATAGGATGTGTATGCATTTATGTTAATTCTATTATTTTTAAAAGAATTCAAAAAGGAAACGGAAAGACTTATGGAGGGAATGGGGGATGAGGGAGGACGATGATGTAGAGGCTCCGATTTGCTGAGGAAATGTGGGTCTGGTGCAGGGGAGATGGTAGGGGGTGTGGTGCAGCCCTGGGGTCATACTGCTGGCCCAGCACAGGCTGATGGGGTACAGGAAGGGGGTCCTCGCAGTTTTCTGCTCCCACGGCATGAACCCAAGCAAGGGATATTTAGTTTGGGCAAATTTGAAGGCAGCCTAGGGCAGCACAGGGGATGTAGGTCAGACTTTAGGAGACCTTACTTCTGGTTCCTATTCTGTCACTAAATAGATCGACTTTGCAAAAGTCATGTAGTGGGTTGAAAAGATACGTTCACATCCTAAGGCCTGAACCTGTGAATATTACCTTATATGGCAAAAGAGTGAATATTATAGGACCAAAGTTGTGATTAATTTAAGGCTCTCCAGAGAAGCTTACCCTGGATTCCCAGGTGGGCCCTAAATGCAATCACATGTGTCCTTATTAAGAGCAACACAGAGGAGAAGACACAGAGAGAAGAGAAGGGGGCAGTGTGACCACAGAGGCAGAAATCAGGGGGATGTGGCCACAAGCCAAGGAACACATGGAGACCTCAGAAGCTGGATGAGGCAGAGAACAGAGGCATCCCAGGGGACCTGGAGGGAGCACAGTGCTGCTGACACCTTGATTCTGGACTTCCAGCCTCCTGAACCGTGAGAGAACACATTTCTCTGGTTGTAAGCCTCCCTGCTTTGTGGTAATTTGTTGCAGCAGCCATGGGAAACTAATACAAGTCGCTTCCTCTCTCTGGCCTGCTTCCGCCACGGTAAAACAGGAAGGTTCCACCTCCCAGTTCGGACATTCTCCCATCGTTCCCTGAGCCATAGACCCCCCACAGGTGGACAGGTCTCCATTCTCCAGGTTGACCCCTTCCACGTGACATTTAGGGTCCAAACAGGTCAACTTTCCTCTTGGGGGAACACTGCTGATTGAGTCCCATGACTTTGCTAAGGATAAAATACTTTCGCAGACAGTTCATTTTTTTCTTATTATTAATTGCTAGAAAAACATTCTGCCTCACCCCAAGGAAGCCATCCAAAGAGCTCTGACCTCTCTGGGGATTTCAAGGAAATCTTTTAGTACCTGTTTTCTAATTTCTGCCCTACAGTCCCTGCAGCTTGAGGGGTCATGGTTTAGGGAGTTCCAGAGAATTTGCTCTGGGGCTGCTGGACAAACGCAGTGCAGAGGTGATCGGCTGGCCTCATCTCAGCACCGGCTTCGGCCTCTGCAACTCCATCACCAGCACACAGCTAACCAAATGCCTGCTCGGGGCTCCGGGCCTCGGCTTATGTGACTCAGGAGCCTCATTTGCAATCACCATTAACCAGAAAAGCCGAATGACTGCTCAGTGCCTGCGGAGTCGAGTGTCATGCAATTTTCACAGAAACCCAAGGGCTGGAAGAGGCTGCAAGGGAAGCCTTTAGAATAAAGCTCACAGAGTGCGCACCACCAGCTTCGGGCCCTCCTTATCCTTTCCCCGCCCCTCTAAGGTGTTAATGAGCTGTGAAGCGGCCCAAGCCTGGGCAGCAGAAGAAAGATGGTGAAATTTCCAGGGGACTGGGAACGGGACCTCAGAGGCAGCTATGTCAATAAGAACTGAGGGACCCACATACCAGCTATTAAACAATCTTGTCGGAAGCCTTTAACTGCTTTACAATAGGTATTCAGGCTGAATGCTCCAAAGGCCACCTTTAAATCTCTAAAAACAATGTTTGGGTCTTTAGCTCTCACTCAGCTGCCTGCTGTGTGTGTCAGGCAGAGTTAGTGAAAGCCCCAGGGCGGGCACTGGATTTCCAAAGATCTTCCCATCATTGATGTTTGGCTGTGCCTCACCTCTCTCCTCGGTTCCTCCTTTGATGATGCCCCCCCTCCTCCATGCAGGCCCTCCACCCCATCCCCACCCTCACTCAACACATTCATCCACACAGGTTGGTCTTAGAATGGAAGGCTTGTGGATGCCTCAAGTAATGGTACTAAAATGCTTTAATTTTAGATTTAGAGTCTGTTAGGCACGTAAATTAAGCCATTGTTATCTCATATGCCCCTCCCGCCCCATGTGTGTGTCTGTGTGTGTTTCTGTCTGTAAGCCCAAGGTTAACGGGGTACAATAGAGAAGAGCTCCGGGATGGCTGGATGGAGGCATGAAGAGCCCCAGGGGAGCTGGGGAGGTTACACTCTCCGGTCTCGATGCCGGGGAGGGCACTGGGGGTCTCAGCAGTGATGTTGGCATGAGCAAGGGCCTTTTGGTAGTTTGTGAGAAAGCATTTTGCTAGTCTTCTTTCAGAAACTGGTTTATCAAAGGCTGTGGTTAAGAGGAGGAAGTCGCCCAGCCAGCGTCAGGTCAGCTACCATCTGTTGGGAAGCGCTGAGGATGGATCCAGGAGGGTTCTGCTGCCACTGCCAACCCTTTCCTGGGGAGGCCTGGGTGCAGGGACTGGCCAGCCCACCCCTCAAAGGGCACCTCTGGAGACAGGGCAGAAGAAGGGAGGTCTGCCCGGGGCAGGGCATTATTGAAGCAGCTAGTGCTGGTGGGAGAGCAGCCAGGAGAGAAAGGCTTTCTTGGTTTGGAAACAAGCAAAGGACAGGAGGGAGAAAGGAGTGCTGAATCAGGACCAGGAGCTGGAGCCCTCCCCAGGGCCAGCCTGAAGCCCTCTGGCCACACTGCAGCAGCCTCTGTGAATGAAGAAGCAGAGGGCAGCCAGCCAAGGACACTGGCTCCTTGGTGGCCACTTTTCACGGAGTGGGAAGAAGAAGTGGGGGGCATCGTCTGGAGCCCTAATCTGTGCAGGGAGCTACCTGACAGGCAGAGGCAGACCCAGGGAAACATGAAGTGTCACTTGTACTCCACGGAGAGGGCTCTGCTATGGATCATCCCATGCCTGATACATGCTTAAAGTGGAGGTTCCTCATGTTCCAGGCCAGCTACTCCAAATACCCCTTTGAATTAGAGTGGGCTTAAGGCTTTAACCAGGGTGTCTGCATTCCCAGGAAGCCTTCTGCTTTCCATTTAGAAGGAAAGGCATCAGCTTGTCTGAAGAAATCCCAGCTTACTGAGTAATCGCCACAATAAGATTGAGAATGAAGGTGACCCATAGAAGCACAGTAAATACATGATTTTCTCTGCTCAGTAAGTGAATTTTGATTTTAACTCAGCACTTGCCTCAGGTCCTAAAATACTGTGAGCATCCTCAGGAAAGCCTGGGATGGGACAAAGTTCAGAAATGCTCCCACAAAGAAAAATGCAGGCTTCCCAGCCCTCTTTATAGCTACATGCAACCTAGAAAATTGAAAGCAAGGTGGCAGTCTCTCTGTCCTTGGTCACCATTGCCTATACGAGCCTGTCATACAAAGTGCGGGAAAGCACCACAGATCAATAGCTATTCTGGGTTAACATTGCCACAGCTTTTTTCTTTTCTTCTAAAAAAGAATTTTTCCGCCTATGTGGATCACATCCAAGGGATATTTCTGTGGTCTGTCTATGGAAATTAATGCTTAGAAGGAGCACTTTTCTTTTGAGGTTTCATGCACTTTTGACTATAAGTGACAGGGGCAGGAGTGCTCCTGGAGAATTGTTCGTTTAAAAGCTCTGCAAGAAGCTCTTAGCCCTCAGGTTGGAGAAGCAGGTAAAACTTACCCGACGGGCCCCCGGACCCTGGATGAGCAAGCAGTGCTTGTCGAGAACTGCGCAGAGGCGGCTGGGCTGCAGAGGTCTCTTGGCCTGGCACGGTCTCTCTGAATCCTGTGTGCCCTTCTGCAGCCCCGGCAGCATTTGCAGCACTCAACTTGCTGTGTTTGCCTGAGGTGGCGCTCATCTGAGCAAAATCTCTAGACAGTTTTTTTTTTAAATGGGAAATGAAAAGCCAAATGAGAATGTATGTGAAAATGTGAGCCACAGAAATCAGCCTCTCAAAGCATATGCCGCCTATGTTACTGCTTACATGGTTTCTAAGTTGGCTGAAGGTTTAAAGTGACAACTTTTGAAATTCCTAATGGAACCCTACAAATTATGAGCAATAACATAATTTTTTTTTGTAGGAGAATGTTATAAAGCACATCCACATCTAGTATCTCTTTTCAGCCTCACAGAACCTTGGAGGAGGCAGAATAAACATTCGTATGTCCACGTGGGAGGTGAGGAAGGCCAGGCTCGGAGAGGTTGAGTCATTCGATGTCGCACAGCCGGTCAGAGCTGACCCAGGGACTCCAGCCCTGACTCCAGACTTGTGGGTCTGGGCAGCAGGACCACTTGTCAATATCCAGGCCAACATCACTGAAAAATATACCTAGATGCATTTCTCCCCACCCGACACCAAGATCTGAGCAGCCCGCCCCTCCTTCATTGTCAGCTGCAGTCAGTGAACCATACAAATTCAAACTTCGGAAATGCTAAGTCTCATAAACAATTTTAAAGGTATCAAAATGCAAAACAGGAGTAAACAAAATTTCTTGCCACAGGGAACTAACTAATATAAAGTGACAAAATAATGGGAGTCTCAGATGAGGTCTCAAAAGTGGCCATAAAATGGAATTCAGAATCATATTTTAATGTGTACACCATACACTCGCTTTGCCAAGGACGACTGGTGGTGAATTCTCATTTATAAAACTAAGACTTGAAAGCAAAAAGAAATAGTGGAATGAGGGGGAAGAGGGGGACGCAGAGGGAGCGAGAGAGCGAGACTGGTGAAGTGAGATGGTGTAGTCACAGCTAGGGGACCGCAGAAAGCCAGCGCCTAGTTAGAGTGCACCACAGCGGTCCCAGAGCAGTCCATCACCCCTCCACCCAGGACCGGCCTTGGCATGTGGCCCTGGGGACACCAAGCACCTGTCCCTCCTAGGAACTTGCAGGAATTGATACGGAGCACTTGTCAGCGGCGACCTGCAGGGCTCCGGCTGAGGAGAGGCTGACTATAGCAGTTTATAAAGTGATGAGCAACAAGCAACACTCTTCCTGCCCTGCAGCAGTGGCCAGAATGACAGATCCATCTTCACGGACACTGTTCTGGCACTCATGCTGCGAACATGCCCTTCCCCCCATACTCAGCCCTGGGTATAGTGAGGAGGACAGGAAAGCAACTCCTAAGAAGTCGTCATCTATTTTAGGACAGAGCCAAGGTGGCTCAGTTTCCCATTTGGGGAGTTCAGCGCCCCCGCCCTGCCTTTCCCTCTTCCCCACCACCCCTAGCCAGTGGCTCTTCATTCATTTCCCCATCAGTCTTGGCTGTGATGTGTACCCGTCCTCCCGGATCCCATCTTTTGGCTGTTCTCTTAAAGGGCATTGACCTGAACGCACAAACGCAGAGGCAGCGGCGCCAGACTCGCAGTCGGCGGCGGCCACAGGCAACACAACGGCGCAGCCGCCTGCGGTGACTCAGGCAGCAGCAGCTCCGAACCGGTTTCATTATCACACAATTGAACCAAATCTGCCTCCTCCTGTCCTCAGTGCATGCGGGCGCCTCCAGCGCGCAGGAACGAAAGAAGACAAACTCTACCGACGTATCTCTCTCTCTCTCTCTCTTTCTCTCTCTCTCTCTTTCTCTCTCTCTCTCTCTCACACACACACACACACCCGAGCCTGAGAACAAGGGAAAACACTTTGCAGAAAGAGCCCCTTCACCAACTCCCAGGTCCCGTCTGGGGGGTCCTGCCCCGCGTAGCTACTTCAGCGTTAGCCAAAAGGGGCTTCCAAAATCCATGTGCTTGCCTGTCTTTCCAAGCACACGGGACAGACTGCAATTTCGGTAACTTTTCAAATCCTGTCTCCTGAACACTTGCCCACAAATACTCGGGAAAGAGAGAGGGACGCCCCTTACTCCCCACCCCCTCACTTCTGACCCCCACCCTACTCTTAGGCTGACAGCTTGAGGGAAAGAAGCTAGCCTATCACTCCAGCTGTTGTTGCCAGTCAGGAAACAACACGCTGTCACAGAGAGCCAAGCTACCTAGAGAGAGAGAAGGAGCGAGGCAACCTCTCCGGGTACCAAACACCGTCCTCGCATCAGCGAGCGAGCCTTTGCCAGGAGCTCCAAGTGTTCACGAGAGGGTCCCTGAGGCCGCCCGGAGAGAGGACTTGAACCCAAGCAGCGTGAATATAAAACGACAGAGAGCGACTCACCTTTAGGTTGTGCGTGGGGTTTACGACGCAGACAAGTTGCCCAGCAGCAGAGAAAACCCGTTTAGCTTTGTAGTGCTGAAAGCGGAGGTGAATGAGATCTAACACAGCCCCAAAGCACTGGGTGAAGAAAAGCATCACAACTTTTGGGGGGTTGTTGGCACAGGAAGCAGCGGAGGAAGCTGTGAGTCCTTGGGCTCTGGAAGGAGCGCAGCCTCTGAAACACTCCGCTCCAGCCTGGCTTAGCATGCCTTCATATTCATCATCAAAATAAGACGGTTAGAATCTTGCAGCAGTGAGGCGGCCAATCAAAAGGACAGAAATGTTATCCTTGAGGTGCAGAGACAGCCAATAACAAATGCCTCCCCTACCGAAACTCCCTGATGAATTGAGCCTGGCGGAGAATGTATTATTGAACATTACCATAGATCAGCACATTGCATTTATCTTGTGATTACAGCCAACCATACATAATGCTGGGGAGATAGGCTGACAAAATTGATTGCTTAATGTGTCTCCATTTATTAATTGACTTAATTTAACATGAGAGCCTTTCTTAACGCGCTGGCAAAAACGTAAAGCATTTGAACGGCCAAATAGTAAAACACCCTGCTCCAAAGCAGGCAGATGGATAACGCAGATCGGGGCTCGACTCGCCAGAGCTGCTTGGGAGAAAATCAAATATTACAAGACTCCTCCGATTCCAGATAAGGATTTGGCAGCAGCAGAAACATGCATCTTTCAATCTTGCGCTCTGACTCTCTCTGCCATTTGGATTTCAGCCTCTTGATAAATCTTACTCTCAACTCTTTATCAAAGAAAAGAATCCCTAAAAAATAAATGCAGTTGGAGTTGGGGGGGAAATATATATATATATATCCATAATACTGTAATTACTGAAGCCTGAAAATATTAAAGCATAAAAATTGCACAGAGAGTGCTTCTAAAAATAATGAAATCCCTGATGCATGAATGCACACACAGAAAAACCTACACAGAGAGGAAAGTGGCTTGTAAATCAGCAAAATAATTACAGATGCTGAGGGCCTTTGCTTGTCATTCATTTGCATATTGGTGGGCAGCAAATTGCTAATTAACCACTAGATTGTTGGAGACATTAAAATAGAGGTTAAGAGCTCACATACCGCATCATTTGCTTGTCTCTTTGAGCGCCAGCGGCACATGTCTGTGCTGGAGCAGCCAGAGGGCATTCTAGTCCTCAGACTGCACTTCTTCTCTCTCCAGAATGGGGCTGGTGGGGGCGCTACACCCCCCCCCCGCCCCCCCACTGGAAGAAAGGCTCCTGAGCAAACAAGAAGAGACTTAGGGTTTCTGGGGACAAGATCTGGTGGCTTAGCCAGTCTTTGCAACTAAAGCAGGAGAGTTGAGTGTGTTGTGTCTCCTCTCTTCTTTGACTGTTTCTCTGTTTAGGAGTCAGCCCAGACCCAGTGTGCTCGGGGGAGGATCAGCCTTGTGTGTAAATGGCATCCAGTGTGTGAGCCCATTGCTCCTTCCTTCCTCTGTCTCTGTTCTGGCTACAGGGCTTGGGTTGTAATGTATGCAAAGCATACACACCTACGTCTGTGACCTGGTCAGGCAGGTGAACTAACAACAGATAAAAATATAGGGGAAAAAATACACAGGTTTACTGAAACCCGGACAAAGCCTAGGTGTTAAGATTTAACTTGAATTTAAAACCAAACCTATGTTTTAAGAAACAAATAAGCCAAGCACCAATTAAAATGGAAACTTTGTACTTTCTAAAATAATTGCACTGGTACAAAACTAGAAGATGACAACATTTGAACCAGTTAGAACTTTATCAGTGTGATACTTTTGTAGAATATGAATCCCTGGACCCATTTGTTACAGTCATGTGTCACTTAATGACAGGATATATTCTGAGAAATGCATTGTTAGGCGATTTTGTTGTTGTGTAAACATCATAGCGTGTACTTACACAAATCTAGATGGTATAGCCTGCTACACTCCTGGGCTATACGGTACTAATCTTATGGGACCACCATCGTATCTGTGGTCTGTTGGTGACCAAAATGTCATCACGCAGTGCATGACTGTATATGGTTCGTAAATAAGGGTTACTGGCCGGCAATACTAGAACTCACTTTCTAAAGTTTTCATTTTCCAGAACAGGCTTTCGGCTGTTCAGCAGGAAAACATTCAGTATTGTTTTATTGCTTTTCTTTTTTTTAAAAATAAAAGTGAGCATATACTCCCATATATTCCTTAAAGACACAAATTCATACTTCAGAAAGGTCTAAACTTCCCCTTTCTACATCTTTTGTTAGAATAGAACTGTTGTGTTCTTTCTCCCTTTGTGTAACCGTCCCTCACCTGTGACATGGGGATAATAGAAATTTATTTCTCTCTAGCTCACTGTGAAGATGGAGATGATGTATCTGAAGTACTCAGCACAGTGCCTGGTTCAAAGCAGCTTCTCAGTACTTGAGGCCGCTGAGTAGCTTTGGCAGAACAATGAGTATTTGGCAGCATGTTTTTTCTTCCTGTTCCATGAAATATTTTTCCCCACGGATTTGCGCCCTACCATCAAGGGCCACTCAAGCAGAGGGCATGGTAAGAGATGACATGGCTCCTGCCATGTCCTTAAGGTAGCTGTCCTGGTCCTACCTAGAGACCAGGCCTGGGAGTGAGGGCTGACGGGTTAAGGGGTGCTCATTGACATCAGCAGTGAGAACAGCACCACAGACCTGCTATTAGGGTGCTTTTCCTTGGTCCCAGACTTGACCCCTTGCTCTAACTCTCTACCCCAAAACTGGTTTACATTACTCTATTTCAGGATGTTAGGCACACCCATCTGTTGTCAGAAACAGTCCTCAAAATAATCATCCATTGGGAAGTGTCTGGAGCTAACCCTAATAATAGATGCTCATATTTAATGTCCCCAAAATAGAGTGGCACAAACTAGCCTTCAGGTAGAGATTAACGGCTGTGTCACCTCTTACCACTAAGTTGGCCCCTCTGCAAAAGCCATACCAATCCCCTCATGCCACACCGTGATGCCTAGGGCTCCCCTTTCACCTCGGGAGCAACCAGATTTACATTTTATCTGGGCTAGAAAGTCTCTGAGATTGGTAATCAGATAAATTTGGATTCAAACCCTACATTGCTACTTACTGTTACTTTGGGCAAATTACTTAACCTCACTGACACTTAGTTTTGTTGTCTATAAAATGAAGCTAAGAATAACTCCCTTGAAAAGTAGTTTAAAGATTAAATGAGATAATATAGGTAAAACTGCCAGCCCAATATCTGGTTTTCACAATAACTTTAATGAGAAGTTATTATCATCATTATCATTATCATCTTCTCATCAAAAATATTTTTGTCCAAGTTGACATGAATGCTGATGAGTGTGTGGAGCAAGCAAAACTCTCATGCACTGCTGGAAACCACTTTGCAAAAATGTTTGGGAGCATTTGCTAAAACTAAACATATGCACGTTCCAATCCCCAGAAAACCCACTCCATACACCCAACAAGGATGTGAGCATGGGCTCATCAAAGACTGGTGCTAGGATTTTCATAGCAACATGTTCATAATGGTTAAAAACTGGAAACATTCTAACTATCTATCAATGATAAAATATAAATCATATTATTTTTCCTCCTTTTGTTAAATACTACATAAAAATGAAAAAGAATGAACTATTGCTACATGCAACAGTGCAATAATGGGGATGTATCTCACAGATATAATTCTAAAGTAGAGAAGCCAGACACAAAAGAAAACATGTTGTGTGATTCCATGTATGTGAAGTTCAAGAACACAGAAAAGGTCGTCTGTAGTCTGGGAAATCTGGAGACTAGTAACCTTGACAAGGGATTATGACTGAAGGGGACATGAGGTAGGTTTCAGAAAGCTAGATGTAGTCTGTTTCTTGATCTGTGTTCTAGTTTCATGAATGTTATGGGTTGAATTGTTTTCCTCAAAAAAGATATGCTGAAGCCTTAACCCCCAGTACCTCAGAATGTAACCTTATTTGGAAATAGGGTCATTACAGGGGTAATCAAATGAAAATGAGGTCATTAGTGTGAGCTCTAATCCAATACGACTGATGTCTTTATAAAAAAGGGGGAATTTTGGCACAGAGACATGCACACAGGGAGAATGCCATGTGAACACGAAGGCAGAGATGGGGGCAATACATCTGCAAGTCAAGGACACTAAAGATGACCAGCAAACCACCAGAAGAAGGAAAACCAGGAGAAGGCGTGGAGCAGATTCTCCTTCACAGCCTTCAGAAGGGCCAAGGCTGCTGACACCTTGATCTCAGACCTCTAGCCGCCAGAACTATGAGAAAATAGATTTCTGTTGTTTAAACCACCCAGTTTGTGGTACTTTTTTATGGCAGGCCTAGCAAACTAATACAATGACTATATCCATTTTGTGGAAATCTATCAGGCTGTGAAC
This sequence comes from Equus caballus, assembly GCF_041296265.1. NCBI lineage: Eukaryota > Metazoa > Chordata > Mammalia > Perissodactyla > Equidae > Equus > Equus caballus. Next base: position 45,276,868 of record NC_091700.1, on the reverse strand, counting down.
TTGTGATCAGTGCGTTTTTCTGTGTTTAAGATATATGCCTCAAATAATACTAAAATAACATGTGGATGAGCACATAATTGAATTTGGAAATAGTGAAGCTCTTCATAAAGATTTAAAAAGTCTATTGAAGTAATAACAAAGAGAAATACTTGCTTACATAAAATGTTAAACTCTGTATGTCAAAATAATGTCTAACGACTGAAATTGAAAAAAACCCCAAATATTGAAGGATATATTTGCAGCAATTATGACAACAAAAGATTTGTATTCCTAATAAAGAACTCTTGGATATGCATTTTAAAGAACTAAAATTATATAGAAAAATAGACCAAAGATATAAACAGAGTACACAGAAGGAGAAATAAAAAGATTAATAAATAAATGAAAAATGTTCAACAGAACTAGAAATCAAAGAATACAAATTAAAACAAAATAGCATCTTTTACTTGTCAAATTGGCACTTTTTATTTTTCAACAATAATATCCAGTGCTCATGAATCTGCTATGAAACTGACATTCTTATCTACTGCTGATATGAATAATAATAACAAATGTTTAAATGTTTAAAATAGTAATAGCAAACATTTAGCTCTGTGTGAAATACTTGGCCTATGTGCTCAAGCAGATAGGTAGTCAAATATTATATTTTCCTCTTCAACTATGACCCCATGAGATAAGTATGATTTTGTTCATTTCCCGACGAGGAAGCTGTGACTCAGGAAAGTTAACTTGTCCAGGGTCACTCAACTAGTAAATGGTAGAGTTTGAACTCAGATCTTTCCAGTGCCAGATACTAAGATTTACTACCTCTGAGTGTAAACTTGTTGTATTCTTTCCTTGAAAACAATTTGACAATATTCATGAACTGCCTAAAAATGTTCATAAATTTTGACCTACTAACTAAATTTCTAGGAATCTGTTCTTTTGATGTAACCAGAAATGTCATCAGATATTTAAGTACCAGGATGTTCATTGTTGTATCATTTGTACTATTAGAAAAAATAGAATTTATGGGTCCACAATAGAAGTAGGCTTAAATAATTTAAGGTACATCTATCCACAATATGGAATAAATTATAGCTATAAAAATATGTTTCTGGAAAAAACTTAGATACATGTATAAAGCTATTCATTGAAGCACTATTTGCAATAGTCAAACACTAGAGACCTCCACATTATCCCTCTGTAGGGGACTGGTTGAATAAACTATATACATCATATAATGGTGACGTATATTTACGTCATATAATTAGCCATAAAAGGAAATGACAATTATCTCCAAATACTGCTATAAGATGAATTCAGGGTATATTGGTAGATAAAGAAATGTGAGGAACAGCGTGCATAACATGCAAATATTTATCTTAGAATGAGGGGTATGTATTCATTTGTTATTTATATTTTTAAAATAGAAAAATAAATAAAAAACCAAAAACAAAGTTACTTATCGGGAAGAAGGTGGAAGGACAGATATGAAGCTAGACTTCTCTGAATACCCTTTGTTCTAGGGTTTGACTTTGAAACCTTGAAATTATTTTAAAAATTATAAAATAAACAAACAAGAAATCCCCAAAAGTCAAAAGCATAAAAACAAATCAACTGTTTTTCAAATTGGTGGCATAGTTACATAGAAAGGACAATTTTAAGTGACTTTTGGAACATAATAATTTGACTATAAATCTTTAGTAAGATGTATTCCAAGGACGAAAAGAAGTTCAAAAAATTTAACTACTTTTACTAATTCTATTTTTGGTGGTAGTGTTTGTAGTGTGGTGTAGTGGTTTGTAGTGGAGAGGGTTAGGGTTAGGGTTAGGCTTAAAAATATATCACTGTCTTCAAAAAGTGGACCCTACTTTCCCTCCCCTTGAATGTGAGCCGAACTTAGTGACTTGTTTCTAATGAAAAGTGTGGAAATGATGATGTGCGACTTCTGAAGCTAGATCATCAATGGAATTGCAGTTTCCCCATTGTTCTCTTGGATTGCTTAGTCTGGGGCCAGACTTTGTGCCATGAGAATATTCCATTAGCCCTCTGGGGGGCCTGCTTGGAAAGGAACTAATGTCTTCTCCCAACAGCCAGTATCAACTTACCACCCGTGTCAACGAGACGCCTTGGAAGCAGATCCCTCAGCCTTGGTCAAGCCTTCAGCTAACTGCAACCTTGCCAAATTCTTCACTGCAACTTTATGAGAAACTCCCCACTAGACCTACCCAGCTGAGCTGCTCTCAAATTCCTAACCTACAGAAACTGTGACATAATAAATGTTTAGTGTTGCTTTAAGCCACTAAGGTTTGGGATAATTTGTCACACAGCAATAGATAACTAATGCAGAATTTGTACCAGGAGTAGGGTGCCTACCTTATCAAACCCCTGAAATTTAGGAGTGGTTTTGGAATTGGGCAGTGAACAGAAGCTGAGAGAATTAATGAAAGCCTAAAGGGCCTTAAAAAGACTGTTAGTAGAGCCCAAGGTCAAGAAGGGCTTATTTTGGAAGAGTTTGTGAATGTGGTTTTGTCTGAGTGGGCTACAACCAGACTCATAGGAAATCTGTGAAGTTTTTAAGAGAAGTAAATTGGTGGGAATACCACAAGCTTGGAATGAAAGGAACAAATCAGTATAAAATGATACAAGGCCTTTGGACCCAGAAGCTTCTATAGGCAGGAAGTAAGCTGAAAAAACTCTTCAGCAGAAAACGTGGACTACCTTTTGTGAAAAAGAAAGGATGACCTAGAGAGTGGAACCAAGAGCTCAGAGGCTGAAGCTGAGTGCTATGGAGACTCATTTGCAGGCCTTGAGTCCTAGTCAAGGCACTTTCAGCATTTGCCCTGAGGGATTTTGCTATGGGTCAGAGGTCCTGTGTATCTCCTCTTTTCCTCTATTTTGAATGGGGGACTCGGGGCGGGAGCGGGAGGTGGTCCATAGTAGTTATCCTATGTTTGTCCCACTATTGTACGTTAAGTGTGCGTGTGTGTGTGTGTGTGTGTGTCTGTGTGAGAGAGAGAGAGAGGAGGTGGCAAATAACTTCTTTTTAGATCATAGGTCTTCAGGTTGTGAGGAACTGTACTCAAGGAGCTGGACTCTAGGGTACCTGAGGAGTCTCCTCCACACCTGGACTTGATTTAGGTAACAAGATCCTGGACTTCAAGCTGATGCTATAAAAGAATGAGACTTTTGGGGAGTCTTTGGAAAGAATGAGTGTATTTTCCATTTGCAATGTAAACAAGTTGCAGCCAGAGAGTGGAAAGAAATATGCCTGCACATTCTTTGACATTCTCCTTTCAATGAGTGGAGACTAATTCTCCTCCCTTTGAATAGGAGCAGGACATAGTGATCCACTTATAACAATAGAATGTGAGAGACATGACAATGGGACTTTTGAGGCTAGATCACCAAAGGCATTGCCATTTACGTCTCGCTCTCTTGAATAACTCACTTGGTAGACACCAGAAATCACACTGTGAGGACCCTCCTGGCCTCTTCTGAGAGCAACTGAAGTCTTCTGTCAACTCCCAGCATCAACCTGGTAGCCATGTAAGTAGGCCCCCTGGAAGCGGATCTCTGAGCCCCAGTTGTACCATACCTTAAGATAACTGCTTCTCTGGCTAACATTTTGTCTGCAATCTCATGAAAGACTTTGACCCAGAACCATACAGCTAAGCTGATTCTGATTTGCTGATGCAAAGAAACTGTAATATAATTAGTGTTTATCATTGCTTTGAACCACTAATTTTGGGGTAATTGGATGTGTGTGCATTGTTGATGGAGCAAATGAGTAATTATGTTGGTGTCATTGGCGTGAGAGAAAGCAGCCACAGGTGTAAGGTTGATGAGGTTAAAGAAAAAGACTGTAGTCTTGAATTCAAATGGCAGTAATTGCAATGGTGTATTTTATGTTAAGGAGCAGGCAGAGGAGGAGGAGGAGAAAAAAGAGAAGAGCAAAAGCAAACTTTCTTAATTCTGTCCACAGAAAAGATCTTAAAAATTTAGTACCTTAAAACCCAAATGTGGTTTCTACATAAATTTTCCCACTTAAAAATAAACTAGATCTTTTTGAAGAAATGGTTAGTTCTAGGTCTGGAGCATAAAATGTTTTAAGTTTAGTCTGGAACATGTCATCACACCAGAAAGTAAGAATGTGATAAAAAAAAGTGCTAGAAAAAAATGCTAAGGTCTTCTTAAGGATTCAGAAAGCCAGTGAAGAGGCTTCCACTGGCTGAAGATGGAACAATGGGAGCTCGATTAAGAATAGTAACTGCAGTGGATTAAAGCCTATCAAATATGTTTAAATCCATGCATTTATGATGATACTAGAAAAACTAATTTGTTTCCTTTGGATCCTGGTTGGCACTTAAACCATTGTTTTGATAACTGGCAAACAACAGAAATAAATTAGGCATTTATCTTGCCTTTATTTTAGGAACTGTACCTCTGTATAGTTAAATAGTCAACGAGGAGAAGTTTCTCTTTTAGATGGACTCGACTTAACAAATGAAGAAATGATGGTAAAATGAGAATATCACCTTTGTGAAGTTCCTAATGAAATAATGGATCTGGGCCGTGGTTATCAACAGCTGCCGACATCGCAGAAGACAACCAGGTATGTGAACCTTGTAGAAAGTCTACAGGTTCAGTGCTGCTTACAAATCATTCTTGCCAAAGTAACAAACGTGAATCTGTTCAAACTTCTTAAGAAATATTTGGGACAGAGGAACATGATAAATGACAACATCGGTATCCAACTAGCAAAATCCAGGTTGCAGAAAACTCTACAGGAAAAATGACTGGGTTCTTTAATATATAGCAAGTACATTACAAAGAGAGAGGGAATGGGAGAGAAGAGAGAGAGAGAAATCATGTTTCAAATAATTTTTATAACATGCAAAAATATTAAATTAGGGAAATTGGAATATAAAATTGTATTTAAAAAACAAACCTACCTTATTTTTTAAAGAAACATACAGCACAAAAGCACAAAAAATGTACAAAAATAGTAACTATAGGGGCCAGCCCAGTGGCATAGTGGTTAAGTTCACACTCTGCTTCAGCAGCCTGGGGTTCGCAGGTTCAGATCCCAGGTGTGGACCTACACACTGCTCATCAAGCCATGCTATGGTGGCGTCCCACATATAAAATAGAGGAAGATTGGCTTGGATGTTAGCTCAGGGACAATCTTCCTCACCAAAAAAATAGAAAGAAAACAGTAACTATATCTATGGGTAGCAGGATTATTGGTAATTTATAAATATTGTTTTTTATTTTCCAAATCTATTTTAAGATACAAATGTTGTCTTTATAATCACTACATTATGTCCCTTTCAGAATAAGGACAAATAGATGAATTAGTAAAAATATGTCTGTAGTCAGGAAAAAAAAGCATATTATTTTAAAACACTGTTGTTTTTTCATGTGGTGGCCCTGTGCTTCTGTCCACTGAGATTCTGTTTTCTACAACAACACTGACTAATCCCATTGGATTGTGATGAGTTGGTGAGTCCTGTCTCCCTAGTAACAGGCGTATATTTCACTAAGCGTCCCATGGGAAAGACCCGAATCCAAAGGCCTGAGCCAGCCCACCTAACTTTGAGATGAGTATGAGAAGTTCAGTTAGCCCTCATGTAACTGTTCAGGAAGGTCAGCCTCTGAATTATGAAGTCTGACTTTTGGTAGATGACAAATAGGAAAAGGAAACAAACAGCCTCAACATAGCCCAGGTTGGGTGCAGATGGTCCAAAAGCAACAAGTTTATTCTGCAATGTTGCCAAGGCAACAGCAGCTGCTTCTGGCATCATGGAGGGTGGGGGGGGGGGGGAGGGGAAACAGTAGAAATAAAGAGGCGGAATGATTCTGTAAATCTTACCCAGGAAAATAGGTAAGAACGCTGTAAAATAGCGAATATTTTCTGGGTGAGCACACTTCTATAGCACTTGAAGTGTCATCAATGGAAGGCAAATGGTGTTTTTCATATTATAATCTGCTAGAACCAAATAGGAGCCCAGTGCTTCTTGTCATATTGTTATTTTCCCTTCCATGACTCCAGAAAGCAGTGGACAGGGCTTTCTTACAGCTTTATCCCCTTGAGTGTTAAAACACATTGGTGTTTTCTTGTGACAGTTACTGCAGCATCTATTCACGTGGCTGAAGGATGCTTATTATGTGTTTACTTTGCCTGGACTTGAAAGGGAAGAGGAGAGGAAAGGAATAGCGTTGGTCTTCCTCCCCCTCCTCTCCTCCCCTTGACTCCTGCCTCCAGGTATTTTTACCTGCAAAGGAAAAGGATGAAGGAAGGGGAATGTGGCAGAGAGAAGGGAAAGAGAACAGCAGGTCTGGGGAGTGTGCTAGAGATATTTTCATGCATGGGGCAGAATAACCAACAGGCTACTTGGCCAGAAGGCTACTTGGCCAGAAGGCAGCTCCCGTAGGGACACCGGGAGCCTGGGGGAGCTGAGACATGGGCTGTTTAAGCAGGGCTTGGAGCCCAGCTCTGCGTGTAATGGGCCTTAGAGCAGGATCGGAGCTGGAGATGAAGACAGAGATACGGAAATGATTGGTGGGAGATGCTGAGCATCTAAATCCTTCTCAAACTGGAGAAACTAAGAGCGCTCATGTACTGGCTTAGGGAAAGACTGTCGTTCTGTCTGAACCTCATTTCATGAGTTCAGAACCTGAAATGGTCTTTGGGTGGTTTTCACCTGCTCAGAAGTAAAGAGAAATTAGAGATCTGCTTGTGCCCAGTGGGGACTGAGTATTTTTTTAAATGCCAAACCGTTTAACGATAAGGCAGGATGACGTAGAGGTCAAAGGCCTGAGCTTGGGAGTCAGGCAAGTCAGACAAATCTGGATCTGAACCCCAGGCTTGCCACTTAGAGCTGCTCATACTGTTTCTCTGGAGTCACGTTTACAAGGCTAGAGGTGGGTAGCCCAGCCTTGGCTTCCTCTTCTGTCCATGGGGGTGCTAAGGCCGACCTCGTGGTGTTGGGTTGTGAATTTGGCACAGCACCTGGAACATTACTGTTATTATCATTCTCATTTGAACATGTCTTTGAAAAGTGGGAAGGAATGGAGTTCACCTATATCTGCTTCTTGTATTTGAAAGAGACACTAGGTAGGGTAGAAGCTCTCACCAGAAAGTTGGCAATGGGCCTGTATTAGGGTTCTCCGGAGAAATAAAACCAACAAGATGTGTGTGGGGGTGTATATCTACATGGATACATATGCTCCTATATACCTATATGTAAAGAGAAAGATATGTATATAGAAAGAGAGAGAGAGGATTTATTTCAAGGAATTGGCTCACAAATGTGGAGGCTGGCAGGTTCAAAATCTGCAGGGCAGGCCGGCAGACCGGAGGCCCAGGGAAGAGTCGATGCTGTAGGTCAAGTTCACAGGCAGCCCGGAGGCAGAATTTCTTCTTCTTTAGGCAAGATCAGTCTTTTTCTCTTAAGGCCTTCAACTGATCGGATGAGGCCTGCCCACACTGTGACGAGTAATTGGCTTTACTCAAAGTCTGCTGATTTAAATGTTAGGTTCATCAAAAAAAATACTTTCACAGAAATATCTACAATAATGTTTGGCCAAATATCTGAGTACTATGGCCTAGCCAGAATGACAGGTAAAAATTAACCATCACAGGGCCCCTTAGATCACCAAACACAGGCACCTCTTCACAAGCCAGTGACCATGACCCCAAAGAGTCACTCACATGACAAATAGGGTTCCATTAATGTAGTTAATGACATGGCATCCACAGAGTAGCTGGGACTAGATTTCAGCTTTGCTTTATTTGTGCTGTACTCTTCTTTAGGAGAAAATAAGAAAAAGCACAACATAAGTTGATACCAGGAATTACATCAAAAAGGCAATTTCTCCCACAGATCCTAGGGTTAATGTGTATTTATTCCAATCTCTTAAAAATTAAATGATAGAGGAAAGTACTGAAAGAGAGCACTAGACTGGGGACCAGAGGTTAACACTCTCCCCTGCCATTTGGGCAAGTGTTCTAACCCATAGTGAAGTAGGTAATTATACCTGCGCCAAATACAGTAGAGGGGAGGCTTGGCTACCACAACCTACAACAGTCTATGTAAAAGCACGCAGGTATCAATTATATTTGAGTCTGGATAGGATTGAAAGCCAAAACCTTGTTGGAGTAATCAAACTTTTTCAGAATAGCAACGCTGTATAAACAGAAAGTATAGTCGCTTTTAAAACAGAGAGGAAGGAGAGAGAAAACCAAGCTGCATATCTCTGAGGGTGACACCTTGCTCTTTCTCTTTTTCTTTCTCTTGAGCAAAACTTCACTATGTCCTGACAGCCTATCTGAGTTATCTCTCCAGTTTAGGCTGCCTGCCCTTCTCTCTTTCCTTGGTGTGCGCGAGTGGTACAGAGCTCTGTAAGCTGCTGTCAGGAGAGGAGCGTGTCCTGGTTGGGAGTCCAAGGGCAAAGATGATGCACAGGATTTTAAAAGGTGCCTCTCATGGGTCTAGGGAAAGAGGCTGTCTTAGACACTGCTGCTAAAACTGTAAGTTGGTACAATATCCTGGAGTCCAGTTTGGAAAGAGATAGCAAATGCCTCAAAAACGTGTATGGACCTAATAAGTCCACTCTAAGGAGTTATCCTAAGAAAGTAAGAGACAATTATGCAAAATGTAGATATAAAGATACTCATGAGGGTATCCTTTTAATATTGAAAACCTACAAGCATTCTAAATGTCCTAAGTGATATACAGAATTGAATAAATGAATTATAGTCCATTTTGAGAAAAGAATATTATTTAACCACTAAAAATAATAAAGATGTGTGTGTACATAATTGTATAAAGATATTTATGATATATTAAGGGATAAAGTAGGTCACAAAATATTAGATATAGCATTAATTCCATTAAAATTAAACACACAAATATATGAAAATGTCTTGATGGATATCTTAGCTGTTTGGGCTGCTGTAACAGAGCACCATAGACTGGGTGGTTTATAAACAGGAGAAATTTTTTTTGCACACTTCTGGAGACTGGGAAGTCTGGGATCAAGGTGCTGGCACATTCGGTGTCTGGTGAGGACCTGCTTCCTAATTCATAGACATCTGTCTTCTCCCTGTGCTCATATACGGTAGGAGGGAGAAGGGAGAAGGGAGCTGTAATTCCATTCCTTAGGGCCCTGCCTTTGTGAGCTGATCGCTTCCCAATACCATCACATTGGAGGTTAGGATTTCGACATATGCATTTTAAGGGAACACAGACATTTAATCTATAGCAACGGATATACACCAAAATATAACAGTGATTTTCTCTGGGTAGTAGAATTTTGGTTGCTTGGTTTCTTTCTTTTTACGTATCTGTATTTTCTGTTTTTCTACACTGAGCATGTGATTACTTGTAAAATTTTTAAAAATAAGGGGAAAATGCCTTTCTTAGATATCATTGCCTGCCCTGTGATCTGCCCGCCATCAATCAGAAGGGTGAGTGCTGTGCCATGTTGAGGCCCATCGGGACGAAATTGTTCTCGGCATTGTTTCTGTTATTTTCCACCTTCCACTGGCATTTTAACATCCATGTTGATGGTAACTGCTCAGATTGATTTTCTCTCTCCTGTAAAAAAGAAAATCCTAGCAGACACCAACGGCAGACAGCTCTTTCTAAAGAGTCCAGATCCTGAACCATTGACAGGTAAATAAGTCATTTAATTTTGTAAGAGGCCGTGGCATCCAAATTATCAGAAAGACTATAATTCTTTGAGGTTTGTTAATGTAAATTCGTAGAGAAGGTTCTGAGGTTAATGGCAAAAACCAGAAGTCAGGAATATAAAGAAAGGTAGTGCTGAGAAACTTTGACAGGTGTATGTGTGTTTCCGTAAGGAGGATTGATGTTTTTATTCCTCTTGGCATACCATGAGATGTGATATTTTTAGTATATGTAATGGCAAGGCTTGAAATGATGCTATTTCTTGATGACGCTGGGATGTTTCACCCCGAGTGCTCCCAGTATAGATAACCTAGAAACAGCCAGCACTTTTCAGACTGGACACCGCAGAAATGTCAGCATATAACCGTGTTACCTGTTCCTCTTTTGGACTGTTGACTTAGAGTCAGAGATTTAGTCTCCTGATGGCACAAATGTTAAGACCACTTGAAGTAGTCTCCGGCTTCTAGATCTGAAACACAAAGCAGAAGGCCAAAGTCATCCTGTTTCTTAAAATAGTGAGCAAATAGTGAGTCAAGATCAAGGGGGCGGGGGGCTGTGTGTAGGAAGGCCAACACACTGCCCATAGATCTGCCATGTCCGGTCGGCTTCAAGGCTGGGCATCAGCATTCTAATGGGCTCTTCCTGCTCCCTGCTCTCATGCAATGGTGGAAATGGTAGATTCTTCTCTTGCCATGTCTCTACCACCTCAGAGCACCTCCTAGCCTTTATCTGCTTCTCTCTCAGGGCATTTACCTTACCCTGCCCTGGGTTGTAGTAATGTGCGAGCACTTCTTAGACTCTCGCTACTTTTCAAGCCCCCTGAGGGCACGGACAGTTTCTAAACTGGCTTGGCATTGATGATGTACAGTACCCAGCAGATGTTCAGGAAAAAAAAAATCGTTGAATGAATGAATGAGTGAACAGTAGGCACTCAGAATTTACTCACTCTCACTGACAGAGAATAAGAAGTTGGAGCTCTTTAAGAAAAACAAAAGCTAATTTTTCATCTCCTGCTGGTTCAACGAATGTGTGCGATTCTCCCTTCTTAAGAAAAGAGTCGGCTCTGATATCCCTGACATCACTGCTTTGATGCGGCTCTTTCCTTCCCAGCAGAAAAGATGAACTCAGCAATGAAATCCAAAGGGCTCATTATTCAAGGACCTATTCTCCATCTGGGACTCTGCCTAGTCAATTTCTCTTTGTACTTCACTGTTAACAAGCTGTCTGATGGTGGAACAGACTTAGTCTTCCCCCTTACACTCTGTTAAATGATGTAGTAAAATCAGTCCACAGGTGTTTATTATTCAACTATTACATCCCCAACACTGAGAGGTACAGTACTCATATTTATAGAATTTTTGGACTAAACGGGAAAGTAAAGTGGTTTTTCATAGATTGAAGGGAATAGTATACATCATTTAATTCATACCTTTCACAGAAGAGACTGCACCAAACCGTTCCAAGGCATCAGCAGCACCAGTAGCAGCAGCATCTCCTCCTCCTCCTCCTCCAGTCATCAACCACAACCTTTATCAAAGGCCACGTGCACAGAGGACCAAGCTAAGTGTGTAAAATGAACACGGAGAACTGTTAGATCAATGTATGCATATCTATAGAACTGTTTTCCACTGTTTAGTCTTACATTGTGGACTGAAACCGACACTATATCTTCCATTTCTAATGATATCCTAGCACTTTGTCACTACTTTGAAGGACATGCTAATAACATTAATAGAACGTACAACAATTTGCTGGCCCCATGCCCCCTTCCCTCTCCCAGGGTCCAAAGGAGCATGGCCAGAGGCAGGCTCTGAGTGTTTCCATTAAAGATGGCCATGGCCTTCCTAATGGAAGCTTCTTGGAAAGGGAGGCTGCCCCGGTGAATTAGGTAACACCTCCTCCCTCAGTCCCGACCAAAACTGTGAGTTCCGTATTTCATCACATGCACCAGCCATTCCTTCCCTACTCGCTGGTTGCCTGTAGGTCTTTCTTCAGTGAGGGACTCCACTCCCTTACCTCAGATTTAAATGGAGCCTCAGAAATGCCCCAAAGCATCGGTCCAAATTCACCAGGGATCATAAAGGAAAAAAAATATTTCCAGGAGGGAGTTATACCTGGCAACGAATTCGTACGCTTTCTGTAGGTCCTCCTTTCCTTCCGTTATGTTAATTCTTCTAACGCAGTAACCTAATTCCCTGCCCCCACCCCGAACATCTTTTTCCCTGGAAAGAAGCTGATTGATGGTGAAATCAGAATCCATCCAATTTTGTGATGGTCTAAGTACTCCATGCAATTGCCCTGCAGCTGCCAGTGGCTATCTTAAGCTCATGCTAAAACAACCACATTTTCAGTAGGTTCATTTTGAGCTCCAAAGAGGCCCGTGGTGTGTGGTAGGTGTGTATTTAGGAGTTTGTTTGTGGCTGCATGTCCTGGACAAATGCCAAGATCAGGAAATCTATACAAGGTTGTCCTAATATTTTCTCTTTGATCTGTCTCAATCTGCCTTTGTGCCGCTCGGGGAGGTGCTGCTCCAGCCTGTTGGCATCGCTCCCTCACACAGTCTGTCCTGACTGGATGCTTATTTATTATTCAATTATTAGAGTTATTGGATGTGCTTATGGCTTATTACCCTCTGGGCGCATTTACAAGTAGGATAGGAAAAACCCACAGCAGCTTAATTTCTGTTATTATCAAGAAGTGCTGTGAAACATGATCTTTGTTTTATAAAGCTTTTATGGCATGTTTATGTTCTCAAACCTTGATCCTCCAGTTAGGGGCTGTCTAAAATGTATATATGAGTTCTCTATATAAAGTAGGTCAGGAGCAGGCATTACTGATCCAGAGTCTGGGCTAGGAGCCAGGAGCCCAGGTACTGGGGAGAGGGCCCCTTGAGAGAGAATCAGCTCCCTGCAAGGTGATGCCTGGCTCCTGATCATGTCAACATTTACTTAACAGTCTGTGTTTCCAGTCATTTCTGGTCTTTCTCAGAAGCTTGTTCTCTGTCCTCAATTTGTGGGCAAACACATGTACATGCACGCACACACGCACACAGACACATGGACAGACACACACACACACACACACACACACACACAGAGCTGCAATATTGCAGCCTTCTATCCACAACACAAAGAAGCATTAACAGTTTTCCAGGGGCGAAGGGGGCAAATTTCATGTTATCTCAGCAGACCCTCCCTCGTGGATTCTTTTCGATGCCAGAAGGTTCCTAATTTTCTGCATTCCTCTGTCCCCTGATGCAAAAGGAAGGCCCTGAGTATGTGTGGACCGACGGCTCCTCCAGCTGGTCTTCTCCTCTGCACGTGGATGATAAAGGAGTCGTAGCGTGCCAATAATGATGCAGAACATTTCTCAATCCTACTCAGGAAGAGGAATGCTGAGTGAAGGGGACCTTGGAACCTAAGTTTTATTACTCTGGCTATAAATTTTCAGTGGTTGTCAAGAAAGCAGAGGAACATGAGAGTTCTGTCATTTCTTCTTTCTCATTTTCTCTCATTCCTGCCCTTGTCCTATGGCAACCCACCCCTATGATTAGGCGGGACTCCACCCACCCCGGCAACACTGCAGAGACCATCTGGAGCCCAGATGATTTCCTTGCCTCCTGGAAGCTCTCGCGGAAGGTTCTGACTCCATCTCCCAGCCAGGTATTTGTCAGAATCTGTGCGCTACCCTCTCGTGGTTCAGTGCGGGAAGAGGGCAGCTATTAACTCTAAGCTCTCCCAGCAGTAACACCTGGATGCTCCATCCACTTATATTTTCAAGGCTTGAACAGAGTGTGTCCCAAAGGACTTAGAAGCAGCCGGAGCCTACCCTCCCCTCGTCACTTTCTGGAGAAGGGCCTGGGACCAGCCCAAGGCAGAGGCCATCTGAAATAGCCCATATGGGGTTTTGCTAGATGGGCTCGGGTCCCTGGAGACAGCATCCTGTAGGCTCCCAATCTGGCCTGCCTGGGTTCTGGAGCCTGTGAGGGAGTCACGATTTGCTGAACTTGAGAGTCTTCAGGAAAGCCAGAGGAGAGCAAGGCATGAGACCAGCCAAGCAGGTGCCTGGTCTCCTTAGAGCAAATGTGTGATTCACGTGGGTCTGAATCGTGGGAGTTGGCTTGGTCTACCCGGGGTCACTCTTGACCTTAAAAGCAATGCTAACGCTGAAGCACTGAAGAAGAACATTCTGAGTAACTTAGACACTAAAAGAGTGTTTGCTGATTGTCTGTTCCTACTGCCGATTGTTCCTACTGCCGCTCTGTTATCCGGCCCCCGAACACTCTCATCCACAAGCCGCTCCCTCCACAGAATGTGCCGACCATAGTAGGACAGCACCTGAGCAGAGCGCGCTTCCATGGGATGCTCTGTTACGGGTCCATTTTCATCTCAGCGTTCCTCCTCCTCTGCCTGCTGCGACCCTCACTCCCAGCTGCATCTCTAAGTAGTTTCCATTGTGTTTTTCCCAATGATACACTTCCGTTTGTCTCTCGGAAACGCTGTTATTCTACCCCAGGAACACAGCCCCCAAACTGTTGCATCTGGCCTTCTTTTTCCTCAGCTGGTTGATTCAACTGATGAGGGGGCCTGATTCTGCAGTACAATAACCAGCAATCACACATTGGACAGGCTACCTGGAGGAAAACGCTGCAGTAGAAATGCAAATGGCTGATCAAAAGAGGGAAATCTCTTCCAAGAACAAGGGCTGTCTTTGCCACACTGGGCTTTGCCAAACATTTCAAATAGCCTTTCTGTTCCAGGCAAGGTGGAATGTTGGTATTTATCGTTAGTCTGAGGCAGTGTTCTTAAACTATAGGTCACGATGTGCTAGTGGTTTTCGAAATCAGTTTAGTAGTTTACAGCTAGCATTAAAAAAGGGAATTGAACCAAATAAAATAGAATAAACATATAGGAGTACACCTCATGTAATAAAGGTGAAATTTTCTTTGTGAAATTTTTGTTTTAGTATATACACACGCAGATATATAAATGTATGTACTGGGGAGGGACACAAAATGTTATTTGTTTATTTTTTAACCTTTATCTTTATTATGAAATACATTAAACTCTCAGCAACATATGTACAGTGTACATATTTTATAGATGAATAAAGCCAAAACGTGCATCCCACCACTACGGTTGAGAACTAGGACAGAGCTGGTACCATAGAAGGCATCAGTGAGACCCTCCTCACCTCATTCCCCCCAACACCCTGCCCAGAGGCAACCATAATTCCGACTTGTACGATAAGCATCGCCTTGCTTTCTTTGTAATTCTACCACTCATGTATATATCAGGGGAAAGAGAGTTTAGTTGCCGGCCTGGTAGCGTAGTGGTTAAATTCGTTCTCTGCTTTGGCAGCCTGGGGTTCACAGGTTTCGATCCCAGGCACGGACCTAGCACCGCTCGTCAAGCCATGCTGTGGCAGTGTTCCACATAAAATAGAGGAAAATGGATGCAGATGTTAGCTCAGGGCCAATCTTCCTGAAAAAAAAAAAAAAGAAAAAGAAAAAAACCAAGAGAGTTTAGTTTGGCCTGTCTTTGAGCTCTTCATAACAATTCTTCCAGGATTTGCTTCTTCCACTCCATGTTTTGTTTGCCAGATTTATTCCTGTTGATGTGTGCAGCTGTAGTTCATTCATTTTCACTGCCATGTAGCTTTCTTCCTGTGACTGCACCATGATTTATGTACTGCCCCAGGGCCAGTGGACACGGGGTTGGCTCCAGATTGGGTGTTCACAAACAGTGCTGCTAGGAACCTTCTCCTTTATTTCCTCGGCCTGCCTGTGGAGGAGCTTCTCTGGACACACAGGAGAGGGATGATGAGTTTGTGATTCCTCCATGTTCTACATTCCTGCGTGATGAGGTGGAGTTCAACGCCTACACCCATTTTCCTTCACTAGCCCACATGTGGTTTTGCTGACATGTATTTCTGATTTTGAGTTGTGATCAAGAAGTTGGAAAACACTAGTCTATAGACTCCAAAGGCAAGAATGGTACTTTTATAAAACGAAGAATTTTCTCATTGCCCTCTACCTTTGTGTGTGTGTGTGTGTGTGTGTACATGCGTGTGTCTCAGGAAGTGGGCTCAGAGGAAGCTGGAGCAAGAGAAAAGATAAAAGGATGCTCACATTTATCAAGCACGTGTTGCCCACCCTGCACCAAGCTCAGCGCTCTACCACTTTATGATGTGTATTATCTCCTAAATCTTCACATCAGCCTTGTGAGATACACTTAATCTCACTTGATAGAAGAAGAAACTGAGGGTCAGAGAAAATAAAGAACACACCCAAGGTCACATAGTAAGGGACATGCTGGAGCTGGAGTTTGAACCCAGCCTGTCTGCTCTTTCCTAACTTTGGTGCTCTGCCTAGAGCCCTGCATCTCCATGCTGTGCTCCTTTGCTCACTGGCACATGACCTTGGCCCACAGCTGCCCTGACGTCACTGTGAGGGAGGCACAATTCATGCCAGGACCTCACGTCTTCTGGATAGTGCCCTTTGCCTCCTCCTGGCATATCCTTGCCTCCCACCCAGGCACCTGCCCACATTGCCCTCCAGATACTCGGACCTTCACAGCCTGCCACCTCACTTGTGCTTTCCACCCCTGTGCTGTGCTCACACATCTGTTCCTGCTTACTGGCTTCGCCCAGGCTCTCGTAGTCTCTCGCTCTTTAGGTGGGTGCCCTCTCACTGGAGAGGACTTGATCAACCTTCCCGCTCTGAAAGTTTAAATATGTGAACTCACAAACAAAGAGGTATTAAAAGAGGTCACTCCCCTAAACTGCTCCTAATGGTGAATTTCAGCCATGTGCACTGGCTGACCAGAGAGAGACGCTTACAAAGAAGGAACCCTGATCTGACCTTGGCCACACATTGCCAGAATGGGGCAGGGCTGGCATATTCAGATGGCGAAATCAGTGCCTTGAGTGGCCACCCCAGCAGCAGCTCTTTTGGACTTTGTATTAAATAGTTCCCCTAACTTCTCTGACAAGACCTAAGGTGGCCACTTGTAGCCAAGGAATCATTCCCCTTTATAAAAAAAGTCCAGGATGAAGGGGAGATGAGAGAAAGGACTTTCACTTATTCATTCATCAAACATTTCCTGGGCAGCCTCCAGAATTGTGGGAGACTGTGAGGCCTTTGGGCTACAAAGGGAATAATACACAGCCCATTGCCTTGAGGAGCCTGCAATCTGGTGTGAGAGACAGATGTGAAAATTACTAACCATAGTACGTTATTGTGGTAGTTGTTAATGCTACACACTGAATATTTCCAGCACTCTCCTTTCTGGGCACACGGGAAGATTTTATTTCCTGGCCCCTGTGATTGGGTCGGGGCTACGTGGCCAGTTCTGGCCAATGAGTCATAAGTGGAAGGCTGCACTGCACTGCTAGGCTGAGCATGTAACTGCTGTGTGAGGGACCCCAGACTGCTCTTTTCTCTCTTTGCAGTAACGAGAAATGCATGGACAGAGGCTGTTTGTCAGCCTGGGTCCCAATATGAGGATGACTCAGAACAGAGCTCCAAGTAATAGGGAGCTTGAACAAGAGAGAAACTTCTGTTGTTTTCAGCTGCCCAGTTTGGGGGCCTGTTTGTTACCACAGTATAACCTAGCCAGTCCTCGCGGATACAGACATGTCAGCACGTTCGTGCATTCTCGGTTTCCGAGGGCTTGTTTCCATGCATCTAATGCAGAGGGAGGCCTTCTTTTGGTATGAGATGTTCCCCCGGCTGTGAAAAGACCAATCACAGGGAGGTGTTTTATTATCAGGTATTCTTAGAATGTTCTCAAAGCTCTAACAGTTCATACAATAATTAATATATTCAGACAGATTAGTCACTTAGCAGCAAAACCCTCAATTTCTACGGCATTGCTGAAGGCAGAAAACTCACAGTGTTTAACAGACTTAATTAGAAGCTCAGGGGCACCGTTGAGACCATTTATAAGGCCAATGGATGAGATAAGGTGGCACGAAGAACCAGTCACCAAAGACTGAGAAAACATGTTATCTAGGGAAATAAAATGAAAGCTTTTCCACTTAATCAAATGGAGCTCACTTTCACAGGGCCAGTCCCCACGGAATAAGGACTTGCATTCAGTTAGCTCCTCTGGAGACCTGCCGTTGCCCCCACATTCTCCTCAGTTGCCCTCCACTCCAGGAGGGCACCCTGGGCCTTCAGCTGCTGGACAGCGTGACCCGCAGAGCCTGGTGGAGAGGCCGGGAGACAGGTGCATGGTCCTGCCCCCTGGTATATATCATACATTATACATGCATCCTATTATATATCATTTATTCTATACCACATATACACGATATAAATAAAGAGATTTGATTTAAGGAATTGGTTTACACGATCGTGGGGCTGGCAAGTCCAAAACCTGCAGGGCAGGACAGACGGCTGGAAACTCAGACAGGATTTCAATCTATTTGAGGCAACATCCCTTCTTCAGGAAACCTCAGATTTTGCTCTTGAGGCCTTCACTTGATTGAGTGAGGCTTTACTGGATGGAATTGTGTCCTCCTAAAATGCATATAGTGAAGCCCTAACCCCCAGTGTGACTGTATCTGGAGATGAGGTCTCTAAAGAGGTAATTGAGGTTAAATGAGGTCACAAGAGTGGGGCCTAATCCAATATGGCTATTGTCCTTATAGGAAGAGGAGGCGACACCAGGGAGGCGTACACAGAGAAAAGGCCATGTGAGGACACCGAGAGAAGGCCCCGACTGCACGCCAAGAGAGAGGCCTCAGGAGAAACCAAACCTGTCGGCACCTTGGTCTTGGCCTTGCAGCCTCCAGAACCGTAGGAAATAAATTTCTGTTGTTTAAGCTTCCCAGCCTGTGGGGTTTCCTTACGGTAGCCCTAGCAAACTAAGGACTACAGAGGCCCGCCCACATCGCCCAGCGTGATCGCTTTTATTTGAAGCCAGCTGATCGCTGGGTTTAATTGCATCCTAAAAATACCTTCACAGCAACTTCTTGACTGGTGTTTGGCCAAACAACCAAGCACCATAGCCTAGCGCCCCGTAATCAAACACATGAACACTTCAGCAGAAAACGTACGAGTCCTCATGCTAAGGACAAGTCCATCCCCAGGCTCCCTTGACTGCAGGTCAGGTTTTGCCACCAAATGAGCTTTTGGACCCTGGGGTTTTGGGGGTGAAGATGGCAGGGGACCAAAGATTAATTTCACAATTTTGATTCTGGTCAGGACTGCTTGCCAACGTGTATTGAAGGAGCAAAGCGCTAATATGCATTCCTAATAGTGATGTTAATGGCTGTCTTTTACAGATATGGAACACTGCCCAGGGTTAAATAAATGACTGTTTTCTTACGTATGTTTCACAATCACCCTATCAGGTGCATATTATTATGCCCATTTTATAGAATAGGAAACTAAGCTCAGAGAGGGAAAGTAATTCGCCCCAAATCACACAGCTACAAAGAGGCAGAGCTTGGTAGATCTCTGAGCAGCTCACTATGCTGCCTCCTCCCATGAGGGGATGTGTGCAGAAAGGGAGAAAGTATAACTGCTCAGAAAACAGAGAAAGGCCAAACCCTGAAGCCTGCATCACCGCCAAACCACTGACACTCTCCCAAAGTCCTTCCATTTGGGTCTGATCCCCAGATCGCAGCTGGAGGAACTTTCCTAAAGATCTGGCACTGGCACTCCCTCCCTCACACATCCTCAATGGCTCCCCATTAATTACTCAACACAGGTAATAAGCCTTACCCTAGCACTCAAAGCCCCCCCGGGACATGGCCTTGATTGGGTTTTTGCTGGGTGTTTTTTAGTATTACTGCATTTCATTGCTGCTTTCCAGTCCCTCTTTGCTCAACTCAAACTGAAACCTCCCCTCCCACATGGTGCTGTGGTCCCTCCTCAGAGGTTGCTGAATGGAGCTTGTGGTTTGATGGGAGCAGGGAGGTCTCTGGAATCCTCCTGGCCCACATTCTACCATCTGGGTCAGCTTCTGTAAGACGTTTTCTCACTCACAGCCATTTTCCACTTGTGTGACTCGGGCAGAGTTGTGCCTACTATGCAGGCGCCTGTCCCCATGCGTTGGATCAGAGCTCCCCCGGAAAGCTCTTCCTCCTCTCAGCTCCCGACTTCCATGATTGACATGCTTTTTTCTAGAGGTAGAGCTGGGAATGAAACTCCATAGGCTTGAAAAACATTGAGCAGAGACTCACTGAAATTGCTTTTTTTTTTGTTTATTTTTAATTTGAAGAAAACAAGAAGCCCAAACCCTGCAGTGAAAGATACATTAAATAACACTGCACTTGCCATTTGCAGTGGTACTTTAATACAATCACCCTTCCAGCCACCTTTACAACAGAACTTTTCCTGGTGCCTTACCACAGCCCATCCCTCAGGTGAAAAGCAGCCTTCTTTGGGGAAGAGGCTGTGTCCCCTGGAAGCCAGAAGCCCTCAGATGTTCTCCAGCCCTGACCAAACCAACTGTATCTCAGACACGGTTGCCTACTGACTTTGTAATTCCATGAGGATTAATTTACCTTCAGGGATAAAACATGGAGAGATTTAGAGAGAAACCCGAGTGCTGAATTCTAAAGGGAGCCTAAAGACTTCCCAGTGTTGTGTGTACCTAAGATCCTAGTTCCAGGGGATTTGAAAAGAGATTCGTTATCTTGGGGATGTAATGACTTCTCATTCTCTCACTGGATTTCACAATTTACAGCGCCTTTTTTCTTTGCCAGCTCACCCTGGTGAAGGATGCCACTGTTGTTTTTAACAAAAAACCTAAATGGATTTATTTCTTAGTATAATGCATTATTATTATTTTTTCATCTGGAATAAAATCCTAAAGAAATCACTTGTGACACTTTTTAAAAAAATTGTGACACAACACACCTACCATGAAATTTACCATCTTGCCCATTTTTAAGCGCACAGTTCAGTGGCACTGAGTACATTCATATTGTGCTACTGGGGGTCCTTTTGCACTTCCTCCAGCTCCTGCCCCCAGCAGTCCCAACTCACTAGAAGTGGTCATAGCAAGATTTTGTTGACTCATTGATATTTCTGCTCATCCCATTCCAACTCTCTTGGGATATTGTGCCTTTGTCCTGTGAGAGTCTCTCCTCCATTTGAGCTGTAACTGCCATCAAACTCTGTTACTCTAGCCAAACACACCCACAGAAGTAGGGGGATGACATATTTATCTCAAAATTATAGTCATTCTTCTTTACACAAAGACTACAAAGAAAAAGAGAAGTTATAAGAGGGGGAGGAAGCAACATTTGTTGGATAGCTCTGTGCTCCTTTTGTGCCAAGCCATTTCCAGATATCATCCCATTTACTGTTTACAAGTATCCTCCCCTGAACTATCTCCGTTTAACAGATGAGGAAATCGTGGTTTGGAGAGGTTAAGTAACAAGGTCACACAGCTAGGATTGAACTCCAAGTTCAAAGGAATCCAAAATTCAATACCCTATATCACTTAAGAGAAAAAGAACCTGGATGGCAGGAAGGTTCTAGGAGGGAGATGGGGAGGGTGAGTGAGGAAGAGAGTTAAATAGCAAAAGGAAGAGAACGCTGGTCTCCTTTTCCAGGAGGAATCAACATCTTTGACTTCTGCTCTTAACAGCACTTACAGGGTCTTTAGCTAGCTGGGCCTCTTTCTTACACAGACCTCCCAGAAAGGCCCTGCTTTCCACCCCCACCCCCACTCTCCCTGCCCCTACCCGGCTCTGGGAGTCTAGGACAGACATTACAGACTGCTTTGATCACTTGCATTCTCCCGCTCAGAGGGTCACTCAGAGCTGCAGGCAGAGTTTCTGACTCTGCCTCAAATTAAAATGCCAACTATTTGTCAAGATAGATTTTCTTAACCAGCTCTCTCCGCGTATAGGAATGTCTCTGTCTAGTTGAAAATGCCCCCTAGAGAGTTACCATGGCAACCGTTGTCTGCAGCATGGCAGGATCAAATCCTTAAAAGAGACTTCCAAATTGGTGTGGCCACTTCTAGCCACAGGCCCTCTCTGAGTTCTGCTTTGGGTACCTATCTGATGACTGGCCTAGGGGATGAAAGTCCAGGAGGTCAGCTCAAAGGAACCAAAGACAGAGGAAGCATCTCCCCCAGCCTCAGGGGTGGGTTTGCAGTGTCTTTATCAGGCTGTGCTGATTTTCCTCTTTCCCTCATCCATCTTTTGGGCTCTAGGTCAAACACTTAAAAGCGGATTTATTTCTTACAGAAAACGACTGACATGCAAGTTAGGGAAGAGGGAACAGACTCAACAAAAGTGGATAAAAGAAGGCAGGAACATTTGAAGGTTTGAAAACTGGAATTGGGTTTTGATAAAGGATTAAGATAATTTTCAAGAGAGCTCAATGATTGCAAGTGTCTGTTTTTTCTTCCTTCTTCCTTCCTTTCGTTCTTTTTGGAGTGGAATAAACATACGAAAAGCCAAGAGATCTGAGAATGCATAATTTGACGTAAGCAAGTTTTAAAGTAATACAAACTCCTGTGTCAGTATTTAATTAGTGCCGTGATCCATCCAAAGATGGCAAATAGCATACCTCAGCATTTAAAAGCTGTACAAGCTCAGTTACACATAGTGTAGAGTTTTGTGGTGTGTGTAGAAAAGATCTGTCAATGTTACAGAGCAGGTGGCATTTCCAGCCCTTTCTGTTTGCAATATCTGGTCACATTGTTGTTTTCATTAGCTGTAACCACACAGGAGGACTCCAGAAGAGTCCATTTCCCTTCTTCTTCCATCCTTTCTGCCTGATCTCTCCCGTCATCACAGTCTGACCCCAGAGCAGGAACAATGTGGACCCCTGCAGTGAGGGACTCAGAAGCACGTGGCCAAAGAACCCCAGACTCTTGGAGTATTTCGTGGAATGAAACATTTGCTGTTGTCATAGGTTGGTGTATTAGTTTCCTAGGAAAGCTGTAAGAAAAGACCACAAACTGGGTGGCTTAAAGGAACCTGAATTTATTCTCTCACAGTTCTTGGGGCCAGAAGTCCAAAATCCAGGTGTCGGCAGGACTGGTTCCTTCAGGAGGTTCTGAGAGAGAGAATCCTTTCCGTGCATCTCTCCCAGCTTCTCAGGACTGCTGGCAATCCTTGGTCTTCCTTGGCTTGTGGCTGCATCACTCCAGTCCCTGCCTCCACCTTTTCTTTTTTTTTAAAGATTGGCACCTGAGCTAACAACTATTGCCAATCATCTTCCTTTTTTTCTTCTTCTCCCCAAAGGCCCCCCAGTACCTAGTTGTATTTTCTAGTTGTGAGTGCCTCTGGTTGTGCTATGTGGGATGCCACCTCAGCATGGCCTGATCATTGGTGCCAGGTCCATGCCCAGGATCTGAACCAGCAAAACCCTGGGCTGCTGAAGCGGAGTGCATGAACCCAACCACTCG
Source organism: Equus caballus (assembly GCF_041296265.1). Taxonomy (NCBI): domain Eukaryota; kingdom Metazoa; phylum Chordata; class Mammalia; order Perissodactyla; family Equidae; genus Equus; species Equus caballus. The sequence continues at coordinate 45,253,803 of NC_091700.1, read as the reverse complement.
ACCACAGGGCCAGCCCCTTAAAACATTCTTCCTGCGTGTGTCTGTGACTCTTCTCCTCTTAGAACATCACTCATATTGATGTGGATCAAAGTTGCCCCAGGGAGAGAAGCCTAAGATGTTCTGGCCTACATGCGGATCTGTATGACCTGATTCATATCTAAAGTTATACGACCACACAATAACCAGACCCCACCTGCACTGATACCATTTTAATGACTTTTACATCATCTTGCCTTTGTCTAGTAAAAATAAGTCACATACCCATGCCTTATAAATATAGCCCTAACCCTCAACACATTGCAGCTCTTCACTGCCCATGGGTCCTGTCCCCATGCTATTCTCTGAATAAAGGAACACTGCTACCAGAACCTTGAGAGTCCAAGAAATCTTTCTTTTGACTCCTTGGCTCGCTGAGCCCGCATCAATATTGTGTTAGGGCCTACCCTAATCCAGGATGACCTCATCTTAAATTGATTCCATTTGCAAAGATCCTATTCCCAAATAAGGTCACATGCACAAGTCAGGGAGGGGAGGTTAGAGCTTCAACATATATTTTTTGGGAGACGCAGTTCAACCCACAACAGTTGGGCTCCTCCTGAAAAGGACCCTGAGACAAAGACTTACATGCATGTAGTTTCTTTGCGAGGTGATCCCAGGAAGCCCTCGTGAGTAAATGGAGAAGTGAGGAAGAGAAGGGAAGGAAGGCAATAGAGTGCATTAACAAGCAAGGTGCTGTTGTTGGTAGTTGGGTCCCAGTCCTGCTGGGAGCTTCTGGAAGACAGTGTAGAATGTATTGGGGAGGAAGACATTTCCTCTACCCTGGGTTCTTATGGCCGGAGAATGAGTTAAATTTACATGAGACTGAATAAAAGGAGAAAATTAAGCAAAGCTTTGTAACATCTATACATGGGAGAGGCTCAGGCAAGCTGAGCAACTCGACAAAATGGCCGAAGCCACTGCCTTAAATATCATCTTCAGCTAAAGACAAAAGAGAATGTGGGAGGTTGAGGGAGTCAGTTACGGGAGAGCACCAGACAAGTACAGTAAACAAGGGTCAGGTTGTTATGCAGATTTAAGTCCTTGCCTTCTACATTGATGAGTGTTTCTAAAGATAAGGTCATCTCCCCTCTTCCTGGTACAGAGAGGGAGACACCTTTACAGATGGAGATTTCCTTTGCAATGTATACGTCTCTTAACAAAGGGTAAGTAAACTCTGCTTTTCAGAGTTCCTTTCCATCTGCAGTTTTTAAAAAGTAACCAGCCCAAAATATTCCTCATGCCAAAGAGACCTATCTTGGGGTGTCCAATTCCAGTCCCCCACAAATGCAACTCAGAGTCACCCCACCTGAGGAAGTTGGAGTATTTATCCTCTACCTCTCTTTTGTCTTTGGCTGTGGGCTGCTGAGGCATTACCTCCAGAGCGTTTCCAATAGGCTGAGCCCCTGGAGCAAGCCCTCAGGCAGAGCTGGAGCTGTGGCAGCAGGAAACGGCTGCGTGCAGGAATGGTGAGGGCTGGGCTGCCGACAGCCTCTGCTACAACTTAGAAAATAGACTTCTCTCTTACATTGAGAATAAGGAACTTTTATTGTAAATCACTTCAATTCCTTTTAGAACATTGGCAAGTAACCTTTGTTCAACAAATCAGAAGCACAAAAGATATTTGACTCTAAAATCACTTTCTTCAAATATTGCCCAATTACACATCATCCTAAATATTTTTAAATTGATCATTGCATTATCTGAAATTTAAAAAACCTTGTCCCTCTGTCATATCTTTCCATCTTCCTCAATGTTTGATTTTTCAGTCTTGTGCTGTCCTCTCCCCAGCCCATGTCCATCCTGGTAAATTCCTATTCAATCTTTAAAACCAAACCACATCTGCTCACTGATTACGAGCTCCTCTCAGTCATCCTGTACTACTGAGTGCAGTGCCTTGCACATAGTTATTACCCTATAAATGTTTGCTGAATGAATGAATGAATGTGGGATCATTGATTATCTCAAGCTTTCCATACCACACAACCCAAAAGTGGCACTCTAACAATAGAACTGTGCAATTCACTATGCTTCAAAATGTGTCATAATCCAGGACATACTTTATATTCCACAAACACCTTGGAAAGAGTTGCTGATGATTTGTTCAGGTGTCACTGAAAAGGTCAATGTAGGACCAATTTTTCTTCCCACGATGTGATTGTTCTCTGATATGCACCCATATCACTCAGGGCCTGTCAGCATTCTGTTCACAGCCTCTTCTCTTTGGCTCCAGGGCAGCTTGCTGTCTTCCCTCAAAAGAGCCAGCCTGAGGCCCATCATCTCTCAGCAGGCCTGCCTCTTTGTCACTACAGCATCCCAGCATGTCACAGCTCTGCTCTCTGGACGGAAGTTCCACTGCTCCGCAGTGCAGTCGTGGGGCAAACGTGAAGCTCTTTTCCAGTCTTAGGCCTCTCCTTTTCTTTCGCTGGATTTCAGCAGGAGCTGAGGAACATCTAAAATACAGGCTGCCTATCGCTATTCAATCTCGTCATCGTAAATTCATTGATGATTCTATGAAACCCAATGCTCCTACCGGAAGCAGTTCTAGAATGAACATCATCCTCAGTTTCTTCTTCATTATTATTGTCCATATGATCATCACTGTCAGCACCCACAACGTTTGTCAAGCACCAAATAGTGTGAGCTGTTTGCCTTGGCATTGGAGATGAGGTAACAGAAACTTTTAAGCTTAGAACTTAAAAATCTGTAACATTGGCATTTTTTTCACAAGCATTTTTTGACCATCTATCCAACTATTTAAAAAATATTTATTGCAGGCCTACTGAACTGAGAATACAATGTTGAAAAAGACCCAGTTTCCCACAAATGTTCACAGCAGCATTATTTATCACAGCCAAAAGGTGGAAGCAGACAAATGTCCATCAATGGATGAATGGATAAACAAAACGTGGTACATATAGTAGAATGTTACTCAGCTATAAAAACAAATGAAGTGCTGATAATGAATGAACCTTGAATACATCATGCTAAACGAAAGAAGCCAGACACAAAAGTCCACATATTATGATTCCATTTATATGAAATATCCAGAATGGGTAAATCTATAGACAGAAAGCACAGATCAGTGGTTGCCAAGGGCTGGAGTGGATGGTTATATAGGGAGTGACTGCATCTTGGGTACAGGATTTTCATAAAAATGTTTTGGAACTAGATACAGGTGGTGATTGTGCAACAATGTCAACGTATTAAATACCACTAAATCATACACTTAAAATGGTTAATTTTATGTTATGTGAATTTCGCCTTAATAAAAAATTGTTTTTAAAGACCCACTTCCTATTCCTCACAGTCCCTCACTTCCTAAGTTTCATGTTCAAAGTCGTACGGTCACCCAAAGACTCTCTAACGTAATGAGGGAGACAGACGACAATTCTGTGGTGGAGCGTTAGTTGATACCATTGAAAGCTGTAAAGTGGAAAAGGATATGAAAACTATCAATAGACCAAAGCTACAATGGGATTAGCAGAGAATGTAGGCACTGCAGTCGGAATGCTTCTTGGCCTAGTCCTTAATTAGCAGAGTTTGTTTTGTTTTGTTTTGTTTGGGGTTTTTTTTAGCACTACTTGGCAGCCACCAGGTTGATGGAGGAAGAAGGAGACGCGAGGATGAATGTGACAGAGACTCTGCCCGCCGTCCAACCCTCCCCGCCACTGGCTTCCAATCTCATGGGGGAGAGACCCATCCACAGATAACTGAGAAATGAGATGGAATGATAAACCATGGGAGGGAGTCACACCACCATCTCTGGCGCCAGCCCAGGAGGAGGCAGGGAGATGATCTCCACCCGAGAGAATGAATCACTCTATACCCATGCAGGGCCCGAGGGCAACCGCCGAGAGCTGAAGAGGACTCCATGCCCCAGACTTCATCCTGAAAGCGTATTTGATCCCATTACTAAAGGAGGCCAGTTAAGCACGTGGCAAGTTGTTTCCCAGTTAGATCAACAACTTGCTGAGAATTAAGGATGCATCCAAAATGCTAGCTGATTCTGGTCTCCTTATTTTTCTCTCCCCGGAAGTGCCCACCTGGCTTTCCACATCCCCTGGGACTCTACGTTGGGAGTGGAGGCACTGAGGGGAAGGGAACCCTGTATCTGGGGTTTCACTCTGCCAGAGAGGGTCCTCGATGCTTTCCCTGAAGTCTCTCTCGCAGGTGTCCTTTGAAATAGGGATTAGGACCATCCCTCTTTTGCAGAAGAGGTCCAGAAAGGTTAAGCAACTTGCCCAAATCACACAGCCTATAAAGGGTAGAACCAAGATTTGAACCAAGACCTGTGTGACGGCACAGGCTCTGCTCTGTGTGCCTCATCCCACAGTCTCCCCATCTGGGTAAGAATCAGTGCAGAGGACATCAACCTCAACCAGGGCAAGCCCTCCGACTGGAAACATTAAAGGAAAAATTAGTGTAAAGCTGAAAATGTTAAGAACCATAGTTTAAAATATTATGCACAGCACAGACATTGCCCTCCCCTGGGTGACCCAGGTCACTTCCTCGAGACCTGAGCTCACCTTTCAGCAATAGGGGCCAGCTATGGAAACCTGCCACTAGGGGCAGAGCTGCCACCGATCAGAAGCCAGAGGGCAGTGGGCGGCAGGAGGGGAGCACATTCAGCCCACAGCTGTGTCATGTTAGGCCTTCATACCATTCTTTTTTAATTTTGGATTTTGAGGCAAATGTTTAAAATTCAGGAGATTTTACATAAAATACAGATTTCTGCCTTCTCTTGACAAGCCATGCTGGACCTGAATTCCTGAACATTCCCAAGAGTTGGGTGGCCATGCTTGAGCTGGGCAGCCTCCATCATTCACAGGATCTCCCTGGCTCCTCTGGGTGGCTGTGACCTTGACCGCTGCCCAAAGTCATGTCCTCAGCACCGAGCTGAGACCCGCAAGGTTTCTGATGAAGGAGCAAAGTGTAGGCAGACCTGAGTTCCACTCCGTCATGATGAAAAGGCCAGAACTGGCATTTTAAAAATTCATCGTCTTCTAATAATAAAACTCTGTATTTACAGAGAGCCATGCTTCTGAGAACATCAGGCTTGTGCAAACATCACTCCGGGAATGTTCACAACAGAGGCTCAGGGAAGTGAGAAGGTGACTCGGACTGGGGTCTCTGCAGTTAAAAGAAACAGGCACGAAGGAAAAGTGGCCTGCTCCACGCGGGGTGGACAGCGGCCAGAGGGATGGGTGTGTGCTCAAAGAACGAATATGTGCTGAGCGCCCATGTGAACCAGGCACCAAGGAAGCCAGTCTTTGCCCTGGGGAGCCTCTGCCTGCTGAGTCCTGCGCTCGATCCCTTATTCCTTGACAGTAAACAGATGGTGGTAGAGGGAGCTGCTCCTTCGAGAGCCAGAGGACAAAGTCTACCTTTGTCACTTCCTGCACATCCACCCTTGTCTTGCACCCACCCTCTTTATATCAGGCTCTGAGCCTTGGCACATTCTGGTCCTTCTGCAACTTGTCCAGCTGGCAAGGGCTGCTCATCCTTCTGGCCTTGGCCCAGGGACCACCCACTCTGTAAAGCAATTATCGTATCATTTGATAATTCTTTTCCAGTCTCCCCACTGGGCCATCTTCTCCATGAGGGGAGGAGCACGTTTGTGGGGGGCATCTCCGGTTCCCTGGCGTCGTGCTTCCAGGTGGAAGGGCTTCAGCCGGAACAACATTCCTGGCCCTCCTTTCATCCTCACTCATTCCTTCCTTGCAGAGGAGTAAATGGTGAGTTGAATTGGTGAGCTTGGAGAGAGCCTGGTGCTGGTACGTTGGTCTCCATCCTTCCTTTCTTTTTCAGGTGTCACTCCTGTGGAGGAGCTCGGTTATCAGCTCTCAGCCTGGCAGTGAGCGTCCTGGGCATGCTTTGCCCTGTGGGGGAGGCTGCGGTCGTTCGGCTCTGCAGTAATGGGTTGGGTGAGTGTGGGAAACAACAGGAGGCTGCGTATCTAAGCCCTGTCTCCAATCCAGCTTTTACCAATAACAAGGCTGATATTTTAATCTCCATCTGTCAGACTCTTGAATGCATCTCTCTATTGGTTTTGAACTCAGAGGATGGAACAGGAGTATGATTTTTCTTTCCTAGAACCATAATAGCATCTCTTTTCTAGCCCCTGTGCCCAGCATACCGCCTGGCACAGAGCGGGTGTTCCCCATCTGTTGGATAACGAATTAGTCGAAGGTCTGGGGTGGGAGGCCTCTGCTTCTCCTCCCTCACTACAGGAAAAGTGCAAAGCACACCCACTGCCATGGGCTGATGAGTCCACGTGCTTTCCAGGCAGGAGTGGAGGCAGGGGAAGCCCCCAATTTCATTGGCTGAGGCTTCCTCTCTTTGAGGAGATTACGTATGAAATGGAATTAGCCTCAACTTGAAAAGCAAGGGGCAAAACCCCTATGGATCTTTTTATCAGAAGAATAGAAACAATGCGCATTTGATATAATTTAATTCTTTATCAGGGATGGAAATTACTGTTCAAATTTTTGTTTAAAAAACTCTCAGCTGTCTAAAAGACACAAACATTGAACGCCTCTCAGCCAAGCTGTGGCTCTGCACACAGGACTGTGACCCGACTTCCAAGGTTCTGGCTCCCCACTTTGGTCTTCCTCCATCAGCAGAGCTGGGAAAGGAGGTGCTGCCTGCCCGCCCGGCTGTGAGGAGAGGAGAAACCCCACGGCAGGTGTCGGCTGAGGGCTGGAGCTCAGGTGGAAACTGTAGTTGGGCAGCGGTGATCATTGAGGCTGTAGGACAACACAAGCCCCAGGGAATGACAAGGTGAAAAAATGTTTTTTAAAAAGCATAAAAGGGAAAATAATAAGAGGGACACAAAAGAGATCTCAAGACATCTATCGACAGGATGGTGAAGGAGACTGTAGAATTTTCCCCAAAAAAGTAAATAAAAAATGTTAAATTAAAAATTAATTGACAAAGTAAGCACCCCATCATCATCAGAAATTTCTGCTGACTTGGTGCCGAAGTAGGATTGGCTCCTAAAATGAAATCTTCAAGGCCACAAAACAGATATTTTTCTTTCCCTGTCATTTTTTTCTGTGTGGGGGAGGGATGATGGAGGGTAAGAACTGGAACCCCCTATCACGCAGGAGGGGTGCCTGCCTGGGAGGGAGGGTGGGCCAGCATCAGGAGCAGGAGGCGCCGGGTCTGCTTGATGGGAAAAAGAAACAAAACAAAAAGACAGGGGGCCCATTGATTAAATGCAGGTCCCATAGGATACGCTCCCATCTATCCCTGTTCTTTTCGTTGCAACTCAGTGTGCTGAGATGGGGTAGCTACTGCTTCAGGACCCAGGTTGGGATGTTGTCTCTTCCGCTTACCCAATTTTGATGTTGGGCAAATTGATTAATTTTGCTGTGCCTCAGTTTCCCCATTTGTAAAGCAAGGATAAAAGCATTTATTATCTCAGAAGTTGTTGCGCAAATTAAATAAAACGATATTACATACCCCACCTAAGAATATCTTATCACCTTGTTGTGGATCCAGAAATTCCATCCTTAGAAAGCTTCTCTCTCATGCACCTCTTTGGAAATCAGCCATTTAGATTGCTTCCTCGTGCTGTAGCTGCCCCAGGAAGCAAGGTCCTTCTGGGATGGGCTGCAGCTGGCACTGGGGTGGAGAAGGCTAACATGATAGTCATAACTACTTCCATGAACTGAGCTGTTCGTCTGTTCCGGGCAGGAGTCCATCCTCCCAACAACCTCATGAAGCGGGTACTCTTACCTTTGCACATAAGGAAACCAAGGCACGGAGAGGTTAAGTAACTCTCTTCATGTCACAAATCTAGTAAGTTTTGTCAAGTTCTGCCCTGCCTGGCATGTGCTTTGCCTTAGTCTCTCTGTGCCCTCCTTCCCTCCTACCCTCAATTCCATCCTCAGCCCAGACTGGAAGGAGAGCATAGACGATAAGAGAGGAGCTCTGAGAGAGACTGAGAAACTGCGGTGGACTTGCCTGGGTGGCATCCTCTTGCTAGGGCCATGACTTTGGGCAAGTTACTTAACTGCTTTCTGCTTCTGAAGCCCCCTCTGAAAATAGACAACATCTCTGTAAATTAGAGATATGGATGGTGCCGCCCAGAGGGCTGTCATGAGGATTCAATGAGGTAATTATGGAACGTGCTCACAGGGGTGACTGGTATGTATTAAGTATTCAATAGATGTTGGCTCTTCTGATCTGTATTGGATTCATCCTCTCAGCCAGAGCATTCCTAAAGGGAGACCGAGCAAGAAGCAGCGGGAGGAGGGAAGAGGGGGGCCATCGGTCACCCATGACTGCTAGTGCCCTGTAATCAGATCTTAGCAGACTCTTCTCTCAGAGATGCATGAGGGCGTTTGCTTGAATCTGCTAAAAGAAATAACTGGTGCTCGTGGTCACCAGATTGAACAGCTAATCACAGCTCTCCATCTGTGATTAGAAAGGACTGCCGTGAGTGGTGTGAGAACGGAGAGCTTGTTAGGCAAGAATTGAAGGAGCATACGCCGCTTCTAGAGGCAAAACGTGCAATGAACATCAGAAATCGCTGGGTCTCAGACATGAATCGGGGAATGGCTTCTGATGTTTTTTTCCTTTTTAAATATCCAAAGCCTTAAAAATGAGGACCCAGGTAGAATATGAATCTAAAATATAGGAGGACCAAATGAACTCTCTTGAAGATTCTAATAAGGCATTGAGTTTGTCACTCAGCTCAGAAGATGGTCCTCGGGCTTCAGTTGCTAATTTTCATGTTTAAAATATATTTTTTTCTTTCCCTTGTGTATGTTTTTAGTTTTATTTCCTCCCTTGCAGTTATTTCATTTTCCCCCGTCAACTCTCATTTCAGGGCACCGGAGCCTGGACCTCTGGCTGAATTAGCTGCCACGTCTTCTGATCACTGTCTCTCTTGCCAACAGGGAGCGGAGGCCCCCTCCCTCACCCTCACCCAGCTGCAAGGTCAAGTGGAGGGCGGGCATCGATGCTCCACAGGTGTGCTGTGTCTGCCTGACCAACAGCTTCCAGTGCACACACTCATGTGTGTAAGCCTGTTCCTGCGCCCCTGCCTCTGCTGACTGGACCCCAAGGAAGGCACCTGACCCAAGGGCCATAGTCATCTGGCTTAGAGAGATGGGCTGGACCAATCAAATTCCTTTGCTCAGCAATTCAAACTAAGAAAGATAGAGACGATGCATTTACCTGCTAGTTGCAAGATCCCCAGCTGAATGGTCCTGCAGTCGAGTTGGACATGGGGAGAACTTGCCTGGATGGAAGGGCCTGCCCATGGCCCAACATAAAGAAGCAGATGAGAGGTGTGTGGCCATGTCTGACCAAGGTGAAGGGCCAGAATGAAGGTCCCCAGATCCAGGGGTGTCCCCGAGGGGCTTGGCCTGATTATAGCTCCATGAAGATCTCAGGATGGACTCTGTTTTAATAGTGCTGGCTGAGTAGGAGCCTCTTTATTGTGACCAGCTGAACCCAATCCTGGTATTTAGTAATCTTCTACAAGATGCCATCTGATTGCAGATCTCTGACATCAGAGCGAATCAGCCTGGCCGCGGCTCTAGCTTGGAGTGGGGCCGACCGATGGAACCATGGGGCTGATTTGTGTGGTTACCAGGCCTGTTTTCTTAGGGTGGTGGGGGAGGTATATGATTCTGGGAGGAGCCTCTAAAAGAAACACTTAAGACCTACTCATAGGTAAGTGACAAATGCTTCTTAATTCAGAAATTTCCTCCTGGGGTCAGCATATACATAACCATTCAACAGATATTCATTGGATGCGGTTGACGTTCAACTCATTGTGCTACGTGCTGAGAGTGATCCAAAGATAGAACATTCATGAAGCTGTTGTTCTAGACTTAAAATTTTGAAAAAAAGCATGCACTGTAGAAATCAAGATAAAAAGTGATCATTGTCATCAAGATGTACCAATAAAACACCATAGGCATTCAGAGAAGAAACCAACCACTTCCTTCTGGAAGGATAATGTGAAATGTTGAGGCCAAGGTGATATTTTGTCTGGCCCTTGCCCCCTTGACCGACAGGTAGCAGTTGGTGTTTAGCTGGAGAGTGAGAAGAAAAGGAAAGAATCTAAAGTGTAGATGCAGACTGAGGCCAGATCTTAGGTGATGAAAAATATCAAATGTGGAATCTGAGTTTTATTCTGAGAGCAATGTGATGTTGCTGGAGGGTTTTGAACAGAACAATGGAGGGCAGAAGTAGCCTTTAGAAAAACTACCACAGATTGTAGGAGGGAGGGAAGCCCTAGTGAAGCGTGAGGAACTTTCCACATCTCACCGAGTTGTGGGGAGGGCGCGCTTCCCACCCCGGGGCACATTTACTTCTGTTCCCTCCCTGGGGTCTAAAGGAGCTTTCCCCTCACTAACAAATTCCTTTCCTCCTCCTGACAGACCCCTGCCTCCCTCCACCGCAAAACATTGCCAAATGGATTTAATTCAAATTCTATGTAATAAAAGCATAAGGGCAAAATAAATGAGAATGCTTTAAGTAACATGCTCTGGCATCTCATAAAAGCCTCTTAAATTGATGACATAAGAGCGCATGGTGTAGACTCCAGAAAAAGGCGGGTTTTATGGGAACTCTGGCAGAGCCCCAAAGTGGAGTCGCGCTGCGGTGGCTGCAGTCATAACTCTTCCTCTTATCACGTTTTGTGCTTGGGATGCTGCACCCTGCACAACAAGTTTCCCTTCCCTAACCAGGGCATAGGTTTAAAAACAAAAACCCGCAGTCGTTAGCAATTCCAGGCAGCTCTGACCAGGCTCATTATACCCGGCATCTTGGCTGCTAGAATCCTGAGGTCTGTTTTGCAATGATTGTGAAAACCAGGAATGTGAATGAGTTATCCCAAAGTTGAGAAAGATCTGTTTTTGCACCAGCCTGGCAGCCCTGGGGGGCTGGTTTTGCACAGCGCTTAGCCGAATCTGGTATTCAGTACAGAGGAAAATGATGGCACTATTCTTCCCGCTGGAAAACTTCTCCAGAGGTGGAAAAGATTTCTTTCCAATCCCACACTGGAGTCTTCTCTTGTCTGTCCAATCCTCTTCTACAAGATGCCATCTGAGGCAGATCTCTGCACTCCGAGCAAATCAGCCTGGCCACAGCTCTGGGCTGGGCAGGGCTGACCAATGGAACCAAGAGGCTGACCCGTGCCACCTGCACCTGATTGCTGAAAAATTGGTTTGAGAGTGGGAACACATGGCTGGGCTGGGAAATAATTTGTGACTCACGGAAGTGGAAGATCTTTTAGGCTGGCTCTCAGACTATAAGAGAGGTGATGCACTACAGGTCAAGTTCAAGAGGTGGATTGATGTGTTCTCTATGGATGGTTCAGATTGAGGGTTTGCAAGACCAGGAATAACTCCCATGGTTTGGCTGTACCCTGTAGGGTAGGAAGACATTTCCTCTACCTGCTCTGGGTTCTTCTGGCTGGAGAACAAATTAAATTCACATGAGACTGAATAACAGGAGAAAATTAAACAAAGCTTTATAACATGTGTACATGGGAGAGGCTCGGGCGAACTGAGCAACTCATCAAAATGGCTGAAGCCACCACCTTAAATATCATCTTCAGCTAAAGGCAAAGGTGGATGTTGGGGGTGGAGGGGGAGTCGATCATGGGAGCTTACCACGCAAGTATAGTAAACAAGAGTCAGGTTATTATGCAGACTTGAGTCCTTGCCTTCAATAAGAGTTTCTAGAGATAAGGTCATCCCTCCTTCCTGGTACAGAGAGGGAGACACCTTTACAGATGGAGATTTCCTTTACAATGTAAATGTCTCTTAACAAAGGGTAAGTAAATTCTACTTCTCAGAGTTTCTTTCCTGTCTGCAGTTTTTAAAAGTAATCAGCCAAAAATAATCCTCATGCCAAAGAGACATGTCTTGGGGTAGCCAATTCCAGTCCCCCACAGCCCACACACTCATCAGTACATCTTTGTAAGTGTGTGTATCTTCTGGTTCATATCTTCTTGGGAAGTAGATCTAGTCCTTACGGCTAAACTAGGAGCTTTCTTTTCATAAAATGACCTGTATTAGTTTGTATTATTTTCCCCCAGAGGGTAAGATTTATCCAGTAAGCCTAAACTCCTCTGCTTTTTCGTTTCTTTCTCCCTCACTCCCCTTTCCTCCCTCGTTGCCTCCCTTCCCTCTTTCTTTCTCTCTTTCCATACTAACTGAGAGTCCACTAAATGCCACTCTGCTATGGGCAGGGGGTCAAAAATGAACAAGGCTCAGTCCTGGTCAGCCCAGAGCTCACGGTAGTTCAGGTGATTCTCAATCAGGCATGCACATCAGAATCACCTGGAGCACTTAACAAAAGATTCCTGGGCCCTACCCAAGACCTGCTAAATTAGAAGCTTCAAGGATGCAGCCTAAGAATAGGTATTGTGAAAAAAATCTTCCCACGTGACTTTGTTTTCTAATCAAGGAGAAAACCACCAGCCTGTTGGAGAAAAATAGTTACAATGCTATGTGATAAGTGCTGAAATAGAGGTATGAACACAGAGCTGTGTCAGCATGGAGGGAACTCCTGATTCAGTTGTTGGAAGAGGGTTGGTGATTGGGGAAAACTTCATAGAGGAAATGCTTGAACTGGGTCTTGAAGCATGAATAGAAGTTTGTTAGGAGTTACAAGAGCAACTTTTAGACAGATATGTATACATGAAAGGAAAAATAGCTCATTGCAAGGGGCTCCATGCATCCCCACATGGCTGGAATGGAGTGGACAAATGGGAAGTGCTTTATGATGTGGCCAGAGAGTTGGGCAGGGGCCAAATGATGCTAGCTTTAGAGGTCCTGCCAACTCATTTGTATGTTTCCTTGTAAGCCATAGGAAAACTCTGAAGAGTTTTAAAGAGGACATAAGATTCACATTTACTGTTGAGAAGGATAAACTAGGGGCAATGTTGTGAGGCTGAAGCAGGCCAGATCAGCTAGGGAATTGCTGTATTAATTCAAAAGACAGACCCAGCATCCCTTATGGCTCAATATTGTGAGGACAAGATGGCTTTGTCAGACACACAGGTTGTACTCTTTACAGATAAGTCCCAGTTCTTCAGTTTCTATTTATTCCCATGGAAATTTAGTACTTTTCCTATAGCCCCATTGCTCCATCAACTACACACACTTGGTGTGAAAAAGGGGTTTGTAAGCCTCAACTAATACATTCACCACTTTCCAAACCCTACCCCCATCCCTGTCCGTGGTCTGCTCAGGATATACCAAGAATTCGTTGATCAATTCAGGCAGCTAATGACGGGAGAAAGAAATCAATGCCTTTGCTTCATGTAAAAGATGTTTTCAAAGAAGCACAAGCTTTCATTTCATGGTTAAATCAAAAACAGCTTGTTAAATTTACTGTCTTGTGAACACATCTCCTTCTTTATGTTCTTTACCCCAAACGTACAGAACTGATAAAGAAAACACACGTGAACAAAAAACTCAGAAGAATAGAAGAGCATTCAGGGCTCATAAACACAGTTATTCAATAGCTTGATGATGACTTTTAAATCAAATGCTTATCTAGATCCAAGAAATTTGCTCGAGTCTGCATTAAAAAGCTTTGTGACCTAAAAAGTAGCAAATACAGAAAGGGTAAGTTCAAAACTTCAAATGAATGAGGTTAAAGCAATCTCTAAGAAAAAGATGCTAAATGGAAAAGCAGATTTGTTTAAGAGCCAAATACTGACCAAAACAACTAAAAAACTATGGATTACACATTGTGATTGCATGTTACAAATGAATGCTTTAAAGTGTGACAATAGGTAGTGGTGTTTATAGTTTATGCTGGGTTTACAAATTGGTCTGTGCATTATTTTGTACTCAGGTGCCTTATAAAGTAACTTGGTATAAGAAGTGGATTTATAAGCTTCAACCAATATACTCACTGCTTTTCAAACCCTGTTCCTCTATCTTGAAGAATATCAAAAAGCAGCAAAAATGGACTGAAAAATGCCTGGAGACTGACATTAAGCTCATGAGCCTAAATTGTGATTTTTATATGCAGAAACAATGATGAAATCATCAGAGGTCAAAACAAGCCACAGAGCCCTAGAAAAGCTATTAACAATTTAGCATTTTCAGATCATGAGGAGATTTTAATTCCGTTTACCAAAGATACGTGCAGAAATGGTATTCATGATGATTAAGACCTGTAACTATAAAAATGTGAAATTTATAGCATCATAAAATGGTTTGTATAAAATGCAAATATCCCAGCTGGGTGGGACGGCCGTGGAGGTCTCAGTTGGGCTCCTGCCTGAGCTCATTACCATTCTGAGTTCAGCGTGGGCATTGGTTTTTTAAAAAGGCAGCATGTTATTCTTAAGTAGCTTCTTTGATCATCTTCTGAGCATTGTGATGGCCTCTTCAAATGGTGAACAGCTGTGCAAGGCAAACACATAAGCAAAGACTATGTTAATTTAGGGGGTAAATTAGGGCATTTTCCTATGTTCTTATGACTATAAAATAGTTCGTTCAAATTTTAGTAAATTAATGTCATGTTATCTGTTATGCATGAGGAGCCAGAACCTCTAAGATCACGTGTTTATAGACAAAAGATTGGAGGAGGTGTAGGAAACTGCAAGATAAGGGAAAGCAGAAATGGAAAAGACAAAAGGTGGGGGTGAAGTTGGCACTCAAAGGAGAAGGAAAGGGGGAACAGACGACATGTAGGCATTGATTCCAAAGCACGGCCAGATACTGAGCACTGGAATTGGAGCCTCCTGAGCAGATGTAATTATCCCTGAGAACTCCTTCCATCGACCCCATCCTTTAGTCAATCTAATTTAGACTAATTAGTCACAGTCCCCTCTCTGGGAATTAGCCCTTCCTTTAGTTCCCCTGGAAGGAGCAGGTCTCGGCAGCCTTCGGTGAGTCCTGTGATTACTGAAGTTCATACTTCCAGTCATGCCCCAGCCATAGTCAGGAAGAGACATAAGGGTAATGCGATGGGGTCCTGCCTGCCCATCCCACCAACACCTCCACACTCTTGTACTTGCCATTTCCTCCACTTAGTGTTGGGACACACAATCCTTTCTGCATAAAGGCCAATTTTGGAAAAATAAGTATGCTTACATTTCCCCTTTTCTAATAAAAATAGCATTATTGCACACCATAGAAACAAAATATGTTTACAATATGGATAATCTACTTTATTTCTTAGGAGAATCTCAGTGAGAAAATTGGCACTGACACAAAATATAATATCTGTATTATATGTATATGAGAAGTGTATATAAGAAGAAAATGGAGACAACTTTCTAATCCATCCTCCCGGAACTGGATTGTAGACTACAGTAAACTGGGCCCCATAAATAAGGTCACAATTGCTTGAGACAGTCCCCATGTATACCTGTTGTATCTGTAGAATTATTAACAGTGCCCCACCGCCAAGCTCAAAAGCATCCCAGTTTGGATGACATGGTCATACTACCCACGAGGCATGCAGTCTCTGGGTTGCTCTCCACTGACTCAGAACAAGGAGACAGCCTGGAAGTCCTGTGCTAGAGGAGGGTCTTTGGGCCCTGGAAGCAGCCAGCCAATCTGTATCCTAATATTAAGAAACATTTGTTCTGCACTTAGAAAGCCTCAGGCTGAGCTGGGGGCTAGAAGAACATCAGAAACATCTCTGCCCTTGAGGAGCTCAAACTGGTAATGATTGGGGTGTATCGGTCAGCAAAGCAGACAAAGATCCCTCCCTCTGTGGACGTTAATTCCAGCAGGAGGAGACAGAGAGTGAACTATATATGCAATAACTGTGTATGATGTAATATGTTAGGAGGTGACAAATGTCATAAAAAAAATAGAGCAGGTAAGGAGATGATGAGGGTGGTGGTGGGGAGGGATCCGGGTTGCAGGAGTGAAGGAGGTGTTCAGGGGAGGCCTTTGCTCTCCCCCCAGCTTTACTGAGATATAATTGACATATAACATTGTGTAAGTTTAAAGAGTAGAACAAAATGATTTGATATACGTCTAGGGTAGACCTTAAGGGGAAGGTTCAATATCATTGAGACGTTACCTCATTTGACTGCCCTGTATGGCTAACTAGACGGTAGTGATTTCCATGGTGGCTCTCAGACTTTAATGGCCATTCAGATCACTGGGAGATCTTGTTAAACTGTAGATTCTGACTCAGGAGGTCTGATGTGGGGTCTGAGAGCCTGCCTTTCTAACAAGCTCCCAGTGCTGCTGCTGCTGTGTTGTCTTTGTTCAATGTGAGCCCCAAGGTGTTGGATGGTGAGCTGAGGTTAAACAGAAGAACATAAAGGAAACTGAAGTAGGTTTATTCCTTACAGATCCTGGAGGAGTACACCTTGAGGGGCCTCCTCGAGGGGCCATGTGAGGAAGCCATGGCAGGGAATAAGCAGAGAGCACATCAGGACCTCGGGCACGAGCTTTTATTAGGGTCTGTGGGTGGAGTGATTTGGGGTTCCCTGTCTAAGGCATGATTGGTCAATTCAAACCCAAAACAGCAAATTTTAGTAAGTTTCATGGGGGCCTTATCTAAAGGGTGCACAAAGGGAAGGAGTCAGGTCAGGAACTTACATTTACTTGTGACCCTGGGGGCTGTTATCCAGGTCATCTGCTTGCATGAGGGTCAGTTGAAGGCCCCTGCAGGCCGCTTGGCCGCACAAAATTGATGCTGAGGCAGCCATATCACGGAGGAGTTTCATTAAACTCTCGATGTGCTGGGTTTCAGACTACAGTTGGAGCAGCAAAGACCTCCAGAGCAAGGATCACAGTTTCCATTTCTGTTGCCACTTCCCACGCAGCCAGTCCCCCCTGCATTGTCTAAACAGGTGCTCCACAAACACGTGTTGAATAAATGAACTGAGAAAAGTGATGTAACAGATGTCAAGTAGGATTAACGAATAGCTGAGCCTGGATGATTGACTCTTTCGATGGATTCCTTTTCAGAAGCAGTATCTCCTCACAATTACGTTCTTTCGCATTTTACTATAATAACATTTAGACCACACAGAATTAATTTAGTTTTAAATGGGGTTGTCATTAGTGCTCCTGAAAGATTTTCTTGTCCTGGAATTTTTAATGAATTCATCATGAATTTAAATTTGTTCCATCTACAGCCTCAGGGCTAGCCCCGTGCTTAGAAAATGACCCATCTAGCATAATTTGATGGGTGCTGGAAAGGGCCATCTGCTCAAAAATACTTCCTGCCCTGCCTCCAGAAAATTCACTCTCATAGTTTCACTTAATAAATCAATAAATAATTTGATGGATAATCAAGTCAGTAAATATTTACAAAATACCTAAAATTTGCCAAAGATGAATAAGACACAGTTCCTGCCTGCCAAGAGCTCTAGGCCTGATACAAAGATAAGAAATAGATATTTAAAGATGCACAGATAACATAAGGTTATTTGTTAGAAGCCCTAAACTCCTATGCAGAGGAGGAACGTCCTAGTTCCCTAAGCTTTGCACTCACTAGGGAGTTTAACTGGGGAGGGAGAGAGAGTGTAATGATAGCTAGCTCATGATTAAAGGCACTGTGGAGTTGGACAGTCGTGGGTGCTAGCTGGGCGTCTTGAGTAAACTCTTCCCTCTCTAAGCCTATTTCCTCACCTGCAATAGAGTAAGAACAACATCTACCACCCCATGTTGATCTGCGACTTATTGAAATAGCGTTTGCAAGCACCTAGAACACTAGTGCAGCACCTGGAGTAGACACAGCGCAAGTGTTAGTTCCTGTGCTCTAGTCCGTTAACTGGAGTAGAATCAACTGTGACCCTCACTCTTTCATTCAGCTCTTCCTTCATCAAACACTTACCAAGCACTCACACTAAGTGCCAGAGACCAGGTTAGATGTTGGGATAACAGGACAAATAGAACCGTGCTCCTGTCCTCACACAGTCCTGCAGATTGCACAGAGAAGTCAACAGTCACAGCACAGCCTACTCTGTGCCAGGGAGAGGCTGGACCTGAGTGGGAGAGTCAGAGTGGGAGAGTCTGGAGGGTGACTGGAGTTGGCCAAGAGAAGACAGTAAGGGCATTTCACCAAGAGAGAACAGCATCACCAAAGGCCCCTAAGCCAAGGAGAGCAAGGTGCTGCAGAAGCAGAGGGCAGTGTGAACAGGTTGGAGACAGAGACCAGCTGGTGGGTAATTTTGTCATCCCTCTGAGAGGTGATTAGGACCTGAGGCCAACAGTGAGAGTAAAAATATTCCTGAGATGGGCACAGGAGACGCTAAAAGGAAGAGTTGAGAGGATCCTCGAAGAGTAAGATGTCAAAGATGGCTCTGGTTTCAGCCCTATGTCTGGACCTCAGAGCCTTTAACAAGAATAGCAATCTTCAAGGACAGCTGGCTTGGGCAAGGTGGCAATGGCCTCAGCTTTAGACCAGATGAGTTTGCAGTGACTCCCAGGAGGAGACACCATTCCTCTGTGTTCCCCTAGGCTCCCTCCAGTAGCCACCTGCAGAGTGCAATACCTGTGACCAGCAACAGACTACATCTATATGTCTTGCTTGTGTAAGATTCTTTGGAAGGGAGAATAGTGGGAGCACAGCTGTGGATGCCTGGAACGTATTTTAATAAGAAGGCGGAAAGGATTCTGGTCCCAGGTGTGGACATGCAGACAAAGTGCCTTCCTCTCTCCTAATGCCCTAGCCCAACCCCATCCCTGGGCCTCATGCTCTGTACTAGAGCAGAACAAGGTCATTACTGAGGCTACTCCAGGCTCCTCTCCCCTCCTTCTCTCCACCTTGGAGCAACTCAGTAAAGAAGGGTCCCTCTTGCCTCTAAGACCGTCTCTCCTCCTGCTACTGATCTGCCCCTGTGGCTGTGGTCATTCTTATTAATTACTCTCTCCCTTGGGTCTTCGAGTTCACTCTCCCTGTTGTATTCTTCTCTGCTTAAAAGGAGGGTCTATTGTACCCTGTCTTAAAAAATAAGCCTAAACCAAGCCTTCCCAAACCTTGCTACACCTTGAATTACCATCTTTTCTCCCCATCACTTCAACTGAATTTTTCTCCTTTTTTAATTAAAAAAATATAGTCACCACGTTGTACATTACAGCCCCAGGACTTACTCATTTTGCAACTTGAAGTTTCTACCTTTTGACCTTCTTCACCCAGTTCAACCGCTCCCAACCCCTGCCTCTGGTAACCACCAATCTTTTCTCGGTATGAGTTAATTTTTTTTA
This sequence comes from Equus caballus, assembly GCF_041296265.1. NCBI lineage: Eukaryota > Metazoa > Chordata > Mammalia > Perissodactyla > Equidae > Equus > Equus caballus. Next base: position 45,234,595 of record NC_091700.1, on the reverse strand, counting down.
ATTCCACATACAAGTAGGATAATACGGTATTTGTTTTTCTCTGTCCGACTTATTTCATTAGCATAATGCCCTCAAGGTCAATTCACGTTGTTGCAAATGGCAGAGTTTTCTTCTTTTTTATGGCTGAATAATCTTCCACTCCATAAATATACCACATTTTCTTTATCCATTCACTGTTGAAGGACACGGGTTGTTTCTGTGTCTTGGATGTTGTAAATAATGGTGATATGAACATGGGGTGCAGATATCTTTTGAGATACTGATTTCATTTCCTTCAGATAAATACCCAGACGTGGAACTGCTGGATCATATGGTAGCCCTGTTTTTAATGTTTTGAGGAACCTCCACACTGTTTCCCAAGGTGGCTGCACCAATTTACATTCCCGCCAATAGTGTACAAAGACTCCCTTTTCTCCACATTCTTGCCGACTCTTGTCTTTTTGGTGACAGCGTTTCTAACAGGTCTGAGGTGATATCTCATTGCAGTTTTGATTTGCATTTCCTTGATGATTAATGATGTTGAACATTTTTCATGTACCTGTTGGCCATTTTATGTCTTCTTTGGAAAAATGTCTATTCAGATCATGTGTCCATTTTTTGATCAGATTTTTTTTTTTAACCATTGAGTTGTATGAGTTCTTTATAAATTTTGGAAATTAATCCCTTGTTGGATATATGATTTGCAAATATTTTCTCCCATTCGGTAGGTTACCTTTTCATTTTGTAAATGGTTTCCTTTGATATACAGAAGTCTTTTCATTTGATGAAGTCCCACTTGTTTACTTTTTCTTTTGTTGCCTTTAGTTTTGATGTGAAATCCAAAAAATCATTGCCAAGACCAATGTTAAGGAGGTTACTGCGTATGTTTTCTTCTAGGAGTTTTATGGTTTTGGGTCTCATGTTCAAGTTTTGAGCTGATATCTTATATAGTGTAAAATAGTGGTCCAGTTTCATGCTTTTGCATGTGGCTGTCCAGTTTTCCCCACACTATTTATTGAAGAGACTGTACTCTCCCTCGTCATATAACCTTGGCTCCTCTATCATATGTTAATTGACCATATATGTGTGGGTTTATTTCTGGCATCTCTATTCTGTTTCACTGATCTATGTATCTGTTATTATGCCAATACCATACTATTTTGATTACTATAGCTTTACAATATAGTTTGAAATCAGAAAGTGCAATGTCTCCAGCTTTGCTCTTCTTTCTCTGTATTACTTTCTCTATTCAGGGTCTTCTGTGGTTCCATACCAATTTTAGGATTATTTGTTCTATTTCTGTAAAAATTGCCATTGGAATTTTGATAGAGATTGCATTGAATCTGTAGATTGCTTTGGGTATTATGGACATTTTAACACTGTGAATTCCTCTAATCCATGAGTGGGAGATATTCCATTTATTTGTGTCGCCTTCACTTTTTTCCCCTCAATGTCTTATAGTTTATGATCTTAAGAGGCCTTTCACCTCCTTGGTTAATTTATTCCTAGTTATTGTATTCTTTTTGATGAAATAGTAAATGGGATTATTTTCTTAATTTCACTTTCTGAGAGTTTATTATTAGCGTGTAGAAATGCAACAAATTTTTGTATATTGATTTTGCATCCTGCAACTTTATTGAATTTGTTTATTCTAACAATTTTTTTGGTGAAGTCTTTAGGGTTTTCTATATATAATATCATGTCATCTGCAGTTAGAAACAGTTTTAATTCTTCTGTTCCAATTTAGATGCCTTTCTGCAACTGATTTTTGTATATTGATTTTGTATCCTGTAACTTTACCATACTCATTTGTTATTTCTAAAAGTTTTTGGTAGATTCTTTAGGGTTTTCTGTATATAAAATCACATCATCTGCAAATAGTGACAGTTTCACTTCTTCCTTGCCAATTTGGATCCCTTTTATTTCTTTTTCTTGCCTGATTGCTCTGGCTAGGACTTCCAATACTATGTTAAATAAGAGTGGCAAAAGTGGGCATCCTTGTCTGGTTCCTGTTCTCAGAGGGATTGCTTTCAGCTTTTCTCCATTGAGTATGATATTAGCTGTGGGTTTGTCATATGTGGACTTTATTGTGTTCAGGCATTTTCCTTCTAACCCATTTGATTGAGAGTTTTTTATCATAAATGAATGCTGGATCTTGTCAAATGATTTCTCTGCATCTATTGAGATGATCATGTGGTTTTTATTTTTCATTTTGTTAATGTGGTGTATCACGTTGATTGATTTGCAGATGTTGAACCATCCCTGGGCAAAATCCCACTTGATCATAATGTATGATCCTTTTAACGTATTGTTGAATTTGGTTTGCTAATATTTTGTTGAGGATTTTTATATGTATGTTCGTTAGGGATATCGGCCTGTAATTTTCTTTTCTTGTAGTGTTCTTGTCTAGTTTTGGTATCAGGGTAATGCTCACCTCAGAAAATGAGTTTGGAAGTGCTCCCTCCTCTTCTGTTTTTTGGAAGAGTTTGAGAAGGATTGGTATTAATTCTTCTTTGAATGTTTGGTAGAATTCACCAGTGAGGTTGTCTGGTCCTGGGCATTTGTTTGTTGAGTGGTTTTTGATTACTGATTCAATCTCCTTACTAGTAATTTGTCTATTCAGATTTTCTGTTTCTTCATGATCCAGGCTTGACAGGTTGTGTGTTTCTAGGAATTTATCTATTTCCTGTAGGTTGCCCAATTTATTTGTTCATAGTAGTTTCTTATGATCCTTTGCATTTCTTTGGTATCAGTTGTAATATCTCTTTCTTTTCTGATTTTATTTATTTGAGACTTTTATCTTTTTTTCTTGATGGGTCTTGCTAAAGGTTTGTCAATTTTGTTCGTCTTTTCAAAGAACGAGCTCTTAGTTTCATTGATCTTTTTTGATGTCTTTTTAGTCTCTATTTCATTAATTTCTGCTCTGATCTTTGTTATTTCCTTCCTTCTGCTAACTTTGGGCTTCATTTGTTCTTATTTTTCTGCTTCCTTGAGGTGTAAAGTTAGGTTGTTTATTTGAGATTTTTCTTTTTTCTTAAGATAGGCATTTGTTGCTGTGAAGTTCCCTCTCAGAACTGCGTTTGTTGCATCCCGTAAATTTTGGTGTTGTATTTCCTTTTTCATTTGTCTCAAGATATTTTTTTCATTTCTTCATTGACCCATTGGTTGTTCAGTAGCATGTTGTGTAATCTCCATATATTTGTGAATTTTCCAATTTTCTTCTTGAAATTGATTTCTAGTTTATACCATTGTGGTTGGAAAAGATGCTTGATGATTTCAATCTTCTTAAATTTATTAAGACTTGTATTGTGGCCTAACATATGATCCATCCTGGAGAATGTTCCACGTGCACTTGAGAAGAATGTGTATTCAGTTGTTAGTGGACAGAATGTTTTGTATATATCTGTTAATTCCATCTGGTTCAATGTGTTGTTTAAGATCAATGTTTTCTTATTGATTTTCTGTATGGAGGATCTATCCATTGATGCAAGTGGAATATTGAAGTCCTCTACTATTATTGTATTGCTGTATATTTCTCCCTTTAGGTCTGTTAATATTTGCTTTATATATTTAGGTGCTCTTTTGGGTGTATAAATATTTACAAATGTTATATCCTCTTGTTGGGTTGATCCCTTTCTCATTATATAATGACCTTATTTGTCTCTTATTACAGTCTTTGTCTTAAAGTCTATTTTGTCTGTTATAAGTATAGCTATCTCAGCTTTCCTTTGGTTTCCATTTGCTTGGAATATCTTTTTCCATCCCTTCACTTTCTGTCTGTGTGACTTCTTAAAGTTGAAGTGAATCTCTTGTAGGCAGCATATAGGTGGGTCTCATTTTTCATCCATTCAGCTACTTGATGTCTTTTGATTGGAGAATTTAGTCCATTTATATTTAAAGTAATTATTGATGGGCATGGATTTACTATTGCCATTTTGTTCACTGTTTTATGGCTGCTGTAATTCCTTTGTTCCTTTATTCTTTTCTTGCTCTCTTCCTTTGTGATTTGATGATTTTCTGTAGTGGTATGCTTAGATTTCTTTCTCTTTCTCTTGTGTATCTACTGTAGGTTTTTGGTTTCTGGTTATCACAAGGCTTACATAAAAGATCTTAGAGCTATAACAGTCTGTTTTAAACTGACAACAACCTAAGTTTGAATACATTCTCAAAGCTCTGCATTTTTATTCTTACCCCATGCATTTTATGTTTTTGCTGTCACAGTTTACATCTTTTAATCTAGTGTACTCGTAAACAAATTATTGTAGTTACACTTATTTGTACTATTCCTGTCTTTTATTGTTTAGTATTTTCATACTAGATTTATAAGTGATTTACCCATCACTATTACATTAGATTATTTTAAAGTTAACTATATATTTACCTATATCCGTGAGATTTGTACTTTCATATGTTTTTCTGTGGCTAACTACTACCTTTTCATTTCAGCTTAAGGCAGTACCTTTAACATTTCTTCTAAGGCTTGTCCAGTGATGAACTCCTTCAGCTTTTGCGTCTCTGGAAAACTCTCTCTCTCCTTCAATTCTAAAGTAAAACTTGGCCAGGTAGAGTATTCTTGGCTGGCAGTTTTTATGTTTCGGTACTTTGAATATATCATGCCACTCCCTTCTGACCTGCAAAATTTCTGCTGAAAAATCTGCTGATGGTCTTGTGGGAGTTCCCTTGTATGCAACAAGTAGTTTTCCTCTTGTTACTGTTAATAATCTCTCCTTTAACTTTTGACAGATTAAGTATAATGAGTCTTGGTGTGGGTCTGTCAGATTTATCTTATTTGTAACTGTCTGGACTTCCTGGATCTGGATGTCTGTTACTTTCCCCAGGTTAGGGAAGTTTTCAGCCATTATCTCTTCACGTAAGCTCTCCTCTCCTTCAGGGACTTCTACAAAGTGAATATTAGTCCACTTGATGTTGTCCCATAAGTCCCTTAAGCTGTATTCACTCTTTTTCATTCTTTTTTCTTTTTGCTCCTCTGTTTAAATGGATTCTACTGCCCTGTCTTCGAGTTCACTGATCCTTTCTTCCACTTCATCTAGTCTGCTGTTGAAACCCTCTGTTGAATTTTTCAGTTGTTATTGTATTCTTTAGCTCTGTGATTTCTGTTTGGTACTTTTTTATATTCTCTGTGTCTTTCTTGAAATTTTCATTTTGTTCATGCATTGTTCTCCTGACCTCAGGGAGCGTCTTTATGTCCATTGTTTTGAACTCTTTATCAGACTAATCACTTATCTCTATTTTATTAAGATCGTTTTCTAAGGTTTTACTTATCCTTTCATTAGGAACATATTCCTTGCTTTCTTCATTTTCCTTGACTCTCTGTGTTGGTTTCTATGCATTAGATAAAACAGCCCCCTTTCCCAGTCTTGATGGAGTGGTCTCATGTAAAAGATGAAACTTACTGTTCAAAATTGCCCTAGCTCTTGGTTCTCTCTCAAACTTTTGTGATTGTCCAAGCAGCCCTCTTTTTTCTTAATGGATCCCAGTAGTTGAGGGTGTACCAAGACCTAGATGTGTCCCAAAGGGGAGGATCTCAGTCAGCACCTAGATTTAGGCTGACTGGAAGCTGGACCCTCAGGCAGCAGCTTTGAGAGTATGCAAATATATCTCTTTCAGGGGAAGACTGGAAGATGGATGTTTCTGTCTGCTGCCTCTGTACTGTGCACTGGTGGTATAGCTGTTTAAGTACTGTTTCTCTGTTTGTTGAAATCCAGTGGGACCTGTGAATGTAAGCCCCATTGACCACCAGAACCAGGCAATCAGTGAGTTTCCTCTGGGTGGCAGTTGCAAAAACCAGGGTGTCAGACATGTGCATGAGCTTTTTTCTGGGGCACATAGTGACTTGGCTTGAGACAAAGGGAAAATGCAAAGATGGTGCCCACTGGCCTCCCTGGTCTCTAGAGAGTGGTGCAGTCATCCCCTACGTGTGTGTTAAATTAGAAGTCTTCTCCTTAGGCCAAAGCTTTTAAGATAAGCAAATAGGTTTCTTTCATGTAAAGACTGGTCTTGCTTCAATCTGCTGCCTCTGCACTAGGCCCTGAGGTGTTAGCCATGGTGAGTTCATGGGAGTCCTTTAAGAACTGTCTTTTAGTTCCCTGTTGCCTTTTGGGTCTCATGGATGCAGGCCTCACTGGCTTTCAAAGCTAGATGTTTTGGGGTCCCATCTTTCAGGTGGAAATCTTAAAAGTTTGGGCACCAGATGTGGAGTCCAAACCCTTCATTCCTCACGGAGAAGCTGGGAATTGTGAGTTCCCTCCCAGTTGTGAGTTGCTGCATTGGGAGTAGGCTTTATGGCTAGACTGTTTCTCAGCCTCTCCTACCGGTTTTGATGTGGGTTTTTACTCATTTGCTCTATGTGTAGGAGTTGCTCAGCTAGTTTCCAGATTTCTTTGAGAGGAAATCGTTCCATATGTAGTTGTAGATTTGGTGTGTCCTTAGGAAGAGGTGAGTTTGGGAGCCTCCTATGCCACCACCTTGAACTGAGATCCTCCTGCCTCTTCCGAACTTCTTAAAAAACAATCATTCTACTTCTTCACCACAGGTTCATTCCATTTTAAAAGCAAACCTTTTACGTTTTCCCAATTATAAGCATTACTCATAGTTACTAAAGAAATTTGAAAAACACAGAAAATATAAAAAAGAAAATGAAAATTATCCATAAGCCCACAATGCAGATATAACCACTGACTACTAAAGTTCTAGCAGGTTTCCTCTTTAGACTTTTTATCTATGAGGTTAGATACAAAAATGGTAGGTAAATAGAGAGATCTATCCCAATTTTTTATTTAACAAAATTTGACCCATACCAAATACAGTGTTTTATATTCTTAAGTTTTCTCAATCATGATATTGTAATCCTAGGTGATGAAATATTCTTTGTAAACATAATAATGGTAATGACTAAATAATATTTCATCTTTCATATCCAATTTTGGACATTTATGTGGTTTTCACTGTCGCATGATTATAAGTAGTGTTGTGATAAACATTCTTATGTGTACATCTTTGTCTATACACCAGGCCTAGAAATGAAATCCTGAGCCAAAGGGTCTAAATATTTTTGAAGCGCTCAATACCTGGTCACATCAATTTATACTTGGTGAGCTGTGCTTGAAAGGGCTTCTTATAAACACTGGGTACTGCTCTTCATTCACTTCTTAACACTCTTCAATCCAGCTTTTCCTTAAAACTATGCCAAAATTGTTCCTCTCCAAGTGCTCTGGTGATTTCCTAATTCTTGAAATAAAAGCCTCCATTTGGTGCCTTCTCTCTCTTTCTCCCTGTCTCTGTAGAATTCGGTTGCCTCATCTCCCCCTTGAAACCCTCTCCTTCATCAGCATCCTTAACTCTCCAGTGCTCTGATTGCCTACAACCTGTCTGGCTGTTTCTCTCACCCTTTGGCTCCTCTGACCCTGCTCCTCACGGGCCCTCATCACCCAGTCTCCAGCCTTTGTACTTTGTGGAATAAAGGCTTCAAGGAAGGGCTTATAAGGAAGCAGAAGAAGTAGATGCTGCCCTCAGAGAAGTCAGATCCATCTTAAATAGACATATGGATTCTTAGAACCCTGAAAAATAGAGGTCAGTAGTATCACAGAGGGAGGACAATGACATAAGACAGGAAGGGAGAGTCATAGGAGGAGGAGGAGGAGGGAAGAATATGGCTTGATGAAGAAGAGGGAAGAGGACAGACCAGACTGAGAAAGGAGATGTGACAGGAGGGCACCATCCTAGCGGCACCAGGTGGAATGCCTGCAAGGCCACATCCAGAAACCTGCTAACTCACTCTCCCTGGGATGGATCCCTTGCCCCTTCCTCTTCCTGTCCAATCCAACTGCCACCATGGGAAGGCGGACAGCTAAGCCTGGCAGAGAGCAAGGAAAACGGCCCCAGCAGAGCACAGGCAACTCAGAGGCCAGGACAGAGTTCACATGTCATGTGTGGGCTTTGGGGACCACAGAGGAAGCAAAGAGGAGTGCCAAGTGCCAAGTGGAAATTCCTAGTTCCTGGGCCAGGCGCAGTGAACCTGAGGGTCTATGTTACATGGCTTATGGTCTCATCTCACTGCCCCCAAGTTAGTTCTACTTCAGGGTCAGGACAAGATCTCACCTTCCTTTGTTCAGTTTTCAATCAGTAGACATAAAAATAGTACAAATACATCTAGCGTTCCTGGAAATTCTGCCATGGTCCACGGTGTGTGCCTATGAAAATATCAGCACCAGGGACAGCAGCACTGCGCATGCAGATAGGGGTAAGAGGCCAAGCTCCTCTCTCTTTTTCCTTTCTTACCGTCACAATACAGCATTTTTATGCCAGGAGAGACCATTATTTACTAAAGTGTTACTGTCATCCTTAGAACAGCCACAAGGCTTCAACATCTTAATGGAAGGAAAATTATCAATGTGATCACAATCAAAGACCTCAGCTCCCTGATGGACTATTAACTCTTCCCTCTCCATCCCAGGCCTGTGGAAACATGGAGACCTGGCATCTGCAGGTTAACATTTGAGCTTTAGACTCGTTGCAGAAACTGATGAGCTGGAGTCAAACAGTTATCGAGCGTCTCAGTGTGGCTTTGTCTTTTTTTTTTTTAACTGGTTGTTTTTTATGGAGATCAAATGCTTGGGAGAACTGTGAATGTCTCAGAATATCATTCTTGCAAATATCAGAGTTCTATATGCATTTTAATGAAATATTTATATTTTAGTCAGTCAAAATACCTGAGGGCCTACAATGTGCCAGGCACAGCTCTAGATGCTGGGAGTGTGTGTGAGACAGACAAGGTACCTGCCCCCACTTACATCTCTTTTGAGACGAGACAGAATAAACAAGGCAACAAATGAGAAATACGATTTTAGACGGTCATGTGGAGAAAATAAAACAAGGCTAGGAAGAGAGGATGGCCGGGGTCTCTGAGGAAGTGACATTTGGGCAGAGCCCTGTGGGGTGAGGAGCCAGCAAACCTATATAGCAGCGTCACTTCTCTTGGCTACAACCTGCTCACCCCATAGACTGAGGGCATGGGGTGACAGGAGTTCAAAGGAATCATTCCAGAGATATGAGATTCTATGACAGGAATCCTAACCATCTTGGATTTTCTCCTTTTGCTTTTCTCCAAATTCCAAAGTCTCTCCCTCTTCTTCCCCTTGATGTCTCCAGACAACCACTGCTATTCCAACCACTGTTTCAGGGACATAGACATCGTCATCCATTCTATCTCAACTCCCAGGAGGCCCAGGATGTCAGTCCGTGTTTTCCTTGAGCTATGCCTCCAATACCAACCATGAGTGACTATTGGACACTTGAGAAAAAACAAGTTCAACCGAGGATGTGAAGTTTTAATTTAATTTATTTAAATATACAGGAGTCCCCCCTTATCTGCAGGATATATGTTCTAAGACCCCCAGTGGACGCCTGAAACTGCGGATAGTATCGAACCCTGTATATACTCTGTTTTCCCCATATATCCATACCTATGATAAATTGAGTTTATAAATTAGGCGCAGTAAGATTAACAACAATAACCAATAATAAAATAGCACATATAACATTATACTGTAATAAAACTTATGTGAAAGTGGTCTCACTCTCAAAATATCTTATTGTATGGTAACTCGCCCTTCTTCTTGTGGTGATGTCAGATGATCCAATGCCTACGTGGTGAGATGAAGTGAGGCAAATGAGATGAAGTGAGGAGAATGACACAGGCACTGTGACATAGCATTAGGCTACTGCTGAGCCTCTGACAAAACTCCGAATGAGGATCATCTGCTTGCGGACCATGGTTGACTGGGTAACTAAAACCACAGAAAGTGAAACTGCAGATAAGGGGGGACTACTGTAATAATAAACTCATTAATAGTTTTTATATTGGTTATATGTTATGATAAAATTTTGAGTATATTGGATTAAATATACTATTAAAATTAATTTTGCCTGTTTCTGGCCTTTTTAATGTGGCTATAAGAAAATGTGTAGTTATATCTGTGGCTCCAGTTGTATTTCTACTGGTCAGTGCTGGCCTCCAGCCTGCTGAGTGGTGGGAGAGGGGTAGGGGTAACCAAGTTCCTGTGGGGTCCTCCAGCCCCAAGTCACCATAGAAAGGTCCAGTCAGACTTTCATTTCTGGCCTTCCTCTTTTTCTTGCTTCTCAAACACCATGCTCCCAGACTTTTGGGGTGGTGTTGAGCTCCCGCCAGGTGGAAGATTTGAAGCAACCAACACAAAGGCCCCTACTCCCTCTATCACCGTTCTGTAAAGAAGGAGTTCCCTCACTAATGCTGTCACTGGTTCAGGCGTCCTAAGGGGCCTCTCCATCTCTCCTCCCTTCCTGCCAGGGCGTGTGTAACATCCCTTAAGATCCCAACTCAGACTCCTGCCAGGGTGTCTTGATGGCTGAGGCATCCACTTTAATACATTGGGCTACTTTAGCTCTATCTTTATCTGAAAGCTGCAGACAGATCTGTCCACAGATAAACTCTGACAGACGGAAGAGCTCCGTGGAGTCCCAGCCTGCTGGGCTGGGGGTAGCTATTGCTCCTGGGTGTGGACTATACTGGGAGCCAGGGCTGAGACAAAAACAGGAGAAATGTGACTGAAGGAAGATACCAGGATCTGGGGAAAATCCAACCTTTGGGTTCCCCCAAAGCTTATACAATTTTAAGGATCTCCTTTAAGAAAATAACCCTCAAGTGTTTTGTCTTCTTAAATTTTACAAAAATATGTGATCTTATGAACACATTTTTAGGATTCCTCCAGGGTCTTGGAAGGAACCTGTGCAAAGAACCTGTGCAATGGAGGGACTTATGCACCTTACGGCAGAGGGTCTCCAGACCAGCAGCATCAGCAGCATCTGGGGACTTGTTAGAAATACCAATTCTTGGGCCCCACTCCAGAGCTGCTTAATCAGAAATTCTAGAGTGGGGCCAGAAATCTGAGTTTTCATAAGCCCTCCAGGTGATTTTGATGCCCACTCAAGTTTGAGAACCACTGACATTGTGGTTAAAAGCATGGATTCTGGAGGAAGGCTACCTGAGCCCAGTTTTGCTGTTTGTTATCTGCATGAGCTTGGCAAGTTACTTAATCACCCTAAGCCTTAGTTTCACCATCTGTAAAATGGGGCAATAGTAGAACAGATCTCAAAAAGTTGTTGTGTGGATTAAACAAGACAATGTATGTCATGCTAAGCATAGTACCTGTCGTGCTGTGTTTGCTTAATAAATCATATATTGTTAGTCTGCAGAAAGTGTGTAGTTGTTGGAGGGAGGGTGCGGAGGAGGGAGATGTGAAGATAAGAGGTCATCTTTAGGCATAATCACAAAGAGGGTCAAATGTGACCTTGGCCACTTTCCCCAGGGTCTGCTGTGTGGCCCTCCAACTGATTTGCCCTTCCTGGCAGGAGGGTGTACAGCCCCTGCCTCCCAGGTCGCCTGGTTGTTGTCCTTCTTTTTCAAGGACCTGGGTCAACCTTCTAAATTAGTCAAATTAATACACGAATTTAATTAGTCTTACCCTTTGGGGAGTCATAAACCTCCTGGAAATACAATGGGAGTTCAAGACTTCTCTCTAGAGATCTATGTGCATGTAACACATGCACTAAACTGGCAGACCACATCATGAAACCGCTGAAGGCCATGCCCGGGACCCTCAGTTAAGAACCCTTAAGGTGTCACTCAAGAACATTTAGGAAGGAAGAACGGGAAGGAGAGATGGAGGGAGGGCTGTGTGCTAACTGGTCAACCTGATACCTGTTTTGGGAATATAACTGAATTTTAGCAGATGCCTTCTGAATTCAATGTCATATCCCGGATAAATGCTCTTAATTGTGGGAATTTCAGGCACTGTGGCAGGGAAGATTTGGGACAGGAAGTACCTTTTAACACCTTTCAATCATATCACAAAGCACCTTCAAGCTCTTCTCATACACAAGGGGAATTCTGTGTGGAAATGTTCATTTCAAAGACATTTACAATCCCAGAAGGACTATTTGGTGGCTGAAGATTATCTAGTGCTGATAAAAGCTTAAATGTGGTTAAATCTGAAAAACAGACAAGCCAGAGATGTGTGTATGACATATTAATTTTTCAGTCTGTTTCTGTCACTCTCAGCTTATGAGGTTTGTGACATGTTTGTGTTGTATTTAGCTGTCACCCAGCTGCAATTTACGACGTTCCTTGGAATCAAACTTTTAGTTGACTGGGGCAGAAAAAGATTCATGATGACAGCCTTTGTGGCTTTGGGCATTTCAAGTCCCTCTGATGATGTTGTTACTTGGTTTGAAGTCAGATTAGAAAGAAAACAACTCCTTTCCCTGAACAGAAAGGCAGTTGGTCAGGACACACAGGTAGGATGTGCCGTGGACTTGAGAAGTTTCACAGCGCTTTCCTCAATGATCCAACTGTCTACCCCAACTAGGTAAACCAAACAACAATGCGGGTAGGAGCAGATGGTACCTGGGAGCAGAGGGCCCGGTCTGTCTGACCTCCAGCCCACTGTGCACCAGGGCTGCTCTTGGACCAGTTCATGGGTGGAGAGGTCAAATGCTAGGTGGTCATCAGTCCACGAAATGGCAAGACAGGAAGAGAGGAGACAAATGGAGGTGAGAACAGAAGCCTGGGGCAAAGGAGGAGGAGCAGGATGAGGCCTTGAGGAAGCAGTTGCCCTGGAGTGAGAAGGTTCTGGATTCTGCTGCCACATCCTACCCCTCACCCTCCCCCGCTTAATGGTGCAGGCTTCCAGTGGGTAACGGAATGTTGAAAGTGAGACAGTCTTCTGGCCTCTGGCCCTGCAGCTCCACCCCCACCCCCATCTCTCCTGACACGGAGGAGGAACCTCTGAACAGCTGCCCGTGGGTGTCCTGAGTGCTCTTAGGTTAGCCCTGCCACTCTGTCCCATGAGTGCTGTGAGCTGAGATCTGCCACTGCAGGCCAAGCGCAGGGACAGGGGCCCGCCATGTGCTTGTCCCCTTAGGCTTTTTTGGGATGCTGGAGAAGCTGCCGGCTTGGGAATTCCCCAGACCCTCTTGAATGGAGAGGATCACCCTTAGCCATCCTTCTGCCAGGAGTCCTTTCCCAGGAAGAGCCCTTGAACATTGGCGCTGACCTTGCTCTAGAAGAAAGAAAGGGAAGGGGAATCCAGCTGAGGTGTTGGCCAGTTGTGCTACTGGGGTGCCCAAATAGAGCTGCTGCTTTGGATCCAGTGAGTGCCTTGGCTTCCTGAGCGTGGGGAGGGCCATTTGACCCCTCTGAACGTCAGGTGTCTGCATCTGATAAAGTCTAACTCCCAGGGGTGTGGAGAATACCAAAGGTGACGGCAGCATTGCAGTGCCTTGTGGATAAGAAGTCATGATACCTGCCCCTTCCTTTTCTCCCTCCTCTCCTGGGGGAAAGGAGGGGGGCAGGGAGGAAGACAGTGACACAACGTCGGTGGGGAGTTTGTGAGTAGGCTGTGGGGAGACGACCAGGGCAGCCAACACCCACCACACAGGGACAGGGCCGAAGGGTCCCTGGCCACTGCCTGGCCCTGCCTGTCTGTCCCCCTCCCCTCACTTGTGCTGCCTCCTCTTTGTCCTTCTCCCTCTTTAAATGAGGCAAAGATAGGAAATGGCTTGCTCACTGCATTCTATGGGCTGGACTCTGTGTATTATTAACTAATTTAATCCCTGTCAAAACACCTTTTTATAGCTGAGGAAATAGGTACACAAAGTTTGAGTAGCTTGCTCCTGGTCACAGAGATAGTAAGGGGTGGGACCAAGATTCACACAGGAGCAGTCTGGCTCCAAAGTCAGTGCTATTAAACTTACTAGTCTGTCATCCAGTAGTTCTCAAAGTGTGGTCCCCAGAATAGCAGCATCAGCTTGACCTGGGAATTTGTTAGAAATGCAAGTTCCTGGGCCACCCCCCCCCCAAGGAACTACTGAATCTGAACGGAAGTTGGGGGTCAGTCATCAGTGTATTCCCAAGCTCTCCAGGGCATTCTGAGCACAGGAAAGTTTGAGAACTTCTGCCCTCATATCTTCCAGCAAACCCAGTGTTTCATTTCCTTAAAGTCTGCATGAAATTGGCTACAGCTGATAGCATCTTGTTTTTAAGGGTACTGGAAGGAAATTGATGGAAAATATTGATGTGGAGGTAAGAGTGGGGCTGGCTGGGAAAACAGGCCTGGCTCAGGGTTCTGGTGGAGAGAAGACGAAACACTGGCACCAGGGAGAAACCTGGGTCTCAGATTGGCCTCTTTCCTGCTCCTCGCCTTTGACCTGCCCAGGCAGAATGACTTCTTAAAACCTCTATTAGATCTCTGTCTCCCAGGCAAGGCCTTGATCGTTAATAATGCAGCTCAGCACAATGAGCCCAGAAGCATTCATTTTATTTTATTTTTATTCTGCTTCTTTCATTCTTTCTATACACAAAGATCCATATATATATATATATATATATATATACATATGCTTACTAAGCTTGACTCAATCTTATATTTCCAAAATTTGTTTCTGAAAGTGAAACCAACAGAGAGCTAGCCATTGATGATTAAGTAGCTAGGAACTAAAGGTTTTTTTCCTTTTTGTAATTACTGATTATAGCTTTTAGCTGTTTAACCACCCATTGTTAACTGTGCTGTTTAGGCAAAGTGTCATCTGACTCCCAGTGCGTTCCTGTAGATAGCATCTCCCTGGAGCCTGGGTCACCATGGTAATGAGTGTGTGAGCTGTTCTTCAGGAATTAGAACCCCTTTGTCCACTCCTGGCCAGTTGAGACCACCAACTCATCAACCAGGCCCCCTCAGATGTCCGATAGGCAACCTTTTGACAGCAAGAGGCTAAAAACTCCACCCTCAGATCACGCTAATGCTGCCATTTTGTGAGCATGGGTCCTGTGAAGACGCATGGAGTCTGACTACGCTTGCGCAGATCGTCAATTACCTCATCTCTCTCACCTCCAATCACCTCTCTCCACATTTCAGACCACCTTGCCCCCTACCCCATAAATATCCCTGAGTCCCTATTTTCAGGGAAGTAGATTTGAGACTCATGGTCTTGTTTCCTCGCATGGCCGCCTTGTGATTAAACCCTCTCTCTTCTGCAATCTCATCGTCTCGGTGTTTGGTTTTCTGGATGGTGGGCAAAAATGAACCTGGTGTGGTAACAGAAATTTTCCAGACAAATTGTTGCTTCTCAGAGCTGCTATTTATGGCTGCACAGGCTGTGCACTGCGTGATCCAGGAGGAGCCATTTCCAAGATGCAACACTCACCTGGCCCAGGAGGGTTGATGGCTGTTGGCAGGCTCCTCCCTTCTCCCTTCCTGGTTGGCCTTACCTTCTAGCCCAGACCCTGCCTGCCTTTTTTTCTCTTCCAAGTTGCTCTGTCTTCAAATGTCTGCCTCAGGACTAGGGCCGCCTCCCTTTCAAGCGTCCCTCCCTCTGCACAACATTGGGGTTGCCTGGTCAGAGCCCCACAGACCCCTGGTTTCCAAGCTTGAGAATAAAGTCCATGTGGGCTCCCCCACCTTTCACCATTCATGTTCAGACCACTGTAAACACTCCAGGGCGGCCAGGGAGAGTGAGAAGCTGCTGGATGGAGCCACAAGGAGATGATGTCTGGTTCCTACTAAATGTCATTAGGAAATGACAAGTTCTTATCAGAAACAAAAGCCTCTGAGTCTCTGTGTTATAAACACGAGCCAACATGAGAACAACCCATGAGAAGCATCTCATTCTAGACAGCATGGGGACGTGATGACTCTGAACACGGCTGCCTTTGCCACTCCTTCTGTGAGTGGAGAGGGGCCGGGCAGGAGGGCGGGAAGAGTCTTACATGAGAAGATTCACCCCTGGAAGTCTGCTTCCCGGCTGCACCAGAAGAGCTCATGGCTCCCTTCCTCGCATAGCTTTCTCACATTTATTTCATGCACACCTGTGGCTTGTAAGAGCTTTCTTTGCTTTTTGAATTAGAAGATAAAAAGTGAATAAAATATCAACTCTGAATATTCCAGACCTTTTGGCTGGCATTTCCAAGCCTGCAGCCTCCAGCTCAGGGCTGATTCTCAACGTTGACGCACTGAGGAGTGTTGACTGTCCAACATGTTTAAAGAACAGAGACTGGCCTCTATTTTTTTTTATCCAAGACAAGGTCACTGGGCCTAAAAGACATTCTCAAAGAATCACCCTCTCAGGGCCGGCCCCGTGGCCGAGTGGTTAAGTTCTCCCACTCCGCGTCGGAGGCCCAGGGTTTTGCTGGTTCGGATCCTGGCCACAGACCTAGCACTGCTCATCAGGCCATGCTGAGGTGCTGTCCCACACAGCAGAACCAGAAGGACCTACAACTAGAATATACAACTATCTACTGGGGGGCTTTGTAGAGAAGAAGAAAAAAAAGAAGATTGGCAACAGATGTTAGCTCAGGGACATTCTTTAAAAAAAAACAAAGAAAGAATCACCCTCTGGGGCCGACACTTCCCTATGTTCATCTCACTGAAAGATGAATTCTTACGTGGAGCAAAAGCATCTGGCTTTGGGTTTGACTCTCCAACCAGTTCTGTGTCCTTAAGAAAACATTTCGGCTTTTGGGCTACTTGATTTCATCCAAGTTTTTTTCACTTGTAACTTGCAAATAACGATAGTAATTGCATTTGCCTCCAGGGGTTGTTAAGAGCAGGCTGGCAAACATTTTCTGTAAAGGGCCTGATAGTAAATATTCTCAGCTTTGTGGACCATAATGGGCTCTGCAGCAGCTACTGGACTGGGAAAGCAGCCACAGATGAAACGTGTGAGAACGGGGCTGGGTGTGTCCCAATAACCAAAGCAGGCAGCAAGCAGGATTTGGCGCACTGCCACTAGTTTGACAACTTCTGATTTAGCAAATGAAGCAAGAAATAGATGTGAAAGTAAACTGTAAAGTGCCATCTAAAAATAAGGGACAAGGAGAAGAGGCCACACAGCAGGACCGGGTGAACACCAGGAGGCCGCACTGGTACAGGCTGGAGCCGCTGGCAGAAGGGCCAGCAGCCGAGCAGTCCCCGCTCTCTCGACAGCCTGTGGGGGGGATACTGGGGCCCAGGTGAGCTGGCGGGCTGGCTTGTGGAAGACCCTCCGTCCCTAATGCTCTCCCTTCTCGTGGAGTAAGCACGGGAGCACCAAGTGATCTGAGCTTTGCTACCAGCTGTTTTCAGCCATGTTTTGGAAACTCAGCTGCCCACATCTGGAGACCTTGGGGGAGGTTGGTTCCATCCACCTGCTGGGGAAAGAGGAGCCTCTAGTACCAGTTGGCTCTTTGCAGGCCACCTGGGGAGAGTCCTCAGGCTCTTTCCAGGCAATCCTGCTTGTGTCCCAGGACAATGACAGGATAATTCCACTCCTCTAAGGGAGGCAGCACCGAGTCCTGGAGAGACAAAGACCTTTGGATCCAGGCAGACCTGGATTCAAGTCCCATTCCCATCATATAACAGAGGCTCAACTTTCACTTAACCAGAATTGAAGTATCTTCTCTGAAACACCTCATTTGTCAAATGTAAAGAATATACTATGGCTATTCTGACGATTAAATTAGATAATATGCAAAGTATCTTTGTAGAAATCTTAGTCCTCTTCTTCTCCTTGGTCTAATGCGTCCATCGGATGACTTGCCCCGACACGGAAGGCAGGTGATCTTGGATGCACAAGGGGAGGCATAAACTGGAAGGGCAGTGAAGAGCTGCTTGTCCTACCTTGCTCGAGGCGATGCTGATTACAATACCAGGGAGGCGTGATAATCCGTACTCTCTCCTCCACTGAGCATTATACGGGATTTAATGGGATTACATTTCAGCATGAACAGTTCAAGGCTTCCTGTTAGACCTGAGAATTAATGACTTTTGGTTGAAGGAAGAATTGTAACATTGGCTGTCAGTGAGAAGGTAGCATTTTCTACCTAGACCTAGAAATATGAGTCTTCTCATCAGGGCCAGAACCACCGTCCACTTAGTCAGGAAAGAGTATTGGTTGTGCTCAACCCTAAGATTCAGAGATTAGAGACACTAGTACTAGTCCTCAAGGAACATACAGGTTAGGGGGACACGGTTATACAAACTGTGATGGTCAATTTGATGTGTGAACCTCACTGGGCCTCAGGATACCCAGATATTTTCTCAAACACTATTCTGGGTGTTTCTGTGAGGGTGTTTTTCGATGAAGTTAACATTTTTTTTTAGTCAACTGATCTTTGTTACTGTTTTTCTTAAATTTTTTTGAAAAACTGTTTTATTGAGGTATTATTGACAGACAACAAGCTGCACGTATTTAATATATATGACTTGATGAGCTTTGCGATAAGTATACACCTATGAAACCATCACCACAATCTATGCCATAAACATATCCCTCACCTGCAGAAGTTCCTCCCACTCTGTTTATTATTTGTGTGTGTGTGTGTGAGATGAGAACACTTAACATAAGATCTACTCTCTTACCAAATTGTTGAGTATACACTACAGTACCATGAACTATGGGCACCGTGCTGTATGGTAGATCTCTAGGATTTATTCATCTTGTACAACTGAACCTTTATAGCCTTAGACTGATGCCTCCCTGTTCCCTCCTCCCCCCAGCTCCTGGGAAATACCATTCCGCTCTCTGCTTCTATGAGTTTGACTATTTTAGATTCCACATATAAGCGGGATCGTGTAGTATTTGTCCTCCATGTCTGACTAATCTCACTTAGCATAATGTTCTCCAGGCTCATGCATGTTGTTCAAATGGCAGGATTTCCTTCTTTTTTAAGGCTGAATAATATTTTGTTGTAGATATATACCACATTTTCTTTATCCATTCACCCATTGTTGGACACTCAGGTAGCTTCCATGTCTTGGCTATTGTAAATAATGCTGCAGTGAACATGAGGGTGCAGATGTTTCCTTAAGATCGTGATTTAAATTTCTTTGCATATATACCTAGAAATGGGATTGCTGGATGATATGGTAGTTTTATTTTTAATTTTTTGAGGAACTTCCATACTGTTTTCCATAACGGATGCATCAATTTACATTACCACTGACAATGTATGTGTTCCATTTTCTCCACATTCTCAACAACACTTGTTGTCTTTTATATAAATATATATATGTAATAGCCCTCCTAACTGGTGTGAGGTGGTATCTCATTGATTTTGATTTGCGTTTCCCTATTGACCAGTGATGTGGAGCACTTTTTCATGTACCTCTTGGTCATTTGTATGTCTTCTTGGGAGAAATATCTCTTTAGTTCCTTTGCCCATTTTTAAATCAGGTTATTTGTTTGCTATAGAATTGTGGGAACTCCCTGCAGTCCATGTGCATTGACATTGGGGCAACCAGGGCCTCTGATAGAGCCACAACAAGCCTCTGTGAAAGAGTTTCAATAACAACAACAGTAGCTAACGTTTATTGAGCTCTTATTATTAGCCAGACACTGTGTTAAGTGCTTTCCCAGCAGTCCTCAATGAACTTTCCCAACAAATGCTGGAAGTACTCTTATTGTTCCTGCAGAGAGGTCAATCAACTTTCCTAAGATGACCAAGGTAGTGAGCAACAGACCTGGGACTCAAAGCCAAATCTTCCTGGCTCCACAATGCAGTGTTCCACAGACTCTAGGCTTTCTATTATACCAACGTCCAAGGCATTGGGCTCTCTTAGAACTGTCAAACATATCTACCCTCTTGGCCCATAGTTCCATTCACCCTTACAGCTTTCCAGATCCCAACTCACCCTCATCTCCATTAATTCATCTCTATTTACTCACTAAATATTGAGCATGTACTCTGTGTGCCCAGCCATGTCACTGGACACTGAGTTTAGAGTGATGAACCAATTGTACATAGCTCCTACCCTCTTGGAGCCCACATTTGGGGAGGAAGATGATAATTGCATAGACGGTCACTGTCCATGTGATGAAGGATGGGGTGATGGGGAGCACAGAGTGCAGGGAAGCATAGAGCAAGTGACAACTTGGCTATTTGGAGGAAGGGCCACCACATCTGAAACCTAAAGAATGAGAAGGCATTTAAGAGGCAGAGACTTAACTCGCCTGAGTTGAGAGAGGGCATGAATATGTTCAAGTGATGGTTTGTAATACTATGAGATGCAACATGCCTTTTCTGTAAAAATAAAAAAAATATTTTTAAGACCCCTTTTCAGTAGTATAATTTACCTACACATATAATTTTTTAAAAACAAAAGTCCTAATTGTAATATAGAGGAAACAATGGGAAAGTAACTTAAATAAAATGATATGCATTTCCATATACAACTGTTCAAGCACAGCTGCTCTAGAAGATACAGTGAATTAGGCAGAGAATTACACCTCTGTGGAATGGCAGTGAATGGTGATGATGGTCATGTGTTATGCTGGCAACTCAAACACCATGGGCAGCATTGCCAACAGTGCTATGAATGTCTAAAATGATGGACAACATTTGGTCACATTCCAGATGAAACAAAGTACAATCTTTCCTTGATTTACACAGTAGATGTGTCCTTGGAAATTGTAGTTTGTGCAAAAAAAAAAAAAATACTTTGTGTTTATGTGTAAAACAGAGTTTGGTCTAGGCTCAGATCATTGTAACCGATTTTTCACCTAGCTCAAGTCTGTTGGTACATTCAATATGGTGTGGTCACAGGATAATTCTTGTTGCATCAGACTGCTCTTGTAATTGTGGGACTCCCCACATTCTTCACACTCAACACGCTGTATGTCAGTAGCACCTCCCCCAATCAGCATGACACCAAAGAGCCCTGAAAATTTCTAAAAGGTTCTCTAAGGGTGATAACAGCCCCCCTTCCAAGAAACACCAAGCTACAGAAGCTCTAAACAATAGTGACTTATAGAAATATGTGAGCCGCACATGTAATTTTAAATTCTATAGTAGCTACGTTGAAAAAAATAAAATAAAACCATTGAAATTGACCTTAAAATATTTTACTTATCCCAATGAAGTCATGCATCGCTTAATGATGGGGATACGTTCTGAGAAATGCATTGTTTGGTGATTTCATCATTGTGGGAACATCACAGAATGTACTTACACAAACCTAGATGATATAGCCTACTACACACCTAGGCTGTATGGTACTAATCTTATGGGACCACATCATATATGTGGTCCATCAATGACTGAAACATTGTTATGTGGGGCACGACTGTATAGCCAAAATATTATATTTTATTGACATAATCAACATAAAATTATTACTTTTTTCGTGCTAAGTCTTTGAAATCCAGTATGTATTTTATACTTATAATATATCTCAGTTCAGACTGGCCAAATTTCAGATGCTTAACAGCCACATGTGGCTAGTGGCTGTCATATTAGATAGTCATATTGGATTGGTTTAGTGGCTGTCATATTGGATAGTCATATTGGATTGGCTTAGTGGCTGTCATATTGGATAGTCATATTGGATTGGCTTAGTGGCTCTCATATTGGATAAAGCACTGAGTTCCCTTCTTTGGCACAAGGACTTCTTTTTTGAATCCTCAGTTTCTAGCCCTCTTAGACTTGGGGGAATACAGGCTCAGGTTTTCCAGAGGTTCATGGAAACCTACACAAGCCATCTGGGACCTTGAACTGCAATGGACACACTGCTCAGAGCTAGCCACAAAGCACGTGAGTGCAGTGGCTGAGTCACACTGTCCAGCTCCTGGCCAAGGAGCTGTATGAAGTCACAATTAACTGCTGAAAACCACATGGTTCAGTGCCGCCCACAAATTGAAGGCCCCCTTGAAAATGCTGGAAACAGATGTTCTGAAGCCTCTGACCTCTTATCATTAATTTTAGAATTTAAATGCCTGTTAATTTCCCCCTTTTATTGCTGAGCTCCACACAGCAGCATGTTCAATGTCAATGGGGATATCCTTTGGAGACATTCAGTATATCAAATCTGAAGGTCGCTGGAAATCTGGGCACTTAGAGCAGGAGAGGAGGACCAGGAGAGAGGGGAAGGGCACCGTGGGGCACAGAGCGAGGTTGAGAAGAGGCTTCTTTGGCTGAAATTGAGAGATGAGCAGAAGACCTGAGTCTTCTGTCTGTCCTTGGCCGGTGCACACACGAATAAGGGCTTTAGGGAGGAAACACACATGACTCTTAGGAAAATGGAAGCAGTGATTTGAAGGAGCCTCCCTCACTCCCTGTGTCTGGCACCCTCTTTTTCCATCTGATGACCGAAAGGGGCTTACCAGGAGCTATCACACAGCAGTGGACAGCACACAGATCCTGGAGTCTGGCCGACCCGGGTTCAAGTTCTGCTTCCCTTGCTTTCGAGTGAGAAGACCTTCGATACATATCTTCACTGAACCTCCATTTGCTTGTGTGGAAAATGGAGGTAAGAACACCACTGTAGCTTGATGAGAATTCATGGGGTATAGATACAGCACCCAGCACAGGACTGACACACAGCAAGGACTTAAATGCCCATTCCCTTCCCTATTGATCTTGTATTCTCAGAACCTTGGCTGATGGAGCTGATGGGATTTATGGTGACTGGTGATGAGCTTAAGTTTTAACCATCTAAGGCATCCCCCAGCACTGGAGGGTGTTTTGAGCCCAAACCCTCTGGGGGAAGAATCAAGGCAGCTTCTTACTTGGACCGGAGACCCTAGAAGAGCGCTGTGGCCGAGACCAGACTGGGGACCTAATGTGTCCAAATGATAAGCCCCTAGGCGTCACTGCTGGCCTCTTAGCTAATCTGACACAGTCCCCTCACTTTCTCAGAGAGTGAAGGGAGGAAAATTGGCAGAGAACAGAAAGAGCGTGCCTGTCATTGCCAACAGGGAGAGGAGAGTCCACATGGGACTTCTCTGGCCCACTCCATGGCATCTGCCTGACCTGCCCTGTTCAGGAACAGGCACTGCCATGCGTTGGCATGGGCCCAGGAGGAGACATGACCTTGACCGTCCCATCCCTTCAAGACGCCGGCCACGAGCTCACCCTTTGCACCAGGAAATTGCTTCTCATCTGAGGCCTCCTGGGCTTTCTTGTCTTTAAAGAGTTTGCTACTCTTTGTGCCCTAGTTTGGGCTAGGATTTCAGCCAATTTCTGTGAAGGAAAATGATTACACCTTGTCAGTACTTTGGAGAAAATACAGCTTCCTTCACAAAAGGAAGACCTCTAGGGCTTTTAACCCCCCATCTTTAAGAAAGGAGGGGAAAGCCCTCAGCAGCCTACAGGGTCTCAGGCAAAGCTCCAGAGAACACCTCGACTTTTGCATTGTCCTTTTTACCCTTGTAATGTGGCTTCATCCCTGGAGCGGGGAGCAATCGAGGGAGAAGGACGCAGACTGTGACTCTGCATCCACAGCTGGCCCATCCCCAGTGGAGACAGCTTCTCCTGAGTCCAGGTGGAAGGGGGTGGTGGTGATGAGCATCTCCTTGGTGGCCAATATAGCCTCCAGCTGCAGGGCCTGCTGGTGGGATGACCCAACCAGACGGGCCTTGGGCACCTTTCCTGCTGTCACCAGTGTTGATGAAGCCACTCTCCTCTACCGAACCAGAGCCAGAGGACTAGCTGTTATAGACTCCCCAAGTTGTGGCCTTGCTTTCAGTGTTTGCCCCCCTGTTTTATGGCCACTTCAGGCCCAGACACAGACAGGGAGGCAGCGTCTCCTAGTATTTGTTGGAAATGATCCTCCCTCCTCCATTGCCAAATACTGTCTCCTCACGTTCCCTGCTGGCCAGGAGCCGGGTGCAGTGGAGAAGCGGGGGCCTGGTCTCTTCCCTCTGTTTGCTGGGATCTGTTTCAGGATTGACACTCAAAAGCACCGTATCACAGTTTGAATCCTGATTGGGGCAGTGGTTACATGAATCCACACACGTGCTAACATTTCACAGCACTCTGAGAGCATGCACACTCCCGAGAGTGCACAGTAAAACTGGTGAAAGCAACTAAGACCTACAGTTTAGTTAATAGTGTTACACTGGTGTCGGTTTCCTAGTTGGAAATGTACTGTGGTTGTGTAAGATGTTATCATTGGGGAAAAGCCGGGTGAAGGGTACACAGAAACTCTCTATGCTTTTTTTTTTTGGAACTTCTTTTGAATCTTAAATTATTCCCAAATAAAAGGTCTCCCCCAGAGTATCCCTTAGGTCCTCATGGAAATAAAACCCTGGCACCTGCCCCGACCAGCCAGAGTTCCCTTAGTGGAGCTACATATGGAGCCTCCCTTTGGGACATCTGCTAAGTGGCACTTTCCTCACTGGGCACCAGACAATGTTCATACTCGTTGTGCCTCTGGTTCTCAGGTTTTTTCCCTGCTTTTTTCCCTATTTGGGGAAATGTCAGTTTAAAAACTTTTTGTTTCTGGCCTTTTTTTTTTTGCCCTTGACAAGGAGTCACCCGTGGATCACAAGCTCCCCAATGCACTCTGTCTCAGCCACTTGGAATCCCTGAGTTTCAGACATCAGCCTGTAAGAGCCACCAAAACATGAACAGCAAATCGCCCCCTCCCCACCCCATCCTGAAGTCACTCAACTTCTTCCCTTTGCTCTTCCTCCTTATTGCTGTATCCTGTGCTTGGCACAGAGTAGACATTCAAGAAATGGGTTTTTGAATGAATGAGTCCTAAGACGAATCAGGTAAGAACCAAAGGTGCTGGGAAGATTCCCCAAGCAGACAGTTCCTTCCTCCTTTTGGCCATTTACTGAAAGTTCTTCCCTGTGTTTGCTCTGTGGATGTCGGAGGAAGGTATTTGTTTTCTTTTGGGATGGTTGAGTTACGTATGAGGCTGGGACTTCTGAAAATATCTCTCCTGCAGTTGGAGAGAGCCTGCATGCAGAACGAAGAGAAGCAGAGACAAGCAAGACATCAGATGACAGGGCGGGGTGGGGTTGCAGTGGGGGCTGGAGAGAGAATGAAAGAGAGGAAGAGAAAACCCTGATGACATTTCTTGAGCTCCTGGATCAAGCTGTGCCTGAACCTTTCAAGTTATATGCACAGAGCTGCCTGCCTCTTCCCCTGGCAAACCCACCTGAAACAGCTCCTGCTTTTAGTCCAGCACAAAGATCCTTATGGCCTGGACCAGCCTGCCCTTGAATCTCCCAAAGCCAACATGAGCCTTGAATCCAGCATCTACTCCCCTCAAACTTCCTAGGCACACCCTTTTTACCCTCTTCATATCAGTACTCGTCCAGAGGATGGTGGAGCAGCTGTTGTGAGCTGCTTACATGCCATCAAGATCCCTCATCAACTGATCAAAAATGTATAATCTTTACCCAACTCGTAGGCCCTCCATGCTTCAGTGCTCATCCTCACACATTTAAGCTAACCATGGCAAAAACGTCACAGATGCTCCAAAAGGAAACCGTATCTGAAAAATTGAGCAGAGGTAGTGACCCCAGGAGACTTCTTGGATGTGGTGCCTTTTGAAGAATCAGCATTATTAGATAGGGTAACGGGGGGAAGTGATGCTGGGCAGAGGGGCGGCACCTGGGAAAGCGCCACAGAGCTGTGAAAGGCAGTGTGAGCATCTAGGGCATGAACAGAGGAAGGGCCAGAGGGAAAGGAGTGTTTAGGACATTGGGGGGCAGAGCATGAGGGCCAAGGATGCTAAGTCAAAGGTTGAGTTTTCCCTGAGAGCTGTGGAGAACCACTGAGAGTTTTAGGCAGAAAGTGACATCATCAGAATTGTGTGTGGAAAGAATTACTCTGGCAGTGGGGTGGGAGTTGCTAGGAGGACAAGAGACAAGGAAGTTACCGCGTAATTCTGGGCAAACAGAGATGACGGTCTGTGACAGAGGCTAGTGGGAGAGCCTGTGGAAGTTCTTGTATATTGCTCCTATTTTCTCAATAAAAAGGGAGGCAAGTTGTTATGGACTGAATGTGTCCCTCCAAAATGCATATGTTGAAACCTAACTCCCACGGTGATGGTATTAGGAGGTGGGGCCTTTGGGAGGTGATTAGGTCATGAGGGTGGAGCCTCACGAATGGGATTCGTGCCCTTATAAGAAGAGACATGAGAACTTGCTCTCCCTCTCTGCTCCTGACCAGGTGATAACACAAGGAGAAGTCAGCCATCTAAAAACCAGGAAGTGGGCCCTCATCAGACCAGATCTTCCAGTGCCTTGATCTTAGACTTCCCAGCCTCCAGAACTGAGCAATGACAAATATCTGTTGTTTAAACCACCCAGTCTTATGGTAATTTGTTATAGCAGCCTGGATAGACAAAGATGTGCTCATCAGCTAAGAGTGACGATGAGAGGAAGGTATAGGAGGTGTTGGAGGTTTGAGGGATAATTGAGCAGCAGCAGATTTCTGAGAAGGCAGGAGGGGCTGCAATTCAAACCCCCGGTGGGGAGATTAAACTTAGATAGCTGAAGTGGAAGGGGAGGGATGGGCACAGGAAGGGTGGTTGTGTATAGATGGAAGTGCGGGCAGCAGTCCTTTTTGGGGATCCTGGGTCCTGTCCTCACTAGTATCCTGGGTTGTACAACGCAGTGGCACCTCCTAAGTCGGGAAATTATGTCCACGGAGTGTGGTCAGAACCTCTGTGGTTTATGCCGGCAGGGTTTCCTAACTTCAAGTATCAGAAAGAGGAGGTTGGGGTTGTCCAGGGAGGCCCCTGGTTTTCCTATGCACCCTCATAGTCAACCCCACCCCAGACGTCTGCACGCCAAGGAAGGCAGTCTCCACTAGAGCATAAACAACAAAAACAATAAAAATCCAGATGCTTCTACTGTACTCTTTAGGCTTATTAATTAGGGAAGCAACTACGGTGATTTTGCACATAAGGTAACTTGCTGTCTCCACCTCCAGATACAAAAAGAGGCCAGTTTACTTGCAGAGGTCGACCTCAGTGGACGCCTGTTCAGATTTTCGAGTATCTCTGGCAGAGTCTTGGGTTAGACAGCCCTTCCTGACACGGCCATAGATGGGAAGTCTGGATTCAGAGTTCCTTGCCCAAAGTCCCTTTTGTATTGAATACATTAAATTGCAATTTTTGCTTATTTTGTACCCTAAAATGGAATTAAAATAGCTTTGCTTATGTAAGTCAGTCCGTCTGCATTGCTTTGCAAAGCCCGCACTCTCTCACCTCTTTCCGCCCTCATCCCACACTTAGTGTCACCTCCTTGCTAGTCTCCCTCGCGTTTGGTTCTTTGTGACTCTCATTCCCCTCACCTCCTGTCCAATCTCTTCAGCTTCTTCTTCTCTCCCCTTTCAGTTTGTTCTTCAGTTCCCCTCAGAAGCCCCCTCCCTGCCTATCCTGTCTTCTCTCATTTTTCCCTTGAAACAGACAGAAGTCAGGCAGGCGAATTTTCACAGACATATCTCACGTGTGTATACAAACGCAATGGAAATGGAAGTGAAAGACTGGCTCTCCTGATTCTGGAGGTGGTGTCTGGAGGCAGGTGGGGTTGGGAGAAGGGCTGGTCCTGGTGAGTTGGAGGAGACCGGCTGTCCCAGGTCTGCAGCCCAGACCCGCCCACCCACAGCTGCACTGTCAGGAGCAGGGTTTTTGTTTCATTTTCATTGAGTGTTTGAGAATGTCGCAAATATCAGGCAGTCCCCTAGTGTGAGAACTGATGATAAAGAATTCCGTAAAGAATTAAGTAAAAGCTGGAGATGAGGGAAAATGCCAAAAATCACATATCTTGGCCTTTCTGGAGGTGAAGGAGCTGGGAGTCTAACCTGGGGAAAAGTGTGAGTCTGAGGGTGCCAAGTCCACATGGTTCATTGCAGTCTAGACAAAGAGATCCTTTGCTGGGGTCACTTAACGTCAGAAACCCCATTTGACAAGAAAGAAACACACATAGAACGCCTCTTTAACCTTTGTTGTTGTTGTTGGAGAGGATTCTGACTCCTAGTGACCCTGAGTACAGCGGAGCAGAGCCCTGCCCTGTCTTTTTGCACCGTCCTCTCCCTTTCCAGTGCTATATCAGACAATGCTCCACTGCTCTTCACAGGGTTTTCATAGCCAATTTCTTCAGAAGTGGATGTCTGGGTCCTTCTTCCTAGGCTGTCTTAGTCTGGAAGCTCTGCCAAAACCTGTCCATCATGGGTGACACTGCTGGTATTTGAAATACCAGTGGCATAGCTTTCAGCAACACGCAGCTGCCACAGTATGACAGTGGATAGATGGGTGGTGTGGTTCCCTGACCTGGAGACTAATGTGGGCCATGGCAGTGAGAGCACTGAATCTTAATCACTAGAGCACCAAGGCTGGACACTTTCACCTTTAGATGTGCGTATAAAACACAGGGCAACGGGAGCTTGAAGAAGGAGGAGTAAACCCAGTGGTGCTCCTTGGATAATTAAAGAAAGGGGATGCAAAGATTTCATTCTTGCAAACCAGGTCAGTCTCCACGTATACTGAATTCACATATGGGCGGGGCAGGTGTGTAAGTTTATTCGTTCCTGCATGACCACGGGAATAAGGATATGAAAAAGGCAATTGGCACAGTATATCAGCAACCTGTGTGCCAAGTCAGTGCCCTGATTGTTTGAAAGATTAACTGCAGTGAGAACTTTTAAAAGGCCATCTGGAGAGAGAGAGAAAAATGGAATGGAGGGAGAGGCGGCCACATCCATCTGGGATTGAGGATTTTCCTTTCCTTTTTCCAGCTTTGGCCTCAAAAAAGGCCAAAACTGTTCATCAGACTACTTCACAGAGAAGTTCTGAAGCTCTGTCCAGTCGTCATTGACTGCTCTCATTCCCAGATGCTTGTCATCTTCCCCAGGCAATGTAAACCCTGCTCGCCAAAAACCCATTTTGAGATTATTCTTGTTCTGGATAATAGGAACGCATCCTTAGGGAACATCCAGCAGAGTGCTTTGTTGATTGGAAATTTAGATAACTGGTAAGAAATCATGGGAGAGAGATAGAATCTAGCAAACAAATTTCTTGTGGCTGTGGGGCCGCTCTTCATGCTAACAGGGTGTTTTCATTAGTTAATGGGTCTGTCCAAAAAACTGATAACGCTGGTTAAATATTGATCATTTGATCAGCATTATTTAAAGAACTCGAGGGAGGGACTAACTGAGATGTCTTTTCTGAATGTGGAGAAGGGCTAGAGTTGAAAGCAGCAATGCCAAAACAAAAAAAAATTCCTAGTGAAAAACAGGGACTATAAAAGACAGAGAGATTTGCCATTCTTCTGCAATATTAAACTACATACTCTTTGAAGGTGCTTCCAGTCACAAAAGCATTTTATAAAGTTACTGAAGTGTGAGTCACTGTTGTTGACTGTCGCTTGTCTGTGCCTCCTAAAACTGCAGCCTTAAGTTTTTCTCTCTACATCAAAAGAAGTGCTATTCGAAAGAAACCTGTTGTTATGGCTGGCTTCGCTAGAAAGACTGGGTCCTTTGCAGACACGACCTAATCCAATTGTCACAGTAACCTCATGCGCCATTTTCATCGAGATCTTACAGCTGAGGCTTAAAGAGGTTGAGTAGCTTAGCTGAGGCCACACAGCTCTAAACAGAAGAGCTAGGATTTAACCCCAGTCTCTCAGGCTTACCCAGGCAGAGGGCTATTTCCAAAGTTATACACTGGCCAGAGACTGCCAATCAAGTCACTTTTAAAGGAAAGAAGATACCATTAATATCAGACTTTTGAACTACAGTGTTTTATGTCAGAAGGTAAAGGGTAGTAAATTTAAGACACCCAAGGCAAGAAAATGTTAAGCCAAGGACTATATATTTCAACAAACAGATCTCCAAGCACAACACTTACAGACAAATTGTTATGACCATATTAGAATTTAGGGAATTTTATTCCCATGAGCCCTTTCTGAGGAATCTACTTGAGAACAAGCTTCAGCCAACCAAAATGATTGGTGAGACGTAGACATAAGAACTGATGTGAGCACTGAATACGTGTTTATCTATAGAACCAATACTACATTATGGAAATGTGAGAGTTAGTGTGGTAAGAGTTATGCTCGGACAATGTTTATGTGGCCCAAGCATCAAAATACAGAGAGAGAAGATGAAGAGCAAATGGAAAGCAGAAAAGCTCATTGATGGCTTTATGATATTAACTGTGAGTAAAGTAATATTAATTCAAATTAAATGCTGGAGGATAGGGAAGGGAGGGGAAAGAAGAGGTTACTTGCTACTATCAAGGTTACTCAAAGTAAGGAATAGAGAGTATCTAAAAAAGTGGAACTAAGGGGTATTAAAAGGAAGTGTTCACATAAAGGTAAATTTTGGACAAAAATACAAACTTTCCTAAACATAAAAATATGTCAGAATAAGACAGGAGGCCACAAAACAAAAGAATATGAGGCGAATATATCAATCATAGCAATAAAAGTAAATGAGCTTAACTTATCTGTAAAAATTAAAAGATCTTCAGATTGGCTAACAAAGTAAAATAAAAATTGTGCTGTATTCAAGAATATCATTTAAAACAGAGATTCAGATAGGCTAAAAGTAAAATAGGTTAAAAATATACTACTTGGATAGTAAAAGGATCAAAACTGAAAAAGAATTGCAAACCTCTTTTGTTAATCATATTGTTGGTAGCAGAGTTTGCATCATTACTTCAGGGTTATTATGTAAGCTTTTGTGGGGGAAAGCAAATGAATGGTTATGCTGATGTTGGGAAGCAGAGTTTTTTTGTTGAGATGTAATTGACATATAATATTATATAAGTTTCAGGTGTATAGCATAATGATTCAACATATGTATATACTGTGAAATGATCAATAAGTTTAGTTAAGACCCATTACCACACATAATTACATTTTTTTTCTTGTGATGAGAAATTTTAAGACCTATCCTTTCAGCAACTTTCAAATGTGCAATATAGTATTATTAACTATGGTCACCATGCTGTATACGACATCACCAGGACTTATTTATCTTATAATTGGAAGTTTGTACCTTTCAACCACCCTCATCCATTTTGCCCACCTTCTACTCCCTGCCTCTGGCAACCACCAACCTGTTCTCTGAATCTATGAGTTCAGTTGTCTTTTTTAAGATTCCACATATAAGTGAGATCATACAGTATTCATCTTTCTCTGTCTGACTTATTTCACTTAGCGTAATGCCCTCAAGGTCCATCCATGTTGTTGCAAATAACAGGATTGCCTTCCTTTTTATGATTGAACAATATTCTATTTTGTGTGTATATATACATATACACACACACACGCACACATCTTCTTTATCCATTCATCTGTTGATGGACACAAGTTGTTTCCATGTCTTGGCTGTTGTACATAATGTTGCAATGAACGTGGTGTGAAGATATCTTTTCAAGATAGTGATTTCATTTCCTTTGGATAAATACCCAGAAGCGGAATTGCTGGATCATATGGTATTTATATTTTCAATATTTTGAGGAACCTCTACACTGTTTTCCATAATGGCTGCACCAACTTACATTCCCACCAACAGTACACAGGGGTTCCCATTTTTCCCGATCCATGCCAACATTTGTTATTTCTTGTTTTTTTTAAATTTTAAAAAAATTATTGAGGTCATGTTAGCTTTTAATATTGTGTAATTTTCAGGTGTACATTATTATATTTCAGTTTCTGTGTAGATTGCCTCATGTTCACCACCAATAGTCTAGTTTTTATCTGTCACAATACGCATGTGCCCCTTTACCCCTTTCACCCTCCCCCAACCCCCTTGCCCTCTAGTAACCACTAATTTGTCCTCCTTATCCATGTGTTTCTTTGTTTATCTTCCACATATGAGTGAAATCACTCACTATTTGTCTTTCTCTGTCTGACATTTCAGTTAACATAATACCCTCAAGTTGCATCCATGTTGTCACAAATGGCATGATCTCGTCTTTTTTATGGCTTAGTAGTATTCCATTGTGTGTATATACCACATCTTCTTTATTCATTCATTTTTTGATGGGCATTTGAGTTTCTCCCACATCTTGGCTATTGTGAATAATGCTGCATAAGGGTGCATAAATCTTTTTGAAGTGTTGATTTCATATCCTTTGGATAAATACCCAGTAGTGGAATAGCTGGATTATACTGTATTCCTATTTTTAGTTTTTTGAGAAATGTCCATACTGTTTTCCATAGAGGCTACACCACTTTGTATTCCCACCAGTGGTGTATGAGAGTTCCTTTTTCTCTGCGTCCTCTCCAACACTTGTTATTTCTTGTCTTGGTAATTACAGCCATTCTTATGGGCACAAGGTGATCTCATTGTATTTTGATTTGCATTTCCCTAGTAATTTGTGATGTTGAGCATCATTTAATGTACCTATTGGCCCTTTGTATATCTTCTTTACAAAAATGTCTGTTCATATCCTCTGCCCACTTTTTGATTGGGTTGTCCATCTTTTTGTTATTGAGTTGTATGAGTTCTTTATATATTTTGAAAATCCCTTGTCAGATATTTGCAAATATTTTCTGTGGTATCCATTGTAATTTCTCCTCTTACATTTCTTATTTTATTTATTTGCATCTTCTCTCTTTTTTTCTTAGTGAGTCTGGCTAAGAGTTTGGCAATTTTGTTTGTCTTCTCAAGGAACCAGCTCTTAGTTTCATTGATCCCTTCTATTGTATTTTAGTCTCTATTTTGTTTATTTCTGCTCTAATTTTTATTATTTCCTTCCTTCTACTGACTTTGGGCTTTGTTTTTTCTTCTTTTTCTAGTTCTTTCAGGCATAGAGTAAGCTTGTTTATATGAGATTTTTCTTTTTGTTGAAGTAGGCCTGTATTGCCATAAATTTCCCTCTAGTACCACTTTTGCTGCATCCCATAGGTCTTGGTATGTTGTGTTTTCATTTTCATTTGTCTCCAGGTATTTTTTGATTTTTCCTTTGATTTCTTCATTGATCCAACAGTTGTTCAGTAGCATGTTGCTTAGTCTCTGCATATTTGTGACTTTTCTAGCTTTTTTCTTGTAGCTGATTTCTAGTTTCATACCATTGTGGTCAGAAAACATGCTTAATATGATTTCAGTTTTCTTAAATTTATCGAGGCTTTCTTAGTTTCCCAACATATGGTCTATCTTTGAGAATGTTCCATGTGTACTTGAGAAGAATGTGTTTTCTGCTGTTTTGGGATAGAAAGTTCTATATATATGTCTATTAAGTCCATCTGGTCTAGTGTTTCATTTAAGGCCACTGTTTCCTTGTTGACTTTCTGTCTGGATGATCTATCCATTGACATAAGTGGGGTGTTAAGGTCCCCTACTCCTATTGTGTTGCTGTCAATTTCTCCCTTTAGGTCTGTTAATAGTTGCTTTATATACTTTGGTGCTCCTGTGTTAGGTGCATATATATTAATAAATGTTATGTCTTCTTGGTGGAATGTCCCTTTTATCATTATATAATGGCCATCTTTGTCTCATTATCTTTTTTATCTTGAAGTCTGCTTTGTATCATATAAGTATGGCTGTACCTGCTTTCTTTTCCTTGCCATTTGCCTGGAGTATCATCTTCCATCCCTTCAATCTGAGCCCATGTTTGTCTTTAGAGCTGAGATATGTTTCCTGGAGGCAGCATATTGTTTGGTCATATTTTTTAATCCATTCAGCCACTCTGTGTCTTTTGATTGGTGAATTCAACCCATTTTACATTTAGAGTGATTATTGATATGTGAGGGCTTCATACTGCCATTTTATCTCTTGTTTTCTGGTTATTCTATATTTCCATTCTTTCTTTTCCCTTGTATTCTTGTCTGCCATTTCAGTTTGGTGGTTTCCTGTGATGGTTTTCTGCCTATTTGTAATTTGTGTCTCTGCTCTGATTTTTTGTTTTGTGGTTACCATAAGGTTTGTATAAAAGATCTCATAGATGAGATAGTCCGTTTTCTGATAGCCTACATCTCTATTAGCCTATGCAGGTTCCATTCCTTGTTTCTCCTCCTTCTGTGTTTTTGTTTTCACAAATTATTATTTTTTGTGTTGTGAAGCTGTGACCAAATTGAAGTGATCTTAGTTACTTTTGATGCTTTCTTTCTCTTTATCATTTATTTTATAATTAAGTGTTTGCTAACTTATTCTGATATAGAGCTTCAGTTTTCTGATTTTGTTTCTCTATTTATCTCCTTGTTCAAAGTTTTGTAAACCTTTGCCTTTTTGTTTCAGGTAGGAGGGATCCCTGCATCATTTCTCATAAGGCAGGACTAGTGGCAATGAAATCCCTCAGTTTTTGTTTGTCTTGGAAAGCTTTCGTTTCTCTGCCATATCTGAAGGATAATTTCACTGGATAGAGTATTCTTGGCTGACAGTTTTTGTCTTTCAGTATTTTGAATATATCATTCCACTTTCTCCTAGCCTGTAAGGTTTCTGCTGAGAAATCTCTGAAAGTCTGATGGGGGTTCCTTTGTGGTTTATTTTCTTCTTTCTTTCTACCCTCAATATTTTTTCTTTGATATTGACTTTTGACAGTTTTAAGATTCTATGCCTTGGAGAAAGTCTTTTTGTATTGATGTAATTAGGAATTCTAGTATCTTCATGGACTTGTAAGTCCAGTTCTTTCCCCAGGTTTGGGGAATTCTCAGCTCTTATTTCTTTCAATAAGCTCACTCCTCTTTTTTCCCTCTCTTCTCCCTCTTGGATACTTATAATCCTTATGTTGCTTTTCCTGATTGAGTGGGATACTTCTCAAAGAATTTCTTCATTTTTTAAAAATCTTAGTTCTCTCTCCTCTTTCATCTGGATTATTTCTAGGTTTCTATCTTTGAGCTCACTGATTCTCTCCCCTATAAGTTCTGCTCTATTTTTTGTGCTTTCTACATTATTTTTTATCTCATTGATTGTGTTCTTCATATCCAGAATTTCTGTTTGTTTTTTTTTTTTAGAGCTTCAGTCTGTTG
The DNA here is from genome assembly GCF_041296265.1 of Equus caballus. NCBI lineage: Eukaryota > Metazoa > Chordata > Mammalia > Perissodactyla > Equidae > Equus > Equus caballus. Next base: position 45,199,873 of record NC_091700.1, on the reverse strand, counting down.
TTGAAGTATTCCTTCTGTTAGTTAATTTTGTTCCTAAGCTCATTGAACTGTCTTTCTGAGTTTTCATGTAACTCTTTGAGTTTCTTTATGACAGCTATTTAGAATTCTCTGTCAGTCAGATTGTACTCTTCTGTGACTTCAAGTTTGGTTTCTGGAGAGCTGTCATTCTCCTTCTGCTGTGTTACTGTAGTTATTCATGGTATTTGATGCATTGATCCTCTGCTTGAGCATTTGTGATAGTAAACACTTCTCTTACTTTGTAAGGCTTTGGTTACTTTGGTTCTGAGCTGCTTCGGGTTGTGTTTGACAGCCTGAACTTTCCACCCTCCACTCCCTATGCTAAAGGCATCATAAGTGTCTTCCTTGTGCCACTTGTGCCTCTGAGGTTCTGGTGCCTTGCTGCTTTTGATGTCATTGCAGTCTCAGGTGTTGCTACAAGGGTCACCAGGCTGTGCACATTATTCTGCTTCCAGACTTGCCTGGTCTCATGTTTCCCTGCTTTCTCTCTGTGGGCTTGGGTGCTACTGCCCTGTGCACCACCTGTGCTGCTGCTCCTGAGTTATCTGGGAGTGTTGGCAGCACCACTGCCAGGGGTGCTGGGTTCACAGTTGTCACTGTTGCTGTCAGGGGCCTGGGTTCTTGTATGTAACCCCTGCTGCTGGGAAAGCCAATGTCAGGGGTACTGCCACTGGGGGCTGGCTTCAGGTTCTGCTGTTGTTCCTGAAGCTTCAGGTCACAGATACCACCTGCCACTGCTAGTGTGCTTTTTTGAGACCTCTGGTCAGGGCACTCTGTCCCTGCTGAGGAAATTTATGCCTTGAATATAGTCCCCACTTCTGGGGGAGGGGATCAGGACACTGGCTTCACTCTGTGCTAAAGCTTCAGGATGTGTGTGCCACCTGCCACCACTGGGAGTAGGGGGCAGGGGCCGAGCCACGAGTGCCATGTTTGCCCTTTCAGCCTGTAGTTGCCAATGTGCATTCCAGTATGAGGATCTGCATGTTGGATCACTGCTGCCAGGGAGCGGCTGCTCCCCTAGTTCCACTGTCTCCTGGAGGTCCAGTCCACTCACCTTTAGATATACAGATGCATGCATCACTCAGGCATTCTGGTGTGCTATGCGGGGAGTCCTTTTTCGGTCACTGGATGTCTGACTGGTTGTAACTTAGAGGGGAGAGACAAAGGGGATGACCTACTCTGCCAAAATATTAATGTTACTCCTCTTGTCTTTATGATGATAGCTAATCTAACAAGTGTGAGGTGACATCTCATTGTGGTTTTGATTTGCATTTCTCTGCTGATTAATGATGCTGAGCACCTTTTCATGTATCAGTCGGCCATTTGTACCTCTTCTTTGGAAAAATGTCTACTCAGATTCTCTACCCATTTTTTAATTTGTTTTTTTGTTATTGAGTTGTTTGAGTTCTTTATGTATTTTGGATATTAACCTCTTATCAGATATTTTATTTGCAAATATTTTTTCCCAATCAGTAGGTTGCTTTTCCATTTTGTTGATGGTTTCTGCTGCTGTGCAGGAGCTTTTTAGTTTGATGTAATCCCGCTTGTTTGTTTTTGCTTTTGTTGCCCTCGCTTTTGTTGTCAAATCCAAAACATCATCTCCAAGACTGATGTCAAGGAGCTTATCTCCTATGTTTTCTTCTAGGAGTTTTATGGTTTCAGGTCTTGCGTCCAAGTCTTTAATCCATTTCGAGTTGATTTTTTATGTATGGTGTAAGATAGTGGTCCAGTTTCATTCTTTTGCATGTGGCTGTTCAGTTTTCCCAGCACCATTTATTGAAGAGACTACCTTTCCCCCATTGTAAATTCTTGCTCCTTTGTTGTAAATTAATTCACCATTTATGTGTGGGTTTATTCCTGGGCTCTCTATGCAGTTTCATTGATCTATGTATCTGTTTTTATGTCATTACCCTACTGTTTTGATTACTATAATTTTGTGATATAGTTTGACATCAGGAAGTGTGATGCCTTCAGTTTTGTTCTTCCTCTCAAGATTGCTTTGGTTATTTAGGATCTTTTGCAGTTCCACACAAATTTTAAGATTGTTTGCTCTATTTCTGTAAAAAATGCCATTGGAATGCTGATAGGGATTCCACTGAATCTGTAGATTGCTTTGGACAGTATGGATATTTATATTTAACAATATTACTTTTTTCAGTCTATCAGCATGGAATATCTTTCCATCTATTTGTGTCTTATTCAACTTCTTTCATCAATGTCTTATAGTTTTCAGTGTACAGGCATTTCACCTGTTTGGTTAAATTTATTCCTAGGTATTTTATTCTTTTTGATACAATTGTAAATGGGATTGTTTTTTAAAAATCACTTTCTGAGAGTTCATTATTAGTGTATAGAAATAAAACAGATTTTTGTATATGGATTTTGTATCCTGCAACTTTATTGAATTTGTTTATTAGTTCTAACAGTTTTTTGTTGGCATCTTTAGGGTTTTATATATATAATATCATGTCATCTGCAAACAAATAGTTTTATTTCTTCCATTCTTATTTGGATGCCTTTTATGTCTGTTTCTTGCATATTTGGTGTGGCTATGACTTCTAGTATTATGTTGAATAATAGTGGCAAGTGTGGGAGGAAGCAGAATTTTTAATGTAAAACAAAGAAGATACTGACGTAAGATAAAAAGCAATTAAGTGAAAACCTTGTAGTTCTCAATTGAATTGTAAGCATCAGTTGTATCAGAATGAACTCATAATGTATTTTATCTTTTCAAAGACATATAAATAACTCCTAGATCTGTTAATTGAAGGGGCCCAGAGACAAGATCTTCATTTCTAGATACCATTCCCTACTAAAAGAAACAGACATCTTTGGAGAAATGGCTGATTCCAGGTCTTGACAAGAAATTTCCAAAATAAATCTGAAATATCTTATACTATAAAATAGCAATGGTTAAAAAAAACAAAACTAGTAGCGTCAAAAAAGTTTAGGAGCCAATTTGAAAAGGTCAGAGATCATATAACTGGGGCATCAATAAGAATAATAACTTCAGTGGATTGAAGCAGATCAAATATGTGTAAATGTATGACTTTTTAATTATATTAAAAAAATAAACCTCAGTTACTTTTTGGGGTTACTGGTAAATATAGGGAAGGAATAAGTGCTTATTTTTTCTTACCTGTATAAATTGTACCACATGGTAACCAAATAGTTGATGAAGAAAGTTTCTCCTTATAGAAGGCTTCCAGTTTATAAATGGAGAAAGAATGATAGAGTCAAACTCTTACCATTTGTAACACGTAATGAAATAAGGGATGCAGACAGTAACAGTCAATGGTTACTTACATCACAAAAAGAGAGACAACCAGAAAGTGTCTGCTTCCTCTTGAAAGTACACACCACCACTCATGAAAAATTTTTGGCAAAATAACCTAACTTCATTGTATTCAAGTCTCTATTCCTCAGAAGGGTCACCACCTTATCTAAATGCACCCCTGCACTTTACCTGGCTTTAATTTTCATCATAGTGTCACTGATTAACTGCCCTGAGGAACTCAAAGTAGGTTTCAGAAGCACTTAATTGTTTCTCCAAATTGTTTTTTCAGTTGTGTTAAGAGAGATAATCACCAGCCACCCTGAACAAGTCCTAACCCCACTGCAAGAGCAACGCATGCACACAGGAGCCAAGAAGTGCCCAAGAGTTACCTTTGCTTAATTTTAATCCTAAGATTTAAGATCCTAAGATCTCCACCACAGGAGGAGCTTAAGCCTTATTATGATAACATGTGATGCATGTGGAAGCACATTTTCCAACTAAGACTGCACAAGTGAATACCCACCTTTCCCTTTTGAACATTCATTCCCCATCTGAAATAAAAGTCCACTGCTTTCTCTTTCTCAGGGAGCCACAGTTTTGGAAATAATTCCCTGTGGGCTCTTTATTTGCTGCAAATAAACTTTACTTTGTGTGACAACTCCTTCTGGTGAAGGCTTTGATTTCAACTTACCAAGAAGCAGACCCACTTTCGTTGGGTAACAATAGTACTTACTATGTAAAAATGTATTTTATGATTAATTGATTGACTTGTTTTTTGGTTGTTGACACCATTAGATTATAAGCTTTGTATCGGCAGGGAGTTTGTCTGTCATCTTCACCATTTTATCCTCAGCATCTGGAATACTGCTTGGTACTTAATGGGCACTAAGTAAATATTTGGGTCAATGACTTTATGACTCCCAAAGGATCAATCTATTATCAGGTAATACCTCATTGAGGATTAGTTGATAAGCAGTTCAGGGTAAAATTCTGCAAGCAAGGAAAAGAGGAAGGCAGCTGGAAATTTGGAGATAAGAGGACTGTAGAAGGTGAGTGAGGGGGAAAGAGGTTTTAGGGGCAAGAGAAGAAAGACGAGAGTTAACTTCAAAATTTGAATTTCACAAAAGTGAATCCTTTTAAAACTTGGATTTCTCTTTACAAAACTGGTTTTGCTTTGATGGGAGCATTCTGAATGCATGAAGACTTTGTGGCGCAGTGGTTGGAAAACAGCTGTTTGACCTTGGGCAATCACTTAATTGCTTTGAACCTCCTTTCTTCATGAGAAGACCGAGGGTCCTGATAGCTTTTTTACAGGTTTATGAGAATTCTCGAGACACCAGAATGGGGAAGTGCCTGGCAAACAGCAGTCTGTCAACCAATATTAGGGCCTGTGCCCATTCCTCTGGTGGTGGAGGTAGTTAGAATGCACCGACAGCAATGCCACATTCAGTTTGTGGAGTGCTTTAGGGTGTAACTTGCAATTAGTGAAAGTGAATTTGGACTGTTGAGCATGTTTGTTGTTCTTTTGGTTCAGCATCTTTGAACATCAGTCCTCTGTTTGGGGAATTCTTCACCCAATGAATGTGTTTCCCCCAAAGTAGAAGAAATAAACTCACTTTCCCAGCCTCTTTCTGTGGCTGTGGGCAAGCATGTGACTAGGCTCCACCAATCAGTGCTGCTACCTAAGACTCATTCAGAAGCCAGAAAAAGAAGAGGCAGTTGCCACACAGTCTCCATTCTTCTGAGGGAGGCAGCAGTGCAGAGCTCCTAGTGGGAATGATGCAGGCTCAGCGAGCCAAGGAGTTGAAAAAAAGATTTCTTGGACTCTCAAGGTCTAATAGTAGTGCTCTTTTATTCAGAGAATAGCACAGGGACAGGACCCCTGGGCAGTGAAGGGCTGCAGGCATGGGGACAGGACCCCTGGGCAGTGAAGAGTTGCAATATGTTGAGGGTTAGGACTAAATTTATAAGGCATGGGTATGTGACTTATTTTTACTAGACAAAGGAAAGATGATATAAAAAGACATTAAATGGTATCAGTGCAGGTGGGGTCTGGTTATCATGGTCATATAGCTTTAGATATGAACTGGGTCATGTAGATCAGCATGTAGGCCAGGACACCTTGGGCTTCTCTCCCTGGGGCAGCCTTGATGCTCATCAGGAGCATCCTGCATGGGCACGGCAAGCTGCAGGGTTCACACCTGGGGCGCAGATGTGATGACTGCTCAGCAACAATCCTACAGTATGATCTCAGTTCTACTCCTGGTTGTATAAACTTCAAGCTTTTCTCTGGATCTTTCATAAGTTCTTTTTAGCTTAAACCAGGAAGAGTGGTCTGTTGACCCATATAGTGGGTCAGGATAGGTACACTGCTGTAACAACCCAACTCTCAGCAGTTTAACCCACTGGTCAAGTGCCTCTCCTCTGAGCTATGACTTGGGGACCTGAGCTCCTTCCAGTTTCTGATGCCACAGCTCTGTGGGGTCTCCTGCAGGATTCTCTGTTGGGTCTAGACAGCTGCAGAGCAAAGAGAGTATGGAGGCTTTCTTGGGAGTTAGTAGGTCCTAGGCCTGCAAGTGACATCCATCACTCTCGCAAGGCAAGAGGGTTGGAGAATGTAGGAGAGCTGCGCACCCAAGAAGAGGAAATGGATGTTCTACCACTGGCCTTGGGCAAGTCCCTCTGAGCATACCTTTCCTCACATCCAGAATGCCTCCTTCACTGGTCACTCTAGTCCATAAAGTGGATAAAAACGTAATCATGTAGGTGAAAGAGCTTTGTAAACTATAAAGGGACGATTGCAATTAGAGGAGGGGACTATTCCAATAGGGAGAACTGTCCAACCCTGAGATCTGGAAGCATCTCAAAGGTCTGGCAGAAGAGGGATTTTCTTTTATAGGGAGGAGAAAACAGGCCTAACAGGACAAGAGTAGGCTATTGGGATGAGGGGACGCGGGTGATTGGATAGTCGATCAGAAAATGTTTTTCCCTGTGGCAGGCTGAGTCTCAGAAGGCGATGTATGGAGAGATGGCTCCTTATTCTTAAAGCTGAAGGGTAGGTCAACGTCCAGGGGTTTGTAGGGAAGGGAGAAGCCTGACTGCAGTTTGGTCAAGATAAATTAGTGGATATTTAGTCCAGATTGACCAGTGAGGACAAACAACTAATCATTTATACGACACAGAATGGGAATTCGGAGGGTCTGTGTCTAGTCTTGTCGTAGATGAACAAGAGTCTTATCTGTAAGTCTTGTCTAAGTTTGTGGGGAAGGGTGGTTCTTTGCAGTAAGATGTTTCTGGAAGATAAAAGGGTGAGGAAGATAAAAGGGTGATAAAAGGTTGACTATGGTCAACCAAATACTGAGAATTATATAAAATGAGTTTACAGTAGGAATATGAGAAAGAATAACATTACTACCTAGCCAGTTGATGCCAGTAGTTAACTCGTGTCTCTGATCTTTTCTAGCACATCATAGCACTAAGTATTAGGTAGGGTGTGCATCTAAGACAAACCGCATCATATTTAAGACAATAAAATCTGAATTAGGAAACAAAAATGAATTACGTTTCAGTGTTATCCATAAAGCCTCCGGCATTTGGGATTTTCATTCAAATGAAAACATAATTTCAGCCTACTTGTGGATAAGATTAGGTTGAAGTCTTTTTGATTCAATATGGATGTTTTTTAATTCACAAAATTTCAATGTTTAAAAACTGTTTCCAACTAAGTAAGTCTTAAACCAGCTTAAGCTATTTACAGCTTAAAGTAAATACGTATGTACTTAGATTTCAGAGAGTTCATTGTTTAAACCTAGCTTTGAATGTATTTTATGAACTCATTGTCACAGTCATTAAAGTCAGTTATTACTTATGCTCAGCAGGTTCATTTTAATTCTCAGTATTTAAGCTGTTCTTACAGTTAAAAATACCAAAAAGCCTTACTCAACATTATGCACCAACAGCGGGAAAAACATTTTCATAATTGAAGTAACTTTCAATTTATGCACACAAAACACATTCAAGATCAGGGAAATGCCTCCTACCCATCCTATGTATCATAAACAGAGGAATTTTCTCTTCCCACACAGAGAGAGAAAGAAGAAAGATATTTCCATACAGATGGTTTTTGGAGTGTGGATGGGGAAACAGGAGAATGGTGTTAATGGCCAGCAATTATAAGACACTTCAAAAATAGGTATCTCCACCTTACCTGTGCTTATAAGGTCTCCTTCCCTTTGCACACTCCTCTCAAGCAGCAGAGTCTTTTCACACTTCTGTAAATATTTGTTCTGTTTCACATTTCCCAGGGGAAAGGAAGCCAGCACCGAGGTCCTAGGACCCACGCTAGGGATTAACTAGTTACCAATGTCCATAGAATCCTGGGGCAAGTTATGACCTCTGAGGTCTAGGGGCAAGCTCTCTCCCACCCACACACTAACCCCACATGATAGGCCACCGACAAGTAAACAAGACTCTCCCAATTGAAAAAAACAAAACAAAACTATCCAACATGATCTTCCTCTGGTTTAATTCTATAAACTTCTAGATAGATTTTTTTTTAACCTAATGGGTTCTTGATTGAACAATGACACCTCTGGCATGTCCCATTTCTCATCCCTACAAGAGTCTGCTTCTTAAAGATGAGTGCCACAAGTTTAGTTTTATGCCGCATCCTGTGGAGTCTGCTGGAAAATAAAAGCTAGTATCCATTTAAGAATTGTAATATGAGATTCTTTTCCGAAGGAACAGGCAAAGATCTTCAGGAGAGATGGTAATAACATCTCACATGTAGCCACTAGAAATGTCATCAACTTATTATGAAATTAGCTACTAGTCCTTTTAACTTGAAAATGACTAAAAGAGCTTCTTGGTTGGATGGCCAAGTTTAACTGGCCACAGTTGTCCTTTAGGGAATTCACATTCTCTATGAACCATCAGATTCAAGGATGAATCTGTTTAACATCCTTATTAGCACAATACAAAGATTAATTAAGTGGTAGTCTCTAACGCGGCTCACCAGTGGTTGTTAATAGGCTTGCTGGTTAACTTCCTGAAGCTCCATCCATGGTGGTGAATGTCCTAGGCATGTGGTTAACCATAGTAACAGTTCTGACAACGCCTTCAATTGCCCTTGATGATTTGGAACAATTGTAATGAATTCATAAATATTATGATGTGACAGCAGTGTGGATGGAAAGAACTGGCATTTATCCATGGTGGGGGGTGGGGGTGGGCCTGAAACAGAGCAAGAATGAAGATAACAGTTCAAACAGGATTGCTGCCACAAATGTAAAAACTGTATTATACTTTTCATTTTAAAATAATTTAAATGTGATTTTTAATCATTTTGTCTGCTTTTTCCCCATCACTACAGATGAAACTCAATTGACAGGGAAAAATAATGCAGAGAACTGAAGTCCGGGAATTAGAGAGTAAAAATTAATGAGGCCTAAGAAATCTTTATGACCTATATTTGCATGTTAATATGAAAAAAAAAAAAGCTACACTAAAAGGATAAAAGTTTTAAGTGGACTCAACTCGAACCTGACCAGTTATAATGATTCTATCACAAAACTGTCTTTAGTTAAAGGAATAAACCCATAGAAAAAATATTTACAAATTGAATGACAGAGTAGACAAATTTTACTTACTCCATAACTGGATTCAGTAAACATTTGAGTTTTCACTATTGTTAGAAGACAAACTGATGTATGCTAAAAAAAAAATCTTGAGTTTATTTGAGCAGAAATAGACTTGAATCAGGCAGTGCCAAACCAGAAGCGGTTAACAACGCTCCACCAACAGGATTTTTATACAGAAAAGGAGGAAGCAAAGCAAAGAAATTATTGATGGGCTGCAGCCTCCAGCCTAGCTGGCTGTTTGTGATCCGTGGTCCTTCGGTTTCGATTTTGTAACCTTGAGGTATTTCAGACTTAGGTTGCTAAGACATTGGAACCACGTCAGTCTAATGGCTTCCTCATTTAATTAATTAAACACTATGTTCAAGTGAAAAAGTATTCACAGTGCTGGAAAGAGATGAGAACAGGGACTAAAATTCTAGGTTAGAAATGGTCTCTGAATTCAAGTTGTTTATAGTCTGGAAAACAAGCTGGACACTTATCCAACCAACTAGAATGTAACTGTACAAGAAGTGAGGTCATAGGGACTGTAATTATATAATGTAGAGACAGGCTATGACAGACCAAAAAAGCAGGGTACAGAGAGGAAGGAACATTTAATTTGGAATGGAAAAGAAAAGTTTCACCAAAGAAGTGCCATTTGAATTGCATCTGAAGGAAAAATACAGATTTAATAAATAATAAAGGAGACATTGGAGTGATGAGCAGGCAGGCGGTATTCAAGGCAGAAGAAGCAACATCAAACATTTATTAAGAAACTGCTTATGTGTCTGGGACTGTGCTGTATGGGAAGAAAAGTTTCCCTCGACCCTCTTAGGATCCCTGGCTGGGTCTGAAAATTCAACTGACGGACAGATGAACAGGAGAATAGCATTTGAATTTATTTAATATAATTTTATGTGACATGGGAGCTTTTATAAGAAAATAAAGACCTGAAGAAAGAGTTAAACTTGAATATTTTTATGCTAGGTTTGATGAAGAGTGGAAAGTTGTGGAGAAAAATGACAGAACAAAGGGGACAAAGAAGTTAATGTAATAAACCAGGGGAAACGCTGCAAGCCCTATTTGTTTGGCTTCTTCTCAGCATTCCTCCGTCTTGGAGATTAGGGAGGACACCACTCACATAAGACCCTAGGAGAAGGGTGGGGGAAGGTCAGAGAGATCTTCCTCCTACTGTGTCTCAAATTCCTTCAGCTTAAAATATGCAGTACATCAAGGTGCCATATTTTTGGGTAGCATGTTCTGAACCCTGTCAGTGTCCTACACTGGACACACAAGGTGGCCAAGACACAATACCCAAGAGTCTGGTCTCACAGAAAATGACCAGACCCACAGAGCCACGGAGATCTATTTGGTATAAGAAGAAAGAAAAAATTGTGATGGGAGGGAGACGTGGCTAGAAGGTAGATTGGGGTGAGATTGTGAAGGGCCTTCACAGGCCAAGCTGTGTGTTTGGACTTGGTTCCATGGAAAACGTAAAGCATTAGCAGATTTTTAAGCAGAGGAGTGACAGAAAAATTCTTGGAAATTTAAAACAACCTGTAATTCAACTCCCTTACCTTATAGACTGAGAAAGTGACACTCAGAGAGATTAAATAATTTGCTTAAGTTTATATTTCTTGACAGTGGCAGGACTCCAGCTAGAAACCAGGTGGATCACATGTGTATATTAGGATAATTTAGAACAATTATTCTTGTGACCTCGTGGAGAATGGGTTAGGAAAATGGGACAGAGGGAGGGTGTCTGAATAACAATGGCAGCCAGGAGGCTGTTGAATAGTCCAAATCAAGAAATGATGAGATCTAAGATTTAGGGTTAATAGGTGTTTTTGTGTCATTTTGATGTTTTTGTTAGTTTCCAAACAATGTGCTTTAAAATCAGAATCATTCTTCATACTCAATTTCATACACAGTCTTGTGCCACATAATGACGCTTCAGTCAACAACAAAATGCATATATGACAGTGGTTCCATAAGATTAGTGCCATATAGCCTAAGCATGTAGTAGGCTATGCCATCTGGGTTTGTGTAAGTGCACTCTGTGATGTTTGCCCAACAGCAAAATCGCCTAACAACACATTTCTCAGAACGTATGCCCGTCGTTAAGCAACTCATAGCTGTAATTCTCCCAATGCTTTTATCACGTGTTAGAGATCAGAAAGAAGGTGTAATTCCCCTTTTCCTGCCTGCCAGTACTGAGGAAGTATCTGGTATAAACTGTAGAGTATTTTGCCCTAACTTATGGGTTATGCAGGAATAAACTATGTTGGGCTTGATTAATTGTAAATAGATTGTGTGGTATATTTGAAGGTTATTGAAGGCAACTTGTAATGCTTAACAAAAAACCTTATTCTGTGAGTATTTTTAATAATGATGATGTGAACCTATACTTGAACTGTGGCTGTGAGAATGTACAGAATGGAGAAGTGACAGCTCTAAAAGCTGCCTATGTTCACTTGCTAGGACAGCATAACAAGACACCACAGACTGAGTGGCTTAAAAACAGAAATTTATTTTCTCACTGTTCTGGAGACTGGAAGTCCAAGGTCAAGGTGCCAGCAGGTTGCCCTCCTCTGATGCCTCTCTCCTCGATGTGCAGATGGTCGTCTGTCTTGCTGCCTCTTCACATGGTTGTTCCTCACTGCTCTCACACCCCTGGTATCTCTTTCTCTTCTTATATGGGCACCAGTCATATTGGATTAGGGTCCCACCCTAATGGTCTCTTTATAATGTAATCATCTCTTTAAAGACTTCATCTCCAAATTCTTTACATTCTGAGGTACTGGGGGGTTGGGATTTCAACATACGAATTTGGCGTGTATAGGGGACACAATTCGGTCCATTCTTTATAAAGAACTGCTGAGATGAAAATGATAGCTGCAGGGATCTTGCATTTGTACAGCACTTTATAGTTTACACAGCAATTTTACATACCTATCTCATTTAATTTGAATAGACTTTTGTGATTTGGTCCAAAGTTTTCTTGGGTATCTCTGCACCTACAGAAGACTTCTGCTGCCAATTAGACTTTATCTGGAATGATTAAGGCATGTAGATTCAAAGATGTCCAATTATATTCCAGTAATCTTCAAATCACAGCTATCTTTAGATTCAGCTTATTTTGAAGATACTATGTAAACAGACAAATGTAAAAAGTATGATTTAAATGCCGTGTCCTTTATGTCTTCTGATAAAGGAAGAAATCTAGTTTAAAACCACAACAAAACTAAGCTAAAGAGTTAAAAAGAAGGCTTGAAGGCTTCACTGGGGCTGGAGCATCTGCTTCCAAGATGGCGCACTCCCATGGCTATTGACAGAAAGTCTGGGTTTCTCACCACGTGGACTTCTCCATAAAGTGGTTTGAAATGTTCTCATGACATGGCAGCTGGCTTTCCCCAGAACAAGTGATCCAAGACAGCAAATAAGAAGCCACCATGCCTTTTATGACCTAGGTTTGGAAGTCACTCACTTTTATTTCTGCCATTTATCCATTCATATTTCTCTGTTCTTTAGAAGCAAGTCATCAAGTCCAGCCCAGATTCAAGCTGAGTGCCCTTAATTATAAACCTGGAGAGATAGGTAAGTAGGCAGGTAGGTAGGTAGATAGATAGATAGATAGATAGATAGATAGATAGATAGACAGACAGACACATAGATTTAATCTATATTAATGCCAGGAGAAAATCCTGACCCTGAAGTCACAACCTGAATTAAAGTTTCTGCTGCAGGAGGAATATTAAGAAGCATTAGAAGATTTTCATAGTCAAAATCCTGTCCTAGTCTTCGCTCTCATTGCTAAGCAATGAGACCTTTTCCTATCCCGTACTCCAAATGGTGCACTCGGCTCCTGACAAGCAAACTGACACATCTTTGGCATGTCTCTGAGCCATTGTACATTAGCTTTCTGTCAAAATCCTGTGATTCTCTACCACCCGCTTACTTGATAGATGAGGAAGCCAAGGTACAGTGGCTTGCTCAAGGTCACACTGCCAGTTTGTGGCAGAAGTAGGATTAGCACCCAGGTCTCTGCACTATTGTTCAGTCTTAAGAGGTTGGTATCAACAGGGCTGAACTGATGCCAGTGTTCCTCCTTACTACCGAGATTGTGGAAGACACCACTGGTTGGCAAACCTAACACCTATATCCAACCCTCACCTCCTCTGGTCACTTCTAACATTGGGTCTAGGAAAACTAAATACTCAATTTTCCAGTCTCCTTTGCTTCTAGAGGTGGCCATGCGATAATTATCACAAAGGAAATGTCAACAAAGAGAGAAAATATGATTCCCATCTATCAGGATGACATGAAATAAATGAAGGTTAGTTCATTTATTTGATCTATATTAATATAATAATTCCAAGTATTAATTCATCATGGGTATTCATCTAAGACAGAAAGCATCCCGATGGGACTATACGAGCTGAGAATTAAAGTGACCATTGGATTAAATTTTGGTCTAGAGAGGACTTCAGTATGAACGTGGCTGCACAAATCAATATTGCTCCCTTTTTTCCCCCTACAAATTGTACATAAGCAACAAAGAGACAGTAAAAATACTCCATAAATTCTTTTTCCAGTGAAACTAGGAGACAGATATAATCTTCAGATGTCAAAATACAGACGTAAGGGCTTCCAAAAGGGCTGAGATTTAGCAGAAGTGGTGGGGAGAAAGTGAAAGGAGGAAGTACAGTGAATCAAGACGAAACTGACAGCAGTAGATCTCAGCAAAAAATACTCTTTCTGAATGTGAAATGTTCCCTTCTGAAAAGCAAAAGCTATGTCCCTTATTCGTAACAATCAGGCGACAGAGAAGAGCAAGATTGGCTGTGGGAACTCTCCTAGACCTGGTTTGGCTCAAAGAGAGGAAGCAGAACCTTTTATAATTTCATTATTCCCCTCTATTTTTGCCTTTAGATAAAATTTTAACTTCATATGTAGTCTGCACTTTCTAAACTTCAGTTATTTGAGCACCAGTAAGTTTGTCCTATTTCCCTGTTACCTCTTCTACTTAATTTGTTTAGCCATTTATTCCCAAAGGAAATGTTACGTTGCTACGGTTAATAAAAAATCAGTACCACTTGCCATAAATAGAAACAACCAACATTAAATATAAAACAGTTACAACAAAAAAGGCTCATCTTGTTTACTACTTTGGGAACCTCTTCCATAATCCACTAGGCTGTGCCAAGATTTAGACTTGGACTGTCCAAAATGGTAGCCACTGGCCACATATAGCTGTTAAATGTTAATGTTCTGCAAAATTTTAAAAACTCAGAACTCACACTAGCCACATTTCAAGTGTTTATTAGCTGCATAAAGTTATTGGCTATTATATTGGGCAGTGGAGATACAGAACATTTCCATCATTGTGGCAAATTCTGTTGAAAAGCACTGTTCTAGACCCTCTCTCTAGCATTTTCTCCACCCACATCCCTCCAATCCACCCAAAGCTGAGCTGTACTAGTCTTTCAGTTCTTGGAATGTACCAAAGCTCTTTTCCTAGTTCAGGCCTTTGCATATTCCAGTCCCTCTGCCTGAAATGCTCTGCCTTACTCTTTGCCCTGCTAGCTGCTTTTCATTTTTTAGGTCTCATCATATACATGAGACCTTCTCTGATCATCAGTCTAAACTAGTACCCCACCCCAACCTGCACTCCATTATTTTCCAGCTCAGCTCTTTGGTTTTTCCTTTCATTGCAATTATTGCAATTTATAGTTATTTTATTCACATGTTTACTTCCCTATCTTTGCCTAAGCTACTGCAGTTGTATTTCTATTACAACCAAAAGAGCATTAGTGCAGAAAAGAATGCACCTAAGTTATTCAAAATGACTAAATCCACAAAGATGCATATCAGGAAAATATGACAGAAAATCTGAAAGAAGAAACATCTCAATAAAGTTGGGAAATTATGTCTACAGATCCATGTAGAAGGTTATTTTAAAAAATCTTATTTCACCTCTCAAAGTACAGAGTCCCCTAGAATATTCCAGTGCTTTCAAAATACTCAAATAGGAAGATTAATAAAATTAATGAATAAAGGAAGTTTATTAGGTAGTTTAGAGATTTTTTTAGAAAGAAATGATAGAAAGACAAATCCAAGTTCAAATTTAAATACAATCTCTAGAAAGATGGCTATATAATTTTAGCTGGGGAAATAGGTAAAAGGGAACACCCCTTGAAAGTGGGAGGGTTCCATAAATTTTTTTAAAATTTTGCTTATTTATTTTTATGTGTGGAGGAATTTTTTTATTGAGATATAATTGACATATAACATTATATTAGTTTCGAGTGTACAACACAATGATTTGATATTTGTGCATATTGCAAAATGATCACAATAAGTCTTGTTACCATCCATCACTATACATAGTAACAATCTTTTTTTCCTTGTGATGAGAACTTTTAAAGTTTACTCTCTTAGCAACTTTCAAATATGCAGTACAGTATTATTCTATACTCACCATGCTGTACATGACATCCCCAGGACTTAATTATTTTATAACTGGAGGTTTGTACCTTTTGACCACCTTCATCTATTTTGCCCACCCCCCACCCTCACCTCTGGCAACCACCAATTTGTTCTCTGTATTTATGAGGTTTTTTTTTTTTTTTTCAGATTTCACATATAAGTGATATCATACAGTATTTATCTTTCTCTGTCTGACTTATTTCACTTAGCTTAATGCCTTCATGGTCCTTCCATGTTGTTTCAAGTGACAAGATTTTATTCTTTTTTATGGCTGAATAATATTCCATTGTGTATATATACAGTCATGTGCTGCATAATGTGTTTTGGTCAATGACAGACCACTACAAGAGTGGTTTCATGAGATTAGTACCATATAGCCTGTAGTAGGCTATACCATCTAGGATCTAGGTTTATGTAAGTCTACTCAATGATTTTCACACAATGATGAGATTGCCTAACAACACATTTCTCAGAATGTATCCCCATCATTAAGCAATGCATGACCATACCATCTTTTCTTTATCCATTCATCCATCAATGAATACTTAGGTTGCTTCCATGTCCTGGATATTGTAAGTAATGCTGCAATGAACATGAGGGTGAGGATATCTCTTCAGGTTAGTATTTTTGTTTTCTTCAGATAAATACCCTGAAGTGGAATTGCTGGATCATATGGTAGTTATATTTTCAATTTTTTCAGGGGTCTCCAAGCTGTTTTCCATAGTGGCTGCACCAATTTGCCTCCCTACCAACAGTGCATAAGTGTTCCCTTTTCTTCACATCCTCATCAACACTTTTTATCTCATCGTTTTGATAATAGCCATTCTGACAGGTGTGAGGTGATATATCATTGTGGTTTTGATTTGCATTTCCCTGATGATTAATGATGTTGAGCACATTTTCATGTACCTGTTGGCCATCTGTATGTCTTTTTGGAGAAATGTCTACTCAGATCCTCTGCCCATTTTTTGATGGAATTATTTGGTATTTTTGCTACTGATTTGTATGAGGTTTTTATGTATTTTGGATGTGAACCCCTTATTAGATATATGACTGGCAAATAAATTCTATTTGGTAAATTTCCTTTTCATTTTGTCAATGGTTCCCTTTGCTGTGCAGAAGCTTTTTAGTTTGATGTATTCCTACTTGTTTATTTTTGCTTTTGTTGCCTTTGCTTTTGGTGCCAAATCCAAAAAACCATCACCAACTAATGTTAAGGAACTTACTGCTTATGTTTTCTTCTAGAGGTTTTATGGATTCAGGACTTACGTTCAAGTCTTTAATCCATTTTGAGTTGATTTTTGTGTATGGTATAAGATAGTAGTTGAGTGTCATTCTTTTGCTGTGGCTATCTACCTTTCACAACACCATTTATTGAAGAGATGGTCCTTTCCTCATTGTAAATTCTTGGCTCCTTTGTCATAAATTAGTTGACCATATATGCGTGGGTTTATTTCTGGGCTTTCTATTCTGTCCATTGATCTATGTGTCTGTTTCATGCCAATACCATACTGTTTTAATTATTATAGATTTGTAATATAGTTTGAAATCAAGGAGTGTGATGCCTCCAGCTTTGTTCATCTGTCTCAAGATCACTTTGACTATTTGAGGTCTTTTGTGGTTCCATATACATTTTAGGATTGGTTTGTTCTATTTCTGTGAAATTGCCATTGGAATTTTGATAGCAATTACATTGAATCTTGTAGAGTGCTTTGAGTAGACTGGACGTTTTAAAAATATTAATTCTTCCAATTCATGAGTATGAGATATCATTCCATTTATTTGTGTCATCTTCACTTTTCTTCATCAATGTTTTATAGGTTTGAGTGTATAGGTCTTTTATCTCCTTGGTTAAATTTATTCCTGGGTATTGTATTCTTTTTGATGCAATCATAAATGATATTGCTGGGGCTGGCCCGGTGGCACAGCAGTTAAGTTCGCACGTTCCACTTTGCAGCGGCCCGGGGTTCGCCATTTTGGATCCCGGGTGTGGACATGGCACTGCTTGGCACGCCATGCTGTGGTAGGCGTCCCACATATAAAGTAGAGGAAGATGGGCACGGATGTGAGCTCAGGGCCAGTCTTCCTCAGCAAAAGGAGGAGGACTGGCAGTAGTTAGCTCACGGTTAATCTTCCTCAAAAAAAAAAAAAAAAAAAAGAGAGAAAAATGGTATTGCTTTCTTAATTTCTCTTTATGATACTTTGTTATTAGTGTATAGAAGTGTAACTGATCTTTTCATACTGATTTTATATCCTGAAACTTTACTGAATTAATTTATCAGTTCTAACAGTTTTTTGATGGAGTTTAGGGATTCTATATGTAATATCATGTCACCTGCAAATAGTGAGTTTTACTTCTTCCTTTCCAGTTTGGATGACTTTTATTTCTTATTCTTGCCTAATTGCTCTGGCTAGGACTTCCAATATTATGTTGAATAAAAGTGGTGAGAGTGGGCAACCTTGTCTTATTTCTGATCTTAGAAGAAAAGCTTCAGCTTTTCACCATTGAGTATGATGATAACTGTGGTCTTGTCATATCTGACTTTCATTACATTTGGGTACGTTCCCTCTATAACCACTTTACTGAGAGCTTTTATTATAAGTGTATATTGAATTTTGTCCAGTGCTTTTTCTTCATCTGTCGAGATGATCATATGATTTTTATTCTTCGTTTTGTTAATGTGGTATATCACGTTGATGGATTTACAGATGTTGAACCATCCTTGCATCCCCAGAATAAACCCTACTTGGTGATGGTGTATGATCTTTTTAATGTATTGTTGAATTTGGTTTGCTAACGTTTTGTTGAGGATTTTTGCCTCTCTGTTTATCAGGGATATTGGTCTATAATTTTCTTTCTAGTGGTGTTCCTGTCTGGTTTTGTTATCATGGTAATTCTGGCCTTTTAAAGTAAGTTCGAAAATGTTTCTTCCTCTTTTATCTTTTGGAAGAGTTTGAGAAGGATTGGCATTAATTATTCTGTAAATGTTTGGTAGAATTCACCAATGAAGCCTTCTGGTCTTGGACTTTTTTTATTGAGAGGTTTTTGACTATTGATTCAATCTCATTATTAGTAATTGGTCTGTTCAGATTTTCTATTTCTTCATGCTTCAATTTTAGTAGGTTGTATGTTTCTAGGAATATATCCATTTCTTGTAGGTTGTCCAATTTGTTGGTGAATAATTGTTCATAGTAGTCTCATGGTCCTTTGTGTTTGTGTGGTATCAGTTGTAACATCTCCTTTTTCATATTTGATTTTATTTATTTGAGTCATGTATGTATTTTTTTCTATATGAGTCTAGCTAAAGTTTTGTCAATTTTATCTTTTTAAAAAACCTGCTCTTAGTTTCATTGATCTTTTCTATTGTCTTTTTAGTCTCTATTTCATTTATTTCTGCTCCAATTTTTATTATCTCCTTCCTTCTACTAACTTTGGTTTTGTTCTTTTTCTAGTTCCTTGAGGTGTAAAGTTAGGTTGTTTATTAAGATCTTTCTTGTTTTTTAATGTAGGGATTTATTGCTATGACTATTGTTCTTAGAACTGCTTTATAGTAAATGTTTTGGTATGTTGTATATCTGTTTTCATTTGTCTCAAGGTATTTTTAATTTCTCTTTTGATTTCTTCTTTGACCTATAGGTTGTTCAGTAACATGGTGTTTAATCTCTACATACTTGTGAATTTTCCAGGGCTTTTTTGTAATTGATTTCTAGCTTCATACCATTGGGGTTGGAAAAGATGCTTGATATGATTTCAGTCTTTCTAAATTTATTATCATTTGTTTTGTGGCCTAACATATGATCTATCCTGAAGACTGTTCCATGTGCTCTTGAGAAGAACGTGTATTCTGTAGCTTTTGAATGGAATGCTCTGTATATGTCTGCAAGTCCATTTGGTCTAATATGTCATTTAAGGCCAATATTTCCCCATTGATTTTCTGTCTCAATGACCTAGCCACTGATGAAAGTGGGGTATTAAAGTTCCCTACTATTATTTTATTGCTGCCTCTCTCTCCCTTGAGGTCTGTTAATATTTGCTTTATATATTTAGGTGCTCCTATGCCAGCTGCATAAATATTTAAAATGTTATATCTTCTTATTGAATTGACCCTTTATATAATGATCTTCTTTGTCTCTTACTACAGTCTTTGCCTTAAAGTTTATTTTTTTCTGATGTAAGTATAACTACTCCAACTTTCTTTTGGTTTCTTTTTGCACAGAATATCTTTTTCCATCCTTCACGTCTGTGTGTCCATACATCTGAAGTGAATCTCTTGTAGGCAGCATACAGATAGATCTTGTGTTTTTAATCCATTCAGCCACTTTAAGTCTTTTGATTGTAGAATTTGGTCTATTTATGTTTAAAGTAATTATTGATAGGTATGTACTTATTGTCATTTTGTTAATTGTTTTCTGGCCATTTTGTACTTCCTTGGTTCCTTCTTCTCCTCTTGCTCTCTTCCTTTGAGATTTGATGATTTTCTGTAGTGGTATGCTTCTATTCCTTTCTGTTTATCTTTTGTGTATCTATTATAGGTTTTTGCTTTGTGGTTACAATGAGCCTTATATAAAACAGCTTATAACTATAACAGTCTATTTTAAGTCAATAACAACTTAAGCCTGAATTCATTCTAAAGCTCTACATTTTAATACTCCCTCTTATTTTGTTTTGATGTCACAATTTACATCTATTGTGTATCCATTAACAAATTATTGTAGTTAGAGTTATTTTTACTACTTTTGTCCTTTAACCTTCATACTAACTCTATAAATGATTAACCCACCACCTTCACAACATTAGATTATTCTGAATTTTACTATATATTTACCTTTGCCAGTGAGATTAATGGTTTCCTGTTATGAATTAGTTACCATTATTTTAGGTTAAAGAAGTCCCTGTAACATTTCTACTAAGGCTGGTCCAGTGGTGATGAACAACTTTAGCTTTTCCTAGTCTGGAAAACTCTATGTTTCCTTCCATTTGGAAGGATAACTTTGCTGGGGAGAGTATTCTTGGCTGACAGTTTTTTAATTTCAGCACTTTAACACGTGCCACTCCCTTCTGGCCTGCAAAGTTTCTGCTGAAAAATCTGCTGAAAGTCTTATGGGAGTTCCTTCTAGGTAAGAAGTTGTTTTTTCCTTCCTGCTTTTAAGATTCTCTCCTAGTCTTTTTAACTTTTGACAATTTAATTGTGATGCATATCAGTGTGGGTCTCTTTGGATTCATCTTATTTGGAACCATCTGGGCTTTCTGAATCTGGATGTCTGTTTCTTTCCCCAGATTGGAGCAGTTTCCAGCCAACATTTCTTCATATAAGTTTTCTGCCCCTTTCTTTCTCTCTTCTCCTTCAAAGACCCCTATAATGCAAATGTTGGTCTCCTTGATGTTGTCCCATGAGTCTCTAAAGCTATCTTAATTCTTTTTCATTCTTTTTGCTATTTGCTGCTCTGATTGGGTGAGTGTCACTTCCTTGACTTCAAGTTAACTGATCCTTTCTTCTAATCTGCTGTTGAATCCCTCTATTGTATTTTTCAGTTCACTTACTATATTCATCTGACTTCTGTTTGGTACCTTTTTATATTTTCTATCTCCTTGTTGAAATTCTCATTATGTTCATCCATTCTTCTCCTGAGCTCAGTGAGCGGATTTACAGCCATTATTTTGAACTCTTTATCAGACAAATCACTATCTCCATTTCCTTAAGGTCTCTTTGTGAGGTTTTACTTCTTCTTTTGTTAGGAACATATTCATGTTTTTCTTCATATTTCTTGACTCTCTGTGTTGGTTTCTATGCATTAGATAAGACAGTCACCTCTCCCAGTCTTGAAGGAGTGGCCTCATGTAGAAGCCAAACCTTATTGTTCAACCCTGCCCTAGCCCTTTATTGTCTCTCAAACCTTTCTGATTGTCCAAGCACCCTACTTTATTTTTAGTGTCTCCCAATAGGTAAGGGTGTTACAAAACCTGTCAGTGTCTCAAGGAGAGGATCTTAGTCAGTACTTAGATTTACTCTGTTTGGAAAGCAGACCCTCAGGCAGCAGCTTTTAAAATATGTAAATATACTTCTTTCTGGGGAAGACTGGGAGATGGCAATTTCTGTCTGCTCCCTCAGTCCTGAGCTCTGGGGTGATAGCCAGTTAAGAACTGTTTCTTTGCTACTGTCCTGTTGAACCTGGAAACACAAGCCCCACTGGCCAGCAGAGTCAAGCTATAAATGGAAGTGTCCTCTAGGAAGCAGCCACAAAAGCTGGGGTACAAGGTGTGTACACAACAACTCAGAGCAAGGAAGGAGACTGCAAAGATGATGCCCATTGGTCTCCATCCCAGAGAGCACCTAAGTAAGCCCCTAGAAGTGTGCCAAACCAGAAGCCTGCCCCTCAGGCCAAAGCTCCAAGACAAGTGAATAGGCCTCTTCCACAGAAAAACTTGGGGTGTGATTCAGTCTGCTGTCTCTGCACTGTGCTTTGGGGGTAGTAGGCAGCCAAGAACCATCTCTCCATTTGTTACAGCCCCGTTGGACTCACAAATACAAGCCCCAATGCCACCAAAGCCAGGCAATCAAGGGGCATTCACTGGGCAGTGGCCAAGCAAACCAGGGCACCAGACCTAAAAACCAGAGCGCTAGATGTGTGTACAGGCTCCCCTCTGGAAAATACTGGTGTTCTGGAGCTCAGTAGAGGGGAGTGCAAAGACAGTGCCTGCCTTGTGAAGTCTGTGGAGAGGATTACAGTCAGCCCTTAGAAGTGCTTTTAATTAGAAGCCTGGTCCTCAGGCCACAGCTATGAAGATAAACTAATAGGCCTCTTTTGCAGGAAGACTGAGTTCTGTTTGTTGCCTCTGCTGTGCCCCAAGGTAGTAGCCGGTTAATAACTCTTTCTCTGTTTGTTACAGGCCTGTGGGACCGACATACATAAACCCCACTGGCCCCCCGAGCCAGGTGATGTAGTCGTGTTCCCTGGGTGGCAACCACAAAAATCAGGGCATCAGGTGTGTACAAGCTCCTTCTCAAGAGATAACAGGAAGCTGGAGCCAGGCAGAGGGAGAGTGCAAAGACGGCGCTCGCTGGTCTGTTTTAGATGTGTTTTAAATTAAATGCCTGCCTTTCAGGTGGATGCTTTAAGATAAGCAAATAAGCCTCTTTCACAGAATCTGGGCACATTTCAGTCAGCTGCCTCTGTACTGGGCCCTGGCCGTGGTGGTGGGGGGAGTGTAAGCCCTTCAAAGACTGTTTCTCAGTTCCCTATAGCTTTGTAGGTCTCAGGGACCAAAGCCCCACCGGCTTTCAAAGCAAGATGTTTTGGGGGCTTGTCTCTCAGGTGCAGGTCTTAAAAATTGGGGTGCAAGATATAAGGTTCAAACCTTTTGCTCCTCGGGAAGAAGCTCAGAGTTGCGAGTTCTCTCCCAATTGTGGGTCACTGTGCAGAGGGTGGAGTTTATGGCTGTGTCTCAGCCTCTCCTACCTCCTTGACGTAGGCTTTTTCTTATTTGCCCGAGGTTTAGGAGTCACTCAGCTAGTTTTTTTTTTTTTTTCAAGAGGAAACTGTTCTGTTTGTAGCTGTTAGATTCAGTATCTCTGGGGAGGTGAACTCAGGATCCTCCCACATCGCTGTCTCAACTGGAACCCATATACCTTTCTAAATAACAAGTCGTTCAGATGGTGGCTCTTCTGAGGTTTAAAAGCATCACTGACAATATAGATTAACTATCGTACCTTAATCTTTACCCAATCGGACAGTAAGGAATAATGTGGGACATTCTGCCGATGCCACAAACTTTCAAGTTAATCAAGTCATAAAATCCTACTGTAGTCACGGGGTAGGATGGGGAAGACAACCTGAAGTTACTGACCGGAATAAAGAGAAGTAACACGTCAGGTTTTTCAGCATATTAAGTTACTACTTGGATAGTTAGAAATTTTTGTGAAATAAAGTTATCAGCTATTGTAAGTTAGTACAACCCTTAACTAAATAGTGAGAACAGGTGCCAAAAAATCCAACAGCTGACTCAATAGTGTAAGCATGTGTTAACTCTCATTTTGTTTAGGATTGCAGACATCCTCTTGACCCTTCCCCATCTAGACAGGTCCTTACCACCAGCAGCCGGAGTCCAGCTGTGCACTTACGGCAAATGGACAAACTTGATCCATCGGTTATGAGACAGGAGACCTTTAACTGTACTAGCAAATAATTTATAGACTAAAAGATGTTTTCAGGAAAACTGGTTTCATTAGACTTTAATTATGGTCCAAGTGCTTTTATGGAAAATTCAATAAAAAGATTTGCTATAGAAGAATTTTACCAGTTTATGATTAGCAATATATAGAACATTTGAATTAAAAAAATGGAGACTTAACAGTACATTCCCACTGGGAACATAAAGCTCTCAATAACGTGACTAAGAGAACAAAGGAATCGTTCCAAAACAACCTTAGAAAAAGATATTTATTCAAAACTAAAAAGGCAACAGATTTGACTATATGGCAAATATAACTACACAGTTTTCATTCTGTAAATAAATAACTTGTGAAATATTCCTAGTCAGGAATTAGAAGTTCTAGGACTTTAAATCTTTATGCTACAAAGGATGATATCATCCACCACAAGCAGGAAGTAGTTTTCTAAAGGGTATTCATTCTCCAGAATCATTAACTTTATCTTTTCTTTTCTCTTTATTCAAAACATTTACCAATCGGAAAAAGAAAAGGACATCAGGAAAATCTGATTACACTTTTTTTTTGTGCTGCTTGCAATTTTCTTGTACATGCTTTTAAAGTCATCTGAAAACAAGACCATTTCCTTCGCTGGGTAGGTATCTTGTACAAATTTTCTTAAAGTGAACAGAAACTTGACACTAGTAGAATTCTGTTACCTTTACAGAAGAGGACACACAACTACTGAGACAGGGAACACAGGATCAAAGTTTTAACAAAAACCTGTGAGAGACAATGATCAAATTACAAATTTTGATTGGTTTTCTTTATTATTATTATTACTGTCTGCCCACAAATTCTGCAGCTTGGGGTCCATTTCAAACCCTCCTAAGAGTCCACTTTATGAGTTAAATATGTGTATACAGAATAAAACAGATGTACTATAATTTTTAAAAAGTAATTTGCTTTACATATTATAGGCTGGAGGCAGTTTAATGTAATCAACGGTCATAGCTCCAAAAAATATGATGGTAGGATTTTAAAGCTCAGATTCCATAAGTTTGCTAACTTGTGGTTTGTTTCAAGTATTACTGAGCTATATGTGAAGTACATCCTCAACTCTTATCACATTATTTACAGCTGTCCAAAAATAAGGACTTGAACAGTAAAATATGAAATATGGACTGTTGATGACATATTTCAGAACATCAGGAATAAGATTAATGAAGAGCAAAGTAAACCTAGAACAAGGAATGGGAAGGTACATTTATTAAAAATAAAAATAGTAGATAGTCTCTGATAACAAAACCATTCAGAATCCAAATATATCCAATATACATTGCAACAATGCACATATATTTAAAAACAAACACAAAGACCCATTAAGTAATGTTTTTAGAACATTAGAAAGGACAAAAGTGTTCTGGCTCCCTCGTGCTGGAGGTCTGCCCACAAACACAGCATGCAAGACCAGCACCCCTTTCAAGTGTTCTGCGCAGTACGGCACTGCACAGCGTGTGCACTCACTCTGTGAACACACTGTTCCTACACGAAATCGCAGTTTCTGTAGGGATGATCCAGAACATAAGTCAGTGGCTTCATTTCATAAAAAATATTCATAGGCTTGGAAGAGCTGTGACAACCATTTTCCAAAATCTTCAGTTTTAACAAAAGGTACAGAATAAACTACTAAATCTAGACGCTTTCACATTATTTTGCATGACTATCAAGTACTGCCTAAAAATTTATGTAAAAAGTTAGCCAAAACTGGTAACTTTGATCTAAAGTTTAAAGTTTTTCTTCACTCCTTTAGCATGGCTGATAAATCCTTTCTGCCTTTGTCACTCATAACGCTTGTCAAACCAAAGAACTTGGAAAAAGAATATGTACTGCTGAAGGAAGAGAGCACCAAAAGCGTCAGTGCACTTCAGTCTTAAGACACACACAGTTCCTGCTGGACAGCAGACTGTGGGAGTTTATTATCTTCAGTCTTTTCATGTCCTGGGGCATGGCAAGTAGTCTTCCGCTTAAACAGTCGAAGACTCAGTCGGAGTAATTCATTGTCGACCATTGGAGCATTGGTGTAAGCTTGTTTTACAGTGCCCTAATTGGAGAAAACAAAAACAAATTTCAACAAAATGCACATTGTCAGTTGACAGTAGGAAAGACAGGCAGGTTAACTACTAACAAAAATATCACAGTTATAAGAAAAACTAATTTGGGATGGATATTACATTAGCTGTATCGGACATTTAAAAGCAAAACTAGGAAATGTTTTCAGACTTGGAATCTTAGAAAAGAAAGCAATCTTTAGAGGGCACCTAGTCCAACCTCTTGCTTAAAGTAGGAATCTCCCCGACAATCCCTGACAGGCAATCAACGAGTTTTTACTTCATCATAACAAAATGAAAGAAACAACACACTGCACATTCTATTGGTGAATGGTACTATTTCTTGTATGTGTTGGCATAAAATCCCTTCTATGGAGCTCCACACTAATTCAATCATACTTTTACATGTCAACATTTCAGGTCTCTGAAGAGAAGCACTAAACATTCCACACTCCCTTACCAGTCTGTTAATGTCCCATAAAATACGGGCTCTAGAACTGAAGCAATCCTCTCGAAGACAGCTGATCCACGCAGCATACAGAAAAACTACTCGAAGACAGCTGATCCACGCAGTATACAGAAAAACTACTCGAAGACAGCTGATTCACGCAGTATACAGAAAAACTACTCGAAGACAGCTGATCCACACAGTATAGAGAAAAACTACTATCTCCATTCTACTAAAATGTCTATCTCTATTATTGTAACTTCAAGCTACATTAGAACTTTTCCAAGTTATTTTCATAAAATTTTGTCAAATGTTCTCCAACCATGGGCAGAAAATAAAATAAGGTAAGATTTGAACATCTCCAGCATTCTGCCATTTTTCTCCTTCCTAGGATCCTTAAACGAACAGTGTTTCCTTGATCACATCTGCATTTAAAAAATATATATATTTTGGGGCCGGCCCAGTGGCATGGCAGTTAAGTTCGGTGTGCTCTATTTTGGCGGCCCAGGTTCATGGGTTTGGGTCCCGGGCACGGACCTACACGACTCATCAAGCCATGGTGAGGCAGTGACCCACATATAAAACAGAGGCAGACTGGCACAGATGTGAGCTCAGGGCCACTATTCCTCACCAAAAGAAATATATATATATTTATAAGTTGTGATACAGTAAAAACGACTCTCTATGTATAGTTCTGTGAGTTTTTACTCATGTACAAATTCATATGACCATCAACCACAATCAGAATAGAGAAGTTTCATGACTCAAAATACTCCCTTTGCTGTCCCTTTGTATTATCCACACCCTCTTCTTAACTTTAACCCCTGGCAACCAATGATAATGTTCTCTGTTATAGTTCTGCCTTTTCTAGAACATCATATAAATGGAATCATACAGCATATCATCTTTTGAAAGTAGTTTCTTTCCCTCAATGTAATGCCTTTCAGATCCATCCATGTTGTTGATAGTACCAATAGTTTGCTTATTTTTTTTATTACTAATTAGTAATTCATTGTATGGATGTACCATAGTTTATCTATTAGCCAGCTGAAGAATATTGGGGTTGTTTCCAGTTTTGGAGATTATGAATAGAGCTACTAAAAACTTTGTGGACAGATTTACATATGAACATAAGCTTTCTTTTTTCCAAGGTAAATACCTACCAATGGGCTTGCTGAGTCATATAATAAGGATATAATTAACTTTATAAGAAATAACCAAGCCGTTTTTCCAAAGTGGCTTTACCATTTTGCATTCTCATCAGCAATATACGGGAGTTTCAACTGCTCTGCATCCTTACTGACAACTGATATTGTCAGGGTTTTTTTTGTTGTTTGTTTTTTAGTTATTGTAATACGTTGTTAATGGCATCTCACTGCAGTTTTAATTTGCATTCCCTAATGGCTAATAACGTTAAACATCTTTCATGTGCTTATTAGTCATCTATATGTCCTCTTTGGTGATGTGTCTGTTAAGTCTTCTCTGCCCACTTAAAAAAATTGGGTTGCTTGTTTTCTTACTGTTAATTTTTGAGAGTTCTTTATATATTCTGGATACAAGCCCTTTTTTGAAAATGTGATTTACAAATACTTCCTTCCAGTATATTTGTCTTTTTATTCTCAATCTCTTTCACAGAACAAAAGTTTTACAGTTTGATGAAGATCAATGATCTCAAAACAAAAAACAACTTTTTAAACCTCTCTGCCGTAATTGACTGGTCATATCTGATGGTTTATTTCTGGACTCTGTTTCACTGATTTAAGTGTCTTCATCAATACCACACTATCTTGAATACTGTGGCTTTATAGTAAGTCTTGAAATCAGGTGAAGCTCCAACTTTATTTGTCTTCTTAAAAAATTATTCTTGCTATTCTAGTTGCTTTGACTTCCCGTCTAATTTTAGAGTCAGATTGCCTATATCTACAAAACATCACACTGGGATTTTGACTAGCATTTTGTGTTAAATCTGTAGATTAATTTGGGGAGACTCATCATCTTAGCCATACTGAGACTTCCCATGCGTGAACATGATATGTCTCTCCATTTATTTAGGTCTTGATATTTTTATCAGTGTTTTACAGTTTTCAGCACATAAATCCTGCATGTGTTTTGTTAAATTTATACCTAAGTACTTCATTTTTGGGGGGAGCCAGTGTAAACAGTATTATTTTTACATTTTGATTACCAGGTACTTCTACATACTGTTAGTATATAGAAATATAATTGTTTTTTGTATGCTAACTTTGTATCCTGTGGCCTTGTTAAACTCACTTATAAGTTTTAAGAATATTTTTGGTAAATTCCTTGAAACTTTTTATGTGGGCAACCATGTTTTCTGTGAAAAGAGCTTTATTTCTTCCTTTTCAATCTATATGCCTTTTTGAACTAGCTAGGTCTTCCAGTAAAATACTGAGTAGGGGTACTGAGAGAGGACATCCTTGCCTTGTTCCTGATCTCTGGGGGAAATCTTTCAAACTTTTACCATTAAGTACGATGTTAGTAGGTATTTTGTAGATGCCCTTTATAAAGTAAAGACTCTTTCTAACTCAGCTTGCTAAGAATTTTTATTGTAAAGGAATGCTGAATTTTGTCAAATGCTTTTTTCACATCAATTGATGTGATTATGTATTTTTTCTTCTTTAGTCTGTTAATATGTGGATTACATTGAATAATTTTAGAATAGTAACCCAGCCTTTCACTCTGAGGATAAATCATACTTGGTCATGGTATGGCAGTCTTTTCATATGTTGCTAGATTCGATTTCCTATTATTTTTGAGGGTTTTTAAGTCCATGTTCATGTCCATGAGAGATATTGATCTGCATGTAGTTTTCTTTTCTAATGATATCTTTGGTTTTGATATCAGAGTACTGCTGGCCTCATAAAATGAGTTGAGAAGTATTCCTGCCTCTTCAATTTTCTGGAAGAAACTGAGTAGAATTGGTGTTATTTCTTCCTTAAATATTTGGTAGATTTTTGCCAGTGAAACCATCTGAGACTGAAGATTTCTTTTTCAGGTTTTTAACTACAAATTCAATTAAAAAAACCCCCCCAAAACAGACATAGGACTATTCAGGTTATCTAATACTTCTTGAGTAAGTTTTGGTAGTTCATGGCTATTATAGGAATTGACTCATTTCTTCTAAATTGTTAAATTTATGTGTGCAGAGTTGTTTATAGTGTTTTTTTACTTTCTTTCCATCACCTGATAAGAGGTACCAGTTACCTCAATAAACGGTCCTATTCTGTACTTTTCTTTTCCAGTCATATATAATTTAAATATTTTTGTTTGTTTTTCTTAGGATTTTTCATGAGGCTCTCTAGCATGTGAAATTAATTTTTTTAGTTGTGTCCTTTCTTTTCAGCTTTTGTGATGATATTTTTAACACTGAGCAAAACAGAAAGCTTACAATGCTTTCTTCAGATGATCATTTAAGACATTTATAATGTGCCATTATAACTTTTTATAATGTGGCATATGTTAATATGCATCTTAATATGCATGTTAATGATCTGTGCCCTGTACTGAAGAATTATAAGGTTCTGAACAATGATTCTCATTAAGATTTTTGCAGGGATGTTTATGGCTGTCACAATTTTTGAGGGGGCAGTATGGCATATTACAGGTGGAACCAGGGAATGTGACAAAATATTTTTTATAAAAAAGGGGCAGGATGCTGAAGAGACTGCAAACTGTACAGTCTTTCTCAACTGGGGTTCCTTACCTGAACCAAACAGAAAATGATCTGAGTGATTATTTTTAAATTCAAAACCAAGGATGGTAGTAATCAGTAGCATACTACATGCATGGAAGAAAAGTTGATTCATTGCATACATGCTAGGGCACTAGGGCTTAATTCTCTCAGAGAAATTTCCAGTTGAGAAAGGCTGCAAGGAGAATGGGCATCTAAGCAACAGAATAAAAAGAACTAAATAATATACATATTGAAATGGGAGTGCAAACGAAAGAATGATTGTAGCAACTATATAGTAATTCTGAGCCAGGCCTTTAAGCAGGGAAGACTCTCAAAGTTTCTTTTACTCATATCTGTTTCCATTCTAATGTCTGGAGATGAGTTCCTCTCTCTCTTTTTCACAAATATTCTTTTCTTTGGAAATGCTTTCCTAAATGTCTCCAAGTAAAAAGCTAATAAATTAAACGTTTCTCTAACTTTTTAGGAACAATTCTCTTTTGTCATACTACTCATGCCCACCACACACCCAAATAAAAAATCCTAGTTTCTTCATTTTAAAAAAGCCTAAGGTGTTTTCAATTTCTCATGATCAGATCCTCCCAAATCTAATTTCTACTTCTTTTACTTTTCAATTCCCTTTATTATTCTCAAGTAAATGCTTACATATAATCACTTATATTTACTTCTGTTTCTTCCAAGTTGGTACATTCTCACAAACACTATTCCTATATATATCCTAATCACTCTGTGTCTGGCAAATTTTTTCCTTGATCTTCAATTTAAATAAATTTCTGTACGTGTTATTATCTAAAGAAACTTTTCATAAATAAAAAATACTCCACAGAAATAGAGTATCTGCAACTTTCTAAGTGGAATAACAAATTGTTATTCAATACAAATGTTCATCAATACTATTAAATAAAATGAAAATTTTCTTTTACATGTGTAAAACACTAGGAAACTAAACTCATAAAAACAGATGAGACTTGAATCTCACCTTAAAGCAATCAAATAGAAAATATGTCATTCATACTATTTAACAAACACTTTGCATTTTTTTCCCAAGGAAACAACAGTACCTTTTCATTTTTAACAAGCTGCTTTCGAATTGCAGAATCCCGTCTGAAGCATAACGCTTTACAACATGGTCCAAGATTGCTAAGAAGATTTGCTCTTTCTTCTTTTCGTAGTAATGCAGCCATGTTGAGAGCCCCCAATTCGTGTTCAAAAAGACTGTCTGCATCTTTCAATAAAAATAAACATGCATTAAGTTTTCCTAGAACAGGAAAGTGTTACCAACTGTTCAGATGAATATTTCACAAAGTCTTTAATCAAAGTTATCAACATTGGTGAAAATTATTTTATACTAAAGGCAATAAATTCTCTGTGAAGGACCTTTCAAGATGTAGTTTTGTTGCTAGTCTCAAACAAAAATAAATATTCTCATAGCACTTTAAGTTTAAGATACAAGAAAAGCAGACTTGGGAGAATTTAGATATTGATTACTGGCTATGACTGGGAAGAAAAGTTCAAGTTAAAAATTACTGAAGTCAAATTTAGTATATTGCTAACCATCAACTACCACTTGATGTAGATTTCAAGCTTTATTATGGCAAGATTCAAATGTAGTAATGTGACTACATTCTGTGACCTCTGAAAGAATCAAGAGAATGATTAGGTGACAACCTGCAAATTTTACCCTAGATTTAGTTACTATGAAAACCTGGGACAATGTATTAAATTAAAATCACTTAGTTTTAAGTCATAACATGCAAAATAGGGAGAAAGCAAACTTTATAAAAATAAAAGAATTAAGGAAGGATTTAATAAAATTAGTTTAAGTTAAAAATAGACAAAAAGGAAGTCAAAATAACTCAATAGGGCCAGTCAGTAATCCAAACAAATAACAGAGTAGTAACTTCAAAGCTAGCATTCTAAGTTGGCCAAGAGCACCAAAGGTACCAGGTCCCACTTCAATAACAACATGATCAAACAGATTATCGTCAAAGCCCACAAAAGAAAGCAGTGAATCACTCCTAGGTAAAACAAAACAGACACATTTGACTGAGAATGAAGAGAGTCGCATTACATATTTCATCTTCTGAACTGCAAAGCATAAACAATCCAATTAGATAATTAACAAGAAACTAGTCCCATGTAATACACCTAGTCAATAAGTTACATACCTAGAAAATAGGTATATAAGAAAAGCATAAATAAATATAAAGAAAATCTCAAAACTAGTTTGCAAACTCTGGTGTCTTATCAGAATCGTCTGAAGAGCTTTTTAAAATACAGTGCCAGGGCTCTGCCACCGATCTACAGAACCTCCGCAGCCGGACCAGGGTGCCTGAGGGGAGACGGCAGTTCCTCAGGGGTTCAGGCACACCACTGTTTGAGTCAACCAACAACATGGTCACATATGCGTACTATTTTTTTAAAAGACACCCAAAACATTACCATTCCTCTACAGATACAAATATAGAAGAAATTTGCATTGAACCCATGCCCTTCCTTGAAAATTGCTTGTTAGGACAAATTTCTTTTTATTGGGATCCTTGCTATTTTCTACTTTCACAACAGTCGAATACAAACACACACTTGCAAACCTCCCTAGAAAGTATAACATGGCTAAACTTCCAGCCTCTTCATGGTTTTGAACTGACCAGCACCAAATTACTCAAGACACAGACTAAACACGTACTTTAAGTACAAGTAAACCAAAGGAACCAAAATAAGTGGAAAAGTTTAGCTCAAAAGAACTTAATCATACTGCAATCAGAAAACCTAGACAAAAGCAATTTAAGTTTCAGTATACATGTAAGTTTTATGCTTTAAGCCTTAGAATTTTTTAAAAATTACATATGGAGTGGGGATATACTTTCTTCAGTACTGGGTGCTGAAATAGGCCAAATTGGATAGAAAAAATCAGTATCATTTATTTCACACTATTTATTGAATACCTACTATGTGTCTGGTGCTATTCTAGGCAATGGTATAATTAGTAAGAATAGATCATTAGACACTAGATGCAGCAGTAAACAAAACAAAGTCCCATTCCTTAGGAAACATACTCGGCATCAAGTATCATCTGTCTCGCAAAGCTATCATAGCAGCAAAAAACAGGAGGTCTGACTGGTAAGCAACAATCAAACTCCCATTTACAGTGTATACTTTCATTGTTTAGATTGTCATTATTAAGACAGGACCAAACTCAATTTCATAGTTAGCAAAATCAAACTAGAGTTTAACTTGAAATGCCATTAGCAAAAGTTACAGGAGCAAATAGCTTTAGAGGTGGGTAAGACCTTAGGGGTTTCATTCCATCATTTTGTGCTTACAAGAGCTACTTGCTTAAGGCCACAGAGTCAACCAAACAACGAAGAAAGAGTAGGGCAAGAAGCCAAGAGTCTGGTCATTTGTCAGGTTAACACACATTCACAATTATAATTTATATGTTTCATAAACATACATTCCATGTTTATTGGGACATATTAAAACTGAGTTTTACTGCTTATGCTAACAGATGAAAGAGGGGACACGGATTCAGCAAACGCAAAATTTTTCAATTTTATATTAGTAAAAAGCTTAATTCTTTTTTTTTTTTTTTTTTTTTTTTTTTTAAGATTTTATTTTTTCCTTTTTCTCCCCAAAGCCCCTCCGGTACATAGTTGTGTATTCTTCGTTGTGGGTTCTTCTAGTTGTGGCATGTGGGACGCTGCCTCAGCGTGGTCTGATGAGCAGTGCCATGTCCGCGCCCAGGATTCGAACTAACGAAACACTGGGCCGCCTGCAGCGGAGCGCACGAACTTAACCACTCGGCCACGGGGCCAGCCCCAAAGCTTAATTCTTTTAACTAAACTTTTTTATACTCTCATGAACGTGATATAAAATAATGTTGTTGCTTTCAGCTTTTACCTCCTCTCCTTCTTTTCACCACTCATTCATCCCCCTCCCCATCAATAAAATATTAATAAGCTGCCAAAACAAAATAAGGTAGGTACCAGATAACAGAAACAGCCAAAAAAAAAAATATCCATAAACTAAATAAAGTGTTCTGGAATAACGAAAAGTTGTTGCAATAAGGTCCAAAATCAATGTGATAAAATATCAAACTAAATATTGAGTGTCATTACACATCAGGAACTGTTCTAAGTATTTAACTTATAATAACTCATTTGCACCCCCTAACGATCTTATGAAATTTGGGGTACGATCATTCCCAGCCTACAGATGGTGACACTAACACAGAAAGACATTAAATAGCTAGTAAGTGGTGTGCCTACAGGAATCCGATCGTCTAGTCTAGAGACCAAGCTCTAATCACTTTCTAAAGCTCAACCTAGATATCTGCATTGAGTAGAATTTCCCATTTCCCAGGGGAAAGTGTTGGCAAGACATCCAATTTGCTCAGCTATGGAAAGTATCTAGTCCACTCTCATAGACTCTGTTTCATTTAGCCCTGGGCAAACCACTGAGCACTTGACATTTGAACTCATCTGTTAAAAAGTAATTTTGAGGGGGACGGCCCAGTGGTGCAGTGGTTAAATTCACAGACTCAGCTTCAGCAGCCTGGGTTCGCAGGTTCAGATCCTGTGCGCGAAACTATACACTCATCAAACCATGCTTTGGTGGCATCCCACATACAAAACAGAGGGATTGGCAATGGATGTTTGCTCAGGGCCAATCTTCCTCACCAAAATAAAAGTAGTAATTTTGATACAGAAATATCATTGTGCTATGTTTGCAACTTTTCTATGGGCTTAAATTTTTCTCAAAATAAATTTAAAAAAGGAATTTTGACCATGAGGATTAAATAATGAATATAAGTGATTTCTCAAAAACATAGTTTTTGTATTTTAAGTGCTACATGAGAACAGAACAGAATCCTTTTCAAAAGCATCTTAATAGTTATAGCAGACATTATCCAGGCAAAGTGGAATGGAATTACCTTTCGGTTTTTCTAAAAGTCTCTGACATGTTTCTTTGACTTTGGTAAAGAGTTCAGAACCTGCTAACTTTTTAGAAATCCCAACTCTCAGCATAACAGCTCCCGGTGTGAATTTTAAGAGCGCAGCCCCAGGCTCTCGTGGTTCTTTCGGATGCTTTGGCATGAGACCAGACCAATCCACATCTATCACATCTAGGGGATCTGCGAAAAGTTGAAGACCAGGAAATGTTTTTACACCAAGAAATAGCTTTCTTGTTATCTACAGAGAAACACAAACTGCAAAACACAGAAGGCACTAAATAACAAGTACTTCAAACCAAAAAGGTGATAATCTTAAAATGAAGGCTTTTCTATAAACATCAATATTTAGAATCTATGGACCTTTACAAATAAAAACCTTGTCACGAAAAGAAAACAGGCAAGCAAACAAAAAGAAAAGCCAGTCATTTAAATTGCTTGAGAGATACCCAATGAACAAACTCCATTCTGTCACTAAGATTAGCTCTGACGTTTTGAAACTTGGCCCTAGAATCCTTTCAAGGCTTAACTCTAGGAGTATATTTAGCCTGCATGTGTGTGCACACACAAACAGGGTTTATTTTTTAAAAACAAATAATTCTTACGAAATTACTTTAAGAATCACACAGTGACTATTATTAATATTGAGAAAGAATGATCCATCCACTGACAAGGAACAGCTGAGGAAATTAAGAAAACGATGTTCCATTCAGAAATGCCTAATAGCAGATAATAATAAAGATAACAATCATACATTTTTTTTAAATTAGTAGAAAAAAATTGTGAAATGTAAGAGCAATTAAGTCAAAATAAAAATTTACTATTTTATATAACCCACAAAAGGCAAAGACCCTCACTATGATAAAAAAAAATTGTGAGTAACACTCAGACTAATTTGGATGGTCAATAGGAACATCAAAGGGTGTTGCTTCATGGGATAGTCAGTAGAGTAAATTCTGGCAATGTGTAAAGTACTATAAGTGAAAATACTGAATTTAGAAAATTGTTAGAAAGAGGTATATAGTGTTTAAATATAATTTTAACTATTGTAAATTCTTTGAATGGCTGTTTCTAAAGTTGCTTTGTCACACTACCATCGTGAAGCTCTGTATTGTATACCTAACATCCAGAATACACTGCTAGGCAATTAGCATTTGGTTAGATACCAGGTCATATAATACGAATCTTAAACTCTGGAATGGAAATCTCAGAATTCTGCTATTTTAAACGAGGCCCTTTCCAATCATAGGCAATGTCTACTCAAAAATGAGCAGAGCATATAGACTATAATTTTCATTTTATTGGCCTTTCAACCTTAAATATAACACAAAGGGGAAAATTCTGCCTTTTATCAATTCTTACGGTATGAAAGGGAACAAAGCATACCTTAATACTATAAATCAGATATTTTTATGTTTAACTATCCCTGCAAATGATCACCTGGCATCTTCTCCTCATCCTGTGGATCCTCCCTCTTCTCAGCATCACCTGCCAGAATTTCATCTAGTTCATCATCACTGATTGGCTCATATCCTTCTCCAGCACCAGATCCTAATGAATGTGCATCGTCTGACTTGGATTCGTCATCTCCTGCTAAACAGAAAAATTAATTTTATGTCAAAAAGAACACTAAGGGGAAGAGATGTCTAAGTGAAATCTAGAGGCTGTGTACACTAAGAAAATTTGAAAAGCACTTTTTCATTAGGAAACATTTCTTAACTATTCAAAACAAGATAATTCTAAAAGAAAACAATAAAATTTAATTAAATTTAGTTTGAATGGCAAGAACATGATATGAACAGCAAGATCAAAGTAAGTTATAAGATTATAATTAAAATATGAGAAATAAAAGCTACCACTAACATACTAATGCTGATCATGTGTGTTAATTTTTTTATAATAAAACCTTAAGTAAATCCAGACAAATCTACTAACTTCAAAGGGATGCAGTAATCTCTACCTAAATAAACTCACTAATTTATAAAGAACTTACAAACTTAATACGAAAATTTATTTGGAACTTAAATCTTAGTTCATCATATTTAGTTCACGATATGAAGAACTTTATAGCAGTGAGAAAAAAATGTAGAAGTGCCATTAATTTTTCCACTACCTCCCAATTCATCTCCCCTATTCCAATGCAATTTTTAAAAGAATGCTATTAATTTTAAAATATTTTTGTTGGTACCACTAGCATACAGTCTATTTCTTTATTTTACCAACTCTTCTCAACCATGTAGGATAAGCTTTGTCTCCCAGTGAGTTAGTTGTGAACTTAAATTATCCTAAGACTACAGAGTATGTTTAATATTTCTAATC
Source organism: Equus caballus (assembly GCF_041296265.1). Lineage (NCBI taxonomy): Eukaryota > Metazoa > Chordata > Mammalia > Perissodactyla > Equidae > Equus > Equus caballus. The sequence goes on along the minus strand of NC_091700.1, from coordinate 45,162,783 downwards.
ACTAGTTAGCCACACACTTTACTAAATTTATAACACTAGTTTCCAAAATGCAATAGTATGCTTTATGGGTATATATTTGCTGTAAATACAATACAATAAACTATGAGATGTTTCTAGTAGTTTTCTATTCTATTAAAGTCTATAATAATCTCCATATACCCCACCACCTCACTTCTAAGTTAATCAATAACTTTGCTATAAAAATATACATCTAAACATAAATGCAGATAACAGAATTTTTAATTTCTCAAGGTTATCCAACTCATTTTCTACTTTAGATGAATAAATTTTTTATCTCACAGCAGGTAATTCACCTATAAATTTCTATGCTATGTTATCTGTGATCACAATGAGTAAATTATATATCTTACGGACGAGGCGCACTGACTGCAATCACAAGAGACCTATTATAATGATTAGTTCAATTACATTCAATTATACCCCAGGGTTGTACTTTCATTGGTATTATGGCTCATGATTTGAGGCCATTTACACTCAAAATTGAGATAAAAATATAATGTGAAGAACACTGAGGTAGAAATATTTTTGTCAAGTAGAAAAAAAATATAACAGATGGCATATCAGAATATATCTAATAAGATAACCAAAAGATGTAAAGATGGTTATAGTTTTACAAGAATGGGAATTTTACTCTGGGCCCAATGCTCAATATGGCAAATAAAGAGAGTAATAATAGGCTACTGCTTATATACAAGTATCCCAGAAGTTCCTTAGGGGCTTAAAATGGAGAGGGAGATCTCAAGAGGTGCCCACTCAGACTGAGAGAGAAGGCCTAAAGCCAAGGAATCAATGCTAAGTTAGGGAATTTCCAAGAAAGAATTATTCCAGATACCATCAGTGGAAAAACACGTTAGAGATGAACTCTGACCCTCCAAACTGAACGCAACCTGTGGTTGTGATGGTCAGTTAGAGATGGATCCAAAAAAAACCAGGAGAGACATCTGAAAGATGTCACTCACTCAAAATCTACCACCCTTAGGAGAGATCATGAATGGAGTGAATTTGGGAGAAGTTTAGGCTTAAGATCAGCCCTTGTTAACCAACACTGTGTTCCCACAGGAGAGCGATCCTATAAATGTAACAGAGTTCAGACAGACTTCAGGGAGAAATAACTCTCAGAGAAACATCCAGGGAGGAAATTTTGTAAAGGTAATGGATGTGAGACGTCCTTCCACTTCCAGACAGGATTCAGGTGCCATCAGAGATGTCACAGTGGAGAAAAGCCCTATGAACACAGTGAATGTAAGAGAGCCTTTGGTCATATTTCCTCCCTTATGAAATGGAGAGTTTATATCAGAAGAATAGTGTAAGCGCTGGTACCAGAACTGGACAGTCCCAAGGAGGCAAAATTTCCAGGAGAATTTTCAGGGGAACCATTACCATTGTTAACCTAGGCTATAATTCACCAAAGAGTAAGATGTGGGGCATGTATGTACAGGCAGAACATATTTTCATTCACTAGCTATTTATTGTGCCTCTGCTATAGTCCTGATAATTAAGAAATGAAAAGCTATGGTCCCTAACAAAGAATTACAGTATAGTAGGGAGAAAATCATGGAAAAATAATTACAATACAGTTCAGGGATGCTAGAAAAAAATGTATAAACAAGGTGCTATGGCAATTTAAAAGAGTAAGTGCCTTTAGTAGAGAAGGCTTCACAAATTATTTATACATAGACTGGGACTTGAAGTTTTAGAAAAAGAAGATACAAGGGAAAAGATCTATCAGGCAATGGGAGGAGGGTACAAAGACGGGTAGGGAATGCAGCCCACTCAGAGAATGCAGGGGCATGAGTCGGTTTGTATAGCAGAGCGGGGGTGAAGGATGGAGAGGGGAGGCAGTGGAGAGTGATGCTCCCAGGCTGGCTCTACGTGGGCCAGAGGGCTGATGTGGACTTCTAGAGGTTCCTCAATCTAGGAGGGGGGAGTACCAGAAGGATTCTATAGTCAATCTATCATTAAATGCAGTTTCAGGTAGTGTTATCTCATAGATTTGTTCTCAACTGCCCTAGAAAATAAGAACCACTAATAGTTATTTGAATCCCTCTGAACCAAGAAGTCACTTCAATTTTTAAGATTTTATTTTTTTTAACATCTAAGAAAAGTGATAACTATCTTTTAACATCTATAGACACTGCATCTAAGTAATCTTTTATTTCATTTAGGCTTATTTGAACCAAGTCTACCTTGATAGTACTAATGAGGGGAACAGATTTTTTGAATATCATAGGGCTTCTCCTTATAAAATCTACTATCCTTAAAAAATGACGAAGTCAATATGCATATTAGATATGCAAATAGATGACCTTTCAAAAGAAAAGATTTGTTTCCTACGAAATCTGTAAAGGAATGGAGTGGTATACCAGACAAAAGGTGTGGCACTCACCTTCCACACTCTCAGTTCTCTCGGCTTTGCTTAGATCTTCAAATCCCTGCACAGATCCTAGATCTTTATCCATTCTTTCTTTATCCAAAGCTACAGAGTCTCGGGAAGTGCCTTCTAGGTCTCTTTCGTGTTCACTCTCCAGTTTTGCTTCACTGCGTTTTACAGACTCTATTTGAGAAGAACTCTCAAAAGTTCTGTCTCTGTCTCTATCCCTGTCCCTTTCCAAAGAGTCAGGAATTAGTCTCTCCCTTTCCCTGTCCAAGTCTCTCCTTTTATCTCGTTCTCTTTCTCGTTCCCTTAATCTATCTCGGTCCCTGTTCCGTGGCCAATCTTTATCAGCATCTCGGTCCCATTCTCTCTGCCTTGTATCTCTCCTCTCTCTCTCCCGCTCTCTATCATGCTCATATCGATCACGTTCTTGAAGTCTGTCTCTGCTATCAAACGACCCAGATCGTGAATGGACCTGTCGATCCGACTCAGGAGAACTTCTTCTTGAACTATGGCTTCTTGAATCCTGACGATCTAAAATAAATACACCATATACAAAGAGTTAACATGATAAACAGAAATAAAATATTTAACTTTACAATCATTTAAAACTTACAATTTCTCTCTTTCTGAATTTATTCCCAATTATCCAAAGAACTCATTTTAAGGAAAAATTGATTTCCCTCAATTAAAAATGCTAATTAAAATATGTAAAAAACGTTTCCTTGTCTATTTCCATTATAACCACAAAATATCTTCAAAGAAGTACATAAAATGGTTAAGCATTAACAGAACTGATCACTTCACTATCTGATATCTGATCTCTTCCTATACCCCTACCTTCTCTTACTTTCTTTGGTCAAAAGAGAAAGCATTGGCTATAGGAAGAAGAGGAAGGTTAAAACTTTAGGCATCAATAAGGGACTTGAATACATAAGCCCTTCCACCAAGATAGAGTCTAAAATCCTGATATTAAACTGACTCACATCATTGAATATACCTCTATTAGAACGTTGGTATTAATGTGATACCAGGTAACATTTTGGTGGGGTGGTTTTATTGTAAGTTTTTATTTTAAGCTTTCATTTTAAATTCCTTGAAATTTAAGGCAGCATATAAAGTAACAAATTTAGCCTTTACTTTAAAATTATGATTTGTAATTCAATTTTATTACCTGAAGAAGTACTTCGACTGGGTTCTCCACGCTTTAACTGATCAATCCTAGATTTTCTCTCTCCTGTGATTTCCAGACTTTTTGTTTTTTCTCTATCTCTTGAGCCACTATGCAGTACTCTCTTTCGACCACTTTGGTCATCTCCACTTCGATGGGCAGAATCATTGGATGGGGAGCGTAGACGACCAGATGTATGACTACGATTACTCCGATTACTCCCAAGGCTGCTACTCCTCTTTTGATCCAGTGGCTTGCGATGTGGTGCATCTTCTATAGTAACATGAGGTGCTTCTACTTTTTCTGCTCGTGTTCTGTGGCATTTTCTATGTGAGTCTTCACTGGTAAAAGTTGTACTGGTAGGGACAGCAGAGGTGGTGGTGGCAGATGTGCTGAAGGTCGTGGTAGCACTAGCGGCAAGAGCAGTAGAAGAGGTCATAGGAGGAGGAGGAGGAGGAAGAGAAGATGGAGAAGGAGCTCTTCCAGGAGTAGCAGCTGTGGCAGAATGCTCTGGTTCTGTCACCTCTGCACGGTCAGGCACGTCCTCATCAGACCAGTCACTGAACGCTGTATCTTCTTTTTTCTGAAGCTCCTCCATAGTGCCTTCCTTATCATTGGAAATTTCAACCAACTCCTCTTTGGTCATTATAGGCGGAGTCCGAGGGCCTCTCTTCTTCTTACTCTGCTGGGCTATTTCCTCATCAGAAATATCAGAATCACCTTTGGATCTTTTACGTTTTTTTTCAACACTTTTCTTCTTCTGTCCTTTTTTTGGTGAAAATACTTGACCATCTTCAGATGCTGTCTCTGTGTTACCCCTATCTATTCCAACATCATCTTCTTTCTTTTTCTTAATAGGTTTCTTTTGAATTTTCACTTTTTTCTTGTTTTCATCATGAGCTCGGTCAGATGTGTCTCGATCTTCACATAGGTGATGTCCTATCGTGTCTTGTGCACGAGTTCTTGAGCTTTCCATGATTTCTGGCTGTTCTCTCTGCTTATCTATAGAAGAAACTTTCTCTTTGAGCTCTTGCTCTTCATAGCGCCTTGAACTCTCTTTTCTTTCTAGTTTACGATCTTCCTCTTTCCATCTACCCTGCCTGTCTTCTATAAGGTGTGATGGACTGAGAGAACGAGATTCTTGAGGTCGTACAACCTGGCTCAAGAGTCTATGTTTTTCATCTACACAAAAAGATACATGTAATCACACATTCACCAGGTTAACAACATTGCATGTTACATATAAATAATAATAAAGCAAGCTCTTACTCTTCATTTTAAAACTTTAAAAATGACAATTTCACTAAAAACAAAAATATGGCTTTATTACAAATAATAGGAAATGACAGTGCCATTATGATAAAATGACTGGATTTTTAACACATACCTTAGTCACATAAGGAGATATTCAGAGACAGTAGAGCAAGAAAAAATTTTAAATCTTACTTCATCATTTCCTACTAACATCAAAGAATGGTCTCATTGTTACAAACAAATATGAACGTAGAAACAGAAAATAGTCTGCTCACTTTTATCATCTCCACTGTTGTAGGTGTCACTGTCAGGAGAATGTTCTCGCCGGCGCTTAGGTGACTGACGAGGGCTAGGACTCCCTTCATTTCTATAGCGCTTCCTAAATCAGACAAACATAATTTATAAAATTCCAGGGGATAAAAAGGAGATTTCTTTACTATGTTTTTACTTTTATTTCTCTGCTATAACTAGAAATATATAATTGTAGGATAGCAACACTGTCAGAGCTGTATCACACAAAGGGTATGCAGCGTAAGATTCTTCACTTCATTTGTTAAGACTTACAATTGTTGATTTAAAATATATGGTAACATTTCTTCCTTTCTTCATTATAATCACTCAAATGAAAATCGTCTGATTTAATTACTGCAAAGTGGTAATATATAGCAGAGGAATCAATATATTAATGTACCCTCTACTCAAACTTATTAATTTTACATTTTTATGATATAGAAATACCATATGTTGAGAAGCCAAATGAGAAAATCTAGTATAGGCTTTGGAGTCAAAAAAACATCAGTCAACTTATAGTCATGTTATTTATTATGCAACCTTAGGTAAGTTCCTTGAAATCATTGAACCTTAGCTTTCTCGTTTGAAAATGAGGTAAAAAATGAGAGTCCATCTCACCAAACTGCAAGGAGAAATAAATTGGTTATGTCATAAGCCCAGTGGCAACCATTCTGTGGGTACATTGTAAAAATCAGTTCCCTCTGTCTTATTAGAACTCAATCACTTGCTTAGTGACAAATTAATAAAATAATTCAGGTTTACTATATTTATTGTTCTTTAGTTGAACTTTAAATGACTAGCGATTTATATCTCTGGACATGTAAGTTATTCTAATGTTTTTCTATATTTTCAATAATTTTTGACCACTTTTTTTTTTTTTTTTAACTAGCACTATTTCTTTATAGATTCTATGGTCAAAAGTTGAGAAACATACTGCAGCCCACACATCTCCTTGACAGTTTATTTATATAGATGAGCAACCAGGTGTAAAAGGAGTCTCTAGACGTATATGACAACTCATGGGCCCAAGCCTGTGCAATTCCTTATCCAAAGCTCCTCCCATCATTAGGCAGTCTATTTCCCCATTCTTTGAATCTAGGCTGGCCCAGTGACTTGCTGAGAGGATACGGTAAAAGTGACACGGTGTAAGTTTAGAGAGGACTCAAGAGGCCTTGCAGCTTCTGCTTTCGCCCTCTTGGTAAGTTTCTACCATTATATGCAAAAGCAAGGTTTAGACTACTGGAGGATGAGGGGTGATGTGGAGAAGAAATGAGATGCCCCAAGCAACAGCCAGCACCAACTGCCAGACCTGTGAGTGAGATCATTTTGGGTGATCCAGACCCAGTTGAACTGCCAGACTGACTGTAGAAACATGAGTGATCCCAAGTGAGACCAGCAGAAGAAATGCTCTACTGAGCCTAGTCAAAATTGCTAATCTACAGAATCACGAACAATTAAATAGCGGTTGTTTTAAATTACTAACTTCTCACGTGGTTCGATACACAGCAAGAGATAACTGACATGCTGGAATAAACTGAAAATTTAAAACATGAAAAAAAACACTTTAATTTCAAGGAAATATCTATAGAAACAAAATGGAGTAAAATAAAAACTATGGCAATTCAGCAAACCTTCTATATAACAGTGGTCAAAAAAAGTGCTGGATAAATTTAATTACTGAAGTGACAATACAACTGAGCAAACATCAAGATATGAATCTCATATAACTAGTTACTGCTATAGAGCTGTTTGACTCCTAAGTTTCTGGAGTCCTAGTCAATGGTTGGATTGTCTAGCTGGAAGAAACTTTTTTTTTTTTCTTTTTTGAGGAAGATTAGCCCTGAGCTAACTACTGCCAGTCCTCCTCTTTTTTTTTTTTTTTGCTGAGGAAGCCTGGCCCTGAGCTAACATCTGTGCCCATCTTCCTCTACTTTATATGTGGGACGCCTACCACAGCATGGCGTACCAAGCGGTGCCATGTCCGCACCCGGGATCAGAACTGGCGAACCCCGGGCCACCGAGAAGCGGAATGTGCGAACTTAACCGCTGCACCACCGGGCCGGCCCCTGGAAGAAACTTTTGCTACTGTAAGCAGAGATCAGAAGCATGGAAAAATATAATCAAACACAGGACTGGATAAGAGATAAATAACAGATATCAGAATTTTAATCTTAGAAGATACAGAGCTAAAGAGTTCAGAGGACAGAAGAGAAATAACATATATTGTGTGCTCACATGCGTTAAAGGTAATATCTGAATTTTATGTTAATGTATGATTTTTTTTAAAATGTGGGGAAAGGGAAGCCAGAGGGTGAACTACAGAAAACTCTGGCTGCAAGACTGAAGGGAAACCAAGACCTAATGGAAGAAGCGTCCACTTCTGTGCTTGGTGTTTGTCCATAACCATAATCCATAATAGCAATGATGAAAACAGCCTAAAGCATGCAGCTGTATGTGTACCATGGGCCAAATGTGCTGGAGGCAGGGGAAAAAAGATTGAAGATATATAAATTATTTCCATAGTTTGTTTTAGCAAACTCAACCATACCTTTTATCCTGGTTGGTATTTAAAAAAAAAAAAAACAGCAGTTAATGCCAGTAAGTTTGCTTTTGCTTCCCTAAAACCTCAAAACTGACCAGAATTCTCATGGCTACAGTGATTGGCTTAGCTCCCTTGTCTACTCCTCAACTGAGAACCCAAACAGAGGGGGTTGCTCAGCTGATAGGCACAACCTTGGGGCCATCTTAGTCATCATCTGGAGAAAACTTTTGAGACTGGAACTAAGAGAAGGAAAGAGTGGAGAGATGGTGAGATTCCCGATGCTTTGAGAATTTGGATACAGTCACATCAGAACAAATGAAGGCTAAGCCTAGATTCCTGCATACCTGAGCAAATAAATTCTTTTTGGTTAAAAAAAGAGAAGAAAGAAAGAAAAAGAACATGCCCTCAGACATATGAGATGATAAAATATCTTTTGATCCCAATAACCTACTCTAACTTCCAGGCCAAGAGAGGACACCTCCCTGTCCCTCATCTTCTAGCCATGCAGTGATTACAGGAATTCCCTCAGTTCTAAGACACTGTGAATACTTCCCTAGCTTGGGGGTAGTGACTCCAGACTTCTAAGTCCAGTCATATGCTGCACAATGACATTCTGGTCAACAAAAGACTGCATACATGACAGTGGTCTTATAAAATTAGTATCATATAGGGGCCAGCCCCATGGTGTAGTGGTTAAGTTTGGCACGCTCTGCTTTGGCAGCTTGGGTTTGTGGGTTTGGATCCTGGGCATGGACCTAACCACTCGTCAGTCATGTTGTAGCAGCGACTTACACACAAAAATAGAGGAACTTTGGCAGAGATGTTTGCTCAGGGCTAATCTTCCTCAAGCAAAAAGAGGAAGATTGGCAACTGATTCTTCCTTAGCAAAAAAAAAAAAAAAAACCCAAAAAACAATTAATACCATATAGCCTAGGTGTATAGTAGGCTACACCACCTAAGTTTGTGTAAGTACGCTCTATGATGTTTGAACAATGACGAAATTGCCTAACAATGCATTTCTCAGAACGTATCCCCATAATTAAGTGACACATGACTGTACAGAAAACCCGTGAAGGATTATCAGGAAGAATATAGGCAGTATCTCTTGAGACCAATCAACTCTATTAACTAGTTGTAAAGTGGATATGATGAGATATAAACTCATTGATTCTATCACTTTTAGGTTGGATTCCTGTTAAAAACAAGTCTATAGCAGTCAAATAGCCAATGTGCCACCAAAAATGGCTCAGTAAACAAGAATGATTAATTATATCCCCTGGATACAAAAATAGTAGAATGGGAAAATTGTTACTTTTTTCTAGACAATTCAAAAGATTTTAAACAACAAATATACATAATAAAATTGAAATACAGGAAAACGTAGAGAGGAAAAAGAATTAAGAGGATATCAGGGACACAATGAAAAGCCTTAAATGGAACTTTTCGAATTCTTTACTGAAATATAACTTGAAAAGACTGATGCATAATCATTCTTACTTTGATTTTCTTTCATCATGCCCATCTCTAAGATTCCTCTCTTCTCGAATATCTTCTCGCTTTTCTCTGCGGTCATCTCGTCCTTTGTCTTTGTCTTCCCAATCCCTTTGACGCTCTCGTTCTTTATCCCTCTCTCTTGCTCTTTCTCGTTCCCGTTCTCGCTCTCTCTCCCTCTCCCGTTCTCGCTCTCTCTCCCTCTCCCTTTCTTCTCTCTCTCGCTCCCGTTCTTTTTCCCTATCGCGTTCCCTCTCTCTTTCCCTCTCCCGATCATGGTCACGATCTCTCTCTCTTTCACGGTCTCTCTCTTTCTCTCTCTCTCTCTCTCTCTCCCGTTCCCTAGCACGCTCTCTTTCTAGTTCTCTTTCTTTCTCTCTTTCCCGATCCCGCTCACGTTCCCTCTCTCTCTCCCGCTCTCTGTCTCGTTCTCGTTCACGATCTCTTTCTCTAGCCCTTTCATCTCTTCTATCATCCACTCTGTCTACTCTTCGTTCCTCTCTTCTTTCATCACGCTCAAGCTCGTCATTCCTTCCCTGATGTCGAATTGGTGAGCTTGGTCTTTGATCTACAATGAAAATCAAGTTTTGTCAGTGATTAATTTGACATAACCTATTGGCAAGACAGTATGGAAAATCTTAAATTTTATCTGTGTATAGGGTCACAGTGGCAACAAATATAAATCAGGTACTATGTTTACTTTTAATTTAATCATCCAAATAATCACCCCTAGATGTTTAAAAATATTTTTTTCTTACACGTAATTTTTATTTGCCCTCTAACTAACATGTTTTCTGCTCCCCATCAACCCCACCTCCCACCTCCCGCTGATCCACCTTTGATCTCTCTCTGCATGCTCCCTACCCTACCTCCAGCCCCCTGCTCCAACCCCACTTTCTGCCATCTCTACCCTTCACCTCTGATCTTCTCTGTCCCCCCAGCAGGACCTGAGAACACTGGTGGCAAAGGATAGGGGCAGCAGGAGGTGTAGAACATAGGAGCTGAAGGAAAAAAAAAATTTCCCTCGTAAGTCACACCTCTAATTTCAGGCCGAAATATATACACATCAAAGTGCAGCTACTATGTGAGGAAAATATAGTAGAACAAAACATCTGTCAGTATTTGTTGCTGCAATATCAGTTTATCATAAACTAGATTAAGGGTACTGATGCTTAGCAATCTTGAAATAATCAAATGTAAAAAGTGTTTCATATTAGTGATATATATTTATAATTAATAACTATTAATAAAAGTTTTAATCATATAACTGATTACTCAGATGAAGAGCTGTTGTCTTAAAATGTTAACTGATAATCTTATTATATTTTATATATATATATACATATATAATATAATATATATATACATATTTTCTTTTCTTCAATACACAAATCACATAAACACAGAGAAAATGAATGCGTGCTGCCCAAATGCCCAGCTGAGCAGGAAAGTAGTCTGGGATCAAAAAATATTTAAGAAAATGGCATGAACTTTTCCAGAGATAGCCATTTTTGAAAGCAGTTCACTGTGCTAGGATCTAGGCTACTGTGATGTTTCTATTCTCATATTATATAATAATGTTTTGGTTAGTTATAAAGGTCCTACTATAAAACGGCCAACAGGTTTGCAAGTGGAATATCTAACATCAACTTATTTAAACAGAATAATTTTAGGATATTTGTAGGGAAGGGTTCAAAGGTAACTTGAATTTCCTTGCTTATCACAGATGAAAAAGACAAGAATTATCCATATTTACTCTTTTAGAGGTTATAGATAAAGAGTTCATAGAATTTTAAAGCTAAAACAAAACAAAACAAAACCTTGTCCAGCTCCTTCTCTTCTTAAAAACACAGAAATTATGGTCCAGAAGTTGTCCTGACAAAGTCCCAGAGATGGTAGATATAGTAGGACATCAGGACTAGAAGTCAGTACTCGTAAACCTTTCTTTACTTTTGCTGAAACCAACTTAAATTTAAAATGTTCTATTGTACTACACTTTTAATTCCCGGAATGCTATATACTCATGTCTTAAGACTGTCTGGATGCCTGGTATGAGGGCCATAGTAACATCACAATGATGAGAAAACAACCTGAAACGAATTCAGTACTGTATCTTATAGCAATACATGCTTGAAATTTCTGATTACAGTAATATCAGGGAATAGACTATTTTAGTCAGATACTCTGTTTTGACAGATAAAAACTCTATTTTCCCAACCAAAATGACAATACTCCTTACTTCAAAGAAAATGGAAAGGTTATAAGAATACCACTTTAGTATGTCTAAACTATCTTCCCTAAAATGTGTTCTTGAAAAGATGTGCTTCTCTTCATATATTTCCTTATCTTAATGAACGACATATCCATTCACGAAAGCTGGAAAGCTGTTATCCAAGTTCCACCATATTCAAGTACCATCAATTTCACTTTCAAAATACTTCTTTATTCCACTTCCTCTCTCCATCCCTACAGTTAATATTATTGACTCAGACTCTGATCAGCTCTTCTTAGATGTCTACGTCATTAACAGTCTAACTGGTTGGTATCCTTGTCTTCAGCCTTTCCCTAGACTCTCTTACACTTTTCTGATGAAAACTCTATTTTTTCCCAGCTGCTTAATAGCAGTTATCTGGTAGGCAGTGAAAAGGAAATTAAACCCAAAATTTTTAGCCTGACTTATTAGGCCATTTACAATCCTTTCTCCTCACTTCTTACCTTCCCTACCAATTATAGCATAGCTCTATTCCAACTTTACAATTCTTTACTGCTTCAAAGAATATGTTTCTTTTAGCCCTGTAGTCTGCACATGCTACACCCTCTCCCTTATAGTGTTTCTTCCATCATTCTTTCTAGCAAACTTTTACTTATCCTTCAGGCCCTAATTCAGATGTCTCCTCTTTAGGAAACTTTCTTGGATTTCCTTAGAACTCAGTTTGCTCTTTTTTGTCTTCTCACAGAACTTTGTTTAGTAGAAGAATTCACCACACTTCAATTGTCAATTTGCACCCTAATTCACTTATGAAAAACTAAAGGAAAGATTCAAATTCTTGAGCACCTACCAAGGTGCCTGGGTACACCTCTACTGTCAACCTCTATCAATCTTGCTATTGCTCACCATACTCCAGTCACACTGGATTTCTTTCAGACTCTAGGACATATTAAGCTATTTCCCATCTCAGGGAATTGACACACACTCTTCCCTCTGCACAGAACGTTTTTACCCTCAATCTTTGCAGGGCTAATTTCTTTTATTGCCCTTTACCTCTGCCTAAACGTCAACTCCTCAAATTTTTCGTAAACACTCTATCTAGATAAAATAGGTCCCTCTCTTATCCTTTATTTCTATCTAAGACCCATGTCTGTTTCCCTGATGGCACTCAATAATCATTTCTTTCTTTTGAGGAGTATCTTTCCCCCTATTAAGTTCTACAAGCACAACAAAAACACAAGAACTACTGCACTCCAAGAAACTAGCAAAGTGCATGGGTACTCAATAAACATCTGGAGAATATACCATTAAACTCAAAAATAGTTTTCTATTTCAATCATACAAGTAATATTTATTCAAATAGTTCTAGTAAAGTAAAACAAAAAAAGAACAGGCTTTTCAGTCAGAAGATTTGAGTTTAAATTCTAGCTCTGGAAGTTACTTCCTCTGTAATATTGGAAAAATCACTACCCTTCTCTTAGCCCCAATCTCCTAAATTATAAAACATGAATTCTCTTCTCATACCTACACTCACAGGGATATTGCAAAGATAAAAGGATTTTAAAGAATTTTTTAATATATATTCTCTGAATTAATATTGTAAAGGATAGGGGCTAGCCTGGTGGCATAGTGGTTAAGTTTGCACACTCCGCTTTGGAGGTCTGAGGTTCACAGGTTTGGATCCTGCGTGCAGACCTAAACACCACTCATCAAGCCATGCTGTGGTGGTGTCTCACATACAAAACAGACAAAGACCAGCACATATGTTAGCTGAGGGACAATCTTCCTCAAGCAAAAAGAGGAAGATTGGCAACAGATGTTAGCTCAGGGCCAATCGTCCTCACCAAAAAGGAAAGAAAATAAAATTGTAAAGGATACTAAGTCAGAATATACAAAGAGCAACTTATCAAAATTCTTGGTAACTTAACACGTGTGGTTGAACTAAACATAAAATTGAAACAAAATGTTACTACTGAATTCAGGCAGGAGGTGAGAAAAACCTGAACTAGGATACAAAACAAGAAAAAAAATAACAGATACAAAAAAAGCATTATCAGGACATGGTGTTAGATTAAAGAGAGTAAAGAGAGGTAAATCAGTGTTAGGGAAGAAATAATTTCAGATATCAACACAGACCATATAAACTCCAGCCTCATCTGTAACTAAGGATATCATATATATCTCCATTTAACATTTAACCTAAATGCATTAGGCTTACCCTAACAAACTCAACCCAACCAACTCTGACCTCAAGCTATACTCCCAAAAGTACATGGTGTGTTAGAGACTCTGTCCTCCTCTCATTACCACCCATATCAAGACACAGTATTACCTTTTTGATTCAGCCCACTGTGAAGCATCAATACTCAATTCCCTACTCCATCAAGTTTCATACTATACCAATCCCAGAATTACGGCAAATCTCACTTTAGTAACCAGCCAAGGTTAGTAAAGTGTTTAGATCTTATACGTTTAAAGGCCCTAATATGTACAGATAATAAAAGCTTGTTAAAGTCCTTATAACCCTTCTTAAATGCCTTCTAGGAATTTTGCTTCAAAACTGACTTAAGAGATGATCTAATATAGTAACAGAAAATTTTTAGCTTAAGATATACATGAATATAAAATTAGTTAAAGCAAGTAATACATATTCTTAGGAAGGAATAGGAATAAAATGTTTCTCTAAACAACCCCCAGCCCTATCATCAACATGTCAGTCCTTATAAGTCTCTGTTTATCACAACTAGTGAGTGAGTGCCCAGGATACTCAGATGAGAAAGTTTAAGTATCTCCTGAATCAGAAATGCCTGGAATGGCACCCAAGCATCCACAGTCTTTAAAGGGTTGTGAGCTATTTGGTTAAGGTGAGAGACATAGAGCAGATGTGACACCTCAGTTCTTGCAAGTATGCAAGTACCTACCACACCTCAGTACCTACTCTGGTGTCAAATAGGTGTGGGCAGCTAGCTATTCAGACACTCTCTCCTAAACTAAGTAAACGTGGAGGATTATATGAGAGAAAATATAATAGTTTCAAATGTGTGAACAAGCAAAAATCTTAAAAGATAGCTTATATTAAAAAGCAAATTGATACTCTTCAAAACAAACAATTCTCCCAGTGAATGCTGGTCACTATTTAATAATATCCCATTTGACAAACCTCTCTCTCTGTTGTCACGACGGTCTCTCTCTCCATGTCTTCTCTCAAAGGAAGAATCTCTTGCTTGATCTCTGTTGTCTCTTTCAGGATATCTGTCTCTTTCAGGATAGCTACTCCGAGTTTCCCAGCTGTCATGATAGTTGCTACTACTACTGTGATTATCAATTTGAGAACCTCTTGTGCCTCGACTTCCTAAACAAAGGATATTCACACAAATGTTTAAACACATATACTTTATTCAACAAGTTTCATCAGTCACCATCTTTCCTCCCAAAAAACATACAGATAAAGGTGGGCTTTTTTTTTGGTATTCCAAAGCGTGGTAATCATTGTTGGAAAGAATACTAAATGTTGGGTCAGAACACCCAAGTTGTCTGATGACTGACTTGAGTAAACTAAGTCTCAGTTTGCCTTATCTATAAAGAAAGTTATATAACGGATTCATAAAGCAAGAACATCTCAACTAACCCAAAAAACAACAAAACAAAAAATAAAAACAATTGACTCATATCTAAGTCACAGAAATATCATGAAAATAATGAAAAATATGGATATACATTATTGCTTTGATTATAGTTTATAGTGAAAACACTCCAATACAGAACCAAGGTACTTTGTTGACATTAAGTGGTGCCTGAAAATTTTCATTAAAATATGTGGGAAATGGATGTTCACAGTAGTTTTACTTGTAGCCAAAAACTGGGAAGTACCCAAATGTCTTTCAATGGGTGAATGGTTAAACAACCATGCTACATCAGACCATGGACTACTACAACAAAGAACAAACTATTAATAAATGCAACAACTTAGATGAACCTCAAGGAAATTATGCTGGATGAAAAAGCCAATCCCAACAGGATACATACAGCATGATTCCATTTATGTAGCATTTGTGAAATAATTGTAAGATGAAGGCTATATCAGTGGTTGCCAGGGGTCAGGGACAGGAGAGGGTATTTGGGTTTGGCTGTAAAGGGGTAACAGGGAGTCTTGTGATGGTACAGTTGAGTCTCTTGATTGTGGCGATGGTAATGCAAGGCAACACAGCTACTATGGAAAACAGTATGGAGGTTGCTCAAAAAACTAAAAATAGAACTACCATATGATCTAGCAATCCCACTTCTGGGTATATATCCAAAGGAATTGAAATCAGATCTGGAAAAGCTATTTTCACTCCCATGTTCACTGCAGCATTAACTCACAATAGCCAAGGCATGGAAGCAACCTAAATTTCCATTGACAGATGAACGGATAAAGAAAATGTGGTACATACATATAATGGAATATTATTCAACCTTAAAAAAGAAATTCTGCCATTTGAGACAACATGGATGAACCTGGAGGACATTATGCTAAGTAAGATAAGTCAGACACAGAAGGACAAATACTACATGATACCACTTATATGTAGAATCCAAAATAGTCAAACTCATAGAAGCAGAGAGCAGAATGGTGGTTGCCAGGGCTGGAGGGAGAGGGAAATAGGGCGGTATCAGTCAAAGGCTATAAAGTTGCAGCTGTACAGGATGCATAAATCCTAGAGATCTACTGTACAACATAGTGCCCATAGTTAGTATTATTATATTGGCAACTTCAAAAATTTGGTATGAGGGTAGATCTTACGTTAAATGTTCTCATCAAACACACAAAAATAATAGAGAGAGTGAGAGGAAACTCTTGCAGGTAATAGATACGTTTATGGCACAGGTTATGGTGATGGTTTCATTGAGTGTACACTTACGTCCAGGCTCATGAACTTGTATATATTATGTGTGCACCTTTTTGTATGTCAATAATACCTCAATAAAGTGATTGAAAAAAACTGCACAGAGCTACACACACACTTTACACATAACAGGCTTTGAGCCTTGAGAGAATTATAGCATAATTCTTAATACTATAACAGGGTATTATAATAATCAAAATATCTATAAAGAATATGTTAATAATTAAAGAGCAGAAAGAAGAAATTTAAAACATTTTTTTAAACGATTTTTATTTTTCTCCTCAAAGCCCTCCAGTACATAATTGTGAATTTTTAGCTGTGGGTCCTTCTAGTTGTGGCATGTGGGATGCCACCTCAGCATGGCTTGATGAGCAGTGTCATGTCTGCACCCAGGACTCGAACTGGCGAAACCCTGGGCCACCGAAGCAGAGCGCGCAAACTTAACCACTCGGCCACGGGGCCAGCCCCTTAAAACATTTTTAAAAGGCAACAAAAGGGCTACATCTAGGAATGAAAAGATTAAATGTCAGATTAGATTCTGCTAAAAGAAAATTAGTAAAAAAAGATACATCTGAGGATACGACCCAGAAAGTGAAAGAAATAAAGAGATGAAAAATTTGAAAGAAAAGTTAAGAATAAAGGCAGATATAATGGGAGGATTCAACATATTTCTAACATATGTCTAAGTACAAGCTATTTAAGGTCACATTTAAAACAAAAAGATACAGAAAGTTCGAAAGGATGGAAAAAGATATTTTCAAACAAATACCACCCAAAAGAAATCTGTGACAAAATAATCTTCAAGACAAAAAGCACTATTATGGACAAAAAGACTCATTCTCTTATGATAAAAGGAATAATTTGCCTTATGTGTACCTAACAGCAAAGCCTCAAAATATTCAAGGCAAAAAGTGATCAAATTACAACAGATGGACAAAGCCACAATGATAGAGGAAGATTTAACTCACATCTCTGTAATGATAGAAAAAGCAGTCTAAAAGAATTAAATGTAGATTTGAAAATGTGGTTAACAAACTTGAGCTTAGAGACACCTTGAAGCAAACCATTAAAAGCACATGCAGAACACTTATAAAAACCGATTGCTGAGCCACAAAGTAAGTCTTAACAAATGCAAGTGCCAAAGAACTGACTTCAAACAGAGCCTTCTCTGATAACAATTAAAACATGGGGAGGGGAGTTATTTTAAAAACCATGATTGGAAATTTAAAATCCTATTTCTATATAACTCATGAATCAAAAAAGAACTATCAAAATTTAGAAAGTGTTTAGAATGGTTATTAACAAATTTTCACAACAGAGTGAAACTTAAGAGTACATATTAATGAAATAGAACAAAAGAGATATAAAAGAATATAAAGAAAACCAAAGGTTATTTCTTTGAAGTCTCAAAATGGATAAACCTCTGGCAAGACTGAGCAAGGAAAAAAACAAGGAAGTATAATTACAGGTATAACAGATATTTAAAAATACATTTAGGAACATCTTTATATCAAAAATTTGAAAACAAATTTCCTGAAAAAATATAACTTACTACAACTGCTTCAAGAGAAAAACAGAAATCTATAACTATTACAATACAGCCATGGGCCACGTAATGACATTTTGGTCAACGACAGACCACATATACGACACTGGTCCCATAAGATTAGTACCATTAGCCTAGGTGTTTAGGAGACTAAACCATCCAGGTTTGTGTAAGTACACTCTATGATGTTTGCACAACGACAAAATCACCCAACATTTTTTACAACATATCCTTGTTGTTTACTGATGCATGACTGTAATCTAAACCTATAACTCCAACTCAATTGGTAGTAAAAGCTCTAACTTCAGAAAAATGAGAAATGACGCTTAACAAACAAATGTCATCAAACTGTCAGAGAACTGATAACCACTCATATATAAATTGTCCCAGAGAAGAGGAAAAAAAGAAGCAAAACTTCCCAACACACTTTATATGGCTAATATAACTCTGATCCCTAAACCAAACAAGGACAACACAAAAATGAAAACCATGCAATGGAATGCTAGAAATGATTCACACTGCCTCGAAAGAACCAACTGTGCACATCTCTTCCCAACTGCACATTAAGTGACACCATGTTAGTAGCTCGATATCTGCTATGATGGGAGTATTTATACCATGGATATCAGCAAAATCTGTAAGTCAAGACTTTTCTCCTGAAGAGTTAGTTGTTGAATATGTACCATCGTGCCACTGATTATATATGCCAATCTCAACTAAAAACAGAGAAACTTAATTCAAAATTAAATTTTAACAAACCTATTCTAGAACTCGAAAAAAACTGCATTTACCTTAGAAATGCAAGGATAGTTCTAAACTTTAAAAAAATCTATTAACATAAGTAACAAGGTAAAAAGATCTTCTCAAGATACAGAAAAAACAGTTCTGACAAAAGCTGTTAGCTAAATTGGGAAAATTAGGAGACGCTCTTAACACAATAAAAAGCACTTGCTAAAAATCTACAACCACCATGCTTAATGGTGAAAGGCCAGCAATAATTCTTTAAAATCTGAAACAAAGCAAAGAAGACCATTATACCACTTATATTCAAACTACTGATAGAGCTGCTCATCAGGTGGTCAACAGTAAATAAATAATAATCAGAAGGGAAGAGCTAAATCTGTCTGTTCCCTGATATAAATGTTTAAGAGAATCTAACTAGACCTACTAAGAAAACACAGCAACATCACAAGGTAAGATTACAATACGAATATCAATTTCTATTTCCATATACCAGCAATAAACATTAGAAAATGAAATGTTTTGGGGGCTGGCCCCGTGGCCGAGTGGTTAACTTCGCGCATTCTGCTGTGGCAGCCTAGGGTTTCACTGGTTCGGATCCTGGGCACGGACATGGCACCGCTCGTCAGGCCATGTTGAGGCGGCGCCCCACATGCCACAACTAGAAGGACCTGCAACTAAGATACACAACTATGTGCAGGGGGTTTGGGGAGATAAAGCAGGGAAAAAAAAAAAAGATTGGCAACAGTTGTTAGCTCAGGTGCCAATCTTTAAAAAAAAAAAGAAAATGAAATGTTTTAAAAGACAAGATTTAGTGACACCTGTACAGAGTTAATCACTGAAGCACTGTTGGAAAACAAAAAAGACTGGAACACCTCAATGTCCACTAATGTAGGACTTACTAACTTTATGGTATATCCTATAATAGACATTATGCAACAAAAGGAGGAGGTAGCTGTTTATAAAGTTGCCTGATACAGAATGATCTCCAAGATATTTTCTAAATGAAAATAGCAGGTTATAGTGCAGTATATAGTTGCTTTTTTAAAAATTATATTGGTAGAACCAGAGGGGAAAATAAGAGACATACATATGGGCTTGTGTAGAGTATTTTGGGGAAAGATACATACAAAATTGGCAAAAGAGAGAACCAGGTCAGGGGTAGAAGGCAGGCTTTTCACTATATACCCTTTTGTACCTTTGAAATTTTGAACCATGCAAATGCATTACTAAAAAAAGAGAGAATTTTTTTAAGTACCATTTACAATGACAACAAAAACAGAGAGGGCTCAGGAATAATATGTACGAGACATTAATAGCAGAAGTTATAAACTGATAAATTTAATGCATTTGAAATAAAAATCCAACAGTTTTTCATGAAATTTTAAAAAACAACTCATTTGTAAGATGTATTTGAAAAGCAAAGAGCCAAGAAAAGTCAAGACAACTATGAAGGAGTAGGTGAGGGCCTTCAGCTTAACATGAAGCTGTAACATCGACCAGGATAGACCAAGAGAACAGCAGAAAAGAGTAAGTGTGATCAGAATTCTGCAGCAGTGTTTTAGAGGAGGGGAGAGAAGGGAGTGGAGGAAGAGAGAGGTCAAAGCTTAATTCAGTCCAAGCAGTTTGAGGACAAATACATTTAGCTAGGTAGTTATTGCGTGATGGCAAATGCGTTTTAGGGGAAGATAAGAAAAATGGCTCAAGATGATACGTTACGATCTGAGGTGGTTTGAAGTAAGCACAAATACTGAAGAATAAACAAATCAGTCATTTCTGACACCACCAATTTTGAAAGTCGACCATTTTAACCCCACTGTAATGATTATTTTATCATTTATATACCTGTTTATTAGAAATTACTTCCTTTTGACTCTACTTTTTTGCCTGATAGCAATTTTCTTAGTGTTCCACATTAATCAAGATGGTAGGCATGACTGGAAATAATTCAACCGGGGCTCTAGGTCAGGCCCTATTTATCTTTTGCTACTTTAGCATTAGTAATATTCGGAATTTTTAGGGAAGATTAAAAATTCTATTAACTGAAAATTACTTTGACAAAATGATGATAACGAATGTAAGAAATAATACATTTAGAAAAGAAATCTTAGGTAATTTAATTATTTCTATACAAATATACAAGATGCAGTTCACTGACAATACAAAAACCTTACCCTTTTCAGGTAACTCTGGACCTCTCCCCCTACTTCTGCCCATCCGGTCATTCCTAATTTCACTTCGAGACTCATTTCTGGAATCACTCCTTATTTCAGCACGAGAGCTTTCTTCTCTTAAATGGTTTCTGCCATAACTTCGGGATTCTTCCTGATATGTATCCTCCTTTCGATGAGTGTCTCGACTTTCACGGTCCCTGTAGTCGTGGGCATCACGAGCAGACCGAGAATCTCTGGGATCACGGCTCTCTTTGTTATCTCTGCTATAATCCCTCATCTCCCTGGAGTCCCGAATGTCTCTGGAGTCTCTCAGTTCCCTTCGGTCTCTAGTATCTCTGGCATCTCTCCGATCCCGACCGTCTCGAGGTTCTCTGTCATCTCTGTGGTCTCTAGAAGAGCTCTGATCCTGTTCATACTCTCGTTCTTCTCTTGTGTCCTTTTCTCTATCCCTTTTGCCTCTAGTCTCTGTAATGCAATTTTGGAAATCAACCATAATTCCTTTTACAAAATTTTGGGAAACTAGACAATATACATAATACAAAGCTTTTCAAATTTTATTACAATGGTAATTCATGTTCTTTGCAGAAAATAAAAGGAGAAAACAGGGGCGAAAAATAAAATTAAAACCATCTGTAAGCTGAAATTTCACAGGTAATTTTATTAACAATTGGATAATTATGTTCTTGATTGGATAAACTTTGAACATAATCTCCCCCCACCACATACTTACAGATCTTAAACAACTGAAACAAGTAAGTTGACCTCATATCTTTGATGGCGTATTTTTTAGAAACCACTCTTAGATCCAGAGGCACACAGTGACTTTAATCATCTACCAACTATTAGGCTAGATGAGACCACATGTGACCACCTCAAATGTACTTAAAAGTACTTGAGAGTGGTCTACACTTAGTAAGCTGGCCAGAAAAGAAATAGTGTTATTCTCCCTTTCTTTTCTTAAGCTGTTTAATGGACTCACATTCCCGTCTCTAAAGCTTTCTCTACTTAAACCATTTTCTCACATTTCATAGAAAAATAAAGAAATAATTTCAGTTTTTAAAAAGTTGGAACGAACCCCCACTGATTACTTAATGTAACTTTGCCACTGTGTAAATGAAGAAATAGAGGCCCAGAGCTTAAATGGCTTAGTCAACCGTATACCTCACGGGAATTTGCAAAGATCAGAAACTATTTTTTAGATATGCCTAGATTAGATATAAATTAATTACAGCATAAATCTGGTATGAAGTCAAAGAAGTAACAACAGAACCTCAAAGAACAAACCCTGCCTTTTTTATCAAATTCCTTCATAAATTGCGCTTACACCCTGTAACTGCCCCAAGATCTGAGGCTACTTCAGCAACTGTAGCAGCTTTATGCCTAGGACATTGTAAATTTACCTCCTTTTCTCTTTGTCCCCAGTCCCTAGGTCCATGGACTTTCTCAAGCACCCAAATACCTAATATCCACAAAACCCCCTAGATTCTCATCTGTAATTTATCTCCCCTGCCAATTTACTTTGTCCATATGGCTATATCCACAAATGCCATTCAAGAATGGAAGCATTAGGCAAGGATTTGATGTCTTCATCACTTTTTGTGCAAATCTATCACCTCTAGACCTCCTCCAATACCAACCATGCTTAGAAATTTTTTCACTTAAGACTTTTTTCATGATGCCCCCATCAGTCTTTACAAAAACACCAAGTTATATTTTGTTCTTTACCTACCTCCCCATCCTTCCACTAAAATTATCCTTATTTCAGGAAACGACATCTAACTAGAGAGGAAAAAACATCTGCCACATCTTTTGCATGTAAGGTTAAAGAAACATACTCCTTAAAAGAACCTAAACACACGTGGTTTATTATTAAAAGGAATCTTCCTATAATATAAGCCACTCTTACTACAAAAAGTTATTCCTGTAAGACTCAACTGCATACTAAATTTCCCCTTTATTAGTATGTTTAATAATTATGTTTTGAAATATTAAAGAATTTTCATTCAATAAAGCAGTGATTAAATGTATACCATATTTCTGGTCAACTCTAGTTGTCAAGTATCTTATTAAAATTAATAGATAGGTATAAGAGAATTTTCTCATCTTACCAACATTCCATAAATACTGTTGTGCTGATCTGGTTCCAAAATCATGTACACAAGGAATATATAAAACAGGTGCTCTCTCCGGTCCCTACCTATACATCCATCATTTTCTTGAATAAAAGAACTTGATTAATTACTGCTTGCACTGTTGATAGGAAGACAACTAAGTTCAACATGCTTCATAGGAGACTGCTGTACTACACTCATAAAAGCTTCTAAAATGCATATTAAACAGAAATGTTGCTGCAAGGAAGCAAGTATTTCCTGAACACTCATTACCTTAAAAAACTAACTCAAGAGAAGTTAGGAAAAAGATGTGTTAAGTTAAATAAACAAGGAGAAGCTTAGACAAGTACAGAAAGAGATGAGAGCTATTAGACTGTACTGCCAGGTATTAATAGCATCTCAGCTTGAACAGGGAGGAGTAAATCCAAAGTTAACTTAATTCTCAGGGGACTAGAAAGGAAAACTGCTTTGCTTACTTCTTTCTTGAGTTACACCAGGAAAACTGGCACTTGGTTTGCACTGACCTTCTGAATGTTCCCCCAGCCCTCACTTCCTTTATCGAAACACTTCTGATGTTTTCAAACTCTGCCCCCTGGTTTGTTGGTTTTCTTTCCTTCAGCTCTTTGTTGTTTTTAAAGAATTAACTAAGTAATTAGAGGGATGCTTTGAGAATGAGACAGCCAAAAATTTCTAGAACTCAAGAGTACTCAAGTAAAACATCTTAACTTAAAGAAAGCACCAACTTTATATATATATATATATATATATATATATAAATGCCCACTATATATTTAGTAGCTTACATTCCCATGTCATTAAGCACCTCCTATTGTCCTCAAGAACTCTTGTTA
The DNA here is from genome assembly GCF_041296265.1 of Equus caballus. Lineage (NCBI taxonomy): Eukaryota > Metazoa > Chordata > Mammalia > Perissodactyla > Equidae > Equus > Equus caballus. Next base: position 45,139,121 of record NC_091700.1, on the reverse strand, counting down.
CAGAGACTTAATAGAACAAAGCTTTCTTTATAATAATAAATTTGAATGCCCAACTTTTCAATAAAGAAAATATCTACTTAAATAAAAGAACTCTAAAAAAAATAAAGATAAAGTACAGCGCATACCTTCCCTCCTTTCATGACGCCGATCATGAGACTGTGAAGTTCGTTCATGATCATGCCTCCCTTTCTCTCGCATTGGAGAGCGATGTCTTGGGGGACTTTGCTTTCTCTGAGGAGAAGACAGAGAATGTGAAGCATAAGGAGAAGCAGAGCGTCGTAAAGGTGGAGTTATTGTCCTCTGATAAGATGGTGAAGGAGTTCTTTTTCGACGAGGAGAAGGAGAATGTCTTTGAATAGATGATCCTGACTGTGAGGAAGATGAGTGATGTCTAGAAGATATAGGAGAATGATGCTGTCCTGCTGGGGAGGTGGACCTATTAGGAAAAACAACAATAAAAAAAACCATGTTCAAGGGCCTTCATTTTTAGCCAAAGGAAAATCTACTTTAAAAACAAAAAAGCTGATCGTAAAAGTTAAAGCTAAAAGTGTGAATAATAATTTCACAACAAGTTTTAATTCACAGTGCTGTAAAATAAGTTGATTTTTAAAGATGTGATTGATTTTTAAATCAGCTTGAGGCAACAGTTCTAGATCAGATATGCACTGCCTTTCTCCCAAGCTTTGGCTCCAAAGCACACTTCCTTTTCCAGGTAACATTCTCCCTAAGCACAGATGATCTTACCCTCACTTAAAGTACAGAACTCACTCTTACCAGAGATAATCTCTGACAGTGTGAACAGGTACTTGCAGCGGGGAACCCACAAAGAGCTAAAGAGAAAACACACTAGTAAGATCTAGATGGAAGGCAGCTGTGAGAATGCCTGTAATTCAAAGCTATGGGAAAAGGGAAAAGCTATCACCAGCTGAGCCAAACTTAAGTCTGCACTGCCTGGGTTGACATTTCGGAAGGGAAAACAATGCCTGGGTTAAGGAAAGGATATACTGTCCATACTGTCTTTATCTTAAACAACCTGCTCTCTTCACTCTTGGGCAGCACAACTTGAGATTTAGTTCATAAGTCTTGGTTTCACTAAGGCTTCCTCTACTCCTTTCAAATCATCTTCTTTCACTGCTACCAGAGAAACAACTTATAACCTCACAGAGCACATGTGAATCACTCCTACAATCTGCTATGTCATGAGCCCTGTCTACAATGAATATGCAAAATGTGTGTGTGATGGAGAGCTGAAATACACACATTTGTGCAATAACTAAAAAGAAACAGGACCAATTGTTTAAAAAATAACATTCCAGACGTAAGAAATCCAGATAAACAGAATATTCCTCAAAGCAATCATTTTGAGGGCTAGATGTCTGTTCCAAAAAATTCTGAAGTTCTAGTCAAAGTATTTCAGAATTAACTTCAATCCCAATGACAAATATGTTTTAACATCTGCAACGATGGCAAAATTATTATTAATTCTAAACCAGGGTTTCTCAATCTTGGCACTAGTGACACTCTGTATTCAAGTAATTCTTTGTGGTGGGGAGTTGTCCTGTACATTGAAGGATGTTTAGCAGTATCGCTGGCTTCTATCCACTAGAAGCTAGTACCATCTCCCTCCCACCCCCATTCATGACAATAAAAAATTACTCCAGACATTGCCAAATGTCCCCAGGGAGGCAAAATCACCCCTAGTTGAAAACCACTTTCCTAAACTATGTTTATAAATAATGCCTTAGTAGACCTTTATCAACAAAAGGTTAAAATCTATAAAATACATGTTACTGAGTCAAGAAAGTGATCCAATATATTGGAAAGAATTTTGCAGAACAAGTATTTAAGCAAATAAACAAAAACACCTTTTGGATAACAGTTGACTAAAAACGTAAAAGTCAGCCAAAGAGAATACCACATTCACCTAAACATTCTAGTTATCTGTGGTTCCACTAAACCTTCATGCTTTTAGCAAAAATTGCTACTCCCTTCTCATATAAAAAAATAAGCCACAAGCCACTATAACTTAATTGACTCTAAATAGAAATTTGTTTACTCAACAGATATGAGTAGAAATGCTCAATGGGTCTTACCCAAATTTGGAAAACCATTTATGATCAATGGCCACTCAAGTGATCTTAATTGAACAGAAAAATCACTGCAATTCTGAGAACTAGAACGACTCTTCTTTGGTGGTTTCCAGTTTCAATTTCATTAGGTTCTAGTCAATTGGGAAATAGCTAAATTGACAAAATAAAGAATGTGGCTCTCCAGTGAACTGACATTTTGGTTGGTTTTGAGTTTACTTCTGGGGTATATGCAAAATTGTTTCAAGAACGTCTACCATACCCTTTGATGACTAATTCACAGAACTTAAAAAGTAAAACAGTTTATAATACTATCTTTAAAAAGCACATTATAGTACAATCACGTTTCTATTCAAATGTGGTGTTTACTGCACGGAAGAAAAACCTTCAGCTGAAGCTTAGGATAATCAAGCTATCATATTCAGGTCAGAGCACCAACATGTTGTTAAGTTATGGCTTCAACATTTTAACCTTATTTTCCTTCTTACCCATCCTCAGGAAAAAAAAAAAAAACAGTTTTAAAAAATTCTTGATTTAATTTAAGGATCTGTTATATAGTGAATATTTCTTCCCCCCAATTTTCTATGTTGAAATCCTTATCCTCAACGTGCTGGTATTCGAAGGTGGGCCTTTTGGGAGTAATTAGGTTTAGCTGAGATCCTGAGGGTGGGGCTCCCATGACAGGATTAGTGTCCTTATAAGAGGAAGAAACCAGAGCTCTTTCTCACTCTTTCCCCTTTTTGTGAGGACACAGTAAGAAGACAGCCATCTATGAACCGGGAAGTGGGCCCTCACCAGGAACCAAATCTTCCAGCATCTTGCCCTTGGACTTCTCAGCCTCTAGACCAGTGAGACATAAATGTCTGTTGTTTAAGCCACCCAGTCTATAATATTTTGTAATAGCAGCCCAAGCTGACTTAGCATCTTGACATTTTCCTCTGTTCCTATTCTTTTTTAAAAGTCTGATGACTGGGGCCAGCCCAGTAGCACAGCGGTTAAGTTTGCAGGTTCCGCTTTCGTGGCCCGGGGTTCACTGGTTTGGATCCCGGGTGCAGACATGGCACCGCTTGGCAAGCCATGCTGTGGTAGGCGTCCCACATATAAAGTAGAGGAGGATGGGCACGGATGTTAGCTCAGGGCCAGTCCTCCTCAGCAAAAATAAAACAAAAAAACAAAACAAAAGAGGAGGATTGGCAGCAGATGTTAGCTTAGGGCTACTCTTTCTCAAAAAAACGTCTGATGACTGAAGAACAGTGAAAAGAGGATCTGTTAACAAAACATGATGGGTCAAATTACAGACATGAGCCCAACTGGACCTGGACCCATATATGTTCATATAAAAGATGTGACTCTAAGAAAAAAAACTGTCTTGAAATCTGACCAAAATTATTAGAACTTTGGCTTCTAGACTACTACAGAGATATATTAAAATACATTTTCACCTAGAACAAGAGTAACTTCCGATTAACTAATCTTATGCTTTACAATTGGCTGGTTTCCTATCTGAGGAGGAAAAAAGGCATTTGAAATTCAAATAAAAAAGGCAAGTTTATTACATGAAGAGATGCTCAAAACCTTACAACAGAAATCTGTATACCGTTAGCAAGAGCACCGTGATTTACAGCACATAGGGAAAGCTGATCTTTAGCCTGACTTGATTCCAATCAAAAGCTTTTTAATGCTGCTATCATTAGGACATAATATAGAATGAAAATATTCGGGGTGTATTTCATTTGAGGAAAAATGTGAAATGTTAAGAAATTTAAAAAGAAAATTTCCTCTCATTCAAGATGCAAGTAATTTCACCTACAAGCTAATGTTTATACCCTACACTTTCTTAAAATTAGTAACACCAATTTTTCTCAATAATTGGTTTCTATTTCTCAAATATGAAAATATGTTTACATGATGTAACTAACATTCATAATTCAACCTTTAAAATCATTATCAAAAAGTATAATTTAAAACAAAACAAATGGACTATGGACACTATTAAAATCAATTCTATTATCAGTGGTAAAATACAAGATGACACACATTTCATACACAGAAATATTGAGGTTCTATTCTTTTACATAAGAAATTTATTCTTATTAAAATCATGTCACTTTAATTCATTGAACAAATATTAAGTGAGCATCTTCTATGCTCCAAGCATTATTTTTGGCGCTGAGGATGTACAAGTAAAGAAGACACAGCCACTAACATAAGAATGATGATAATACTAATAATAACTATAGCAGGTAATATATACCCTGCTACTAAATGTATGACATTGTTCTAAGTGCTTTACATATATTAACTCATTTCATCTTTAAGTCAACAACTCTGAGGTAACTGAGACAGAGAGGAGTGAAAACCAGTCTCTTAATTACAGAGCCTAGGAGTAGACCACCAACAACAAAGCAAGGCAATTTCAGCTAATTAACGCAACAAAGTTCATAAAACAGGGCAATGAAATAGAAACTGCTAGGTCCAAAAAGTATGCCAGGGGGACTACTTTAGGTTGCTTGGTAAGGAAAGGGCCTTTACTGAGAAGGTGATAAAGAGCCAAGTGCTGAAAATGTGAGGGAAGAGCTTTCCATGCTGAGGGCTCAGCAACCACAGAGGAGGCAGGATGGATCATGATACTGAAGAAGAGAAAGAAGACAGGTGTAACTAGTTTACCAGAAGAGTCGCCTCCTGCTACTGAAAACCTCTCTGAAACTGCTTGAGAACCTTCTCTCAAGTCTCTCATTCCACCAAGCACGTTGCACAAAGGGTAAAAGTAGAATTTTTAGGGACATAAATACCATTTTAGATTTTGGCTGCACAACAGGAGATTCTCTCTTCAGCTCAATAAATTTCCCCAATATCACACCTACAAAAGAGAGCCCAAGCCTTGATCAACTGGACTAAATGTGAGACACGTTTTTCTTCTTCCCAGTGTGATTATTTTGATATTTATAAAACTATTTCATTTTTAACACAAGTCTACCATAAATTTAGTATATTATATAATTATGTTCAGCTATATTACACATTTCTTTAAGTGACTTAATTTTATATCCCTAGCCTAAATTAGCATTCACGTAAAAACACATTTTAGGTCTACAGATAGAACTTAATTAAATGCAGAAAAAAGAAAATGCCCCAGACAAGTAATTCTCAACCTGAATACAAGGTTCCATTTTAATATGAAAAGATCTGCATATCCTTCATGATATTATTTGTGCTAATATCCACTAATTGGGAAAATATTATAAAAGATACTACAAATTCATCGACACTTTTAAAATTTGTATTTTAAAATTACATTACTCTTTTCTTTTAGGTGTGATACTGGTATAGTGATTATATATTTTTAAGTATCTTTCTCTTTTGGAGATATATGCTAAAATATATACAGATGAAATGATATGATGTCTTGAACTTGCTTCAAAATAATAGTGGAGGGGATAGGTGGACAGGGGTATAGACGAAACAACAAAGATATAAGAGGACCATTATTCTGTTCTATTTTTATGTGTATGAGATGTTTCCTAATAAAAATGTTCATGTAACATTTTTCCATCCTCTGTATATGACAGGGCAACATCAGTACACATTTATTCAAGAAATTATCAATTCATCTATAGAAAATGCTTGGTGCACACATGAATTCTTTCTTGTCCTATGGTTCACAGCCACAGGATGAGATTCACCAGTATAAACCATGGTATTTGAACATGAATGGTAAATACTGAATAAATCAAAGAATGATTCCAATAGATAGCATTCTTTGTCAAAGGTCTGAAACATTCTGAATTATTTCAATGTGTGCAATCACTGAAAGGAAATTGTCAATTTGGTGGTAATTTCGAATGATCAAATCTGTCTTTCAAATGTGGGTAAGACTCATGCAGGCATCTGTACTCCTACGAAGAAATAAACAATTCCATATTCAGTTAATCATAATGAAGTAATTAAAAAAAAAACTAGCTATGCTCTCTTACTATCATCTTCTCACTTAACTTCAAAATTCTACAACCTAGTATTTTGATTAAAACATATTACCCATCAGTAAAACAATATTTAACCAAATGTCCAGCAGAATGAGTAACACGCACTTGTTAGTTAACTTCTCTGGTTAACTACTATCCGAAAAGTTTGTGTTTGCTCAAGCCCTTGTTCTTAAACTACACTAACATATTGGTTCAGGTACCTGATCCAGAAAAATTAAAGTATGGTCACGCGTCACTTAACAACGGGGATATGTTCTGAGAAATGCATTGTTAGGCAGTTTTGTCCTTGTGTGAACATTACAGAGTGTATTTACACAAACCTAGATGGTACAGCCTAGTACACACCCAGGCTATATGGTACTAATCTTATGGGACCACCATATATGCAGGTCCATCGTTCACCAAAACGTGATTATACAGAGCATGACTGTATATACAACAGAGATTTTCATTGATAAAGAAAGTATTACAGGTCCACTGAAACAACATCGTGAATATCCAGTTTAGGATTATCTAGAGGTAACAGCTTAGGAATATTGATGCTCATGAAATAATCCCTTCACAAGTGATCTTCTGACTAAATATCTAATTTGAACTTAATCTTCCTGTGAGTTATATCTCTTCTAAAACAAATCACAGAATAAAGATGATTTAGGTAAGCTGAGTTCCAGGTAACTAAGATTTTAGTATTCTCTGTACAGAGCAGAATATGGAAAGTTTATTTTAAGAAATACTATGGGAAACTGCTACATTTTTTAAAAGCAGAGTAATAAATTCATAAGAGTTTTTATTTTTTGGATAAACAAGTGGTACTCAGGTTTTGAACAATGTAGCATAAATAAATCATAGCTGAGTAAAGTCTACTGGTCAAATTGGAAGACGACTGGTAAGAAAACTCTTTTAAGACCTGTGGCCTCCAAACTGTTCACTTCAAAAGCAAGTACATGACAGAAGTTAGTATTATTCAAATTAACCATATTTTGGGAATAGGGTATATTCTTAACAAAGTTGATGTCACCGATGAAGGTTTAGAAGGCAAGTACTCAAATCCTCAATGCCAGATCAGTGGAAGAGGTCTAAAGAATGATTAATAATTCTTCACATTTTTTGAAGAGAGGGGAAATTATGGATTTTTCTGGGAGGCTATGGTCACTCTCCCCTCACCAAAACACACACAGGCAAAATTTTACCCACACATCAAGAAATTTGCAGCCACATGAAATCCACCAATGGATCTCAAGTTGGGAGACCCTGATCTAGAAGGCTGTAGAACTGAGACAGAAGACAGGGAGAAGGACTTAAAGTCAGAGGACCATGTGGCTTTGTTGCATCATCTGTCCCACACGTATGCACACTCTTCTAGTAACTCACTAGGGAGCCATCCTCTAAGAAATGTAAGCAATCCTCTATATCCAATTGGCCCAGTAAGTCTTTCTTACTTGGAAGGAAGAAAAATAATCCATTTTCAGAAAGATATTATTATACATACATGTGATATATATTACTTCCACCTGTAGTAACAAAGCCTCTGACAACATTTTTGTTCACTGCTGCACCACCAGCTTTTAAAACAGTTCCTACCACTAGGTATTCAATAACTGTTGGATGAACAAATGAATTAGCTTACTTTCACTTAAGCACAACAAATCCTAATAATCCCAATACTCTTAATAAGCCCAGTATGACATCTAAATTAATTTTAAAGGACAATTTTCTCCAAAAGGAATTTAGATACTAGCTTTTAAATTACATACCCGACCAATCTGAAAGCAGTGACAAAGATTCTTAATATACTGTTTGCTTTTAGAATTAATAAATCCTTTATTCATAGTAATGGAGAAAAATTAAAATAATAGATCCACCTTAAACCCTAAAAATTAAATTAACTCCTCCAAAATCAAAATGCCCTTTTTCAACCTTGTCAAATATGGCTTTAGAGCTCCAGTGCAAGTCTGGGACCCACGCAGTCCCTCAGTACTCCTAACCCTGTTGCTTCATTTCCTTACACAAAAGAAAGAAACCAAGTTCAGATTTTTCTATATAATCAGTAACAGGTACATCCTAGGCATACTTTGTTGCTCCTGGTGGAGACAGCCAGGGAGAAAAAACCAGAAAATGAAGAATCAACCTGTGTATTACTCAGTTCCTCATAATACAAAGAATGTGTTACCATTTCAATGGTGAACTATCTAGGGATATATGTTAAGAATCTCCTTTCAGAGATTTCTGGGTCAAAATAACAAAACAAGAACCATTAGAGAAGAATAAAGACTTCATCATGTAAATCACTAAGTACACTTAGAATTTATATCTGATTTACATGTCATTTTTCAGAAAAATACCTACTGGATTGAATAAAATTCAGAGTATATTTTAGGAAAATATGTTCAAGAATTGTAGATGCTCCAGTTAACCATTCTCTTATTGCTCCAATAAAACACAATGTTGCCAAATCCTAGTAACAGCTGACACAATCATTCTGCTTCTTCTAAGTCACGGGGTGGGGGAGGGGGGTTGATTCATCTAAATAAATTAGATAAGATGATCTCTTCTCAAGACAAAGAAAGGCCTAGGCTTAGTGCCAAAATCTTTTTTTGGGAAAAGACTAGGTTTTATTGAACTTATAATTATAAAGCAACATTAACTGCTTACTAGGATAATTTATCCTGAATGATAGTACAAATACCAGTTCACAGAGCTTTCCAGATAAAGTGCCAGATAATCCTGCTTTTACTCTAATAATCTTGTCACTTAATAACATGAACAGAAATGGCATCTCACAGGTGTAGCAGAGACTGCAATGACCTGTCCCAACACCCATTCTCTCCTCCTTTAGTAACCCCAATTTTATTTGGATCGGCTATATGCCCAGCTAAAGAATTAGATTTCCAAGACTCCCTAATAGCTAGATGTAGCCATGTGACTAAATTCTGACCGATAAGATGTAAGGGGAAATAGTGTGTGAGACTTCCAGGAAGATTAGGTTTTCTTCCCTTAATTTTTTCTGGTCTCTGGAATATGGATGTAAAGGCTAAAGCATCAGGAGTTATATTCAACCATGAGATAACCCTGAAAAAAACAGCATGCACAAGGAAGAAAGACAGTACCTGGATCCTCAATGACTTCATGTAACACTGTGATCTGTGTTGGACTGCCTCCCTCTAAGCTTCTTTAAATGAGAGAATGAATCTCAATTTATGGTTCCCAAACTTTGCTGAACACTAGAATTAGCCACTGAACTTTTAAAAATCTAGACACCAATGTTGCTCCCTATGTTAAATAAATCAGAATATCTGGGGATTGAAATCAGGCATCCAAGTTTGGGTACTCTTGCCTTATGTACTTAAAAGCCCTAAACTGAGTCCTTATTACTAACAGCTGATTCTAAATCTAGGTGATACTGCATAAGTGCAGTCAGAAAAAAAGTAGAAAAGTTAGAAAAAGCTAAGTCTCTTTACGGATACGTTTTATTAACTATATAGTTTAAGTGGAAACCTGTAAATGGAAAGGCATTTTTAAATATAATTATGCTATAATTTATTACTAAAGTAGGAAAATAAAGACACACTTTCTGAGCACTTTGCTTATTTTTTTAAGTATTATCTCATTTAATATTCTCACCTCAACACTATCAGGCAAAATCATGTATATTCTACAGTTGAAAAAATAGAGGCTCAGAAAACAAACTTATTCAGGGTCTTGAATCAAGTAACTGGTAGAGCCAAGATACAAGTTCCTCTTTGTATCAATGTTTATGCATTTTCCATTACACTGTAACTCAAGAAGAAAAGAGACTGAGAGCTCTCTAAAGAGTTGCATTTTGTCTTGAGGAAATGCTAATTTCATGAAAGAATAAACTTGAAAACTAATTTAAAAAAATAAAAAACAAGGGGAAAGCATCCGTATCAAATCTGTAGCCATTTCACAAATCGTGTGAACCCGAAAAATATTACCTCCAAGTAGATTTTTATAAAAAGGATACTTGTTCTTAAGTAGCATTAAATAAATGAATTTTAAAAATCAAGAGTTCATAACCTGTCCATTTTGAAAACAGACTTTTAAGAAGTACTATCTTTAGAGTAGAGAAAAACTGGTTTATGAGAAGTAATTTATTAAATATACAGAATCTACATTACTCAATTCAGTGACATACACTCTAAATTTTGAAACAATTATTAAATTTCAAAATGAACAGATTTTCAGAAGAGTCTCAGATCTTTCAGTGGCTGGCTCTTTTTTATAAGTCTATTTATATCAAAAAGCTAATGGTTGTTAACAGACAAAAGATCAATAAGGAAATTCAGGATTGAACATCACTGTAGATCAACTGGGCTGAACAGACATATAATGAACACTCCACCCAACCATAGCAGAATAAACATTCTTCTCAAATGCACTTGGAACATTATCCAGGACAGATCACATTTTAGGCCACAAAACAAGTCTTAACAAATTCAAAAAGACTAAAATCATACAAAGTATGTTTTATAATCATAATGGAAATGAACAGCAGAAGAAAATCTGGAAAACCCACAAATACGGGTGGAAATTAAACAACACACTCCAACAATCATTAAGTCAAAGATGTCACAAGGGAAATTAGAAAATACTTTGAGACAAATGAAAATGAAAACACAACGTATCAAAACTTATGAAATGCAGCAAAAGCAGTGGTAAGAGGAAAGTTTACAGCAATAAATGCATACGTTAAAAATAAAAAAGATCTCAAATCAACAACCTAACTTTACAACTCAAGAAACCACAAAAGGAAGAAACTAAATCCAAAGCAAGCAGAAGGAAGGAAATACTAAAGATTAGAGCAGAGATGAATGAAATAGAGAAAAGAAAAACAACCAAAATAATCAACAAAACTATGTTGGATTTTTGAAAAGATCAAAAAAATTGACAAATACTTAGCTAGATTAACCAAGGGAAAAAAGAGAGAAGACTCAAATAAATAAAACCAGGAAAAAGAGGTCAGTACAATTGATGCCACAGAAATAAAAATGACTACAAGAGAATACTTTGAACAACTGTACACTAACAAATTGGATAACTTAGAAATAATGGATAAATTCCTAGAAACACACAACCTACCTAGACTGAATCATTCAGAAAGAGAAAATATCAACAGACCAATAATAAGTAAGGAGATTGAACTGGTAATTAAAACCTTTCCAAGAAAGAAAACCCCAGGACCTGATGGCTTCACTGGAGAATTCTACCAAAGAATTAACAGATTAACACCAATCCTTGGGGACTCTTCCAAAACCTGGAGGAGAGGGAATACTTCCAAGCTCATTCTTTGAGGCCAGTATTACTCTGATACCAAAGCCAGACAAAAACACTACAAGGGAAAAAAAACTACACACCAATATTCCTGATGAATACTGATGCAAAAATCCTCAACAAAGTACTAGCAAACCAAATTCAACAACACATTAAAAGATTTATACACCATGACCATGTAGGATTTAATCCTGGAATGCAAGAATGGTTCAACATTGGAAAATGGATTACACCATATTACCAGAAGGATGGGGAAAAAAAATCACCTGATCATCTCCATAGATGAAGAGAAAACAATGACAAAATTCAACACTTTTTCATGATAAACACAACACTCAACAAATTAGGAATAGAAAGAAACTATCTCAATATAACAAAGGCCATTTATGAAAAGCCCACAGCAAACACCACAGTCAATGGTAAAGACTGAAAATCTCCCCTTGAGGATCAGGAACAAGGCAAAGACGCCTGCTTTCACCACTTCTATCCAACACAGTATTGAAAGTTATAGCAAGGGGAATTAGTCAAGAAAAAGAAATAAAAGGCATCCAAATTGAAAAGGAAGAAGAAAATTATCTCTATTTGCAGATGGCATGATCTTATATGTAAGAAAGCCTACAGATTCCACCAGAAAAAAAAAAACTGTTAGAACTAATAACTTCAGCAAAGTTGCAAGACATAAAATCGACACACAAGAATCAGTTGTGTTTCTATACGCTAACCATGAACAATCTGAAAAGGACATTAAAAATAATTCTATTTACAAATGCACAAAAAAGAATAAAGTACTTAGAAATAAATCTAACCAAGAAGGTCAAATACAGGACTTGTATACTGAAAACTACAAAACGTTGCTGAAAGAAATTAAAGACACAAATAAATGGAAGGACATTCCATGCTCATAAATCAGAAGACTTAACATTGTTAAGTATTCCATACTACCCAGTGATCTACAGATTCAATGCAATTCCTATCAAAATCCCAATGGCATTTTTTGCAGAAATATAAAAATCACCCTAAAATTTACATGGAATTTCAAGGCATCCTGAATAACGAAAATAACTTTGAAAAGGACGAACAAAGAAGACTCATATTTCCCGATTTCAAAATGTATTACAAAGCAAGACTAATCAAAACAGTCTGCTACTAGCATAAAGACAAACAGACCGATGGAGTAAAATAGAGAGCCTGGAAATAAATCCTTGCATATATGGTCAAATGATCTTCAAGAAGAGTGCCCAGACTACTCAATAGGGAATGGGGAAGGGGAATTCCTTCAAACGTGGTCCTGGGAAAACTGGTTATCTACATGCAAAAAACGAAGTTGGACCCTTACACAATAACACAAAAATTAACTCAAAATGGATTAAAGACCTGAATGTAAGATCTAAAATTATACAACTTCTACAGGAAAACATGGAGGAAAATCTTCATGACATGGAGTTGGCAATGATTTCTTGGATATGACACCAAAAGGACAGGCAACAAAAACAAAAACAGACAAATGGAACTATATCAAACTTAAAAACTTTTGTGCATCAAAGGACACTATTAACAGAGTGAAAAGGGAGAAAATATTTGCAAATCATATATCTGATACAGGGTTAATACCCAGAATATATAATGGATTCCTACAACTCAACAAAAACCCACTCAATTAAAAAATAGGTTAAAGACTTAAATAGATATTACTAAAAGATGATATACAAATGGTCAATAAGCATATGAAAAGCGGCTCAATGTCACTATCAGCAGTGAAATGCAAATCAAGACGACAGTGAGACATCACCTCACATCTATTAGGATGGCTAATATCCAAAAAACAGAAAATAACAAATATTGCTGAGGATGTGGAGAAACTGAAACCCTTGTACACTATTGGTAGGATTTTTAAATGGTGCAACTGGTATGGAAAACAGTATGAAAGTTCCTCAAAAAAATAATTTAAAATAGAAACTACTGTATGATCCAGCAATCCCACTTGTTATATATCCAATAGAACTGAAAGGGTCTTGAGGAGATATTTGCACTCCCAAGTTCACAGCAGCAGTATTCACAATAGCTAAGAGGTGGAAACAATCCCTATGTCTATTGACAGATGAATGGATAAACAAAATGCAGTATATAGAGATAATGGAATATTATTCACCTTTCAAAAGGAAGGTAATCCAGTCACACACTACAACATGAATGAACCTTGAAGACATTATTATGCTAAGTGAAACAAGCCAGTCACAAAAAGACAACACAATTCCACTTACATAAGGTATCTAAAGTTGTCAAATTCATAGAAACATAAAGTAGAATGGTGGTTACCAGGGGCTGGGGAGCTGGAGGTGAGAGGGGAGAGAAAGGGAGTTATTTAATGGGTATAGGCTCAGATTTGCAAGATGAAAAAGTTCTGTTTCATGACAATGTGAATGTTACTTTACTAAACTGTACACGTAAAAATGGTTAAGATGGAAATTTTACGGTGTGGTATTTTGTTTTGGTTTGGTGAGGAAGATTTGCTCTGAGCTAACAACTGTTGCCAACCTTCCTTTTTTTTTTTGCTTGAGGAAGATGAGCCCTGAACTAACATCTGTGCCAATCTTCCTCTATTTTGTATGTGGGTCGCCACCATAGCATGGCCTGACGAGTGGTCTAGGTCTGCACCCGGGATCTGAACCTGTGAACCTGGGCTGCCGAGGCAGAGTGTGCTAGACTTAACCAGTATGCCATGGGGACAACCCCAGAAATTTTGTTTTTTAATCATAATAAAAAATTTTAAGTGAAGTTATCCACAATTCAATACGAAAATTATTAAATATACATACACAGACCTGAAAACACTAAAAAATCCATTACAGTAATGCCTAAAATCTTCTGAAAAGTTGTTTTAGATTCTACAAAAGTAAGACTTGAAACATACAATCTTACTTACCGTGGCTTTTCTCTTTTTTCTCTTTGTCTTTCAAAATCTCGTCCCCTGTCCTTTCCATCTCTTGGTTTTTCTTCTAGCCTATCCTTTATTTTATACTTTTCTTTATATTTTTTCCCCAGAGCAATATCTTCCTGCATAGGAGGGGGTGGACTAGGAGTGCGGGGTCCTTTCTTCTTACTTTGACTGCTTTTGGAATTCCTGAAGGTAACATAAAGCTATCATTAGAGGTCCAAATATTTTTGGAAGGTCAAATGAATGTTTTTTCATTTTAACAAAGCATTTTTTTTAAAATGATAGCACCCTTTTCAATAACTTGCCTTTTACTACTTTGTATATTTGTAATCAATATCCTGAAAAAAATAATACACAGAAACAAGCAAAGAATTAATTTACTTGCTACTTATTTCATTAACACTGCTTATTATATAATTTTAAAGGGTAGGTTTCTGAGAAAAAATGCAGGTGGACTAAGAAGAGATTCTTTCAGGACAGGAAATATAAAATAAAACAACTGCATGAACTGAATTTTTTTTAAAACTTATATAGAAAAGTAGATGAAGAAAGTAAAAATCACATATAATTCCACTACCCAAGGATAACCATTGTTAACACCTTGGATACATGTCCACACTCTTCCCATGTCTCTTTCCCACCCCCCTCAATCCTATTACAATGTTTTATCAAATTTTTTGTACTAAATAAAGCACGAGTATCTTTCTATAACAAAAAGTAGATTTAAATAATTATTTTTATAGACTATAGAATTTAATAGATATGCCCTATAAATTCTTTGAACAATTTCATATTAAGTCTTTTTTTTCTTGGTGAGGAAGATTAGCCCTGACCTAACATCTGTGCCAGTCTTCCTCTATTTTGTATATGGGTCACCACCACAGCACAACTTGACAGTGCTGTAGGTCTGCGCCTGGGATCTGAAACCGCGAAACCAGGCTGCTGAAGCACAGTGCACTGGACTTAACCACTATGACAAAGGGCCAGACCCTCATATTAAGCTATTTAGGTGTCTTCCATGTTTTCATCATTATAAAGAACACACAATTACATTACCTATAAATGAAATCCTAAGCATTGTTAGTAAACATCCATTTAAATCTTTGAGTCTTAAGAAATCTTTCTCAACTCTTAGATTACAAAGATGGTTACCTAAAATTGTGGAATTTTGCCTTTCACATTTAATCTACCTGGAATTGATTTCTAGATATAGATGATCCTGTTTCACTTGGCACTTTAAATAATTTTATCTAAGTGGTATAACTCTGAGCCCTCATAGATCCAAAATTGTCTGTCTTTACCTGATACCTGAACAGTTTGACTGAATACAGCATTTTGTTGTCAAGTATCCTTTTCCCTCAGAGCTCTATAAACATCATATAATTATACATATATACAATATTATATAATAAATATAAAAATATGTATATATATGATATTACAATATCTTGTAGCAGTTAGTGTTGTAGATGAAAAGCCCAAAGAGAGTCAATTTCTTTCCTATGCAGGTGACCTGGTTTTCCTTCTGGGATGCTTATAAAACATTATTCCCTGGAAACTAAAAATTGCACTGAGATAAACCTAGATCTTCTTTTGTTATGCTTTTCTAGCACTCAGTGAGTCATTTCAATCTGAAACCTCAAGTTTTTTACTCAATTTCTTCTATTTTTATTTCATCAATTCTCCACAACCCATGTCTCTCTGGTTTGCTAAATCCCAGAACTTACTTCCTGTGACCTTCAGTTCTCTAATCCCAAGACTCCTTAGCTATAAAAAGGTAATGGATAGTATCTTCCTCAAAACTGCTGGTAAGATTAAAAAAGGATAACAGTACAAAAGCAACTGACTCAATCATGGTAAGCATTCAGAAAATTTAGCTCTTAGCCCTTAATCTATGTCTTACTATTTCTTAAACCTTGCTAGGTTTAACCACCTAGCAAGTCAGAAATTAGTAAAATATGACCAGATCTATTTTTCATCTTTGTTTTCTGCCAAGAACCATTATTAGCACATATCTCACTGCATATTTATGAAATGACTCAAACTTTTTATGTATCTAACAGATAAGAGATAAATGTCTGCACTTCTAAATATTTTCCCACTTAAAAGACAAAAACTAATCAACAGCTGGTATCTGTATGAAAAATTATTTTAAAAACCATTTTCAAGATAAAATGATAGAGTAATTCTTCACACAAACTGTATTTTCACATTAGTGCCTGTGACAGAGACTAGCTAGGTGTTTACCAAACTTCTGTCCTGGGCACATTGTTGAACTATACTGTCTAGACTTTTTTTGTTTTTTTTTTTTGAGGAAGATTAGCCCTGAGCTAACACCTGCTGCCAATCCTCCTCTTTTTGCTGAGGAAGACTGGCCCTGAGCTCACATCCGTGCTCATCTTCCTCTACTTTATATGTGGGATGCCTGCCACGGCATGGCTTGCCAAGCAGTGCCATGTCTGCACCGGGGATCCGAACCTAGGAACTCTGGGCTGCCGAAGTGGAACGTGCGCACTTAACCGCTGCACCACTGGGCTGGCCCCTGTTTAGACTTTTTTGAAGTTAGCTGTGGCCAAGTGACCAAGTTCTGGTCAAAAGAATGTGAGTGGAAATGATATACTTCCAGGCCAAACTAATAAAAGACTCTTATACTCCAGGCAATTGTAAGCTGTATACCTAAATAAGTTTAATACTTTAATTAATTTTTTTCTTTGCACATTCTATAGTTTGGTGTCCTCAAAAACCCAAGAAAGTGGAGCCATAGTCAGGAGCCTGGGGAACTCAATCTCCATGTACCGGAGAGCCACCTGTTAATCAGAAACACCATTTTGACTTTACTTGAGTGAGAAATAAACTTCTGTTGTGTTAAACTCACATTTTTGGATTAAGCTATGATAACAATGAAGATTATCTCAATACACTCACTAAAGTGCAGAATTTCTCCACATTACCTTCAAAAATATATGCAGTTGGAAAAAACAATGATGTTACAGATGTAAGGTTTTCAAGTGCCTTCCAACTGAAGGGGGCAAAAATGGTTTTGTACTTTCTGAAGTCAACAAAATCTTTCGACATTTTTAAGTTAGTTGATTATTCTTTGGCACAGAGCCCACTTCCTATTGGTGGCATAGAGCTCAATTATCTACTTCTATCATTTTTAGATCCTCTCTCTCCCCAAAACTATTTCTTTTGAATGGCTTTTAAAAACTTCATACATCTTTATACAAAGAGCTATAAAGAAAAATTTACCTAATAAAAACTAAAAAACAATGTAGACAGACAGAATAGATAATACACTTGCTGATTCTAAGCCACACTGTATCTCACATATCAGCATAAAGCTTACTATCACAATATATCTCACAATGAAAGAAAACTGCCAACTTTCAGGGAGAAGCATGAGTTTTAATTTACCTGTAATTATCTCTGCCTACTTAATATGATAACCATGTAAGACCAAGGAGTTTGTTTACCTGATTGTCACCTCAGCTGACTTACTAGCACTGGTTGCAACACTCCACTGAATTTTAACTGAAATTCTAATCCTTAGTTGTTGCTTAACATGTCTTCAAAGAGTTTATAGTATATGATCCAGCAATGAAACTAAAAATTGATGATCTGACAGACTCTAGGAAATCTAAACTGCATGCCAAAGAAATGCTATGTTCAATTCAATGTTTTCTTTGTACCTTGGACTGTTTTCCACGCCCTTCTGCTTCTATTATTAAATTAATGGTGCATCTCAAAGTCAACAACATCTTAGAATACAGAAAACATAGTAGTTAAATCAATGTAATTATTCATGCTAAATATTCATCAAAGGATAAGTGAGTTACTAATAAAGCAGTAAGAGAAAACGAGATGAAAAAGAATAGGATGAAACTAACCCTTCATCCAAATAGTTAGCAAAACTTTCTATGAAGAGATTAAATTTCAAAGATTTTATAAATAGAAAGGAGAAGAAAATGAAAAAAGAGTATTTCTGGTATGCTGTTTTTTCTGGGAAATGAATGGAGCTGACCAAAAGTTATATAACTGGCTAGCAAAGAGGATAAAGAGTAAGTGGGGTGAATCAAATCACTCCATAGTCCAACTTCTTCCACATCCCTGTGTAATATTTACTCAATCCCAGAAGCAAAGGAGAAGATCAAGTCACCTTCAGAGAGTGCCTTACTACAATGCAAAGCTCTATGCAAAGTAAGTGCTATGGGGAGACAGAACAATGAGCCATCAAGATCCCAATCTTCAAGAAGCTTAAATTTAATAGAGGTTGTAAAACATGTATGCCACAGATAAAATATAATGCAAACAGCAATTATTATTAACAGGGAGGCATAAATAAAATCTGAAAGATATACAAAGGGAATAGAAATTATGTTCAGTAAGGAAAAATGGGAAAACTTATTGGAAAAGAAAGAATTTGAGCCAGATGTTGAAAGACTGAAGGTGGAACAGTATAAGAGGAATACTGGACAAAAATACAGACAAGATTGCAAAGATCAAAGTATGAGTATCATTCTAAAAAATCTGAATTTCATCAACAGAATGGAAAACCACTGAGTTTTTCAATGGCATAATAAATTAATTGGAATTGTTTGTTCAAGATTTCTCTCACAAAATACGTAAAATGAATGGGTTGAGGTAGCTGAATGAAAGTGTTTATATGTATGGGGGAGTGGACACTAGATAAAGTAAATACAGTTAGTAGGATGATATAATAGTCTAGTCAAAAAGTCTGAAATATGGTTAAAGCCTCTAGAAACTAGAAAGAAGACGACAAATATGAATTTCATTATGGGTTCAGATAGACAGGGTCTGCCGACTAGTCAAATGTTGGGAAGAGGCTTTTAGTTTAACTTTTTTCTTAAATATAATTAGCCTATGCACTTTAACTAAAATAAAATTTAAATAGTACAGAGTGACATTAAATGAAAAAGTGTCTCCTGCCTTATTCTCAGTTCCTCAATGTATTCATATTTAATCACTTCTATTTTTATTTTGCCAACTGGCTACTACAATAATTCTAAATATATTCACACTGCTACACATATACTATAAAGAACAATCTCTTGATCATGTATACAAGGAGACAAGAAGAATTTCCATTGCGTATAATTTGCAATAGCTAAAAACTGAAAACAAATGTCCAACAGAAAAGTAGACAAATAAATAGTACAAATACTAAAATGAAAACTAAGACTACATATATCAATATAGGTAAGCTTTAAAACATATTAAGTGAAAAACTAAGTTGCAGAAGTTATAATGTATCTGCATTAAGATTGAATAGATGAAAATACTATATATTGCAAAATAACACATATTATGAAAGTATAAACACACATGCACAAGTATCATAAACGCCAAATTCAAGTGGGAAGGACAGGAAATGCATCTGTTATGTTTTATTTCTTAAAAAATAAAAAGCTCTGAAGCATAAGTAGATGTGACAGACATTTTTTTACTGTTCTCTGTAATTTTCTTTTAAATTGAAACATTTCACTTTTTTTTAGAAGAAAAAAGTTTACATTAAATACTAAGTGTATTAAAAGTACCCTTCTGTAATCTACTAAGTAATTCTTTTGAACATCACTTCAGAAAAAGCTCTTTCATTCTAGTACCATTATTGCCCTACTGACCTCTGCTGGTCCAACAAGGGAGAGGATACTGCAGCTGTCTTCCTGTCTTTCTTGCTAGCTGAGGATGACGACTTAGGGCTTGATTTTCGCTTTGGAGATTTGCTGGACTTTCTCAGAGAAGGTGATGGAGATAATTTTGATCTAACCACTTCTGGTGAAACCTTTCAAAAGAATTCAGTAAGTCAATTCAAAAACTCCTCCAATCATGGCTGTTAAAATCAGACAACAAAGCATGTGTTTTCAAATCATACCAAACTTGAGATGAAACATTGTGTTATGATAGCCACCACATATTGATGTTAGTCTGACTCCTGAACCCACACTTTTAACCAATACGCTAATTAACTGCCCTAACATAACGCTAATATCAATAAAGCAAACTAAAATTATGAAATTTGAAAATGTCCTCAGAAAAATCACAAATTACATTGAAATAAATTCTCTCTCTCTCCCCCTCTCCTCTTTAGAAAAGAAGCAAGTATTCTAGAAATAGCATAGGCCTAAAAACAGACATACGTAGATTCAAATCCCATTTTACATTAGCTGGTGACTCTAGGCAACAGAACTTGTTTTGTTCACTTGTTCAATAGCAAAATTATTTCATATTTATCTAATAGAGTAATGTGAAGATTAAATGATTACGATACGAAGTGACTGATATACAGTAAGTTGGCCAATGTATCAATATTCTAATACAATTTAAGATGTAACAAGCAGATGAGTCCTCTGATCAATATCCATGTTGATGTTAATTACTAACATATATTTCAACGAATAGCATACCTCCTTTTTAATAATAATTTCTTCTCTCTTCTCCATGTTTTCTTGTTCCAGCTTCATTAATTCCCTCTGTATTTTCTGACGCTTCATTTCCAATGACAACTCATGAACATAATCATAATTAATATCTCCATTGTCAGAATCTTTAAAATAAAATTTCCATTACTTATCAGAAACTATCATGATTATCTATAACAAAAATTAGAGCATTTTTATACCAATTAAAATGGTAGATTCTTTCATTAGAATTAGATACTTCTGAAAGACTAAAGACACATATGCTGTTTCTACAAAGGACTAAATCAATACGGCTGATTTCTTTATGAAAAGCCATACATTTTTAAGGTTCCTGGGTTTTCTGGGAATTGTCTAGGGTTTAGGCTTTTGGGTAGGAGATGGGATTTTTAAAAGATACAATTAAAACACTCAGCTATAAATTCTAGGCATTAAAGACACCAAAGCCTTCAATATTTCATTCTGCATATGATGTGATTCATTATCTCCTTGATTTTCTTAAAGATTCATTAGTATCAAATAAAGGTCACATTAGGAATACAACATTGTTTCCATGGTTTTGTTTTTTCATTAGTGACGCAAGTAATTTGTATCTAAAAATAAAGTAATTTTAATACCAATGTGTACATGAGTAATTTGTACCAGTTCCTTAGATCAGAACTGTCCATCTCCTCAGTGGATCTGATATCATGTCTCTATTTCCAATGAAAAGAATATGAAGATTGGTTAAGGGGGAAAAACAACGGGAAAAGTTGTGTGCTAAGGTACTTCATTACAATCTATGCAAGCTTTCTGTGGCTACTGGCACTGCCACTGAACCTCTCACTCTCATTTGCTATAAATGCCAAGAAGCCTGGAGGAGGGAATTTCACTGACTTCTATCCTAGCACGTGACCATGTTGGGCTTTACTCATCACAAACTGAGATGCCTTCTCAAACTACACTTTTAGCACTTAAGATCACCACTTCTGAACCTTGGGTAAAGAAAGAAAATGAAGAACTAAAAAACAATAATGATAAGTAGTCCTATTTGATTGCTTAAAGCACAAGAAAACGGACATCATTGTCATGTATAGGTAAAATACATTAGAATGCCAACTATCCATTCATGCTTGGGCACTGAGAAGGTAGCTATCTATCTGCTACCTGTGTGACTAAACTTGATTACTTGCCTTATATTGGAGTATGATGACAATTTCTCAGTACACATATAAAATAGACTAAATGACACTTGTCAGTCAGAAAGCAATTACTAACTATTTAAAGGCATATAGCTTTTATTAGATAAAATAATTAGAGATACTGAATTTAATTAAACAAATAATGGCTATCTCTAGTTACACTTTTACATTCCATTGAGGCACTTTACATCAGTGAATAATAGGGCTCAATGATCCAGTTTGACTGTGTCCTTAAACCATTAACAGATAAAATTCTAGAACCAAATACCAAGGATAAAACAAAGAAAGAGTATTAATTGAGAAGAATGATTTACAGTGTTTTTGAAGGTATTATCAATAATGCTCTGCCCACTGAAAAACTGCTATCTGGAAACATCACCAACACAGAACACACGTAAGAACTGAGAAGCTGGCTTTCAGTCCTTAATTCCCAACCACCCAACCAAGGTGGTGAGGCCCGAGCAGTTAAAATATATGTCAAAGTCAATGAACTACAGCTAATATATTTTGCTTAGAGGAAAACCTCTCACGTCTTTACTCAGAAACTACTTATGCTTATTTTACATAAATTATAATCACAAGTAAGACGTTTTCCTAGCCTATAAAGATGGGCTACTGCAGGTACACTGCAACTGATAGTCTCCTGACAAAAAAAGAAAAACTGGAAAGCACAAAACATAAGATGGAACTCAAAAATAAAAGTCTAAACCATTTAATAAATTTAGAAAATGTCTCCCGTATCTTACAGCTTGAGGTTATCATTACAATTGCCCTATAAAAACTGATTCATACAGATAATTCTAAGTCATCAGGAAAATATTAAACATAATTAGAATGGTACATCTAACAAGGCAGAGTTTTTAAGAATATGTAACAAAAATACATGCAATACATAAGAAAAGACTGACATTCTTTATACATAAAGAATTCTTACTAATTAAAAAAAGAATGGGCAAAGGACATGAGCAGGCAATTCACAAAAAGAAAGAAATGAACATGATATATAAATATGCCTTTTTCATGTATTAAAGGGCCATTTTTTTCCTAATTATAATATTAGGCATCAGCAAAGGTACAGGTGAAAGGCATGGTCATGCTCTGGTGGCTGCAATGTAAACTAGCACATCTATCCTGGAAAGGAATTTGGCAGTATAAGTAAAAGCCTAAAGAACATTCATACCCTTTAATACAACAATTTTACTTCTAGTAATCTATTATATGCAAATAATCACAGATATATAAAAAGTATATGCGTAAAGATTAAAGACTATATACGAGTACTTTATTTTGTCTTTAATGTATACATTCTCACTGTCAAAGTCTTAAGTACACAGAGTAAAATATGGAATTCCCCTTATGTTCCTCCCACTGCCATCCTTACTAGAGTGATAATGCCATTAAATAGTTTAGTATTGTATGCATAAAAATAAGCCTTAATATTTATACTCTTTAAAATAATGGGACTAAAACTACCACATTGCATATAGGAAAATCTTTCCATGTCATACATAGAGGTCAAAACTACCTTCATTTTAACATCTGCAAAGCAATTCATGGTATGTTCATATCATACCATAATTAATTTAACCAGTTTCTTTCTGATAATACTTACTTTGTTTTCAATATTTTGCTGTTATAAAAAAGACTTCAATGACTATTTTGACACCTACCTTAATTCACATGTGCAAGTATTCCTTTAGGACAGATTTCTCAAACTAGATTTGCTGGATCAAAGACAAGTATAATTTTATTTTTATTATTGCCAAACTGCACTCCAAAACAGCTTCACCAATCCAAACTCCACTTGATAACATTAGTATTTTTCATTTCTGCCAATCTGATGGGTGAAAAATGCTATCTCTTTATTTTCACTGGCATTCTCCTGTAGCAAGCCTGAGCATTTACTAGCCACTTCTATTTCCTCTATGAATTACCTACCCAATTTTTGGGTTTTTTGCCCATTTTTCAACTGGACTTTTTCTTATATATTTGTGGAAGCTCATTATAGCCAGGTGCCGCATAACAACATTTCAGACAACAACAAACTGCATATATGACAGTGTTCCTATAAGATGACTACTGCATAGCCTAGGTGTGTAGTAGGCTATATCATCCAGGTTTGCATAAGTACATTCTATGACGTTTCCAGTGATCAAACCGCCTAACAATGCATTTCTCAGAATATATCCCCATTGTTAAGTGACATATGACTGTATATGTTTATAGTGTTTTTACTATATGCTTACATGTTACACATGTCAACTATTTTCTTAAAGTGATTTTTAACTTCTGTGTTTAGTTTACAGGAAATTTAAATCTTTATGTAATCAAATCTTTTATGGCTTCTGGGTTTTATGCTTTATTATAGGAGGATGTATCAACCTTCAAGATTATCAAATATGTTCATACATTTTCTCTTCTACTGCAATGATATTTTGGTTTTTATGTTACTGCACTGATTCTTATGCTAAACAAATAAGAGAAGTTTAAGGAACCAAACAGGAAACACAGACTTGGGGGTCAGGGACTGAAATATAGGAAGCAACTAGATAATGAAAAGTTTTGTAGGTACAGTAAGAATTTGTACTTGATCCTGAGGGCAATGGGAAATCAGAGAATTTTAAACAGGGGAATGAAATAAACCAATTTATTCTTTTAAAAGCTCACTCTGCAACTCACAGAGTGAGAGAAGATATTTACAATACATATGTCTGATAAAGATCTTATATCCAGAATATATAAAGAATTCTCAACAATTAAAAAACAGGTAACACAATAGGAGAATAGGCAAAGTCTGGAATAGACAGTTTTCAAAACAGGTTATACAATGGTCAATAAACGTGAAAAAGTTCTCAACTTCATTAGTCAATAGCGCAATGCATACTAAAACAGTAAGATACCACTACACACCTCCAGGGTGGCTAAGATGAAAAAGGCAAAAAATATCATATGGGTAATGACAACCATTTTTGACTTGACAGTATCTAATAAGATGAACATATGCAAACTCCAGGGCCCAGTAATCCTACTGCCAGACATAAACTCAACAGAAATGGATACACGTTTACCAAAAGATATGATTAAGAACAGTAATAGCATCTTATTCATAATAGCCCCAAACTGGAAATTACTCAATTGTTTATCAACAGCAGAATGGATAAATTATGGTATATTCATACAATGAAATACTATATAGCAACAAGAATTAACTAACTACAACTATGTGCAATAAATAATACGGTTTAATCTCACAAATATATTGCAAGCAAAAGAAGCTAAAAACAAAAAGAGTACATGCTACAGATTCCACTTATACAGAGGTCAAAAACAGAAAAAACTAATCAGTGTAGCAGAACTCAGGACAGTAGTTACCTTTTGGAGGTAGGAGTTGGGAGGTGGTGACTGGAAAGGGAACACAAGGGGGCTTATAGGATACCAGTAATTTTCTATTTATTGCTTTGGGTGCTGGCTATACAAGCCTGTTCTGTTGGTGAAAATTCAATGAGTTGCACACATGAATTGCGCACTCTTCTGAATGTAGATTATACTTTGGTAAAAAAAAATCTTTTTAAACATTATTCTGGCTTCAAAGTGGAGAATGAATGAGGAGACAAGACTAACCTCAAGGCAGCAGGTTAGGAGGTTATTTTGGTAAATATATTTATAGGCGATAAACAAATATTTTAAGAACTAGAATATGAGTAGTAATTTAGAGAAATAGGTGGTTCTGAAAGACATTCAGTAGGTAGAAATGTCAGAACTCTATATATGTCTAGGCTGAGGAAAAGGAGTATCACCAATGACTCTCAGGCTTTTGGAAATCTAGTAGGAAAGTGGTGCTCTTAAGATACAGAACTCAGATAGAGATATCCAGTTGGCAGATGCCTCAACTGAGAGCTCCAGATATTTGAATCATTAACACATAGATGTTACTGATGCCCTGAGAGCATGATTTCATCTGGAAGGAAAAATTAAAAGTGAGAAAAGAAGTTAGCCAAAGGGAAAACAACCACAAGTCCTAGAAGCTGCTTCTAGAGACAAGCAGTTCTCAAAGAGTGGTCTGATGACTCCTGGGGGTCCCTGAGAAGTTTCCAAAGTTCCAGAAGATCAAAAATAGTTCTATAATACTACATTATTTGCCTAGTTTACTCATTTTCTCATGAGTGTACAGTGGAGTTTCCCAGAAGTCACATGATACATGATATCACTAACAGATTGAACGTAGATGTAGATATGAAAATCTAGATGTCTTCTATTAACCTGGGTGTTAAAAAAGATCTGCAGAAACACGTAAAACATTGCCACCTCCCCATAATTTTTATTTTTGCTTCAAAGCATAGTTATTTTCCATAAAAGTATACACTGGGATATTTATTATTGCGATTGTCAAATGAATTAATAAATAAATATTTTAAAAATTTCTCAGATTCAATTTCTAACATGAAACAGATAACCCACAAAGACAAAAGCTCTTTGGGGTCCTTAAAAAGAGTGAAAAGTGTTCTGAGACCAAAAAGTTTGCGAAATACTAGTGAAGACCAATTTCTACTGAGCCCACTTAAAACTGCTACTCACTTTAGACTGAAAATGCAGAAGCTAAGTCTACTAAACCAGTTCAGTCTCACTACCTGGGGTTTGAGGTGACTAACTCCATGCTTCAATATCCTTCAAAGAGATACTTTTAAACCACAGAGATACACAACGATCAAAATCTCTGAGCTTCAATCAAGAGAAAACAAGAAACAGCGATGTGAATATTTTGTACGTAGAGCTACTATAAAAGAAATTTACTCACCTTTTAAAAGAAATTTGTACATAAAAGGCTCTTACAGTAAAATCACTTCAGTTTTTTTGATGATAGTCTAGAGCAAAGCCTTGGGAATCGCATTTAAGGGACAGATAGAATACAAGGAGCCTTTATAGAAGACTAAAGAGCTTGAACAGGAAGATAAAAGTCTGAAGAGTGATAGACGGAAGCCAACGGGAAGGTGTTTCAAGAAGACAGAGGCTCTCAGAAGTGTCATATGCTGCAGAAAGGTTATAGAGGACCAAGAGAAGTATGTCTCCATTTATTTAGCAAAGAGGAGGTTACTAGTGACCTTTAAGAGCAGTTTTAATGATGACATGGATCAGAAGACGGAATAAGTATGAGGTGAAAAAGTAGAGATGGCAAGCTACAGAACTCTCTCAAGAATTTAGTTGTGAAGTGGGGATAAACAGGGTGATGGCTAAAAGTAATACGGGAGAAGAGAAAATGTGTCAAGATGGATATTGAAGACACAAAAGAGAATGTATAATAAATGAACAAGATTGCAGAGGTGGGAGGAAATCAGACCCAGAATACAGGGGAATATAACCTTATACAGCAGGAAGTTGGCCTCTTACACAGAACGAGAGAGAAGTAAAAAAGTTTAGGCGTGAATAAAAGACTAGTTTGTAGGTATGGTGGCAGGAAGTTGAGGGAGTTTGTGGATAAAGAGTTGCACCACCTCTCTGTAGTAAACAACAAGCAGGAGAAATGAAGGCATTGGAGATTTTAAGGAGAGGGTTTGAAATAGCTCCTATTAAGACAAGGAGAGAACTGACTTAGGCTTTTCTGTATCTTTTAAAGTTTCAACAATTGCATGCATTATTGTAATGGGAATAGAGAAATTTTTATTTTTAAAGATAAGAAATATCCAATACATTTCAGAATGTATTTTTTCCAAAAATACTTAAAATGAAAAGAAAGAATATTGGGTGTGTTAGGAGTTAATCCCTTATATCAAGGAAAAGTTAGCTATCCAATCTTGAACAGTCAAGGTGTGCAATATTTTATTTCAATATATTAACTAATTAATTAACTACACTGGGACATTATAGCTGCCTTTACTGTTTGTAGGAGGTATTAGATTGGTTTATAAAATCCCAATGAACTAATCAAAGGGAAGTTTCCTATTTATTCTTAGAAGCAACATTTTAACAGACAACACTGTCCAAAGATAGAATGGATTTCCTTAAAAAGTACTGATGTTCAAATTTAGAGTACTTTTCAAGTGTAGTCTGTATCTTCAGAGATTCTTCTTAAATATAGTGGCAAATATTTTAGGCTTGCAGGCTGTTGGCTGTCTCAAGTATTTAATTCATCCTTGGTAGCTCAAAAGCAGTCACAGAAAATATGTAACCAAATGGGCATGGCTGTGTTCCAATAAAACTTTATTTGCAAAAACAGGTGGCTGGCCCAGAAGCTATAATTTCCAACCCCTGGTCTAAGTTTTCAGCTTAGTGCTGAGGAAGTTGCTTAAATTCTTAAACTCTTTAGTTTTGTCATCTAAAAGCTAATGAATTAATGAGGTCACAAAATGAGTTACATTAAAACGCCCAGCATATCCAATGCATTCAACAAATCTGAGTTCCCTTTCTCTATATTTGGTACTGTGAGGCTATAGGGCTACCTTCCAGAAGGTCACAGAAGTGGAGAAGAGAGAACATTCATGGTGTGAAAATAAACGCTTCCTTGTTAAGACAAGTACTCAAAGAAGATTTTGTTAATTTTTCATGAACAAATCCCAGGTCTCACTTCATAATCATAATCAATTATCGTGATCATAATCAATTATCATCTGATTAGGATTTCTTCTGAAAGATGAAAGTCAACAATTTCTTGGAAATAATTTTCCCAAGTCTTTAAGATTTAAAAATCTCACCTATAATATTTTATGTAAAACAACAAACATAAATTTAGATTTAAGTTTGTTAACCTTGGAATTGAAGAACTTAAAAGTTTTACAAATGTAACAAAATTCCTAAGGACTCGGATGCTGCACAATAAAGTTCTAGGGGGGGAAAAGGATGGATAAGTTGAAAAACACACTGCAAACAGTTTTCCCTGCCTTTGTTCTGCTACTATATGCCATTTTCTGCGTTATAGCTCAATAAGGTAGAAAAAAGTCAATAAGATGTTTCTGAAACAATAGGGAGATCAGTTGAAAAGTATTTTGAAGTCCACAAAAAGTCTACAAAGTCAACAAGAAATAAATAGACTATATAAACAAAGATTTTTTGAAACTCACCATCTCTATTAGTTTCCCATTCTACATTTTCTTCTTCACTTTCTGGAGTTCTCTCCTTAGTGATTTTTATGTCTTCCTTTTCCCTATGTCTCCCTCTTGAAGATTCTTTCTAAAAAGTACATACATACATACAGATTACTATATTTTTAAAAACCATATGAGGTAATTATTGTAATACAGAATATTTCTAACTTCATTCATCTTGTTTCATTAAAGAATCAGTTTTGCAAATAATCACTTATTGACAATGTAGAGGAAATGACAAGTTGTAGTGTAGCACCACAATGAAAAGAATATATTATATTCATTCTCCTAAAGAACAAGGAACTTGGTAAATGTAAAGAGTAACTAAGATTTTAAAATACACAATGCAAATCTAATACTTTAATAAGCATTTGAAAGTATACTACATACTAAGTTTCTATGCGTAAATCACAGGGGAAAGGACAGTTTAAAATGGACAAAATATAATAGAAGGATTCATGACTATTAAAAAATGACTAAAAAAGGGCTGCACCATTCACAGCAGACTCTCAAAAGTAAGTGCTAATCTACGACTTGCCATACACTAACGTAAGAGCATTTTCCTACATATCTAAGGATAAATCCAAACTCAATTTCATAAATGCTTTTAAAAGAGATTTTCCCTATTTTGATGAGACCAAAATGGTAGCTAACATAGTTAGGTAACTAGTCCTTATATTGCAGCTAAAAAACAGAAGGTTTTACATTTTATTCTACGTGGAACAGTAGCCTTTAGACAAAACAATAGTAATTCAGCTTATAAAATTTAATTAAGTATCCTATTACATAAGATAAAGACTCCAAATCACATTTTACTAAGTGGTAAGAAACTAAAGAAATCAGTGTCATATAACTGTTATTTACCCATCACAGCTTCACTTTTATTAACACTTTAAATCCTGACTATGAAAGACGCTAACACACAAGGACAGTAAGTGCTAGAAGTTCTTTCTGGGCATTACAAAACACAAAATTTGGCCGCTTACAAAAAGTATAAAATACCTTGGGGTGAATTTAACTAAGGAAGTGAAAGACCTATACAACGAAAACTAGAAGACTTTCCTGAAAGAAATTGATGACGACATAAAGAGAAAGAAAGAGATCCCATGCACGTGGATTAGAAGAATAAACACAGTTAAAATGTCCATACTACCTAAAGCAATCTACAGATTCAACACAATACCAATCAGAATCCCAATGACATTCTTTGCAGAAATAGAAGAAAGAATCCTAAAATTCAGATGTGGCAACACAAGACCCCGAATTGCTAAAGCAATCCTGAGAAAAAAGAACAAAGCTGGAGGCATCACAATCCCTGACTTCAAAACATACTACAAAGCTACAGTATCAAAACAGCATGGTACTGGTACAAAAACAGGTGCACAGATCAATGGAACAGAATTGAAAGCCCAGAAATAAAACCACACATCTATGAACAGCTAATCTTCGACAAAGGAGCCGAGGGCATACAATGGAAAAAAGAAAGTCTTTTCAACAAATGGTACTGGGAAAATTGGAAAGCCACATGCACAAGAATGAAAATTGACCATTCTTTTTCACCATTCACCAAAATAAACTCTAAATGGATCAAAGACCTAAAGGTAAGACCTGAAACCATACGGCTTCTAGAAGAAAATATAGGCAGTACACTCTTTGACATCAGTATTAAAAGGATCTTTTCGGACACCATGTCTTCTCAGACAAGGGAAACAATAGAAAGAATAAACAAATGGGGTCTTCATCAGACTAAAGAGCTTCTTCAAGGCAAGGGGAAACAGGATCGAAACAAAAAAACAACCCACTAATTGGGAAAAAATATTTGCAAGTCATATATCTGACAAAGGCTTAATCTCCATAATATATAAAGAACTCACACAACTCAACAACAAAAAATCAAACAATCCAATCAAAAAATGGGCAGGAGACATGAACAGACATTTCTCCAAAGAAGATACAGAGACGGCCAACAGGCACATGAAAAGATGTTCATCATCACTGATCATCAGGGAAATGTAAATCAAAACTACACTAAGATATCACCTTACACCCATTAGAATGGTAAAAATAACCAAAACAAAAAGTAACAAATGTTGGAGAGGTTGTGGAGAAAAAGGAACCCTCATACACTGCTGGTGTGAATGCAAACTGGTGCAGCCACTATGGAAAACAGTATGGAGATTTCTCAAAAAATTAAAAATAGAGATACCATATGACCCAGCCATCCCACTACTGGATATCTACCAAAGAACTTGAAGTCAGCAATTCCAAAAGTCTCATGCACCCCTATGTTCACTGCAGCACTATTTACGATAGCCAAGACGTGGGAGCAACCTAAGTGCCCATCAACTGACGAGTGGATAAAGAAGATAAGGTATATATACATAGATATACGATGGAATACTACCCAGCCACAAAACAGAATAAAATCGTCCCATTCACAACAACATGGATGGACCTTGAGGGAATTATGTTAAGTGAAATAAGCCAGATGGAAAAAGACAATCTCTGTACAACACCACTCATATGAGGAAGTTAAACACGTAGACAAAGAGAACAGATTAGTGACTACCAGGGGAAAGGGGGTTTGAGGGGTGAGAACAAAGGGTGAAGGGGTGCACCTACAACATGACTGACAAACAATAATGTACAACTGAAATTTCACAAGGTTGTAAACTATCATAAACTCAATAAAAATTAAATAGAAAAAAAAAAGAATCAAAACAGTAAAAAAAAAAAAACCCCAAAATTTGGCTGCTTAAAACATAAATGAACTTCTCTTTGAAGTCTTCTTTTTAAAGAAATCTAGTATATATTATAATTTACCCTAAATTTTACATATTCAGGTATGAAGTCATGTTGAAAGCAGTACTTGCTAAATGACATATACAGTTGCTGAGTAAAACAAGAGAGGCTGACAAAAATTATTAAGAGATTATACAAGAGTAGAGCTAGCTATGGAAAAACGGTAAAAGATCAAAAAAAAAAAAAGAAATGAGCTATTTATACATAAGACAAAAGGAAAAGAAGAAACACAATCTATTTTTATTCTTAACATATATTCTGAGGAATATCAAGGAAGAACTATTCTATATCCCAAGCAACTTTTAAATGTTCTATGGCTTAAACCCATTATAAATATACATTAATACATACTATATCAAAAATTTTATCGGACATTATCTCCAAATTATTGAATAATATATTGTGTTTTCTGTCTTCTTAAAGTATTATGTAATACCCAACTACAAATTTAGTTGAAAAGGGTTTCAGAGCAGTAGTGCTGACCCATAAACAAAATAATCTGCAAATTTGTAACAGAATATTTTTAACAGATTTAGAACCAGAAATGTAATAATTTCATTAACAATAATTTATGTAAATATTTCATAATATTTACCCTACATATTGAAGTTATGTAATTTTTGAATTGTCTATTATTTTTCAATATGACTCTGATACTGTGCCCAGAGATCATATATAACTTCTATTATTAAGTACTAGAGACTGAACGCAGACTTCAATATGTGGTGAAATTTCAAGTTAAAAGATATGTTTTTCTCCTAAAATTTTGTTACTATCCTGCCTCAAGTCATAATATAGGAAATTATTTTGATAACACTTAGTAAGAAGGCTCAGGTCATTTTTTAAAATGTCGTATTGCCTCATTTTGTCCATTTTAACAGTGTATAACTTGCTTATGCATGTTATTCCTTTGTCAAATAAAGTTATTACCCCTTTCTCTTATCATGCTCAAATAAACAGGGTCTGGTATTACTCGTTGCATGTGGCACAGCATGGTCTGCTCTTTTACCTTTCTGTATTTCTTGAACAGAATGGCTTGTCATCTTACTTCTCTTAAATGTAAACATATTAATTAAAGTGCGACCATCTGATTACTTTACTACGTATTTTAAATTAGCTATTCTGGACACGTACATGCTGAAATACATGTTAAAGAACCACAATATTTTAGCCAGCACCTCTGGGATCAGATATTTTAAAAATCTAGAATTTTTTAGGATTTCAAAATATGTTAAGTAATATTGCTAATAGGGTCTGGAGCAGCAACCTGTGATCAAACATACTAATATTTCTGCAGCAAAATATATGAATTCACCAACTGTGTAAAAATTAACTTCATGTCAATTAAGATCAGGTTTTGCTGTGAAATAAGTATATGCCTAACTTAAGGACAATGCGCGGTTTTAAAAGTTTCTTACACTTCAGAAATACAACAAATGATTGTGGACTTTTACTTTAAATTACTTCCATTTTATTTCTACTTTATATTATTCATAGTCATTTCTTAAACATTATACATATGGGGCAGATTATATTCATTATCAATTTTATTATTTGATAGTAAAGAAGGATTACCAAGAATTTGACCTAAAAAGAAATGTTGAGGCTAAAAGAGTTGAAAACTGGTATTATAATAACCAGATTAGCAGCTAGGATAATAAAATGTTAGAGGTCTTTGTAATTAATATAATCCAATCTCCTCCCCCACGTAGAAAATCTCTTCTTAAACACTGCATGTTTATAGAAGTGCTCCGTTAGAAGAATTTCTGGAAAAAAATTTACTCCCAAGGTCTCCACTGACAGCTCTTCAATGTTGCAACCCTTTGCCCCCATTTTCAGAGTTCTAAAGATTATATTAGAAAATTCTTTCTTACAATGATCACAACTTTCTTATACCTCTCCAGAATTTCTACTGATTGAAAGTAGTTCTGACCTCTCGAATCATGCAAAACAAATCTAATAATTCTTCCGCATGATAACCGTTTAAATATTTGAACACTATTACTAAATCTCTTCAACATCCTCTTATACCAGGCCAAAGGCACCCTACACATTGACCACACATTAACATTTCATGATTCCCACACCGCTCATCACCTGTCATCTTCTCTGGGCATACTAATTTGCCAATGTGCTTCAATAAAACGTGATAACTAAATTTATCTAGTCTTCCCAGAGCAGCAGATAGCTTCCACTTCTCCTAGTTTAGAACTGAAATCACACTAGTATCAATGAAGTCTAACTTACGTTTTGAAGGAAGGAGTTTTTGGTGGAGTTTAAACAAGAAACTATAATCTTCTAAACTATATAAATTTAAACTACAATCTCACATAAAATGGAGTCTAGAAAGAGGGTAAAACTTCAGGGCTGAATGATTTAGTAACATGCTGAAATCATTATAGATCAAATTTTGTTGTTTTTTTCCTTTCTCATAGCTCTGCTGTTCCTAATGTTGACTTCACATTAAGGCATATTTCTTTTACCATAATAACAACCAATCGAGGTTCCCCCAGTGTGCCTTCTCCAACCACAAAATAAGAATTCTTTCCTTCAATCTGAGTAGGGCAACTTCAGTCACACAGCCAGACCTGAATCAATAACTGATATCAAGGTAATAGCCACAGGCTAAATGATTTAGCCCTGGCTCCTGAATCAACTGCATTAGCAAGGAGAATGGGATCATTATGACGAGATTAGACTAATCAGGGCCCAGCAACAAATCTGGGGTCAATTCCCCAAACCACAGTATTACTAGAAAAAGAAAAAATAATGGAATGAATTCTGAGGAGTTAAAAGCAATTTACACTACACTTTTGGTACTATAATTCACCTTCTCAAAGTAAATGCCACACTTCTGACAACTGCACAGGCCATAACAGACTTTCCAAATTAGTAAACATTTTCTATGTTCACCTTTACTATTTACATTTCAGACCCTCCTTCTAAGGTCATTTTCCATCTCGCAGATGTATATCCTTCTAAGCATTCTCTATGTAGTGAAGGTCTCCTGGTAGTCAACACTCTCAATTTTATCTGAAAATCTCTTCATTATAGACTCATTTTTGAAAAACAGTTTTGCTAGGTACATACCAATGGGTTGACAGATTTATCTCAGCACTTCAAAAATATTATTCCAGTGACTTTTGGTTTCCATTGCTGTTACTAACATCATTCTGTTGCTACTTTATAGGAGGATTTGCCTTTTTTCTCTGGGTGTGTCTAAAATTTTCTCTATGTCTCTGGTGTTTTGCAATTTCAAGAAAATATTCTAACTTGCTATGTATTGGGCTTTCTGTATCTGGAGACTTATGTCTCATCAATTATAGAAAATTCTTGGCCACTATTTCTTTCATTGCTGCCTTTCCCACATTCTATTTATTCCTGGGATTCCAATTAGATGTACATTAGATTTTCTAAGTATTTCTCCCACATTTTTGAGCCTCTTCAATATTTTCTATAACCTTGTTTTTACATGCTGCATTCTGAATAAATTCTTCAGTTCCATCTTCCAATTTACTAATTCTCTCTTCTGAGATGGGCCCAAGGCTTAGTCTCTGACCAGTTCTAATATCTGTAGAAGACTCAATGTCACCACCAGCTTTCAAATTTGCTGCTCAATTCTTAGATTCAATTATCTGTTTTTGTTTCTTTGCTTTTGCTGTTTTATGTAAGCAGCAATGCATTTAAAATGTATTTGCTGTCACTTATCCAGGATCTAGTTTTATTATAGTGGGAGTACTCTGAGTATATAGTCCATATTAATGCTAAAAGGGGAAGATTAATACTTCTTTAGCAATCATACCAAACTCTGCCTGTTGTTTAACATACAGTCAACTAGTTCCACTTGAACTTATGCACAACTATTGCCAGGTCAAGCCACTCTATGCCATACTAGTGCAACTGACACTTTGTGCCTAAGATTAAGTCTATGTTTATCCCTAATATGAGTTTCTGCTTGGTTAATGACTGAGAGGGGTATTAATATGTATTAAATGTACTAGATGAGACAAAGAAGATGGGAAGGGAAAAACAATCTACTTCAACTACCTCTTCCATTTATACTATATAATCACATCTCTTACACTCTGGATTTCCTTACATCTTTCCAAAATTACTTGAAGGAACTTTCTTTAAGATTAATAGATAAAAATTATCTCAGAACATTTAGTCAGAGAATGACTCAAGTACTTAGATACCAACAAAGTTCTCCCCTTTTACCAATATTCATTTTAAAACATCTATATAAATTTGTCCATTACTAGCCTAAAGCTGTTATTCATAATTATAATTCCCTATTTATTATACAGAAGAA
Organism: Equus caballus; assembly: GCF_041296265.1. Lineage (NCBI taxonomy): Eukaryota > Metazoa > Chordata > Mammalia > Perissodactyla > Equidae > Equus > Equus caballus. The sequence continues at coordinate 45,103,022 of NC_091700.1, read as the reverse complement.
TATAATGTCAAGTTTTTAAGCATTCAGTGTTTCATACAAAGGGTATTTGTTTTTCTTCCCTTTTATCTTTAAAGAAGAATGATTCCAAATCCTATTGCTCTAAAAGTATACTTAGTTTCACAAAACACTAACATTATCAGCAAATTCCTGAATTTTCTTTCAGCAGCTCTAGAATTAATGTTAATCCAAATTTTTCTTCTCTGTCATTTACTACTACATATTATATCAAAGTTATTAACAATTTTAAAAGCTACTATTAATTTTAAAAAGATTATGATTCTCACTTTAATGTTTTTGAAACTTTTCAACGGACACTTCTGATTAAGGCTGAGAACTTTAAATAATGAACAACAATGGTTCATTGCTGCTTTTGCCCTGAACTTTACCCCAACAACTTAGCTCAGTCTATGGCTTTTAGAATAGATATAATCTGACATTTTTAAATTATAAAATTATTCACACGTGCAGTTTCAGATCCTTTCAATATTATAGAAACACAGGTGGTAAAGAAAATAGGTCTACACTTAGGAAACTGTAGTTTACTTTGTGTATACTATACTGAAGAAAAATCTCATAACAGGGTTATCAGAGATTTTCTTTCATGAAGTGATCACAAAAATTATATTAGCTTGTCTTAGAATAAGCAGAACCACAAATAAATAAGACTATAAACTTCAAAACACATTCAACAGATAACACAATTCAAGTCATCTCTAAACACTGCATTAAAAAATTACAATGAAGAAAGAATAGTTATTAGTAACTCTGTACCCACTGATACAGTAACGAAGAGCAGACACTACAGGCATGGGGAGAGAACCAGACAAAAACACACTACCAATAAAATATTTTTTAAAAACATTACCAAACCAAGATAGATCAAGTAGAAGGTATTAAAGTATAGAGATTGAAACAACAGATATTTTAGATATACTTTAGAACTTAAAAACCAAAAAATAGAAATACACTTTTTGTTCAAGCACACAGGGAAATTTCAGAAAAATTGACCACAATGTAGGCCACAAAGAAATCTCATCAAATTCGAAAAAACAGAAATATAAAGAGCAACAACACAGAAGTAATTTTTTTTTCCTGAGGAAGATTTGCCCTGAGCTAACATCTGTGCCAATCTTCCTCTATCTTTTAGGACGTGGGCCGCCAGCACGGCATGGCCACTAAAAGAGTAGTGTAGTCTGCGCCTGGGAACTGAACCCAGACCACCAAAGTGGAGTGCGCTGAACTTAACCACTACGTCACTGGGGCTGGCCTGAGAAGTAATTTGTTTTAATCAAAAGAACACACACAAAAAGCAAAAAACTCTTCAGCCTCAAAATTTTAAAACATGCCATTAAACAATCATTGGTGACATCCAAACCAAAAGAGGAGAATTTCCTGAAAATAAGGATAATGAAAACATGACACATAAGACCTATGGAATTCAGCTAAAGCAGTTATCAAAGAAAAGTTTATAGCACTAAATATGAATATAAATAAAATAAATGCTCAACCAATTCAACAAAGAAAAGGAATACAGTAAACCAAAGAAGGAATTAATAAAGAAAAAAACAGAAATAAATGTGTTAGAAAAGAGAAAGAAAGAACTAATATATAAATTCAAAAGCTGATTCTTTGAAAATATACCACTGGCTAACCTAATGAAGAAGTATTCAAAATCAGATATGACAAAATGAAAACAGCCATTAGAATAGAGAAAAATGAAGAAAAACATGAGATTTCTTCACACAACTCTACGCAAACCAGTTTAAAAATATAGATGAAATAGTTTTCTAGAAAAATACAATTTGCCAAACTTGACTTCGACAAAAGTCAAAAGTCTACTAATTTCCACTGAAAAAAATAAAGTAGTTAAAGAACTCATGTCATAAAATAGTACCAGACTGAGTTAGTTTCACATGGGAATTCTACCAAACTTAAAGAGCAGAAAATCCCAATACCACTTAAGATATAAGACCAAAGAATTAGGAATATTTTGTTATTATAAAGTACTTGGACTACGTGTGAAGCACTATAACGCTATCTGAAAGAAGACTTGAATTAGCTGTAAAGGTACATTGCAAACTCTAGGGCAACCACTAAAAAAAGTAAAAATAAGTATAATTGATATGCTAAGAAGGGAGAAAAAAAAGTGTAATACAAAATGCTCAATTCAAACCATATGAGGCACAAAAAGAGAAGGACAAAAAACAGGAGCAAAGAACAATGGTAACAACAGAAAACAGTAATAAAAATAGTAGATAGTAATTTAACTATATCAATAATTAGTTTAAACATCAATGGACTAAACGCACCAATTAAAACACAGAGATTGTCAGTGAATCAAAAAACAACACCCAATTATATGATGTCTATGAGAAACCAACTTTAAATATAAAGATACATATAGATTAAAAGGAAAGGGACGGAGAAAGATAAAGTGTGCTAATACTAATCAAAAGAGAGTGACAGTAGCTATTAATTTCAAACAGAGCAGACTTCACAGCAAGGAAAGTTATCAGGGTCAAAAAGGGGTGTTACATAATGACAAAGGGGTCAATTCTTCAAGATATAACAATCCTAAATATATAGACACCTAAAAACAGAGTATCAAAATACATGAGGTAAAAACTGACATAACTGCAAGGAGAAATACATGATCCACTATTACTGTTGGAGACTCGAATGCCCCTCTATCAGAAATGGATAGATCTAGCAAGCAGAAAATCAGTAAGAACACAGTTGAACTCAAAAGCATCATCAATCTACTGGATATAACTGACATCTACAAACTCCTTCATCCAATGACAGCAAAATATACATTTGTCTCAAGCTTGCATGGAACATTCACCAAGACGGACCACATTCTGGACCATAAAACACACTTATAAAAGAACAGACATCATACAATGTCTGCTAGGAAGAATAAATATTGTCAAGATGTCAGTTCTTCTTGACTTGATCTATTGATTCATTGTACAGTCACGCATCACCTAATGATGGGGATACTTTCTGAGAAATGTGTCATTAGGTGATTCTGTCATTGTGCAAACATCAGAGTGTACTTACACAAACCTAGATTGTATAGCCTACTACAGACCTAGGCTATATGGTCTTATGGGACCACTGTCATTATACGTGATCCGTCACTGACTGAAATGTTACGTGGTGCATGACCATAACCCCAATCAAAATCCAAGCAAGTTATTTTTGTGAATATCAACAAATTGATTCTAAAATTTATACGGGGAGGCAAAATTTATACAGGGAGGCAAAAGACCCAAAACAGCTAAGACGATACTGAAGGAGAAGAACAAAGTTGGAGGACTGATACTACTTTACTTCAAGACTTATTAAAAGGCTACAGTAATCAAGATATTGTGTAACTGGTGAAAGAACAGACAAAAGATCAGTAGAACAAAGAGTCCAGAAATAAACCCATACAAACATAGTCAACTGATCTTTGACAAAGGAGCAAAAGCAATACAATGGAGAAAGGATAGCCTTTTCAACAAATGGTGCTAGAACAAATGGACATCCAAGTGCAGAAAAGTGAATCTATACACAGATCTTATACTATTCACAAAAATTAACTTAAAATGGATCAGAGCCCTAAATATAAAATGCCAAACTATAAAACTCCTAGAAGGTAACAGAGATATGAGAGTGGGTATGGCGATTACTTTTTAGATAAAACACCAAAGGCAAAATCCATGAAAGAAATAATCAATAAACTCGACTTCAATAAAACTAGAAACTTCCACTCTGTGAAAGAGATAGTCAAGAGAATGAGGAGACAAGCCACAGACTCGAAGAATATTTACAAAAGACACATCTCATAAAAAAATTGTTTTTCAAAACATACAAAGAACTCTTAAAACTCAACAACAAGAAAACAATTGATGTGATTCTAAAATGGGCAAAAGACTGTCTAAACGGACACCTCACCAAAGAAGATATACAGAAGAAAATAAACATATGAAAAGATGATTGACATAATATGTCATGAGGGAAATGCAAATTAAAACAACAACGAAACACCCCTACACACCTTTGAGAATGACCAAAATCTGGAACACTGACAATATCAAATGCTAGTGAGAATGTGGAGCAACAGGAACTCTCATTCATTGCTGGAGGGAAAGCAAAATGTTAAAGCCACTCGGTAAGACAGTTTGGCAGTTTCTTACAAAACTAAACATGATTACACCATACAATCCTACAATTGTGCCGTTCCTTGGTATTTACCCAAATGAACTGAAAACTTGTGTACACACAAAAATCAGCACACAGATATTTATAGCAGCTTTATTCATAACTGCCAAAACTTGGAAGCAAGATGTCCTTCAATAGATGAACAGATAAACTGTGGTACATCCAGGAACATTAGTCAGTGATCAAAAGAAATGAGCCAGTAAGCCATAAACAGACATGGCAGAACCTTAAATGTATATTACTAAGTGAAAGAAGCCAATCAAAAAAAGGCTGCATCCTGTATGATTCCTATTATACAACATTCTGAAAAAGGCAAAACTATGGAGACAGTAAAAGGATCAGCGGTTACCAGGAGATGGGGGAAAGAAGAATGAATAGGCGCAGAGGATTTTCAGGGCAGTAAAACTATTCTGTATACTATAATGGTAGACACATGTCATTATATATTTGTCTAATCTCAAAGAATGTACAACACCAAGAATAAACCCTAATGAAAAGTACAAACTTTGGGTGATAATGATGTATGAATATAGGTTCACTGATTTTAAGAAATTTATCACTTTGTGGGGCCGGCCTGGTGGTGTGGTGAAGTTTGTGCACTCCGCTTCAGTGGCCCAGGGTTCATGGGTTCGGATTCCGGGCACAGACCTACACACTGCTCATCAAGCCATGCTGTGGTGGTGTCCCATATACAGGGTGGAGAAGGATTGGCACAGATGTTAGCTCACGGCCAATCTTCCTCACCAGGAAAATAAAAATCAATCAATCTATCTATCTCTATATATGTATTAAAAAAAAAAAAGGAAGCTATCACTTTGGTTTGGGATGTTGATAGTGGGGGAGGTTGTGAGTATGTAGGGGCCACGGGGATATAAGAAATCTCTGTACCTTCTGCTCAAATTTGCTATGAACCTAAAACTCTAAAAAATAAAGTATTAAAAACTAAAAAAAAGACAAACAACAAAATGAGGAAATTATCTGCACCTGGTATCATAAATGAAAGGTTATTATCCTTAAAACATAGAGATTCTAAAAAGAAAGAGGAAAAAGACCAACAAAAAAGTGGAAAAATAGGCAGGAGATATGAAGAGAATTCACAGAAAATGCCCCTTAAATATATGATGTCCAACCTCACTCATAAGAGAAACATATAAATTATACTGATACACCATTTTTTCCTATCAAAATGGCAAAAATGGAAAAATCTGACAACATATGCTAATGAAGCAGAGGAGAAACAGGCACTGTCATATGCTGCTGGAAACAATGCAAAACGGTATGGCTCTGAAAAAGGAATCTGTCGTTATTTAGCAAAATTACACAGGCATTTACCCTGACACAGCAATTCCATTCTAGAGATTTATCTATCCCTAAGATAAACTAAAAAAATACACGCACCCAAAAAACAAATCCAAGTGCACAAAGCAATTCATTACAGTTCTATCTGTAGTAGCAAGAATGAAAAAACCTAAAAGTCTGCCAGTAGAAGACTGGCTAAACAAATATAGCACGTGCACACAATGCAATATTATGTAAACGTAAAAAGCTTAAGAAATATCTCTATGTATTCCTATGGAATGGTCTGCTGGATATAATGTTAAGTAAAAAAGGAAGGTAAAGACAAATGTAAAGGTAAAGAAAAATGTATACGGTATGCTGCCTTTTATCTAAGAAAAAGAAGAAATACCCCTACATAAATACTTTTTTGAGGAAGATTAGCCCTGAGCTAACTACTGCCAGTCCTCCTCTTTTTGCTGAGCAAGACTGGCCCTGAGCTAACATCCGTTCCCATCTTCCTCTACTTTATATGTGGGACGCCTACCACAGCATGGCATGCCAAGCGGTGCCATGTCCTCACCTGGGATCCGAACTGGAGAACCCTGAGCGGCCGAGAAGCGGAACGTGAGAAGTTAACGGCTGCGCCACCAGGCCAGCCCCCTGAAAATATTTTATTTATTTGCATAAATAAACATTTTTTAAACTATATATATTAAAAAATAAAATTAAATCAGAAAGAAACCCCTAAAACTAAAATCAAAATGAATCAACCCAGCTATGTATCAATTTTGTGGTTTAACCACATACAGAACTGTTTGAAGTAACTTAAAATAGAATAATTTGATTTTATATTCCTAACAGACAGATTTCACAGATATTTCCCCAACAGGATATACCCTAAGAACTGCAAAGAAATACCAAACTGTTCTTAGTAATCATATGATTAGTAATACTATTGTTAATTGTTCTTCTGGAACTATTAAATGTAAGATAATGCAAATGAATGTCAACAGGGACCAACACTTTCATCATAAAAGCGATACAACTACAAAGTCAAAGAATTAGGTAAGGGGCCAGCCCCATGGCTGAGTGGTTAAGTTCATACAGCCGCTTTGGCAGCCCACGGTTTAGCCAGTTTGGATCCTGGGCGTGGACATGACACCACTCATCAAGCCATGCTGAGGCAGCCTCCCACATAGCAGAACTAGAAGGACCTACAACTAGAATATGCAACTATGTACTGGGGTACTTTGGGGAAGGGAAAAGAAAGGAAAGAAGGAGAAAAAAAGAAGGAAGAAGGAAAAAAAGAAAAAGATTGGCAACAGATGTTAGCTCAGGGCCAATCCTAAAAAACACCAAAAAAGATCTCAAGCTTTTTTGGGGAAAAAAAGAAAGAATTAGGTACAAGTCTTGCAATTCTGAATCTGAATTATTTGAACTCACGTACATTTGTAGGTTTAAAGAGAAGATACATATGTATTTCCTAGGTATGCCCAATGAAAAGCCCTAAAAACAACTAATTTAGTGGCAATAAGCTTCCAAGTAGTGGTCCTGAAATTCCATCTCCCAATAAAAGAACCAGAGTTGTAGGGAAAAATGGCTGATTCCAGATATAGGGTATAAGATAGACACAGTGAGCTGGGAACATCTTCTCTCAACAGAAAAAAACCGTCAAGGACTATCGGGGCTGTGTCAAAGTAACACAGGATATAACTGGACTTTGTCAAAATTAAAAGGTATTTTGAACAACACTAAAAAGAAAATGAAAAGGCAAGTCACACACTAGGAAAACATATTTGCAATAGATGTATCTTAACAAATTTCTGGTATTCAGAACATATAAGAACCACAAATCTGAATTAAGACAAATAATTCAACTTATGAGCAAAAGCTGTAACTTAATATATGAATGGCTGATAAACTTATGAAAAGATGCTCAACATCACTAATCATCAAGAAATGCAAAGTAAAACCAGTACATACCCACTAGAATGGCTAAAATGAAAAAGACCAACAATGCCAAGTATTGGTAAGAACGTAAAACAACTGAAACTCTCATACACTGTGGGTAGAGATGTAAAATCAAACAACCACTTTGGAAAACTGTTCAGCAATTTCTTTTAAAGTTAAAAATATACGTATCATATGACTGAGCAATTCCACTCCTAAGTATTTACCTACAGAAAACATATGTCCACACAAAGACTTGTACACAAATGTTAATAGCACCTTTATTCATAATAGCCAAAAACTAGAAACAACCCTAATGTCCATCACGTGGGGAATGGATAAATAAATTTTGATATATCCCCACAACAGGACACTAGTCAGCACAAAGGGAACAAACTACTGACACATGCTACAACCTGGCTAAATTTCAAAAACATTATGCTAAAAGAACCAAGACACAAGAGTATATATTATCTGATTTCACTACAGTGACAGATCAGAGGTTGTTAGGAGCTGGGTTTGGGAGGGGACTAACTACAAAAGGACAAGAAGATATGTTCTGGGTTGATGAAAATGATACGTATTTTGATTATGGTGGTGATTATACAGGTGTGTACATTTGTCAAGACTCAAATGATACACTTAAAAGGAATGCAATTTATTGTTTGCAAATTATATCACAATAAAGTAAATCTTTGAAAAGAGCTCAGGATCTAATATAAAGACTTCGCACAAACTAAGGAAGAAAGACTTGAGCAAAAAAAATAACAGTGGTACTATATTAGAGTTGGAGACATCAATAAGAATTCATGATTAGCTTAATATAGGTATATATGGTTACTAGTAATATTTATAGATATGTATGTATATATACCAGTTTTTATACACACATATATTTCTTTGCTCTGTCAGCTGAGAAGGCCTAAAAGAAATGCCACCCCAGTAGGAACAAGTACTCCTAGCACCCAGATTTTAGCTCTCTCTTTCCCAGCCATTAGCCTACAAGAAAGCCCACACTACCCACACAAAGAGGCCCACGTGGAGAGGAACTGAGGCCTCTAGCTGACTGCCAGCATTAAGAACCAAATGTGAGTGAACAAATCTTCAAATGATTCCAGCCTCCAGCATTCCAGCACTTTAGCTGAGGACCCAGACATCAAGGAAGAGATAAGCCATGCCTACTGTGCCCTTTCTGATTTCCTGATAGAATCTGTGAACATAATAAATGGTTGTTTTATGCCAAGGTTTAGCAACTGGAACAACTCCTTATAATGCTATCAAAAAATACTTTTAAAGACCATATCAGGCTAAAAACTTATTTATTTTATATGAAATAAAAATTATCTACATTTAAAAAATCACCATACTTATTCTTGTACTGTACATTCACTACCCCATTTCTACCAGGTGGTATATATTGTATCTCCATTCACACTCTTACCCTTCTCCTCTACACCCTTTCCCCTGAAACAGATAAACAACACTCATTGTTCTACTTAACTCTACAGAGATTTGCTTCCTGAATATTTAATTTGGTGACTGTCTACTCTTCCTATTTTGCATTTACTCTGTTTTATTCTTTCCAAAGAATTTTCACATTTCCGTCCTCACTTGGTTCTCACCATAGCTTGTGACATATTGGTGCAGGTACATTTATTTTACAAATTAAAAAGCAACACCAAGATGCTTACTCAGGATAGTTAGTAAAAGTGTTAAGGCCTTCTAACTTAAAGTCCTCTACTGCATGAGTCAGCTTTTTGTAACAGCTATAGTACTATCTCCTCCCTTAATCAGTGTCACTTTTCCTCATCTAGCTAGAAGTATCAAGATGTATAAAAAGAATGAGATGGGATTTTAGGGGGTCTAGGGGTAGGGGCAGTAATAGAATTGGGTAGGGGACTATAAAGCAAAACTAATAACTATGTATATATCTGGGAGGTAGGGTTCCCAGAGACAGGAAGCTTCATGCTAGAAATTAGTTTTCAATTCAGAATATCAGAGAACCAGGCATTAAGGGGAGGAAAATATCTATTGTGTGTGCAAAGTCAAAATAGATGGCAGCCTGTAAGATATCTGAAATAGGCTGGAAGTTGCATAATCAACTTGAGATCTGGCTACAGACTGAGATCTGAAAAAGTAATTTGAATAGCAGTCACCTTAAATAGATCCAGCGTGGAGGTAAAGATAAATATCAAGCCTAAATAGGTTCTCTGCTTGAAGATAAGTCACCATGTTGAGGTGGGGTAGAAAACAGGTCCAAATGACTATTTGAAAAAATACTGGACAAGACAAAGGGAACATCATTCGGAAGTCTCAAAAGTAAAACCTCTGAAAATGACTTATTATAGCAACCAGAGCAGGTCATTAAAATGATGGGTTAAGAAAAAATATTTTAAAAAATATTACACACATCAGTTGAAACATTTTTCTGTTTTACTTTCATATATGAGAGAGCAGATTAACAAAGATTCAAGTCTTTAAAAACAAAGATCATGAAAAGAGATGGATGGTGGTAACGACTGCATAACAATGTGAATATACTTAATGCCACTGAACTGGACACCCAAAAATGTTTAAAATGCTAAGTTTTATGTATATTCTACAATTTTAAAAATTAAAAATAAAAGATCAATATATACAAATAAACTTAGACCACGGGCCATCTGCTCTAAGATTTTAGGTGAGCACAGGGATGCTCACAGTGCATCTCTAAATCCTAAACTAGATATCCTCCCACAAGGATGAATTATTTAATCCTTTACTTCTGAATGCAGCAATAAAGCTTATCCTAAGATACAGGGAGTCCCTATAGCACATGCACACCCCAATCATCAACAAATGCTTGAATATTCCTTCTATCTGACTCTATATTCAGGGATTTAATTTTGCTTTCAAAGTTAATTTATCTTTGTGCTCAAATTACATAAAATAACAAGTCTCTATTATAGAAGAAGAAAACACAATTCACATACTGCATTTGAAAAGTTCTACTGACAGGTTGAAAGTATCTAGTGCCATAAAAATGTAATATATTATTTCATAAATGTTTTAAAATAGCATATTAATGTCAGCACAAGTACTGAAAACAGTGCCAAAAATTAGTTGTCCATGATGATGTGAGCCGAGTGCACAAAAGAGACCACAAACCAACTCTCTTCTCTCCTTCTTAGTTAATGGCCCGGAAAGCCTGTAGTTAGGCTTAACCTCCCCTCCAGCCATTCTTTCGGTCATAAAATCCTATTGACTCTACCTCAAATAAGCCTCTCACTGTTAAACTCAGTTCCATTGTATTAAGTTTGTTTCAGATCACCTAGACTAGCTCTTTCCAATAGAAATATAATGCAAGCTACATATGTAATTTTAGATTTTCTTGTTACCACAAGAAAAAAGAAACAGGTAAAATTAAAATTTTGGTAACATATTTTATTTAACCCAACATATCCAAAAATAAATATTTTCAATACAACATACAATCAAGATAAAAAATAATGAAATAATTGACTTTCTTTTTTTTTCATACTTTTTTCATACTCTGAAATTCAGTACGTATTTTACCGTTAGAGTACATCTCAATTTGGACTAGCTACATTTCAAGTGTTCAACAGCCCCACTGGACAGCACAGACCCAGGACCACCAGGGATTCTCAACACCGGCTGCACATCAGAATCACTTTTCATTTATTCAATAAGTGAACTTACTAGTTTCAGGGTCTGGAGGCGAACTGGTGAACAAGACAGATCACTTCAGCCCTCGTCTCACTCCCACATGCTCTAATTCCTACATTCTAGGCACACAGCTTCACATGTTCTCAAACACACTACTCCTTTAAAAGTCCTTGTTGTTACTGTGTTGGTTTTTTCCTCTTCCTAGACTTTTACCCTTCCCCTCCCACATCCATCCTTCCAAAACCCAGTGCAAATATCACTTTCCTCCGTGAAGTGTTCTCTGGTTCCCCAGGCAGTTATTCATTCTCTCCATTGTGCACTTTGCTCTTCTCTCTCTGACATACCATCACACCCTATAGAATTACAATTTAGTTATGAATCTGTCTCTCCACAAGATCAGGGATTACCAACATCATAACTCAGACACTTTGGAGATGAGGTCAGTGGCAGAGAAGGGGTGGATTTACAGTTAGTTTGTGGAAAATCACACATATCCTATCTTAGCTATGTTATAGTATCCATGCCATAGCTGCCCCCACCTAAACTACATCTGATTGTGCCACAGAAATTCGCTATGTGAAGATCAAGTCACATGTACTGCAGTAGGAAGGTATCACAGAAGTGATCAGCACCTGTTATCCTGCCAGATTACTCAAAATAATTAATACCCTGGTATCCTAGCTTATTAAAGTTTTTTCTAAGTTTGGATAGTGAATTCCCTAAAATCTGACTGTTCTTGAATCTTGTGACTCTATCCCCTACATGTGCATGAAGTTCAGTGCCGTTGAGGACTTTCTTATCGTGGGAAAGCAAGAATCAGGCTTTAAATTTCTTAACAAAATGCCAGCTTCGCTGTCTACTAAATTAATTTGTTGAATATATAAACCTTCATGATCAACAACACACTAACATTTAGATATCTGTTAACAACATAAATCTCCAATGCTCATGTTCGTCTCCTATTAAGAACCTAAAACCAGTTTATATTAAAGAGAAAAGGCTGAGAGCAATTCTAATCCAGTACATATCATTTACTAAGCAGTCATCATGGGATAGTCAGTCATGTTACTTGTTTTACATATATTTTCTTCACAGCAACACACTGACACAGTTGTCACCTCCACTTTACAGATAAGGGAACTGACAGTAGAGTTAAATAACAATTCCTAAAGCAACGTGCTCAGAATACGAATTCCAAATGTCTGCCCTTTATATAAACTACAGTCCATCCAGTGATGTGCTGGAGCCAGTTCACGCTGACTCATCAGAGCCAACTGTAAACTGTTAGAACTGTGTAAGCCCTTGTTAAACACAGCTATAATTAAAAATTAAATTCTGTAAACTAACAATTAAACAAATAACACTAAAAACAAAGGTGGCAATTATTTAAAACTCACTTCCTAAATATTTTAGTACATTTTACTCTTGTGGTTAATTACATTTATTGTATGTATATATGTATGTATGTTCGTGTGTGTTTGTGTGTGTGAGAATACTACATAACGGTGTGAAACTGAGTCTCTCTTGCCAACTTTGTATTCAGTGGTATCACTTTGGAAGCTTGAAACTGACCATAATGGGAGTATTTACACCAAAGAAACTGGCAAATCCTACAAAGCATGGCTTTCTTTTTTTTCCTGAGTGGTTGTTAAACATTTACCAGAAAACCAGAATGAGTCCATTCATTATTCTGAATCAACAGGTTATTTCAAGAAGCAACACACATGCTCAGCCCCTATCTAGAAATTCTAATTCAGTAGATCAGGGGTAGAGTATCTGCATGTGTATTTTGAAAAAGACTCTCTCTTCTAAAAGAATTTTGATATTACCGCCCGCTGAGAACTACTACCTGAGACTTCTAAAATGGTATTATGTATCCTATCAGATATTAGAAAGCTACATCCTTAAAATAGCATTACTTTAGGTCCCCACAGGTAAGTCTTTACAAACTATAATGGAAAACTGTGACACAGCTTTTTTATCAAGGATCAAAAAGAGGCATAAGAATGCTCCTACACATCTTAAAATTTCAAAGAGGATGCTGCTTATACAATTCAATAACTTTCATAAAACTATGAGACAACTAGATATGCACACACACAAGAATGAGGTTGGACCTTTACTTCACACCATAAATAAAAATTCACTCAAAAGGGTCACAGATTTAGAGGTAAGAGCTAAAGCTCTAAGATTCTTTGAAGAAAACATAAGCATAAATCTTTGTGACCTTGAATTTGACGATGGTTTCTTAGATATGACAGCAAAAGCACAAAATATAAATTGTATTTCATCAAATTAAAACATTCGTGCTTTAAAAAACATACACCATCAAGAACATGAAAAGACAACCTATAGAATGGGAGGAAATTTTTACAAATCATATATCTAAGGGACTTGTAACCAAAATATATAAAGAATTCTTACAAACCAACAATAGAAAGGCAACCCAATTAAAAAATGAGCAAATAACCTGAAGAGACATCTCTCCAAAGAAGATATACAAATAGCCAATAAGCACACAAGATGATGTTCAACATCACTGGCCATCAGGAAAATGCAAATAAAAACTATGATGAGATTACTCCTCATACCCACTAGGATGGCTATAATCAAAAAATTAGATAACAAATGTTGGCAAAGATGTGGAGAATTGGAAACCTCATACACTGCTGGCAAGAATGTAAAATGGTGCAGCTGCTTTGGAAAACATTCCAGCAGTTAAACATAGGTTACCATATGACTCAGCAATTCCACTCCTACACATAAACCCAAGAGAAATGAAAACATGCCCACACAAAAACTTGTATATGAATGTTCAAAGCAGCATTATTATTCATAAGAGCCAAAAAATGCAAACAACCCAAATGATTGAACAGATCGAATGACTGAATGATTGAAAGACTCAACTGAAGAAAGGATAAACAAAATGTGACATATCAATACAGTGGAATGTTATTCAGCAAAAACAAGGAATAAAATACTGATACATCCTATAATCTTCCACAAACCGTGAAAACACTATGCTAAGTGAAAGAAGCTAGACACAAAAAACCACATATTGTAGGATTCCATTTATACAAAATATTTGGAATAGGCAAATCTACAGTGACAGTAAGTGGAATAACGGTAGCCTAGGGCTGGTGGTCAGTTGGGGGGATGGGGGATGACCACTAAATGGTATGGGGTTTCTTTTCGGGCAAAGAAAATGTTCTAAAATTGATTGTGGTGATGGTTGCATGACTCTGTGAATATATGAAAAAACTCCAAAGTGTACACTTTAAATGAGTGAATTGTATGGTATGTGAATTAAATCTCAATAAATCTGTTACAAATAGACACACAAGAGTATGATAAATATCTTGAAAAAAAAAATTAGCTCTAGGAAAGGTTTCCATTCCTGACAAACATCTATGTTTCTTTTATTCAATAAACTACATCATAAATTCTGTTTCTCTTCTGGCTTCATTGCCAAGAAATGCACTAAAATTTTGTGGTCACATGTGCTTTCCTTTACCTAAGTTTCCCAGTACAGTTTCTGTCATTATTTTAATTTAAGTGTTCTAGTGTAAGCCATTTCAGTCTTTCTTGGAAGCAGGCAGGATATGACAGCCGGCTGAATTCTGAAAACTTAAGAATATGTTTACATACTCACGATGCCCACCGAGGTATAGAAACCCTACAAAGTTCAGCTTGAGCTCTGCCAACCAATTCCCTTCATCTTAACTACCACCAAGAAAAGAAACAATCAGAGAATTATGAGTTTTTTGAGATGACTTTTTTCCTTTAAATTACATTATCCATATAGAACATTATAATACGATGTTACACATTTATTGTATAATTAGCACACAAGATAATATTTAAAACGGAACATAAACAATAAATCACTACTGATATTTAACTTTGTTTTGGGAAATTCATTCCTACCCTAACAGGTGAGGATGAATCCTCTGTATTTCGTTTCTGGGACTCAGTGTCCACATCTTGGCGCTTGTTCTTCATTCTTTCTCTAAGATCCCCTGTAGGTCTTTCTGGTGACCTTTGAACCAAAAAACAAAAACAAAACAAAAAACAAAACAAAACAAATCTATATTTATATAACATTTTATAAGAACACATTTACAGAAATAACCTCATAAATCTCAATATAATTTTTCTAACCATCCATGGCTCCTAAAGTTTAGAAAAAGAATTTGTTTCAGTTTAAATATTAATATATAAAAAATATGAGCATCACTTACAAGTTTTCTTCCAATACCAATCAAAACGTATACATTAAAATTCCATGGGGTGGCAGGTACTGGTGACATGAATAAAGAAACTATACGTGAGCTGAGAAAAAGGAATTTCTAAGTAACAGCTTAATTTGTTTTCCTATTAATCACATAAATACATTAATTATATTCGAAAGCAGAAAGTAGGAAGATAAAGTTTTAAACCACAGCACTGCAAAATTAATCTAGAAGCAATAGTACTATCATCTACAACATCAACAATGGAGAAAATACTTTATGCACCTTAAGAATCAAAGCAAATATAGGAATTTTTGTGTTATTCCTATAACTTTTCTTAAATTTGAAATTATTTCAGAATAGAAAATAAAGTATTCAAAGCAAGATTTCAGACAGTGATTTTATATTCTGCTATAGATTTTTTTTAATAAGGAAAAATACATTTATATTCAACACTGGTAAGACTTCATAATTTATAATGGAAATTTGATAAACGGCTGTTCAATTATTTTCACACCATTACTAAGGCAGAAAAACAAAGCAGAAATAGAACACACTGCCTTCAAAGAATATTCCTAGAGCTCCTTAAAAAAGGTCAACGGAAGTTAAGGAATGACTACATCCTTCTTTGGCCACCAAAAAATACTGTACATAATATTTTTTAAAAGATATAAACAAATCACATAAATATTCACATCTCTTTCAAGTAATAGTTGATCAAATCAATTCCTTTAATTTATCAATCATTAACACAAATCACATGGTTAGTGAAGAAGTAATTTCAGTTAATTCACTTTAAAGGTCCTCATTAACATTTGCATGTACATTTTATAGATCTATATTAAATGTTTTAACAATTAAAGATGAACTTCAAAAATGGAACTTCTTATTAAGAACTAGTACTTAAATGCTTTAAATTCTAAGTATGATGTACATGTAAATCTTACGTGCCCCGGTTTCCTTCATATAATAAAAGTTTATTACAAACGTGTTCCTAACCTGAACAGTACCTAACAGAGTGCTCTACATACAGTGAATGCTCAACAAATGACTTAAGTGTCTTGGACTAAATAAGCATTACTGAAATACATGGCTTTTCTTTCCATCTTTGAATCACACTATAAACTGTATTTTTCTTCCCTACAAAAAAATAGAAAATACACACATACAAAAGAAGTTAGATGGAAAAACACACACAAAATAGCAAAATTATAACAAAAAATCCTTTATTCTAAGTCTAGTAATGACATTATTTTTTTCCATTTTAGACAAATTTCTGTCCATTTTCCTCAAAACTGTTTCTTGTATAAAAAATTTGAGTAAGTTAATAAATTTCAAAGACACATTAAAGCATGTTTTAAAAGTGTAGTAATAATATAAACATAACACTAAAATTACTTAAATAATTTCCCCAGGTATGCATTTATACAGGTAATTAAACTTATAAAGACTAATTTTCTCACATGAACAGAAGGGAGAAATGAAAATCTAAACACAAAAGGAGAGTATTCAGCATCACAAGTAAACCAAAATGTACAACGCTTAATTGAACAGAAAGTGAGCTACTGTTAAGGGTTTGAATTTTAAATTCTATTAAACTTCAAAATCTAGACACACACAAAAAATTCACCCAATTAAAAAAAAATATCCAAATGTTAATGTTCAGTTTTCATATGTTGCTGTAGCAATCAGCACACCCAATTTTAGGACCAGGTAAATTATATGTTTACCAATCAAGTTTAAACTGTTTTTGTGACAATCCTTATGTATGTTACATCTTTAAACACCATAACAAAATCATCATGGGGGAACCAAAAGAAAAACAAAAGGTCTTTATTAGAAAAGCGTAATTTAGCCTTGCCTTTATTAAAGGCAAAATGATGTTCTAAATAGGTAGGACATTTATCCACATATAAATACATATTTTCATTTACATTAATACATTGCGATAAGGGATTTGGCAAATGCATTTTAACCTACAGAGCTTGCATTAGATTATCTTTTGTCATTAAGATTTGAATTTAGAACATCTAAAAAGCTAAAATTATATTTCCATTTAAATTTTAATATTTTAAGAGTTGAAAACAGTCTCTCACTAAAAATAAATCCATGAAGTTGGGCTGTCTTAAGCAGCACTTTAGCATATAATTGGGGGAGAGAGTAAGCCATATATATATTATAAAAAGATCTATTGTCAAAACAAGTAAACATTCAGCAAATAAGTTAATTTTAAAGCAAACATTCTATTAATCTTTAAATTAACAACTAAAAAGATCTTGTTGGTCTTTGACTATAGATAAGACTACCACCAAGATAGAAAATTTGACAAAATAGTTTATTTCAGATTTTTATACTAAATAAATTACAAAAGTCATCTTCTAATAGTATACAACAATTCACAGTTCTTGATTTACCTTCTATAATTGCTGCTATAACCTTTACCACGGGGTGAAGGGCCGTGTACGAATCTACATGTGTTTCCATAGAGGCAGTTGCCAGTCTTCAGCCAGTTACGGCACTGTGTCTAAGAGACAGATATTACTATGTAAGTTCATATTTATTTCCAGAAAAAGATGCTAGTGACACAAAGTTAAAACAAATGCTATCAAAATTCCAGCTAACCCAAGATGCATTACTCCCCAAATAATAAAAACATCAGGAAAAAAAAAAAGAAAAACCCATAAACCCTTCCATCCTTTTCACTCCTTTTTAGGAAACACATTTAAAACAATTTACTGAACCACCATTCCTACAACACAACAACCTGTTCACTTTTATGATACAAATCAGTATTCCAAGAACAGGATTGCAAGAGAACCTCTGGGACTGTACTGGTGACAACTCACCTCTGCTGCACTGCCCGTGCTGGGTCCAAGCCTCTCAAACACACTGGGTCTTCTGGATGTGCTATCAGATATGGTCTTGGTATTTTCCACCGTGACCTTCCTTCTAATTTTAGACATTTTGTACTACTTTAACCAAAAAAGAGAGAGGCAAAACTGTAAAATTCTTCAATTTTAAGTAACTGAGCCCATAACTTACAAGCAGATAAAACTGTAGATAATATTGTAAATTACAAGGGATTTTCCTCAGGAGAAAAAAACGCATAGAAAGGTCACAGGTTAAACAGAGGTAAACAAAAGCTATCTTCTAAAACACACCTTATCAGTGAATTTATAACTTTGAAATCTGTTGGCTAGAATTTTACTTCTTCTGCAGAGTGAACAAACAAGATTCTACTCAGTTTTCATAGTACATTCAACCTCAGAAAACACACTGTAAAATGTTTAGTTTCTAAGTTCCTTATAAAAGTTGTTTCAATATTTAGTAACTATCTTTTAAGGAAAATGTGCTACCATTCTCCATCAACTGGTTAACTGGAAAAAAAAGCTACATCAAAGAAAATAGGAAAATAAAATCAGGTGAGAATTTAATTGAGAGTAGAAATTGTTTTATACAGTTTACAAGACAACATTAGTTATGTTCCAAAAATCAGTTTGGGAGAAAAACTAATACTATTCAAATATTTTCTTTGTTCTACAGAGGTCAAAGAAGAATGGTCTAATCAAGGATATTTATTTTCCAATAACACAAAAAAATCTCAATGTTGATAAAATGACTTTCTTTCAAACTAGGACAGGCCATAGAACTAGATAAAGTGAAGGTGTTTCTACAATCTATACTACATCGAACATAAAGTCAAAGTTGCTAAAAGTAATGAACAGGCTATTTTACCGTTATTATTAAAAAAAAAAAGAATGACAAATTGTAAAAATATTTTAAAAAGCAAATATTAAAAACTAAAACCATAATAGAAAACTAATCCAAGTATATAATCAGATGATTCAACTAGAAATGAAAATATCAGAAAACAGTGGCATGATATACTTTAGAAACAATATTAAATTCTAGACCTAGAAAAACCTAGAGAATACTCTACTGTGGGAAATGGGTAGGAACTGTCTAACGATGAGAAAAAAAAAAGAACCACACCGTATCACATTTCATACAATCTAAACATTAGTTGAAATCTTATTAGTAGTCAAAAGTTACTAGAATGAACCATGGCAACTAAAGAAGTAAAAGTTCCAATTGGTATAGAACTAGTCTCTACAAAGTTCACAAATGCTCCTTAACATGGCTCCGAAGACATATCACTTGAAAGGAAATTAAATCATCGTAGTACCCAACCAAAACTAAAAAAAAAATTATAAGCAATGTTTGGTTCAGTTAGATACTTCTTTTCAGGTCACATTTTAAAAGGATCCAAAGAATAAGGACAACTTTTGACAAATGAACAAAGAGAATGAACCAAGAAAAAAACATGAAATAATACTATATGGTAGTTTTACATTGGAAAAATGTATATATTCTTCTTCTCTTCAAGATAAAATGTAATCATTATTTTAATACCAATTAATTTTAGTGATTTAAAGCAGTTACAAAATAACTTTAAAGTAATTACAAATTTTTAAAAACTAGGGTAGAGTGTCACATAAATGAACAAGAATTTGCTACAACATAAAATCACTTATGCATCAATTGTTCTCCAAGTAAGGAACTATATACAGTCAATCCTACATACTGGATTTAGTACTCTAAGATAAGCTTTGACTTAACTTTACTTGGGCTCATTCTCAGCCTAAATGTGAATTTACAGAGGAAAAGTTGGGAAAATTTCATATGTCCACTTGATTTACTGAACATAAAGAACTAAAAGCCAAGATAAAGCTGAGAAAGATCTTCTAGAAAATGTAGAGCTTTGATTAACTGAGAAAACCACTTTTTCACAATTTATAACTGAGCAGGATTTAATAAGTAAATATGTAACAAAATACATAGGAAAACAAATTTTTACTTTCATTATATGTTACCATAAATACTACAAATATAAAAATACAGAGATGTACACTGTAATCCTAATTAATTCAATTTTTAAAACATTTATTAATAAATTTAAAATTGAATGGGTTGTAAAAGTTCCTTATTACCTATTATTAGTTATCTTGAAATTGAAAAATAGGCACACCATCCCATCACACTGCCTCAAGACTAACCCTAACCTTGTATTTTTCCCTCCACTATCAACGGAAATGGTTAGTTCTGCCCCCAAAACTCCTATCCCCAACATGGCCCCACTCTAACACACTTGCCTACAAAAAAAGTCAATGGTAGTTTTTTCCACAGTTGGGGCAACAAGCTATTTATTATTATACTTGATACATTGGTCATCTATCCTCTCTTGTTTTCCCGAGGGCTCCAGGTATTAACCCTACTGTTTTTCCTCCTGTTCTGTAATCTGTTGCTTGGATCAGCACTCCTCTGCTCCCCTGACATACCGTTGGAAAGCAGGGCTCACAGCTTCTCTCCAATCGTACATCCCTAACATAAGCTTTGAACATTTCAAAGGGTTTCGAGTGCCATGTCAAAGACATTCAAGCAAGGAGGACTAATGATCCAATCAATCTTACCCTTCTCCTTGTATTCTGGCCACTAAAAAAGTTCCTTCCCACAGAGACAAAGCTGCTTTTACAGGTGACAACAAGAACTACTCAAGAGGGGCCAGCCCCATGGTCAAGTGGTTAAGTTCACGTGCTCCTCTTCAGCAGCCCAGGGGTTCGCAGGTTCAGATCCTGGGCGCGGACATGGCACCGCTCATTAGGCCACACTGAGGCGGCATCCCACATGCCACAGCTAGAAGGACCCACAACTAAAATATACAACTATATACTGCGGTGTTTTGGGGAGAAAGAGCAGAAAAAATAAAACTATTCAAGAATCACCTACACAGTGATGACCCCAGGAATTGTACCTCTAGCTGCTGTCGTCTTCCAACTTAGGAAAGAACAGCAATGAAGCAGAGACGTATACTCCTCTTTTCTCAGAGAATCCAACAGTGACAGATCTTACCCTAAAATGGCAATGAGTTTGAGTACCAGGTCTAGGTTACGGGGAGGTCCTAGAGTCCCGCCCCAAAAAAAACCAAAAAGAAACCTTCTATCTATTTATTTATCTGAAGCAAAAAGGCAACAAGTAGGAACTGAAGTTTTCTAATTGAAAGAAGAGGAATTCTTCCGATCATCTATCTAGGAAGTTCAATCAGTAGTCAACAAGCTATGTAAATATTATTACCGAGACATTCATGATTTTGCATAGATAAAATGCTTTATGCTCACAAAGAATATAAAATATATTTTAAATCTTATTCATCTAAATATATACACATAATCTACCATACATTAAAAAAGCATTTACTCATATATATTAATTAAAAACTGTTACCAACTAATGTGACTTAATTAGAATTTTCAATCTAACAACTTGAGCCCACAAAGGAAGAAAAATATCATAACCAAATAAAATGTAGATTTAACTGAGGAGGGAAAAAACATTCTCAATTAATATCCGAACAGGCTTCAATACGAAGTAAACCCTTCAAAGTATATGAGAGAAGTTAGAGACAATAAAATAAGATAAAAATGTAAATATTCAAGTCTTCCCTGTCTCAGAGACTTTGAAAGTTTTCCCTCCAGTTTTGTTTTCAAGTTACTCTTTGGCTTTCAGTTGCCATCACACTTCCACCCACATCATTGCGTCTCTCCCAAACACCAGCATTACCGAAGCCAGAGCAACAGTGGTGAAAGTCTACTGAGTTACGCCGCTATTTCTCCTCTCTACTGGCAGAGTGAATAAATATCAGAAGCTTTTATTATATTTTTTCAGTTAAAAAAAAATGGCCAACACAAAGTTTGAATCTATTAAGATGCAATACAAGAGGTCTTCACAAATGGGAACTGTTGGTCTCTCCCCAAAAACTTACAATTATTACTGTGTACTCAAAACTTCATACTATAAATATGGCTGAGAAGAGAGAAACATACAGGGGCCTCTTTTTGAATAATTATTTCTGAAGCCTAATTACTAAAATCTTGTCAATAAAATATGTATCAGTTCTAGTATTTTCACTTCAATCCATAATGACATCTTTTTGAGGTCTCCTGGTAACACAAATGAAAGCATAAACCACTTTAATCTGGATGAGTAGCAGCATAATATTAAGATATTGCCAAATAATTAAGCAATTAAAACTACATAAATATACTAATAGTAGAATAAATCCCTATCTACTTAAGTTCTAAAATTAAAAGGGTTGTCTTAAAAATAATGAGGGTTATAAAAAATACATATTAAATAAAAATAAAATATTTCCCTATTTATATTTCGTATTTTTGAAAGAAAAAAGTTAAGTTTATTTGATGCATAGTCTGGGAGAAATTTTTTTAAAGAACTTTCTAAAACAATCTTGAAGATTGCTTATACAAGACAGACTAAAACAATCCCAAACTGAATTCCCAACAGAATTGACAGAACTAAACTGACTACACAGGTATGAGCAAGGCAATACTGTAGCACTGTACAGAAAAAATAACTTATTAAAAAGACTATGCACAGAGAATATCCCATGCTGGCAACTACTATGAAGTGAACAGAACTGCAACATACAAAACTATCAAAAAGAGTAGAAGACACTTTATATATCAACAACAGTTAATATTTCAACTGCTACTAAGTATCTGCTGAAATAGCTCCAACTCTGTATGAAAAGGAGAGTGGGGGGTGGGGGAGGTCAGGAAGACTAACATCCACTGAAAACCAATTCTTCAAATAAATATAAGTCAAACAATTTTGCTTTCTATACGTAAATACTAATGCATATTATAATACAAATTCACACCTATAACATTAAAATTTTAATAATCTGAACAGAAGTTAAAATAGCATCCACTTATTACATTTTAGTTTTAATTTACAGATACGAAAATTAGATGAATTTGTAAATCTTAAAAAATGCAATCAATGTTCAATGCAAATTACCAATAATTAGGATGCCAGTAAGAGGCATGTATGCGATAAAATTGGATCCTAGCAGACCCACACAGTAAGTCTTAGTTTCACGGTGCAGTTATTTTTACAGACACAAATTGCTACACACCTGTATCAACATTCTAAGTGTCTTGTTGAAACTGTCGTGTTATAATCTAAATATCTCATTAATAAGTTGTAAATTATTTGAAAATCTACGTATTATGTCCACAAAACTCTCCAATATTATTGTCGCTTGAGGTACTAAAGCCAGTAATTTCAAATATTACAGAACTACACTCCACAAACTGGCACCATATACACATGGATTGTACTGCATAATTGGATTTATAGTTGGATTTATCCCAACAGTATCACGGACTTTGAAAACTTGAGGTGTGAAGATCTTTTCCAAGCTTTTTAAATTATTCCTTCAAAAAACCAAAAACCTGAAGAGACTGCTTACGCCCATTAATTTTCAAAGTGGTTCAAATTATCGGAAACCCTCGCATTATAACCGAATTATCTTGACACTAAGCTCCAGAAAAAGATCCTACCAATATCATTCAAGTAGTATCAACTCTGAATAATTTTCCAGCCATATAAATTACTTCAACCTACGTAGAGAGAATGCCAAACGTCAGGTCCTCTCCTTTCTTTCCACCCTCCCCGGTCTGATAGATAGTTGCCAAAAGTAACTACTAGGGGAGGAGAAGATAAAGTAGCACTCCTCAACTCCCAGGACCTAAGTCGTTAAGTGATCGCTGCTGGGAAATAAGTAAGACCTAATACAACCAAAAGTAAGATACTTTTCCCTAACAGGTCTGGAATGCGTCAAGACGGAGCCTTTAAATCTAAGACCCCATTCCTGCACCCTTTCATCGCATACAAATGCTAATACCGCGCAAGCTCACGTCACACGGTAAACCGTACACAACGTTTCGTCTGAACCCACCTCTCCCCTAGACAGACTCGCCAGAATCAGAACGAGGCCTAAGCACAGGGAGCTATTGCAGAGTTGAGGGTGGGATGCTGAAGGGAGAGCTGAAGATCCCGGCGTTACTCAAGCGGGGATGGAGGACAACTGGGGGCCTCCCCATCCCGGGTCCGCCCAACGCCTTTCCCCTGATACCCACACCCATTCTCAGAATTCAAGCTTACCTCCTCCCCAAGCTCCTGTCGTAAGCACGGTCCGAAAGCGCCACCGCCGCCACCGCTCCGAGGAGCGGAGGAGGCGACTCTGTCCCCGCGCCTGGCCCCGGGAAGCCGACGACGAGGAAAAGGAGGTGCGCGCGGCTCCCGGGAACCCGCCCTCGGCTAGCGAGGGACCTTCTGGGCGGCTGAGAAGCGGAGCCGGCCCGCTGCTTCGCCAGGGTCAAGCGAGACTGGAAGGTACGAAGAAAAAGCAGGAAGATAGACGGGGCAGTAAGAAAAAGCAATAAAACACTACCAGGCCGCTAAGCAGTCGGCTCGCCTCAAAATGCCGCCGGAAGTCAATGTTTGCCCTGTTCCTCTGTGGACAGAGGCAGCTTCCGGCCGCCGCATTAGTCGTCAGCGCGCAGGCACCGCCCCCTCGTAGTCACGCCCCCCGGGCGTAAGGCCGACTCCGAGCAGTCGAAATTGTCAATCTTTGTGAGAGATCCCGGGGAGCAAACTGGGAAGCAGGCGGAGCCAAAATTCCCAATTGAGTGAATTTAAAAGAATTTCCCCCTTTTATTACGTAATTTCTTACAATAAACAGCTGTGAAAGTATGCACAATGCCACATTTGTTGTCGAAATTAACTACAGCTATTCATTCATGCGCTGCACAACGTTTATCGAGCGGCTGAGCTGGAGCGACAGGCGGTGTTTATCCTGTTTTTGACTCCCCTCGGCTTTCTGCGCCGCTGCCTATTGCTGTGGAGCAAAGGGAAAGCACGGTTGTGTTTTTAAAAGTGCAAGCAGAAATTTATTGAAAATTTGGAGCAGAAATCTTTACTGTACTTCTGACCACGTTTCCTTTTGTTGTTTAGGGTCCAATGATCTGCATGAAACTAATTATTAAAATTGCTTGAGATGGCTAGTCAAACGTCGCGAATCAAAGAAAAAGCCAGTATCTAGCCTCTTACAATTTTTTTTAAAAAAAGGAAAAATGTGAACCTTTGTCTGCCTTAATTTTAAGGTATCATTTATTTTGTTCTTTGAGAAAAACGAGGAATAGGAAAACCTTTTATCAAAACTACTGATAAAACTTAAACTAGTACAATGATTTGGTCTTCTTGGAATCAGTAAATTAACATAGGGGAGCAGAGTGAAAAAATGAAGGGCATTAAACATTTCTGACGACGTGCCAAGCTATTTTAGAGACAGCAGCGAGAGCTTCTGTGCAAGTGGGTCTGATGTAACGCGCTGGCAGCAAGAATCCATATCTGCCTGTATCTCGAAGTTCAATTGTAAACGAATATTTGATACCCAGGTCATGGATCCAGTCATCCGAACCCCCAGGAGCTAGGTCTACAGGAAGAAAAAAGAAATCAGTTTTGGAAATGTAGACGTTTCAAGTTAACCAACAAAATGAGATTTTTTTCCCCTAAAAATATAAATTGCTTTGCTTTTTCTGATTATTAAATAATCTAAATTTCTGGTAGAAAATGGAGATTGGAGGAAAATAGGTTAAAGAAGAAAATAAAAATTATCATAACCCTACGAAGGAGTGATAATCGCTATTAATATTTTAGGGTTGGGTTTTTTTTCCAGTACATACTAGAACATACTTAATTTTTTTCTACATAAATAAGATCATCCTATACATGCTGTTTTGTAACATTTCTAAACATAATCTATGGTGACCAGCTTTATGTATTAATGAGTTCAAATCTACATTATTTTTAACGATCTCATAGCATTGCATTGTAAAGCTGAATATAATTAATTTAAATAATTTATTTGGAGACCTTTAGATTTTTTTCTAATTTCTAATTAATATAAACAACTTTACAATGAACACCCTTGTTTATGCATAAATTGCTTCTTTGTTTCCTTACAATAGTCTTTCCTAGAAGTAGATTTGTTAGTCTAAGGGTATGTACTTTTTACAGTTATGCTACATGTTGCCAAATAGCCTTCAAAAGAATTGAACTAATTTATCCCTCCACTAGCCAGGTATGAATATGCCCACTTCCCCCTCCCACACCATCCATGGGAATTATGCATTTCTGGCAAATTTATGGGGGGAAAATAATATCAAATTATCTCACTTTATGTTTGTTTGTTTACCACTGACCTGAACATTTTGTTTGGTATATTTATTGTCCACCTTTATATATGTATATAGTATATATATATATATATAATATATATATAATATACATATATATATTTTTTTTTTTTTTTGCTGAGGAAGAGTCCCCCTGAACTAACATCTGTTCCAATCTCCTCTATTTTGTATGTGGGTCACCACCACAGCATGGCTGATGAGTGGTGTAGGTTGGTGCCAGGGATCCAGATCCAGGAACCTGGCCACCAAAGTGGAGCTTGCTGAACTTAACCCCTATGCCATGGGGCTGGCCCCTATGTTTTTTACTAATTGTCTTTGCTCATTTCTCTACTTAATTCATTTTATAGATTATTTATAAAAACAACATTTGGGTTATTTGCTCTGTGTAATACATAGACTTTTTTTTTCTTACTTGGTTATTTAACTCTCAACCTGGTTTATGGCAGGGTTTTATATCAAAATGTTTTGTCTATCTGGAATTTATTTTGGAGAAAGACAAGTTAGTAATCTAATTAAGTTTCTTTGTGTGTGTGGGTAACTTGTCAGTTTTTCCAACCCTATTAATTGAGTAAGATAACATTCTAACTGATTGAAATGTCTTCTTTATGAGATACTAGACCTCCTTAGATATTTGGATGTCTTTCTGTACTCACTACTTCCTTCTTTTGATCTGTTTCTTCCAGGCTCAGTTTGTCTTAATTACTATAGGTTTATAATGTGTTTTAATACTTGGTTGGGGCAAATACTCTCCTGTCTTATTTTTCAGAATTTTACAATCTTTCATCAAATTTATTATTTCAAATGAAGTTCAAAATCATTTAAGTGTTCATTGGGATCGCATTAAATATACAAATTAATTTAGAACACTGACACATTTTTTATATTGCTTTTCCACTCAAAAACCTTTTTATTTGTCTTCTTTTATGTACATCAGTAAAATTTTCTAGGTTTTTCATATAGATCATACAGATTTGTGTGTGTACACACATATATACATTGAACAATGAATCCATATATATGTAGTATCTATATATGTGTTCATATGTATATATGTACATGGAGGGAAGACAGTAGGATCTTTTTTCCATTTTCTTTTCTACCTGATTTTTTTGATATATAAGAAAGTTATAGATTTGAGTACGTTTAGTTCATGGTCAGCCACCTTACTCAACTCTTTCATTGTTACTAATATTTTTGGTTGATTTTCTACTGTTTTCTAGGTAGACGATCATATAATATGCAAAGTGATCATTTTGCCTCTTTTTAATACCTATACTTGAATTAATTACACAGGTGTTTACTGAAGCATTGTTTATAATATTGAAAGATATCCATCACCAGTGGGTTAGTTAAGCTATTCATTCATTCAGCAAATATTTCCAACAACCATTATCAATATTTGGCATTTATTCCTCTGGCCATTTTCCTGTGCTTACACCCACATACACATAGATGTGTCCTGAATGAATGAATGTGTGGAGGTGGACTGATTTCATCATAACAGGAAGTTGCTCTAGAAGCTCCTCCAGCCCTGAGGTACTATGGTCATGCTCTTGAGAACACTAGTAGAGAAGAGAATGAGAGTCAAGAAAGCTCT
This sequence comes from Equus caballus, assembly GCF_041296265.1. Taxonomy (NCBI): domain Eukaryota; kingdom Metazoa; phylum Chordata; class Mammalia; order Perissodactyla; family Equidae; genus Equus; species Equus caballus. The sequence continues at coordinate 45,074,970 of NC_091700.1, read as the reverse complement.
GAATTGTAAAAGGCAGTTGTGGGGTTCCTCCGTGACAGAGGGAGGACCTGGGTTCGCAAAGGCAGCAGTGGACAAATGATACCAAGAGACAGAGATACCGTGTGGACCAATCTGGCTCCAGTTTGTTCCGAGACAATTTTGGGTGGTTGAGGAGGAAGAAGAAAAGGACTTTCTACTAATAGGGCATCTGGTGCTGAAGCAATTTATTGAAAATAATATGAATGTAGTAATTAATATGAATGCGTTTTTATACCCCTGTAGACCATTCCTGTTAAAGGAAACTGGGGCTTTTGAAATCTTGTCACAAGGCCTTTTCACATGACATTACCTCTCCCTGGTTTGTCCCCATACCTTTTTTAGTAACCACTTACCAAGTAGGTCTCCCGGAAATGTCACCTACAGAGACCTTCCTGGGCCACTTTAGCTAAGTAGCCTTCTCTCTCCTGCAGTCATTCTCAAACCCATAAGCCTATATCTCCACTTATCAGTAGGATTATATTAAATTTTACTAATTAATTGTTTACATCAGAGATTGGCAAACTTTTCCTGTAAAGGACCAGACAGTAAATATTTTAGGCTTTGTGGGCCACATGGTCTATGTCACAACTACTCATCTCTATTATCATGAAAGCTATTATAGCTAATATGCAAATGAATGGATGTTTGACAAAACTTTATTTGTGGAGACAAATTTGAATTTCATATAATTTTCACATGTCACAAAATCTTATTCTCCTTCTGATTTTTTTTCAACCATTAAAAAATGGAAAGACCATTCTTAGCTTACTGGCTATACAAAACAGGCAGGGGGCTGAATTTGGCCTGGCGGTCATAGTTGGCTGACACCTGGTTACATGTTTATTTTCTGTTCCTGTTCTCCCATCTCCCCCTCCAGCTGAAAAAGAGCAAAATTACTGTTTGTCATTCCACTGTGGGTAGAAAAAAGTCCCTCAATAAAATATCTTCCAGTAGAAATTCTTTTAAAGTGTTTGTTAAGGGTTTGACACATATATGTTGTCATCAGTGTGATACAAGTAGAAGACATTCAACTACAGTGTACTATGAGCTATACTCTTGGGCATAGGCTGCCACTAAAAAGCACCTAAAGTAAATGGTGTTCCCTAGCTTTGTACAGCATTCAACCTGAACAACCTTACATGGTGGCCCTGAGCATCTTACAAATTCTTTTGACACTTTATGAACTTTTCTGCTTCAGTTGCTTAGTGTGATGCCAATTCTATAATCCCGACTCTATAGCAATGAACGTAATTTCTTAAATATCATTTTGGCTTATTTTTAGTGTATTCATTTATTCAGATAGCCTTGTTCAGTGCTGTCATAGCTGTTATGCCTCCCTTTCTTATTGTTATAATCCAATTGTTTTATATGGGACCTTGTTTAAAGATTCCATTTAGAAAAATTAAATCCACACAGAAAAACCAAACACAGATTTGTTTAATACCTCACAGTTCTCCGAGATCTTAAGAAGAAATACTTACATAAACTTTCTGAACCGCTGCCATGTGTATATATAGTATTTTTACTAGCAATCTCAATAGCGTGGACTGCTTCACTGGCCAGTAGAGACTGAAATCAATAGGATATGGAATTTCAGTTAATGTGCAGCTTTGAAAAAAAAAACCCAATCACATATTAATTGAATCAAACTGTATATATGAAGAAATAGAGAGTAGAATGGTGGTTACCAGAGGCTGGGGGGGGGCAGGGAGGAATGGGGAGACGTTGGTCAAAGGATGCAAACTTCCAGTTATAAGATGAATAAGTTCTGGGGATCTAATATACAGCATAATGACTACAGTTGACAACTTTGTACCATATACTTGAAGGCTGCTAAGAGAGTAGTCTTAAATGTTCTCACCACAAAAGAAAAAAATGATAATTATGTGAGGTGATGGATGTGTTAACTAACTTTATTGTGGCAATCATTTCACAATATATGTGTGTATCAAATGATCACATTGTACACCTTAAACTTAAACAATGTCATATGTCAATTATAGCCCTATAAAGCTGGAAAAACCCTGTATATATTAAAAATCTGCATTTATCCAAAAGGCATATTAAGAGGAATAAATTAGCTTAAAAAACTTTTTTTGCTTATAGAAATCACAGTTGGGTAGCTTTAAACACAGACTCTTCCAATACATTGAAAATTTTTATTTAATTTGAAGAAATAATTCTCACATGCCTTTTTAAGAAACTCATTTATTATATAAAATGAAGTATAACTATATTTCAAAGGCAAATGACTTAGGGTTATCCTATTGCTAGACAAAATTATCACCAAACTTTAAATACAACTTCTCTAAATACATCTACCTAATGCATTCCTTTCTCACAAACTCTATTTTCTTCTTACGTAAAATGTCTAATAATTCCAAAAGACTAATTAAATAAAAAAGATTACGTCCCCAGTATGAAGCAGGATAATAACTAAGTCTCTGGTCCACTACGTTTGTTTCCAGCTTGCTCAGATATTCTCTGAAGTTGAACTGGCATCACGGTATTCACTGTCACTCTCTTGAACACCCAGAGGAATATCAGTGGCTATTCTGTTGTGCCATTCCTTTGTTTTAAAAAAAAGTTTTAATGGAACCCCATTGTCTACAGAATAAAATGCAAATTTATTCTGACATTCAACAAGCTGACCTCGGGCCAGCCCAGTGGTGCAGCAGTTAAGTTCGCATGTTCCGCTTCTCCGTGGCCAGGGGTTCCCCTGTTCGGATCCCGGGTGCAGACGTGGCACTGCTTGCAAAAGCCATGCTGTGGTAGGCATCCCACATATAAAGTAGAGGAAGATGGGCGTGGATGTTAGCTCAGGGCCAGTCTTCCTCAGCAAAAAGAGGAGGATTGGCAGTAGTTAGCTCAGGGCTAATCTTCCTCAAAAAAAAAAAAACAAGCTGGCCTCATCCACTTTCTGATGGTGTCACACTCCACTTTCCCACCCTCACAGCCCCCTGGACATACTTCCTGGGGGGAACGCCATTTCCTCAGCTTGGAATGTCCTCCTTTCCCTGCCGGCCTATGGAAATCCTATCTTTCAATGTCTCGCTAAAATTGTATTTTTTTCCTTGACGTCAATAGCACTTTATCATCCCTTTTTCTTTACAATATGTCACCCTTAATAGATGATTAATTCCTCAAGGACAGGGACTTTATCCCCTCACTTGCCTCAGCGCTTCCTTCTGAATCAATTAATGAGGCCACCCCTTGCTATCCCAGTCAGAAGTGAGTTCTACCATCTGTGCCACTTATTCAGTAGTTACTGTACCTTGGAGTACAGCTGTTTGTAACATTGGCTGAGGGCTGAGCTCCCTGAACATGTCCAATTCTCTTAAAGGGCGGGGTCCTACCTAATGCTTCTATCAATGTCCATCCAACGCAATATTTTATGCATAATAACTCTCAACAAATGCTTGTGGTAATAGTAATTCAAAAATAAGGCAAAATCAGACTAATTCTATTTCCAAATCATGATAAATATCTTTTCATTTCTCCAAAGATAACACCAATAAAGGAGTCCTCCTTCCAAGTTTTTCCTTGAGAAAAAAGAGAATTGCAAGTGTCAAGTATGTTTATGTTCTAAATGAGCTATTTTCAGAAAATATAAATAACCTTGTATTTGTCATCAGCAATCACTAGACCCTAATGTGGCTATAGTTTATTCTGTTAAGAGAACCAGAACAAAATGAGTCAGTAAGAAACAACCGCTACATAAAGATCAGACCTTGGACAAGAATCAAACTGTTGCCATAATACTTCCATTGTCTGGAAAGCATCTAGGATGAAGATTTGGCCAAGTCTAGCCACAATCCATCAAAAATCCTTGCATCCTTTGCCATCAACCTAACACAGAATATCTGGGCCCGAAAAGTGGTGAGGCGATAGCAGACTGTGTGAGTCCTCTTTGAACTTCCTATACCTTCCTCCACATTCCAAAAAAAAGGTGGCCGGGGGTGGTAGTGGGGTGGTGCTCTTGCCTCAATGCTGAAATCAGAGGTGCTTTGAATAGAACCAAACTCCTGGGGTTAGGGAGGTCAGTGTGCAGACAATTCCTGATGCTAGTATCAAATGGATGAGTGTCGTGCTGTGACTTGATCCGTGGATGGCTGTCTGAGAAAGCTAGCGACCACACAGCAGACTCACAATTCCAGAGACTCATGTCCTTGTCCTGGCTCATATGGTTTCATATGTAGATCAGGTCCAGGTGGAATGATGCCCTCCTGACTTTCAAGGAGCTTATCTGACATTTTCTTAGGGAGCCCATCTCCTGGACTGAAGGTCATGTCCTCAGGGTAAGGCCCAGTTCTTTACCTGAACCCTGACCCAGGGGGACACTCGCTAGAGATAGACCAAAATATAAAAATCCTTTCCATTTTTCCTCTAGAGGAGACATTTTTCCCCACAGTTTTTGATCTTGACCTCAGTGTTATTTTATTTCCGAAATGTTAATGCGAAAAATAATTAAGCAGCACTTACCAGTTCCTCGTGGTCTTTGCTTTTGCTTCTATTATAGGAATATGGAAACACTATCTTCTGGGAGTATGAATGTATACTAATGTAAGCTTTAATGTGGTTGATATTTCTTCTCAAGAAATCAGCCACTGCCTTCACTTCCGGTTCCGACTCAGGGTAAGGTCCACAGTAGATCTCTGCACACGAGAAGCTCGATGCACCTTCCTCTGGAGTGAAATGGATAGAGTGGAATTACGGGGGGATGCACATACTGTTGTAATTTGTGATTCCCATGACGATGTATTCTCCTTGGTATCTACAGTGTAACATTTGTAGATAAATGGATTAGATCAAGCTCTGTAAAGAACCTATTTCTGCTGTGCACTAAATGTTGCTTATGTTTCTTTTAAAGTCAGATACTTAGGTGCCCTCATAGTGGACACTCCAACTGTTGCTGCCTGGGGGCAGCCAAGTTGCCACTTTGAGAAAGTGGCTGAGAGAGTCTCAAGATGCCAGCCCCGACTTCAAACTTGTGGTTATGTGAGAAAAATAAACCCCATTTTCTTTAGTCCATTATGAATTTGTTTTTTCTGATATATGTAGTTTAAAAATTACTAATCAATAGAGTTCATAAAAGAAAAGTCTCATTTGGGAACTCAAAAACACAAATCTGCCTTCAGTGCTATTTCTAACTTGCTAAAGTGGTTTGCTAAATAAAATGGGATGGTGATAATTGTTGCCAGAATAATATTTATTCTCTCCTTTGAGAGATTATAGTATATACCACTTAGGATGGTAGTCTACCTTCCAACACTTCTCCTTTCTGTCCCTAATTCACAGGGGTGGAGCCTCAGGGAGCCACCTCTGACCCCAAAAATTATTCCCTTCTGGAAACAGTTGACTAGCCCTGAATTGTGTCCCTAACTTGTATTCTGCCAATCCAAATCCCTCCACTGATAACTTGAAATCCAGATGAAGATGCTAGTCTCTCAGTCCAGCTGCTCTCTTGAACAAAGAAGATAACGACAGTAGCACAGAGCACATGCTATAGATCAGGAACTCTGCTAAGATTTATGTGCATTATCTCATTTAATCCTCACAATAATCCTATGAAGTAAATACTGTTATTTTAGGATATGCAAATTGGACATTCTTGGTAGTAAACATCCTTTACAATAAGAGGCTACGTGGCATATTGTTAATTACCCAATCACTTGATTCTAATCTTGACTTCACCATTTTATAGCTATATGGCCTTGGATAACTTTTTTTAAACCTATCTATACATCAATTTCCTTATCTGCTAAATGGAAAAATTATACATTAAAGGAGGATTTAATGAGGATTCAGTGAGCTAATGCATATAAAATGCTTTGCACAGTGCCTGGCATATACTAAGTGTTCAGTAACTGTTGTTTCTCGTTGTTGTTGTCATCATCATCAGGACCATGTGGATTGGCACTCGAAAAAGTCAGTATGCATCCCAGAGATGAGATGGGGAGAGAAAGGACTCAGTACACCTACTATGCTCCAGGCCCAGTTCCAGTCTGTTTCTGAGTCCCAGCTGCATCCCTGCCTTTGGGTTCCAGGGGCTGCTCCATTATCCTTACAGAGTCTGCCTTTCTTACTTAAACTTGCTCTGCTTTCTTCCTGCTATTTGCAACAGAAACAACCTTAATGTTTGTTAAACATTCATTTTCCCACAAGGAAATGTGCTGAATATCCAAGGCCTTTCCAACCATTTTATTTGTTTTAATTTTTAACCAATGTGATTGGCCAAACCATTTTTGATAGTTCAGTCACCTTTGAATACTCCTGGCCTCTTTTTCCTGACACATAGTTCTAGAGAACAGAGACTATATATTGGAGGTAGAGGTGAGGGAGGACATAAAAGAGTTGAGGAGAGAGGTTATATCCTAATATGAGTGCTCAGACCAGAGCTGTACAATAGAAATATAATGCAAATAATCAATTTAAAAAAAGAAATAGGTAAAACTAATTTTAATAATATAACTTATCTAAGCCAATATGTACAAAGTATTTTTATTTCCGAAGCAAACAATACAAAAATTATTCATGAGGTCTTTTTACTTTTTTCACACTAAGTCTTTGAAATCTGGTGTGCATTTTACACTCACTGCACATCTCAATTCAGACAAGCCACATTGCAAGTGCCCAATGGCCACATGTGGCTAGTGGCTACTATAGTGGACAGCACAGCTTCAGATTCTCATTCTGTGACTCTCGTTCTAGTGATTTCAAGCATTTTGGTGGGAAGAGCCAGGCAGAGTCAGGAAACTTGAGTTTGAGACTCTGCTTTGCCATTAAGCAGGCGTGTTCATCTTTTAATGATGAATATGATGAAGGGCCAGTTACTTCATCTCTCTCTCAGCCTGCAGCACTTCATCTATACCAGGAGGTAGATGGTCTACCAGGTGCCTTCAAGCTCAAGCCTTCTTTGATCCATAGGCATGGAATCAAAAAATAGCTGGAATAGGCGAATTCATAGAGACAAAAGGTAGATTAGAAATTACCAGGCGCTGGGGCAAGTGGGGAATGAGGAGATAATACAAAGTTTCTGTTTGAGATGATTAAAAGTTTTGGAAATGGGGGCCAGCCCAGTGGCAGAGTGACTAAGTTCGCATGCTCTGCTTCGGCAGCCCAGGGTGCAAAGGTTCAGATCCCGGGCGTGGACCCAGCACTGCCTGTCAAGCCATGCTGTGGTGACGTCCCACCTAAAATAGAGGAGGATTGGCACAGGTGTTAGCTCAGCAACAATCTTCCTCACACACACACACAAAAGTTTTGGAAATGGATATTAGTGATGGTTGCACAAGGCTTTGAATATACTTAATGAGGCTGAATTGTACATTTTTAAAGTAGTTAAAATGGCAAATTTTATGTTGCATTTATTTTACCACAATAAAAAGATAATTTTAAAAAAACACCCTAGTCTCATAGGAAAAGGAATAAAGGATTTTCCACTGTGTAACAGTTGCAAAAACTTTGTAGTTTAACTTAACATTTCAGAAAATGAATGGAGCTTATCTTAGGAAGTTTGAGACCAGAGGTCCTCACAAAACACCCCCTGTTAAGGACTGAATTTTGTCGTCCCCAAATTCACATGCCAAAACCCTAACCTACAATGTGCTATATTTGCAGATAGGGCCTTTAAGGAGGTAATTAAGGTTTAATGAAGTTACAAAGGTGGAGCCCTGCTCTAATATGGTTGGTGGGCTTCTAAGAAGAGAGTGAGACAACAGGGATGCATGCACACAGAGAAAAGACCGTGTGAGGACACAACGAGAGGTGGCCATCTGCAAGCCAAGGAGACAGCCTCAGGAGTCACCCACCCTTCTAACACCTTGATCTTGGACTTCTAGTCTCCAGAACTGCAAGAGATAAATTTCTCCTGTTTAAGCCACCCAGTCTGTGCTATTTTGTTATGGCAGCCCTACCCAATGAAGATACCCCCACTTGCCCCTCTCATTCCCAGCTCCAACACACACACACACACACACATACAGGCGCACCATTTTAATACAGAGGAAGGGTAAAATGAACATAAAATGAATAAGTAGGCTTGATATGTCACTTCCTGTTAATAAGTGAGGTGCTCTTTTAGATCCCTTACAAAGTCTCACAAAGGCACGTGTAGTTACAGGGACAAGGAAGAGATAGGATTGAGTTCTTTCTCACTGGCTTGCTTACATAGTACTGAAGAGATGCTGGGGCACTTGGTAAAACAAGAGTCCTCACAATTACTTCTTTTATCTGGAATTCTCTCTTGTCTGTAAGGTTGCTGCTTCTGTTTCTGTTTTTAACTCTTGTGATAAGTAATAACAGCGCCATGCCTGAGAGTGTCCTGCCATATTGCTTGATGGCAATAGCAATATATTTTGCCTACGTGGCTGTTCAAATTAGGTAACACTGGCTTCACCATGAAAATCAAGTAAAATAGAGCACCAAAAGAGCTTGAAGATAAAATAAGTTCCAAAAGGGAACTCATAACTGAAGAGTGATGGTCAGACAGAGAAGAATTTCCATAAATTTGTAGTCAGTCAGCTGGCTTCATATCCCAGCTCTGGTAATTCCTAGCTCTGTGCTCTCCAGCAAGGGACTTAGCCTTTTAAAGTCTGGGTTTCTCCATCCATGATATATAGATAACGGAATCATCTATAGTTTTGGAATTGTTTAGTTTTGTTTTGCAGCTGTTTCCTAAATATAGTAACTATGAAATATAATGGGAGGGAGGAGAGTGAACTAACACCCACCTACCTGAGAGCAGACAACATTCTTGAACGCCCAAATCAGTATTCACTGAGTCCCTTAACTCTTTCAAATCAGAGAATGATAAATTTCCGCGGTGCTAGACATAAATTGATCTTTGTGATAATCATGAAAGAAACAACTTAAGTAAGTGAATAGTGAACACAAAGGAAAATGTTTTCAAACGCTCTAGAAGTAAACATTGACTTATGCAATTGAAAATGAGAGGAGCTCACCCAGCTCTGGTCTTTGATATCCTAATGAGGAATGTTATTTATTTATGAAAATAAGAAATGTAGCAGTCACTTCCTTATTATTCTAGAAAAATTAAATTTTGGAATTTTGAAGCTAGAAAGGACCTTAAAGAACTGGTCCAACTTGCTTCTTTTAAAGATATGGGAATGGCAGGCAGGAAAGGTTAAGGTGATTTGTTGACTCTAGTCAACATTCATAGCATTACATTTAACTAAAAGCTATTATTTAAATTATTTCCTGATTCAGACAGGCCTCCCCTCTAATTAGTTTGAATTAATGGCCTTTCTTTATGGCTATCACCTTTTTAATGAAGATACAAGGCTATAAATAAAGCAGACCACCTACCACACCAGTGTTTGGAAGCAAAGTTCCTGTTCAGGTCTGTTCCAATGCAAGGGTTGTTGCCATGAAAAGAACGGTTCTTTCTCCACATTCGATTCTAAATAAACAAAATAAAGATAACCAGAGTGGCCATGTTTTTGGTTAAGTTGCCAACATTATGTTTCTCTCCTCAACTCCATCACTTCCGTTTGTCATCACAACATTCCTTTCACACAGTCTCTGTTTCTATCCGGGTCTCAACTGGGTCCACTCAAACTGTTTTATTTTGAAGGAAATGAAATGGTAATATCTGATGAGTTTTGATCTATAGAAATAAGAATTTCATTTGGTTTGCTAGGCTGCTTACTGACCTTCTTGTTTGGTCTTGTTCCCTTTAAATCAATTTTATGCATCATCATTTTCATTTCCTTCTATAAAAGTAAAATAACTATTTCAAATCAAATTAAAACTATGAGTCATGAGTTTTCTTTTTTTCTAATTGAAATATATTTGACATATAACTGCATAAATTTAAGATGTACAATATATTGATTTGGTATATTTATACATTGTGATATGATTGCCACTGTAGTGATAGTTGGCACTTCTATCACATCACATAATTATTATTTCTTTTTTGTGGTTGGAATAATTAAAATCAAGACTCTCAGCAAGCTTGATGATTATAACACAAAATTGTTGGGTCATGAGTTTCAAGGCTCTGAATTCAACACTCTCATTTAAAAGTTACAGGATGTAGAGCTGTGAAGACTCCTCGCCCGGTAGCTCCTTTGATTGTACTGATTCGACTCTGATTTTTAAACATAGAGCAAATATCCCACTGGGTTCTTGGGGCAAACTGGGAGTTTGATCATGTAAACAGTTGCATGGACTTTGTTTGAGTCCTGGGATTCAGATGATGTGGCACCTTTTCCCCTACTCTCACCGACTCTTCAGCCAAGCCTCCAGTCTGCTTCTAATCCCAGGCCTGTGGTTTGGTAGCGAGACAGTTGTTCTGGAGAACTCAGGTCTCAAACTGCAGGGACTAACTGGCAGAGTTGTGATACAAAGGACAGTTGGGGAGTAGGAATATCTAAAGGGTGGCTGAACTCCACTGTGATTCAGGTGACGGCATAAATTTATTTTAATATCAATCTATAAACATGACCATTTACTGAACACCAAACTTGTGTTAGGTACTATGCTAGGTACTTCTCATTAACTTAGTTCAGGATTTGCCCATTCTCACCTACAAATTTTTGTTCACAGTATTCTTCTCACCTGACATGACTTTTTCATCATTCTTCTTCACCATTCCCATCTCTTCTGCTTAAATTACCTCCTATGTGAAATAATTCCTGTATAATTCCACATGTTTCTAATCATTGAAATTATTTTCATTCCCCTTAGTATTTGTTTGTGCTACTCAAGTAGGTTTTTCAGAACTTTATATACTCAATTATGTTCTTATGTGTTTCTCATTAAATCAGAAAGGACTGTACTTCATATTGCTTGAGTAATTTTACATGAATCATGATGTTGATGGACTAGAAATACCATTGATAATGGTTTCCAGTAGGGAGGAGACTAATCATGGTACTCATACTATGTTCATGATCGAGTTAAAGGGGACTCAGGTTTAAATGTGCATATTGCTTAGAATGCAATTCTGTTGAATGTCTCCTCAGTTTGAATGCTGTTCTAACTCTTGCAATTCATGATTTTACAAATCAAAATGCTATTCAAATGATTCCTAGTAAGAATGAATAGATCTAGGTATTCTTCACCAATGGTAGCTAGCATCACAAAAAGAGATACAACTAGACATTGTGCGCATCCTGTTGTGAGAACACACTACCCCGATGAAGCAGTCTTTCCAAAAAAGTCTAACCTGAATCTGATTAAGCGTCTAGAATCCAAATATCAAGTTTCAGAAAACACAGAGGACAGAGGAACATGTTGAACTGCAACATGACAATGCAATTAGCAAATCCAGACAACAGGAAACTCTTTTCTTCAATGAAAAAATTGCAAGGAGAAAAAGCAGAAGAGAAAGAGCAAGACGGAGGGTGAATCTATGGATTAAAATAAAATTAAAAGATATATAAACCAGTCTCAACATATTAGTGTTATTTGGACCCTTAATCAAAGAGATAAACTTTTAAAAAAGTTATGATACAATTGGAAAGTTAAATACTGATTGGACATTTTATATTATTAAGTAATTATTGTTAATTTTTAGGTATAATTGTATTTTGGGGTTTTCTTTAAAGCCCTCTATTAGAGATGCATCCTGAAATGTTTACCAATGACATGATGTGGTGTCAGAGATTTGCTTCAAAATAATATGGGTAAGGTAGAAATGGGAAGAGGATATAGATGAAAAAAGATTGACCATGAATTGATTGTTGTTGAAGCTGTGTCATGAGTACACAGACGTTTACTATGCAATTATTTCCACTCATATATATTTGAATTTTTCCATAATAAGAATTTTCAAAATTTTTTTTTCATAATAAAACCACTGTGCCGGGATCCAGGATTCTATGAATAATACAGCCTGTGTATCTGTATCCTCAAAGCCGATGTGTTTTGTTTTCTCAACCTTCACTTACCTTTTTCCATGTAAAGTCATAACCATCCACATTAACCACTGGCATAACATAGAAATCCATGTGCCTCAAAAGATCGGAATACTGGTTTTCTTTCCCATGGGAGTGAGTTACCTACAAATTAAACCAAGTATGTTTAATAATGTATCTTTCTTTTTTTTTTAATGTGCTTGACCGTGGCTACAGCATCAGATAGTGGGATTAATATTGGATAAAGCATCAGGAGATTTTTTTTTTTTTTTTTTTTTTTTTTGCTGGGAAGTGTTTCCCCTGAGCTAACATCTGTCACCAGTCTTCCTCATTTCTTTTTCCCTTCCCCAAAGCCCCAATACATAGTTGTATACATTCTAGTTGTAGGTGCTTCCAGTTCTTCTATGTGAAATGTTGCCACAGTATGGCTACTGACAGACAAGTGACATGATTCTGGGCCTGGAACCAAACCCAAGCAGCTGAAGTGGAGTGCACCAAACTTTAACCACTAGGCCATCAGGGCCAGCTCAATAACATATCTTTTAAATCTTTCTAAGCTTAGTCTGTTTCTTTTCTCTTTTGGGGGGTTGGGGGGTAGCGGGAAAGATTAGCCCTGAGCTAACATCTGCTGCCAATCCTCCTCTTTTTGCTGAAGAAGGCTGGCCCTGAGCTAAAATCTGTGCCCATCCCCCTCCACACTACACGTGGGATGCCTGCCACAGCGTGGCTCAACAAGCAGTGTGCAAGTCTGCACCCAGGATCCGAACTGGCAAACCCTGGGCCACCAAACGGGAATGCAGGAACCCAACCACTACACCACAGGCCGGCCCATGTTTCTTTTCTTTTTAATTGAGATATAATTGACATATAATATTATGCTAGTTTCGGATATGTAACAATGTTTTGATATTAGTATATATTGTGAAGTGATCACCACATAAGTAGTTAACATCCATCTAGTTAATATCTAGTAAACTTAGCCTGTTTCTTTTGTGCATTTTTCTTTTTTAAAAAAGTCATTTGGCATATTTAGATTTGCAGATTTGACTTTCAGGAAAAGTATTAATTCCTCAAAAATTCTTAACTTAGGGTGCTATGCTGCCAGGTGGTGGTGAATGCCTTGAACATTGGACAAACGATCTCCCCATTTAATGGAGCAGAAAATAGCACCATACATTTTCTAAAACTTCCTTCAAGAAAGAAAAAGAACTCTTTATTAAAGCCATAAAGTCCACTACAAAGATTTAAGGAAACAAAAACCTAGATACAGTTTTGCTCCTTTTTCAATAATCTATATCAATCAGAGCTTAAATGAAATTTATCTTATGCCCAGACATGGCTAGATTAGACTGGCAACATTGTTTTTATAAATTGTGAGCTAAATTTTTGCTAGAATCGAGTGTGTTTCCTGAGCATCAGGTCATTTGGCTTTGAAATCAGTGGTAGGTTTTCCTAAGTCCTGGCCCTGAGTTTCCTAATCGGCATCATCTGACACTGCTCTTCTCTGCTTTAGACCCCAGCTAAGGGTCACGTATTTCAACCTGGTCCAAGGACATCCAAATTCTGATGACTGAGAAGTTCACCACAAAAGGAGCAAATGTAGAGGCGGGAGACCCACAAAGACAAACTTCCACTGGTTAAATCGTTTCACCTAGGACTAAGCTTTGGGACAAAATCTTCATTTGTGGCCACCATGCTTCATGTTAATTTGTGGATTAGTTTACAATTATTCGCTGCTTTAAACTTTGCTCAAAAGACTTCGTCAAGAAATATTTTGTCATTGACAAAGAAAGTCTTTTAAATCTTACCTTTGCTGTGGCTAAAACTTTACCATATTTTTCTTCAAATATTTAAAATATTGTATCCACATTTCCCTAGAACAATCATGAATCGTGGTAAAATTCTTTGCCATGGAATAAAAGAAAGCAAAAGTACAAGTTGTTTTTTAAGCTCCTATGAGTCAGAAATAAAAGCTTACTGAGAAGCAAGCAAATTTTGTAGAATGAGAGGAGCAATCTTTTAAATAGCTGAGCAACTAGTTAAATATATTTTTAAGCTACAACTTTGTAAATTTATGTTGGAGTCATTTTTCAATAAAAATGTAGCATTCATTATCAGAAAAAGATTAGGAGATCTTATTTCCTTTAAAATAACAAAGCATTTATCTTTTTCATTTCTAGTGTGTTTCCCAAACTTTTGATAGATGTGGCATGGTAGGTTTCTTTGTCCTTTTCACCCTCTTTACTTCCTTTCTACCGTTACCAATGGTTGTGGGACTCTTTCAGAAAAAAGTTAGGCTCTGAGGGACGATCAATGTTAGCCCCAGAATTTCTTATCTAATAAGCAGGACTCAAGCAGGAGTGGGTGAGGCCTGACCTGTAGCCTGTATTCTGTGCCAAGCCCTACCCTCATGCAGGGCTGCAGGTGAAATCCCAGAGGAAGGAGTGCCTATTTTTTTTAACAGCTTAATTGAGATATAATTCACAACCCAGAAAATTCACCTCTTTAATGTGTATAGTTCAGTGGATTTTATATTCACAGAGTTCTACAGCCATCACCACTAATGGATTGCAGAACATTTTCATCTCCTCACCGCCAAAAAAAAAAATGTCACCCATTAGGAATGACTCCCTTTCTCCCTTTTCCTACTCCCCCCAGCCTCTGGCAACCACTAATCAATTTCTGTCTATGTGGATTTGCCCATTCTGGATACTTCATATAAATGGAATCATAAAGTATGTGGCCTTTCATGTTTGGCTTCTATCACTTAGCATGTTTTCAAGATTCATCCATGTTGTAGTGTGAATCAGTACTTCATTCCTTTTCATTGCTGAACAATATTCCATTGTAAGGATATACCACATTTTGTTTGTCCATTCATAAACTGATGGACACTTAGATTGTTTTCACTTTTAAACTATTATGAATAATGTTGCTATGAACACTTGTAAACATATGTGTTCAATTCTCTTCGCTACACACCTAGGAGTAGAATTTCTGGGTCATATGATAACTCTTGAGGAAGCAACAAACTGTTTTCCAACATGGCTGTACCATTTCACAATCCCAACAGCAATGGGGATGAGAGTTTCACATCCTTACCAACACTTATTATCTATCTATCTTTTTTTTTTTTATTTTAGCTGTCTTGGTGGGTCTAAAGTGGTGTCTCATTGTAGTTTTGATATGCATTTCCCTAATGACTAATGATGTTGAGTATCTTTTCATGTACTTATTGGCTATTTGTATACCTTCTTTTGAGAACTATCTTTTCAGATATTTTGCCTATTTTCAAATTGGATTATTTGTCTTTTTATTGTTTATTTGTAAAAGTTCTTTACATATTTTGGATACAAGTCCCTTATTATATATATGATTTGCAAAAGTTTTCTCCCATTTTGTGGGTTGTCTTTCACTTTCTTGATCATGTACTTGGAAAGCACAAAGGTTTTTTAAAATTTTGATAAAGTCTTATTTATCTCTTCTTTTGTCATTTGTGCTTTTGGTGTCATGTCTAATAAATCATTGCCTAATCCAAAGTCACAAAGATTTACTACTTCTATGTAAAGATTTACTTTCCTCTAAGAATTTTATAATTTTAGCTTTTCAATTCAGGTGTCTGATCCATTTTGAGTCAATATTTATATATGATGTGAGGTAGGCGTCCAACTTTATTCTTTTGCATATGGATATCTAGTTGTTCCAGTAGGGGACCACTTTTTTGATCCTGCACAAAGGTGCCATCTGGACTAGTGGTGGGGCTGTTTAGGTGCACATTTAAAGGAGATGAGGATCCAAAGTGTAGCCACCCCTGACGCAGGAAGGGTTAATAATCACTGGAAAAGTCTTGCCAAGAAACTCTGACCCGGAGGTGAGAAGGCCGGTCAGCCAATGACGGGTAAGACCTCCAGGGGGAGGCAACATAAGCCAGGCGCGGTTTCCTGGGAGCACAGATGGAGACACGATATCGGGAGCAGGAGGGGCCCTTGCCTAGGAGGCCTTGCCTGCTCTGAGATAAAAATATACGAGCACAGCAAAAACATGATAATATCAAAACAAAGGCCGAGGGAGGGTTCCTTGAGAAATCACTAAGAATTCTTGGCATCCGCTAATTACATTGTCCAGAACACCTGTGTATGTTTAACAGCTGTAAGCTGTGTATATATTGAAACACTGGTTATAATAAACTCAGAGTGGCCATCAGCCCTCTCCGCATCTATCCTGGTGTGTACACTGGATCGCGACACCGACACAGAACAAGTGGAAATTGTTGACAATCTAAGGAGCAACAGCAGGATGACGTCAGGACCTCAGGGGAGAGGCCTAGAAAGAGGAAGAATAGAGGAAAACCATGCATTAGGAGACTTCTCAATGTCTTTAAGAGGAGATGTGGACATTGATGGAAGGGTGACCTGAATGGATCTGTTTGGTAACGTTACAGCATCCTTGGGACTTTGGGTATTTTCCTGATTGGCTAAGGGTAAGATTGGGTTTTACTTGGTAACTGGGCAAACCTGTGTTCCTTTCCAGGCATTGCGGGAATTAACGGCAGGGTTACATAGATACAGAGAAATCCAAGACATATTCTTAATTAACTTTATGAATAATGTTATTACTTATTAAAATATTTCAGATTTGACATTTATCCAGTGATTTATACTTCAAAAGCATACAATCTAGATATCTAATCATGTCACTGAAGTAATGCAACCTCTAAAATTCTGTAAGCCTTGTAATTCTGACTTAGTATCTCAACTGTGTTTAAAGATATGACTTCTTAAAATAACATTTCAACCAAGTTGAATACGTTCATGAATCTAATAATTCTCCACTATTAATTTGTGGGCTCTCCAAGCATGTGTCATCCAATGAGTTTTCCCAGTACTCTATAAATGTATGTGCAGTTATGGTTTTATGTCTAGCAAATCAATCACTCTTAATGAGGTAGGTGGCTGAAGAAATTATGCCTGACACGCAAAAGACAATAAGAAATATTCACTGAAGAAATGATTTAACAACAAGATAAATAACAATTAAAATCACTGTCCTACTATAAAAAGACAGGAAGAAAGATGAGGATAGAGGGTGCCAGAGGCACAAGAGCGAGTGGGCAATTAGAGGGTGGCAGATAAAGGCTTGACTGATTTCTATCAGCTGGGCCTGTGGCAGATGATTACTCAGCCCTCTTTGCCTGGGGTACGTGAAAGCTGTGCCTTTATTATGGTCCTAAACAACAACAACAACCATATCTAAAACAAATTAACAAATAACCATTTGACAAAGAATAAATTAGTACATAAAATCATATAAGACACTATGAATGGAAGATTTTAAGACAAACTGTTACTCTCAATACCATTAGAAATAGCAAAGGGCTGTAAGTCCCAGTTTTTACTCTAATCTCTGCATATGCATGTATAATTCAGACCTCATCCAATGGCGATAAAGTATTTAGCTGAATGGACGATACCGTTTAGGTACTCTCTGGACCACAGAGTTGTATTTCACCCTAAACCTGCAGCATTGATTTAAATTTCAAATATAACAAGGGGATGCTGAGCACCAATTATGTGGACCAAACAATACATTGGGTTATGGAAACAAAAAGAAAATGACTTCAGGGATCATTGTTGCCTTTGAAAAGCTAATGAAAGTGTTAAGTTTGAAAGGAAAGAGCAACAATTCAATGTTATGAGTATGATAATAAAGTCAGGATGTACAAAGTGTCTCAGAAGGATAGTGAATTCTATGGGGTGTTTGGTGTTGGAACTCTTGAAAAGCATATCAAAGGGGCAAGAAAATCAGGATACAGGTGAATGGGTGGTTTGTGATGGGACTCCAGCTAGTTAGTGAAGAAAGAGATTCCTGGAAAGTTGTTGATAAATTAGAAGGAAGTAGATATATCCAAGGAATGGATATCTACTAAAGGGAAAAAAAGCATACATAGCACGTGTGAGGAATGGGAAAAGTAGAAGGAAAGGAAATTTAGAAATCAAATTGGTAAGCAGTTCCTCTTATCTTTGCTTGTCGCTGTCCCTGGCCATATTCTGGATTCAAGGATCAGGGACAGAATTATTTTTGAGATCCACAGGATAGCCATGGGAAAAATGTACCGAAATAGAGTTGAGGTTAGGTTTAGTAATGTAGAGTTCAAGGGGCCGAGAAGATGATTCTTTAGATGAGTCTCACGTATGGACTTTGAATTCACTTAGAATGATGGCTAGAGCTGGAAAGGAATAAAGAACCATGAGCCAGGTTCTAGGGAATTATCTGGAGGACAATAGATGACAGTAATAAGAAAAGGTGGTTCAACCAGATCAGATCATGAGTTTTGGTGGAGAGGAAGAGCAATGGCACTATTAGGACAGGAGGACATTGATCCTCCTCTTGGTTCCCTGGCACGTGGAGATATGAAGGGACGAGCAGCCTGTCTACTTGATGGAGCTGTTTGTTATGAAGCAGTGTCCTTCACAAGTCACATGTCAGCTAAGATAAGGAGCAGCAGAATGAATATTGTGGAGACCCTGAGGTTGCAGAATGTCAACTTTGTGTGCAATTAAATGAAAATTCTCCAAGGCGAGTTCAGAGGAAGGTCAGCACTGAGAAAAGCCGGTTGGCAGACAAAGTACTGAGCAAGGTATGCTGGTCAACCCACGTTCACTGGGCTCCTAAAATGTGCCAGATCCTGTGCTGGATTTGGCCTTAGTGACGCAGTGATACACAAGTCAGCCTCAGCCCCTGACTTTGTAAAAGCAGAAGAAATCTAAATCTGGCCTCCAGAGGATGAATGAAAGGCACAGAGAGAAATGATTGCCTCATGCTCCCAAAAGTGTAGAGTAATGGGTTTCCCACAGCTGAGACTGAACTATAAAATTTTTAAAATCCTTATTGATCTGGAGAAGGGAGTGAAAGATTGGGAGATAATAGGAAATATATATATTGGTCCCTGCCCCACCCCTCCTCTGGTTCCTGGCATAAGCTCCTAAAACCCTTGTAATTTCCTAAGTGATAAGAGCACTAGGAGCATTTTTGGTTGTTGTTCTAATATTTGGTCTTTGATTCTGGTTCCTGACGCGGAGTTCCTACATCCTTTGTAATTTCCTGGGTGATAGCGGTGTCTTTTGTTCTAGTGAGGTGACTCTGGGTGGACTCCTGGATGGGGGCTGGTCACCAAAAAGACCAAGCCATGATGGGAAGCTTGGAAATTTCAGCCCCATCCCCTATCTTGCAGGAAGGGGAGAGGGCTTGGAAATTAAGGTGATGACCCATCATGCCTACATGATGAAGCCTCTAGAAAAATCCCAAAGGTACAGAGTTCAGGGAGCCTTCAGGTTGCTGAACACATGGAGGTACTGGGAGGGTGTCATGCCTGGAGAGGGCATGGAAGGTCCATGCCCCTTCCCACATACCTTGATTTATGCATCTCTTTCATCTGGATGTTCATCTGTATCCTTTGTCATATCTTTCTTTTTTAAAGATTGGCGCCTGAGCTAACAACTGTTGCCAATCTTTATTTTTCTTTTTTCTTCTTCTTCTCCCCAAAGCCCCTCAGTATATAGTTGTATATTTTAGTTGTGAGTGCCTCTGGTTGTGCCATGTGGGACGCCACCTCAGCATGGCTTGATGAGCAGTGCCATGTCCATGCCCAGGATCCAAACCGGCGAAACCTTGGGCTGCTGAAGCAGCGCATGTGAACTTAACCACTCGGTACAGGACCGGCCCCTGTCATATCTTTTTGTAATAAACTGTTTCTCTGAGTTCTGTGAGCCACTCTAGCAAATTAACTGAACCCGAGGAGAGGGTCATAGGAACTTCCTATTTAAAACTCATTGGTCAGAAGCACAGATTACAACCTGCACTTTTAATTGGCATCTGAAGTTGGGGAGGGGCAGTCTTGTGGGACTGAGCCCTTAACTTGTGGGATCTGACGCTATCTCGAGGTAGATAGTGTTAGAATTGAGGACGCTCAATTGTAAGACACCCAGCTGGTGTCACGGAATTGCTTGACGTGGGGAAAACCCCCACACATCTGGTGTTAGAAGTGTTGTGAGTGTGGTAGGAGTGTGAAAGTAAAGGAAAAACAGAAGAAGTGTAGGTTTTATTTACAGAGACTTAAAAGCTAAGACTTCAATTCATCTTTGGGTCCTTTACTTTTTGAACTTGAAATCTACCCACATGAATTTTTTTAAAGCTAAATATTTTACTTTATTTTTCTTCCTACAGTTGTTTGAACCATTGTGAAAATCAGATGATCCGGATAAGTTTTAGGCAGGCAAGAATGGAGCTTCTTAAATGTCCTTTAAAAAGAGCTTGTTGACTATGTTACCTCGGGCTACAAAAATCAGGCTCACATTGCTGGGTCAGAATACCTGACTGCAAGGTTCTTGAACTCTATCTTGCTTCCCTTTGTGTCTCCAAAGTCTGCAACCTCATCAGCAATTTATAAATACTTGTGCAATAAATGACTTAATCTTACAAAGATTTAGCGAGTAGGTGGGGTAGAGGGTAACGTGTAATAGGAAGGAAAGATGTCAGAGTACGGAGGACAACAATAGGGACAACTTCACCAAGATGAATCAGAGTCAATATGAATTGGAGTTTCTTTCTGGCCCTTTTCAGATTCAGTGACAGAATGAGAAATAAATGTTCTTTCTCTCTTTCTTTGCACATTTCTCTCTTCACTAACTGCTACTCCCTTTATTGTCTAAAATGAATAAAACTACCCAACTTGGGGAAGGTTCCAGATCATCAAATGACTGGGCTGTGTTAAGGATCTGGTGTTTGGCAACTTTTCAGTAGGCTCGGGGATACTGCAGCTCCCCTTGATGGGGAAGAGAAGATGGGAAAGCAAATGAAGGTAGGTGAAGACGTATTTGTCCAGACCAAGCAGAGGCAGAAATATCTTTACCTTTGATGAACCTCTCTGGTTAAGATAGATCAATCTAAGTAGCAGTCTCTTAATTTCCTAACTCATCTCTTTTGTGTTTATCTCTTTTGTATTATTGTTGTCCCTGTGAATATAGAACGTGTATTCACAGGGACAACTATAACCATTATCAGAAGGACACATATTTTAAGTTATTTTTCCAGTGGCAATTGTTCTTTGTTTAAATCAGTGTAGAAGACATATATGCCCATTTTATAGGATCAAAAGCATAATTTTTACTGTTTCCTTTTATTATGGATGTTTATAGTCATCATAATTTTTACTTTTATGACATACTCTTTGTCTTATATATGGATTTTTTGATGCGAAGGCCTTCTTCCGGGACAAAATCCCCTATTATGACATATGGGAAAATATGATCTTCTCTGTAATGTTGTACTTTCTGTTCTGTTTCCAAGGGCAGAACATGGCAAAAGATGTCTAGATAATTCAAATCAGAGGAAAAAGAAATTAATTGGGACTCAATTTAGATGATTACTTCGGTTCTTTCTTCTACTCGAAAAACATATTACAATTGTATACTATTTCTTAATTATTTTCCAGTGCTTAGCCCCAGCCAGAACAGTAGGAAGGAAAAGGTTGACAATCTTTATGGTGATTTAAAAGCTCAAAGTCATGGTTCTCAAACTTAATATGCATAACAGTCATCTGGGAAGCTTGTGAAAATTGTAGATTCCCAAGCCTCACTTCCAGAGAGTTTAAGTCAAGAATTCTAAGATGTGACCTGGGAAAATGCATTTTAATAAACAGCCCAGCTGATTCTGACACAGTTGGTCTTGGGCCACATGTTAGGAAATTACAGCTTAAGAGAACGTGAACACTTACGTAGCCTGTGAACCACAAACAGAATGCAGGAGAGATCCATTCTCTGGCATGGATTCCACAGTCAATCCACATGGCATGCTTGGCTGTTTGTTCTTTTCTAGAAATCTGCTCAAAGAAAACAAAAAACAATAACAAGAAGCCTCAGGACATTAACTTTCATTTATATAGTGCTTATATTTAACCCTTTTAACAAATCTATGAAATACGCATTACTCTCTGCCTTCCTTTAGGAATTCTCAAGGGAAATTAAAAACCATTGAAACTAGAAGATACTACCTAAGGTCACATAGCTGGTGAGAGTCAGGACTGAGATCTAAAGCCAGGGCTCTTCATTTAAAGCTCTTTTTCTTCCCCAGCAATTACCTAGTCATACCAGAGCTGCGTATGGAAGTATGGAAGTAGAGACCAGAGAACTAGTACTTTAGGTCATATCTTCACACTTCAGTTAGAATTAAATGGGTCTGTGTTGGGTGGGCAGCTTTCTGCGGGACGTGTGGAACAGAGAAAGGCTTGGGAAAGGAAAGCCAGTGGTGCCAAAGATAAACTTGGACTCCCTCAACATTTTCCCCAGGGTGCACACTTTCTATGTGCACTCAGACTATTTCCCCATTACACGCAAAAAGAAGCACGTTCTAACTTTACACAAACTTATTCCCAACAGATCCGGGAACAGAGGCCTTGTTCTGATGCTCAGGATGGGGAGCTAGTGTAACCTGCCAACTCTCTGCAATAAGAGCTCCCAATCTTTCCTCGATAATGGACTTTGTTATCTTCAGAAGAGTTTTCAAAAACACCTCCAAATGAAATGAATCATAGTTCATTTGCTCTTAAGAGTTAGCTACAACACAACTTTAGCATTTGGAGGGAAGGGAGAAGAGCGTTGGGGTTATGTGGGGTTGAAATTCCAAAATAAGAAAAAGAGAGAGTGAAATTTTATATTGTCACCTATACCACTTAGGGAGGTTTTTCTTAACTAACTCGGAGCTAGTGATATCCGAAGAGAAAGCAAGTGAGAAAGTCAAATGGCATTGGCTGCAAATTGAACAAAGAAGAGAACTACCTGGCTGATTTAACCTACTCAGTTTAAAAGAAAATCCTGAGTTGTCTGGACTAGATGCCTTGCTCA
Organism: Equus caballus; assembly: GCF_041296265.1. Taxonomy (NCBI): domain Eukaryota; kingdom Metazoa; phylum Chordata; class Mammalia; order Perissodactyla; family Equidae; genus Equus; species Equus caballus. The sequence continues at coordinate 45,052,169 of NC_091700.1, read as the reverse complement.
ACTTTCTGTCCAACTGTGCTGAGCAAATCTCTCGGTATGGGTCCTGACAGTGGAAAGATAGAGGAACCCAAGAGACTCGCATTATGTGCACATCCTTGATCAAGTAAGAGTGGGACTAAAGCATGCAGGAAGCGTGATTTTCCAACATGGACATCTAGGTCCAGAAACACAACTTCCAAAGAGTACACACAACATGGCTGAAAGCAAATGTTATGGGCGGGTATGTCACGATTACATGCATCCAATCTGATTTGCCAACTCAGCCGCTAAGAGGACCCAATGTTTTGTGTGTCTGCCTTGAGTTTTCATTGCAAATTCTTGCCAGAACAGATTAAAACCCAGAAATCCTGACTCAAAATCTTATCTTTGGGTGACTGAAGGGGTCCATCTATCATAATTTAGAAAATATTGGGAAACTATGTGTAAATTAAATGTTACTAAATCAAATGTATTTTTCCAATGATCAATTTTTTTCCAGAGCTTCCCTTTTTTTTTTTTTTAATGGGAAAGAATGATAAAAAACTGAACTGCAGAATTAGAAATTAACAGGCAGGAATTAGTACAGTTTCATGGTTCCCCAAAATTCTTCCTGTGGCCATATTCACTGACCTTTACTAAGGCCAATTTATTCGACCAAAAACAAATAACCAAATGGATGGTGATTGGAGAAGAAGATATCATATTAGCCTACTGCCAAGGACCCCAGCATTGCCCCTGTTCATAGCCTTCCCTGGGTTTAGTTGTTCAGCTCTTTCTTTGGTTCCAAAAACTGCATCACTGTCAGTCCAATAATAGATTTCTCTTCCTTTTTTTCTCTTTCTTAAGTAAGCCAGTCAGAGGTGTTGGTGACGTAAATAAAACAAGGACTTAAAAAATCATCCAGACCACTGCTCTCATTTTATGGAGAAAGGCACTCAAGCTCAGGAAGGTTCAATGGCTTATCTATGTCACGTAAACAAAGATAGAGTTGATTCTAAAATTGAGGTTTCCACTCTCAGACAAACACTGTATTAATAAAGGAAAAGAAAATTAAAGGTAATAATGTATCCTTAAATAGCTGAAAAATAAAGTTGAGGAACACTTGAAATACAAATATTTCCAGAATGCAAAGAAAAAAATCCAAGTTACAACAAACACTGCTGAAGAATTAACACATTCCCCAAAGCTTAAAGATCAATGACTCTCCCCACAACATACCTTTAAAACATAAAGTGGGTACTTCTCATAGGAGGACCCAATGTGGATTTTTTCAACCAAATCAGGATGCCGCTCAGTTATAGTTTCTATCCAAGAATAGATCTATCAAAACAGATACCAGCAGTCAGTCACAGACCAGTTCAAAGCATTTCCCTGACCAAACACAACAGACAGCATCTTCAAGGGAAGGAGAGCTCTGTAAAAGCTTAGTATGTAGAAAGAATGTGGAACTAAAACACTTGGGGCAGGGGGTTTCTTTGGCTGCTTAGGAAAATCAATAAAATTAAGGTTTTGAAAAGTATCACGGTTTAGAGAAAGCGTGGAAAAGTACTAAGAAACTTATGACAAAGTAGGAAAAGTTATTCTTTAAAGTATGTCTCCTGAAAGTTATTTTTAAAGGCTCATCACGTTGACTCCAAGCCTCTGTGTATGAAATCATCTTTACCATTGATTCAAGAGTTCATTTTTATATGAGACTTTTTTTTTTTTAAATAGTCACTTTTCCAGCCAGCCCTGATGGACTAGTGGTTAAAGTTTGGCCCTCTCACCACTTTGGTGGCCCGGGTTCATTTCCTGGTCATGGAACCACACCACCCATCTGTCAGTTGCCGTGCGGAGGTGGCGGCTCACACAGAAGAACTAGAAGGACTTACAACTAGGATGTACGATCAAGAACTGGGGGGCTTTGGAGAAGAAAAAAAGTTCAACGTAAAAAACAAAAAATTTCACTTTTCAAGAGTAACCGAAGGAAGCTCTGGGCACTGCCTTTGCACAGGATAAATGGCAGTGTCATTGTTTTCTACTAGAGACCTGTGTACACTCACAATAAGATCAGTGAAACGATGAGAGACAAAGCTGAGGCAATCTGGAGGAAAAAAAAATCTCTTCTTCCTTGAGAAGGAGTTTGATTCTGGATCTCTCTCCTGGGTGGGAATCTAGTGGTGTTTGTCAGTCTGTCAGGATTATTGTGGAAGGAAAAAACAGAAATTCTGGGTCTGACTTTAGACTAATGTCTACTTCAAAGCAGGTGTTGAATATGGAATTTGGTCATGTTTTAATGTAGACCAACTTCTCAGGGGCCGTACTTAAACTTTTACACCTTCTGAAATGGGAATGACCAACCTTTGGCCTTATTTCTGGGAACTTTTCTGGAGGTAATTTCAAATAGCACTCCCAGCTGATGGGAACTGGAGTACCACTTACCCTTGGGTCCTCTTATAGTAGCACAACTAGGGTGAGTGGTATCTATGAGTGGTTGTCTTGTGCTGGGAGTTAAGAAGCTTCTGGAAGGTGTAGCTGCCACCATACCAACGCTGTCAGTGTCTGAGGTGTTGGAAATTTAGCCGTCAGAGATGTCCTCACTGGGGCTCTGTTTACTATGTTACTCGTCTAAGGCATGAATACATCTGAGAGAACTACTACATTAAGCGATTTTGTGTTACAGCATTGATGGTTCAGTAGATTTCCTCCAGCATGGGAAGCTGTGCTATATGACAGCAGCTTTATGGAAAACTTTACTCATTTCACAATCTAATCTGGGGTAATGAAGGTAATACTCTTTAAAAACTCTCTTCTTTTGCCATTTGTTTTAAGAACTGTTTTTTGGCTATTTGTGTTTTCTACAGTGGATCGCTTAAAATTTCCTGTGAGAGTCTGTAACAAAAGAACCCCTCCTGCCTACACGTAACCTTCTGGTGAGGGCTGAAGGAGAGGTCAGTGCTGAAGGGGAAGGAAGGACTTGGTGGAATTTCCTGAGAGCAAGATTGCCATGGTTCCTTGGAACCTCTTAGAAAGGATTGTGGGCAGGAGGAAGGAGAGGTCTAAAATATTTTCTGGAATGTCATTGTTATGAGTTGTATTGTGTCTCCTGCAAAATTCATGTGTTGAAGCCCTAATCCCATGTACTACGTTAGTATGTGACCATATTGGGGCATAGAGCTTCTAAAGAGGAATTAAGTTAAAATTAGGCTGTTAGTCTGGGCCCTGATCCAACGTGACTGGAGTCCTTATAAGAAGTAGAGATTAGGACATACAGAGAGACACCAGGGATGTGTACACATGGAGAACAGGCCATGTGAAGGCACAGCGAGCAGACAGCCATCTGCAAGTCAAGGAGCGATGCCTCAGGAGAAACCAACTCTGCTGACACCTTGATTGTGGACTGTCACCCTCCAGAACCGTGAGAGAATAAATTTCTATTGTTTAAGCTACCCACTCAGTGGTACTTTGTTATGGCAGACTAATACAGCGTATGGCAAACTAATACAGTCAGGTACTTTTATTCCTCCCGTGCCTTCTCAACTCTTTCCCAGGGATAGAGTAAGAAAAAATAACCTTTTTGAAGGAAATAATTAAAATATATTTAAAAATACTTCTGTTTAAGGCATTCTCCTCTTCCCACGGAACTCAACACAGTAATGACATATTTATGTTCTCCATTTTGCAAATCATGCCTACCTGGCCTCTCAACTCTGAGCATCAAGTTTGCTTACACAGGGCTCATGATGGACGCTGGAGGGAGGTGGTCTGGGTGGACTAGACAGAGGCAAGGGAGGAGAGATAAAGGAAGAGGATGCAATTTGAAGATCCCCATCAGTCAGCCAGCCACATGGATCCTAAAAGCAGACTGAGTTCTGGTTTAACTAACTGGAAAGGAACAGATGCTTTTGAAGATTAAATAGAAAATTGATTCCTATTACTTAAGTCTTGGATGTCTTAAAAACATGAATGTGGTCCTTAACAGTTTCTGGGCACCTAGTCAAAGATGATAAAAATACTTAGATTAAGCAATAAAGCAGCATACTCCTATGAAGGAACAAAAGGTATCAAGGGATTTTTATTACCTGGAGTATTCTATATAAAAAAGAATGTCCTTCAAGGTGTTTACCCTTTCAACTAACAAATATGGGGAAATGGCTCTTAGTGTATTCTGTCAAAGCTTACTGAGGTCAACTGAACATCGACGTCTTGCTCAGTTTCCCTCCAGAAAAATTGGAACTTGTAAGTACTGATAGGAAAAAAATCAGTACTGGGAAAAATTGGAAAAAATCTTAAAGATTAAAACATAGGTGTTATTATCGTCATTATTATTACGAGTTTAAATAAGTTCCTCCTAAGGGGACTAGAATACACTTATTTATAGTATGCTAACTGTAAGTGAATAAATTCCTTAATTCACTGAGATAATGTGGCAATTATTCAGCAAGGATACAATCAGGGTAATGGTCCAAAGAGACATGAATAATTGGACTGTCAATTTTTTTGTGGGAGTTTCAATAAAAAGGTCCTATTTTTTATTTCCTGCTGTTCCTTAGCATGCAGGATTACTCCTCGTAGTTAGAGATACTCTTAGCTACGGACAAACAGTCTGCTCAGTGGCAGTTTGCCAGATATGACACAATCTTGCCAGGGAAGATGTCGACAAAAGGGTGAATTACCACTGTATGATCACCTAATTGTGATTTTTTTACCCTCTCCCACCAAATACGATTCTTTAATAATTTCCCATGGTTGAAATGGCAACGCTGGTTAAATGGAAACAGTAATCTTGGAGAGAAATGTGACGGCTTACTTCATTTAGCGAGTGATAGTGTTCGTAGTATGAGGAGGAGGCCCGGGGGCTGAGCAGGTCGTCAGAAGTCTGCTGTCGGATAAGCTCTTCCACGTCTCCCATCAAGACCCTGGAAGATGAAACAGAGGGCGAGCTGGTTTTCAAACAGGGCTCTGATTTTACCCCTTGGCTCATTGCGGGCACAGCAGGTGAGCATGGGGAAAAATCACTAAGAAATCTAACAAGCAAAAGTTCATCAAGGTGAAAACAACACCCCTTAACATTGCAGGAAGCTGAAATTCACAAATCTTCCTTTGGGTGGAGCTTACACGGGCGCTGGAGAGAAAGTCGCTTCTATGTGGTAGGTTTTCATAGCCTCCAAAACCTCACCCTTTCTCCATCATCATTTCTCGATTGTGATTCATTAGTGTCTTTTATGTGAACATTTAGGTTAATAGACAACTTTCTCCAATCCAGAGTAACATTGCATTATTCTATTTTCAGTTAAGGACCAAGAAGAAGCAGAAAGCCTTTTCTTTTTGTTTTTTATTGTGACAACTGTTGACCTATACCAGATGTTCTGCATAGAAAAAGATTATCAAATCTCTAGAGAAATAGAAGGACAGGAAAATGGAAGTTATGGGAAAGGCATCTTGTTTAATATCTCTTGAGAAGTGCCATTCTGTTAACTCGGCAAACATTTTAACTAAATTAATCTATTCTATCACCTTGGATGAACAATTTGAAAGTTAGCTATCATTTTTATATCATCTTACTACTTTTTAGGCCAATGGATAAAAACCAAGTTTTTGATATCGGAAAAGTCTGAGTTCAACTCCTATCTCTGCCACATTCCAGCTGGTTGAGCTTGAGACATTCCTTTGTTTTGAGTATGAAAAATTTTTTCATCTGCATAATGAGGATAGTATTTTCCTCACAGGGTTAAATAAGGATTAAATGAAGCAATGTATAGAAAGGCTGAGCACAGTTCCCGGAAGGCAGCGAACACCTATAACATATTATTAATAATTGTCATAGTGTATTATCCAAAGGTTGCCCATTGATACACAGAAGCGAGCACGGCCTCCAGGAAGTGCTAGGGCAGCAGGAGGAAGACTAGCGCTTGGGCAATGGATACGGAAAGGATATGTTGAACAGGACAATTCAAAGGAAGTGGCCGTGGACTCTGAACAGAAATCGTCCCTGATACAATTTTTACTTTAGGGTCAGACATTCAGGAATGTTCCCTGACCTTGTAATGGAAGCAAAATCCCCTTCAGCAGCTGCTTTTTCAAGAGATACCACAAAGCCTAGTATGGTGAATGAAAATTTTGTTCCCCTAGTCTGGACACAGAGTAGAGAAACTGTAAGAAAGGAGGAATTAGGAGGAACTATAAGAGGCTCCACAGATCATTGAGCCTAAGGGTCATTTTCAGATAAGGAACTGAGGTCATGAGAGGTTAAACCACTTGTCCAAGGTCACAGAGCTAGCCTCTTGGGCTGCATCACCAGTCCATTTCAGAGATTTCCAGGTTGCCATGTTTAATGTAAGCATTTATTTTTCCAGGAAGCAATTATACTATCCGCTAGCAAAATGCATCCTACGTGCTTATGATAGACTCAGTAAGTATTGAATAATGCCTACCTGAATGGAACTCCGCTCTCATTTAAATGGGCTTTCACATTGCTTACATCAGATGCATTCACAAAGAAATGGACTTGTTTTGTCTTCACAATGAATTCGGCTGTTACTGGCTGCCAAAGAACAATCTGCAGTTTCAAGAGGAAAAATGGATAAAACAAAAACAGTTGTTCCTATCATTCTCATCTGGAGCTAAAGTCAGAAAAGTGTGTCTGTAGGGGAAATGAAAAAGGCACTTCCTGGCCACTGGTCCCCCCTCACACACATGGCAGTATAAACATATATTTTGCAAGGAGCTTGTTTTCTTCTTCTCTGAAGCCCCAGTTGCTAAAGAGGAGCTGGAACATACGAGGTACTCCATAAATATTTGGTGAGACGAGAATGAATGAGTGAATGGCTATATCGATGACCCACTTGTAAAACGGGATGTGTATGTCAGATGTATAAAAGAGAAACGAAATTTCGTCTAGAAGGAAAGTTGGTTAAATGCTGATTTTCTTTAATAAAAATTCTGTGTCCTTCATATTATTATCATGTTGGTGTTTCTTTTCTTTAACCTGATTATGAACATTGGGTAATGCCTTCCAATAATATTTACTTTTTTAAATATTTTACTTCACTTTTTCAATGCACTTTCACACATTTCCTTTGATCATTACAATTACACTTTGATGTAGATTAGGCAGATGTTATTATTTTCATTGTTTGGATGAAGAAATTAAGGCCCATAGCTAACTTGTCTAAAATCACATACGTAAGAAGTGACAGAACAAGAGCTAAACTTGAAATCTCTGATGCTTCCTCTGCTGGTATTACCTGTGCCCATGGTGTGGTGGCCATGAAAAGGCACCCTCAGCTTTTCTGTTGGGAGGGGCATGGTTGACTGACCTTCTCAGTTGCTGCCCCTCTTGATCCGCCAGAGGCTGAATCCGTGCTGCCCCAGGGCTGCAGCCTGCCAACAATTGAGCACTGTGCACATATTATTGCAGACCCGTTCCTGACAGATATGGGCTTCCTCTTACAGGCGACTTTGGCTTAAGGACTCACCACTGGTCTAGCCAAACCTTCATTGGAACTGCCCTGCAGTCTCAGATTCTCTATGCACAATGTTCCTTTCTCCACAGGTGTCAGAGCTGCATCATGGTCTGAAAGTGCTCCCTACCGTTTCCAGCTCCCTCCTCTTCATTCTTTACAAGCACTCCTTCTAATAAATCTCTCCCTTGCATCTTTAACCTGGTTTTGATGTCTGCTTCTTGGAAAACCCTAGCCAACAAACACGGAGCCCTCAATTTCCTACCACGACCTTTTGTAACTCTTGTCAGTTTTCTACATGCTGGGGAGATGGGTCCCAGGCATGAAAATTTTAATAAATTTTCCCTTGTGTTTTTGATGCTTATTCTTTGATTAAGAAACATTGTTTTATGAGCAAAATTCTATTGGATTTCTGTTATCATAGCATTTTTATAAGTACACACTTTCAGTCCCAAGGTATATTATGCAATTGGCTGAAAAGCCAATGGAGCAAATGAAGCAGGTTTGAATTTGGGAACCAGCAAAATCTTGTGATGATAGAAAGAGGGAGAAGGCTATAAAAAGAGAGGTTTATACCAGTTATATAAGTCAGACAACTTGTAAGAGAGAAGAAGCCACACAATACTTACACAAAATGAAACCAATAGAAAGATAAATGAGGAAGAAATTACCTGGTATGTTGTAGTAAGATTCTGCAGGATTTGAGCTTGCTGAGAGGTTCTAGGAAGAGCAGATAAAACCTGGCCACTGGGAAAGGAAGAAACAGGATTTTGATGTTAAATAAAAAGTGAAAATGAGATAAATTATACTGGGAGGGGCTTCTACATAATTGTAAAAAGGAAACAAAATGTGAAAAGGAAAGAGGCTATTGCTACAGATTAAGTGTTAAAAAGAGAACATAGACTCCTTATTCTTTCTTGCTCCTAAGCAATTGTAAAATCAACAGTTCTCTTGAATGCGAGTCAGTTTGCAGAATACTTACTTCTTTCTTCTCCCGTGCGTGTGTGTACGTGTGTTAATTTTAAAAATTAAATATTTGATGGATAAGGAAATATTTATGCAAACACTAGCTTGTTACATAATAAAATGAATGCCTGGGAACCCATTATCCCACTTAAGAAATCCAACTGTACTAGTGTCCTTGAAGCTCCTTGTGGGCTCCTCCCTACTCTGTTCCCCCCCAACCCCCATCACATCTCCAAAGGTATCCACTACCATAACTTTCCACTTTTGTTCATTCCCTTGCTTTTCTTTAGAGTATGGATTCTTAAACACATGTATGAATGCTTCTACTTGTGGACACAAAATATTTTTAGATTTGCTTGATTTAACTCTATAAAAATAGTATACAAGGGGCCAACACAGTGGTATAGTGGTTAGGTTTGTGCACTCTGCTTTAGCAGCCCGGGGTTTGCCAGTTCGGATCCTGGGCACGGACCTACAGAGTGCTCATCGAGCCATGCTGTGGCAGCATCCCACGTACAAAATAGAGAAAGACTGGCACAGATGTCAGCTCAGAGACAATCCTCCTGAAGCAAAAAGAGGGAGATTGGCAACAGATGTTAACTCAAGGCCAATCAGATGTTAGCTCAGGGCCAATCTTCCTCACCAAAAAAAAGGTATATGATATTTATTCTCCTATATCTTGTTTTTTCACTCAACATTGCATTTTCACATTTATTGTCTGTGTGGAAGTATCTAGTGATAGTTCAGATGTGCAAGATGTCTACAAGTGGAACTGCTGCTTCTTGGGGGTATGCACAGTTTTAATTTCATAGGATAATGTCAAATTATTTCTCAAACTTTTGTATCAAGTTATATTTTCACCAGAAGTGGAAAAGATTTCCTATAGCTTCTCCTTGCTAACACTTGATGCTGTCTGACTTTTTAACTTTGCAATCTAATGATTGTGAAATGGAATCTTCTTGTGATTTTAATTTTATTTTCTGACTTACTAATGAAGTAGTTAATTACATTCAATTATTTTTGGGACAATCAACTAGTATGATTTCTTTCTATAATCTAGATACTAATCCTTTGTCAGTTATACGTATTGAAAATATCTTCCACCAGTTCGTTTGTATTTTCTCTTTCTTTATGATGTATTTTATCTATCATTTCCTTCTAGGTTTGTCCTTTTTTGTGTGTTAAGGACTCTTTCCCAAACCTGGGTCATAATGATATTCTCCTATATTTCTTTTTGTTTTTCTCATTTAAGTTTTTAATCCATTTGAAAATGAATTATTTGTGTGCAGTGTAAAGGAATTGAGTTTCCTTTTTTCTTCTTAGCATCATTTATTAATCGTTAGTACTTTCCCTGGGGATCTGCTATGCCAATTCTGTCATGTATAAGTTTTCACCCTCTTTGGCAGAGCCTATCCTGGTTCAGCAGACCATTTCCTCTTCCTGGGCACACAGAATAACTACATTTGCCAGCCTTCCTAGAGCTTGTGTTGAGACCATGTGCCTGAGTTCTGACAATGAGAATGTGAGCAGGAGTGGTGCGCTGCGGTCAAGAGTAGACAGGAGTCTTCACGTGCTTATGTTCTCTCTCATGCTGTGGCTGGACGCAAAGAACCCAAGATGTGAAGCTGCAAAATGGAAGCGGCCCAGATCTCTAAGTTGCAGGAGAGCACCAGTGAGAGCCCTGTGACCTTCATCAATTGGTGATATGGGTGAGAAATAAACCTTTGTTGTGGCAAGCAAAGCTATTTCAGGGTGCATTAGTCATTACAGCATAACCAAGGATTACCCTCACTCACACAGAGCGGTCTATTTCTCGCTCTTGATTACGTTCCATTGTTTCACTTGCCTGTTCTTGCGCCAATACCATTCATCTTTGTGACTGTAGCTTCTAACATCATATAGGACAAACTCCTGCTTCCCCTCTTCTTTGCCTAGTTCTTTTTTAAGGTCCTCTTGGTTTGACTCTTTGCTTTTCCACATAAATTTAAAAAGTTGGTTCGTCATGTTCCATGAAAAAAGTTGGGGTTTTGATTAGAATTATATTGAATCTATAGATCAATAATTTGGGGAAAGCTGACATCCTTATGATTCTGAGTCTCTTTATCAGTAAACACAGTAGGTTTGCCTATTGGTTTAGGCCTTCTTTAATATCTTTCAAAAAAGTTTAATAATTTTATCCATAACATGTTGCACATTTTTTATTATATTTATTCTAGCAAATTTGCTTTTTCTTTTGTAAACGGTAACTTTTAATACTCCATCTCTTAGTTCTTTCTTGCCAAGGTGTAGTAATGAAGTTGATTTTTAGATATTGATTTTCTGTCCAACACTCTTGGTAATTTTGATCATTTTAATGTAGATATTTTGGGACTTTTTCTTTGCAAGCAATCATGACAACTGCACATACTAAGTTCTGCTTCTTTCATTTCAATGCTTATAGAGGTTTTTTTTTCATGTCTTACTTTATTGACTAGGACCTGCATTACAGTGTTGAATAGAAGTGGAAATAAAATGCATGATTCAGAATTTTTAAGGCAAACATTCCAATGATTCCCCATTAGAATGCTTGTTGTCACGTTTTGGTAGGTGCCTTTTATCCGGTGAAAGAAGTTTCCTTCTAATCTCTGCTATGATTTTTATCATGAATAGGTGTGGATTTTTATCATATGTTTTTATGAGATGAGCATAAGTGCTTTCTGCTTTAACCTCTTAATGTGGCAGAAAACATTAATAGATTTTTTTTTTTAAGGATTTTATTTTTTCCTTTTTCTCCCCAAAGCCCCCCGGTACATAGTTGTGTATTCTTCGTTGTGGGTTCCTCTAGTTGTGGCATGTGGGACGCTGCCTCAGCGTGGTCTGACGAGCAGTGCCATGTCCGCGCCCAGGATTCGAACCGACGAAACACTGGGCCGCCTGCAGCGGAGCGCGCGAACTTAACCACTCGGCCACGGGGCCAGCCCCATTAATAGATTTTTTTTTAAGTTGACGCTTGGCTTAGTTTGTTTTCTCACCTTTGCTTTATCATATTTTCCTCTCTTGCAATGCTTGTTAGGGCTATGAGCCGTGCTTAGTGATTCTTGGAAATCCAAGGCAATAGACTAGTGTGAATCAACATGGGTCGACTTTATTTTCACAGTCCACTTAATCAGATAGGAAAGAATTTCTTAGTAAATTTTCTCATACTTGCAGCTCTCCATCCATTTTTGCAGACGAGGGAGATTTGGATAAAAAGAGAAAGGAACCAGTGATGTGACGGCTTGCAGGTATATGTGGAATCTGTTAACACCAATGGCTTTATCAGCTTTCCAGTAGGCCTCTGTGTACCTGCACAAGACTATTTTATTTAAATTACAATTAAGCTATGTTGGTGATGATGGGGTTCAGGGTAAGCTGGCCCAAGATGTGCTACTTTGGCATGTGGAGTATTTTGGGCTGAAGGCAATGGAAACACTGTGGGCCCCAGAGAAACTTTCACGTTTCCCTTGAGGAATTTAAACTAAGGGCCTTGCCTATAAAGGGAGTAATTACCAGAAATAGCCTTTTTATGACCTATCTGTATGATAGGGCAGGCTTCTAATTACTGAACATCTGCTCCTCTTATCATTCTGTGAATTACCCTCCTCCCCTCCGAAGCCTCAAGCCCTGATCCCATTTCTTGGCTCAAGATGACATAAATACCTCACTTTACCTTGCTATCTCTGAACTTTTCTTGTTTGTGGGGTTCCCGAACGTACAAAATTAATTAAATTTGATTTTCTCCTATTAATCTGTCTCATGTCAGTTTAATTTTTAGACCAGCCAGAAGAACCTAAAGGATAGAGGAAAATTTCTTCCTCCCCTGCAGTGACTTTTGCCAGAGGGGAATCCATTTTTTGACTTAAAGAGATTTTTGTTTTATTTTTGAACAAATTATTTCCCTTGAAATATGAGGATAAATATTTTTTTTAAATCAAAAAGAAAATGCCTTGCTCTTGCTTTATGTAAAACTAAACTTAGACTTTACTTCCAGCCAAGATGGAGAAACAGGGACCAAGTTTATGCTCCTGACCAAAACAACCAAAAAACTGGAATGTGTATATATGTATATGTACATATAAGTATACATGGAATATGTATATATATATATATATATGTATGTAATGCACTTAAAAAATTGAACATCAGCCACATGATGACTAAGTATAACATTGTATCCTGGAAGAGAAAAAGAACATTAGTGGAAAAACTGAAAAAGTGGAAATCCAAATCAAGTTTGGATTTTAGTCAAATTCTGGAATGTGCCAATGTTGGTTTCTTAGTTCTAATATGCCATGGTGATATTGGATGGTAACATTAGGGGAAACTCAGTGAAGAGTATACAAGAACTCTCTGTAATATCTTTGCAACTTTTCTGTAAATATAAAAATATTCCAAATAAAAATTTTAATTGAAACAAAAAAACATCCAGCAAGAGTTTTGGAAGCACAAAAGACATTATGATAACTTCTCTTGTCATTATTAGCAGAGGCTTCAGGGAAGAGATCACTGGGTAATTAAAAATGTGTAAAAGCACACGGTGGGAGACAAAAGACTGTGGTTGGGGAAAGGGCAAGCTGCTCACTGTTGCCAAGTGTAGGATACAGGTGGTTAGAGCAAGAGAAGAACGGTAGCTAAACAGAAATGAGTTTGGACACGCATGTTAGTCTTCCCCCAGAGAAGGTTTTGAATGCATGCTGAGAAATTTGGCCTTTATCTTGTAGGCAATTAGGAGCTAGAAAAGTGACATCACTGGACTTGTAATTTATAAGAATAACTTTGATAGCAGGGTGGAGGATGGCTTTATTTTGGAAGGCCTGATTAAAAGATTCTAACTTCTGAAAATACGCCTATGGAGACTTGATTATCAAAAGAGGGACAGAGTGGCTCGCAGAAACAAGAGACTAGGACATTTTATGTCAATCTCTGGTACAGTTTTAGAATAAACTATTCAACCAGTGCTTAAGGATATATGTTCAAGGCTCTGTATTGCAGGATTTTTCATAGTAACAATAACTGGAAACCATATGAATGCTTATCAGTAACAGAATTGTTGAATGTTGTTGGTGTCTCCACATTCTAGGATGTCTTGTAGCCATTATAAAGAATGAGTTAGAATTATAATAGTTAACTTGGGGGAGATTTACGCGATGGATTTAGGGAAAGAAGCAAGAAGCAAGTGGAAAATTCTATGAAATATTATCCCATTTTTATAAAAAAAATAAATTAGAAAGAAAAAGGGGAATTATATGTGTCAAAAACAGGGGAAAGTTATGAATAAATAAACAACACATTATTGACATTCATTTGGTGAACAGGGAATAGGCGGGGAGGTGGGAAGGATTGGGTAGGTGAAGGAAGGGGGGAGCAAATAAGACTGTTTTTAAAAGAAAAGTCTCTATAATTCTGATAGGAGATATGGTATTCAACTAATGTAAAATCACACCCAGGTATATATAAATATATAGAGAAACGCATGAAAGAATGATCCCAAAAACGTTACTGATGTTTCCTCAGGGTGATGCAATTTCAGTGTTTTTCTCTCAAATTTTATGCTTTTCTACATTTTTTAACGAAAAAGAACTCTTATTTTATTTAATCATGGAAAAATTTATTTAAAAAAGCTACTCTGAGTGTGAAAAAGCCACCCCCAAGCTTCTCTGTAATGCTGGTGACACTCACCAGCACAGTCCTCATTGTTTTCAAATGTCCTTTGAGGCCAACAGTGGAACATAGCCACCCATTTTCTAGCCTTTCATAGCATTTTCATTCTAGCAAGTCCTGTTCTAGGAATTTTTTTATTCCTTTTTTCACCGTCTGCCACAATAGTTCTAATATTTCCAGTTCACTTAGTGTAGGCCATTGTTTTCTCCAAGTTCCCAAAAATCATCCTAGAAGCAATTAGCACCACCTCCTGAGGATCTAACTAGAACATCAAATCCTGTATTCTGGTGAGTGCACCTCCTTAGGGAAATAGTTCCTTCCTTTTATTAATATCTTCGGCACTTCCACAGCCAGATTATGTCATGACTTAACCCCCACTATTGGTTTGGAGACCAGGAGAGGAAGTGGGGATAGATCTTAAGGGCTAATAGTAGATGACAATATAGAACTGAGCTGCCAAATAGCAATGGGGGCGCTGAGATCACTATCTAATAGAAGCCTGGTGGCAGTGCTTAACCACCAGTAACAAGTTGGGCACAATTATTGTAATGAGCAGCAAGGTCAGTGTGGCAGCCAGAGGGACATGACCCTCAGAAAGCTATAGAGTTAGTTAAGAGAACAGAGTCATTATGGGCAAGATAGATGGGCAGCCAACAAAGGTATTGCTCCATCTTTTCAACCAAAATAAATCAAGGATGGATAATTAGAGGGGCTGAGGACAGCTATTCCAATCAAAAGTGACAATCCATTGCCCAGTTTCCAGACCTGAGCCAATTCTTAGACCCCAAATCTCTTGCCGAAAGGTGGAGTTAGGTCCCCACAAGGAAAAGCCATATAGCAGTATAGAAAGAGTATATGATCATGACTTCCTTGGTCTTCTCCCAAAGGGACATGTGGTAATTAACTCAGGTACTCTGCGCACTGGGGAAAGGGGAATACTCAAGCATTTTGAGTTCTTTTGGATGCAAGTTCCAAGCTGACATTGAAACCTGGAGATCTGGAGTCTAGCCTAGGTCTTTCTCATAGTGGGTGCACTAGGTCCATGGATCTTTCCATCATCATTTCCCTGGTCTCCAAATGTATAATTGAAATGGACATACTTGGCAGTCAGCAGAACCCCCACATTTGTTACTTGCCTGTAAAGTAAGAGCTACAATAGTGGGAAAAACCAAAAGGTGAAACTTTCCACTCCCCAGCCAAGATACCAAAATTGAAAAAAAAAAAAAAAAGCAGCCTAGAGTGGAAATGGCAGCTATTCATACCACCTTTAAAGATCTAAAGATGCAGGGAAGGTGGTTCCCATCAAATCCAGTTTTAATTCACTAGTCTGGCTTCCACAAAAACCAGATGGATCCTAGAGGATGACAGTGGATGATCAAACTCAACCAAGTAGGAGTCCCAGTTGCAGCCACTGTGGTCAGGGTGGCATCTTTGCTGGGCAGAGACTCAGGTATGTGGTATTCAGCTATTGAGGTGGCCATCCCTATCAGAAAAAAGCATCAGAAGCAGTTTACATCCACCTGGAACAGATACCAGTATCTATCTACAGCCTTGCTTCAACTTAAATTAACTTTCCTACTCTCTGTCGCAATATAGTCTAAAGGGAACTAGCCTGTCTGGATATCTCAGTCCACTATATCAATGACGTCTTGTGAATCTTGGATCAGATGAGCAAGAAGTGGCAAGAACATTGGAGGTCTTGATAGGACATATGTGCTCCCAAGGGTAGGAGATAAATACTATAAAGATTCAAGGACTTGCCACGTTAGGGAAACTTTAAGCGTCCAGTGGTCTGGGATAGGCTGGGGAATCCCCTCAAAATTAAAGAACAAATGACTACATCTTATACCTCCCGCACCAAAGAAGGAAGCACAGTTCCTGGTAGGTCTCTTGGGTTCTGGATATGCGTCACTTGGAGATACTGCTTCAACTTATATATTGGATGACGTGAAAGACCACCATTTTTGTGAGACGCCCAGTGCAAAACGGTTCAGGCTGTGGTGCAAGAAGCTCTGCCACTTGGGCCATATGGCCTGGCAGACCGTATGGGCTTAGAAGCATCTGTGGTGGGAAAAGATGCCATTTGGAGCCTTTGGAAAGTCCCAATGGAAGAATCACAGTGTAGACACCTAGAGCAATACCATGACATCTGCAGGGGACAATTATGAACCTTTCAAAAAATTGTTCCTGGTAGCTACTGGGCCCTGGTAGAGATGGGATGCCTGACTATGCGACAATAAGTGGTCATGGAGCCAGTCTGATCCCTCAGGAGCTGGGTTCTGTCATACTCACTGTGGTGGGCAGAATAATGTCTGTATGCTAATCCCTAGAACCTGTGAATCTGTTACCTTATGTGGTAAAAGTGACTTTGCAAATACGGTTAAGTTAAAGATTTGAGGTGGGAAGGTTATGTTGCATTACCTAGGTGGCCCCAATGTTTTTACAAAGACCCATAAAAGTGGAAAAGAATGAGGCAGAGGGAGATTTGACCTAAGAAGAGGTCAGTGTGAATCAATGCAAAAAGGACTTGACCTGCCTTTGCTGGCTTTGAAGATGGAGCAAGAGGCCACAAGCCAAAGAATGAAGGTAACCTCTAGAAGCTGGAAAAAATAAGGAAATGGATTCTGTCCTAGATCCCCCACGAAGGAACATAGCCTTGACCAACACCTTGATTTCGGCCCAGTGAGACCCATTATTAATTTCCAAACTACAGAAACGTAAGATAATGAATTTGTGTTGTTTTAAGCCACCAATTTGTGGTGACTTCTTACAGCAGCAATAAGAAACTCATACACTCACCATGTTATGAGATTGGGTGGGCCCACCATCAATCCATCATAAGATGGAGGTAGCACCTCTGGGATCAAGCACAAGCAGGGCCAGGGGACACAATTGAGGTGCATAAGCAGTCCAGACCCATGTGTCATCCCCTACTGTTGTACCAGTGCTTCTCTCTCAACTCATGTCAGCACATGTCACAAGTAGAGGTCTCTTATGATCAGCTAATGAAGGAGTGTGGTAGCCATGAGAATGTACCTCTCAGATATCCAACTGCAAGATGTGTAATTGATGGAAGGCCCCAGCTGCTATGCTTGAAATCTGTCCCTGTGTTAATACTAAGGCCATATTTCCCATTGGCTGCTCCAAGCTAGTAGCTGAGCACAGTGGGGATACTAAGGCAGGCTCATTCCTGGAAGATGGAGGACTCTTCTGATGGAGGACGTTGCCCAAGGACTGTCTTTCAGCTTTGCAAAAACTTTCTGAGAAGTGCATTACAGTCTAAGACCTTCCCTACCCCGCCTTCCTCCCTTCCCTCTCGCCTCCACAGGGGTTAACCCTGTATTGCAGTCTCATGGCTCTCCCAGCCAACTCTTGCCTATTCCCCATTTCTTCCTCTTGAGCATTTTTCTCAACACATCTCTTGCACGTATAATCCCATCTTGGTGTCTGCTTCTCAGAGGATCAAAACTAACCCCAGGAGGAAAAGAGGAAGCTTAATACACGGGTGGGCAGCTTTGTATGTGTAGATGTGAGTAAAAAATGGAGGGGGCTTCACTATAGACTCACTCAGGAGTGGCTCTGAAAGACAGCAGTGAGGGAAATGTTCTCAAGTAAGCAGAGCTTCAGGTGGTGCATCTCATAATACATATGTGTGGAAAAAGAAGTTGTACAAGGTTAGAATATGTATGGATTCACAGGTAGTGGAAAATGACTTCACTAGTTGGTCAAGAAACTGGAAGGAGAAATATTGGCAGACTGGGGACAAAGAGTTTTGAGGAAAAGGAATGTGAATGGAACTATGTGAGAGGGAGGAAGTGTGAAGACCTTTGTATAACATGGTAATGCCTCCCAGGGAACACCCACAACAGAATAGGCACTAAATAAATATGTAAACCAAATGACTTGGCCGGTTGATGTCAGCTAGCCCCTGTAAATGCCAGCCCAGTGCTCGCACAAAGGGCACATGAACAGAATTGCCATGATGGTTGGGATGAAGCTCTTCATGGTCCAACAACATAAGCTCTACTCACCAAGATTGAGCTACTGCTGCTGTCAAATGTCCAACACGCCAGCAACAGAGACCAAAACTTAGTCCTTCCATCAGCATCATCCCTCAAGGAGACCAAGCAACCACTTGGTGACAAATTGACTACATCAGTCCCCTTCCATTCTGGATCTGGGTCTGCTTCTCCTGCCTGCAAGGCCTCAGCCAGCATCACCATACTGGTCTTACATAGTGTTTAAGATACTGACACAGGATCTCGCATAACATTGTATCAGATCAAGGGATCAACTTTCCAACAAGGAGGTGAAGAGATGGGCACATAACCATAGGATCCACAAATCACACTACCCAGAGCTGCTAGCCAGATAAAGCAGTTAGTGTGGGTTGTTGAAGGATCAGCTGATATACTAGTTTGAAAAGGGGCAACATCCTCCAGGATACAGTGTACACTTTAAATCAGTGATCATTACATGGTGCTATGTCCTTTCTAGGTAGAAGACTCAGTTACAAGACAGGAACCAAGTTGGAGTGGCACCATTTACCACTATTCTGAGTGATGCACTTGGGGAATTTGTACTTTCAATTCTATGAATACAGGCTCTCTAAGCTTAAAAGTTTTGGTTCCCAAAGGAGAAATGCTTCCACAAGAGGCATATCAAGAGTCCTATTAAACTGAAAGCTGTTGCCCAGTCATTTCAGTCTCCTCGTGCCAAGAGATCATCAGGAAGGAGAGGAGTTAGGCTGGAAGGGGTAATTGACCTTGATCATCTGGAGGATATTGAGGGCTGCACTCACACAGTGAAGGTGGCAGGGAAGACCATGTTTGGCATGCAAGTGATAAACTTAGGCATCCTGTGATACTCCCTTGTCCAACTTTGATGTATATGAACAAGTGCAGCAGCCATGGCCCAAGAGGACACGGTGATTGGGGCCTCAAATCCTTGAGGGTTGAGGCTCTTGGTCATCTCACCAGGTAAGCCACCTAGACCAGGATGGGTGCTGGTGAGGGGAAAACAGAATGGATGGTAGCAAAGGGGAATGATGAGCATTAGTTACGATCTCAAGACAAGCTCTAACAGTGTGGGCTCTAGTGAATCCCAGTAATGTTCCTTTTGTATGTTTCCTCCAGGAAAATAGACCAAGCAAGTCCCAGAGCAGCTGCTCCCAAAGCTTATTTTATGAAGCATATCAATCTGAGTGGCACAGGGTGGACTATAGTAGATGCTGTGTCGTGCTGCCCAGATCCCCATCCAGGAATGAACTCTCGTTTCCCCAGCTCCTGGGAGGGTTGGAAGCTCCCAGCAGAGTCCATTTTCAGGACTTCCCTTGACTGGAGAAGGCCATTTTGCCAAGATCATGGCCCCTCCCAGGTACAGTCCCTATCCAATGACTATAAATAAGAGAAGGCCATTTTGCCAAGATCATGGCCCCTCCCAGGTACAGTCCATATCCAATGACTATAAATAAGAGTTATAAGAGCATACTCCCTTGCTCCAATTTGGAACAACTCTGCAAGGACAATCCAGCTTCAGGGCTCCCTGCAGGCACAGCTAAGGCCTTTGTTGGGACAGCATCACAATTCAATTCCTCCTCTGCCCAATTCTCCTTCCCTCATTCTTCCACAAATGTCGATCCTGAGACCACTTTCCAGTATACTTCCTGCATGTACATCTTTATCTCAGAGTCTGCTTCCTGGGGAGATTAATCCACAACAGATACAAATGCCTACTGTGTGAGATAAAACATGAAAAGTGTTGTATGAGTGGTATGCTCTGCAGCAAGAATACAAAGTCAGAAGTTATTTTTGGTCGGGGTAGTCACAGAACGGAGGCATTCTGAGCTGGACTTCTGAGATCTGTAGGATTTGATAGGTGAAAGGGAAATGAGTGGCATAAGACTAAGATAAGTAGAATTTTGATAAATGAATTGGAGATGAAATGGCACTGGTGTTAGTGCAGAAATGGAAAACCAAAATCAGAGCTCAAGGAATGGCAAGTGATCGAGGTGGGCAAGAAGATGGGGCTTATGTTGGGATGTACGAGGAGATGAAACCAGGATGAAAGGGCTTGCTAGGACCTAATCACTGAGGGTCTTAAATGCTGGGTAGGACTGTCGCCCTTATTCACAACGAGATCGGGCACCATTTGGGGAATTTGAGCACAAGAGTGACAAACGCAAAGCTTTCTTTTGATGCGAAGTATAAAGAAGTGGGGATTTATATAACTAAATCATCAAGATTTTAGAGTGAACTTCCTAACAAGTTAAGCCAACAATGAAATGGGCTGCCTGACAAAGCAATGAGCTCTCCAGTTATTCAAAGAGAGGCTAAACTTCAATTCCACGTAAAGGAAGTCTGTGCTGACTAGAAGATAGGGCACTTGGTAACATTTTTCTAATGTATTAAAAGAGGGGAAGTTACCAAAGTTAATCAACAGAAGGAGAAAGAAAGAAAAGGTAAAGGTAAAAAATGTGTTCTCCAAATGGGCCTCTTTCTCAAGGAGAAAAAATTTAAGGAAATATAAAAAAATAAGTTAGGAAATGTGGAGGACTAAAATTATGAGGGTAAAAATTTGCCATAAAATATATTAATATGTCCAAGTTCAAATTGTGCTGAGCTGGACTCTTCACATCTCGAGTTTGACCAAAGTGCCATCACAAGAGAATCAGGTCATGGGATGAGGGTCAGTCAGATCACCTCATGTCGAATTTACAGTTTTTGAAAATCAGTTTCATGACTCGGTGGCCCCCTTACTTGGCCAGAGAAAGGCTATGAAAAGTGATCAGAGTGGAGAGAGGGAGGGGGTTTGTGAGGATATTTCTTTGGAGCAAGTTGTGGCAAGTCTGTCAGTTCCCACTCTCCCAAAGGGGATGAAGTCTTGGGGTGTTACTTCCTTCATCTCAACCTAGTAGGGAGGACTTCCAAAGGATGATAGGAGAGTCTAAACATGTTTCTTCAAGTTTAAAGACACAAGGACTGGTGCTTGGCTTGCTCCTGAGAAAGCTAAACCTGGATATGGCTGGTCTCCAGTTGGCTAGATAGTAATTAAAATGAAAAGAAAAAGCACTTCCTATTATAGATGGTTATAACTCAGATGCCATCCAATAGCGCCACCTACAGGAGTGGAAAGATTTCAACAGCAAGAACCCAGAGGTGAGTGGAAGATTCCTAGGAGTGAGGGATGGAGTCACAAGTGACCACCTAGAAGGAGATACCTCTTTCCTGGTCTGGAGAATTCCCCAGCAAGGGGATCTCAAAAACCTTTGAGAAGTTAAAACCCAAGAAAAGGACGAATGAGAAAAACACTCGGGTGTGTATGGAGAGGGGCGAGGGGTTGTTTTCCTATAAATAAAGATTGTGATGTTTGAATAATACGTTGGTTGGATCCCATATTCTAGTTTCTGAATTGAGGTTGTTTGCATTTGAACTTGACCCAAGGACTTAAAAGTGGACTAAAAAGCCACAGAAATTTCTAGCTTTTCATGCAAGGGCAGGGGAAGTTTACCCCTCACATGGAATGTAATGAGGCACTAGGGGACGAAAACGAAAAGTCTGTTATGACAGCATCTCTGAAGTGATACAGTTACAGTATTTAAGCAATAATCATTTGGAATAAAAAACAAGGTTTGCACCAAAAGTAGACAGAAAAATACAAGCACAGTGAAATAACAGGTCACTTCACACAAAAAGTAAACTGAGGCTCAAAGAGGACAAGTAACTTGTCCAAAGCTGCATGACTAACAACTAACAGATCTGAGGTTGCGACTCAGCTCCCAGATCCTGAGCTTTTAATGTCCAGGCAACACTTCCTGTATTGCTCCCCGTCTAAGAATATGATCATGCTCCCCAAGGTCGTCCCCGACTGTTGTTTACAGGGAGAAGGTTCATACTTGCCATAGTTCTGAATGATTATTTTTGAATTTAAAAAGCTGGTGAGATGCCTCTGAACAATGGAACATAGCCCAAGGCTGCAATTTTGTTTTATGCATTATAGCATTTTAAGGCCACTGGTGCCCTGTTCTTTAAGATGAAAATAATATATCAGTGGGAGCTAAGTGAAAGAGAATAAACTGGTCTCCAGGTGGCAGCGAGTATATGAAGTCAACAGAAGGAACACGTCATGTGGTCTATTAATAATTCAGAAGCCCTCTCTCCTCAATCCTCCTGCACTCTCCAGTTCCTTTTCTTTCTTTTCTCCCTACTTTTTCTAACTTCTTCTTTCCAAATAAATAGCCTCTGCTGACAGGCTGCACTTAGATAATTCTAGCACAGTACAATTAATGATTCTGTTTACGAGATTCCTGCTAGTATTTTATTTTTACCCTTTATAGTATTTGGCCTTAAAAGCAAGTGAATATGGAGGTGTGTTTTCTTTTTGGCTGCCTTTCTCTTTGGCATATGGTATTTATGCCTTTAAATCTTTTTTTGTTCCCATTCCAGGGCATTTCACTGATGAGATTTATCAGAATGCACCTACAAATCAGCCACTAAGAGAGTGCTTGAATACAAAGGGTTATTAGGAAAATGCGGCAAGAAAACAATAACAAAGAACAACTTTAGGAAAAAGCCAGACCTTTAGCTCTTTTCAAGAGGGTTTATATGCTTGCCCCCGGAAATAATTCATCAAAGTCTGTCTCTGTGAATGAAATTAGATTTCCCTTTTAGCTTCAGTAATAAGCCGTTCTTGGAAAAGCAGTGCTCAGAAACATTTTGTGAAAAAAGCATTTTTACTCACTGAAGGAAGAGCTTGTAATGGTGTTTCTAGTGGAGGGATGGGCCAGGAATATGCATCTGCTCACAAATCTGCAGTTCCCCCTCCCCCAGGACACAGGGACCATCACAATATACACCACGGATTAAAATATTTTCTATATATTAGTGTTTGGTTAAAATATAGTTATGTTCTCATTCCTCCCTTCAAACACTGATATTAATCAGACTTCAAAGTATATGCTGAAGCGAACAATAGTAAGAAAAGTCGTGCATGAGGGAATTTTCTCATTCGTTTCTTCACCATTTTCTATTAGTGAAGAGTGTGTTCCTTTTATTTGCATAATATTTAGTCCCACTAAACTGTTCTATGCTTACTCATTCTGAAGCGATGTGGTAAAGCATTTGGCGTATCTCACTAATGGTTGTCTTATCAAGGAGTTAATTCTCCATATGATCCACGCGGTGGTCTGTAGGCGAGCCCACTAAACTCTGCCACAGCCAGCTGTGACAATGCTTGTCCTGGGCTGGTGCAGGGGGCACGTTTAGACCGGCTATAGGTGAGGACCGTGAGACTGGACCTCCAGCCCAGCCTCTTGTCTGGACTGCATTTCAGACTGGCTTCTCTGCCAAATGCCTATGACTAAATCTGTCCTCCCTTCAAATTGGCTCTCTTCCTAATTTCTAGATTTTTTAGAAGCAATTCAGTGCACTGAAGAGTTGAAATGAGGCAAAAGTAGGTTTAAAGGTAAATTCTACACTTACTGTTTGATTTGGGGCAAATGATTTCTTCTTCCTGAGGCTCAGTTTCCTCCTCTGTAAAATGTCTATCAAGATTCCTAGAGCATAGGCTTATAGGCATTTAATGAGGTAACATTTTTTTTTTTTTTTTTGCTGAGGAAGATTAGCCCTGAGCTAACATGTGCCAATCTTCCTCCACTTTATATGTGGGTTGCCGCCACAGCATGGCTGATGAGTGATGTAGGTCCGCGCCTGGGATCTGAACCTGAGAACCTGGGCTGCTGAAGCAGGGCATGCTATACTTAACCACTATGCCACAGGTCAGCCCAATGAAGCAACATTTCTAAGTACCTAGCCCCGTGCATGGGACAACACAGGTGCTAAATAACCATGCGTTTCCTCCTTTTCCCTCCCTGTCAATGATGCTGCTTCTGTCTGCAATAGCCAGGTTGGATGGGTTGATAATCAGTTTTCCTTCTTCTTTCTTCTTTACCTTTAATTAAAGCCAATTACCAAGTTATGGGATATTAGAAGTGACAAGGACCTTAGAAACGATACTCATCTGATTCCTTGAAAAAACAGAGAGACGTAAGTCACCAATTATTCTAGCAATTTGACTCCTATGTCAATTCCATAACAATCATTATTTGGTGATGGAATTGGTTGCTTCACACTTGATAACCATATTGAACAAAAAAGAATCAACCAATTATAGTTACTTCAGTAATGATGTGCAAACAGCTCTAGGCTCACAAATCAAGCTCTATTTTCTTAAATGCTATCCTATGGCTCTTTACGACTTAGAAAAGTTTTTTTGGTTGAATTTTCCCCGTTCCTGGTATGTCCTCTTCCCTCCTTGCCTTTCACTAACACGGGGAGAGGAACTTGCCTCGGAGATAATTGGAGAAGAAAAGGATTATAGAAGCAAAACAAAGGAAAAATAAGAAAATTCAAAAGGAAACAATTTCAATTTATAAAAGCCTAGATATTAACCAATCAGTTACAATATTACACACAGCCTGGAATTATTCATACCACGTATTACGTATGCTAGAGTATGACTTCATTTGTGTCCGTCTAGGTTGTTTATATTAGAAAATACCCAGGGACTCACTCTACTAAGCAAAATAAGAATTAGATACGCTCATGTGTGTGTTCTTTAAACACAACTCTTCTTCCCTTCATGCTCCATGCTGATTACCCACAGCCCAAACCTCCTGTTTGATAGCTTCACCATCTTCTCTCTCCTATGTTCCATGCACAAGAGGAAAATAAATTATCCACGGTTAACTCATTTTATATGTGAAGACAAGAAAAATATAAATCATGATGTGTTAGGATGTAAATAATTATTTTTATAAAAGATTCTATTTCTTTAATTTCCATAGCCACTCACTATACATATCATCTAGGGTTCTCTCAGTAATAAAACAAGAGCCAGGAAAGAAAAAAAGACCCTAGACCTGGTAAGATTCTTACTATCCTGAAATCTACTATTTGTCAGGGCAACATGGAAAGTTTCTGAAAGAGCTGACCTTCAAACTTTAACATTTTGCTCCCTAGTCCAGCGTGCTGACTGGATTCCAGGTGGGGCACACAAGTGGGGAAAATGACCCACCACCATCTAGGATTCCATTGGGTTACCTCTGAAATGCGAAGACATGTTGCTCACAGAAGAGGACGATGGCTACAAGGACTCCAAAGCTATCAAGCTTCATCCCAACACCACTTTGCTGTAAAACAAAATTCTCTGAAGAGAAAGGCCCTCGTGGCTGGTTACATCAGAGCCTTCTTTACACTCTAGTTAAACTATAATGGCATGTTCCCTCTCGTTTCCGTGATCAATCGATTTAGCTTCCATTTCCACCCTCAAAAAACAAGTATGGTGAGAGTTGTTGTTCTTAGTTTAGACTACCTAGAAAATATTTAACTCTTCAGAGAAGATGAGGCCAAGAATAGGAGGATAGAAATACAGCAGGAATGTGTCTGTTGGTTGAAGGACCATACCGTAGAGTACTGACCAGTGGATCATAATCCGTGCTGAGGTTTGTCTCCAGTGGAGTACTAAAAAGATCTTCACTCACCTTTGTCTTTGTCAACATTTTCAACTTAGATGAAGACATAGAAGGTGAGTTTCTTAAATTTATGGCTGATCCAAGGCTGAGAAGGAGAGCTCGTAGGGAGAATTGCAGAATCTCCATTCAAAGAGATTTTCCCTTGTCCACATGGAATGATGAGCCCACCCCTAAGAGAATAAGAATACTATGCTGTGGGGAGCTCTTCTGAGCAGTAAAGAAATCAGGTTGCTTCGAATCATGTTTATTTAGGAAGGTCGCCATAATAGCCATTATCTAAGTCAAGGCTCACCACACATTATTCTGTAGGTCGTATCTTATAACATTTTGCCTGGGCTGAGGTGACATCTAACCTCTGTAAATGGATGGAGCCCTGGAACCATCCCTACCTTCCCATTGGTAAACGCATTTGAATGTTCTTGTGGTCGGTTGGGGTAGGCAAATTTGCAAAACAAATCGACCTCCCCACAATGGACTTCTGAGAAGGAAAGGACTGAGATCTCAAACCTCTCTCTCTGTGGTTTGTAGTAGTTGTAACATATTTAATGGATCAGGGTGACCTCCACTGAAACTACGTTTTGTATAACAAAGAAGGAGAAAAAAGAAAATACATGTGTATCTGCTCATTTGTGGAGAAAGAAACAATGGAAGGAGAAATCAGAAATGAGATCCGTTACCTACCATGGAAGGGCACAAAACTGGGTGGAAAAGATGAAGGAACAGGAACAGGGTAGAAGAGATGGTGGAGGAACACTTCTTTGAGTAAAACTTTTTCAATACTTCTGAATTTAAGAAGCATGTTAATTTTCACATATTTGAAACAAAGAAGTAAGTAAAATGAACACAAACGAAAAAAATGAACTTAATTGTGTTTCAAGTGAGTAACAAGAACACAGAGGCGGCGAGGGGGAAAAACTAACCAAAGGGACTTACATCTTTTTTTAAAAACACAACAGTAACTTTAAAATAACTGTCAATAGTTAGAAGTTACTGACAAATCTTGTCAATTTTTGTGCTCTCCGTTTATATTGAATCCTAACTTTCCTCTCTGGGTTTATATTTCTTCATGCTGGAGCGATTTTTTAAAAGTTCCTTTGGTGATGATCTATTGCTGGTAAATTCTGTTCTGCTTTATTCTGCCGTCACTTTCCAAGACCAGTTTAGCTGAATGTAATATTCTAGCGTGACAGGTCCTCCGTTGTCTTTTGGCGTCTACTGTTGTCTGGTAGGAATCTGCCGTGAGGGTTACTGCTGTTCCTCTGCATGTCCGCTGTCCTTTCTGCTTGATGACTTTTAAGGGATTATTTTTATCTTTCTTGCTCCTCAGATCCATTACTCTAGATGTGGATTTATTTTTTATCACCTTGCTTGGTGCACAGAATGTACTTTTGATCTGAGGATTTAGATAGTTCTTCAATTTGGGAAAATCATTTATTATTTCTGCAGCTATTGTTTCTCTGCTAGTCCCTTTTAAGGGCTCCCTTTGGAGTTCCTTGATCTACTCTCCATGTCTTGTAACTGTCCTCTCGTGTTTTTAAAATCATAAGCTTTGTCTCCATATGCTGAGTTCCAGCACTACTGTCAAATTCACCAATTCGCTTTTTGTGTCTAATTCAGATGGCATAGTCAATTGAGGTGAGTTTTTTTTATTATTACTTCACTAACTGTATATATATATCTTTTGAAAATTTTCCAGCTGGTTCTTTTTCACATTTACCCATTTTGTTTTTATATCAGTATTTTAAAGTACCGTTTGAAAATATTTTAATTTTTTATGGATATGGCTCCTTCAGAGCTCTTGCTCAGAATCCTCGGGATCCTTATTGTAAAGTCTGTGTCAGACTACTTTAGGAGATTGATAATATTTGGGGTGCCTTCATGCTCTGAGCATTGACTTTGTTGCCTGCCTTTCTTAGCATTTGACTTCTTCTGTGATTTGGGCCTTGGATGGCAGGCTCATTCTGAAGTCTTTTGTTTTCCTTTTCTGTCTTTCTCCCTCTCTGAACACCTCTCCTTGTTTTGCACATGCCTCCACGCAGCCCCCGGGCTTCCAACCCAGAACCTTATCTTAAACTGGTTTTTCGAGCTTCTGTACCATGCTAGCATCTTGGCTTTCAGAGAGCCAGTCACCGGGCAGGGGTGACTTGACTTAGCTACTGGTTTAGTTACTAGTGGTTTAGTTACTCCTCTGTCTCCTACAGACCAGCAACTACTTAAAACCAGTCCTAGGCAGCAGTGGGCAGTATCTTTTTAAAATTGAGGTATTGTGCAGTAAAATGCACAGATTTTAAGTGTGCAGTTAGGTGAGTTTTGAAAAATATGTGCACTTGAGTAACCAACACCCCTATCAAGGTATAGAAAATTACCATCACTCCAGAAAGTTCCCTCACCCCTCCCAATCAATTTTCCCCATGCTAGCAGCCAGCATTCTAATTCTATCACCATAGATTAACTTTGCCTGTTCTAGAACCTCATGGAATCATATATTGTACTAGTCAGTTCGGGCTGCTACAACAAGAATACCATGGACTGGGTGGCTTAAACCACAAACATTTATTCCTCACAGTTCTGGAAGGTGGGAAGTCCAAGTTCAAGGTGCAGATTCCGTGTCTGGTGAGGACGTGCTTCCTGGTTCACAGATGGCCGTCTTCTTGCTGTGTCCTCACATGGCAGAAGGAAAGTGAGAGAGCTCTCTGGGGTCTCCTGTAAGAACACTAATCCCTTTCATGTGAGATCCACTGTCGGGACCTAATCACCTGCCAAAGACCTCACTTCCAAATATCATCACACTGGGGACTAGCTTTCAACGCATGAGTGCGGGGCAGGGGAGGGGGGACACAAACCTTCAGTCTACAGCATACAGCGTGCACTCTTTTGTATCAGGCTTCTGTTACTCAGCATGCTTTAAAAATTCTTTCGTGTTGTCACCTGTGCCAGTAATTGATTCCTTTTATTTCTAAGTAACATAACACTATTTGTTTATCCATTCTCCTGTTAATGGGCATCTGGGATCCTTGCAGTTTGGGGCTATTATGAACAGAGCTGCTATGAATAGACGTATAGAAGTTTTTTTGTGGACAAATGTTTTCATTTCTCGTGGATAAATATCTAGGAATGGCATTGCTAGGTAATAGGGATGTTTCATTTTTTAAGTAACTGTCGTGCCTTTTTCCGAGGAGGTTGAACCATTTTACACTCCGGCAAACAATACATTAGAGTTCTAGTTGGTCCACATCCTTGCTGGTATTTGAGGAAGTATTTTTCATTTTAGCCATTCTGGTGAGAGTGGTGGTATCTAATTTTGGTTTTACTTTACATTTCCATGATGACTAATGACGTTGAGAACTTTTTCTGTGCTTCTTGGCCATTTGTATATGTGTGTATGTGTGTTCAAATTGCCTGCCTAAGTTTTAATCAAATAATTTGTCTTATTACTGATATGTAGGAGTTATTTATATATTCTGGACATCAGTCCTTTATCAGAGATCAGTATCATGAATATATTTTCCTCCAGGAAGTGTCTGTTAAAGTCTTTGACTCTTCTGAAAAATTCAGTTGTTTGCTTTTTTGTTATTAGCTGGTAGGAGTTCTTTATATATTCTGGATACAACTCCTTTGTCAGAAACATGTTTTGTGATATTTTCTGCCACTTTGTGGCTTGCACATCTTTTATTGGTGTCTTTTGAAGAGCAGAAGTTTTTAATTTTGCTGAGTTCAATTTAGCAATTTTTCTTTAATGGTTAATGCTTTCTGTAAGACCTTGTCTAAGAAATTTTTGGCTAATTCAAGGTCATGAAAATAGCCTTCTTGCAGTTTTATAGTTTTGGCTTTTACTTTTAGGTTCATGATCCATCTCAAATTAATTTTTGTTTATGGTATGAAATAGGGATCAATATTCTTTAGTTTTCCTTATAGACATCCAGTTGTTCTGGCGCCATTTGCTGAAAAGACTTTCGTTTCCCCACGGACTTGCTTTGTCTTTGTGAAAAATCCATCGACTCTGTAAGTGTGAATCTATACCATTGAGTTTGCAGTGATTTTTTTCTAACAGGAATAATAACTAGAAGAGTTCTGTGTTTTATTTCTTAACGCTTTTTTCTCTTTATCCTTCAATTTGGTCACTTTCTATTGATCTGGCTTCAAATGCATTTCTTTTCCTTGCTATTGCAGTTTGCTGATAAGTCCATTGAAAGAATTCTTCATTTCTATCTTCTATTTTTCCTGTCTGACACCTGTGTGTGGATTTTCGGGGGAACTTCCTTCTCACTGCTGCATTTGCTTGTGTGTTCATGCATGTCGCGCATGGGCAAATTCTGCAGCTAGTTCTTTCGACCATTTCCTCTTTTGAAATCAGGTCACATTTTCTTACTTTTTCACTGGTTTGTAAATTTCTATTGAATGCCAGATATTATGTATAAAATGATAGCATAAACTAAAGTAAACAGCATTTATGCCCCGAATAGGTCACAGATCTCTTCTCTCAGGCCACTAGTGTGAAGGATTGAGTCAATCTCAGCTGCAGTTGAGCTGGGTGTGGGTTTTGCTGTTATTTTCATCAGATTTTATTTACCACAGACTTCAAACAATTTGAGGGCAGGATCAAATCCTTTTCTTTAGCAGATGTTGGGATCTGATTGCCTCAGGATTTGTCTCAGTTCTCCTGCTCTGCCCTCAGCCTTCCGCAGGCTCGGGGTTCCTGTCCCACTGGAGGGTCTCGCTCAGCTCTCCTGCCCCTCTCCCAGCCCAGGCAGCTGCTCTATGCCTTCTATAGTTTATACACCTAAAGTAGGATGATCCACAAAAGGTAAAAATTAAAGGTATGTAGAAAGAGACATCAACAAAACAGAAACAGAAGCTTGTGTGGAGCAAACAAAGAAATGAGCTATCAAGCCACAGAAAGACAGGGAGGAAACTTAAATGTTTATTGTGAAGTGAAAGAAACCAATATGAAAAGGCTACAAACTGTATGATTCCAATCGTATGACATTCTGGAAAAAGCAAAACTATGGGCACAGTAAAAAGACCAGTGGTTGCCAGGGGTTTGGGGGCAGGGAGGGAGGGACACATAGGGGGAGCACAGAGGACTTTTAGGGCAGTGAAACTATTCCGTATGACACCATAATTATGGACACGTGTCATTATACATGTGTTAAAACCTGCAGAATTTACAACACAAAGAGTGAACCCTAATGTAAATTATGGACTTTAATTAACAAGAACGTATCAATATTGATTTATTAATTATAACAAATTGTACCTTTATAGGAAAAACCTACCCAATTTCTCCCTCCTGTGTAAGCAAAAATGCAGTCCTTCCTCCTGCATTTTTCTCCTGTGACTCCTTTACTACTCACACAGAACACTTTACTTCTGACATTTCTAGTGATGAAGTATGTGTGGATTTTCCTCCCACCGAGCAATTCTCTGTAACCCTAGCTGAGTGTCCTATGGTTTAACTCAATTCGAACACTGTCTATCTCGAGATAATATCTGCTCCCACAGGTTAAGGACTCAGACCCACAGACTGCTTCTACCCCACTTCAGATGCCAATTGCAAGTAGTAGGTCCCAGGTTACCTACAACTTCTGTCCGACTTGGGTATAATTGGGGGTTCCCACAACCCCATCCTCAGGTTTGATAGTTCGCTAGAGTGGCTCACAGAACTCAGGGAAACACACACTTACATTTACCAGTTTATTAAAGGATGTGATAAAGGATTCAGATGAACAGCTGGATGAAGAGAATAGATGGGGCGAGGTCTAGGAGCATCCCAAGAGCAGGAGCTTCTGTCCCTGTGGAGTTGGGTGTGTCACTCTCCCAGTGTGGATATGTTCACCTACCAGGAAGCTCTCTGAGTCTCATTCTATTGGGATTTTTATAGAGGCTTCATCACGTAGTCATGATCTATCATTAACTCCATTTTCAGTTCTTCTCTCTTCTCAGGAGAATGGGGGGTAGGGCTGAAAATTCCAAACTTCTAATCATTGCTTGTTCTTTCTGGGGATTAGCCCTCATCCAGGAGCCATCCAGGATCCCACCCAAAGTTGCCTCAGAACAAAAGACATTCCTGTCACCCAGGAAATCACAAGGGTTTCAGGAACCCTATGTCAGGAGCTGGGATCACAGACCAAATATTAGAACAAAAGATGCTTCTAATGCTCTTATCATTTGGGAAATTCCGTGGGTTTTAGGAGCTCTGTGCCAGAAACAGGGACAAAAACCAAACATATATTTCTTATTATAAATCACAATAACACATAACCACACTAGTACAAGATGTAAATAACAGGGGAAACTCTGTGTGCTGGGTGGAGGGGCATGTGGGAACTCTGCATTTTCAAATCAATCTTTCTGTAAACCTAAAATTGATCTTTAAAAAGTCTATTAATTAAAAAAAAAGGTGGCAGTATTAAAATCAGACAAAATAAGTTCAATCAATGCAAATGATCAATTGGGATTGATAACAGGTATAATTAATATACAACAATCATTACACTTTTTGAGCTAAAGAAATCATTAATATGTAAAACAAAATGTGTTAGAAATACAAGGACAAATAAATAAAAACATAGGGAAGCCTTTAGCATACTACCATTTATTTATGAGAGCTTAAAAAGACAAAACGAGACACAGAGAATATACATCCTTTGTCCTAGTAAGAAACAGATGTCCTTTTCTGTATGAAAATTTGACTTTCGTTTATCTTTCTTATTCTATTCTCCTGAGAACTTGATAAAGGTAAAATATCAACTATATTCCACTCAACACTGCTTACGGTAGAAATAACCCCTGCTCGGTAAATTATATCTGAACTGGGACACACCATAAATGAGCTGATTGGGGCATCGTAGACTTGGGCTTCTCTGAATGTGATGACTTTTATAACTGGGACTGTCTCTACAGGGACCCTGGAAGCCATGCCTACGGAGTTAGTACAAAAGATCAGCCATTGTGGGGTCTGGGGCTGCTCAGCCATAGTGGTTCTTACACCTGCCTGATGTGAATCTCATTCCCTCACACCTGAAATGTCTTTTGGGGAGCCTGGGAACCTGTGTAGACTGCTTCATTGACTGCTTCAAGAACTGCAGTCACATGCTGCATAAAAATGTTTCTGTCAACAGTGGACCACATATACAACAGTGGTCCTGTAAGATTAGGACCATACAGCCTAGGTGTGTAGGAGGCTATACCATCTAGGTTTGTCTAGTACACTCCATGATGTTTGCACAACGACGAAATCAGCTAACGAAGCATTTCTCAGAATGTATCTGCGTCATTTAGCAACGTGTGACGGTACTCGAGTGGAAGAGGAAGTCCTGACATGGCTTTGCTTTCAAGCTTTGGCATGTATCTTACATGTGTCTGAGTAAACTGGTGCTGAGTGAGGCTGGTGAAAGTCTTGTGAGTCTGCATGCTTACTTGAACCTAGGAAGCTTCCCTGGTGAATGTTGCAAGATGGCACACCCAATTTCATTAATTTGTGGAGAGTGTAATAAAAGCATTGTTTACATCCATGCAAGCAGGGAATCGGAAAATTACAGGGATCATGCAGTGTACCAAGGCCAGTTAGTAACAGCAAGGCACTACAGGATAGGAACCTGGAGACAGACAGCCACATGGACAGGGCTGCCTGGTGGGAACTGTGACTTCCCGTTGAGGCATCCAGCCAGTGTTGGCTAATCCTGAAAGGAAGGAGCTGGAAGCATAAAAATCCTGACCTCACTGTCTTCCTTTCCTTTCTTCTCCAGCTGGATAAACAAACTGTGGCACATCCATACAATGAAATACTCCTCAGCAGTAAAAAGTAGACTACCGATCATGCTGATGAGGATTTTAGCCTGGTTACTTTTAAAAACTACAGATGAGAAGGAGGTTCCGAGGAGTGGAATTTGCTTGCCCTTTGATGAGAGATGTTTGCATCTGTGAAGGAAGTCTCCATCTGTGGGGGGTGTCTCCCTCTCTGCACCAGGAGGAAGGGGGGATGCCTTATCTCTGGAAACTCTTAATGGGGAAGGCAAGGACTTAAGTTGTTTACTCTCTGGCAACCTCGT
The DNA here is from genome assembly GCF_041296265.1 of Equus caballus. Taxonomy (NCBI): domain Eukaryota; kingdom Metazoa; phylum Chordata; class Mammalia; order Perissodactyla; family Equidae; genus Equus; species Equus caballus. Next base: position 45,018,522 of record NC_091700.1, on the reverse strand, counting down.
GTAACTAACCCCCCCCCCCCCCAACAACATCCTCCTTTGTCTTTAGCTGAAGATAATATTTAAGCGGTGGCTTCTGCCATGTACTGAATCTGGTTTGATTCTTATCTAAAAGTTATAGGACCACCCAATAACCAGACCCTACCGGCACTGATACCATTTTAACAACTCTTTTAACACATTCTTTCCTTTGTCTTGTAAAGAGATAACTCACATTCCTATGCCTTAAATTTAGCCTTACTCTCCACCCATGTTTGCAGCAGTAGCTCTGACTGCCCATGGGTCCTGTCCCCATGCTATTCCACACTATTCTCTAAATAAAAGAGCACTACTGCCAGACCTTGAGAGTCCAAGAAATCTTTCTTTTGACTCCTCGGCTCACTGACCCCGCATCAATGCAAGAGGATGGACTAAACTCAAAAAGCATCCTGCCAAGTAAAACTGGCCAGATGCTGCAAGATTTGTACTGTATGATTCCATCTATCTAACATCGTATAAAAGACAAATGTTTAGAGACAGAAAACAGGTTAGTTGTTGCCAGGGGCTGGGGCTGGGGAGGAAGGGGTTAACTTACAGAGTGCAGGAGACTCTTTTGGAGCAATAGAAACAGTCTTTTTTTTTTTTTTTTTTTAAAGATTTTAGTTTTTCCTTTTTCTCCCCAAAGCCCCCCGGTACATAGTTGTATATTCTTCGTTGTGGGTCCTTCTAGTTGTGGCATGTGGAACGCTGCCTCAGCGTGGTTTGATGAGCAGTGCCATGTCCGCGCCCAGGATTCGAACCAACGAAACACTGGGCCGCCTGCAGCGGAGCGCGCGAACTTAACCACTCGGCCACAGGGCCAGCCCCAGAAACAGTCTTTTTATTTTGCTGGTAGTTACACCATTGCATACTGTTAAAACTCCTCCAACTTGATACTTCAGTTGAATTTATCATATGGAGAAAGAAACAAAGAAAACTAAAAGAAAAGAAGCAAGGAAGAAGCAAGGAAATGGAGATAGGTTTTTTCCTCATTCTTCATCTCTCCTTGAAATTTCTGATTTGGTACCTCCTGTGAGGAGTGAAAAGAATGCAGACATTTGATCAGATGGTCTCCACGCCTGGCTGACAGGCAAACCTCTTAGCTTCTCCAAGGTACAGCTTCTCCTTCTGAAAAATGAGGTTAATAAGAACCCACCTCAGAAGGCTGTTGTGAAGATTCAACGGGACAACATTTGAAAGTAACTGGCAAAGACAGCTGCTCGGTATGTCCCATTCATGTTAAAAAGATAAACCAGGAAGGGAGCTGGCAGGTGCCAAGAGGTTCTCTTCCCAGAGCCTCATCCAGCTCATCATGACCTTGGGGCCAGTTTGTTCTCTTCCTCTGCTGCTCCCAGAGAATTAGGTGATGACTCACTGCCCCAGAAGGCATTCTAGTCCTGGGGGCTCTATCCAATTGAATCATGCCGCCTGGGACCCAGCTAATTCGTACATTTGTTCCCCAGCCAATTTGGAACACGAGATGCTAAAAAAATAATACAGCGAGTGTTTCTTCAAGAGCCCTAACCCTCTGCCTTTATTAAGACTATGTCTAAGAAGATAACCTCTGCTGTGACAAGTGGTCTGCTTTGCTTTTCTCTCAACTGGAGTGGCCTGAGGATAAGGGCAAAGGCGCCTGTGATCTTGGCTGGCCTCACTTGGGTATGCAGCTCAGGCTTACTGTCAGGTAAGTGCTGTGAAAGTCAATTAATTTCATGACATTTTATTATGAGTTCAGGTGCAGCTCAATTTACAAGTTTTCCTTTCAAAATCACTCAGCCATTAAAGCTGCACAATCTTGGGAGGTTTTGAAGACACATAATTGATAAATGTTTTTTCTCTCCACACATTATCTCTCATGTTTATTCATGGAGAGTGAAGCAGTTCTATAATTTGCCAAAGGTTTGGCATATCTGGTCCCCTGAGTTTCTAAGGAGGAAGGAAAGATGATGCCATTTTGGAAGCTATTGAAGATGGGGATTTGAGGCTGAAGGCAGAGACTCTATCCCAGGTTCTGATTCCCTTGCTTTGGCTAGCAAGACCAATATCTGAGGCTTGTAGCACCAAGAGGGTTGCTTGGTACCCAGACAGGCAAATGCTTGTTGGCTGGATGATTAAACTGTGAGGAAAGCAAGGTTTGTCCTCGGAACACTTCTATCCCTTCATTCTCCCTTTCTAAAGCCTCACTCTCTTTTATTGGTCTCTCCACTTTTAAAGATGCTCCACCCAGGCCAGCCCTCTGAAAAGTACCCCAGGCTATAGACCAGCAATTCTCAAACTTGACTGCCAGTTAGCGTCATTTGGGGAGGTCTTAAACATCAATTATATCAGAACCTCCGAGGGAAGGGCATAGGCATCAGCATTTTTTAAAGCTCCTGAGATTATTCCAATGCGTAGCCAGGTCAGAGATCAGCTTCTCTGGACCAGTGCTTCTCCTAGGGTTGTCTGTGGGTCACAGAATCTCCCGGGGTATTTGTGGAAAATGCAGACTCCTGGGCCCATCGGCTCTATGGGCACTGAATCTCAAGGTGGCATCTGCGAAGTTGTGTTTTAACAAGCTCCCCAGGTGATTCTTAAGCACCTTGAATTCTGAGAATCACTCCTAAACCTTTCACTAGTCCATCTGTTTCCCATGATATGATAGTTCTTGTTCCCCATCGGCCGTACTAGTTTTTCAGGTCCTCAAAGAGAACAAACTTCTTCCATCCTCTGGACGGTCACATACTATAGCCATTCATTTGGAAGGCACTGTCCTCTCCCTCTTTGCCATTAGGGAATTGGCAAAGATAACAAGGATGTAGCTCTACCTCTGGAAAGTCATTGTAAAGTACATGTTTTGGGGGAGAAAAGAGTAGGCACTGGAGGGACATGATCAACTCTCCCTGGGACAGTTTGGTTTACTAAGTTACCTATTGTCCCTGGAAGTCATAGAGAGATTGCTCCAGAGATGGTTGGGGGAACGCCAGTAGGTTTGATGTAGGCAGTGAAGGGACAGGAGGGAAAGCTTAAGAGATGTGGCACCAACGGGATCAGATGCACTAAAGTGGCAGCCCTGAGCAGCCAGCGAGAGAAGGCTGTGCCAAGACACCTTAGATGTACCCAGCAGGGCCAGGAAGATGCAGCTCTTCGGGCCTGTGCTGGGGAACGGGTACCATGGGGAAGAAAGGGATGAAGCGGGAGAGGGGCCACAGAGGGCAAGGCTGGATGGTGGGGGATGCCCTCAAATGGAAGGAAGAGCCACTCCCGGTACTGGGTACTGATGATGGGAAAACATTAGTGGAAAGTTATTTTAATCTCTCAAGTCTAGTGTAGTTGAGAAAGTGTAATTTAAGTTAAAGCTGGTTAATTTAAGTACCTGTCAACTGTAGATCTTTTAAGAAGACTTCCATTCTTTTAGGACAGTGTTTTTCAAACTTTAATGTGCACGTGAATTAACTGAGGATCTTATTAAAATGCAGATTCTAATTCAGTCAGTCTGGGGTGGGGGCTGAGATTCTGATTTCTAACCATCGGTGGGGGACCCTGGCCTGAGCACCACACTTAGAGCAAGGAGGTTTGAGCATTTAGGCCTCATAATGGTGGGCCCATGGTCCAAACAAGTCCAGAAATGCTACTGAATCGTCAACATCTATGTCAGATAACACATAGCTTTAGAATTCAATATTTGCATGCATTCTAATCCTCTAGAAGTTGCTATTCCAAAAATGATACGATGGCTCTCTATTAACCAAAATGCTTGTTTAAATGGAGCTCTCAAATTTTGACATGCCAGATAACATAAAAATTCCTGCCATTGGCCAACGTGTCCCCGAGTTGTTAACGGTGAGATAGTGGGTATTGACTAGATTATCTATGTTTTTGTGCCTGACATGAGGTGGATTATTAAATATATGTAGACTTTAGACATGGGAAAATATTTACACAATTTTATTTCTTTTCTTTCTTTCTTCTTTTTTGTCACCCATGCACAGACTCAATTGGCAAACTCTGTCTTCCAGAAATAGGGAGAGAGAGAGGACACTGAGTAAAGAGCAGTCCTTGGCAGCTGAGAGTTGAATTACTGGAATTTTATTAGGAAACTGTCAAAGTAACTAGATTTCACAAGAGGATCAGTCAACGCTGCTACCTTGTTCTGAGCATCAGCTCTGGTTACTGGATGTGCCGGGCAAAACAGTGTCAAGTTCACTAGGAGAGCGCTGCCAGCATTTGATCTAAGCATGTTGGTACATAGGGGTGGACAGAGAACAAAGGTCGATGATATCTCAGCAGCTGCTGTCTGACAACAGGTACAGTAACTGCAAGGAAAGTGAGCCCAGGAGCCCCCAGGACACTGGGAACACGTGGAAATGACTCTCATGCCTTAAGCATCAGTCTGAGATGGGCTGGTGTGAGGTGGGCTGAGTTTATGTAGTTTTTACAATAGAGACCACAGCTATGCTCCCAGGGACAGACTAGTGGGTGTGTGTGGAGATGGATAAAGTCACCAGGTTGGCTGAGACTTTAAAAGCTCATCTAGTCCAATGCATTGTCTCAGACAGGCTCTAATGTCTTAACTTCCAGACAAATAGGAATCCATTCCATTCCAATAACTCTGCAGGTAAGTCTATTTCGCAACTTTTCTCAAAATGACATCTGTTTGGCATTTCCCACAGTCAGGAACCATTTGTTCATGTCTAATGCAAATTAATTTTAGAAAGTGACTGAGCTCTTATTAAAAATCTAGAAAAGTGCTTGGCTCTGCAGAGGACATCAGCATGTGTAAGGCATGGCTCCTGCCCCCTTCTCGTTAGTCAGAACTCAGCCCTCCTGCAAAGATTCGTTAATCCTTCATTCAGAATTTCGTTTTCCCCTGAGCTTCCATACTCTATCTACAGGTTTGTGACAGCGGTTATCACATTGTGCTGTTTATTACATTTAGTGTGTGTGTGCACACTGGCTCCTTGCTGGATTAACATGCTTCTTTAGACATAAAATGGAGAAGTTGGGATGGGCTCAAGGGTCCATCTCAGAACAGGGTTCTTTGTCAAATAATTTGAAGAAACTTGAGGGGATTTATGTCTTACTATCTAATGTTCAATACCTTTGCTGGAGCAGAAACTTGATAAGAACCCATCAAATTAAAATGAACATTCTGAGCACAAGACGTGAGTATAATATTACTTATTGTGGCCTTATTTGCTGTGGCAAAGGATTGGACAAAAGGACATATATCCATTTATAGGCCACTGGTTAAACACTTTGGCACACCCATACAACAGAATCCTGTGGACGTGTGGGAAAGATTGAGGCAGGCCTGCCAGTACTAACATGGAACAATCTCCAAGATATGGTGTTAAGTAAAAAAATGAGACACAGGGTGATGTTTATAGTATGCTAATGTTTGTAATAAAAACGGTGTGTGTGTGTGGAATATCTGCATAGAATATTTCTAGAAGGATACAAAAGAAATTGGTAACAGCGGTTGCTGACTAGGAAGGGAACTGGGGAATTGGGACAGAGGTAGCGGTGGGTTGATAAACTAGCTCTCTGGGGATAAAAAGCTCTATTTGTGCAGTTTGATCATTTCTGTGGTATAAATATTCCCATCATGGCCAATTTCAAGATAACAATGGTTTGACCATAGGTTCACAAAATTGGAGGCAATTTGAGTCAAGACGAGATGGCTTCAAAGCATCCCACTAGACACTGGGGTGGGAAAGTGGCCTCACTTCCCATTGTAGACTCTTTGGTACCATTTTAATTTCTGATGCCATACTTGGATTCACTATTTAAAATGTAACGATAAACTTTTAAATTTAGGAAAATTATCTTGCTTAGATTGTTGTATTCTGTTATCTGTCTCTTCTCCAAGAGAGTCTTAGCTTTCCTCCCTTGATGGTACTTGTTCTGCTTTCCTGTACCTTGTTCAGTCTTTCTGTTTAAGAGACCTATCAGTGCAGTCTTGTCCAAAAAACACTTAACGTTTGTAGCTCTTGATATGTAGGGAAGGCAGCTACCTCCAAGTGAAGAAGCTGCAGGAATGCTCAAGTCAGGAAAGAGCCATCTCCAAAGAGCTGCTGCTGGTGAAGCCCAGAAGCCCAGAATCCTAGCAGCTGTGTGGGTGTGTGGTACCTGTGCAGGTCGGGATGTGAGCAGGCCAAATAGATGCCTCTCTGTCACAGCAGCACACCTGAGAGGGAGCTGGCTGCAGCAGAATTCCTCAGTAACTGCCCTGCCCCTGCCGAGCCCCCCGCCAGCCAAAGTGAGGCCCAGCCAGGCTAGAGAGGAGACCCCCAGGTACTGCCAGCCCAAAAGACTTCCTCTCAATCACTTGAGAAGCCGTTTTGCACCAATCCCCAAATCTGGCTTTTGTTCTGTGTTCAATGTGTTTCTGAGAATTTGTGTCCCTAATTCTAGCTTCCTCTCTGTCTAACTCACTCCAACTTACTCTTCTGTTTTCAGCTAAAATATGTCCACCCAGACTGTTTCCTCTGTCATAAGCTCCAGTCTCACCACGCCCTTATTAATCACTTATCGCACCTGTCAGTTTACTTGTTTAGCGTCTGTCTTTCCCGATCAGCTGAGCGGATTGCCGGGCTCATTTATAGGCATACTGCCAGTGCCTAGCACACATTGGCGCTCAATGCATGTTGGCTGAATGAATTAAGAAGTTATAGTAGACTCTTATAAAACCTTCAAAAGACATCCGCTACAGGGAACATTTTATTTGGAGAGAAGTTGAGCATTATTTTATCTTCACTTTCCATTAAGGCAGTAACATTCTTCCTGGAGACAGATGGGGGAGAATCATCTGAGGCTACATTAAGTGCAGATTAAGACAAAGCCAACCACTTTGCATTCAGATGCAGCAGAAATACAGGTTATGGGCTGGGAGAAGGCACACATTGGCTTCCTGAGCCCACTGCCAAGCGACAGATCCAGGGCGATACATTTCAATTGCTTTGAAAAATGGCTAATTTCGTTACATATCACCCCTAAAGAAGATTGCTCATCGACAAGTCCTTCAGCGCGATGGAGAGAGTCTAGTGTTGGTTTACAATGCTCTGTTGCTTTTTGGCCTTTGGTAGGTTTTCACGGAAATCATATAACCTGTTAGGGCTGCTCAATTTCACACTGTTCCTCTGGTTTTGTTTGGGAATTCTTGAATTATCCAGTAAATTAGCTCTGCATAAAGCAACTCAGCCAGTTCTTATCCAGCTTGACACTTGGTAAGTAAGTGTGTATGTGAGTTTGGGGGATGGGATAGGGGTGAGGTGGGGATGCTGTTCATTGGCACATATTGCCCCCTGGGAGCTTGCGGGTGGCAAAAGCTTCCACAGTACCAAAACAGTAATCATTGAAAATATGGCCTGGCAGCAATCAGATACACTAAGGTCTAAGAGCAGAAGCAAGCAGAGGATTGTTCCCCCTCACCAGATATTTAGCCATACCACAATAACTAGATCCAACATGCAGGGCTAAATACATGGAGAGGGAGCGCCAAAGCATCGTTTTGCTATGGCTCCATGCTGCCCCCTAGTGGTCAACTCCTCAATTACACCCACTTTGGATCTCACCTTCCGCCAAGAGTTAAGACTATTTAAGACACAGCATTCAAGATGTTAGATCTGGTCTGAGCCCAAATCCTAGGGTTAAAGACAGAGGGCTTCCTAATGGCTGGAAGAAAACAAAAACTGATGACATTCGAGATCCTAGTTTTGAGGAAAGGCTCTGATGATGAGTCTTACTTCTGCCGGTTACCAGAAACTCTGGGACCCCGACAGCCTGACCAATTTGTCAGATGATCTAAATGGCCCAGAGATGAGGATGGGCAGCAGGGGCGGGCCATCGAGAAGGCATTGTTCTGAGAGGCTGGAGAGCAAAGCCACAGGGAGATGGAGTGGAGGAGAAGGGGGACAGAAAGAAAGGGTTGTAGCAGATCAAACGTTGGCCTCCAGAAACAGGCTTTGGGACTGGTTCGATGTTTCCCCCCTCCCAGTCCTCACCTTGAACAAAAAGGCAGCCAAATTAAGCTGGTTTGAAAGATTACGTTAAAATTAATAACACCGCAGCTTTTATACTTGACTAATGGCAAAAGCAGGAAAGGTGCCTGGAAAATAGGTTCTTTTTTTCTCTAGATTTTCAAAGCAATAAATTCAATGATAAAAAAATATTTGTAAGAGATTGGGTCTTTTGCAAAGAATTAAGCACTTTTTGTTAAATACAGAAGAGGCTACTTGGCTGAACAAATATACACTTTTTGGAATCTTGTATAATGTCACCAAGTTGAAAACTCTGGAACGGCTTGAACCGTCCCCGCGCTTCTTGGGAGCATCCAGGAACAGCCAGGAACAAGCAGCCAGGAACGAGCATGCGCCTCCAGCCCCGCCCCACAGGCCTTACACCCTCTTCATGCCTTTCCCCATGAGGCAAGCAAACACCGTCATGACCATTTTGGGGTTCACTTCCACCAGGTCTTCTGGAAGGGCATACACTCTTGCTCCAATTTTTCGGGCCATAGAGATGGCATACCTAAAAGTGAAAGGAGGGGAAGAATGAGGAGAATCTGAGCAACAAAGTATGAAGGGGACCCCTCAGGACCATAGTTATAGTCATTCTATCTACTATAATCTATATACCATACAGAGCTCACTCCGGGCATGGTTGGAACCAGTCATTGGCATCCTCCCACTTTTGTGGGCAAACCTTGGCTCAACAAAGCTCCTGACTCCATCATACTTGCTGCCTAGCTTCCTGAAAATTATCAAATTTATTATTTATCCTTAGAGATCTTCCCAGTTCCTGCCACTTTTCTCGTTTTAATTTTTTTTGCTGAGGAAGATTCATCTTGAGCTAACATCTGTTGCCAATCTTCCTCTATTTTGTATGTGAGCCATTGTCACAACATGGCTACTTGTAGACAAGTGGCATAGATCCACACCTGGGAACTGAACTCAGGCCACCAAAGTGGAACGCGCCGAACTTAACCACTAGGCCACTGTGGCTGGCCCTCCTGCCACTTTTGATGCCTACACCATGAGTATTCTCTTGGGCTATATTTACTAGAAAAAGTGAAAGAACTGAGCAAGAATGTGCACTAGGAAAAGTTTACAGACTACATTTCAACTGCAGAAACATTTTTACAAGGAAGAAAAGAAGGAAGATGTATCTGTAACACCTTGACCTCACACATCAATTCCTTTATTCCTTGTTCCAGTTCAACCTTTGCCCACATAGACATATAGTTATTTATGTTACTATAGCACTAGAATAGCCAGAGTTTTATATTACACTTTTTTCATATAAGATTATCATAGCTGTACCAGAACGTTGTTTCTTTGTTGATAGCTATGTGAAGATAATTTTGATTAGTTGTTATCTATTTTCAAATAAGCCCATGCTACTACCTGTCAGTTCTTTTATCCACCTCGTTTATGATCTAGTAACCTCCTACAGTGGCAACTCAGAGACTCTCCTTCTGCTCAAGGCCCCATGCCTCTCTCTGCACTCCTAAAATAACTTTACCTTTACTTTATTGATCAAACTAAATTAACAGCATCTGGCAAGAGTAGTCCCCATGCCTTCTTCTTGTCCGTCTCTCAATCACTTCCTCTATATTAATTACTAATGAAACAAAATTTATTTTTCCATTATAAAATGTAGAGAGAAAATCATTGAAAAATTAGAAAAGAGAGCTTCAAAAAATCATGCACAACTTGCGACCACATCATAACTGCTTTTAGCATTGTGGGTAATTCCCTTTACCCATTTTTCTAAGTAATTTTGCATCTTGCCCTTACAGGATGGTGTTCAGGAACCTGGGCTCTAAACTCAGACTGAATCTCAGCTGAACCATTTAACAATTATAAAACCTTAGGCAAGTTTCTTAAAGGTAATCACATCCCTCTTGGACATCTGGGATCAAGACCTTTTCAAGGTCTTTTATTTTTTTTAAATTTCTGGGTCCTGATACATGTTTCCTCCCCTCTCCCTGGCGTATTCTTCCTGTCTCCGTCACCTGTCTGGCTCCCTCTTACCCGTCCTCTCCATCCATCTCAGCTGAGATGCTATCTGCCCTGTAGAGCTGCAGTTCCCTTCCTGTCCCCTCCAGAGCACCCTGTCCTCCCCCTTCCATACCACCCCTCCCACTCTTTTGTAATGGCCATTTAGTTATTTATCTTCTCTGCATTAGATTGTGCTAAACATCACCATACCAGGAACACAGGTCCCCACTTTCCCAAACTGAGAACAGAGGGCAGGGCACCATGGCATTATATGTGTAATAAGCCTGCTGGACACCAGTCCCCTGTTAGCTCTGGACCTGTGTCATGGGTTGAATTGTGTCTCCCCCAAGAGATATGTGGAAGGTCTATCCCCTAGTACCTCAGATTGTGACCTTATTTGGAAATAGGGTTGTTTAAGATGTAATTAGTTAAGATGAGGTCATGCTGGAGTAGAGTAGGGCACTACTCCAGTCTGACCAGTGTCCTTAGAAGAGGAGAAGAGACACAGACACACACACAGAGGGAAGATAACCATGTGAAGTCCAGACACACAGTAGAGAAGGCCACTAGAAGATGGGGTCAGAGATTAGAGTGATGCATCTCTAAGCCAAGGATTGCTGTCACTTTTTTCTTTTTTTTTTTTGGTGAGGAAGATTGGCCTTGAGCTAACATTTGTTTCCAATCCTCCTCTTTTTTTTGCTTGAGGAATATTGTCCCTGAGCTAACATCTGTGCCAATCTTCCTCTACTTTGTATGTGGGACACCACCACAGCATGGCTTGATAAGCAGTGTGCAGGCATGCACCTGAGATCTAAACCTACAAACGCTGGGCCACTGAAGTAGAGCATAAAAACTTCCCCACTCTGCCACTGGGCCAGCCCCAAATTTCCGTTATTTTAAGTCACCGTGTTTGTGGTATTTTCTCATGATGGCCCTAGGAAAGTAATACCACCTGCTCTGAGAAAGGGTTCTCTCTAGAGTAGAGGTCAGCAAACTTTCCATAAAGGACCAGAGAGGAAATATTTTAGACTTTGCAGGCTTTGTCACAACTACTCAACTCTGCCATTGTGGCAGGGAAGCAGCTATAGAAAATATATAAATAAATGGGCATGGCTGTGTTCCAATAAAACTTCACTCATAAAGGCAAACAACAGGCCAAATTTGGCTCATGGACTGTAGTCTGCCGACCCTCATTCTATCTGGTAAAGCAAATGGCAGCTGCTCTCAGGCTGGTGAAGGCTCTGGTCTTGAACCCCACCCCTGCCCATTCCTATCCATGGATATTCACAAATAGGCTGTTTGGGCCTGCCATGTATAAACTTTATTTAGGAAGTCTCCGATAGATTATGACTAGGAAATTGGTTTTGTGAAACTATAGGTTTGCTTATTAATTGGAGGAATGTTCTTGCTGTTTTTTGTCTTGCTCCCTCTAACACTAGGAGCCTTAAACTGCTATTACACAATATCTAAAATAATGATGATGGGGCACAATAAGTCACGAGAAGAAAAAGCATCAACAGTGAAACTAAAGTGCTTGCACAAAGGCACGAGCAATTGAGTTGAGAGCTCTCCGGTTGCCAGTTGGGTCCCGCCCTCCCTGACCTCAAGTTTATTTACGTACTTTGCATTGTTGAGTTTCTCTTCGTCGTCCAGGTTTTCTGTCTTCAGAAGGTCATAGTTAATGGAACCTGGTTGAATGGCATCGATGAGATCCAGAACAGGCAGGCTTGTACTGATCTTCGGGTCCTGCACAGAGACAAAGGGTGGGCTTTATCAATATGCCCCTAAGTTACTTCTATTTCGCTTAAGAGAAGTGGGTGCTTTCTTCCTCTTAAATAAGAAATATAAACAGCATGTTCTGGGAAGTGCCACGGTGTTGCACATGGTGTTTTAAATCAACTGTAGTTTCTTTAGGGGTATCAGTAACTTCCTGGTGGCTCACTAAGCAGAGGAAATCCATTGTCTGCCAACAGGCGGGGAGTCATTCACAAATGGTGAATGGAAGGAAGTTAGGACAACTGGAGAAAAGCAGAGAGGTTGAAATATATGTTTAATTTAACCCCTGGTTATTAGTAGATGAAGCGATGATTTGAAAAATAAACCATGAGGAAGGAAAGGCTACAGATACTAGGAAAATCCTGTTTCATTTGGGGGGACATCCCAGAGGTGACAGGCAGGGAGAGTGATGAGGGCTCAGCTGGACAGGAGCCTCAGTAGATGCTCTTTTCTTGGACACCTCACGGGAGAAAAGAGTCATTAGGTCCAGGGAGACAGTGATGGCAACTATGTGATTAAATGCAATGACGGTCACTAATATTTGTTGGTGTCTCACAGTTTGCTCAGCGCTTATTAATAGGTTATCTCACTTGTGGCCACAGCCCAAGGCGTAGGCATCTAATCTTAGTTTACAGGGAGTCGAGGAAGTTTCCGAGGTGGAGTGACTTGCTGCTCAGTGGTGGGGCCGGGATTTGAACTCAGGTATTCTGGGCTCTTTCTTTGGCATTTGTGAACATTTGGATGGCCACACTTAGAGCTGTGAATGCTCCTAAGGTGTGAGCACATAAAACTCTGCTCCGTCTGTCCTCCTCGCTCCTGGGGACCTGTGAGCGCAGACGTGCAGAGGCAACTGCGTGTCACTGTCCAAGCAAGTCAAGTCCAAACACCTCATATTTTGAGAATCCAACTGGAATTAATTCTAAGCAAAGAAGCAAGACACAAGACCCCTGCAAGAGGCTAGGTCCCTAGCAGTGGTCCTCTGTTTATGTAGAATAATATTTTAAAAAATACAATGGGTCCATTTTTATTTAGTCCTGGGTAATATAAGAACTATCATAAAATTAAAATCAATATATACAACCATAATCTAATTTCTGCCATTATCTCAAGCTTCTATCACCACAGCATTTTTTGGTGAAGAGCCACAAGGGAAGAAAAATGGAGAGATTTGGGTTTCGCCTTCTTTCCTACTTTCTGCCCACAATATCGTGGAGGTGCTGACAGGCAGAGAAAGGGCCAGCAACAGGCAGCCTTCATCGATGAAGAGGGGACAAGGAATATTTCCACAGTGGTTATTCAAGGGTGGGTTGTGTTCATGTTTTTTTTAAAGGGTTTCACTTAAAAGCAATGTGGGGCCAATTTGACATTTTCCTCTTGTGTTCCTTTTTACCTAATCAATTCTGTAATGACTTAGTGAGAAGACAGGAGAAAATTAGCCTAGAAGATCACAAGGAACAAAAGAAATGTCAAACATTCCCAAGAGTGAGGCCCCACAAGAACACTCCAGAAGCTGCCGGGAATGTTATGGGCTGCCGTGGCGGCTGTTTTACACAGAGATCACCCCTGGGCTATCTCACCCATCACTTCACAGCAATGGTTATGTGACCTGTAGATGCCCTCTGCTCTATAACCTCACCTGGCAGGTAAAAGGCGCTTTCCCCTCACCGGCAATCACTGGCTACAATCTCAGGAGTTACCTGAGCTCCAGTTTCCTCACCTATAAAATGAGGAAAACAGCCAAGTTCACAGTGTCTGTGAAGATGGAATGAGACCTTACAAACAGGGAGCCCCTGGTACTTGGAGCGGATTCCATATTGGAGCACCCCTCGCCTCTGCTCCTCTCCACTGCCTCTCCAATCCCCTTCTGGAAGAGCTTGCTGAGATCTGTCACCAGCCTCAGCTCAGCTCTCCTCCTGAATGGTAAGCTGGAGGGGGACAGCAGTGGCCGTTATCTTGACGAGCTCACAGGGAGTGGGCACTCCTGATACAGCTCAACCCACAGATACCTTCTGCCCTTTCTGGTGGGGAGAGATTTTAATTTTTTTTCTTGATTTTGAAGCAAAGGATTGATATCATGACGAACGGCTTCACCGACCCTGTTAATACAACTCTGAAGGGGCCCCTCCCCGGAATCTTGACCTTTAAACCAGAAAAATGTAGTTAAGATGGCACAGATATTATAATAGGGATCAAGTGCGCAGGTCCCTTGAGGAAGGATCCAGCTAATGTATGAAACACGCGGCAAGAAATTTAATAAAAGATAATGCTGTTATTAATAAAAATGGGATTTGGATACGAGTACACAACTTCTTTTTCTCAAAAAACATCCCATGGGAGATGTTTTAGCATTTTTGATTTCACCGTTACTATGCTCGCCACGTGAATCATGGAACTCTGCACGTTTGAAAAATATTATCACATTTTATGTTATTTTGAAAGAACAATGCCTAAAATGATGTGTTAAAAGTGATGGGTTTTTAAAAAATTACTTATTATGAGAAAAAGTGACAAGAAATTTGTCAATGAATTGGCCTATGAACATCAAAACAATAATGGGTCATTTGAGCAAAATAAAAATTGGAGGGGGAGCCTTAGACACCTCACACTGAAGGTCACTATACAGAAGAGTGAAAACAACAAAGATAAGCATAGAGTTCAGGTGGCCATGAGCAGTAGATTAAGAATTTTACCTTGAAACTAGAGATGGATGAACTTTTCTCCGCTTCTTTCAATGTTTGATTCACCCAGTTGACAATAATGTCATCATTGACCTTCTGTCCACCTCCAATTTCTTCCAGAATATTCAGCGTGTACCTGCACAAAATCAAGAATGATTTCTGGAAAAAAGTTGCTAAAGTATTGAATATCACAGAGAGTAGCTGGGTAGAAATGTTCTTTTCTTTCTAGTTATGTCACAGAAGATAGGCTGGACACCATTGCATTTGCTGGCAAAAAAAACCCCTAGAAGAACATCAGTTCCTTTAAGGAGAACTTAAAATGTAAGTTTATGTTTGTTAGACTAAGACGCAGAGCAAACCCCTCTTTCTAAGCACTGTCATTGCTCTGGGGAGGAAGAGAAAGCAGAAGGACAAGAAAAGGAAGCGAAAGATTCGAACCAGTGATGCTTTTCTTAAAGGAACCATAAAAACCAAGGAACAACTCAATGTTAGAAAAGCCCAAGTAGCCCCACTAACAAAGGAAAAACAGAGAAGAGCTTCCTTCTTATATCACAGAAGTAGAAATACTAGAAATACACCAACCAAAGTTAATCTTTAGCCTGAGGGAAAGGATTCCCTTAAATACACACTGCTATGAGTAGTACTGGGTTTGTCTGGGAAACGTTTATTAAGAAGATGCTTCAAGTTCTTAAAATTCCACGGAGCAGAGAAGACCCACCATGCCCTAAGGCTACTCCCTCTGAAGGGAGAAATATACAGAAGAAAGCCAAGCCTTTGGGCAGGTTTGCTGGCCTCAAGGTTCAGGCCTGCAGGAGGGGATCAAATTGCCCATGAAAGACCTTCAGGGCTAGGATTTCAGGGTGCGCTGGTCAAACAGAAACTCAAGTATCCTGCGTTTGTGTCTGGACGGGCGCGCCTAAATGAGGTCACCCTCCATCTGGTGCCCAGGATTTCGCTTACAGAATCCATTGAGTGTCCTCCTCCAGTTACTGCTTCTTTGGAAAACACAATTCTCCCATGATTTCCCACACGGTTTTCAAGTTTAATTCCTGAAATAGGAGCGATGCTCTGTTTCCGCTAAGCTAAAGCACCTTTCCATCCTTGCAGATGGGAAGAAAATGGCCTCTGCAACTTTGCTTTCAAAAAAAAAGGACCATGTTTACCAATTTGGCATCGAAGTCCTCTCAATTACACCTTCCCAAACTCCCTCAAATCCACAGCTTTCTCTTCATTCTGCCGCTCCTCCCCACAGAATTACCTTTCTAAAGTACAGTTCTGGTCACATCATTTAAAGTGACTGTCCATGGGCCGAAGACTCCTCAGAACGGTGCCTCACAATTTGGCCCTAGCATCCATTTTCAGCGCATCTCTGATTTCCTCCTTCCCTCCCATCTTCCTGGCCTTATCCCCATGCCCCTCACAGACACACACACACGCACACCATCAGCAGCTCCCTGATCACACCACGCATCCTCCTGTCTCCTGCCTCCATGACCCAGCTATGCTCTGCCTGGGACGTCCTTCCTCTCTAGTGAACTTCTAGTCTGAACAATTCCCAGCTCAAGCATCATTTTTCCAACCCACACAGTGTATTAATCATTCTTTGTTACACTTGCTTCCAATCTGTTCGCCAGAACTTTTGATGGAGTTGATATGCAGGTCTCTGTCTGCCCTCCATGTGCCCTCAGACAGAGTTCCTGTATCCTGTTCATCACAGTGATGTCAGGGGTTAGCAGAGTGCCTAGAACATATTGGGCTTGTAGTAAATGAAAGAACAGCATGGTGGGTGAAATAAATAGAATGACTTTCTCCTAGGGAGCAAGGAGAAAGTCAAGATGAGAAATGCTTAGTCTGGGCCCAGAGATGGGGCAAAAACGCTAAGAATAATGAGTATAAATGCAATAAGTCCCAGGTAGATTTTCAAAATATTCCTAGTCTGGGAAAAGGCCCTAGTTTTGATCTGTTCATAAAGATGATGTTTTACGGCAGACTGGCTCCTTGTTTCCTGATAGTTAGCATATGTATTAAGTTTCTAGCATTTATCGTAACATTTAAGAATTTCTGCCCAGTGAACTCATTAAGGAATGGTGGGTTAGTGCTTGCTTCATCAGGTCACGTCTATATTTAAGCCGGTGAAACCAAGTGAGTTTATCCTGGGACCAAATTCTCATTTCCCTTTGTTGGGAGTCCCAGACTGCTTAGCTGACACTCTCAAGAAGACAGAGGCGTGGCTTCGACCCACTTCCTACATGAGGGAAGGAAATGGTAGAGACAAGAAGCTCACCTTTGTACAAAAGTCTACCCATGAAAATACAAAAAGCCACTATGGAAAAGGGAAACTTAGACACAGAAAACCGTGGGCGAGGCTGACTGCATTCAGCGGTCTGGCCAGCACTAAGTCGTCCTTCTGCCACCTCAAGGGAGATGCGGAGGTTTAACCGCAATCAGATGCCTGCCTGCAGGTACAATGGTAAAAACAAACGGAAGAAAAGATAGAATGAGGTTGGAGCCTCAACTCTAGGCACTAAACGTAGATTCAAAATTTAAAACAAAAGTCCATTGGCCTGTGACTACCTGGGATTTTCCGTTTGAGGTACTCACTCCATATCATCAAACATATTTTGGGGCAACTGTGCTATTATTAACTGGAACCCTCTGGACAAGATCCACCAACACGGGGCTTGCCTGCTGCACTGCGCGGAAAAGCCCTCTGTCGAAAGGAAATGGCATCACGAGCCCAGCGTTAGCCAGCGCCTCCTCCCACAAGAGGATTGATGAGGTGTGTGTGTGCAGCAGGAGAAGGGATGTGATATTACTTGCTTGCTTTCCTGCCTTCCAACACTTGTTTTATTTATTTAACATTTGACCCAGAGGGACAAATCTTGGTGTTTTGTTTTTCAAGGACCCATTCCAAACTCACTGTCCACAGCCTGTTGGATTTTGAAAGAATTCCCTCTTTTGCCCACCTCAGACTCTTTGTTCATTTGCTGGAGTCAGACTATCAGTGCTGGCTGTCGGCAGCCTACCTGCTTTGGGCTTTTGTCTCTAAATTTATCCACATGCTATCCGCCGGCTTTCCAATCTGGGAACGATTTCCAGGCTACTGCCGGCGAAAGGGAGGTTTAAGTACACATCTTTCATTTGTTCTTAGGGGGAAAAATGACATGCCATTTGCTGTCCAGATAAATGACCAAATTAGCACATCTGTGCCATCCAATGAAATAAATTCCAGCTAGAACTGGCTCTAAATTTAATAGATCTGTTAATGCGCAGCACACAGAGAAAAAAATCCCTTCTGGCAGTATTTACATAATTATCAATCATTTCATCTCCTTCAATAGTAATATATTTCTCTGTCCACTTTCTTATACGCTTAATTCTTGTATAGTAAACACTCATGAGAAAAATTACTTCTTAACCAGGTGGAGACAGCAGCAGCCGACTAGGCCTTATCATATACATACCAGCTATAAAGTATGATATTGGGCCACACTTTTATAAAACTTCCACAACAAAGATCATATTACAAGGTGATTTTCAGATATGATGAAATTCAAAATAGAATAGAGGTGGCCTGAGGTTTTTTTTTTTCCATCATTCAAACAGAAAATATCAAAGATTATTTCATATTCAAACTCAGAAGTCAATTTAACTTTTGCAACTAAAAAGACTTTTGCTTTGGTTTTTAAAGCAATCAGTACCAGAGCCAGTCTGTTAAAAATGAAAAACTCATGTGATAGACAATAGAGAATAATTCACAAATAGTTTTTGAAAATACACTGGTGAGATGGCCCTTGGAACGTTCAGTGATGTTCTAGATACACGCAGTAAAGCAGACATAGCATTGAAGCTTCTTTACTTCTGGAATTTCCTGTGCTACAGGACCCTTATGACATCTGCCTTCAGTCTTCAAGGAGACCCCACTTTAGAAATAGCTAGTAGATCACTAAATTTGATAAAGGAAATGTGAATCAGGGAGTGAAATCTATTATGATCAATTCTGATTATCCTACATCACCTGCAAACATTGACAGTGACAAATAAAAATGGCAAGCAATAGGATATATTGGAGTATACGAGGAAGCCATTTGGTGTAAACCTAATTCGGCCTAACTTTGTTTTTTCCAAAAGGGCCTGACTGGCCATTGAGCACGCATTGTATATCTGCTTAGACATTTCCTACGGCCAGAACAAAGACCCTTGAGATAAAGGTGCAACTTCCCCCAACATTGGCATTTCCTGAGGGATAAGCATCTTTCCTTAGGCTAGGAATTGATCACTGCAGCTCACCTGTGACCACCCAGCTGGAGACAACAGACTGCCATCCTGCTGTGTTCACTGAGACAGAAGACCTACCTGCTATTTCCATCAATCGCTGTGCCGACAGAGCAGTCTCGTGACTATTGTAAAAGGGACATTTCAATCATATGTGAAACATCCTCTTTGAGGGTATATAACCACCATGTATACCCCCACTTCTTTGGAGTGCTCTGTTCCTTTGTGGAAAGACTCTCCCGGGTTATAATCCTCAGATTTAAGCTCAGAATAAACTCACCCAAATTTTCATTTATAGATTGGGTATGGATTATTTTCGTCAACAACACAATTATTTCAAGGACCATTATGAATATTAGGATCTACAGACAGTGGCCTGGGAATAAAGCTGAAGTGCCCAGGGACACCACAAACCTTGTCTTTGCCATGACCTTGTAGGATGTAATGTAATGTGGCATATGGTTTCTGGAGCTTCCTTCAGATAGAAAAAGGAATTAAGTGACACTAACATACATTCTAATTAAGGGATGTAAGATTTCTGCCTGGTCAGAGCTATCAGTGTAGAAGGAAAGAGAGAAGAATTTAAAAGTAAACTCTTTTATACTTATAGATTTGCTATCTAAAATTCTTCCCAGGCTCATGCTTTTGTACCAAAAATTGTTTATTTCTCTTACAATTTATTTTCTGTTTGTTTATGATATTATACTCTACTATTATTTAAATAATATCACCACATAGCTCTTGCATTAATCAAGTTTATATTCAGCTACAAAAGGGATCTAAAGTTCTCCCTTAAAGAACTAGTGGGGGGCGGGGGGGGGAGCTGGCCTGGTGGCAAAGTGGTTAAATTGGCAAGCTCCACTCCGGTGGCGTGGGGTTTACTGGTTTGGATCTCGGGTGTGGATATATGCACCACTTATCAAGCCATGCTGTGGCAGGTGCCCCACATATAAAATAGAGGAAGATTGGCACAGATGTTAGCTCAGGGCCAATCTTCCTCAGCAAAAAGAAGAGGATTGGCAGCAGTTAGCTCATGGATAATCTTCCTAAACAAAAAACAAACAAACAAACAAAAAACTAGCAGGAAATTCTGCTTCTGGGCATGGTGGAGTAACAGGGATTAGATTTACTCTTCTGCCTCTGTTTATACCTAAAACACAATGAAACAGACAGGAAACAACACTGTTCAGACATTGGACAACAAGAAGCACACCACAGCAGTACCTGGGAGAAGGGAAAGACATGTGGTGAGCTCTAAGATTGTCTCAGCTTATTGCACGGAGAGTCTCCAGGCTGCAGTGTGGGGAGAGAGCCCAAATAGAGCATGGCAGTTTCCCTGGGTTGAAGGGACAGGGTTGAGAACTCAAAGAAGCCAAGGTGCCTAGAATTTGTGGGATGGAATAACAGAGAGGAAAGAACTGTCTGGGAGGACAGAGTCATCCAGAAAGGAAGCTCCAGAGGTTTTCAGAGGGTTTGCCTCAAATCTTTAGCTGAGTACTGCTCAGTGCTTGCATGTGAGGAAACTTTCAGAGGCTGGGAAAAGAACATAGAAATGGACAAGGCAAACAATTCTTGGAGCTCACACATGGCTGGAAATAATTTGGTTTCCACCAGTTGGAGTGAAAAAAATAGGATACATGGAGTACCAAGTAAAGTACTCAGAAGAGATTGTCCCAGGACTAACAGACAAAATTAGGTCAAGACCAATTAAGCTTTTAAGTAAGCCTCAAAAGGATCAAATTATGTTTAAGTAACTTAACTGCATCCCAGAACAAAATTCAAGAATATTTAAAGGAATGCAGAAATATCCAGCACAGAGTAAAGTAGAATTCACAATGTCTCATATACAATAAAAAAAATAAGCAGACATGCAAAGAAGCAGGAAAATATGACCCATAATAAGGATAAAAATCAATTAATAGAAACAGAACTAGAAATAACAGTTACTGTAATTATATTCCATATGTTCAAGAAGTTAGAGGAGAGAGATATAGGAGATTCCAAAAAGACACAAATTAAATTTCTATACATGAAAACTATAATGTCTGAGATAAAAAATATAGACACTGGATGGGATTAAGGGAGACTAGACATTTCAGAAGAAGAGAGGAGTGAATTTTAAGAGAAAGCAATAGAAATTATCCCAAATGAAACATATAGAGGAAAAAATAAAACATAAAGGAAAAAAATGAAGATCAATGAGGATCAATGAACTCTGGGACAACTTCAGATGACCAAATATATGTGTACCTGGAGTCCTCAAAACACTGGGGTGGGTGGGTACAGGAGACATACTTGAAGAAATAAAGGCCAAAATTTTTCCAAATTTGATGAAAATTATAAACGCAGAGATTCAAGAAGTTCAATAAACCTTGAGTATGAGAAACACCAATGCACATCATAATCAAATTGATTAAAACAAGTGATAAAGTAAAATCTTTTTTTTTTTAAAGATTGGCACCTGAGCTAACAACATCTGTTGCCAATCCTTTCCTCTTCTTCTTCTTCTTCTCCCCAAAGAACACTGGTACATAGTTGTACATTATAGCTGTAAGTGCCTCTGGTTGTGCTATGTGGGACGCTGCCTCAGCGTGGCCTGATGAGTGGCACCACGTCCGCGCCTGGGATCTGAACCAGCGAAACCCTGGGCTGCCAAAGCAGAGCGCAGGAACTTAACCACTCAGCCAGGGCCAGCCCCTAATAAAGTAAAATCTTCAAAGAAGACAGAGGAAAAAAGATACATTACACACAGAGGAAAAAGATAAGAATGACAACAGATTTATCACTGGAAACAATGTAAGCAGAAGACAGTGAACACTATCTTTAAGTAATAGAAGACAAAACTATCAACCTAGAATGCTACACTCAGAGAAAGTATCTTTCTGATATTGAAGATGAAATAAAGTTTTTCAGACATGTAGAAACTGAAATAATTCCTTGCCAGCAGATCTGCACTATTAGAAATATTTCAAGTAGAGGGCAAATGATATCAGATGGAAATCTGGATCTACACCATGGAAAGAAGAGCTCCAGAAATGGCAAATATGTGGGTAATATATAGCATATTTTTCCCTTATTTTGAAAATCCCTTTACAAGATCATTGAATATTATTAACACAAATCAGTTAAAAATTAAAAGATGGAAAAAGATTTTCCAGGTTAAAATTAATCAAGAGGAAGCTGGAGTGGTTATATTAATATCAGAAAAAGCAGATTTCAGAGAAAATATTACCAGGCATAAAAAGGGTCACTCCATAATGAAAAAGGGGGGATTAATTAAGAGGACAACAATCTAAAATAATCATGAACCTAATAACAGCTTCAAAGTACCTGTAATAAAACTGATAGAAGTGAAAGGAAGAAAATAGGACAATAACAAAACACTCCTTCGGTTTTAAGTTTAGCTTAAAATATAGTCTCACTGGTTCAAATCACATCCTGAAAATTTGCTAGTATTTTTCTAGGTAAATAATACATTCCATAAAAAGCCATTCCCAGGGGTTGCATGCGTTACCTTCTCATTAGCTGCCAGATCAAGGCCAATGTCAGGGTGCGGTTCCCTTCATTGAGATCTTGTCCAGCAATGCCAACCAGGGAAAACTTAGCTTGATTCTTCCCCAATTCCACTGCGTAGTTACAGTTCTCAAGCTGTTAAGGAGCAAGAACACAAACAACCTAATGTTATCATCTCTATGGTGATAAATACTAGATAAAATAAGATAAGAAAAATAGAGACACAAAATGAAATAAATACGGTCAGACTGAATGATCTGTGAAGACTCGCCTGGTTCTGCAATCCTAGGATTCTAAATGAGTCAAAGAATTTTCCATCTATTTTTTTTTTTTTTTTGAGGAAGAGTAGCCCTGAGCTGACATCTGCTGCCAATCCTCCTCTTTTTGCTAAGGAAGACTGGCACTGAGCTAACATCCATGCCCATCTTCCTCTACTTTATATGTGGGACGCCTGCTACAGCATTGCTTGCCAAGCAGTGCCATGTCCGCACCTGGGATCCAAACCAGCGAAACCTGGGCTGCTGAAGTGGAACATGCGCACTTAACCGCTGTGCCACCCTGCCAACCCCAGAATTTTCCATCTTTTCTTAAATAGAACCCCTCACATCCACCAAAAAATATCCATAGCGTACTCTGAGTGTAAAACCAAAATGAATTCATTATTATGAACATTTTCATGGTGCTATCACACTACACAGAGAGCCATGCTCAGTTAGCTGTCCATATATTCCTAAAGTAGCTGAATTCACAGAGGCTGACATGGGAAATCTGGATTCTCCATTCTATGTGCACATAGTGGACTGACAACGGGGGCAGGTATTCCCTGGTTAAACGTGGATCGTTAAGAGTCAGAGAGATGAGAAAGGTTTGCGCCAACCCCATTGCTGTTTTTACAAAACAATGTGTTCCCCTGGTGTTGACAGTAGAAAAACTATTTGTTCAAGTCAAACTGTCAGTACAAAGCTCCAATTCTTTAGAAAATTAGAATGAGGATCCTGCTGGGAGAACAGCAACCGTGTAGCTCTGCTTGTTCTAATTATCTTAATGAGAATTTTTACATCATAATGTTTAAAGACATGCAACATGGAATTATAAATGAGTAATCAGCTGAAATAATGGACTCACTTTAATAAAACCATTCAGGTTTCAGATTGCCGCACTATAATTTAATCCCTGGGTAAACATTACTTATCTAAGTGCGGCCTCCTGATAACGTATTCACAGGGTGCTCCTGCAGGCTGATGACTTCACCTGCCTATCTGGATGCCAGAAGAGGCATGGTTTACCTTCTTCATGTTGCCCCCCAGCTTGGGGTATGGTGGTTTGTTTACTCTGTTCCAATCAACAGGGACTTTAATCTTTTCGTAGAGCTGGAAGATGACCAGGGCATCTGATAAATCGCTGAACAAAAGCAAACACAAAAGAATTCTCAGAGAGCCAGCAACGACTAAGGGCCTGCGGCGGGCCAGGCACCTGCTCATATACTAGCTCAAGGAACACGCACAACAATCTGGCAAAATTGGTATCAGTATCTCCGTCTTTAGAGGTAATGAAACTCTGACTCAGAGAAACTGAGGGAATTTACTCAAGGTTCCTCCACGTATGACTACCGGTGCCCCTTCAGCCAAAACACACCGCCCCCCAGGAAAAGAAATACAGCTCTAATAAATGGCATAGGAGACAAGCACAAACTGACCATTTCTTGTTTCGCCTGTCTGTGAGCAGATCACAGGCTGACAACTTGCAGTACATCTTATTTTTCAGTAACCTTTTGCTGAGGTTATGATTTTGTACTAAACACACAGCAAGACTGGTATATGGGAGAGTTTTTCCTTTGAACACCCAGCATATGAATCTCAATTTGGCCCTTTTCTCCTTCTCATTAAGGTACACACATTTTGTGAAAAGAATTGCATACCATAGTGATATTGGAAATCTTGGGGATCTTTCAAGGTCTGAGTGTCTCACATTAAGGGAGAGTCCCCAGATATTCTTACCTGTACAAATGATTGACTCGTGGGTTAACGCCCAAGGAGTTCATCCAGTTCCTAAACGTCCGCTCTTCTCTTGTCTCACCTAAATTAAGGAAGGCCAGTTATCTTTCAGGCGCCTCGAAGATATGCCTTTTTTATGATCAAAGCTTAACTAAAGAGGCTGTAATAAAAACTGAAGGTAAAATGATAAAAATAAATTAAATAAACCCTAATGGATTTGGATGAGGGTTGCTATCCTGTGTTAATTTTTTTTCCAATTCAATTCAACAAGTATTTCTATAGTATCTAACAGTAATGTGCAAAATCCTGTGTGGGGAAACTGTTCAGAGCTGGCCCTCAAAGGCATACATTCTTTCTGGAAAAACAAGACTTTTAGGCCTCAAAGAGAGGTCACGTAAGCTAGAGGGCTAACATACGAGGCAGACGTATTTGCTGTTTGAGTTGAGACGGGAGAGAATAGGATGGGCTCAATTTGGAGGGAGTGGAATTTCAGCTTCACTTGATAAATTAATATTAATAAAAGTAAAATCTGGACAGTAAAAAGGAAAGAGGAGAGGATTTGGAGGGATAGTAGAGGGATGGCAGTAGAAGATAGCATAAATAGGAACACAAAGAAAGTGAGAGGCTGGGTTTGTGTGAAAACATTAGCAACTGGTTTTCCAGGGATCTGTGTTGTACAGCACACAGAGATAAGACTCTGTCTAATGGCTGGAACCAGAATTGGGGATGTTTGAACGTCAGGTAGCAGACCTTGGATGATAAATTAGACAATGTCAGTCATTACAGATTCTTTTTTTTTATTACTATAATAAATTCTTGAGCAAGGCAGAGATATAACGAAAGCAGTACAGTGATGTGCCTGGCAGCGGTGTGCAGAATTACTGGAAGGCAATATGCATTTAAATTAAACATGCAGAGTAGATAGTGTTTGACATGAGCACACGGGCACATTCAAGTGCTTGACGAATGGAGGGATAGGCCCCTAAGACCTACTGAAATAGTTGGTGTATGATTTAATAAGAGTCCAGAAGAGCAGGAAGGAAAAATACCAATCTAAAAGCCATTCTGCAGGAAGAATTATTAGTATTTGCTGGTTCAATAGATTTAGGAATGAAGGAAAGGAAGATATCAAAGTGCAAGCCAGGGTCTTAGTTTTGGTGACTGAAGAGAAAAAAAAGTGGTATGATTAATGGAAATGGAGTATTTCTAAAGGAGAATGGATGGGATGGGGGGAGGGGCAGTAGAGCAGAAAGACTGTGAGGGGAAGAGAAATGATCAATTCTGTTTTGTATATGCTGAATTTCAAGTGAGAGTAAAGGACCCGGAGGGAATGTTCTAGAGGCAGCTGGAAATGGGTGATTAGAAGACTTGATATATATATTTGGTAGTCAACAAAATGTATGGATCCCTGACCACGATTTATCAAATGATACGGATGCAGCAGTGTTGGAACACAGATTGATTTTTGTATTTCCAGCGAGAGTAAAGCATTGCAGAAGAGGATCAATCAATACTTTAAATCTGGATTTCCTCGCTTTGAGGATATTCATTTAATATTAATTTTGTCTTGATTTTTCCATCTTAATATTGGGACTAATTCATGAAAAAAAAAAAGTAAACATCTCTGTCACTTTCACCTGTTAGAACCTGACTCAAGCTATATGCTTTTTGTCCAATCTTAGGGCATTAACTCCCAAAACACAGCTGTCAGGGATTCTGTCTCAAAATATGATTGTGTGCTCCCCATAATCCAAATCAAAGAAAGAAAACAAAAACCTCAGAAAGCACATCTCAGCATAAGCTAAATATCATTTCTAGATGATGAGTAGCTGCAGTTTCTTGCCTCTAGGAATTAACACAGTCCATTAAGTACATAAATTAAGTTTTGGGAACTCAGGATTTATTTCATCTGATAATTAAATGCATTATCTTCCCTATAACATTTAATTCTGATAATGGATGAAGCCTGTGTATAATAGATGTGATGTAATGGTATTTGATTATTCCTGCTTGGCTGTAATTGACTTGATTAATCTGTTTATTCTCTTTGTTACGTATCAGAGAATTGACGACCTGTTTGCACATCTTTGGCAACGTGTGAGGGGTTTATATTTGCTTAGGAGGTACTTTTGAACTGCCCTTTCATTAAAATGGTGAATGCTTTTCCAAACTCCTAAGCAACTGGTTTCCAGTTACCTTCAAGAGCCCCCCAGTCGATGTCCTGGTTCTCCGGTTTGTGCAGGGCAGGATATCTGTTAAACAGGTTGGCAATGAAAGCCAAGTTCAACTTGGGGTTCCCTCGGACAACATCCGTGGCTGTGACAAACTGCCGGCAGCCCAGCCTCTCCGCCTGCTGCAACATGCACTCTGCCCTCTGGAGGTCATCCTTCTCCTGCAACCAAATAGGATGTCTCAAGGCGGGGTCAAGGCTCTCCATGACCAAGTAGACATTATTAAATGAAAACGAAATGGGAATCTTACCGAAACCCTTAGTGTTAAACCTCAGATAGACATTGAATAATAAAACATTATTACTTATATTCGCCTGAACCAAAATCGAAAAGTCACAAGTAAAAGGAATCTCAGAAGGAATCGAGTCCTCTCATCTCCCTACAGAACCATTTCAGATGAATGGCTGGTTGCCCTGTGTTCAAAGAGATTCAGTAGAATCTACAATCTTAACATGTAAGTTGATCTTAATTATCTTCAAGCATTAAACTTCCTTTTTATTATTTTCTTGCATAGACTTCATGAGATTTTGTCTACCAAAATTTTTATTTATTAAGTCATAAATTATATTCCTACTTTCAGTTCATCCAAGATATTTACACTTGTCAATAAAAACATCTGATTAGCCTACCACTGTGCCCACACTGAGTTGGTGTACTTGCAACTCAGACAAATTAAATGTGATAGTTAAGCTACATAGTATGTTTGATAAATATATAATATCAGTTTGGTTTTTGCAGATGTCAGATTAAGAACCATTCACTTAACATATTAAAAATCTATTCCAATAGTCCTAGAGACTCTCCAGTCATTTGTAAACAGACTCTCATTAGAAGATCAGTTTCCTTGAAATATGGTCCACTATCCTTAAAGCTCTTAATTTGTCTCTGAAACCACCAGTTTTCAGAAAACAGAACTTTACACTGGAATTATTTCTTAATATGGTGCTTTACTAGATAACACTATACATTACACATTTGGTGAGCTGCACTGCTCATTCAGGAATGACTTAACTTTAGTATTAACTCACTGGATTTAACTCTAATCATATTAAATGAGGCACAAAAATGGGTAAGGTGATTTCTCAAGATCAAGATTAAAGTGGTGGCAAAACTGAGTTTTAACACTCAGACCCATGTTGGGCCCACTGTTTTGAAGAGCCCTCAAACAAGATGTTTCTAAGAACTCACACATCTCGCCCAGTCCTTTTCTCCCATTACCCTCAACGGTGTAGAGAGGTGGGGTTGCGGCTGGGTGAATTTGGGTGCCATCCTGGGTTTAAATCCTTGCTATGCCATGTACTGGCTCTGTGGTCATGAGATGATTAGTAGCTTCTCTGATCTTCCGTTTTCTCAACTATCAAACAGTTATTAACACTGACCTTAGTGATGTTTGCAAGGATTAGAGGCAGTGTACGCCACGTGCCTAGCACAGTCCCTGCCGAATGGGAGGAACTCAGCAAGTGGAGTGTAGTCTTATTACCACTAGAGGAAAAGGACCCCAGCCTTGGATCAAAAATCTTCCATTAATCTTTCACATGATCTTGGACATATTAATCAACCCTTCTGAGTCTCAGTTTTTTCACCACTAAAGTGAGAATTTATTTATTTGTATAACCATCCCATCTATTATCAGAGATAAGATCCAGATACCTAAAAATGAAATAACAATAGTTCTGGGTGTTGTAGAGCCTGTTAAATGATGGTACATACACAGCAGTGCCCTGTATGGTGTACGGCATTTAATTAGTATTAGTTTCTTTCTTTCCTTAATGTTTATGTCCAGATTCAATTTTCCATGATTATTATCCAAAACTGTAAACAGTTTTTAACAGTTCTAACTGGGCTTTAAGTAAAGATGTCCACGCATGGAACCCCAGAGTCAGGGTCATGCAGGACAATGGAACTGCCAATGTGGCCTTACCCTTAATCCTGACATGTCAATGACAACAGCAGGAATACCTTCTTCATCTCCTTTTGGAGCCACCTGTTCAAGCAGGTGGTAATAAGCTTTCGAATCCTGTGAGAAATTAAGAAATAGTTTCAAAACAACACAGCTAATTATATACTTAGCAAGACAATAATTTCCCCAAAGCAAACATATTTCATTTCTTATTTGACTATCATTCAAGGATTCAACTTAATTAACAAAGCTGGAAACATTCACTAATTTGAATTTTCTATTTGTCAGTTTATATATTATATTTATCTTTTTTTTTTAAAGGAGTATAACAATAAAAATATAGGACATACATAAAAGGCAACCCAAAGAAGAAAACACTATTTTGTTGTCCTTAGAGGAGGGAAAATAATTTATTAACATGTATTAAATTGTATACAGGAAAATATATATACCTTTATATTGGTGTAGAAGTCAGTCAGCTAAGGTTTCATAAAAAAAAAGTGACAGAAAAAGGAAGCAGAAGTTTAAAGCAGAGTTTAAAAATACATTTAAATGGACAATCAACAAAAGAAAAAGAGTTCAAAGACAGAAGGTTGAAGCATTAACAGTCTTTATGTAAAGGGAGAGATATTAAGATGACAAGCACATTTAATGTTTATCGAGAAGCTAAATGGTTAAACTTAGTTATAGCAGATTGGAAACATTGAATTCTTAGATTTTCTTAGATCCTGGAAATATGCTTATTGACAAAAAGAATTCTCAGAATCATAGTCTTAAAATTATAAATGTATTCTCATTCAATAAAAGCATACAGATTTTCAGATAATTTATTTAAACCACTTAAAGAGATCTTAATTTCTCTTAAACACTGAAAAATCAACTGTTGCTCTGTTTTGTCTTGTTTTTTAACTGAGTAGGGACTGAGGACAGCAGAGGTGTGCTAACCACCTGTGACATTAGAAAGATGGCAGGAGACAAGGCCAGCCACTGATGTTGCACCTGGGGAAACTGATTTTCATCTCTTTTCTTTCTACCCTCCCCCTCTCTTACTTTTCACTGTAGCTATTTTGAAGTCAGTGAAAGTTCCATGCAGGTGTTAGGCACAAATAAAATTTGCCTACCACGGGTTACATCTGTTTAGCTTTGCTAAGAGTCACCTCATTTCACCTGCGCCTGAGGAACGTGTCTCACTCACTCTCGGACGGGCATTCTCCCCACCCTTGCTGACTTTGTGTGATTTAAGGGCATCTCCCAAAGTTGCTGGATGCTCAGACATACACGTCACAGCTCTGACCTTAGCGGGATGCAGGTGCTCCCTGAGAACAGGCACAACCACTGTGTAAGTGCCCAGCTGGCCACTTCCTATCTCATACAGAGACTTCCCAAGTCCCAAAGGGGTATCATTCTAAAGAACACAACCTTTTAGTGATGGGAAATCAGGTAAATTTATGGCTCAGATCAAGCAGCCTAATTTTGGCTGAAAAGCTTGAAAGTTTTGGCTGAAACAATTGCGGAGCTTAACTGTTGCGCAAAAAGGTAGATAATGCTGTCCAGCTCCCGATAAATCTCAGTTTGGTTGGTGGTGCCGGAAGACTGTTAATAACCAATGAGAGTAGTGTAATTAGAAAAATGAACTTGGTATTATTAGCTTAGGTCCTAACAGGGGACTTTCCATCTAGAAGCTTCACTCTAACTGGCACCGTGCCTGGCAGACCCTGAGTTCTAAAAGCCATCGGGTCCACAGCAGGGAGAAGCTGTCACTCAAAGAATTATAAGCTTGGGTTGACTCTCGGTGAGTCACATGACCTTTCCTCTGACTCTTTCTCTTTGGAGAGAATTTCTTTAACTTTTGAGAAAGTGGAGACTGAAATGTTTTTCTCCTGATGCATCCCAGCATTTCTACTCCTAGGAACTGCCTTCTGACGTTCCTTCCTGCTCTGTAAGTTCCATCTTGGTCCATCTGTCATCACTGCCAACAGCTGTTTCCTTTCACCTTGTCAAGGAACTCTGCACAAACTTGAAGACCACAGTGTGTACCTCCCTCAGCCTTTCCCCTTCTGGATCTCTCTTGTAGGACTGATTGTGCCTTCTACACGCTCTGGGGTAAATTCTCATTGCAGAGGGTTTCCAGAATCACAATCTTTTAAAAATCACTCTGGTTTCTTACAAATGAAAAACTTTCAAGAAATTCACAAGCTGTTTTAGAGAGGCAGTATAGTATGGTGGCCGAGGACGTGGACCATGCAGGACGACTGCTGGATTTGCATCCTGACCCCATTCCCCAGCTATGTGAACTTCAACAAGTTGCTTAAATTCTCTTTACCTCAGTTTCCTTATCTGTAAAATGAGAAAATAATAATCCTTATCTCACCCAGGTTTGTTGTGAGGATTAAATGAGTCAATACAGTATACAGCAATTAGAACAGTGCCTGGCATGCAGTAGACACCATGTTTACCATTATTAGTGTAATTAGAAGAGTAATTCCTACTTAATTTTTTTAAAAAGAATTGCCATCTGGTGCTCCCATTGATAAAATCCGAAAGACATTACAGTCCTACAAATATTCTCTTGAAAAGCAGTCTTCTCTCTCGCCCTTCCTCTCTCACCCTCGCCCCTCTACTTCCTGATGTTGAAATTCTAAGGGCGATGCATCTGCCTTTGATGATGCAGTTGCTGGGGCTTCGGACAGATGTGCACGTGGCCCAGAGCTAGAGCAGCACATGGACGACTGAGAAGAGCAAGTGACTCCAAAAGCCACTGTCTAACTAACCCCACAGACTCTGAAGCGACGTGGCCCAAATTCTTTTCACCGCCAGTTATTCACATTCAAACTACACTCCTCCTACCTTGATGTCGGTACTGAAGTTGCCAATTTTGTTGCAGCCTGCGTTTTCCAGGTGGTAATTAGCCCACCTCAGCAGAAGCTCCTCTGGGGAGAGTTTCATCAAATCCTCCAGGCTCTCCCCTTCTCTCAAAAGAGCAATCAGAGCTGAAGAAGCACAAAAGCCAAAGAAAAATTAATACAGGGATATTTGGGGGGATTAGTTATAATTCTCATTGCCCTCTGCTGGGAAGCTAAAGATAGCAACGTTCTCTCTCTGGGGTAAAAGTACTTACAGCCTTTCTAATGGAATAAACACTTTATTATTATCCCTAAAAAGAGGGGTAAGACATTGTGAGCTTATTTATTATCCCCATTTTTCAGATGGGGAAGACATGGCACCAATGGCTCTCAATGCTATGCCTAAGAATACCATGGCAGAGCCACAGAAATAACCTAGACTATTGGCTCAGAGTGCACCACTGGGACTGTCAGACCAGGTTTCAAGATATGACAACATTTTTGCTTTTAAGAGATCAATTTTGTAATAATGACAATGTCCTCTTGTCTATTCCCATAGGTGTTTTATATTTCAAATGCTTACCTGCATAATTATAGCATCTCAAAAAGTATAATCAACTCTTTCCTGTTTCCCAGATGAATAAATATATTTTGCTCAGCTAGAAGGTTTCAATTTAGCTGAGGTCATTATTTGCAAATCAATATTCTTTCTCGTGGGTTCTAAGTTTCCTATTTGCTTTTTTCCCTCTTCTTTATATTATGTTTAATATATTGGTTTTAAAATGGTACCCCAGGATTCTTGACTGGTTCTTGTGATGTGGACATATAAATAAAAAGTATACATAACTAAGGTTAGAATTTGGCTACAGATTTCTTATTGGTAGTATCTGTACTGGAAAACTAAAAGGTAACATTGTGTTTCGTATGATATTTACCAAGGTCTACTATTTCTGTGTAAAGGGCGGGGCTGTAATTGTGTAAATACAGACAGGATGGTGAGAGCAGACAGAATAAGATTGACAGCCACAATACTTAGTTGAGAACTTTGAAAGCCTAAACGCAATTTTCTATAGTCTTGGTAAGAAATGGACCAAGTTTCTCCTAACCTGGTGCTACTGCTGCAGTATATGGATGTGAATTGCTCCATAAAAGGCAAGTTTAAAAGAGTCTAATTTGTTATAAAGTGTCTAAAGGCAAAGTGAACTCAGAAAAGCTCTTGAGGTTGGAGTCCCAGACAGCTAGAGAGAGCTACAGGTTCCACACAGGCATTACCATTCGTCTGTGGTCTTAAAAAGCTTTTGCTCTGTCATTTAAAAAAGTCTGGTCAGTGTAGACAGAACATGTTACATTAATACAAAGGATTCAATATAACTCCACTTTTCAAAAACTGAGGATTCTGAGCTTGACAATTCCTGACATCTTCCTCCTGTAGCCCCCAACACATGCATTAATAAAAAGCTATGCCATTAATAACATTTGTGGCTTTGCTCATACCTTCATTTCTGCTGAGTTCGATATCAGCAAACAACCCAATCTTGATGACTTGCCACAAAAGTCCCAGGACCAGGTAGGGCTTCCCCTCCTTTAAGTCCTCAGCCCCAATGTTAACCACGTGGCACCCGATGGCTGAGGCAGAGTTCAGAGCCAGGTTCAAATTTTCCTAAAGGAGAAACAGTATGCAAGTTTGTTTTCGACTTTACCGATGCCAAACGATGATTACTGATCTGTAGCAGCAACAATGATTTACTTCTGGAAAGTTCACATGTCTGGAAGCATGGTCTTCACTAGATTTTAACATTGAGAAAAAGCAGCGAGTAACCACTGGAAGAGAAAATCCCATAACCCAGATACTGGGCTTATGCAGTGCCTATTCAGTCAAACCAGAACCCGGAGCTGAAGGCTCATCCTGGTCAGAGGAAACTAACGAGTCTTATGTTTTTCCATATTGCTCTGTGATGGAACCTCCGCACTCAACACCTCCATCAGCCAGGAATAAAGGGGTACCTTGGAGGGTAGCCATTGTCTTGTCACTGTCTATCATTAATAACACAACCGCTGAAGTGAATCAAGGTCATAAAAAAGAGTAACAAAATAGCTTTGACTTTCAGATTGAGTATTAAGAGAGTGAAAAAGACAAATCAAATGCCTAGAAAAGATAGTGTGGTTTTTACTAGGACAATTTATTGAGTATCCATAATATCTAGGGACCTTGAGTACACACACACGTACACACACACAATGTGCACACACACAATGTGCACACACACAAGCACACATGTACTGATCATATATTCTTATTACCAACAACAATATATGTAATGTAACTCTCACACAGTTGGAATAGTCAATCACAGTTTCAGTCTGGAGTCTATATACTATTCTTGGGTCCACAAAGGAAGATATATCAGAGTCAAAGATGTATAGAAGTTATTTTTATGGCAAATTAAAAAGAAAACAAAACAAAACATAGGCCGCCAGTGATTTGGGAAGCAGACTAGCAGGAGAAAAGTGGGTTTTTGCCCTAGCGTAGAGCTCAAATGATGAGCGAAAAATATTGTTTCTACTTACAGCCAAAATTAAAATTTAACGTCAAGATTAAATTTAACATTAAGTGCATTCATATACATTTAATCATTGTTCTCGCTTTGGTCACCACTTCCATTTTTTAAGTACACAGGGTTGCTTAAATTGAAAC
The DNA here is from genome assembly GCF_041296265.1 of Equus caballus. Lineage (NCBI taxonomy): Eukaryota > Metazoa > Chordata > Mammalia > Perissodactyla > Equidae > Equus > Equus caballus. The sequence goes on along the minus strand of NC_091700.1, from coordinate 44,984,622 downwards.
AAGACATAATATATTGTTCATGATTTAATAAGTGAGATATGCTTTCTGAGCAAAAAGATTACAATAATGTTAAAATACTGGAACATAACATAGAAAAACAGCTTACTTGCTACTGGTTACTGTTCCAGTTAATCAAGAAATTGAAGGCATAAAAGCAAGTCATATTTATCACACTGGTGGCTGTGGCCAATACCACTCTGAAGGCTGCCAGAGCACTTCCCGTTTTTCACCCTCTGACTTCTTAGAAAGGCTAATCTTTTCAGATAAAATGCTGGGTATTTGGCATCAGCTCAAAGATAAATTGGTAGGGAAAGTCTGAGTTAAAACTTTAGCCAATGTGACTTTTATTCCCAAGTGGCCAAAACAAAGACCGTAACGACTAACATCCCACTACCCTTCTCCTCCCCTCTCCTATAGTAATAAAAGAGAAAACAGAAATGTGTCCATCTATCCCCACAAGCCATGACAAATGACCAGCCCAAAGCCTGGGTATTGGGAATCATGTCTGAGCACTTGGAAAAAGGCCAGCTCAGCAGTTGGGTGCTCATTTCCTCTGAGAGGAAAGACATACCTGAATGGTAAAAGGGGTGAGCTTCTTCTTGTTGATCGTTCTTTCATCAATTGTGTCTGGCACTGACAAATTGATCATTTTGCTGAAAGAGAAACAATGAAAGAAAGCAGGCTTCTGAATAACAGAACCTAGTGACGCTGAGTTCTAGCAACGCCGTAAGCAAACAAGACGGCCACATAATCTGTGCTCCCCAGTGTTCAGATGCGAAATCATTTATGCAGTTTTGACTAGATTCAAACTACGTGTGGGCAAGGATAACATACCTGGGGTCACACTAATATATTGAGACAGGAAATAAGGATCTCACCTCATTGACTCACCTAAAAAAGCTGCAAAATTATTCTGGTTCTCTTAGCGTATTAGGAAATTCTGGGTGGACAGCCAAAGCAAAGCCTCCATGAGTACTTTACTGTCTCAGCCATGAACATTGTCTCCGCTATATAAAAGACTATCTGGACACTTTTGAGCTTATATAATGTCTAAATTTCTATCTGACACCTGGTCAAACTCTTATATCTTGAAATAACCATATGATAAAATGTTTTATATTCTCCTGTGGTCATTATTGTGTCAGAACTTTAGAAATTTTGCCCATTTAAGTATCTAAGATGTCAGTCAGACATCCAAAATAAGCAGTCATTATTTAAGAATAACTCATTTTACCCAGTTAGCATTGGTTTAACCTTCAATGGGGCACAACAAATAAACTTCCTTAGGTCACCTCCATCTTATTTAAAACAGAGAAGTTGGAGAAAAATCCAAAGGAAGAACAACAAAATCAAAGAATAGTAAACTTGACTGTGACTATTTCTTTTTTTTTTAAGATTTTATTTTATTTTTTCCCTTTTTCTCCCAAAGCCCCCCAGTACATAGTTGTATATTCTTCGTTGTGGGTCCTTCTAGTTGTGGCATATGGGATGCTGCCTCAGAGTGGTTTGATGAGCAGTGCCATGTCCCCACCCAGGATTCGAACCAACAAAACACTGGGCCTCCTGCAGCAGAGGGCGCAAACTTAACCACTCGGCCACGGGGCCAGCCCCCTATTTCTTTTTTTAATGAGAAGAGAAATCAGCATTAGCATTTTTTCCTAACCATTTTTAAGCAGTTAACTTTTTTGTGGTTGTTCTTTAAAGATGTATTTCTCTAACTTTGTTGTGTGTGTGTATATACATATATTTAAATAAAAGGCACTTTATTGCGATATGGACAAAACAAACTCCTAAATCATCATTTGAAAAATATAAAACTGGAGGTGAACCAGATGCACTAGGAGATGGTTGGGGGAGGGATAACTTTAAAAAGTTTAAGATCTCCCTGCCCTTGAAAAGCTTATAGTCGAATTACAGAGACGAAATATCTGGATGTGAAAACTTGCATAACAGTCCAAAGTAGCACATAATAATGGCTCCCAAAGTATTATCAGTAATATGTGCTTTAAGAATTCAGTGAAGAGAGAGATCACTAGGGTGGGGATAGACCAGAAAATTTCATGGTAAATGAATTTGTACAGGAGGAAAAAATGGGGAAGGTCATTCTTTAAAAGGAAAATAAAAGGCAAAGCTCTGTTGCAAGTTATAAGCAGGGCGTGTGCAGGGAAAAGTCAGCATGCTTGCTGGTGCCCTCACTCATTCACGTGGCCATTCACTCAGAATGCTGGCCTGGGTACCAGAGTCACAGGGGTCTTGGGAGGTAAAACCAGAAGGAGATTGAGGAAAGACCATGGGGGCATTGAGTGCCAACCTAAGGAGTCAGGACGTGATCTTGTAGGCTGAGTTTGTTTCTTTGTTTATTTACTTATTTATAGTAGTTGAACCTTTTAAAAATGAAATCTCATGGTGAGCTCTAATAAATAAAATACCAAAAGCAGAATTGCTCTGGTCAGAGCAAAGGAGGAGGGTCTCAAAGTCTTGCCCACCCATCCTTCCCTTCAACTCCTGAGGCCACCTGAGATTGGGCACCTCAAGCCTCCTGCTAATACCATGGCTTGCAATGGCAGAGAAACTGCTAAAGCAAGAGCTACAGAGGCACTGTCCAGGGCACTATCCTGAATTGACAGGCTGTGTTTAGCGGCCTCCCATGGAGAGAACACATTCCTCCTTTTCCAGGTGCCCTTAGTGTTTGAGTTGTATATTTGTGTGTACCACTCAAACATCCCTTTGCTTAAAGACTTGCATTGGATTGCTTCAGTTATGCTGCTGTTATCAATTCTGTCTACTCTCATGGTAGGCCTTACTCAGATGAAACAAAGTGGCATATATTCAAAAGTCAATTGCTTTTGACCTTGTATTAGTATATCTCTAGCTATGTTTATGTTTGTCTCTATACTGTGCGTCTCTCTCCTCCACTCAAGCAATAGCAGTTTAACATTTCTCCTTATAAGTTGCTTTTGAAATTAGTTTGCTCTCCTGGACTTGCCAAGTGAAAATCCAGAAAAGCATTTCAAGTCCAGCTGAGCACCAATGGAAGTTGGCCTAGGATAAACACTATGCATTGCTGGTATTCCAGAAAATTCTAGGGAAACCACTGGAAACCAAGAAGGAAGTGCTATTTACCAAAGGACAATGCCATCCCCAACAGCACTGAAGAGATCATTGGTGTTTGGGTCCATTGGGATGACATGCCGGCAATCAGGGTCCTTTTCCAGGGCTTTGTTGATCCAGTTGACAAAAGCATACTTCTCTTCCTCTGCAAGTAAACGATTACAATGACTTATTTGCAAAGTGAAAATCTGATATAAACAAAACTATACACATGGACTTAGATTTTCATGCCCATGAGAGACATCGTGAGGTTATCTGGCCCATTATTCCATCATCTCACATTTATTGACATTTAAAAATTTCAAATGACTTGGGAAATAGGCACAGAATCTCTGTTGATTCCAAGGCATAAAACATACAGCAAACAGATTTAGAAGCTACATATACGTATATTTATGCAAAGATATTATATTTAGAAGCAAATGTACACATATATCTATATTTTACATGTGTGTAAATATATACAGATAATAATATACTTTATTTATATATACAATTTAAATATGAATGTGGTCTAATGCTTACAGGATAAAACTCAGGATTCTGCCTTTAGCCTAGCTGATTTAAACGTAGGATGATCACAGACAATCCTTGCAGTATCTCTGAGCTGCTTTATACAATTATAATGAAATTGCTATGAAATGAAAGCACTTGTGATGTAATCTTTTTTTCCTATCAGTAAAGCTGCCAGAAATTGACTTTAGAAATTATGACAAAACCTCAAGTTATGTCTCACAGTCCAGCACCGTGCTTCCCAAACTGAGCGTCATTACAAACTACAGTGTCCCTCAGAAGAATCCTGAGGCACAAAGGTTTGGGAAACACTGCTGAGCAGATTAGTCTTGAAAATTCATAATGCACATTTGCATAGCAAAAGGCTGTGAAACTTTCCATACTTAAAAATAAAAGGCTAAACTTTGTCTTTGCAAGTACAGGTGGTACTTAACCATGAACTTATCTTTAAGATCAACCGATGTTTTGAAGAACTCAGTTTGTGAATTGTTGGATTACTGCACTGTTTGGGCTATCAGGAGTTTCCATTAAGGCTGTTAAATGGCAGCCTTCAGAATATATACACAACTTTCTTCCAAATCAATGAAAATACAATTTTTTTTGACCACTCAGTAAGCATTGAGAATACAGGAAGTTTGGAGGTAGAAGCCTGAGTAGTTAATTTTGTCCATAAGACTTACAAAGGAATTTTGGCAGTCTTTAATGTGTTTTTCAAATGCTGATAAGATTATTTGGTGTTGGACCCTACCGAGAGCTCGATCTGCTGGGCCACTTATGAAAGGAAAACAGGCAGTAGTCAATAAACTCATGTTACTTCTTTCTCTGCACCCCTTAGGTTTGAATACCAAGTTTAGAATCTGTAACCCCAGGAGACGTGGATCCTTTCTACATGGTTCCCTCTCCCTCCACCCTCAACTCTCTCCTCATCCTGACACCCTCTGTACCTCCGCTCCCCACCCATTAGTACAGCCTACCTGAATAGGAGTGTTGAGTGCCAACACTAGACTGTTCTGACGTCCCCCCAATTGCACAAATCCCTTCCTTCTTATTGATCGCTTTTCTGAAGGTCTTGGCAACTTCTGTGCTCTTTAGTCCATGAAAAACCTGCAAAAATACAACGTATCTTTAGAAACGCAATCTGTGATCAAGAAAACCACAAAGAAAAGAATACGCAAGGTTGAAGCAAGGAGGGTGGGAACGTATTTCTGGATATTTTTCAAATTGAAGTTCCAAGATTCAAATGCATCTCCTTGTATTCTGCGTCAGACTCACCTTGATAAACTCATCAAAGCTGATCTTCCCATCCTTGTCCAGATCTCCTGTAGCCATTAGGTTCTCCGTAATTTCTCTCACTCTGTATCCAGGCAGAGGCAAGCAGGCAGCCTTGAACAAGTCATTCAACTCATTGCAGCTGATGTACCCATTGCCATCAGTATCTATAAGGCAAACGAGGAGCTGAAGTTTCAGGGCAATTCAGGTAACAGCACAACGAGAGAAGGCTAGATGGGAGGTGAGTGCACGGGAGAGGCAATCATTCACGGGTCATGGCCTGACCCCATGCGGGAGTCAGAATCTCACAAGAGGCCTGTTGCTATTGGACACAGGCATTAGCATCACTTCCAACACCCAAGAATCATAATTTCAAAACAGAGGTTCTGGCAACAGAACCTGAAGAGACTTTTATAGAAACAGATGGGAAAATAAATCACAGGCTTAGAGATACAGAGTAACAAAAAGTATGGAATAGTAGAAAAACAAAGGAAACCAAAGAAAGCAGACAAGATATAAAAGATGAGACTTAGAGGCCATTTCTAGGAAAAGTTACAGGTGGGAAAAGGTCCATATTCCACTTTTGATAGAGAAATTTTGATAGAGATGGCCAATTTTCTTGAAGTAGATCTTTCAAAAATGTTTCCCCAGCATCTCTAACCAATACCACTGTATTCCTGTCACTTCTGCTATTTTGCTTATGTTACCATTTCACTGAATCTGTCCTAAAGCTACAGAGTAAAGAAGAGAATTGTGTGACTTGAGGTATCAGGTCTACTCACCAACTTTGGCAAAAGCTTCTCTGAGCTCCATCATTTCTTCATCGGACACTGATCCTCTGGCCATTTTTTATTACTGTAGGCAACAGATCTGCAGAGGGGGAGAACATAAGGAATGACAGTAGTGCATCTTAATTCTTAAAGTACCGCATTAGGAAGCAATTCCTATTTATTAAATGAAGAACTATTCCTCTGCATCTATCACGATATATAAATATCTTTCCAAAATATAAGAAATAGCCTTTTTCTTAACCCTCCATGTGGTGGTCTCTAAAGATGACCCTCACCAATTTCTCCTCTTTGTGTATACAGACATAGAATCTGGACTTGAATCTGGGTTGATCCTCTGACTTCTCTGACCATTTAGAAGGCAGTAGAAGCCATGTGTGGGACTAGAAACTTCTGCCTCCTTCTTTTTGAGATGCTCATTCTTGAGATGTTCCCTCCTGGAACCAACTGCCATGCTGTGAGATGTCTAAGCCACATGAAGAAGCCAATAAAGAGAACTGGGTACTCTGGTTAACAGTTCCTGTTGGGCCCCCAGCTGACAGCCAGCATCAACTGCCAGCCACCCAAGCGTGCCATTTTGGGTATTCCAGGCCATTTGAGCCCCTGGATGTCTACAGTCCCCGTCCACATCCCAGCTGTGCCCAGTCAACCACTGGAATCAAGAGAGAGAATAAAATGATCATTGTTTTAAATCAATAAGTTTTGGGTTAGTTTGTTACACAGCAATGAGCAACTAAAACACTTAACTTTTACATAAATGTCTTTTTTAGAGATATGATCCTGTTTGTATTTAAAATTAACGTTTCGCTAAGCTAACCGACAAATTTTATAACTTCAAAGGAAATTATCAAAGTTCTGTAAATATTTAGGGAAAGAGGAAGGGAATCTGACCCTGTAATAATTCATATATGGGAATCTGAGGGACTTTTTAGGTGTTCTCTTCTCAGAAAGGCTAGGCTTGCTGGGAAACCTAATTCTAGAGCTGGTGCTCATTTCCCCTTCCCTGTGCATTATTGCTGCCCTCTACTGGTTAGAAACAGAATGAAACAGAAAATAGATTCTGTTCTCCATGCCCCTAGCTGGCTAACCCACACCAGCATGTTTCAAATACGAGTTCCATTAAAGCATACTGGATTTCCTGGTGGGAGGGGATAAGTGGGTGGGAGTGTAGAGGATGGGGTATTTCTATGTATAATTATATTTCAGGCATTATTTAAATTTTTTGCTTTTTTGCTGAGGAAGATTCACCCTGAACTGTGCCAATCTTCCTCCACTTTAGATGTGGGTCACCACCACAGCATGGCTGACAAGTGGTGTAGGTCTGCACCCAGGATCTGAACCTGCAAACCCAGGCTGCCGAAGTGGAACATGCCGTACTTAACTACTATGTCACGGGGTTGGCCCCTATTTCAGGCATTTTAGTGAAACTATCAATTTTAAAAAATATTTTAAATTTGTGACAGGATGTTGTTTTAAATTGATTTCTTATTCTATATTTTCACATTGTCCTTTACACGCACAAGCACTGTACTTGTTTTCTGTGGCAAAAACAATCAGAAAAAAGGAGAACAATTTTAACACTTAAACCTATAGGCCAAAACTGCATTGCACTTAATTTCGCAAATCCACATCCATTATCGACTAACTTACTATCCTGTCATGTACATACATCAGTGGTTTCAAACTTTTGTTGCCCCAGGCAACCATTTGTTAACAGAAACTTACATGTTGAAGTGAACAAATAAAAATAACTCTGCGAGTTGGTTGAAAAAACCCAAATGTCCTCCTGTCTCTACTCTCCCACCTCTTTGTTACCTTATGCACCTGAGGGAACTCTGGGAGCATGATTTGAAAATGGTGGAATTATATATATTGTCATTATTTCAATTCCTTTAAAAACATATTTTATTATCAATAAAAATTTGTTTTACTATTATTTGCTTTATATATCTAAAAAGGTATTGGTCCACTGAGTTCTCTGAAGGCAAGTAAAAACTGATGAGGGCATAACTGTATAAGCAAACGCAATCTCATTTACTCATCGCAAGAACCCTCAGAGGCAGATACTGGACAGCTGACTTTCTTGCCTTCACTTCCCTTCCTTCTCTTTTTGATCTGTCTGTCTGTCTCTGTCTCCTCTCTCCTTTATTTCTTTTCTTTCTTCATTTTCTTCATCATGTCTTGTACCAAAAACAGTTTGAGCCAAGTTACAAAGATACATCCGAAATTAAGAACTAAACCAGTAGGATTATGTAATCCATGAGAAGGGGAAATATGCAGAGGTGAAATAAAATGTTGGCAGGTAAGAGGTTTATTACTTCAAATACATGGTTAAGACCACAGTTTTCTAGAAGGAGGCTGAAGATCTAGCTCCAAGTTCTCTAAAAGCTAATGCAAAAAGAGAAATACCAGCAGTCACATAACTCACTCTATCTATATGAGACAAATGAACTAATTTTCTTAGGGCTGCAGAACTGGGTCTGATAGCAATACCTTCACCCAGGCCACAAGAAGAGGACACTTGTGGGATGTAGTAAACACAAGTTTTGTGTTTCTTATAACGTCCTCAATGGAGGCTGATGGGTGTAGATACATATATTGCCATTTAATAGAGCAGGAAACAGAAGCTCAGAAAAGTTAAGATTCATATCTCAGATCACACAGCTAGGTAGAGGAGCAGCCAGGATTCCAAACCTCAAGTCTTTTCTGGCCCCATGCTATCTGTTCAGTGCCTTCGCATTTCTGTTAGACACTTCATCCATCCATTCGTTCACTTAGCAATTCATCATTAGGTATCTTTAATACACATAGCCTGGGGGAGACTTAAAAAACCGTAATGCAGAGAGCCTATCTAGGTGTTGTAGGAAGCTTTTGCTTTCATGTGTCAAGAAATTGAGGCCTCCGTTTTAAGAAACTAGTATATCACTTTGTACACTTTACTAAATTCTGGTGGCTAATTGGCTTGGCTCTCCTTTATACCCTCCACCAATACTCCATACATGCATTAGGAGAAGACTCTCCCCCATCCTATTTCAGCAAGGCCTTTGGTAAAATCTGGTCTAAAGCCCTAGAGCTGGCTTCCGTTTCTTGTTTTTAAGAGTCTTAACTCTTCTTACTTCACGGATGCTCATGGGATTATGAGATAAATTCATTCATTTAACAACTAGTTTATGTTGTTAACATAAATGTATGTGATGTTCTTCATTTTGGGTGAGACATGTCTACACTGACCTAGTTACCCTCAGAGCATGAAACAGTGTTAAAGGTAAGGAGAATGAATGGGATTTCTGAATCTAAACTCGGCCATATCCTTTGACATCAGAGTTCTAGGTTTTGAAGCACTGTCAGACTCTGATGAGAAATACAAGTAAAGGCAGGAGTGAGACTGCATTTCAGGGGTCAAGAGCAGGGCTGAGGAAGAAACGAAATAATTATAGTGTTGAATGAAAAAGAAAATCTAAAGATCATGGTATGGTAAAAAAAGTAGAGAAAATATTTTAGCATAAAAATTGCAGGGTCCATTCAAACAAAAGACCTAGAAGGGTAAAAAAGGATTATTTTAAAACCATGTGATTTTTAAGCCATGGCAGGTAGGTCAAGATGAAAAGCCTTGAGCATCTGGATAACCACATTTTCCTAAGAGATTTATAAATAGGGAGGATTGACTCAGAGAAGCCAAAGAGTAAGAAGCATTCAAACGTTTAAAATCCGAAACACTTCAGTGATTTAATAGCTAAAAGAAAAAAGAGTAGATTGAATTAGTTTAAAAAGTAAGTTGGAGAAATAAGAGTTAATAGCCTAAGTCACTGTGATACTGTTTGTTGTTTTGGGCCCAAACATGAAGAGATATCTGGAGAGAGTCTCTTTTACCATCATAAAGTTCTGGAAACACAACTCAACTTTTAGAGACAGAAGGAACCTAAGAAATAATTTATTACAACTCCCTCATTTTATGGATAAGGAGACTGAAAGTCCAATGAGATGAAATGCTCCATCTATGTACAGGTTCTCAAAGCAATGCCAGGCTAGAGTTTGTAAATACAGTTGCTGATGAGCAGAGCAGGAAAAGGATGGACGTACCATTACCAGGGCCATTAAGGTCCATAACTGAGAAGAGACCCTTTAACTAATTGAACTAAATGTGCAAACGGCAGCATTTGCACAAAGCAGAGAAGCAGGAAGAGGAGGTAATTAATGTCAAAACAAGCAGATCAGACCATTTCTAAGAAGGACATAGCTGGGGTTAGAATCAAGTGTTAGATACTTTACACAGTCTATTAATATGTTTGTCTGGAAAAAATATACTCATTTGAATACATGCATATTTAAAGGTATGGGTTACAATAGTGTTGGTAAGATTCATAAGGATAATTGGTGGGGTTTCAGTTTGCAAATTATTAGCACCATATTGGCAAGAGACTCTAGAGAAGTTGCTACGGTAATGGGATGTGCTGAGGCATTTGGAGCCTGAAAGAAGTGGCTGAGGAAGGCACATCCCTTCCAGGGCATGAATGGGTGGTTTCTTCGGCGCTCCTCTACTGCTCTGCATTAAGCTTTTTATTTTTATTTTTTTTGTGAGGAAGATTGGCTGTGAAATAACATCTATTGCCAATCTTCTTTTTGCTTGAGGACGATTGCCACTGAGCTAACATCTGTGCCAATCTTTCTCTATTTTATGTGGGATGCCACCACAGCATGGTTTCATGAGTGGTGCTAGGTCCACGCCTGGGATCCAAACCTGTGAACCCCAGGCTGCTGAAGCGGAGCAGGCAAACCCAACCACTACGCCACCAGGCTGGCCTCAAGCCTGGTCTTTTATAATGACTGCATCATGGCCCTATGCCCTGCCAGGAACCATTTTAAGATCTTTTGCAAATCAGTGGTGAATTTTGGAATCCCCGTTTCTGAATCACTGCCCAAATCATAAATCTAAGATGCCAAATCTCAAACCATTCATCTAAGTCACGTCTGGTTGCTAGTTTTTCTGTGAGCACTTAAACTTATTAAATCAATAGTTATAGAATCCCAAGACATGTGGCCAAAGAAAGTAAGAGTGGTTCATTTTTATAAGATTATTTTTAAAGTCATAAGAAAATCAAACAACCCCTCAAACTGAAAAAGCCACAAAACCTGTTCAATTCTTTAGGTCAGTGAATTTTGAGTCTCTGCTTAAAAGAGGCTGGTATTTCTCAGATTGGTAGTGGGAGAGAATTTCTGAGAATGATTTCTTATAATAAAAGCACTTGAGTCAAGTTCCCTGAAATCCGAATATAGAACCTATTTGCAGGAGTTTACTATAGAACAGAGCTGTAGAATTTACAGGAGGAAATACGTTCTCCAAAAATAAACGTAAAAACGTAAGCTGAGTTTTCTCTGAGGAGTTTCAGAATTGACGGTGAAAAGCAGCAGCAAGGACGGCAAAGGGCGACCTGCAGGAGCAAGATCCACCTGGGCTTGAATCGTTTCTGAAAGATGATAGTGCTGCGCGGGTCAGGATTTTGATTCAATATATTGATGCCCAATTACGTAACTGCCAGGATCAGGGCGGCATCTGTAACCTGGCATCGCATCGCCAAGGGAGTCTTTTGAATGTGCCCTATTTTTCCTGCAACCTGACACAGTGTGTAAAGTAAAACTGGAAACTCAGGACCCAAATTCCTAGCTTTACCTCAATAATTTCTGTCTATATCCGGGGACACAGCACCACTTCCAACACCTCAATGAGCAATGAGTAACCCAAAACAGCGTGTGATCTAGAACATCATTAATATTGCAATCTTTAGCCTGAGACGCTGATGACTAAAGAAGTGAAACATAAAATACATAGGACTCTGGAGCAAAAGGAAATACTCACAAGTTTTTGAAAAAGCCATCATGATAAAGTTACATCAGATAAGGAAGGAGATTTGCTTTCCCTTCACCCTGTCCCCTTCGTTTTACAAGGGAGACCACTGTAGGGGATCTAACTATGAGTAATTTACTTTGTACTCTTGGGATATCATTTCTCTATGGATACAGATACTCCAAAGTTTTGCATAAAGGATGATTCTGAAAATGTATTTTAAAAATGACTTTGTTTTTAAGAAATCAAATCATTCTAAGTGGCCTCAGATACAGATGGCCATCTAAAGGGGCTCTCATGAATTCTTTTGTCAAGTCAAAATCTCCTTTAGATTGCTTTTTCTCTCCCTGCAGATGCCCTGATTCTCCAGGGCTGCTGGAGAGGACAGAATTCTTCCTCTGCAGTCCTGGAGGTAAACACGGCAGGCGCGAGGCAGGGCAAGGCTACCCACAGCACAGACTCAGCGGCTCCCTTCTCTCACTGTCTCGGGCCATGAAAACACTCAGGGGAAGCCAGCAGCCAGATTACTCCAAACCTGATGAACCTGATGTTGCTCTGGGAGGCTCCGTGGTTTTGATCACTCAGTTGAGGGGCTTCTGAAGCTGTGTATAGCATAGCACACAGAGCCTGGCTCTGTCATCGACTCAGGAGTGCCCATCTCCCTGCCTCCTCTCCCCCAGCACACCCCTGATGCCTCTGTTTCCTACCAAGTTGCTCAAAGCTATTAAGGATGTGACACAGAGCAAACCTCTCACCAGCAAAGGGGATACTCCTAGCTGCGGGTTGGTTGGCATCTCCCTCCTTCCCCGGGCTGTAGACAATGATACCCCCTTTCACGTCTTGAAAAACCATAGCTATCCTCCATTTCACATTCTACCACAAGGATTTTAAGATCCAGACCTTCCCCTCCTGAAAGCTCAGGGTATTCCTGGAGCTTTTCAAAAAGCTGAATATTATTGTAGGCTAGTTGATTACCCACTATTGCACGATTTCCTTGATATCAGACATCATTCATTCGTTCATTCATCCTTTCACTCCCCCTGTGAGTTTATGTGCAGAGCACTGCTCTGGTTGCTGGGCTACAAGCATGGGGATCGCCAAGAGTGGGGCTCCAAGAAGCCCACAGCAAAGTCTCAAGTTTCAAATGCAATACAGAGATTATAGCTCCCTTATTGCAAAATGGTTAATACAACGAAAAAAGTTCTGAAGATCAAAAATGAACAAGTGAAAAGGCTAAATACAGGGCTGCAAGGGAAAAAAAATTAGATAAGAGTAAGAAATAACACAGAAGCTTATCAGAAATAAAAATATCAAACATCTAAATCAGCCCAAGCAATAAAGGCCTTCAGGTTACAGACACAGTGGTACATCTCCCAGGAAACCATAACTGAAATAACCGGCAGGGAGTGGAGGAAAGTGCAGGGCTCAGGGGTCAGGAGATCGAGGCTACTCCTGTCTGTGTAAGAGCAAGCTCCATTTTGCCTCTCTGGGCCTCAATTTCCTCATCTGTAAATTGAGAAATGAAGTCTCTTCCACGTTAAAAGTTCCCAAAGTCTATTCACTAGCTGAGAAGTATATGCACATTTAGAGTCAGGGTAAGGTGTATTTCAAACGGGCCTCAAAATAGGGGCAGGGGCCAGCAGACGCTGTGGCCGTGGCCCTGATGTGCCTTCTCCGGGAGATGCCTCCTCTGAAATGGACCCGGCATCTCCCAGCCTCACCTGCCTCCTGCTTTTACCTCAGCAGCACAGAAAGCTTCGTCCTCATGCATTCTCCGCACTGACCAAGGCAGATGCTCACCGCTCGGCTGCTCCACCGCTCAGCACTGAGCAGGGAAGTCACTAGCGCAGCTCGTGGGATCTGCTTTCTGGGATGTCACTGTGTACAGCTTAAGACCTGCTGATCCAGTTCACTCCTAGTTTCTAGGCAAGACTGTGTGCAAACTGCCCCAGAAAGAGAACCATCTACTATTTTCTTTAAAATATCCAAATAAGGAAATCCTGCAACCTCTCTGGTGTCTCAGATCTCTGCCCTGTAACCTAAATCTTTTCTGATATGATGAAAGCTCCCTCTCTCTTCGGCTATTCTTAGAGGGAATGACAGAACTTGCTCAATTCATAAAAATTCTGTCACATGCCTTGGTGATTGCCACTGGGCCTTTTTAAAAAAATTCCTTTAACTTGTTTTTGGGGGGCTTAATTTCCAAATTTTTAATAGTTTTCTTGGCTATCTTCTGGGTCTGTGCCAAATTCCCTCAATGAAAACATTAAGAATAACTGAGTCACAGAATGTCGAGGTGAAGGGAACTTAGAGATTATGTGTCGGGCCATTGTCCTGTCACAGAGGAGCGAAATGACACCCAAGTTAAAGGAGGTGCCCAATGTCACAGAGCTCATTGGGACTGGAGTCCACGGCTCCTTATTTTTCCTCTTTCCTTTATAATCAGTTTTCAAACCTAAGAGAGAACGCTGTTCTTTAAGTAAGACATGTTCAACATATAGTCAGTATATTTCTCTCCTTGCAGGTATCTCATGAATATAATTTCCAGTATGTTTCCTGCGCATGAAGGAGAATCTATTCTAAGTATTGAGAAGGCATTGTCTGGGTCTAGGCTACAAAGAACATGTGCCAAATACTATGCACACATATAACTGGCACCTTCCACGTTACAATGACCAAGTGGAGGTGAATGGCTCCGGCATTCATCTGTGTATTCATTCCTGACTTTGCATTAAAGCCTGCTGATTTTCTTTAGCAGCCAAAAAGCAAACCACATGAAAACAAGTCACCCTGAAGCACAGTGTTCAAAACACAAAATGCCAAATTCATCAGTGAATACTAAAATGACACCCTCAGACTTCTGAAACCAATCAGAAGGGTTTCAGACATTTTGTTCCTCTGACTGTTGGGTGGGGATCAGTGAGCCCTTCCTGCCTGAGCTCTGGTTCAGACTCTGCAGCATGGCTCTTGTGTCCACATCCATCTCTTCCAGCAGATTATGAGATCGCAGCGTGTAAGTCATCTCACACGCTGCCTCAGTGGCCGGCACATAGCTGGTCCTCGGGAAATGAGTTGTAGATGTGAACGAACAAACCCATGAGCTAAGGGTATACAGGAAGTCTACTCTCACCTCCTTTGAGGAGTTTAACAATAAAATTCTTGGGTACATACTAATCCCTCCCACTGAAAGGTACGAACACCTAGAACAAGGCAAGTGCATTCACAAGAATTCTTCAAGTTTACAGGAAACCACTTAGCTGGAAAAACAACATTGATGAGTTGATGTGAGGACTAAAGAGAGGCAAGTGTCCCTAGGCAGTCTTCGAACTAGCCATGGAATGTTCCCTGGTCCCACCCTGCCAGCCACCAGAGGGTTTCCATCTGAGACAGCAGAGCCTGGGGCTGGGCTTCTTCACGTCATTTCTGTAAACCCTGCTGGTGGCCCACAATGCTTGGCAGTGGGCTCTATCTGAGTACATAGTGTCTGACTTTGAGCTGAGTCCTGCTGAGGTGGGAGGAAAGGGACTGTGGAGACAGGGCAGTGACTGAGAGGAGGGTAAAACCTGCCAGGGGGTATGGACTCAGCGTCCCAGGAGCACACAGGAAATATCAGGAATGGGTGCTAGAGTTCACGTGACTGTAATTTGCATATCACTATCTGGACTAGGAAAGTCATCCTCTGGTGATTCTAAATGTCTTCCACTAAGCAAATTCATCTATTTATTTGTACATCTCTTCTTTCAGTAAACATCTGCCAAATACCTACTATACTCCAGGTCTTGGGCTAGATGCCCTGGCCTGTTTAGTAGGAGAGAGACACCAGTCAGTAGAATACAGGATCCATAGGAAGGGGAAACAGCTCTCCCCTGGAGAGCCAAGCATGGCCCCCCAGAAGAAGTGACACTTGACCTGGATTCCCACATATGAGCAGGAGATTGCTTAAAGATCAGTCTTTTTCCTTAGTTGTGTAGGATGATTAATAGTTATTCTCTTCATAGAAAGTCTGTCTATGTTGGAGTCAGAGAAAACAATAGCTCAAAGACAAAGGAGAAGACAAGCTCATGTTTACTGAGTGGTTACTCAATGCTAAATGTTTTATATGCATTATTGTATCTAATTTCCGCCACAATCCTATGGAGCATTATTATGATGTCCTCTTTATAAATGAGGGAACTGAGATTTAAATAACTAGCCCAGGGTTACATTGCTGTGAACTCGGGAACCCTCCTGCTTATGCCAGAGCCTGGTGGAGGAAGCATCCTACTCTGCCTCCACCCTACAGGCCAACACGATGTGGGCCTCGCTGGAGGTAGCTTTCCCAGCGCCTCTGGCCACTGGATTTCTGTATCTCAAGGTTCTATGCTCTCCTTTGGGGTTACTCAGCTCTCACCTCGTGTTAATTAGGGACACACACAGTTTTGTAAGATTTTGCTTACAACTGGGGCTCTTCTTGGGTTCTTTGCGGAGTTCTAAATGTCTCCTCTTCACTTCTTCAACGTCTTGAGGGAAGAGTTAAGAAGAGCAAGAACACCACCAGGCTTGATCTTGCCCACTCCTGCCTGTGTCCCCTGCCTCTGGTGGACAAAGGGATCCTCTCCTTCAGTAGCCTCCATACCTGTCAACCACTCACATTTAATAAAAAACTAGCCTTGTCTTAGGTACCGGAGACACAAAGATGAATGGTGAAAAATCCTTGTTCTTGAGGGACACAGTCTCGTGCAGGAAAATGGTTATGCAACTTAAAGACCACAGTAATCTTAATACTTTAAAGGTATGATTATCATGGTGCTGTGGGAGCACAGAGCAGGCAGCACTTATCTCTTCCTGAGAAGCACTTAACTCTGCTTCCCCAAAAAAGGTGATGTTGACCACTGAGCTACATCTTAAAGACCCAGTAGTTTCCCAAAGAGAAAAAGTGGAAAGGGCACTCCATTTCTCCACATAAGAGAAAACAGCCTTGCAAAGGGAGGAGACACGCAGGAGCGCACAGAAGAAGTGGGGGTTGGGGGGGTGTTAGCATGACTGGCCCAGGATGTGGGAGGCAGAAAAGAGTTTGGGGAAGTGCCAGCATAGTTCCCTTCCTCATTAGCTGTTGTTTCCAGAAGGAAGACATTGGTGATGTAAACTGTCCTTGCCATCTTCAGTCGCCATGCTTACTGCATTCCTTTTAGGTCATACAAATACTCCTCAGCCTCCTCAAACAGCAAAATGATTCCCTCTAGAAGCCATTTTGCCTTGTTTGTATGTACGTAGCTTCCTCCTTCCATCAACGTCTCCCATTTAGAAAACACAGCCCTGCCAATGAGGAGGGAACTGGATGTGTTAGAAAATAGGCAAATGAGGGCCCCGAAAAGTGAAGTTGCTCCCCAAAGTCTCCAAGTGAGTCACTAGCTAGTCTGAAAAGAGAAGTAGAGGCTCTGGAATCTTAGCTTGGTCTAGGCAAGGGATGGGAAAAACACTAGTCAGTTAGCACTGAAACCACCAAAAGGTGCAAAGAACCCCTTGAGATGCACAGTCCGTGAAATGTACTTTACATCTTAGACATGGATGTAAGAGGATGGAGAGGAGAGTAAGGGGAGGAGTTTTTTCCTCCACGTGTTTCAAGAATGGCTCAGGCTCCTTAGTCTACAGCCTCACCTATGTGAGAACACGAGCCTCCCCTCTCCCAGCCCGAGCCAGCCTAAGGGCGTTTCAGGTATCCCACAAACCGCATCCAAATACTAATGATTCTATCTTCCTTTATGAAATTAGGTTTGTTATATGTGTATATAAAAAAATGAACTAGAAAGCAACATGGTATGGTGAAAAGATGCTGGATTTTCTGTTGTAACTGCTTCTTGCTGTGTGTTTTTGTACGTTACTTACATTTTCTGAGACTGTCTTTTCTTATGTAAGAAGGGGATATTAATAACGCAAGCACCGTGCTCACTCCATAGGGTTGTGTTAAAATTGTTCGCATTAAATGAGATAAAGTCTTTAAACTGTATACAACAGTGCTTGGCAAAGGAAAGGAGGAAGAAAGAAAGGGGAAAATAAAAAAGAACTAGAACTTTTACAGAATTATCTTGGGGAACAAACCCGTTTCCACTAAAAATTATGTGAAATGTTATGCAGAGTCACCACCTATGATCTACACTTAATTGTATGTTACGTGTGTGGGGGTGCTTGTAAATCTAGATTTCACATCTGTGCTCCAACTTCAATGTTCTTAGCTTGGCTTGTTTTCCCCTTGTACCACATTTCTCATCCAGAGTCCTGAAAGTCAGTTTCAAAAGGTATTTCAGAGTTGGTAGGTGATCCCAACTAGAAGTCAACAGCATCAGCATTGGCTGATCTCATGTTGAGTGGTCAAGGAGCGCTGGGCTTACCTCTGCTTGAAATACTGACGGTGGAAAGTACCTTCTAACAGTTGAGGAAGTGTGGCCAGAGTGGGAAAATGTACAGCAATCATAAGAAAACACATTTTCTCTATTGTAGTTTGAGCTAGAAAATCACTGAGACAACGCACAGCAGACCTTTGTATATTAGCAATGATGACAGAAGCTTCTATTTATTCTTAATAATGTGACCTCATTTTTTACGGGCTCCTTGGGGTAGTGCTTTTAGAATTTCTAATGAAAAGTTCATTCTCATAAAAAACAAAATGGGGAGTTACAGATAAATTGAGGCAGACAATTTGTATTAATTTGATGTGCTATTCTTATCTTCACCTTTTTGGAAGCCACAGTTTGGTTGGCAAATATTTACCAACACCAATTTACAATCGGATACGTCATAACATTTCTTTTGTCAAAACTTTAAATAACCAAACAGCCTAGTCTAATACCTTCATAACTCTTATTTTAAGGACTTTGTACCATAAAATCCTCAAGCATTTATTTGTTTTTCAAGTATATGTGGTATACCAGCAGACCCACTGAAAGCAGAGGTGAGGTCTCTGCCTGATGGAAAATGTAGCATTAAGAACAATCATCCAATATTCAGGGGGCTGGCCTGGTGGTAAAGTGGTCAAGTTTGTGCACTCTGCTTCCTGGCCCAGGGTTTTCCAGTTTGGATCCCAGGCGCAGACCTAGCACCACTTATCAAGCCATGCTGTGGCAGGGGTCCCACAAATAAAGTAGAGGAAGATGGGCATGATGTTAGCTCAGGGCCAATCTTCCTCAGCAAAAAGAGGAGGATTGGCAGTGGATGTTAGCTCAGGGCTAATCTTCCTCAAAAAAAAAAAAAAAAGAATAATCATCCAATATTCAGTCACAGAAAGGAATATTTAGACTTGTTAGAAAGCAACTAGTGGATCATGTTAGAGGATATAAAGCAGTTTAAACACCTTTAAGAAACTGTCAATATGACATAGGAAAGAGGCAAGGTGTGAATCTTGGCCCTGGCACTTACCAGCTGCGGGACCTTAGACTTAACCCTCCCTGAACCTTATTTTGGTCCTCTGTTAGAAGATGATAACATCAAGCTTTTGTGTGGAAATATAAGAGCAAATATATGTCAAGTGCTTAGCCTGATGCCTGGCAAATAGCAAGGGCTCAATAAGTCAGGAGTGACGGTGAACGTGGTAGAGGGAAATATGCAGATAGATGGATAAAATGGGGAAAGGGAAGGGGGAAATGAATCCAAGAACAGAGCTAGGAAACGATAGTCCTTTCCCCTATTTTGTAGATGAGGAAACCGAGCTTCCAAGACCTGCTCAGGCTCCACACTTAGTAACAGACTAGAATAGGAATCAAATCTGCCTCCAGATTTGCCCTCTGCTTTTTTTTTTTTTAAGGTATATTTTTTGGTGAGGCAGATTGGCCCTGAGCTAACATATGTTGCCAATCTTCCTCTTTTTTTTTTTTTTTTTTGCTCCTCAAAGCCCTGGCATATAGTTGTATATCCCAGTTCTAAGTCATTGTCGTTCTATGTGAGATGCCACCACAGCATGGCTTGAGGAGCGGTGCTAGGTCCACACCCAGGCCACCGAAGCAGAGCGTGCAAACTTAACCACTCGGCCATGGGGCTGGCCCCTCTGCCCTCTCTTCTTTATATCAAACCTATTTCTTTCATGCACAGAAACTGCAGACACTCAGACTTACAAGCTTTAAAAAACTGACATTATATGTGATATTAAATACATTATATATTATATACATTACAGACAATCACCAGATAGACTGTGTTCCAATTGTCTTTCTCTGTGGTCACAGGGAAAAAAACAGAAAACCAGGGATATTTTGGTGAAAAATTTCAACTAGAAAGACAAGGGAAGGGAAAAATCTGAAAAAGTCCTCAAGGGGCCTATGACATTCCATCTTTCCAAAGGGAAAAAATATTAAGTGTTTATAAAGCATTGGAAATAACAGGGAAAGTTCATCTTATATTTTTAAGGTGAAGAAAGGGGGCTCAAGAATGCAAAACTGCCTACATGTTCCTCATTTTTTTTTGCGTTCACTTTGCACCTATTACCTAGCTTTTTCCATGAGGCATGTATATTCCACTCTTCTTAATCTGGCCCTCTGGTGCAGGGGATGTGAGCCGAAGATGTCAAGAAGGTGCAAAGGCTCCACATTTTAAAATGTTACGCCTGAGGTTAACAGACATGTAGTTTTAATTCTAAATTTTGCCTGAGGAATGGTGAAAAGGAAGAAGATGCAAATTTTATACAAATATATTCGTGCACCTCTTTACTTCACAAGCTTGGATACACAGCTTGGATAAATTTTGGTGGCCACCGCCCACGCTGAGGTATCAAAATGCAGGGTATTATTTAAATGCAAAGTAATTATCCCATTAATTCACTTCCATCTTGAAAGTGCAACCAGAGAAAAAAAGAAAACAAATCATCTGGGAGGTTGCAAGTCACATGCATAATTAATTTGCCTGCCGAATTTGGCGTCTTAGCTTTTGTGCCTGTGGAGAACATAATCTCTTTTGCATTTTAGCTCTGCCAGTCAAGAGGATGTGTGCGTGTGTGTGTGTGAGAGAGAGAGAGACAGAGAGACAGAGAGACAGAGAGGAGGAAAGAGAGACAGCAAGAAACAGAGAGGAGAGAGAGAGAGCATGTCGAGCTGTCCATGTAACTGATGCTGGACTAAAACAAGAATCAATGCTGCAACCACAGAACTGTGGCTTTGCTGGTTCCTCAATTTAACATCTTAGCTTTTCCTTCCGCCAGAAAAAACAACTGACCATATTTGAGAAACAAGCCTCCTTATAATTTACCAGCGGGACTGACACAGGCGGGGCTCTGAAGTTGAGCAAAACTTATTTTAACTCAGTAAGTGGGTCACTTTTTACCTCTATTCTTCAACTCACAATTAAAACAATCTTTCATTCTTTCATAGTTTTTAGGACACCTATATTTGGCCATTACCATATAATTATAGATATGTGTGTTTGGATATAAATACTAATTGTTTAATTTATTCATGTCTATCAGTCATAACAGTTAGAAAATGTGAATGCCACCTGACTAAAAGTATTCTAACCTTCTACGACTGGGAAATTTTCAAACCTTTTGAGGGTAGAAATCATGTTTTGTGACCCAGGCAGAGGCCAATTAATTAGTAAAAACCAAATACTCAGTCAAGTGCACAGAGAGGCTGAGCAAATACTGATGATGATGATGATAAAGAATAGTCTGTTTAATAAAAGCAACTGTAATTCTGATGCATTTATTTGGGCTAAATTATGATTATTTGAGTTCAATTCAAGGGCTTAGGTACAAATAAGCACCAGAGTCCGCTGCCTGTTTATTCCAGGAGGTTTCCTCTGGAATTCAGCAGTTAATGCAAAATCGATTCAATTGTAGAAAATTCAAGTAATAAAATATTTGAATGAATTAACTTGCTTTCAGATATAAAGATAACACCAGTAACTACCTCATAGGATTGTTGTGACGACTAAATGCATTGATATGATTAAAACACTCAGAAAACATACTCAATCCAAAGTGAGTAGTATATAAGCATTAGCTGTTATTAATAGGATGATTAATTGAAAATCTTTCCCCCTCCCCCCAAGTTGTCTGCAGTATCTTACGAGATGGAGCAATTATGAAATTACTGGGAAGATTGATGTAATGACTGAAATTGACAAACCAAAACAACGGGAACAGTCAATAGTTTAAGGAAGTTGAATCAGGAGGGAACTGAGAAAAACAACAGGGAGACGCCATCTGGAGAGTCCAGTGATTACAGCAGCTGCAGGGAGAAGCCACCAGAAGATGAATGTCTAATCGGGTAGGAACTTCTGAGAACTTCAAAAAGAAAAGAATGTGAAACATGGAAAACTCTTGACTTAAGAAGTGCATTGCCATCTGGCAAAATAGGGAAATTTAAAACTCTTGGAACCTGCTGACGTTGATTAGTTTTATATTTTGGTGGGCTCTAATGTTAATTTTTATTTCTGCGGGGTTCAATATGCAGATGGAATAGCATCACTTCAGTTGATGATACTTGTGAGTTGGGAAACTAGCAGACAAAAAAACCCTAGGAAGACAATTAGATTAATCTAAATAATGTCACTTTGCTATAAAACCTGCTATTAGTGATAAAGTCCAATGCCTTTATAATCCTACTTTATAAATTTCTGGCTCTTCATAAATGTAGTCTTAAGAGTAAATTTCTTAATTTTATTTTACCTAACATGATTTTGAAATTCGTTTGCCATCTCTTCTCCATATACAGAGGGGCCTTAGCTCTTTAGGTAACAAGGGGAAATTGACTTGAGAGTTTTCTGAGGATAATCCAAAGTGACTACTTTAAAGTTAATGATATTTGTTCCTGTGTTCTTTGTCATCAAAGAAGCCCAGTATTATCAGGTACGTAGTTTTGACAAGGGTAGCTAAATTTCAGCTCAGTTAATGTAGTTAGACTAAAATAATGAGACTATAATTTTGCCTATTTGCTATGATTCTTGGGCAATTTCTTAAATTCCTTGAAGTCAATGTCCATTTAGTGCTTTGAGGCTAAAATGAAGAATAGTGCTTTGGCAAAGAGGAAGCATGGTTGAAGGCAAAATATTACATTTTTGTTGTATCTTCTTTCATAGCAGTCATTGGGGGGAACTCAGTAAATACTAAGTTAAATGAAATCAAAGAAAAGACTTTCATGTGTTTCTAAGGAACTGAGAAAAAATACCTGTGACAAATTTTCAATTTGATAAATATCATTAGTACCCACCACGTGCTAGGAAAGGTAGAGAAGGGGCTCAGGCTGTCAGCAAATAAGGCCTTGAAACTAAAACAATATGATTCCTGCTATAATTACTCTAAGGTCAAAGCATTAAGCAAACACACACAGAAGAAACAGTAGGAGCAAGAAGGCGGGGGCAGGTCCAGTAGGGAAGGTCTTGAAAAGGATATGTTTCTTGAAATGAGCCTTGAAAAATGACCACATGTTTTACAAATAAAGAAAGCAACTGGAGAAACAGTTGGAGCCAAAAGAAGTGAAATAGCTTGGAACTTTCTGGTGGCTTGTGGTCTTGTGTGGGTAAGTGAGAACGTGGGTAAGTGAGGGGGGCGGTGAGAAGATGTGGGACAGCTAGAGCAGAAGGAAGTGACAAGAAAGAAGGTTGGGGAAGTGGCTGAGGCAAGTCTGTGAAGACATACAATTCTTTAGTAAAATTATGCATTAAGTAAAAGAAAATACTTCTTCATCCTATTATTATATGAAACCTGCAATGATATCTCTTATTTATAAAAATATAAATGTTTCTGAGTTTATTGCAATTTTTTCCTTCTCTTTTTCCCTCTCTTTTGTGTTTTCTCTCTCTTTTAAAATTGTGGGTGCGAATATCTCTTCAGTCAGCTTCAGAAATAAAAGCCTGTAATGATCTACATCTGGGAAGAGCATGCTGGTGTGGAAGAGAGAATCTGGAAGAGATAGAAAATTATAGAAAGGCAGTATGGAGCCTGAAATCCTCGCTACCTACCGCCTCTCACCCCCTCCAACTGCCCAGTGACTCTGGACCAGTTCCTTCAATGATCTAAGCCCATTCTTCAACTCTAAAGATAGTTGAGAGGATTAAATGAGGTAATGCATGGAGAGTGGCTACACACAGTAAGTACTTATAAATATTAAGTGTTATTATTACTTATGTCTCCACATTTTTGTGGCTTTTCTGGTTTTCTTTCTGTAGTTAATTTCCAGTTTCATACCTTTGTGGTCAGAAAAGATGCATGGTATTATTTCGATCTTAAATTTATTGAGACTTGTTTTGTGGCCTAATATGTGATCAAAATGCTACTGAACAATGAAGAAATCAAAGAAGAAATCAAAAAATTCCTGGAGACAAATGAAAATGAAAACATGACATGTCAAAATCTGTGGGATACTTGTCATGTTCTCTCTAATTTAAATGGACACATTTGAATAAGACTTTACTTGTTGGCCTCTCCTATCCTAAAGGGTTAAGAAAAAAAATTATAAATGATGTTAAAACACTGAAATTGTTTCCCAAATTACTGATTGTTTCCAGGCATAATTTATGAAGGAGACAAAACTTAAAATACGACAAAGAAAAGCATCCTGAGATACTAATGAAATGTCTCCCTAAGCACAACTCCACCCCATACAGCATGCTTGTTCAAAGAGCAAGACCCAGAAGATTCTTCCCTGATGATACTGGGAGTGAGCCAGAACGAAGAGGAATGGATATTTTCTAACACACCAGGTTGACGCTTTAACAATCTAAACTCGATTTAAATCAAGAGACTTTTTCTATTTTGAATTAACTTTTTCATATTCTGTTTTATTCCCTCCCAATGCAAGGAAAATACTGATCTTCCTTTGCATCCTAATTTATTTTATACTCATTAATATTTTTACTAAAAATAAGACACAGAATATTTTTAATTTGTTCTTTTCTGGGATGCAAGTCCTCCCCCTGCAATTTCACATTTTTGCCAGTTTAAAACTATTCAGGTGAGATGTATGAGACAATGCTGATGGTCACATTTTGCAAATTCCAGAAATTCACATATGTACA
The DNA here is from genome assembly GCF_041296265.1 of Equus caballus. Taxonomy (NCBI): domain Eukaryota; kingdom Metazoa; phylum Chordata; class Mammalia; order Perissodactyla; family Equidae; genus Equus; species Equus caballus. Next base: position 44,960,121 of record NC_091700.1, on the reverse strand, counting down.
TATACGGTTAACTCCATTCAAATTGGCCTGTGAACGTATTCTTCAAACAATTTTATTTAATAGAAGCCAATGATGATAAATGTATGTAAATTCAAAATTAAGATGTGTGGATAAACTACCTTTGTTTAATGAAACTTTTTAAAAAAGTGGTCCTGAGGAAGTAATTTTAGAAAACAAGTTGCTGTATTTGATTAAGAAAAATTGGGTTTTCATAAGTATGCTGATGAATGAATCCATTTCCAGTCAAAATGGCTTTTACGTTTATCATCTGTCAATGGTTCTTAATATTGTTGGATAATGATAATTAAATAAAGGCTGATGCTCCAAGATCCAAAGTCTATGTTTCAACAAAGTTCCTGGAATAAACATCCCATATCAACTTTATAAGAATTTCTATTGTAGACAGAAGCCTTTCTTCTAGAATTTAATGGTCATTTGTAGGGTCATAAGCATAACGAATAGTTCCGACAAATCTATGAGAACAGTACAATTAAGCAACACAAATTGCTTTTATTTTTAGAGAATAAACGGAGAAGAGGCGGCCTCTACTTCCATGTGGTTATTAAGCACACCCATTAAAAACCGTTGGCGCCAAAATCACTCAGATAACCAGTATCACACTCAGTAACATATGACTCAAGATGTTAATATATCCACTGAAGTACTGGCAAGAAGTTTTTTAGAAAAACAGAACCACAGGAGCTAAAATTAAACTACCTCCATTAGGCCAATGAGCAACTCAATCTAAATGATCAATATGCACTTTCCTGAAAACATTTTAAAGCAGATAAAATCACAGTAAATAGCCTCCCTAAAGGACCAATAAAATAAATCAGAACATGGTTTGGTTTAGAAAGGAAAAAAATGATAATTTTTTTTGGGAAGGGGTGATAACTGTGATAACCGGGGAAGAAATCATCCTAGAGAGCTGAGGGGGCCCACTCTGCAGGGCCACATGAGGTGGCTTTGCTGGGAAGCTCCATGGTGGCAGGGCTCACACAGGGCTCATGTGACAGGTGCTCAGATCTCTAGTACCCTTAAGGCAAAACCCACAACCCACAGAAACAGAGCCGACCAACAAGCAAAACGTCCTAAGCACTTAGAAAAAGCAAAAAGACTTAAAGAAAAATTTACCTGGTACAAAAACTGTGCTCAGTGGTACTGGCGAGTGAGCGGAAACTCCTTCTTTCTGTTCTGCAGAACAACTTTGTCAACCCCGGGTGTCACAAGGCAGGAAGTGACTAGAATGACAAATCATCAGCCAGTAAAGAAATAGATTTTGTCTTTATAAGGACATTTTACTTAACTTTTTTTTTTCTTTCATATCCCCTCCCCCACAAAAATCACCCAACAGAACAGGTCACACTGAAATTCAGAAGCCTCTTACTACTTCCTCTTTATGAGCATTTTTCTCTCTCCCCTTTCTGTCTCATCGAGGTACTCTGGCTCTGGGCTACTTAAACCTGTCTGATTTCAGATAACAGGGAAACGTCAGCCTACCGCCTTGACCTCCTTCTCTGACCCTAGTTGCAAACGTAAAACCCAGGTGCCTAGCCACTTACTGCAAAGATAAACAAATTATTCATTTTTAGTGAAAGAGCCCAGGGACAAGGTGACATACACCTGAAATGAACTAAAAGGGGTTTTCTTAGGAAAGCACCCCCAGCCGAAACCAAACCTCTCTTAAGAGTCCCTGAACAATGATCTCATTGGTACAAACAACACAAAATGATCTCTTTAAGGGGAAGGGCCCGAAAAGACAGGCCAACTATATTATTTACTCATTCTTTTATTTATAGAACACCTACGTGCTCGGGATCTCTTTAACCCAATTAAAGATTTCAATTATTTAGACGTCTCCTATAAAGAGCACCCGTGGATCCCACAGGCAGCTGCTATCGTTAATGGGTATCTAAGTGCCTTCACAGAGACTAAATTTATTTTTTGAATGCACATTTTATAAAATTGGCAAGAGAATAAAAAACTCTAGTATTCTCTGCCCAAACTCTGGATGCTTGTCTTGAGGGCAAATTCCCATCTTCAAATGGAAGCGTTCAAGTGTTTGCAGCCTAATGGGGGCTGTGCAGGTTGCGTAGCGCCCTGAGTAATGTTGAATGAACATTAAGCGTAGTCTCCACGTTGCCCAGAGACTCTGTGCGCCTCCAGCGGTCAGCCTGCTATTGAGGAAGAAGGACATATGCGTCTGACGGTGAGTTGAAGATGCTTCTGTATTTGCTGGGGGCCTGGGACGTCCCCAGCGGGTATTCTGGTTGGGAGGATGCCCTTACACTTTTGCTTCTTTGATTTGTCCTCTAGAAAGTTCCCGCTTCCGACCTGAATTATTAAACCAAGCTGTTCTGGTTTATCTATTCCATTAGCCCAGGGTGTGGCAACTTCTTGGGCAGGACCTCACACGGGCCATCTTGGGGAAGAGGGTGGGCTGAAGAATGGGAAGAAATGGTGGAGATTCAGCCCATTCTACAAGTGGCTCATCTCACAGGGAACTATCAGCTGTCTTGTGACTCCCCAGGGAAGACTGAGGGGGTGAACTGGACGCTGTTTCCTTCATTGTGAAATTACTCCCAAGTAATAGATGGCAGAGGGTTTCAAGAAGCACCTGAATTCCTTCAGGACACCAGAGAAACATCCATGCATCACTGTGACCATAGTGATCACACTACAAGGTAGCCAAAGGCTGGTGGTTTCCACTCTAGTGGGAACAATCACCACTTAGGGCCCGGCAGCAGGACTCCACAGATAATGCCTCAGTGGGCTTCAGGATGAAAAAATGGGAGATGTCTGTGGATCTCCCTAATCTGGTTCTGCATCCCTGGGGGTTCAGGATGGAAGGAAGGTCCAGCGGCAACACTTCATAAAGGGGAACAGAGATTCCTTTCATTTACCCGGGAGAAGGAAAGCAGCAGCATTCTGTATCTACCGGTGCCTGGTCCTTGGAGAACCGAGGAATCTATGAAGCAGAGAAGATATATGTAAGCATTGGCTCAACAAGTGCTTGACGTGAGCACGGGTTCAACATGTGTTTGATGCCTGTCTGTAGGCACTGGGGATTCAGAAATGAACAAGACACAATCACTGCTTTCAAGGAGTACCCAGTCTAGTAGGGGAGAAAGACATGGAAGTAAATAAATACATCTATTCTGAAAGGGGTGAAAAAGCAGTGGAACATTGAGGCAGAAACAGATGTGAGCAGAGCTGACTCTTTTTTTCTTTTTTGATGAGGAAGATTGGCCCTGAGCTAACATCTGTAGCAATCTTCCCCTACTCCGCACGTGGGACACCACCACAGCATGGCTTCATGAGCAGTGTGTAGGTCTGTGCACAGGATCTGAACTGGTGAACTCCGGGTGGCAGAAGCAGAGCACGCAAAATTAATCACTAGGCCACTGGGCTGGCCCAGAACTGATATTTGAAGACAGTAAAACATGGCTAGCAATCAAAAGAAGGATTTAGGATTCCAGACAACGCCTATATTCCAGAACATGAAAGCCATCACATTGTGCTGCTTACAATCACCCAGTTGAAGGCGTCATCTTCTACTCTGGCACCCACTCAACTTTGGCTCCACATCAGCCACCCACCACCACTTCACCCACATCCTGGACTACTGCCTCTATCTTAATCTCCTTATCTGCCTCTCAGTGCCATAAATCAACCACGGGGCAGGCAACTGTTTAGGTCTTAGACCAAGGCTTTTTCAGAGGGGAGTGTTTTATCACTGTCAGGGTTTAGAATTACTTGTGCATCATGATATGAAACAGAGGACTGACTTTCAGTTTTATTATTATTTTTACGTTCTCTACAGACAATGCACCCTGATGGCCTGCACTTAGAGTGGATCTCTCCCACCCTCTACTGTCCAACCTCCATATGCCTCTACTGCCACCTCGGCCACTTCTCCACTGGCCTATCCTTTGCCTTCCCTCTACCCCTACTGCCCTCCTCCACTTCATCCCGCCCTGGGCTGCTCTGAAGCCCACAGCCTCAATCCCTAATACTGCATCAGCTGCTACTCTCCGGCCACTGAATGTTGCTGAAAAAAAGTCACAGAAATACAGACTTGGAATGCTACAAACTCAAGCTGCTTGCCTTCAAATTACTTCTCAGAAATACTTTCATTCAATTTCATTAATTCCTGACAGTAGGCATCCTCAAGATGGGGGTCCACGCACCCCTAAAATTGTATGCATAATGCATGTGCTTTTTTCTGTGTCCATCATATTATTCATTGTAATATTAAAGAGATCACAGACGCCAAAAGTTAGACATTTATTTCAAACTCTCTCCTCTTGCCTCAGTCTCCCACTCCACTCTCCTGCCTCCTTGCCTCCTTTCCTGGCCCAAGATTCCTGCCCCTTACTTACTGAGATGATCCCCATCATCTGGTATGAGCTTCCTTACGTAGCCTCCTCTACTCTCACAAGATCCACCTTGTCCTCTTCTCTTTCAATCTTAAAGGAGGTGTTCTTCCATCTTCTCAAGGTCAGTAGTTCCTCATTATAATCAACCTTACATTTCTACTTCTTTAGATACCTTGCTCCATCAATTATCTCATGTTTTTCTAGAATCTTTAATCTCTTACACTCTCCCCACCTCCCCTTTACGCACTGTGGGGTTTGGACAAAGGGAGAAACACCTCTGCTTCAGTCTACTGCTTACTCCCCTGACATTTGATGGGCAGGGAATGAGAGTAATAAAGATGGGCACAGGCCCTGACTTTGTAGAATGTTCACAGTAGTCAAGGACACAGACAAGTGAAGAGGCAGGTGGTACTGGGAACCATGACAGGTGAGAAGCAGAGTGCCGGTGGGAACACACAGCACTAACCCAGACTTGGGGTCTGGGAGGCACGCACAGAAAGCAGAGTAGAGTGGTGAGGAGTAAAGATGCTGAGCCAGTCGTCTAAGGTCACACCCAGCTCTACTGCTGCACTAGTTGTGTGACGTTGGGCAAATTATTTAAGGTCACTGGCCTCAGCTTTCTCATCTAGGAAATGGGGACGAAAACAGCATCTCTTTTATAGAGTTGTTGTGAGGGTTCAGTGAACTCATCTACGGAGAGAACTCAGAGGAGTGCCTGGCACATAGTTAATGTTATATAAGAATTAACGAGACTTTTGATATTTATACCAGGCTCTGGAGCAGACCTTTCACGTACATTATTTCATTTATTTCTCACAACCACCTTAGGAATTAGGTATTATTTTTGTTTTTTTCTTTCAATTTTCAAACAATGGTTTGATTCTCATGCCATAAAATTCACCTTTTAAAAGTGAAATTCACTGGTTTTTGGTATGTTGACAGAGTTGGGCAACCATTACACTATATAATACCAGAATATTTCCATCACCCCCAAAAGAAACCCTGTACCCACTAGCAGTTATTTCCCAGTTATCTCCACCTCCCAAGCCCCCAGCCACTCATCTATTTTGTCTCTGTAGATTTGCCTGTTCTGGACATTTCATAGAAATGGAATCACACAGTGTGTGTTCTCATGTGACTGGTTTCTTTTACTGAGCAGAAGTTTTCAAGACTCATCCAGGTTGTAGCATCTATCAGGGCTTTCTTCCTTTCTATAGAAGAATAATATTCCATCATATGACATATCACATTGTATTTATTCATTCACTAGTTGATAGAAATTTGAATTGTTTCCACTTTTTCGATATTATGAATAATGTTGCTATGAACATTTGTGTACATGTTTTTGTGTGGACATATGTTTTCTTTAATTTTTAATATCAAAGTAATACATGTATATAGAAGTCAAATATCACCTCAGGGCTTTGTAATGAAACACCAGTCTCCTGACATGCTCCTGCTCCACCTCTGAGTCCCACTGCCCAGAAACGATTATTTTCAATAGTTTTAGCTATTTCTTCTGCTACTTCATGTTTCTAGGTGCTATGCTTATACTATGTCTATACTGTTCAGGTTCAGGTTTTTTTTTTTACTCCTTACTTGGGAGATGAAGATCCGACCCTCTCCCTCCCCTAGCGTGTACACACGAGCCCTCCCACCATCCTCTAAAACAGGTTAGGACACCTTTTTAGTTAAATCAACATTTAGTTTTGAAAATATAAATATTAATAGCTGTTTTAGGTAGAACACAATGTTTATATGTCCTTTTTGTATCTTTTTTTTTCTTTTTAAAGATTGGTACCAGAGCTAACATCTGTTGCCAATCTTCTTTTTTTTTTCCCCTTCTTCTTCTTCTCCCAAAAGCCCTCCAGTATGCAGTTGTATATTCTAGTTGTAGGTCCTGTGGTTGTGCTATGTGACCAGATCATGGTGGGTCTTTTGAGCTGTGTTAAGGAGTTTGGGCTTTACCCTACATGCAGTGGGGAGCTATTTAGGGTCTGTATTGATCTCCTAGGGCTGCTGTAACAAAGTACCACAAATGTGGTGGTTTAAAAATAACAGATATTGGGGGCTGGCCCCGTGGCCAAGTGGTTAAGTTCATGCGCTCTGCTTTGGCAGCCCAGGGTTTCGCTGGTTCAGATCCTGGGCACGGACATGGCACTGCTCATCAGGCCATGTCGAGGTGGCGTCCCACATACCACAACTAGAAGGACCCACAACTAAAATATACAACTATGTACTGGGGGGATTTGAGGAGAAAAAGCAAAAAAACCCCAGATATTTATTGTCTCATGGTTCTGGAGGCTAGAAGCCCAAAACCAAGATGTCAGCAGAGTTGATTCCTTCTGAGGGCTGTGAGGGAGAACCTGTTGCAAGAATCTCGCATAGCTTCTGGTAGTTTGCTGGCAATCTTTGGTATCCCTGGCTTGCAGAGAAATCACCCAGATCTCTGCTGTGTCCAGATTTCCCCTTTTTATAACGAGAAAGTCATATGAGACTAGGGCGCACCCTAATGACCTCATCTTAATGTGACCATCTGCAAATACCCTATTTCTAAATAAGGTCACATAGGCACTGGGGGTTAGTATTTCAATATCTTTGGGTTGGGGGGGGAGACACAATTTATAACAGGGTCTTAAACAGAAAGTGACATAATCAGACCTGTATTTTAGAAAAATCTCCTACCTCCAATGAGAAGGGTGAGACAGCACAGGTTGGAGAGGGGGTGGGGAAGATAAAGATCAGACCATTCCAGAGGCCACTGCCTTCGGCACTGATATGAGGTAATGATAAGCAGTAGTGGGACAAAGAAAGGTGGGTGGATTCAAGGGACACTTGGCAGGCAGATAGGGTAAGAAAGGACTGATTGAATACAGAGAAGAAAGAGACTGGAAAAGAAGAAAGAATCCAAGATGAGCTCATTTCTGGATGGGAAACTGGGTGGTGAAGAGTGGTACCATTCAATGAGACAGGGGACGCTGGAGGAGCAGGTTTGCAGAAGAGGATGATGAATTTAGGCAGAGCTGCCTCAGTTCCTCAATTCCCACATCGTCTCCATCGGGCCACTCTTCTCATCATTCTTCAAAAACTGTGTTCTAAAGGACTTTACTCAGTCTTAGTGTTCTGGCCTTTATGCAACATTTGACACTGTTAGCCATCCTTTCCTTTTTCAAACTCTCTTCTCCAAGGACAATTATTTATATTTAATTGCCAAATGAACAACTCTGTTCTTAAATCCCACCGTCATCTCAAATATTTAAAACTGAAGTCATCATTCCTCTGACAAATGAGCTACTCTCTACCCCTCCCTTACTTCCTTAGTTCAGCCAGGAGGGTATCATTGGCCCAGGATAGTCCAGAGTACTCCTTGACTCCTACTTTTTTCTCAGTTCCCACATGTGGTCAAAGTTGCACCTATTTTTCCCTCGTAGTCTTTCCCCGTTTTGTGCTTTCTGTGCCTCTTCTACCTTGTTTAAGCCTTTACTACCACACTGCTGGGCTTTGGATCAGCTTCCTGATTCACTATTTTCCTGCCTCATTGCTCCTTAATCCAGCCTGCATATCACCAGCATACTACTCTTCATAAAGCTATGCCTTCCTCCCACCACTCTCCTGCCCACTAATTATCTGAGATTACTCATCACTTCCATGATAATGCCCGCACTACCTCGATCCATCTTTCAAGCCTCATACGAACAACAAAAGCCCTCTGGTGCTCCTGAGCTGGTCTGTTAACCCCCTGACGTAATTTCTCACTATGCCTATCAGATGCCTGTGCTCTCTCTTCCTGCCTGCTCTCCCAACCTCCCATTTCCATAAATCTGAATCTTTCTCCTAGAACCAAGAACAAGACCAGCTTCATAATTTGTAGGCCTCCGTGCAAAATGAAAATGTGGGACTCCGTTTAAAAAATTATTATGAATTTTTAGATGCTGACAGGAGAGCATTAAACCAAGTGTGGAGCCCTTCTGAGCACAGGGCCCTGTGTGGTATGGGTTACGTACCCGCAAAGCAGGCCATGATCAAGAATCTTTCCTTGACCACAAATCTATTCTTTCTTCTCCTCCTAAAGACTATAGCACTTGTTTATAAGCCATTCTTGACATTTATTGCACGTTACCTTTCTTTGTCAATTAACCTCTATGACTATATATCTGTGTGTGTTTGTACCATCTTTATTCATTCATCAAGCTCTTATTAGGAACAAACTATGTGCCAGGGCCTGAGAAAACAAAACCAAAGACTCAGGCTCATACACTCAAAGAGTTCTCAATCTGGGAGGTTACCACACATACTAGCAATTATAATATCCTCTGACAAATGCTGAGATAGAGAGATGCCCGGGGTACCAGTGACATGGCAGTGGGGCTGCAGGCAGGAAGGCATCTTAGAAGATGTGTAGCTGAGCCTCCAAAAGTGTATAGAAGCTGGCCAGGCAAAGGAGGGGAAAAAGGGTAATGAAGGGCATTTCAGACAGAGAGACCAGCATATACAGACGGCGTGGGGATGTTATGTGTATCTCCCAACTGAAATGTAAGCTTCTGGAGTACAGGAACTGCAACCTCTTTTAGCACCTAACACAACTCATTGCTCATAGTACAAACTCAATAAATATTTGATTAGTTGAGAAGGCAAATTGATTCTATAAACAATATGACATTTAAAATTTAAACCACAAAGCAAAAATAATTAGATATTTTAAATATACATCTAAAATTCACTCTCTAACCATGAGAGGTCTTCCAGAGAATCTATAAATGCAGCTGCTATATAAAGACTGACTTTACTTCTGTTTAATGCTCATTTTACTACCCCTTTCTGATAACAGTGCAACGAAAGCTAATTATACCTATTATTGCCAGGTAGTCATAAAAGGAAGAGGGTTGCTCACAGCTGCAAATTTTATTTTCATAAAATGTCAAGTACATAAAAATGTTATCTCTGCAATATTTCTAAGTATTAAAAAGTTGAATTCAGCACACTATGCAGGCTATGACCATTTCAAAAGTAGAGAATCTGAATACGTTTAGTTTATAACAACTCCCTAGATATTCACTGACATTTTATAACCCATTTGCACTAACAGAGTCATTAAAACAGATGCAGGCTGAAATGAACGTATGCCACTTACCTTCAACTTCCCATGCTGGAAATACAATATTTCCTCAACTTTTGCAAACAGATTGCTGCTGCTGCTGAGACAATGTCTGAGACACTCTCAACCACCAAGAACACAAATACAAGAACAAAGATTTTAAAATAAGTACATAGAAAACAATAAAAGAAAAAGTATGAATCAAGTACTGAAATGGAAAATCATGAGCCTCTTAACAATGAAAACGTAACAAAAAATAAAAATGAAAAAACTAATAAGAAAAATATGTGAGGAGCATGGTGCACAGGAAAAGAAAAAGATCTGAAATTAGAAATCTTACAGACAAATCTTTCATTCCAGCGTATGCTAATGGATCTTGTGCATTTTCCCTTTCCTCAGCTGAAATTATATGTAAATTGGAGAAAATATCACTTGTATTACAGGTTACTTTCAAGAATAAGTGAGATAATATAAGCTAACATACCTAATATAGTAGTCCTAGTTATTGCCAAATTTTAGTTGAATCTGAATTTATAAATTGATTTATATAAAATACCTGCATACTCCATTATGTTAATTCAAATTCATTCATTCAATCTCTTTTTTTTTTTTTTTTGAGGAAGATTAGCCCTGAGCTAACATCTGTATGCATCTTCTATTTTATACGTGGGATGCCTGCCACAGCATGGCTTGACAAGTGGTGTGCAGGTTGCCACCAGGATACAAACCGGTGAACCCTGGGCTATAGAAGTGGAGTGCCTGAACTTAACCGCTATACTACTGGGCCAGCCTCTTCAATCAATCTCTTTTTATTGAGATTCAACTGCAATTTACTTTGCATGTACCGGTACCCTGTGCTGGGTGCCTTAACACATCACATTTAATACTTCCAGCAAACTGGTGATATAAGTGGCATTTACTTTATTTTAAGATAAGAAAACTGAGGCCCAGATGGAAATTTTTTCCTTTACTGTTTATCTGCAACTACAATTGAAAATATTGCTGGTCAAGTTCTCCATTCTTTAAATAGAGATATGAATCAGCTGCTAACTCTCTGCATACTAGGCCAAAGGATAGTCAGTGTAGCTTCAATGAATTCATAAGACACAGTTTCCTTATTTCAATCACTGTTCAGTAAGCAAGTATTTATTGTGTACAATGAAGTGCCAAGGAAGACACAAAACAAATAAAGGTGAAGAGAATTTTTATGCAAGAGAGTAAAACAATGAAATAGATGAATTTAGATTAGTCTGGTGACAGAGAGACGGACTAGATTGGGAAGCAACTGGAAATAAGGAGAAGGGTTAGGAAGCCACGGCTATGGACAAGGCATGAAGTAATAACAGCCAGGCCTGGAATGGTGGCATTGGGCAATGGAAGCAGAAGACAAACATAAGAGATGTTCCTGAGGTTGACCATTTATAGAGGATAAATAAGAAGGATGAGTTAAGGACAACTTTGAGGTCAATTAGCTAAGAAATTCAGGGAAAAGTGATGTCCTGGATAGAAAGGCGGCATGTAGGGAAGATAAGGATGAAATCCACTGGACCTCAATAAGATGGAGTCAGCCCTGAGAATGCTCAGGAGAGCTGACCTACGCAAAATACAAGCTGTGTAACTGGGGCTGGGGGGCTGGGTCAAGGCAGAAGATACAGATTTGAGCCTCATCAGCATGGAGATAACTAAAACTGCTGGATAGTCAACTTTCTAGGAGGAAGCACTTAGAAGCAAATGAGCAGAAGTTCAAGGACTGACATCTAACATGAAGAAGGCGAGACAGAAGAAAGGCCATTTTGATCAATTTTTTGGCAAATACTAAAATGGAATATATTTAGATAATATTACATTAGATTTTAGATTATTTTAGATTATATTACATAATAAAGGACCATATTTTATTCCTGTTTTCCAGGGCCCAGTAAAGGTTAAGTATCAAGAAAGGAGAAGAGACATACACTTTTAATTTTTCCCATTTTGAGAAGAATCATACTGACGGAAAGGAAATCATGGCTAAAAATAAGGTTCCTTCAAGCAAACAGGAATATTAATAACCCATTTCCATATACACCAACGTGTAAGATCTGCTTTTATCAGCGAGACCCTGGAAGTGTCCAGCAAAGGTGAAAACTTGTTTCTGCTTCTGATGATTACAACATCAAAATTCATTCACTATTTTCCTCATTCACCCTACTTTGTGCAAGGCCCTCAGCCAGACACTGGGAACACAGTGGTGGATAAGATGGACACATTCTCTGTTCTTGCAGGGTTCATAGTTCAGCCCATGACAATTTGTATCTTGCCTCTTTGCTTCCAATCCAAAGTAATCAGGATTGAACTTCAGTGACATTTAATTAGTTCTACTTGCCTTTCCCATTATCATTTGGCTATGTACTTTTTATAGATGAAGACTGAGTGCTTGTTAACCTGCAGATATTGGTCTTCTCTCAGACCAATTATATTAGAAAATGTGATCAATATATGCCAGAGTGGTCACACATTTTAACCTGAGTAAGTTGAGTGCTTCCTTCCCACTCCAGAGGGCTGTGTCAGTTGTCTACACAGGGAGGGTTCTGGCCTTACAAAGGCCTCCTAGTCTTTTATGAACTCCAGTCAAAGGAATGAGGACATCAGAAGGAGAAGGATCCTTTGTCACTTCATCTCCTTTCTCTTTCCTATTTAAATCAAGAGAAATGAAGAGTAAATGAAAGATAAGCAAAAAGTCTATTTTTAAAATTAGGAATAAAAAAAGAAACAAGCACCAGAATGAACGAAGTATAAATTCTCCAAAACTGCTCTTTGTAGTGGATTTACTGAAGCTACTGAATTTATAAAATTTCTTTTTATAGGTGTTCAGACATAGAAGCAATTGTTCAGAATAAGTGTGCCAACTCTGCCCACCCTTGTAGGTGTCATTAGTGGGCACATAGGTTATTTTCAGCTTAAGCCATTTCCCTGAGTATGGTTTGAGTCAATCTTGAATACCTACAGGGCCCAGGCAGGTAACTAAACTGAGTGAAATGGGCCAAGTGTAAGTGGCAGGGACTGCCACACACTGGGAAATATATGTGTTGTTTAAAGGTAGCAGCAGAAGGAATGCAGATTTGATTGTTCAAGAGAAACCAGAAATCTGAATTTTTATGTGAAATCATCTGTTTTTTAAATATTGGCAATGAATTTAAAAAAATTTAAATGTCATGTTGGTTAATCTGTAACTAATTCATCTAACTTACAACCTCTGGTCTATGGCAAGTTTGCTGTGTTTGTAAAGAAACATGGAAGCCGTCGCAGGTTTGCAAACATTATTAACCTTAGCACGTGCAATCAGTGCAAAAGACTCAAGAATGTTCAAAGAACCTAAAGGAAGAGGCATCAGTTATAATGGAAATGAAAAAAAAACACAACTTAAACTTAAGAATGGTAAGAAAATAATGATTATTGCTGATGCACACAGGATGAATGGTTCGACAGTAAAAATGATACTGCAGAGGTGATAACCTCATGCAAAATGTTCAAAGGGGATTGACGTATGCAATCATCGTCATCATTGTCATCATCAGCTGGAAACTAGGGGAAATATTTGGTGTGGTACATATTGGATGCCTAATGTTAGTTCAGAAGAAGGCTAGGGATTTGAGTAATTAACAAACCATGGCAAATTGCTGCTGAAAGTTGTTGAAAGGTATGGATGATTCCATTAGTTCAAAGCCTGTTTCACCAAAGTTTGTGTTGAGGATCCAGTGCAGATTCATGCATCCATTCAATCATTCAACAAATATTTATTGAGCACCTACTATGTGCCAGCTACCACCAGAGGCACTGGAATAAAACAGTACATGAATAAGACAAAAGTTCCTGACTTTTTGGGGTTTATATGCCACTTGGGAATGAGCAAAAGTTCAAGGTATACACAATAACTAAGTATGTAATATATTAGACAGTGATAAGTTTTATGGAGGAAAATTAAATCAGGGAAGGAGAATAGAAGTCTGTGTGTGTGTAATATGTGGATGTCCTTTTGGGGGAGAAGGGTGATGTGGAATTGAAATTCTAAATGCAGTTATCAGGAGAGGCTTTCCTGAGAAAGCAACATGTGAGTAGAAACATGAGGAAAGCGAGCACTCACAGTGAGGGAGGACTCACTGTGAGTGAGCAAACCCTGCAGATATCCGGGGTAAGAAAATTCCAGGCAGAAGGGACAAGCACAGAGGTCCTGAGGGAAAGGTACACCTGCCATTTTCAGGGCCAATGTGATAAGGCAAAGAATGAGGGTAGAGTAGCAACAGATGAGGTCAGAAAGGCCTGATCACACAGGATGTTGGCTTTCACAGTAAGTGATGTAGGAAGTTAGCGCAGGAAGAGTGTTCTTACCAAAGGAGTTGCAGGATTTGACATGTGTGTTGAAGGATCCTTCTGACTGCTGTGTCATGATTAAACCAAAGGAGACCAAAGCCAGGTGCAGTGAGACCAGCTGGGAGGCTGATGCAATAACCTAGGTGAGAGACAATGGTGGCTTGGGTCAAGGTCTTAGCAGTGGAGATGACAAGGAGTCATCAGATCCTGTGTATATTTTGACAGTAGAGGTGAAAGGATTTGCTGGCAGATTCTTCGTGGCATATGAGAAAGTCAAGAGTCAAGGATGAATCTAAGGCCTTTGACCCGAGCCATTGGAAGGATGGAGCTGCCATTAACTGATGTGGAACAGACTGGATGGAGAGCATGCCTGGGGGTGGAGAATAGCAGGGGCTCAATTTTAGATCTGTTAAGCCCATTAGGGATCCAATTAGGAAACGGTGAGTAGGAAACTGGATATAGTGTCTGGAGGTCCACGCTTATTTGACGTCATCGGCTATAGATGGTATTTAATTTGACGTCATCAGCATACAGATAGTATTTAAAGCTGTGAGATTGGATAAGATCACCTGCAGAGTGAATATAGATAAAGAAGAGAAGAGGTCCAAGTTCTGAGCTTTGGCGCACTCCAACATAAAGGGTTAGGAAAATGAAGAGGGACCAGCAAAGAATACCAAGAAGGAGCTCCTGGAGAGGTAGGAGACAAATCAGGTGGCTGAGGTGACTTAGAGGCCTCGTGAAGCTAGATTTCAGCAGGGGAGAGGGAGCAATCTTTGAAAAGCCCTGCTGAACACATCAGATAAGGAGAGAGAACTAACTGACCACTGGATACAGAAACATGAAGGCCAGTAGGAATCACGCAAGAGCAGTTTGGTGGAGGAGCGGGGCAAAAGTCCCGCTGGACTGGTTTCCTGAAAGAATGGGAGGGCAGAAATTGGTAACAGCAACTGTAAACAAATTTCAAAAGATTTATTGTAAAGAGAAGAAGAGAAATGTTGCAGAAGGTGGCTCAAGGGGAAAAGAGGTCTCAAGAGCTGTTTTTTTTACGATGGGAAAAATAACAGTATGTTTCCATGATTCCAGGCATTATCCAGCAGAGAGAGAGAAAAAAATAATGAAGAGACAGAGGGAAGATTTGCTGGAGCAATTTTCTGGAATAGATAAGAGAGGATGAGCTCTGGTAAACTAGTGGTTAGCGTTGGCTAGGAGCAGGAACAGCTTATCCACAAAGATCAGAGATAAAGCAGAGTAGAGTCACCGGTGCTGGGAGGTGGGCCTGAGGACATTCTTCTGATGGCCTCTCTTCACAGTGAATGAGTTTGGCGGAGGAGCTATGGAAGGGTTGGAGAGAAAGGCAAGTGTTATGAAATAGTGTCTGGAAGTTTGCAAGAGTGAATGCTGTAGGGGCACAGGGTAGGCTGGCTGAGCAACATTCAAGGCTAGTGATCACATTTTTAAAAAATATTTTTCTTTCAATGACAACTTTTCATT
The DNA here is from genome assembly GCF_041296265.1 of Equus caballus. Taxonomy (NCBI): domain Eukaryota; kingdom Metazoa; phylum Chordata; class Mammalia; order Perissodactyla; family Equidae; genus Equus; species Equus caballus. The sequence goes on along the minus strand of NC_091700.1, from coordinate 44,944,806 downwards.
TTGAAATAATTTCAGAATTAAAAAAACCTACAAAATCGTTCAAAGAATTCCCATATGCCCTTCACCCAACTTCCCCAAATGTTAACAGCTTATATAACCACAGCACAATCATCAGTATCAGAACGTTATCATTGATCTACCACTATTAACTAAACTACAGACCCTTTCCAAATTTAGCAAGTTGTTCTTTTTCTGGACTAGGATTCAATATGGGACATGCTCCCATATTCCATTTAGTTGTGATGTCTCCTTTAATCTGGGACAGTTCTTCAGCCCTTCTTTCATCAGCTTGACACTTTTGAAAAGGCTAGTCACAGAATATCCCTCAGTTTGGGCTTGTCTGTTTCCTTACAATTTAAATTAGGTATGTATTTTTGGCAAGAATACCACATAAATGACGCGTCCTTTTTTTTTTTTTTTTTGAGGAAGATTAGCCTTGCGCTACTGCCAGTCCTCCTCTTTTTGCTGAGGAAGACTGGCCCTGAGCTAACATCTGTGCCCATCTTCCTCTACTTTATATGTGGGACACCTACCACAGCAGGGTGTGCCAAGCGGTGCCATGTCTGCACCCAGGATCTGAACCGGTGAACCCCGGGCCACCGAAAAGTGGAAGGTGCCAACTTAACCGCTGCACCACCGGGCCGGCCCCCTGATGTGTCCTTTTTAGTGCATCAAATCATAAGGTACATGATGTCTGCCAGAGTCCTTTACTACAAAGTTACTGTGTTTTCTTTTGTAAGTAATAATTAGGTGATCACGGATTTAAAACACAAGCATTCTGTTTGGTTTCTCCCCCATCCTATTCATCTCCACTGGAGCAGGTACTGAGTAAGTGGAGAGTTGACTCAATATTGTGGTTTTCAAGTGAGTAACTTTGCTAAGATATAACTTAAAACACTGCAGATATCCTCGAAGAGAAGGGTTATCTGCCTCCACAGCTTTTCAATGTAAACCAAGATAGCCAATTCTAGAAAAGGATGTTTGATAGATTGTATATGATCCCAACGGAGAAAAACAGACCTAATGTTAAAGTTTTGTGGGAGTGATTGATTTATAACTATCTTTAGTGGAAATCCTTCTGGGGACTCCTGGGAAGTATTTCTTAAATTCATTTTTGATTTCTACACAATCGTACTTGACAATAGCCTTCTGAAATCTAACTTTTTCACAAGTAGAAAAGAGGTTCTAGATTTTCATTTATCTATCTAACAAATATTTATTGGACCAATATCTGGTCCAAAACCTAAACACCTGGTATGTGCTACAGGTGTAGGTGAAAATAGAAGATGCATCAAATATCTAATTAAAACATTCCAGGGACTCCATGGAAAGTCAAAGCTTTTCCCAAATGAAATTGAAAATATGATTAAATATTCTGAACTTATTATATAGTAGATGTGCCTAATTAAACATTTTTCTTATAATATGATCTTAAATTACCCTGTGGCTTCAGCTATATACTTTCAAAGAAATAGAGGCCTAAGGTGAGGTGGGAAATATACTGCAAAAGCTTAATTTTTCCACTTTACTTTCTTTGAACTACTGCAGCCTTGTGACACTAGTTGGCCTTCACTTTGCAAAAACTCATGATTTATTTGGAGCTGGTTCTTTCCTCATTAGCCCTTGAAAACTCAGGGAGTAACTTGGCCTCAATTCCAGAGTCATCTTTTAATGCAGAGCCTACAGGTTCCCAGCTCCAAACCATTCAGTGGCTCTCTACTGCTTGTCAAAATCCTGGCATCTAAGTTTCTCCCAAACTTATGTTTGCAGCCTTACCCATGCAACTTCTTCTCTAATCAAACGAGGATACCTGCTTCCATAAACTGAATGTTTGTGTCCTCTTAAAATTGATATGTTGAAACCTAATACCCAATATGATGGCATTAGGAGGTGAGCCTTTCGGAGGTGATTGGGTCAAGAGGGTGGAGCCCGCAGGAATGGGATTAGTGCCCTTATAAAAGAGACCCCACAGAGCTCCCTTGCCTCTTCTGCCATGTGAGGACACAGCAAGAAGATAGCCATATATGAAACAGGAAACAAGCCTTCACCAGACACTGTATCTGACGCTGCCTTGATCTTAAGACTTCTCAGCTTCCAGAACTATGAGAAATAAATGTTTATCAGGCACACAGTCTACGGTATTTTTGTTATAGCAGCCAGAATGGACTAGGATATCTGTTTAGAATTTCTTGAGATTTTCTTTACGGCCAAGTACAGATCAATCTTGGTAAATATTTCTTGTGTACTGAAGAAAATATATGTTCTTTATTGGATATAGGTATCTACATATTTCTATCAGATCAAGCTTTTTTTTTTTTAAGATTTTATTTTTCCTTTTTCTCCCCAAAGCACCCCTGGTACATAGTTGTACATTTTTAGTTATGGGTCCTTCTAATTGAGTCATGTGGGATGCTGCCTCAGCATGGCTTGGTGAGCAGTACCATGTCTGTGCCCAAGATCCGCTGAACTGGCGAAACCCTGAGCCACCAAAGTGGAGGGCAGGAACTTAACCACTCGGCCACAGGGCGGGCCCCTGGATTAAGCTTGATTGGGTTATTCAAATCTTCCATATCCTTAGTAACTTTCTGCTTGCTCCATCTCTTAGTTTCTGAGAGAGGTGTGTTTTTAAAAATCCCCATTTTAGAAGTGGATTTATCAATAATATCTCATCATAATTTTGTCAATTTGTGTTTCATGTATTCAGAGGTTATGCTGTTAGGCGCAGTCTCATGTTGGCACATCATTTTGATGAATCCTTTCTTTGTATCCTTAAAAACTTAGTCTATGAGAGCCCACTTTGTCCAATATTAACGTATTGCTTGCCAGCCTTATGGTCAACTTCCTTGACACTTTGCTGGCCAGGGTCTGGGTATTCTAGTTTCAGAGCAAGGGTCTCAGTTTTGAGGCTCTCCACTTTCTGTAGGGTGTTTTGACTCAGTTCTCTGCCTGCTGCGGACTAGAGAGCTCAACTCCAGTTACTATGTAGGGGGCACAGTCCCAGGGCCCCGCCCCTAAAAGCCCGTGTCCAAACTGGGTACTCCTGCGGACTACCATGGCTTCATCTCGAGCTTACGTGAGTGTCATCAAGTTCTTTCTGTTTCCAGCACCTGGGATTTCCCTTTCTGTTCATCTCAGCTACATATGTTATCTGGCATTTCTGTGCATTTGGGGTGGGTAGGAGGCTGTCCACACGACACTGGTAGCCACTTAAACTGTAAGTCCCAGCATCGATTTCTAACCAACTAAACAAACTATACAGGCTCAAATGTGAAATTACTTTATGACTGTTCATATGATATATATATTATTTTTAGAAGGGCACAAGTTCCATTTTAGTATAATTTAGCAACAAAGAAAGTCACTGTTATATGTAATTATACTAATGAGTATGGCGTATCTTTTGTACTACTGCGTTCTCAATTATCATTGAGAAAAAAATAGCTGACATTTATTAAGCATTTTCAATATTCCAGGCACTGTGTTAAAGCACTTTGAGGACACATCCATTTAATTTTTACAACAACTCTATATAGGGTAGGCGCCATTATTGTCTCGGTTTTACAGATGTGGACATTAAGACTTAAAAGGTTGAGGAACTTTACCAGTCAGATAACTAGTAAAGGGTGGGGTCAGTACTCAAACCATGTCTGTTTGGCTTTAGGGCCCAAATATTTAACCACGTTATAACTCACCTGAAATAGCCTAAGTAGACAAACTGGGTATGTTAGGTACCCATAATATACAAAGATCCCTCAAAAGTCACTAGGGGAACAACAAACACTACAATGTAAAAATAGGCAAGAGACTAAAATAAGCCATTTATAATAGAATACCTTCAGTAATTAATAGAGGAAAAGATATTTAAGTTCATTAATAATCAAACACTAACTAAAATAAGATGCTATTTTCTACCTAACAGAGTACCAAAGATTAAAAAAACTGATTAATTCACAGGATCAGTTAGAATGAAGGGAAATAAACACTCTTCACACAGCTGGTGGGAGCTTAAATCAGGATTTCTCAAAGATAAATAACGAATATTTTATCAAAAAGTTTTCAAATACCTATACCACATGGAAAAAAATTCTCATATATTTGAGAGGAAGAATAATGTTATAAAATAGCAATGGAACAGAATATTTTCAAATTAAAATACATACATATGTGTACATGTGTATATTTGTATGTATATTAAATTCTTTTAACTATATACATTATATCAAAATACTAACAATAGTTATCTCTATATGAAAGGATTACAGGAAATTTTTCTTCTTTTTGTTTATCTGTATAATTGATTTTTCTACAAGAAACGTACTAATTTCACGACCCCTTGTTCATTGTTTTTTAACAATACCTGGACAGACTGAAAAAGCAAGACTCTGAACCTGTAAAATCAAACGCTGGGATTGGAAAGACTAGGGTGGGTCTATAAATACCACTCCAGAGGATGTCTGAGATAAAATGTCCAGCGAAAAAGACTGTCACCAGATAATATAAGTAATGTAATCACTTTACACAAAAATTATTTATATGATTCTATTACATATTACATATAACAAATATTATATATAAAATTATATAGTTTAAAAATTGTGTATATATATGTAAAATACACACACCAAAACCTTTGGGATTGGGGAGAAGAAAGAGAAGACATTTACCTTCTACACTTCTGTATTATTTTTTTTCCCAACAAGCCTTAATTACTTTGTAATTAAAACAATACGATGTTTGGAGGAGGAGTTGATCAAGATCCATGAAGCATACACATGGTTTTGTTCATTAAATCACAGAAATATCAAACTTGAGTGCTTCCATCCACCAAAGCTTAACGAATATTATTTAATGGCAAATAAAATTATCCAGTCTAGTACTTGAAAATCAAATAGATTTACAGGCATTTTTACTCCAAGACTGGTATACGTAGAAAATATCAACACATGGGTAATTGACCAGTAATAGTTCATGAATGGAAATTAGTATTAACCATAAGGTATGGATACGGAAAGAGCCTTCAAAGTGAGGAAACTGAGGTTCACAGAGGTTAGCCAGCTGAGGCTACACAGCCCCCTCAATCGCAGTTCTGTTTTAGAAACTTTTTAGATTAATAGCACAGATGACAATAATCCCAAGAATTCTCTTGCATTCTCCTTTGGAGATTTAGGATGGAGCTATCCCAGAGTCACTCAGTAATGATAACTCTTATGTAAATTTCATGATCACGCATTCCAGAAATACACCCATTGTTTAAAAACAAACAGTACAAAACCACTGTCAAGGGCAGTTTACTGTTCCAGGAGACAGGATCTTGACTTTATCTCTGATTGGGGCTCTGTGACCTCCCAGGTACCCACTCCCTGTGCTTCCCCAAACCCATCAAAAGTCTGTCTTTTCCACTTCAGAGAGGTACCATGAGGTGCCTGGAAGAAAGGTGCCTGTCAATCTTCCCAAGGATGTTTCTAAAGGGCAGAGGTCATTTGGGCGGGCCTAAAGGTCAAGCAGGAAATAAAGTCCTCGCTTCCATTTCAGCCAGAGCCCTTTCCCTCTGTGGTTCCTCTATCCTCCGGCCAGAACATGTCAATAACCTCAGATGGAAAATTTTGACCTCTTAAAATGCACGCCTCCACTGCAGTAAGAAGTTTTTGAAGCATTTGATGCTCTAACACTCCTACCCCTTACAGAAAACACTTCTCTTTCTCAATGACTTTTACCACTTGAAAATAAGTATAAATACGTGAAATACATCTATTAAGAAATCCTCTGGGCCAAGTCTAGCCCTCAGGTGTGGGTCTAAAAATCACAGCTGCTCTAACTCATCACAGCTCATCTTACAGCTCACAGTATAAGATTAGCAGAACCGGCCCTTCCAGTTACTAACCAAATAACTTCTTCTAAGCAAACGGTGGCAAGTCGGATTTGCTGTACTCAAAGTTCCACTTTCAGTCACTGTGGTCTTTCACTTTAGCGCCACACTGACCCTATCAAGGCCATCTCCCTTTTACCTTCACTGCGGACATCAAATGTCTCGCGATTATGTACTGAGAATAACCACAGAGTGAGTGCGCAGGATGAAATGTTTTTATTCTCCCAAGGAGGGTCACCTGGGTAAAGTGATACACCAAGTCGCAAATCTTCTGGAAACAATCCTTTTTAATGCTGTGAGTCTGGGTTGGGAAAGTAGGGGGTGGGGAAGAAGGGAATGTTCTGGTTTCCTTAGCTCCTGCTGAAAGAAGTGGTAACTAGAAGTATCTCCTAATGGGCCTGATTCTGGGTGGGTTGGGAAGTGATGGGGTGTGTGGGGTTCCTGGGTCAAGGACAAGGAAGGCACCCCACGGGCAACGGCATGCAAAGTTTCCATGACGGGGAGCAAGACACCATCCAAGAGAAGCAGGAGCACAAACTTAAGTCTCATCTTGTTTGGTGGTTTGCATGCAAATCTCTTGTAGTTACAGAACCTTGTCTTTAAAGAAAGTCTTAATTAAGGAGAGCCATATTAATATGTCACACAGAAAAAAGTGTAGCTGCTCTGCTTGGAATCGCAGTGGAGGAAAGAGCAGAACCCCATAATTTGTCTTCCCCATGGCTCCTGAACAGAGCTGGACACCATATCCTCTTCCATTGGAGGGTATTACTTCACCTGGAATAACTGGCAGAGGAAGTGAAGGAACTGTCTCCATAACACCAAGGCAGCTGACTACGTGGGACAGGGTGAGGAGAGAAGCAATGTCCTGGAACTTATTAACCTCAACCCTGACAAAATCTCTGACATCAAAACCTAAGGGTAGGGGATTGAGATTGTTGTCAGTCTTGAACGACTATCAAAAGCATGCTAAAGTCACTGTGTGATACTGAAACACAAGTTACAGTTCTACTTATCCAGTTGTACAAGAAATGCAAGTTCTTCATCAACATGGAGAATATAACACACCATTATACATCCAGGCAATCCATGCTCCTCCCTACCCTCAAGCCCCACTCACAGTTTTAGCCTCACTACACTGGAGAATAAAACATATAGCAATCAGGACTGTCAGCATAAAAGAGAATGATAGGTTTTAAGAGCAGATCCATTGTATTTACTATTTAAGGTCATATATTGCTATTTGCCTTAGAATGAAGAGTAAATCATTACGGAGCATTCCTGCTCACCTACGGTTCTGAAGGCTACAGGTCTCTTTTGAGGACTGAACAGAGGGCATGCAGCTCATACACCTTCTGGGCATGGCAAATGTTCCTAAACTTACAGCTGGCCCCAAGGGCTCCGCGGGTTAATCTCCCAAAGTCTAGTGTACTCATTTAGAAAAGAATTAAGAAAGATGATGTGCTTTTGGAGCACCTTTCCCTCTAGCCATTCAAAGCAGAGTCACATGGCAGCCCTTTTGCCTTTTCCACCTTTGTTAGGCTCACCAGGTGGCCTGGAGGATGCTGAGAACAAGGCAGCTTTCATCCTTGGGTCATTGGTTAAAATTCCATCAGGGATTCTCCAGCTCAACCAATGCTGACAGCAGCTCGCAGACTCAACTCATGTGAGGGACAAGTCAAGGCCTCCTTACTTACATCCCTATACTTGGACTCTTCCGGGCACGAGCTGTCCCACAGTTCCTCTGCAGTCCAGAGGGCTATAAGGACCACTGACAGAATGTAGGGACCTGCCCAGAACTCAGCATTTGCTTCACAATCTGAGAGCTGCAGACTAGGTTCTCCAACACACTGGAGACGTTAGCAAACTAAGTGTGATAGTTTATGGATAAATGCCCCAAATGCACCCTCCAGCCCTCCAAATACTTTGGTCAACATCAGCTATCATCACATAAAACAAGGACAAAGCAGATAGGAAGTTTGTTTTCTAACAACTAGCACCTAATGAGGACTCATCTGTACCAGGCACAAAACTAAGTCCTTGACACAGATTCTCTCTTTAAATCCCCACAACAACCTGAGTTACGTACCATTTTACCCCAGTTTTACAGGTGGGAAAACCACAGGGGCTTAGAGAGGTCAAAGGGCACAGAGCTAACAAGTGGCAGCCAGGGATCTGAACACAGCCAAGCAGAGCTATGCTATGCTGCCTTTGCAATCTGACGCAGATATTAGAATTTTCAATTAACGTGATAATTGTGGAGTAGCACAAAACATAAAGCCAACACTTGGAATATTGTCTTGCATCTGGTAAGCAACCAACGTTGACATTTCATCACTCACAGCACGAATGGCAATATTGTTTAGTCAACCTAACATAAAGGAAACAACTATTATTTACTTTTTTTTGGTGAGGACACAATCACACAATATATACAGATATCTAATATCACCTGGGTGCAGACAAACAGTCCAAAACCATCACTGAAGCTAAGGAAATGCAAAATTGTTTCTGATTATTTGGGGCTGTGCAAATAAATAATACTATACTACCCAAGCAATGTAATAAAACAATGTTAAAATTTTTAAAACTTCAAGTAGCTACAATTATAGCTAAGTAAGGCCTTCGAAAATGATTTAAAATTTAATTTCAATCTCTAAGATTACAAAGCCTCAAACAAATCATTATAACTTGTTTTAATAAGGTTTAAAGTTTAGCACCTAGCAAAGTACCTTATGTCTGGTAGGTTTCCAATAAATAATTCTGGAATGAATGACTGAATTCATGAGTACTCTTTTAAAAACAGATAGGCATTGTCCTTTCAATATGTTTGGGAATTTTCTTTTAATTTTATGATGCAGGTTGTATGACATTTCCTTATTAGCAACGATCTTTTTGAAAAGAATCCCAGGACCAATCTCTAGTTCAAACAAAGGAAAGGAAATAAGTATCACTCTGAAAGACAAAAATAACTAAATAACTGGCCCCAAATAATTAAGAACAGAAATGAAGTTTTTGTCTTTGTAGTGAGATAGGAAAGGTAAAAAGAAAAGCAGCTTCTTCAAAATATCTTTATTAACATTTAAGAACAGAGACCTATGCAGCAGCATGAAAGCACAGGAAATAAATGTGTACATTTAAGCCACTGTGACTGCTGAGGAGTAAAGACATTTCCCAGGATATATAATTCAACAGTCAGGTAAATTCCAACCAGGAAAATAGCTCTTTTCAAAAGCATTTTAGTGCGCAGGGTTACCCAGGGGACCCAACGGTTTACCCAACATGCACGCAAAAACAACTATTCGTTTTTTCAAAAGAACTTCTAAAAACTAATATGAGCATAAAAATACAAATTACTCCAGTTATTTCCATAAGGTAAAATGTTAGATGAAATCTACATTGACCAAACTGTTTAGTAAACCACTGTCCTATTTAAAAGGAAAACAAACAAACAAGAGGAGGGAGGTAAATGGAAAATAGTGAAGATTTCAAGCAATAATTCTGACCCCTTTCCAGCAGAGCTGTGTCCTTTCACCAACAGTAAATCTGAGATTCCCCCAAAATTCCCCACTCATTAGGAAAATCAATAGCATTACCTGTGGAGCATAAGGCTTTTATCTCATTTTAGCAACACAAAAATAAAAACAAAAACACAGGATGTATTTAGCCTTGGCGCTCGCCATTACCCTGGCCTCCTTAACACAGTCTGCTAACAGAGCCAAAGTGGTGTGGTTCAGTTTGACAAGCTTTATCACATGGTTCTGCCAAACTGCAAAGCTAAGGGGACAGACAGATAGGCCGACTGTCCCGTACTTCAGGTAAAGTGGACCCTTAAAAATCAAAGAGAGAACTCTATTACTTAAAGAGACTTGATTATTTTTACAAAAGGAAATTGAGGTAGTAATATTTTCAAAAATAATAAAAAATTAATAAAATAAATAAGAATAACAAAAGAATCCAAATTGCACGAGATTTGTGCTTTCTAAATCTAGCCTGCATTTGTACATCATTACCATAGATGAAGCATGTAAGATGTTAGAATAAACTGATATATACATATAAAACACACCAAGCCATGGATTTAATTTTCATAATAACTGTCTCATCTGCCTAAATGTTTGGTGCTAAGTAATGTAAGTAGTAAGTAGTAGAAGACAAGATATTCACACCTAAGGAGGTGACCTAGTAAACTGCCCTAGGTTCTGCTTGGTACTTGCTAGAAGAAATCTACAGGCAATGAAGCCTGATGCCTAATTCCATGTGTGACAAAGCATTTTTTAAAAAACTACTGATAAGTGCACTGCCTTGTTTTGGCTATGCAATACTAAGCATAAATTTTAAAGGCCATGCATTGGTCAGTAAAACTGAATCCCAGTACTCATGGTTCAAACAACTTTTAAGAGCATAGGAACCTGGCAATTTATATATCGGAACAGACACCTTTTTTTAATGCTTAAAACTAAAAACATTTTTCACACTTAGAAAATATGCACAACAAATATTACTTGAGACAAAACCTAGCAATCAGATCTGCCTGTTGTTAGCAACTTTGTCTTTCTGAGAAACTAATCAATCTGTGAATTAGACACAGGCAAAAGTGGAATAAATTCATGGTCTGGGACGACAGTTTAATTGGGACACAGTAATCTCACAAGGAAAAGAAACCATATGCTAATACTCTAAAGGAAAACGAAGTGCATAATATTTCCCACAGTCTGATGGAATACTTTTTTACTTTTCCATTTTTTTCATTGACCGGTTTAAAATATATGCTTGCTCCTAAGGAGAAAAAGGAAGACAGGTAGTAAATTTTGAAAGATCCCCAAAACTAGAAAGATTTATACAAAAGTCTCTCATCTTCCAACACTAACATTCCCACATTTGCAATTAAAAAAAACAAAAAAGGGAAATACTGGAAGGAAGCTCCATCTATTTTACTTTCTGAGTTGAGATTTACACATCTACCTAATGAGTTCTCGAGCGCGCTCTCAAATCTCCAAAGAAACATGCACATACATGCAAACACACACGATATTGATCACTGTATGTACAGATTCATCAACACCATGACAGAGGAGACAAGTCACAATACGACAACCAGAACAAATGACTATGACAGTAAGAAATGGGTTTCTTTTAAAGCCTGCTTGGACCCCTAATGCCCCTATTCCGCACAATTCCTCCTCATCTAGGAACTTTAAAGGATCAGAAGGACAAAACAGGTTGCATTAAAGGAAGAGAAAGAAATCAGAACGCTCGCTTTTCGGGGGCACCGCCAAATTAGAAACGGGACCCGGCTGCGCCCAAGTGCAGCTTTAAAGAACGCCAGCCCAGATCCCAGATACTTGAGTTAAGCCTGGTGTAATCGGGAAAAGTAAATAAATAATAGTGGTCATTAAGAATAAAAACAGTAATAACGATTGTCACCACGGGGTTCCGTACAGCAGCTGCACAAGACCGGACTTCTCCACCAGTCCCCACCGCCCGCAGCCTCCCGGCCAGACCCGCACGGAGCCTGGGAAAGGTGAGCGGCTACTGAGCACGCCGCGCCGTGGGGCGGGGCTGGCTCCGCGGGGCTCCGCCCATGCGCGCACCGACCGGCCCCGCCCCCCAATTCGGCGCCTGCGCGTCCCGCGGGCGGGGCGGGTTTGTTGGCTTCTGGTTGCTAGGGCCCATCTCCTTGGCCTCTGGCTGCAACTTGCCGGGAGGTTGGGGATCGGGGTCGGGGTGGGGATGGGGTGAGGGGGGGAGTGGCCTGGGTGTTTTCCTTTTTTCGAAACACATCTATCAGGAAGACCCGCGACATCTCTTGACCTCTACCTTGCTGCTTAAATTGCGAGGAAAAGGAGATAAAAGAGGAAAACTAGTTGTTTTGAAAAGCAGCTGATTGCCCTAAAGGCTAGCTTAGGAGTCCAACGTTCCCAAGCATCTCTTCCGATAATACGGAGGGAAAACTACATCAAGTACTACCAGGGAGCACACCTTGAGCGCTTGTGTGCAGTTATCTTTTGAGGATAAAACGATCCATTCGTGCAGCTCCAAAGCGTTCTCTTCTAGAATGCCAACAGAATAGTGATGTGCCGAGCACTGACGTTGCCCTGAGAAGTAAGCGCACGTATTTTGGGTCTATCTTCTCGCATCATTTCTAAACAGTACTAATTGAGACAGCGATCCTGGAAAATCTCATTGTATTGAAGACCATCTTATTTTTGGATTAAATGGTTATGGCTCGATTATAGTGGTTGAAAATTAAAATAAGTCATTATTACAGAAAGAATACAACTTATTTGTCAATAGTTATCTATTGTGAGTCTTCAGAGGCTATCACGGAGGGACTTCCGTATCTTTTTGATCAAAAATTCCTTCCAAATTTATAAAGTGATAACATTTTGGAGATAGAAAAATGAATGCCGTTTCTACTGTTCCGGAATATAAGTATTTACTAATTAAAATAGCACCGGCAGATTGAAGTTTTTGCTAACATGGGAAATGTTACAACGATCCTGATTGGTAATAGGATACGTATTTTAAAATTCCTTGTTAATTATAAACCTAAATTTTATCTAGATTCTTTCTAGAAGTTTTAAGGAATTATTTTCTTACCCTCTTGTTCTTTTATAGGAATTCAACTTGGACTCAGTATAGTATTGGCACAGGATGATTTTCATTAAGATGTAATCTAGATTCTAATGATTTTTCAGCAACAATTCAAAACATATTCAAAAACTTTTCAATTCTCACTTAACCAATAGCTGTGAAAAACAGTGCTTATTATTAGTTGAAATGCAAAAACACCCACAACTTCTTCGAAGACCTTTACCTCCAGCACTCCCTAGGCTGTCTTTATGTAAGAAGAAAGTCCGTGCAGGTATGTGTGTTAATCAGATACGTTATGAACTTTATTTTTCACAGAAATTTCTCAGCCTGCGTAGCTCAGAATCACAATAGTTAAAGACACTCACTAGTAGTAATTTACAAATGTTTGTTGTAAGATAATAACATCCAATTCAATGCTGCAAGTACAATCGATTCTTATTATCTGTGGATTCCATAGGTTTGAATTTACCTAACTGCTAAAATTTATTTGTAACTCCCCAATTATTACATTGTGCTGTGCTTTGTCTTTTTTTTTTTTTTAAAGATTTTATTTTTTTTTCCTTTTTCTCCCCAAAGCCCCCCGGTACACAGCTGTATATTCTTTGTTGTGGGTCCCCCCAGTCGTGGCATGTGGGACGCTGCCCCAGCGCGGCCCGATGAGCAGTGCCATGTCTGCGCCCAGGACCCGAACCAACGAAACACTGGGCCGCCTGCAGCGGAGCGCCCGAACGCAACCACTCGGCCACTGGGCCAGCCCCCAGTGTGCTTTGTCTTTTTAACGCCACAATATCTCATGAAGAACTTTTCAGAGCAGTATATAGAGCTCTGTCTCACTCCTTTCATGCTGGATGGATGAGCAGGAGAGGGGTGTACATGGTAATCTCTGTCATTCATGGACATGCTCAGGGCAGTGAAAACACACATGTTCCCAGTTGAAGTTGAACTCTCTGCCTTCTTGTTTCAGCTCTCATACTGTAAACAACTGTCCTTTTCCCGATCTATTTAATGCCATGTTTTTCAAATTTTCATGTTTTTTATTGGTGATTTTACTACAGTAGTTCTAGATGGGAGGAAGCACTGGGGCAAGAATGGGGCTTGAAACATATTTAATTATGGAGGAGACCTGTGTAGTTTTTGAAGGCAGAGGAGAGTCTATTGGAAAAGTAGTAACTTAATATAATAGGAAAAAGAAAAAGAAATCATGGGAAATGAGTCAAAAAATAGGGAAGGGTGGAATTGAGAAGACAGGTATCTTCATTGGGAAGATTTCCCTAAGCCCCTTTTCCCTCTGCTCCCAGTCAGAGTGCCTTCCTCTATGCTCCCACGGTATCCCGTACTTACACCTACGCAACACTTCCCCTTCTCTAGGATAACTGTTTGCCCAGATAAATTGTGAGATCTTTGATGGTAGTAAGGTTTGTGTGGTGCAATTGTATCCTCAGCATTATGTTGGCACATTAGGTAGGTGTTAAATATTGGATTAATTAATGAGAACAATGTGTGGGTTGTATTAATCAAGAAAGGTGGATTGCATAAGATTTAGGGTAGACTTCAAAAGAAGAAAATGATTTAAATTTGTTAGTAAGAGAAGGTATTCCACAGTGTGATCAACATAAGAAGTGAAGTTATAAATGAGCAGTATGGTCTTTGTGATTGTCAGTAATATTTAGAATACCTAAGGGTTCTCATGGGAAAGTGACGAGTCATCACACAGCAAGGTTAGATGAAGTGGGTCCAGTTCACATAGATTTCTATATACCAAACTAAGAAATCAGAATTATGTCTGATAAGATTCAGATACTTCGATGAAAACACTGTAAGACTATGTCAGAAAATCAAGGGGAAAGTTAAGTTAATGTAGACTAGGAAGACAGCAGTGAAAATCAGAAAGGAAGATCTGGGATTTTTTTGACTACATAACTGTGAGAGAAAAAGGCCTGTGTGAAAGCACTTTGTAAACTATAAAACCACTGTATAGTTGTAAGCTGTTATAATACTTCTCACTTGGCTCGGTATTATTTACTGACTTGCAGCAACCTGGAACAATGCAAAACGTCCTAGAATGGGAGTCCAGGGGTTTGAATTTTGGTCTTAGCTCCAATACTGATGTGATATAGCAAGTCATTTAGTCAAAGGGTCTTATCTTTCTATTCTGAAATAGCAGAACTTAATTAGATTACTGATTTTCAATCCTTTTCTCCACTCTAAGCCAACAGGTTGGGACTTCAATCCATCAGAGCAATAGCTCACTTCTCCAGTGACTCTCACGGTGGAAAAGGAAAGTGAGCATGCCCTCTTAAGGTGGGGGGCAGGGTGGAATGGGAAGAGGTGGGGAATTAGAAGCTTTAGAGTTGCCATATGTAATTTGAATAAAGCCTGGAGGTGATTGATTGGATGTGTTAAATGTGAAGAATGAAGAATGGGAGGTGTGGTAGACGCCCCCCCCCCAACCTGGAACCTGTGAATGTTATCTTATATAAAAAAATATATATATATATGTATATGGGATTGAAGATATGATCAAGCTAAGGATCTTGAGATGGAAAGATTATTTTGAATTATCTAGGTGGGCCCTAAATGCAATCACATGTATCCTTTTAAGAGAGAAACAGAGGGAGATTACACATGCACATAGGAGAAGGTGATATGAAGATGGAGCAAAGAGATTTGAAGATGCTGGCTTTGAAGATTGGGGTAATGTGGCCACAAGCTATGGAGTGCTGGCAGCCAGCAGAAGCTGAAAGAGGCAGGGTATATGCACTCCATGAGAGACTCTAGAGAGAGCATGGCTTTGCTCACACCTTGATTTCAGCTCAGGGATAGAAATCTTGGGCTTCTGGCCTCCAGAAGTGTAAGAGAATAAGTTTCTGTTGTTTTAAACCACCAAGCTTGTGGTAATTTGTTACAGCAGCCAGAGGAAACTAACATAAGAGGAGTGAAGGATTCCAGTTTGTGTGTGTGTGTGGGTGGGTGTTATAGATAGCAGATGTCCCTCTGGAGATAAAGGAAAACAGAACTTACTGATGAGGTTGGTTGGGACATCATATGTTTGAGGTGCTTAGGTCTTCCAGATCCAGATTTTAGAATGTTCTTGTATACGGAAAATGAGTTAGAGTGAGAAGAGGGGTGATGATAGAACCCTTAAGAACACTACATGGTAAACTGAGAAAGAAAAAGATTTGCTTAGAAAGGAAAGATAAATTACCATAGTGATAGGAATAGAGAAATAATAGACTGTTATCATGGGAGCCAAGGGGAGAGTGAACTTCATGGAGAAGAGATTAAAATGTTAAACGCTAAAAAGAGGTCAAATAAAGATATGTAACGATGTCTATCCATTGAGTTTAACAGCAAGATATCAATAATAACTTTGTGAGAACAGTTTTGATAGCAGAGGTGGTAAATTGCAGATCATACTGGTTTGAAAAATGAACGTAGGGATATTTTCAGTTTCAGTTTGTTAGAGATTAGAAGTCATTACGCCCATCCTCATAACAAGAAAGAAGTGAACAAACTGGTAATGACTTTTCTTAGATCCATCAGAGAATTCTGATCACTGAGCAAACCACCATCCTGAAATCTGGAGAGACTAACAAACATAGAGAATCACAGCTGAGGTCAGTTTACTGGGATCTTAAGATGCTTTAGCCAATAATTGGTAGGAATACTTAAATGCTAATTTTGACAAATTGCTAGAGGTTGAGTGAGGACTGGCTTGAGAGTTAAAAACTCCTGAGAGCTCAGTCTTAGGGGACCCTCTACAGTGTCATGGGTTTTACCTCCAGAAGCCCCACCAGGTTCTTGTGAGGATCAGAGAAAAATTTGCTCAAGTTTCCTTCAGAAGGAGGGAGAAAGTAACCATTTTTAAATGCTCCCAGAGCATTCTACCTAACAAAGTTCTGCCCTTTAAGGGAAACTAGATTAATAGAGCCTGTGTGACCTGGGGGAAGAGCAAATTAGACAACTGTAGCCCCCTGCAGCCTTTCTGTCTCATGTAAGGGGAGGCAAAGGCTAAGAAACACTTCTGAAAGCTACAGTCCAGGGATTCAGGCACACTAAAAAACTGAGATTTAATCATAGGATTATAGAATCGTTCTTTTCCCCAATACCTTACCACCTCATCAACAAGGCTCTGATATAATAACAATGGATTACAACTGAGAGAGCTGTGAGATGCAGATTTTATTTAAGAAGGAGTTTGTAGGGAAGCCCAAATACAACAAAGGAGAAAAAAAAAAAAGAGAGGGGAACTAGAGGAAACTTAAGCCTCTGACACCCAAAGCAACAACTACCTCAGTTGCTATTACCCAATACATCATGTCCAGCTTTCAACAAAAAATTACAAATTATGCTTAAAGACTAAAAAAAAATAGCATGAAGAGAAAAAGTAAACATCAGAACCATACTCAGATATGACACAGATATTGGAATTATCAGACAGGGAATTGAAAGTAACTGTGATTGATATTTTAAGAGCCTTAATGGAACTAGTAGACAATATGCAAGAACAGATGAGTAATGTGAGCAGAAAGATGGAAACTCTAGCGAAAAACCAAAAGGAAATGCTAAAAATAAAAAAAATTGTACTAGAAATGAAAAATGCCTTTGATAGTCTTATCAGTCCTGGACATGACTGAGGAAAGAATCTGAGAACTTGAAGACAGGCCAATTGAAAATTCTCAAACTGAAATGCCAAAAAAAAAAAAAAGAATAAAACAAATAAAAACAGAATACCCAAGACCTATGGGAAAATTCCAAAAGGTATAACATGTCTAATGGAAATATGAGAGGAGGTGAAAGAGTGAAGAGAGCAGAAGAGATAGTCGAAGGAATAATGGCTGAGAATTTTCCAAAATTGATGACAGACCAAACCACAGATCCAGGAAGTTCAGGGAACACCTACCAGGATAAAAACAAAACAAAACAAAACAAAACAAAGGCATATTACATTCAAACCGCAGAAAACTAAAGACAAAAGGAAAATCTAGAAGGAAGCCAGGGGAAGAGGGAGAAATACGTACCTATGGAGGAAAAAGATAAGAACTACATTGGATTTCTTGTCAGAAACCATGTAAGCAAGAAAAGAGTAGAGTGAAATATTTAAAGGGTCTAAAGAAAAAACTTCCACCAAACTAGAATCTGTGTCCAGTGAAATCATTGTTCAAAAGTGAAGAAATATAGACTTTTTCAGACAAACAAAAACCGTGGGAATTTGTTGCCAGTAGACCTGCCTTGCAAGAAATCTTTAAAAGAAGTTCTTTTATGCTAAAAGAAGAAAACTTCTATAGATCAGAAATTCAGATCTACCTAAAAAAAGGAAAAATGTCAGAGAAGGAATAAGTGAAGGAAGATAAGAAGTTTTGTTTTTCCTATTCTTACTTCATCTAATAGATAACTGTTTGTTGTAAGCAATAATAGCAACAATGTATTGGGTGATTATAGCATAGGGATAAATGAAATGAATGGCAGCAATGTTACAAGGAATGGGAGGGAAGAATTGGGAATACTCTGTTAAAAGTTACCTGCAATACCCATTAGACAGTGAGTGTAGTGTTGTCAGAAAGTAGACTTAGATTAGTTGTAAGTTGTATATTGCAAACTCTAGGGCAACCACCTAAAAATTTTAAAAAGAAGTGTAATATAGATATACATCTGAAATTTATATAATGATATAATCAAATATTACCTCAATTTAAAAAATAAATAAATGATCAAAAAAGTTAAAAAAAAGAAGTATAATTGATATGTTAAGAGAGGAGAGAAACTTAACCATAAAATGCTCAGTTAAAACCAGAAAAGGCAGAAAAAGAAGGGAAGATTTTAAAAAAGGAGAAGAAAAACAAGTGCAGTGAATAGAAAACTTTACAAATGTGGCAGATATTAAGCCAAAAATCTCAATAATTCATTAAAATGTAAATGGTCTATCTACACCAAATAAAAGACAGAACTGTCAGAGCAGATAAAAAACAAGAAACAACTATATGTTGTCTATAAGAAACTTATATTAAATATAAAAACACAGATAGATTAAAAGTAAAGAGAGAAAGGTATGCCATATTAACACAAATCAAAAGAAAGCTGGAGTAGCTATATTAATTTCAGACACAGCAGACTTCAGAACAAAAAAATTATTACAGATAAACAGGGGCAATACTTAATGATAAAGGAGTCAATTTTCCAAGAAGTTATAGCAATTCTTAACTTATTTGCACCTAAAAAAGAGAGTCAAAATATTTGAGGCAAAAGTTGCAAGAATTGTAAGGAGAAATAGAGAAATCCATTATTATAATTGAAGACTTCCACACCCCTTTCTCAGTAACTGACAGATCCAGCAGGCAGAAAATCAATAAGGATACAGTTGAACTGAATAGCACCATCAATCAAGAGGATCCAATTGACATTTATAGAATACTTAATCCAACAACAGCAGAAAACACATTTTTCTCAAACTCACATGGGACATTCACCTAGATAGACCATATTCTGGGCCACAAAACACTATTTTAAAAGAACAGAAATCATACAACGTTTGCTCTCAGAACACAATGGAATTAAATTAAAAATCAATAGCAGAAAGTTATCTAGAAATCCCCAAATATTTGGAGATTGAAGAACACATTTAAATAGCACATGGGTCAAAGGAGTCATGAGAGATATTTTAAAAATGTTTTGACTAAATGAAAACAAAAATACAACATCAAAATTTGTGTCATGCAGCAGAAGCAGGACTTAGAGGATATGTAGAGCATTGAATACATGTATTAGAAAAAGAAGATTGATCTAAAATAAATAATCTAAATGTTTACCTTAGGAAACAAGAAAAAGAACAATATAAACTTAGAGCAAGAAGAAGAAAAGAAATAATAGGGGCTGGCCCGATGGCATAGTGGTTATGTTTACACATTACACTTCAGTGGTCTGAGGTTCACAGGTTCAGATCCTGGGTGCAGACCTACACACTGCTCATCAAGACATGCTGTGGTGGCATCCCACATACAAAATAGAGGAAGACTGGCACAAATGTTGGCTCAGGGGTGATCTTCCTCAAGCAAAAAGAGGAAGATTGGCAACAGGTGTTAGCTGAAGGGCAGTCTTCCCCACAAAAAAAAAAAAGGAAAAGAACTAATCAAAATTAAAGTAGAAATCAATGGAAAAAAAGGTAATTAACAAAACCAAAAGCTAGTTTTATGAAAAGATTAATAAAAATTGATAAAATTCTAACCAGGCTGAACAAGAAAAAAGAGAGAAGAAGCAAATTACTAATACCAGAAATGAAAGTGGGTTCATCACTTCTGATTCCCTGGACATTACAAAGAAAATAAAGGAATACTATGAACAACCCTAGGCCTACTCAATTGCTAACTTAGATGAAATGGACAAAAGCTTTGAATGACATAAACTACCTAAACTCATGCAAGAAGAAATAGATAATCTATTGTAAATAATCTTTATCCTTATAAATAAGCTGTTGTTGTATAGGCCTGAATATTCCAATATCTTTTAAAGAAATTGAATCAGTAATTAATAACTTCCAAAACAGAAAGCACCAGGCCCACATAGGGTCACTGGTGAATTCTACCAAACATTGAAAGAGGAAATTATATCAATTCTCTATAGTCTCTTCCAGAAGATAGAAGCAGAGGAAACACTTCCTAAACCATTCTATGAAGGTAGCATACCTTATTACCAAAACCAAACAAAGACATTACAAGAAAAGAAAACTACACAAGGCCAGCTCCATGGCCGAGTGGTTAAGTTCTCATGCTCCTCTTTGGCAGCCTGGGGTTCGCCAGCTCTGATCCTGGGTGCAGACCTACACACCACACATCAAGCTATACTGTGGGAGCATCCCACATAGAAGAACAAGAATGACTTATAGCTAGGATATACAACTATGTGCTGGGGCTTTGGGCAGGGGAAAAAAAAAGAGAAAGGCTGGCATCAGATGTTAGCTCAGGGCTGATCTTCCTCACCAAAAAATGTGTACCTGAAAAAAAAAAAGAAAACTGCAGACAATATCTCTCACGAACATAGATGCAAAAATCCTCAAAAAAATATTAGCAAATTGAATCCAACAATGTATAAAAATAATTATACATCATAACTAAGTGGGATTTATTCTAGATATACAAGACTGGTTCAACATTCAATAATCAGTTAATGTAACCCATTACATCAACAGGCTAAAGAAAAAAAATCACATGATCATATCAATAGATGTAGAAAAAGCATTTGTCAAAATCCAACATGCATTCATGAAGAAGCTCTCAGCAAACTAGGAATAGAGGAGAACTTTCTCACCTTGATAAAGAATGTTTACCCAGAATCCTATAGCTAACATTATCCCTAAAGGTGAGAAACTAGATGCTTCCCCCCTAAAATCAGGAACAAAGGAAGGATGTCTTCTTTCACTGCTGCTATTGAACAATTTTACTAGAAAGTCCTAGCTACTGCAATAAGACAAGAAAATGAAATAAAAGATGTTCAGGTTGGGAAGAAAGAAACAAAACTTTCTTCTTTGTTCTATATAGAAAATCCCAAAGAATCAACAAAAGAACTCTTGGAAATACTAAGCAATTATAGCAATATTGCAGGATACAACATGAATATACAGAAATCAATTGCTTTCCTATATGCCAATGATGAACAATTAGAATTTGAAATTCAAAACACTACAACTTACGTTAGTATCAAAACTCACTACAATTTATTTAGGCATAAATCTACCAATATATGTCCAGGATTTAGATGAGGAAAACTACAAAACCATGATGAAAGAAATCAAAGATCTAAATAAGTGGGAAGATATTCCATGTTCATGAATAGGAAGACTCAATGTTGTTAAGATATCAATTCTTCTAAACTTGATCTATATATTCAACACAATCTTAGTCAAAATACCAGCAAGTTGCTTTGTGTATATTGACAAAATTTATTCTAAAGTTTATATGTCAAAGCAAAAGACCTAGAATAGCCAATATAAAACTGAAGATTAAGTAAGTAGGAGGATTGTCACTCCCTAATTTCAAGACTTTATAGTAGTAAAGCTACAGTGATCAAGACAGTGTTGTATTGGCAAAAGAACAGACAAATAGATCAGTGGATGAGAATAGAGAGCCAAGAAATAGATGTGTACAAATATAGCAAACTAATTTTTGACAAAGAAGTGAGGACAACTCAATGGATAAAATATAGTCTTTTCAATGAATGATACTGGAACAGGTTAACTGGACATCCACATACAAAAAAAAAAAAGCAAATGAACCTAGACCGGACCTTACACCTTTCACAAAAATTAACACAAAAGAATTGTAGACCTAAGTGCAAAACTATAAAGTTTCTAGAATATAAGATATGAGAAAATCTAGGTGACCTTGGGTTTGATGATGACTTTGTAGATATAACACTAAAAGAACAATCCATGAAAGAAAAAGTTGATAAGTTGGGTTTCATTAAAATTAAAAAACTTCTGCTATGGAAAACATTGTTAAAAGAATAAGACAAGCCACGCACTGGGAGGAAATATTTGCAAAACACCTATCTGATAAAGGACTTGCATCCAAAATAAAAAAGAACTCAAACTCAATAATAAGAAAAAAAAACAATTAAAAAGTGGGCTAAACATCTGAACAGACACCTCACCAAAGAAAATATCAAGAGGGCAAATAAGCTTATGAAAAATGCTCAACATCATATGCCATTAGGGAATTGCAAATTAAAACAATGAGCTACCACTGCAGACTGATTAGAATAGCTAAAATCCAAAACACTGACAACACCAAATGCTGGAGAGGAGCGAGAACTCTTATTCATTGCTGGAGGGAATGCAAAATGGTACTGCCACTTCTGAAGACCCTTGGGATGTTTTGTACAAAGCTAAACATACTTTTACCATACAATCCAGCAGTTGAACTCCTGGACATTTGCCCAATTGAGTTGAAAACTTACATCCACACAAAACCCTGCACATGTGTATTTATATCAACTTTATTTGTAATTGCTTCAAACCAGAAGCAATTCAATAGATGAGTAGATAAACAAACTGTGGTACATCCACACAGTGGAATTTTATTTAATGATAAGAATAAATGAGCTATCTAGCCATATAAAGACATAGAGGAACTTTAACTGCATATTGCTAAGTGAAAGAAGACAGTCTGAAAAGGTTACATACTGTAGGATTCCAACTACATGGCATTCTGGAAAAGGCAAAACTGTAGAGACAGTAAAAAAAAACCCCCAAAAACAGTGGCTTCCAGAGGTTCAGGGAGAGGGGGAAGAGATGAATAGATGAAGCACAGGGAATTTTTAGGGTGATGAAAATTTGTATGATACTGTAACGGTAGATGCATGACATTATGCATTTGTCAAAACCTATAGAACTGTAAAACACGAAGAGTAAAACATGGACTTTAATTAATCACATATCAACATTGTTTCATTAATTGTAATAAATGTACCACACTAATGCAAGATGTTAATAATAGATGAAATTCTGTGCAGGAGAGGGGAGTATATGCTAACCATGCCCTCCTGCTCAATTTTTTTTTTATATCTAAAACTATTCTAAAAATAAAGTCTACTAATTTAATAGAAAGAGAGAATAAATAAAATGAAACAACAAACAGAACAGAGATGAGAGGAGAGGTAGTCAAACTAATGAATGTAAATTACTTCAGTTTGCTACTGAAGAGAAGGATAAATATGGTGGGATGGTGGTGGTTGGAAGGAGTTCTGGAATCTATTGAGGTTTTTTCTCATGTTATCATGTTTTTTCTAAGACGGGAGACAGAAAAAATAAAGTTGAAGATAGTGGCGTAAGCATTTTATTGAATGAGCTGGCTTTGATTAGTTCCATATAAACAGGAAGCATATAATATTCTTCTCCTACTCCCGCCTTCAAACTCTCATGGCGCATATCTCTCTCCCAAGGCTTTTTAAAGTCACTTTCATCTATTCACCTTGTCTCATTTTCAGATATTAAACAACTAGTCTAATCTAAATCAACACTTTCATCTAGCCTGCAGTCAAACCTTACCCCTTCTCCCAGCTCAAACTAGGTCTGCTAGCCTTTCGACAAGCCAAGGGAAACAGGAGCATGATAAGTCCTTCCACCTTGTTCTTTTACTTCTCTTTCCCAACTCATATTATAGTTTCTGACTCCTCCATCTCTGGGGCTAGAAATGGGGAAGAGTTAAGGAATTAAGAGTTACGAGTTAAGATGAGACCCAGGCATCAGTTTCTGTACCCCCGCAAAACGCCAGGAGATACAGGTCAAGTAGTCTCAAGGATTCTTTTGCCGTACTCCAGTTGGGACACAACACTGGGAAGGCCGATACATTTTTGCTTTTCAGTGAGGGAGGTGGGTAGGGGAGTGGTGAAATGTTATTTTCTCCTGTAGAATCCACTCCTGTCTTCTATAAATGGTTCTCTGAGAATCCCCCTCACTTGGTTTGAGGTCAGGGAAAATCATTCTCCTTCGCCCACCATGGGGAGGGGAAGATCAGGAATGCATATAGCGCTCCAGTAGCTCTATTCGGAAGAAATCCTCTCTCTGAACCCAGATCAATCTCTAGCCACTTCTTATATAGAGACAACAGGTGGGTGAGAGTTGGATTTGTTTTGACCATCCCTTTGCGAGTCTTGCTTTGATAAATCTCTTATCTCCTTATTAGAATGTAGAGGTCCTCATCATTTATTGTACTCAACTGAGACAATAGAAAAAAACATCATTTAACATTCTGTCACGTAGGAAAGAGAAAGAATATTTGATGTAGTGAGGTACCTAAGAATGCAGGCATAATGCATTTTCTGGACATAAGAGAGAAAAGAATACTTACTGTTGTCACCTAAATGAACTTGTGGTACCTTGTAGCCAGTATCTGAATTTTATCACATTCAAAAGACAGCTTGGTCTGACATCTTGCATTGAAAAGAAATCTAAATCTTTGCTCAAAGAAGTTTCAAATGAGGAAAAGATAATGATAAATAGCAAAATTTTATCAAAATCATTTTTACCCATCCATAGTGCCAGAATTTTAGTGGCAACTACTCAAACATCTCCCTTAATATCCTACTCTTCTCTCCATCAATTCTGTTCTTCCAAGAGTAGCACCCTACCTTTTCTAAATCTAGTAAAATTTAGTCGTTTCACTTCTCCAGTTGTTCACTCAGACACTATCCCAGGCAGCTAAACAAAAGTCCTGATAACTGAGCAAGTTATATACAGAAATACTTTTAGAAGGTGAGAGAGGGGTAAGTGGATAGAGAAGAGCTATAAATGCTAAGACATTAACAGTTTTGTCCCTGACATCTTGATAAATATAATCTAATTGTGTTTTTTTCTTTTTCTGGTTTAGCCAAGACTGTTGAAACTAAGCCACCACGTGTAAGGTTCACTCAAGATGAAACCACTTCAACTGAAAGAGATAAAACTAGTTTTCCTGATGTTTCAACAAATCAACTACAAACCCCAATCAATATCCAAAATCTCTTTCTTGATGATCTTGTACCAAAAACAGTGACTGCTATTTCAACACCCAAACTCTCTTCTAAGAAAGCCTATTGGCACCGTGCAAAGACTGCTATCAGTTCTATAGTTTTTCCAAGTTCTCCTTCAGTTTCACCTCAAGTTTTGGGGAAAGAAACAAGCCAAATGGAAATTACAAGAAAATCCAGAAGAAAATCATCAAAAATAGAACCTATTTATGCTGATCGGGTACAAACAGACATTTTGATTCTCTCCCCATCACGCTCCAGACCTTCCCCAGTTATCACTCCTAAACCCCTGGAAATTCAGTCTGAGTATCTACATATACTGAGGAGTAGAACCTATATTTTTAAGCAACCTCTGTTAGATTTAAAAACAGCAGTGCCAAGCCCTCTACCAAGAGTTACACCTCTTAAAGTGGGAGGACAGTCGTCTGAACGTTCACAACAAACTACTGCAATGGTACTAAATGTCACTCCTTTTTCAGGTTCTTTTTCCATGCCAAGGCCACTTTTACCAAGAAAACCTCGAAGACAGTCAGTGATAGGTAAATCCATTCTGAACATAATATATAATAATGGGGTCAAGTAAGGCAAAGAGGAGAGAAGGCATGCAAGCAAATGGTGGCCCCCCACCTTGGGTTTGCAGAGTGGGATGGTGGGATCACTTTTTTTTATGGGGAAGATTTGCCCTGAGCTAAAATCTGCTGCCAATCCTCCTCTCTTTGCTTGAGGAAGATTGTCACTGAGCTAACATCCATGCCATTCTTGCTGTATTCTGTGCATGGGATGCCTCCACAGCATGGCTTGATAAGCGATGTGTAGTGCCACACCTGGGATCCAAACCCTCAAACCCCAGGCCGCCGAAACAGAATGCATGAATTTAACCACTATGCCACTGGGCCAGCCCCTGGGATCACTTTTTACCTCTACCTTTAATACATGGGCCAGAATGCAGTAACAGAAGTCCTGACCTTGCAGGTCTGCCAAGGTCAAACTGGGTATTTGACCCAGGTGATAGTGGTGGGAAGAGGATAAGGGAGTGCAAAGGATCAGAAAAGCTAATATAAAGGAGCAGTGAGAATGAACAATTATTCAGAAGGTGATCTAGATGAACTCTAGGAGCAGAATGCCAATGCTGATGGATGCCTTAATGGGCACATTCTCATGGATAATCCCAACTCCTTAAAAGATGAATAATTCTAATGAAATCATAACACCCCCAACATGAAATTTCACAAGTATCCAAAAGTCTCATTTTTTCTTTTTTCTAGAAACTCTTGCAACAGAATCTGAAAATGTAGAAAGTGTCTCACAGCAAAAACCACCAAGCCCAACTGAAGGTAAATGCTAAATTTGCATCATTCTTTTAAAAATTGTATATTAGATTCTCTCTCTATAAAAGTATTCAGGATTCTGTGTGAATGTGTATATGTGTGTGATTCACACGTGTCTCACCTCATTTTCAGTTCCTTAAGCCATTTACTCAGCAACTGTTTTTTGAATATTGACTATGAACCAAACTTTGTACTGATATTGGGAACATGAAAGGTGGAGTATTCTTAAGATGGGTGGGGCAGATAGACATGCAATAATGAGAGTTAACTACTTGCCTTCTGACAGGCACTGTTCTAAGTGCTTTCACCTTAGTTACCTAGCAGAAACAGTGAAAAGTCACCTTTAAAGAAAGATTACATCATCCTAGACCTCACATTACTTCTATAAACAATTTCACAAATACAATGAGTAGTAAACCATTCACAATTACCAGGCACACTAAGAGAAAGACAAAATGAATGAAAACTACTGGAAACATTAAGCAATTTGAAACATACCCACAGGAGTTCCAGGTATGACAATTATCAGATACAGATTTTAAAATAACTTCATCACTTCTGGTTCTGTCCAAGATTGAGCAGCTTGTATAGGACAAACCCTCCCGCCAAAATCAACTATTAAAGCTGCCCAAAATATATAAAATAGCTATTGAAGTTACTGGAGAGTAACCATTGCAGGCATGACTTGAATGGCTACGATCCTTGAAAAAAGGGAAGTTTATGAGTTTGCTCTACATTTACCTGAGGCTTTGCCTCAGGGCATTTGTGGTGCTGGAGAATAAGCACAATTAGAAAGTCGTAGTAGTACTGGATTGAGGAGATAGCAGTCAGACTTCAGAGCTGCCAATTTAGCTGTGCCTCAAGGGGCAAAATCTCAAAGAGGAGAGAAGTGAATCCAAATATCTGCATACAAACTCCCTTAAGGGTATCGGGCTGATTTCTAAGCTGTGCATGTGCAGGACAATTCTAAGCTGTGCATGTGCAGGATAATACTCTAAGAAACACAGCAGGTAACATCAGCTAATGCTAAGGAACTGAGCATAGATTTTTCACAGTTGTACAGGAAATGGTTATCGGAGTTCAAGCTTTGCCAAAGTGGAGGAGCCTTTGTGAACACACCTGGGCTTTCAGGTGAAGACTCAGAGGACCTATACCTTAGGAATAAGGATGATGTTCTATGAGAAAAGGCAAAACAAAAATAGATGATAACTGATAAAGCTCAAAATCAATCCTTGATAATATTTCCTTCTTCATCAAAGAAAACCAACATTTGTTAGAGAGAGATAGTATTATCCAGACCCTTTAAAATTTTCATTTACAATGTCCAGTGGTAAATTTAAAAAATCACAAGGCATCCTAAAAACAGGATAAAATGTCTGAAAACCGGTAGAAAGAGACAAAAGAAACAGACCCATAGATTCAGATATTGGAGTTTTCAAATAAGGATTTTAAAATAACTATGATTGCTATGTTCAAAAAAATAAAGAAAAATGGAGTTGGCCCAGTGGTGTAGTGGTTAAGTTCGTGTGCTCCACTTCAGCAGCCCAGGGTTTGCCACTTCAGATCCTGGGTGCGGAGCTACGCACTGCTTGTCAAGCCAGGCCGTGGCAGGCATCCTGCATATAAAGTGGAGGAAGATGGGCACAGATGTTAAAAAAAAAAAAAAAAGAAAAAGTTGCAGAATTTTACCAGACAACTGGAATTTTTGTTTTTAAAAACGAGTCAAATAAAATTCTAGAACAGAAAAAAATATCCATCACCTCACATAGTTACATTCTTTTCTTATGATGAGAACTTTTAAGATTTGCTCTCTTAGTAGCTTTCAAATATACAATATAGTATTGTTAACTATAGCAACCTTAGGAGTTTCTGAGCCCATTATCCTCCCAGTAGTTCTGTATCACTGTCTGTGACATAAATTAACTTTTGGGTCTCCTCCATATCATAAGTCTAAACAAGTCATGCTGCCATTTCTGATGTATTGAGTTTATTCCAGTCTGGTGGTTTCCTCTTTGAAAAGTTTCAGGTGAGTTGGGTGAACAGATCTTTCAGAGATCTATCAGGGGATTTCTAACCACCTCCTCACCTCTATCTCCCTCCTTTCCACTCAAAAACCATCTGCCTGGGCTTAAACCATGAGGGTGGGTGAGCTGGAAGCAGGCCACAGACTTATGTCTTAACTCACTCTCATTTCCTTCTTGCTCCATTCTCTCTCCCAAGACAAGGAATCTCTATATCATATTATACACCATCATTTATTCTGTGCTTAACTTTCACATCTATTGATCTGAAATGGGTGCACAGGGCCTATTTTAGAAATTAAAAAGTGAACATTGTTTTCTTTGCTCTAGGATGCGTTATTTCCTTTCACTGCATAAAAATTACTGAGACTGTAAAATATGTTGCTTCAAGTAATGCAGCAAGAATGGCTGGGAATGTAAAATATATTTCATAAAATTTCAAAATATTTTCCTGCTGCTCTTAGATGTGTACTTGGATAGGCCATTTTGATGGAAGGTGAAACCCACAAGGGTCATGATAAAGTAAAGTTAGATGGTCTCTGTTTGGCTCACTCCTGAGTTGTTTGGGTTTTTGCCCTTTCTTGTGTGAAGTCTTCAAACTAAGGGAAGAATTGAATTACAAGGGGCGTTTGAAACATGCATCAAGGTGATATTAGGGAAAAAAGTGAGAGTGCTCCTGAGGAGGTGATCTCTATCTAAGTGATGTTTATAT
This sequence comes from Equus caballus, assembly GCF_041296265.1. Taxonomy (NCBI): domain Eukaryota; kingdom Metazoa; phylum Chordata; class Mammalia; order Perissodactyla; family Equidae; genus Equus; species Equus caballus. The sequence continues at coordinate 44,915,787 of NC_091700.1, read as the reverse complement.
GATGTCCTTCACTAGTTTTGTGAAGCAAGAAGTTGTTTATGTAATTCATAGTAAAATTTTAAAAAATGTTTTTACATATAGTACAAGAAAACTGAGATTTATGGACTCTAAATAATGCAGGTAGAAATCTATGAGCATATGGTTTTCTTTTTGAACGACAATTGTGCTATCTAATATTCTTTTTAAAAAAACAATTTGGCAAACAGACCAGCTGAGAGTGGATGGGTGAAGGTTGTGGGGAATCTCTTCTAGAAGATGTGTGCAGCCAACCTATTTATGACGACTCATTGTTACCTAACATAAATGCCTTTTAGCTTTCACTCTAAGTGATAATACATTTAACTTTCATGTTTTATTTTATTTATGTTGGTCCCATTAAACCTCAAAAATCAGAGGGATATGTCGTATATGGTGAAGCCTTTAAGACTATTGTGGCAACACAATATGAAACATTAACAGCCGTGACCAACCTGGCCATATCAAACTGTCAAATGTTTGGAAGAAATGCACTTAATCTTAAGGTATGCTAGATCTTTTTAATGGCAATTTCCTGTTGTATTATCAATTATTTTTGCTTTAGGTTTCCTAACTTAGGTTAGTTTTCATAGTATTGAAGGAATCTTTCCTGTTGCAATAGAGATTTCCCTGGAACATATTCAAATTGCATCTCTAAACCTATCTGTCCTAGTTTGCCTTCATTCCAGTTTTTAAAAATGCTCAGATCCAAAGCAGGCATGGTACTTTTTTCACCTAGCATGATAATAAAAGTGGGAGTCAGAGTTATAACATTTTTAAGTTATCAGCAATCTCTGGCTCTTGTGCCAAATTCAGCAATAGGCTAGCTTTTTACTGAATACAAGCCCAGTATGATGAATAAGAATGATAATAGCTACCATTTATTAAGCACCCACTATGTGCAAAGCAAATGTTAACCTTAAAACTTACGATCCAGGAAAGTAGGTAGTATAATTTTCATTTTACAGCTGAGAGCACTGAAAACCAATGAAAGTAACTTGCACAAGATCATACAGCAAGCAAATGGCAGAGCTTGGGTTTGAACCCAAGACTCTTTCCCCTCAAGATCTATGCTCTTTTATTGTAAATAAGTTCAAACTCATAGAAAAATGGCAAAAATAGGAAAAGCTGAAGGGAGCAGCTTTTTTCCTTTTGGAAAAAATGAGCCTAATTTCTTTTGGAAATTAAGGCATTCAAAACTGCCTGTGTATTCTGGGGAATTTAGAAAGTCATTTGCCTGCCCAGGGCAGGACACATCCTTGGAAAAAACCCCAGAAGACCCTAAGCTTTCACCTCTGGCTGATCTCTAGGTGCAACATATTCAGGAAGTGAAGGCTAGGGCAGAGTTTTTAAATGGCCTGGGTAATCTTTGAAGGGGTGCCCTTGCATAGAGGCGATGTGAAAAGACTCAGAAAGGTTTTGTTCTCTCTCTCTCTCTCCCTCCCTCTTTGCCTCCCTCTCTCCTATCTCTCTCTCTCTGCTAGTATATGTGGAAATCTCTGTCAGAACACTGATTAATCACAAACTAAAGGAGCAGAGATTTCAAAGTCAACACATGAAAAAGAATACAGACCTAACAAAAATAGTTTAGAAAAGTTACTAAACAAACCAACAGCTACAGCCCACAGCAAGCAACAAAAACAAACTTTAAAAAGGGGGAGGAATCTGATTTTTAGACTTACCACATTATTGTATTCAAAGTGTCCAGTTCTCAACAAAAGATTATAGAACATGCAAAGAAACAAGAAATATGACTTGTTCACAGAAGAAATTAACAGAAATTGTCTCTGAGGAAGCACAAACATTGGACTTACTAGAAAAATACTTTAAATTAACTATCTTAAATATGCTCAAATACCTAAAGAAAATCATGGAAAAAGAGTGAAAGAAAACCAGTAAAATGATGTGTGAATAGAGATTATCAATAAAGAGATAGAAATTACAAAAAGGAACCAAAAAGAAATTCTGGAGCTCAAAAATACAACAACTGTAATGAAAAAGTTACTGGAAGTTTTCAATAGTAGATTTAAATAGGCAGAAGAATGAATCAGAGAACTGGAAAATAGGTCAGTTGAAATTATCAAGTATGGTGAACAGAAGGAAAAAAATGAAGAAAAATGAACAGAGCCTAAGGGACCCATGAGACACCATCAAGCATACTAATGTACAGTTAATGAAAGTCCCAGAAAAAGAGAGAAAAAGGCAGAAAGAATATTTGAAGAAATAATGGCCAAAACCCTCCCAAATTTGACCAAAGGCACAAATCTATATATCCAAGAAGCTCAATAAACTGCAAGAAGGATAAAAACAAAGAGATCCACACTGAGACACATTATAATCAAATTGTCAAAAGCCAGAGAGACTCTTAAAAGCAGCAATAGAGGAGTGATTTGTCATATATAAGGGATCTTCAAACTTAATAACCAATTTGTCACCAGAAACCATGGAAGCCAGAAAAGAATGGGGTGACATTTTTAAAGTGATAAAAGAAAAGCAATCTCTCAATCAAAAGTTCTATATCCAGCAAAACTATCCTTCAAAAACAAGTAGGAAATTAAGACGTTCCCAGATAAACAAAAGCTGAGTGAGTCTGTTATTAGTACACTTGCCCTATATGAAATGCTAAAGACAGTCCTTCAGGCTACAATGAAAAGACATTAGACAGCAAACTAAAAGCCTTAAGAAGGAATAAATGACTCTGGCAAAAGTAATTATGTAGGTAAATATAAAAGCCAGTATTATTCTATTTTTGGTGCATAACACTTTTTATTTCCTATATTATTTAAAAGACAAATGAATAACGCAATCTATAAATTATAAATCTATATTTTAAATTATAAAAATAATTCCGTTTACAATGCCATCCAATAGAAAAAAATAGACAAAATATATGAACAGATGGTTCACTGAAACAGAGATACAAATGACCTTTGTAAATATGAAAAGATGCTCAACCTCACTCAAAATAAGAGCAAAGCAACTTAAAACTACCTAGAGATAAAATTTCTCTCTTAAGAGACTGGGAAAAGTTTGGCAGCATATCTTATTGGTGAGATTGTATTATTGTTAGGAAGAAACAGAATGGTGCATTCCTATGGAGAGAATTTAGGGTATTTATCAAATTTACATATGTTTACCCTTTCACCTAGCCATCCCCGTTTATGCTGGCAAAGTGTGAAATGGTATGTGCATAGACCACTTATTGCAGCATTATTTGTAATTGCAAAAAACTGAAAGCAACTCGAATGGTCATCAGCAGGGAACTGGTTGAATAACTACGGTATTTCTACACAAAAGAGAGAGCTTTAAGAGAGAAAAATATTTAAAAAATGAGAAAGAACTTGATATACTGCTCTGAAGTGTTTTTCATGATATATTGTTGAGTTAAAAAGACAAAGTACAGCACACTGTTTATGATAAGCAACATTTTGTTTAACAAAAGGATAGAGAATACTTTTAATAAGAAAAAGTGGCAGGAGAAAACAAAAATGTTAAAAATATGTGTATATGGATGGGGAGGAAATTGTGTGGATACAACAGAGATAAAAACTAAGCTTCTTTGAATGATCTTCATTTTATAGTTTTGACTGTGCAACTATATAAGATTTTATTAATTAAAAATGAAATTAAACCAAAAATAAAAACAAAACAAATCCTCCTCTAAAAATTAAATATATCTATATTAATATATAGATATATAGGTGTATATGTGTGTGTGTGCTAAATGAAACAAATAAACCTACCTATGATAAAAGTGGAAAAATAACCACATAAACAAGAATTATATCAAGTGACTATAAAACACAACATTTTGACCATAGTTTCTTAGTGAGGACATATTCTAAGGACAAAAATTCAAATGTTAGTGTTAACTACTCCTAGTGAAACTGCCATTGTTATTTTGAGACTATTATATTTCTTGTGGGAGGTGTATGTGCTAACACAACAAAGGAAAACTCCAGTGAATATAAGATAGGTAATTAAAAATTATCCAAACTATAACACGAAGGGAAGAAAGAATTCAAAAAGAGCCACAAAAAACCCAGAGCATCCAAGAACAGTAAAACAATATCAAATCCATATGATTGGGATGACATGCATACAATTACATACCATACTTATAAATGGAATCATAGAAGGAGAAGAGAGAGATTGGGATAGAACAAACATTTGAAGAAATAATGCTAAGAATTTTCCAATATTGATCAAAGACAGTAACGCACAAATCCAAGAACCTTAGAGAAGGCCAAACAAGATAAACACAAAGCAAGCTGCCACTAGGCATATAATATTTGAATTGCAGAAAACCAAAGGCAAAACATTTCCATAAGCAGCTAGAGTAGAAAGATTTACACCAAGGAATAATAATACAAATTACGGCAGACTTCTTGTCAGAAAAAATGGAAGCCAGAAGACAGTGGAGTAACATTGCTAAAGTGCTAAAAGAAAAAAACCTCAAACCAGAATTCCATAGCCAGCAAAAGTATCCCTCAAAAATGAATATGCAATAAGACATTTTCAGACAAAAGAAAATCTGAGCATTCCTCTCCCGTAGATCTCTTCTACAAGAAATGTTAAAAGTAAGCTTGAAGAGTAAGGGAAATGATATCAGATAGAAACCTGGTTATTTAGGAAAGAACAAATAGCACTGCAAATAGTATGTAAATGGTGAATACATTAGTAAATATAAAGGACATTTAAATCTCTTTAAAAGACTACTGATTATTTAAAATAAATATATTAACAATATATTATGGAAATTATAGCCAATATAAAAATAAAATATTTAGCAACAGGAGTACAAAGGGTTGAGAGGGGCTAAATGTGTGTTTCTATTGTAAACTTCTTACTTTATTCGTGAAGTAGTAGAGTATTTTCTGAAGATTGTTGTAAGTTAAGCTGCGTATTTTGATCTTTAAAGAAACTACTTTTAAAAAGTACTAAGAAGAGTAACTAAAAAATCATTAAGAGAAATAAAATGTAATCTTAAAAAATATTCTGTTCACAATAAAAAAGGCAAGAAAAGAATAGAGGAACAAAGAATAGATGGGACAAATAGAAAAGCAAGCACCAAAATGGCAAACTTAAGGGGCTGGCCCAGTGGTGCAGTGGTTAAGTTCACGCACTCAGCTTTGGTGGCCTGGGGTTCACCGGTTCAGATCGCAGGCATGGACCTATGCACTGCCTATCAAGCCATGCTGTGGCAGGTGTTCCACATATAAAGTAGAGGAAGATGGGCACAGATGTTTGCTCAGGGCCAATCTTCCTCAGCAAAGAGAGGAGGATTGGCAGCAGATGTTGGCTCAGGGCTAATCTTCCTCAAAAGAAAAAAAAAGGTAAACAAATCTAATAATTAATTAATATATTAATAATTATATTAAATATAGATGGGCTAAACACTCCAATAAAAATACAGATCATCAGACTGCATAACAAAATATGACTCAATTATATGATGTTTACAAGAAATATACTTTAAATATAAAGACATTGATGGGTAAAAGTAAACGGTGGCTAATGATAATACTTGGCACTATAAAGCTATTATGGCTATATTATCAAAGTGAAAGATAACACTAAAGACAAGAGTGTTACCAAATAGAGACAGTTGAAAATGTTTACAGGATCAGTTCATGAAGAAGACATGACAATCTAAATGTGGATAGATGTGATTAGAATGCTTCAAAAATTCATAAAACAAAAAGTAAGAAATAGACCAATTCACAATATAACTGGAGATTAGAGACTTTAACATTCTTGCTCAAGAATTCATACAAGTAGTCAAAAACAATTTGGAAAAAAAATATAGAAGACCAGAAATAATTGCATCAACCAACTTGACCCAGTTAATATTTATGGAACTGTACACACAATAACTGCAGAATATACGTGGTTTTTAGGTACACATAGAACAATCTCAAGACAGAGTGTACGTTGGGCCATAAAACATCTTGGTGAATTTCAAAAGACTGAAATAATAGAGTTTGTTATCTGACCACAACAGAATTAAAAGAAAAGTCAAAAACAGTAAGATACCTAGAAAAGCACTAAATATTTGGAAATTAAACAAAACACTAAAAAAATAGGTCAAAAAAGAGAACACAAAAGAAATTAGAAATATTTCAAACTGGTTGCAGACCCAACAAACCAGAATTTGTAAGAAACAGCTGAAGGAATCTTTAAAGGGAAATGGATAGGTTTAAATGCATATATTAGAAAAGAAGAAAGGTATAAAAATCAGTGACCCATGCTTCCATCTTAAGAAAGGGGGCAAAAAGGGCAAATTAAGGCCCTAGTAAGTAGGGAAATGGCAATAAGAGTGAAAATCGATGAACTAGGAAATGGACAAACAACATAAAAAAGTCAACAAAGTCAAAACTTGCTTCTTTAAAGAGATTAAGAAAAATGCTAAATCCATAATATGATTGATTGAGGAAGAGGAAAAGAAAACTCTAAATACCAAATTCAAAATAAAAAAGGGACACCACTGCATTTTCTATAGACATTAAGATAGAAAATAGTGAAATATTGAGAAAGACATTTTCCTGATAAATGCAACAACTTGTACAAAATGGAAAAATTCTTTGAAAAATACTACTTGCTGAAACAGACATAACAAGAAACAGAACATCATAATAGTCTTGTATCTGTAAAAAATCCAACTGAAATTTTAATTAAGAGCTTTCACACAAGAAAAGCTCCAGGCACATAAAACTTCACTGGTCATTCTATCAAATACATACAGAAGAAATAATACCAGTTTACACTAACTCCTTCAGACGGTAGAGGGGGAAGAACACGTGCTAACTCGTTTTATGACGCCTGTATAACTCTCATACCAAAGCCAGACAAGGATATTACAAGACAGTAAAATTATAGATCAATTGGTTGTTAGTGCTGTGGAATCAGTTTCAGTTCCTAGTGACCCTGTGTACAGCAGAGCAGAACCGTGCCGGGTCTTTTTGTGCGATCCTCTCAACTTCTGGCGCTATATCAGACAATGCTCCACTGCTATTCAAAGGTTTTTCATAATTTTAATGTGTCTTAACGTGGAAGCTCCACTGAAATTTGTCCACCATGGGTGACACTGCTGGTATTTGAAATATCAGTGGCAAAAGCTTTCAGCATCACAGCAACATGCAGCCACCACAGTATGACAACTGACGAGCGGGTGGTTCCCTGATCAGGAAATGAACCCGAGCCTAAGTAGTGGTTAGAACGCTGAATCTTAACCACTTGACCATCGGTGATGGCCATAGGCTGATATTTTTCATAAATATAAGTACAAAAACTCCTCAACAAAATATTAGCAAATCAAATCTAGCAATATCAAAAGTTTAAAAAGGACAATGTATCATGACCAAGTGAAGCTTTCCCAAACAATTCAAAGTTGTTTGAATATTTGAAAATCAATGTTTATTCTCAACAATATCATCTCAATAGATGCAAAAACTTGACAAAATTCAACACCCATTTAAGATTAAACAAACAAATTTCTAAGTAAAATAGGGTTAAAAGAAACATTTCATAATCAAATAAAGGGTGTCTATGAAAAATCTGCTACCAACATCATACGTGATCAACAAGGATTGACTACTTTCTCCCCTAAGATTTGCAGCAAGGCAAGAAAAATTTTCCCTTCTCTTTTGTTCTCATTGTAATGAAGGTTCTAGCCGCTTAAATAAGGTAAGGAAGAGAAAGGCATAAGGATTGGAAAGGAGGAAGTAAAACTGTCTTCATTAGGAGCCAGCATGATCGTGTATGTAGACAATCTTAAGGAATCTCCAAAAGAAATCCTACTAATAGGTAAATTTAGCATGGCTGTTGGAAACAAAGTCAATATTAAAAAAACTGACACAGAAGAGTCATCCAGGGACAAAGTCATAGGGGCCATCTAGAATTTTGCCTTTCACATAAAGTAAAAAAAAAAAAACAAACAACAAAACCAGGACAGAAGACTTCAACAGATCCTTCACAAAGGATGACATACTAACAGCCAATCAGAAGATGAAAATGTTCTCAACATCATTGTTCATCACGGATGATGAATTAAAGCCGCAGTGAGATACCACAGCACACTCGCTAGAATGACTAAAATGGAAAACTCTCACATTCCCTTATTCGTTTTTTCAAAGAACCAACTTTTTGATTTGCTGATTCTTTCCCCTCTATATTTTTTATTTTATCAATTTTTGGTCTTATCTTTATTATTGATATCTTTCTACTTTTGAAGGGGTTCATTTGCTGTTCTTTTTCAAACTTCTTTCTATGAATATAGGTATCACTAGTTTTCAGCATTTCCTTTTCTTATTTATTATTTAAGGTTACAATTTTTTCCTGTCGTCATGACTTTGTATTTCCCAAGGTTTGATATGTCAAATTTTTTAATATTTTAATTTTGAACTAATTTGAATTACGGAGGAGTTGCAAGAAAAGTACAAAGAAAACCTGCAGACGTCATGCATCATCACCCTCGAATACATTTGTGCATATTCCCTGCAAACAAGGACGCTCTCCTACATCGCCACAGAGCAGCCTCAAAATCAAGAAATTAATATTGATCCATTACTCTATCCAACCGAGGGACCTGATTCGAATTTTGCCAATTTACCCAATAATGTTCTTTATAACAAAAGGATCCTGCCCAGGTGGCATGCTGTATATAGTTTTAGTTTCTGTCAAGCTGATATGTTTCCAGCTTTCTTTGACTTTCATGACCTTAGAAACTTTTGAAAATTACAGGCAGGTATTTTGTAAAACATGCACTAGTCTGAGTTTGTCTTATATTTTCTCATGATTAGATATAGGTCGTTCACCTTTGGCATTGATATCTCAGAAGGTTTTTCTCATTTTATCTTACCACATGGTGCATAATTTCAATTTACCCCATTACTAACAGTGTTCATTTTGATTACTTTTTAGGTTGGTATCTTCGGGGTTTCTCCACTGTTACTCTTTTCCCCTTTATATTTAATAAGTATATTATAGTACTTCAAAGTACCTAAACTAATCCTATTTCTCATCACATTTTCAATTATTTATTTAGTAATTTACATCACCATTTTATTTGGTGAGTATAATCTGTTATATCATTATTTATTTTATTCTCAAATTGCCCCAGATTTCATTGGTAAAAGCCCATTAACATTGGTTTCTAGGTCCTTTTGAGATAACCCCATCATTCTTCCAGGCTTATCCTGTACTCTCCCTGCCCCAGCCCTGGAATCTGTCATTTTTCCAAGGACCTCTGGTTATTTTTAGTGGGGAAGCCAAGATCTAGGCACTAGGTGTGCTCATTGATATTACGGTATTATAAACTCTTTCACTGGGCAAAACTGAGTAATAGGTATGTGCACAAGTACACACACTCACACTGAAAACTGTGAATTCATATCAGTGCATCCAGTTCTAATCTACTTGTACAAGAGTCATTCTCATTTTCTCCCTTGTTAAATTTGTAACTCCCTTCCCCACCAAGGAGAAATTTGGCTTCCATTATCCTTCTCATATTTACTTATTCAACCAATACTCTATATGCAATCAACCTTGCTTCTTTTGCTGTCATCCCCTCACCCATGTGCACTCCCTCCTTTCCTTGCTTGGGATCTGAGGCACTCTCCTATATTGACACCCTGTTCACATTACTTGGGTTCTGTCACCCTACACTGTAAAGTTCTCATGTATAGATGTCTGCCCTGCCCCACTCAGGCTATGATGGACTATGTTAGTCCGATCCTGCCCTGCCCACATAGATGTCTTTTGTTTTGGGTGATTTTAAGATTTCCTCTTTGTCTTTGATTTTAAGCAGTTTTACTATGTTGTGCCTAGGTGTAGTTTTATAGTATGTATCTTCCTGTCATTCATAGCACTTTTTGAATCTATGGCTTTATATCTCTCATCAGTTCTGGTAAATTTTTGTTAGTATCTCTTCAAATATTGCTCTTGCCTCATTCTTCCTGTTGTCTTATTGGAATCTGGTTATATGTATCTTAGATCTTTGCAACCTGTGCCATATATCTCTTATTCTCTTTCCTGTATTTTCCATTCCTTTTACTTTCTGTGCTTTATTCTGAGGATTTTCTTCTTACCTAAATTCTAGTTTAATTATTCTCTTTTCAGCTCTCTGAAATCTGCTGTCACAGCCTTTACCAAGTCCTTAATTTTGGTTATTTCATCTTATAATCTAAATTTTTTATTTAAATATTTTTTAAAAAATTTTGCTTTAAATTCTTTCTCTTACAATTTAGTTTCTTGAGCCTATTAGTTGAGGGGTTTTTTTTTGTTTTTTTTTTTTAACATGTCTGATACATACAATGTGTGGATTTTCCATGGGCCGGTTTCTATGGTCTATCATTTCTCTTGATTTTTGTCCAATCATTTTCTTTTTGCATGTCTTTTTATTTTTTATTGCATGATATATGTGGTGTAGAGATAGTTTGAGGCCCTGGATGATGTTAGCTTCTTCCAGAGAATTTTTATTGTTGCTTCTGGCAGGCAGAGAGGTGAAGGGACCTTCACCTTAATCCAGTCAGAGAATAAGCTGGTATAGTGCTGGGCTTCAGTCTCTGTAGAGCTTTCCTGTTAACCTTTTGTCCAAGGGCTGTAGGCTTTCGGCCATCTCATACCAAGTTTGAGGCCCCTTCTCCTTCGTAAGCCCTGAATTTCAATTTTCATCTCCGTAGCCCTATGAGAACTCTGGTTATAGTTCTGCTCAGCTTTGACTACAGCTTTGCGGTAGGCAAATGACTTTAGGAGAAAAATAGTGTTGAGTGTTGTGTTCACCACCCTGAGATTCCCTTCTCTCTGGAATTTTGGCTTATTGAGTCCTAGCTACCTTAGTAATTCCCCAAGCCTTTGTTGTGTTGTGTTTGTTTCCCTTTGTGGTTTTAGTGGGAGGGTTGGTTTGAAACAAGGTTGTTGACCATTAGTAGAAGTGAAAAAATCAGATTATCTGGTTTGGAAGCAAATTATTTTAAATCAGAGTTTGACAAGCTTTTTCTGTAAAGGGCTAGATAGTAAAATTTTATACTTTGAGGGCTATGTGGTCTCTGTCACAACTACTCAACACCGTTGTGTAGTGCAAAAGCGGCCATACACAGTACCTAAACTCACGAGCGTGGCTGTGCTCCAAGAAAACTTTATTTAGAAAAGCAGGTGGCAGACTGCAGTTTGCTTATCCCTGCTTTAAACGGGGGAAGAATACAGCTTTTAAAGTGGTGAATGGAGCTAGTCAAGAAAAAAATTTATTTCCACAACCGTTAATGTTATTTTAAAAAATATTTAACTCCAGAGTAGAATCCTGAGCTCTGTGGGTGATAGAAAAGAAACAAAAGTCGTAATTTCTGATCTGTCTCAGGGGCTTGTTAAAGAAACATATTTTATATGAATAAGAATTTACATGAAACATAGGTACTGATTAAGGTAATACAGACTCAGTGCATAAGCGCTTAAAAGTTGTTAGAGCAATATGAGAGATTGAGAAAGGCTCCACATTCTTAGTGCTGTTTAGCTCTTCACATCCCTTCCGTGATAACCACAACAAACAGGTTTTAGGGTGCAATGCTAAAAGAGAGATCCAGGGTACCTGTGGTGGGCAGGCCTCGTGGTATATCCACAGTGAAGGTCCCTTGGATTCCATGAGACAATATGATATCCTGGATACTCATTCATCTAGCAAATATTTATTAAGAACCCATTATGTACCTGTGGTAAACTAGGTGTCTCACTATGTATCAGTGTGCAAAACAGAAAAAAATGCCTGTTGCGTGGAGTTTTTATTTTAGTGGGGTGAGACCATACATACCTACATTTATGCATAGTCTGTCCTGTGGTGATAAGAGCTATGAAGAAAAATAAAGCAGGTGGAGGGGACAGGGAGCCATCTCTGGTGTGCTGGTTTGAGAGGTTGCTATTTGTCGTCAGTTGGTCAGGGAAGGCCTCTCTGGTCGGATGACTATGAGGAGACAGCGGACTATAAGCAGACTGCTGAATGAAGTTAGGAGATAATTCATGGCAATAGATGGGGGAAGAGATTACCAAGCAGGAGGAAATATACAGGCACCAGTTATCTGAGCACACTAAGTGGGATGATTAGAGACTGTGATGGACACATTTCTGCCACATCATTGAGTATGCCACCAATTCTGCAGAGAAGAGAAAAATGTTTAATGACAGGAAGAAAGAACACCTACTTTTGTCTACTACCAGCATATAGATATTTACAAGTATTAGTACTTTTGTAAGAGGTCAGTCTTGAAACCAGTACTGTCAATTCCAAGATTCTTTAGCCATGAATCTTTTCATTCTTATATAGCACATGCCATAACCTAATGCACTGGCAGCAATGCCTCCCTTCTCTACAAGCTGAGCTTTTCTCCTCCACCATTAGAGTTCCTTGGTTCATTCAGTTGATCACTAATGCTTCTATGATCCTTAAGAAACAAATGTCCCAACCCTCCTGGAGCATTAAAGATACTGAGGACACCAGAAATGTCTTAGACAATTTGGGTTACTATGACAAAATACCATAGACTAAGTGGCTCAAACAACAAACATTTATTTCTCATTTCTGGTGGTTGGAAAGTCCAAGATTGAGGTGTCAGTGGATCTGGTTCCTAGTGAGAGCTCTCTTGTTCGCAGCTGCCTTCTTGCTGTACCCTCACATGGCAGAGAAAGAGAGCTCTGGTCCCCTCCTGTTCTTAGAAGGCCACTAATCCCATCATGAGTGCTCCATCCTTAAGACCTCTTCTAACCCTAATTACTTCCCAAAGGCCTCACCTTTAAATGCTATGACATTGAGTATTAGGGCTTGAACACATGAGTTTTGGGAGAACAAATATGTAGTCCATAACAAGGCAAAAGTTTTCCTCAATTAGAAATTGGCATATTTGAGCAAGAAATTGTTGATAGATTAACAGAAATAGAAGTAGAAACATTAAAAAAAGGGGGTAAAATAGATAAATAAATATAAAATATACTTAATTCCTTCTATTTCAGCATGTAGTGGACACTCAGTAAATGTTTGCTTGTTATTGAAATAATACCTGTCACACATGTAACACTATACTTATTACATACATACTGAGTAGTGTTTCTATCGTTTACATATTCAAGAAATTATTGTCATGACAAACTAAAATAAATGGATAGAAGATGAGTATAGGCTTATTAGTGTATTGTGTTAAACATTATCACTCAGATTTTTTTTTGTATAAAATACTTTGTGTATTGTTAATAATTAACCTCTTATCTCTTGTCACTTTCATTTAGGGTTTTTTTCTCCTGAATTGTCCAGACTTAAGACCTTTGGCTTTCCAATTGGTATATCTTAACTTATCATTTAATGATATCAGTTCCTTTCCCACAGAAGTGAGTCCATTTTATTATTATATTTAGTGTAATAATTTCTTATTATGAATAATAATCATAATTTAAAAATAGACACTTAAGATAACCTAGAGTTACAATAAAGTAAATATATTTTGGATTGTGTCCCAAAAGGCTTATTCTCAGAAGTACCAAAAGTACAATACATCTTTCTTAGGAAATTCCATGACATAATCTTCAAAGACTGTGTTATAGTCAGGCTCTCAAATATGTTCTCATAATTATACAATGTATAGAAAATGTTTTATTTATTCTTCTAATTTTGAATGAAACCTAAGCCAAACCTTATCCATGTGTTAATCAGAAGCTTTAAAAACAAAGTTTAGTGACCAGGTAATATAATATTATAACAAGTTTTAATTATCATAGGCGGAAATAGAATATTCTGCTTAATAAAACATAGCAAGGATAATCAGATATTGGATAAGCGAATTCAGTATCATTTTAAATAAATGAGTCATTATAAGTAATTAGGACTGACTATGTTTTCAACGTCTTTAGTCATTGCTTCATTGGTCACTGAATGATTAGTTGTTTTGTGAATTGAATTCCAGAATATTGACTTTTAGTGAACTTATTTCTAGCAAATTGATTTGCTTTCTATTTCAAACATATTTTCCATAATTTTGCTATAATATTGTTTTTATTTTCACTAGAAGAGTCACTTTTTATTTTCTAACACATAATACCAGTTTTATTAATTTGACTAGGGCAAATTGACAAGAATTCCAAAGGTATATAGGGATCTTAGTCTTCACTTTAATAATTTTAAACTTTCTTCTAAATAGTCATAGATTAGGCTTCTGTATCTGCCAAAGAATGCTTTAGCCACTAAAAAGGAATGCATAAATATAAGGGGGCTCTTCAGATATAAATTATAAAGTGCTCATTTTTAAAGTGATAGAAATCAATAAAACTTGTCATTAAAGTGCCAATCTGTGTTACATAGTGCTAGATAAAATATTCCAATGAAGATGGTAATATCCAGGTTTGGAAGGGTTGTACTAGGGGTAGGCTAATGATGCCCAGTTATTAGCATAGTGTAAATGCAATGATTAGAAGACCAGAGGCTGGTGTAAATGTGGTAATTGGAATTATTACAAGTTTCACAGAAAATTCAAGATGGTGGGCTCCAGTAGAGGACAGAGTCTGCTAAAATAGTTTAGGACAGTAAAAGGTAGAAGCAGAAATGGTAAATAAAAAGGTTAATATAACAAACTCTGTAAGTATATACTTGATCTAATTTCTTTTCTCAACTTCTTTAAAAGATAAAATCATATACAGTAATAGTTCATTAAAATAATGTCTTGTTAGGTCTGTAGCACATATGGATGTAATATGTGTAACAATTATAGTACAGAAAAAAGGAAGAGGGACAACATGTCCATATCTCACTGGAATTAAGTTAGTGTAACTGAAGTAGATTCTGATAAGCTAAGATATATGTTACAGCCACTAAAACAATTACTAAGAAAATAACTCAAGAGCATTAGTGAAAAAAAGTCATTAAAGTAATTTAAATGTTTATACTAAAAAGTATTCAGTTGATGCAAAAGAAAGCAGTAAGGGAGGAACAAAAAGGACATAAGACATATAGAAAACTATAGGTGAAATGGCCATGTAAATCTAACCATGTCAATAGTAACATTAAATGTAAATACATCAAGCAATCTAATCAAAAGATACAGATTGTCAGACTGGATTTAAAAAAACATGCTTCAGGGGCTGGCCCCGTGGCCGAGTGGTTAATTTCGCGCGCTCCGCTGCAGGCGGCCCAGTGTTTCGTTGGTTCGAATCCTGGGCGCGGACATGGCACTGCTCATCAAGCCACGCTGAGGCAGCGTCCCACGTATCACAACTAGAAGAATCCACAACGAAGAATATACAGCTATGTACTGGGGGCTTTGGGGAGAAAAAGGAAAAAATAAAATCTTTAAAAAAAAAAAAGGCAGTATTTGTTTTAAAAAAAAAAAAAATGCTTCAATGATAAGCTGTCTACAGAAGATACACTTAAGATTGAAAGATACAAAGAAGTTAAAAGTAAAAGTATGGGAAAAGATATAGCATGCCAGCAGCAACCAAAAGAAAGCTGAAGTGACTATACTAATACAGACAAAATAGATTTTAAAATAGATTTTAAAACAAAAAATATTACTAGACATAAAGAGGGACACTTTTCCATCTATCAGGATATTTAATAATTATAAATATATGTGTACTTAACAATAGAGCCTCAGAATATATGAAGCAAAAACTGAAAGAATTGAAGGAAGAAATATCAAATTCAACAATAATAGTTGGACACTTCAACACCCCACTTTCAATAATGCATAGAAAAACTAGCAGAAGGTCAACAGGGAAATATAAAACTTGAACAACACTATAAACCGATTAGACCTAACAGGCATCTATGGTACCCTCCAACCACTAGTAGCAGAATACATAATTCTCAAATTCATATGGAACATTTTCCAGGATAGACCATATTTTAGGCTACAAAACAAGTCTCAATAAATTTAAAAGAATTGGAAATCACAGAAAGTATATTTTTTGCCACAATGAAATGCAATGAGAAATCAATAACTGAAAGAAGTTTGGAAATATATGGAAATTAAGCAACAAACTCTTAAATAACTAATGATTCAATGAGGAAATAAAACAGGAAATTGGAAAATACTTTGAGATGAATGAAAATGAAAACACAACATACAAAAATTTATGGGATACATCAATAGCAGTGGTCAGGGGGACGTTTATAGTTGTAAATACCTATATTAAAAAAGAAGAAATCAATAACTTAACTTTCCATCTTAAGCCACTAGAAAAAAAGAGTACGTTAAACTTAAAGAAAGAATGAGGAGACAATAAAAATTAGTACAGAAATTGGTGAAATAGGGAAAAAAAATAAAGAAAAGCCAACAAAACCTAAAGTTGTTACTTTGAAAAGATAACAATATTGACTAACCTTACATAGACTGACCAAGAAAAAAGAAGACTCAAGTAACTAAAATCAGGAATGAAGGAGGGGACATCACTACCAACCTTAAAGAAATAAAAAATATTTTCAGAGAATATTACAAATAATGGTATACTAATCAACTAGATAACTTAGATGAAATGAGCACATACCTAGAAAGACACAAGAACAAACTCAAGAAGAAATAGAAAATCTGAATGGCTCTATAAAAAGGAAAGAGTTTCAATAGTAATTTAAAAACTTTCCACAAAGGAAAGTCCAGGACCAGATAGCTTCATTGGTGAATTCTACCAAACACCTTAAGAAGAATTAACATCAGTCCTTTACAAACTCTTCCAAAAAACAGAAGAGAAAGGAAAAGTTCCCAGTTCAAACTATTAAACCAGTAATACCCTGATACCAAAATTAGACAAAGATATGGGAAGAAAAGCAAACTACAGAACAGTATCTCTTATGAATAGAGATGCAAAAATCTCAACAAAATGCTAGCAAACCAAACATATGAAGAGGATTTTGCTACATGACCATGAGAGATTTATCCCAGGATTGCAAGCTTGGTTAAATATAAGAGAATCTATCAAAGTAATGCACAATATCAATATAGGGGAGGGGGGAAAAGTATCCCATTATCTCAATAGAGACAGAAAAAGACATTTTACAAAATCCAACATACTTTCATGACAAAAACACTCAACATCTAGGAATAGAAGGGTATGTCCTTAACTTGATAAAGGGCATCTACTAAAAACACACAGCTGATATCATACTTGTTGGTGAAAGGCTGAAACTCTTCCTCCTAAGATGAAGGACAAGATGAAGATATCTACTTTTGAAACCTTTTATTCAGCATTGCACTGGAGTTTCTGGCTAAGGCAATTAGGCAAGAAAAAGAAATAAAAGGCATACAGATTAAAAAGGAAGGAGTTAAACTATCTCAGTTGTAAATGATATGGTCTTGTATATAGAAACCATGAAAGAATTCACTAAAAAACTATTGAAACTAATGAATGAGTTTAGCAAGGTTGTAGTTTACAAGATCAATATACAAAAATCAATTGTATTTCTACATATTAGCAACCAAAAAATCCTGACAATAAAACTAAGAAAGCAATTCTATTTACATGAGAAAGAATAAAATATTTAGGAGTAAGTGTAACAAAAGTGCTAAACTTATACTGTGAAAACTAGAGAACATTGCAAAAAGAAATTAAAGGAGACATACTTAGATGGCAAGACATCCCATCTTCATGGATCTGAAGACTTAATATTGTTAGGATGGCAATACTCTCAAATTGAGAAAGTAAGTAATCTCAGATTCATTGCAATCCCTTTGAAAATTACAACTTGCCTTTTTTGCGGAATTTAACATGTTGATCCTAAAGTTCATATGGAATTGCAAGGGACTCCGAATAGCCAAAACAATCTTCAAAAAGGAAAGACAAACTTGGAAAACTTACACTTCCTGATTGCAAGAATGAGCATTCTCTACTGCACCAATTTTAAATCTTTAGGGTGATAAAAGGTTTAATTTGATGTGAAAGAGAGCTAATGTAAGACCTTGTTAAGAGTCACTGGAGAGCAATAAATATATTAATCAAAGATCGTAGATTTAAATAGCATATTCTACTTTTAAATGTTATATGAAAAATCAAGTGTATATGAAATTACTGTGACATCAGAGCAAAACAATCTGGCTGGCTATCATATCTGACACCACACTGATTACTGAGGTTAATTCCACTTATTTTCCTGGTTCTGCAGAAATCTCCTTCCTCCCTCATTCTTTTTGTAATTGCCTCTTATGAAACCATCAGCTTGATCAAACATAATGACTTTCCCCTTTAGAAAAGAACCATTCATGAGTCAAGGGTATATAAGTACAATAGTTGCACTCTCTTACCATATCATATATATTAATGCTGGCCAGTTATTTTGAAGGCTTATCAAAGGTATTTATTGAGATATATGATACAGCCAATTAATGTTACTATACTGATTCTACTCCATTAGTTCAAAAGGTTAACAAAATGTAACAAATAGGGATTTACATACTTTAGTATTCTTCTCATGATTTGTTTCTCTTTTCTGTTCTTCAGGTATTTTGTCTTCAAAATTTACAAGTACTGAACCTGAGAAATAATCCTATCAAAGAAATCCCTTCTGAAATTCAACAACTTAAGTATCTCAGAATTTTCATCATTGCCTTTAATTTGATTACTACTCTTCCTCATGGGTAAGGTTGATAGTCTGACATTATAAACACAGAAAATAAAGAGGTCATCATTTAGAAAAGGATCAATTGCCTTTTTGAAAGCAGCTAGCAACTTTTTAGCCATTTAATAATTGTTATTCTGTTCCAATTAGCTGATTTTCTTATTGTTGCTGTGTTAAAAATAATCCTACCAGCTACAAAAAAGGCAAATAATATGGAGCTAGTGAATACACATCTGGAGATCCATTATCTGAGTATAAATTAAATGAGCACAAATCATAGAAAGAAGCTCAGGTGAGAACTTTGCACTTATCCCTCGATGGCTTTTTTGGATGTGGAAAGAACACTGAACTTGGAATTAGGAAATCTAGACGTTTAACTTCAAAGTTGATAATTATCTATTTGAGCTGGAGGGAGTCATTTAACCATTGTCGGCCTCAATTTCCTAATCTATACACTAAGAAATTAGCCTGTATGATATTTAAAATCCTTTAAACTCTAATGGGAATGTTGATTTGGGGTGTAAAAGGGATGGATTTTTTCCCCCCACATATGGACTGGTAGTTATTTAACTCCTGTGAAAGTTTTAAACTGAAACCTGAACCAAATGCAAAGACAAGATACCTCTTCCAGTTAGAGTTTGACAAATTGAATGTAGGTTAAGGGCAAAGAGACAGACACTCTTAAATACTTGAACAACGTTTTGCAAAAGAGGATTCTTATAGTAATTAGGGAAGTATATAAAACTTCATTTATAAAGTTATCCATCCAGCATTGTTTGCAAATAATAATCCAAAAAAATTCTGCCTTCATACACTGTAAAACTATTCAGTCATTTAAAAGAATTAAAAATATGGAAAAAATTATACCATTTCTGTATAAAAATACACATATATATATCACACATTACACATAATATATAAAAAGAAAGAAAAACTAAGGAAGTAAAAATATTGCATTATTGGTATTTTATTTCTGTTTGAATCATCTATGTTTTTCCTCAGTAACGTAAATTGTATTTTCCCTGCCTTGACACTAGAAGTATCCAACACCCTTACATACATATATGTATATATACACACACAACTATGTGTGTGTGTGTATATATATATATACACATTTAAACTTGAATTCATACTGGATAATCTATAATTATGATTGCATACTTTAAATAACCATAACTGTCATTTAAAGAAAATGTAAAAATTCCTATAGCAACTAAAACTTGATTGTAACTAAAGGGTCAACGTTATTGGTTGTTTAGAGATTAAGCAAATTAGTTTGAACTATTGGTTATAATAAAAAAATTTTAAAGTGCTATTTCTCAAAAATGTTAGTGTTTCTAGAATAAAGCAGTAATATTTTGTATTAAATAATATGGGACACATATGCAAATCAAGGGAAGATTGGTAGCATACTAAAACCAAGAATGAGGGGGCCGCCCCATGGCCTGGTGGTTCAAGTTCCATGCACTCTGCTTGGGCGGCCCGGGTTCATGGGTTTGGATCCTGTGTGAGGACCTACTCCACTCATCAGCCATGCTGTGGAGACATCCCACATACAAAGTAGAGGAAAAATTGGCACGGATGTTAGCTCAGAATCAATCTTCCTCACACACAAGCGCGCACAAAAGACCCCCAAAAATCAAGAATGAAAAGCATAATGGGAATATTGGAATAATAATAATAATAGAATTATTATAGTAATTATTATGGGAATTAACTTTCTTGACCTCAGAGAAGACTTAGAGCAAGCTCTGACATATGTGAAAATGTTAATTTGCAGAGCTTTTAAGGGAAAACTCACAT
The DNA here is from genome assembly GCF_041296265.1 of Equus caballus. Classification (NCBI taxonomy): domain Eukaryota; kingdom Metazoa; phylum Chordata; class Mammalia; order Perissodactyla; family Equidae; genus Equus; species Equus caballus. The sequence goes on along the minus strand of NC_091700.1, from coordinate 44,895,389 downwards.
AGGGGATAATTACACAGTGAGAAATGAGGGTGCTGAATTCTTTGTATTTAAAGATTGTTGTCAGAACTCTAGCTTGCTGAGCATAGAAGACACGACTCAGAGTTGCAGGACTTAGGGAGCAGTAACTGTATGAAACTGAGGGAAATGCAGTGAACCAAACAATTATGTAACTGGCTGTCATTACGCTTACTCGCAATTGCACTGGTGCACTTTGAATATTATATTTTCATTTTGTAATTAATTCAGTAGATGTTTATGAAGTATCTACTGGGTGCTGCTAGGAGCTCACCACCTAGGGGGAAGGCAGACAATTGAATATAAATTGATATAAAATATTATATATAAGTATTAAATTATATATATTTTATAATTTTATATATAATATTAATATAAAATAATGCAGATGCACATTGTAAAATTCCAGACAGTTGAATATAACCCAATCTGAAGAGTCAGAGATGGCCCCCTGGAAGAGATGATATTTGATTCAAGTGTGAATGAGTATGAGCGAGCAGGAGATAGTTGGAATGATAATGGAGTGGATATTTCTTCAAATGAAAGTGACAATATGTATGCAAAGAAGAGAGATGTGAAGAACCAGCAGAACAAGAACAAGAAGAACAAGATGGGAATTACAAGCAGTTTGCTGGTTTTGAAGCTTAGAAGCAAGGCCAAGTAGTGAGAAATGAGCCTGGTGCAGTAAACAGGGACCAGATTATCTGGGGGTCTTGTGAGCTAAGGCAGAGAATTTGTACTTTAAACTGTATACGATGAGGAGACATTAAAAAGTTTTGTCTAGAGAAGTGGTGGAGTCTGACTTACATGTTAGCTCATGCTGGTGGCAGTGTGAAGGATGGATGTGAGGGGATAAAACAGAATACCAGGTGACCAGTTGGGGGGCTATCACAGTAGTCCAGGAAAGAGATGAAAAGAACTTGTACCAGGGCAATAATAGCACAGAGAAGAAGGAACAGATTGTTAAGAAATTGAAGTAACATCTGCAAAATTTGGGATTGATTAAACATAGAAGGTACAGGGAATGGAGAAGTCAAGGTAAAAAGAAGTCATGGTAACTCTCAGATTTACAGCTAGAGTAGAATAATTCAATCATGTAAAATATGTTTGCTGAGCACTTATGAAATACCAGGTTCTGTGCTAAGACTTGGGTTTAAAGTAGCAAGTGAAATGGTCGTGATCCATTCCTTCATGGGGTTTGGAATCCAGGGAAAGATATGGGAATGTTAGCAAACATCACAATAAATATATAAATAAAAAATATTATAAGGGCTATGAATGAAGCAAACAATAAGAAAGATGTCAGGAGGGACGTGAATTAAATTGAGTTACTAAGAGAGGTTTACCTCAGATAAATGGCATTTAAGCAGAAAGTTACGAGTCCAGGCCAAGGATGATGAAAAGAATATTTCATACAGTGGAAATATTTCATACACATGTGAGGCAAGTAAGAGTTTGGACTCTTCAAAGGCTGGCAGAAAGCCAGTATGGTTTAGGATACAGTCAGATGAGAGTACGGCCCCAGGTAAGATTCAAGAATTTAAGAGGGGCTACATTCTATGAAGTTTTGGAGGTCGTGTGAAGAAATTTTTATTTTAAGTGCATTGAGAAGCCATTGGCAGACTTTAAGCAGGAGAATGACAAGACTAAAGTTGAGGAGGTTTGAAGGAAGGAAAATAATGAGTTCAGTTTTAGGTTAATATGTTGGTTTTGGATTATGTTGCCTATCACAAAGTTGGATTTAGGCATATTAATGTCACTGGAGAGTTTTGTGCTGGAGATAAAAGATGCTGAGTTATCAATATATAGTAACTGAAACCACGGAGAAGTGTAGAGCAATCTTCTGAGGAGATGTTCCTAGAGAAACACCGAGGTTTCAGGTATGGACAGAGGAAGACGAATTATAAAGTCTGAGAAAAAAATGCTCAAATTGTATAAATTGAACCAGTTGTATCATGGAAGCCAAGCAAGTGGTATTTCAAAAAAGAAAGATGACCAACATTGTCAAATACAATAGAGAAACTCAGTAAAATTAAAGCTGAGAGGAGTTTCAGTGGAATAATGAGACCAAACGCCAGTCTGAGGTAGGTTGAGATGGAACGGGAGGAGAGAAATTGGTAATGGAGAGTGAAGACCACTCTTTGGAGAAACCTGGCTGCCATAGGGAGGAGAGATTAGATAAAAGCTGAAAGGAATGAGAGATCTTAGAAACACTTTTCGTTGTTATTTGTTTTTTAAAGACTTAGGCATATTCACAGAAGGATGGAAAGGAACCAGTAGGGGATAGACTGAAGATATGAAAGGATGACTGGTGGTGCAAAATTTCACAAAAAGTGAGAGAGAAAGGGGTCCTGGGCACAGGGGGAGACGTTAGTCTTGAACAGGAGGATTAACCCTCATCTCCTAAAACTGGAGTAGGTTGTAAGAACGAGTGTGGAAAAGACATAGTTATATGGGTAAGAAAATAGGAAGTTTACTTGGTCAACAAAGATTTACTTAGTTCCCACTAGGTACCAGTTTCAGAAGATTACTCTGAAATGACGAATTAAGATTATCTTTGAAAGCAGGAAGAGTGAAGATTGAGAAGAAGCTTTAAAGATAGTTGTGATGATTTGCCTTTAATATTGAGAGGAATGAAAAATAGAACAAAGGACAGGAGAAACGAAACTTTGACAAAGAGATGGGCTTAGCTGAGACTGGAAACCATGAATTTGAAGTGGCGCATCTACATTACTGTGTGATTTTTTCCATAGCTCTCAGTCACTCATCTGTAAGACAGAGAAAGTAAATTTTAGCTTCCATAAAAAGACTTATTTGAGGATGTCTTTAGTAGCTTTATTCATAATAGCCTAAACAGGAAACAATTCAAGTGTTCCCCAACAGGAGGATGGAAAAACTAATTGTTTTACTTGCAATAGCCAAAAGTTGGTAACGATCCAAATGTACATTAACAGATTAATGGATAAATAAAGTGTGACACATACATACAAAAGAATATTATTCATCCTTTAAAAGGAATTAAATTCTGGTACGTTACAACAAAGATGATGCTTGAAAACAATGTGCCAAGTGGAATAAATCAGACATGAAAGGACGAATATTGTATGATTCCACTTTTATGAAGTATTTAGAATAGGCAAATTCGGAAAGACAGAAAGTGGAATACAGATACTCTGGGTTGGGGTAGGGAAGAGACAGAGGAATGGGGAGTTACTGTTTAATTAGTATATAATTTCTCTTTGGGATGATGGAAAATTTCTAGAAATAGATAGTGGTGATGGTTGCACAATATTGTGATTGTAAGTAATGCCACTAAATGGTACACTTAGGAAAGATGAAAACAGCAGATTTTATGTTATGTATATATTTTGAGGAATATGAGCCCTGAGCTAACATCCGCCACCAATCCTCCGCTTTTTGCTGAGGAAGTCTGGCCCTGAGCTAACATTCATGCCCATCTTCCTCTATTTTATATGTGGGATGCCTGCCCCAGCATGGCTTGACAAGTGATACATAGGTCCACATCCGGGATCCAAACTGGTGAATCCTGGGCCGCCAAAGGGGAACGTGTGAACTTAACTGCTGCACCACCGGGCTGGCCCACATGTTATATATATATTTCACCACAAAAAAAGAAATTATTAGCACTCTAAATTTTTTCCTCTTTCCTCCTATTCTTTCTCCTCTCTAAAAGAATTTTTGAGGTATAATTTACACACAATAAAATGCACAGATGTTAGGTATTTGATTCAAAGAGTTTAATAAATGTGTACACCCATATAACCATCATCCAAAACAAAGTACTGAACATTTCTATTACCTCAGAAAGTTCCCTCATGGACATTTCCAGTCAATCTCCACACTTCTAACATTCTAGATTTGTTTTGCTTGTTCTTGAAAATCACATAAATTGATTCATACAACAAATATTTTGTGTGTGTGCCTGGCATCTTTCACTCAACATATTTTTAAGATTCACCCATGTTGTTGTATGTTTCAGTATTCCATTCCTTTTTAATGCTGACTACTATCCCATGGCTCCACCCACTTCAGCAAAAGCCAAAAATAGAGATGGGATTATCTAGGAAAGAAGTATGGACAAGTCTCATGGGATGAATTCCCATCCATACATGGGAGACCCACAAGGTTCTTGAAAATTTTATACCAGCAGAAACACTGCCAGCTTTGATTAAAAGGGACAAAAAGAGTATGAAATGACAAAAGGCTGTCAAACTCCAAACATTCTATGGGCAAGAAACAAGCTGATAAAACTATTCACCTGCAGATGTGTGCTAACTTTCACGTAAAACGAAAGATGACTCATAGAGTGGAGCCAGGAACCCAGGAAGATGGAGGCAGCCAGCCATTGAATATGTTATATTACACTGCAAAACAAATTAAGCTTGGAGATGAAATTAAGGTTTCTAATGAACTGGCCTTAAAATAGGGAGATTATCCTAGATTATCTCAATGAGACCAATCTAATCACATGAGTTCTTAAAAATGGAAGAGAGAGGCAGAAGCATGGGTCAGAGAGATGCAAAGTGAAGACTCAGCTTGCTGCTGCTCATTTTGAAAATGGAGGAAGGGGGCCATGAGTCAAGGAATGTGACAGTTTGTAGAACCTGGGAACGGCTGTCAGCTTACAGCCAGCAAGAAAAGAGAGACATCAGTTCCACAGCCAGAAGGAACTGAATTCTTGGGGCCAGCCCAGTGGCACAGCAGTTAAATGTGCACGTTCTGCATTCAGCTGCTGGGGGTTGCTGGTTTGGATCCCGGGTGTGGACATGGCACCACTAAGCAAGCCATGCTGTGGCAGGCATCCCACATATAAAGCAGAGGAAGATGGGCATGGATGTTAGCTCAGGGCCAGTCTTCTTCAGCAAAAAGAGGAGGATTGGCTGCGGATGTTAGCTCAGGGCTAAGCTTCCTCAAAAAAAAAAAAAAAGAAGAAGAAGAAGAAGGAACTGAATTCTGCCAACAACCTGAATGAGTGAAGAAACGGATTCTCCCTATTGCCTCCAGATAGGAATGCAGCCCTGCTGATGCCTTAATTTTAGTTTGGTGAGACTCAGGCCAGACTTCTGACCTATAAAACTATATGATAATTAATGTGTCATTTTAAGCCACTAAATTTGTTATGGCAGCAATAGAAAACTAATATAAAACCAGTCAAAAATTTTTACTGTTGTGGGGATTACATTCCCACAGTGGGAGACGGTCAATAAACAATATATATGTAATAAGTTAGCAGTATAAATTTAGCAGTTCAAATAAACTTTAGCAGTATTTTCTTAAATAAAATAATTGGTTACCTAATTTGTTTGAAATCATAGTGTTAGGATTTAAACTAAGATGTATACTTTTTCTAGATTTATTCAACATAGAAAAAATGGTTCTTTATTTTATTAGCTAAGCATTGTATTTAAAAAGGTTGTCCTTTCCTATTTTTCTCATTATTAGTCTAAATTTTTTTATAGTTCCCGTATTTTTAAAAAATATATGTTTCTTCCAAGATATATTATTTTGGTGCCTTCTCAAAGTTATTCTAAAAATATGATGGAATTCTTTCACTATTTGCATTCCTAACTGATCTTTCTAGTTTCATGAGACTCACAGTGACATAACAGAAAAAGCAAGGTACTTTCTGAGACAAGTTCTGCATCCTAGATGCTACAAACGTTGGCAAGTTACTGACCCACTCTGAACTTCGGTTTCTGTCGGAAAGATTAGAAAACTTGCACCTGTTTCCAAGGGTGTTATAAGAATCAGATAAAATCTTGTAAATTCTTTAAAAAATTCTTTTAATTATTTCAACAGATTTTCTCCCTTGATCTCAATTTCTAAAACAAAATAAAATATCCAAATTTTAAAATTGTGTAACAGTTGGTTGTTTCAATGTAGGCCAAATTAGAAATAAATAAGGAAAAAGAATCTATTTGGTTAAAGCACAAATTCACTGAGGCCTAAATTTTGTTCTTAATATTTTGCTTTGACCTGCTTAGGGCATAAAGTATGAAGCAACGTGGAGAGAGGAAGGCCCTGACTTTGGGGACAGAAAGAACTGGGTTCTCATCCTAGCTATGCCCCTTACGGTTATGTCCCTTAGAATATCTACATGAACGTGTAATCAACCCTCCCATGTTATGTTTGGAGTTCCGTAACCATGAGAAGCTCTTCGATTTGTCTTTTTAATTCTCTTGTAAAATAAAGATAATAAATAATTTCAAAAATCCAAAAGGTTTCTTCTTCTTCCTGAAGCTTTGAGATAGAAAAGACAAGAAAAGGAAAGATACACATTCCGATGATGTCATTACCCCGTAAGTGAACACAGAAAAGCACATATTTCATGAATAAATACTATTTGCTGCCAAAACAATTTGTTAAAGTCAAACCCTGAGGTTATGCAAACATAGCTGTCACAAAGGTAAAAAAGTTTCTTATCTTCTTCTCCATGGATAGCAGGAGAAAAATGACATGAAAATTGCTACTTTTTACTAACAGAATCAAGTTTTCACTTTACTTATTTGATTCAATTAGAAAGTATGTTCTTTGGGGAAAAGAAGCCACTCAGGACAAAAAAATCTAAGAACGTACTTGAGAACCCTGTAGTAAGAGCTGATTCTGGAAATTCACACATTTATTTTCCTGTATTGTTATTGATTAAAGATAGGAATTAAATTGTGTTGTATGCATATACCCGAAGAAAAGCGATAGCTATATATAATTTCAGACTAATTTGTATAAATTACTTAATCTCTTGTAGCTTTCAATTTTTAATCTGTAAAAAATATTAACAATCTTGCAGTAGTCCAATGAAAAATCATTGTAAATTGCCATGAACACATAGTTGGCTCTCAATATATGCCGTTTGTATCGCTGTGGTGGTGATTAACATTATTACATGCAATTATTAATGCTAACCTAATCTTCTAAGCCATCAACAGGTTTAAGTAGCTCATTGCTCAATGATGTCCTGATAAGCAAAGCAATGAAATAAGTGTAAAACATTCTACACATCCTAAAAATTATTATACATTTGGTGCTAGTGAGGTATAGAGTATCAGACCAAACTGAGGATGTCTAAACAGATTTGCTCTCTAAAATCATATGTAGATGAAGTGAATTTCAACTCTAGAACCTGTGAAGTCTCTTTATTAGCTTCCTCAGTGCTGTCTACAAGCCCTATTAAACATTGTGATCAACAGGAATATATCATCAGTGGTGAAAGTCTGGGACAAGACTAGTTTGCCAATGCTGAAGTGATAAGGGAGGACACAATGATTCTAGAAATTGCCTGAGGCCAATGAAATAAAATGACATAATTTTGAACTGAAAAATGGAACAGATGGTGTTAACATTTTCTTTACAGCGGTGATAGAAGTCTGAGATGAACACTGAACTGAAAGGCATTTCTTTTGCTTTTCTATTCATTCTCATTAATTTCTCCGAGCAAATGCTTTTAAATTAACTGGAGTCACCATTCCTTTCATGCGGTTGAAATTTACTAAGCACTTACGTCGCTGGCACTGTTCAGAGCTTTGGATATATAGAAATATGTATAAATTCAGTACAACCGAATCCTTGGCCTCATAGTTTAGGTGACAGACAATTATCACACAATGTGATAAGTTCTGTGATGGAGGTAGGCAGAGAAGTACAGAAGAGGCAGCTCACCTAGACTGAAAGATTCCAGAAAGGTTCCTTGGAAACCAAGGAACCAAGACTTAAAAAATGAATACATTGATCAAAGAGTCCAGTTTGGGGGAATTGCATATGGTATTGGGACATATGTGAGAAATGGCTAATTCAGGGAATTTTAGCAAATAAATGCTGGACTGTAGGTGAACATGGGGTGGGGGAGGGGGGTGAGAGGTGAGCTGGACAAGCGGTCTGAGGCCACATCCTGAGGACTATTTTATACCACGCTAAAATAGGAGGAAGTTAATGAAACATTGTGCTCAAGATGCTTCAGTTAATAATTATGCAAGCAATTTGTTACCTTTTATTTATATGGGAAACAGAGGTATTTGAGAACAGCAGACACAAAGAGGGGGATATTTATAAGGGATTTTGATAAATGTCCTACTTAGCTCCTCAATTTCAGTCTTTAAGAAGCAACTCCTACTCCTACACCCTCGGATTCAGGTTTCTCTGTGTTCTTTGGTTCTTACTTTTAAGGTCTTAGCTTAATGGAAAAAAGACCGGGGCTGGCTTGGTGGCACAGCGGTTAAGTTTGCACATCTGGCTTCTCGGTGGCCTGGGGTTCACCGGTTCAGATCCTGGGTGCGGACATGGCACTGCTTGGCAAGCCATGCTGTGGTAGGCGTCCCACGTATAAAGTAGAGGAAGATGGGCACGGATATGAGCTCAGGGCTAGTCTTCCTCATCAAAAAGAGGATTGGCACTAGTTAGCTCAGGGCTAATCTTCCTCAAGGGAAAAAAACAAAAAAAAAGAAAGAAAGACCAAAGATATTTCGCTAGGAAATCTTAATGCAACTACTCTGAGTTAAATAGTGTGCCTCAAAAATACACGTCCATGCACAACCTCAGAATGCAACCTTATTTGGAAATAGGATCTTTGCATATCTAATTAGTTATGTTAATATGAGGTCATACTGGATTAAGGTGGGCTCTAAATCTCATACATGGTACTCTTATAAGAAGACCGTGTGAAAATAAAGGCAGAAATTGGAGTTAGGCTGCCACAAAGCAAGAAACACCACGGATTGCCAGAAACCTTCAGAAGCTAGAAGAGAAGCAAAGGATAGTTTCTCCCTCAGAGCCTCCGGAAGGAACCAACTCTGCCTACTCGGCAATGGGGACTTCTGGCCTCCTGAGCTGTGAGGGAATAAGTTCTGTTGTTTTAAACCACGCAGATTGTGTTAATTTGTTCTGTTGCCCTTGAAAACTAATACAACAAGAAGAAAAATATATCTAAATGTCGTTATGAATTTCTCAGGTGGCTTTTTCTAGACAGCGCTTTATCTACTCCAAACATTTTAAACCAGTCTGAAGGGACAGATGAATAATTTTTAGGAATTTTCACTGTAATTACACTATCTATAATGAAAAGAAAATATAAATTTCAAGATCTTAGAAAAATACAGTTTCTCTATACTTCTATCTATATCCAAGTATTTAATTCTTTATTTATGCCCAGTAATGACAAACATATAATCATTTTTACAATTCATTTTTTCTTTTTATTTCAGGTTATTTTACTTGTTCCATCTTGAGAAACTTGATGTTTCCTACAATGATCTTACTTTTATTCCAAATGAGATCCAGAAACTCAGGTACTTTGAAAGTAGTAAGTACATACAATGTGATATGCCCCTTAGGATATATTTGGTGATGACTGTGATGGAGAAAATTGAGTCCTTTCATTTGTTTAATAGCTATAAAGCATAATATGTGAAGCATAAAGTTTACCAAAATGTAATTTAAATGATTGGTGTATAGCATTTTTTTTTTTTTTTTTTTTTTTAGGAAGATTATCCCTGAGCTAACTACTGCCAGTCCTCCTCTTTTTGCTGAGGAAGCCTGGCCCTGAGCTCACATCCGTGCCCATCTTCCTCTACTTTTATATGTGGGACGCCTGCCACAGCACGGCACGCCAAGCGGTGCCATGTCCGCACCCAGGATCCGAAGGAGCGAACCCCGGGCCGCCGAAGCGGAACGTGCGCACTTAACCGCTGCACCACGGGGCCGGACCCTACAATATTTTTAAGACATAACATTTTCAGTAATTATTTAAAGGATGGTACTGATGACCACTGGTAAAATGACAGCTACTTTTGTCCATTTTTCCATGTGTATACCTGTAGTTATTATCACTTTTATTTATTTTTTGTAAGGAAGCATGTATATACAAAATGCTAATAACACATAGCATAATTTTAATACTAAGCTCCAATTCTTTTTCACATTAATTTTTTAAAAATCCTGAAGTTCATCTATGTCCTTCTAGGACAATAACCATAATATTTTTATTATGACTTTAGAATAATTTTTAATAACTAGGGAGATCTTTTTTCAATAATAGTCTTTTAACTACTCTTTAAATCATGATCTTTAAGATCATTTAAGAAAATTCCAAGCCCCTCATCATCCAAAAAACATAAACACCAAATTGAGATTTTTATTGGATTTGCATCGTTTATATATAGATTTTGAAGAATTTACATTTCTAATGATAATAAATCTTTTTGTCCTAAAATATAGTATAATTTTTCATTTGATCAGATCTTGTTTTATGTTCTTCATAAGAATTTATGACTCATTTCACAGTTCTTTATCTTTCTTACTAAACTTTTCTAAGTATTTTATAATTGTGTTGCTACTGTGAATGTAATATTTTCTCTAATTTCCATTTCTTGCTGACTATCGCCAGTACAGAACAGAGAAAAGCTATGTACTTCTTTACATTAATTTAAAATCAAGCTATGTAGCCAAATTATCTAAGTTCTAGTTCAGTTTTACTAGATTTTCTTTGGTTTCCAGGAGCATAATCTTCAGTAAAATGAGATAATTTTATGTCTGCTTTTTAAATATTTATACCAATTATTTAATTTCCTACGTGACAATCTTTGTATGTTAAAAGGAGAATTCAGCCTGTTCACATTTGTTATGACTGATATATTTACTTTTTGTCCTTTATTTTACTTTGTATTTACTAATTATGTACTTTCTCCTTTTCTTATTTTCTGTCCTTTTCTGGTGATTTTTTTTTCCAGGATGCTATTTATTCTCTTTTTTTTCTCCTTTGTTAATTTTGGAACTCTACTGTACTTCCCCAGTCTTAATGGTTATCTTTCCTTTCCCAAAATTCACAAGCACGCTTTTCTTTAATATTTTATAAAAGCAAGATGCAAACCACTTCCCCCAACGGGAAGATGTGTATCCCCACCGTTGCTTCCACCGAGAGTTGAGACTTTTAGAATACTTTTACTTTCCTACTTGCTCTCCAAATGCATTTACCCCTGATCTAACTCTAGGTTTTGCTGAGATAGTTTAGAAACTTTTGTTTCAGATTCTCATTAGCATTTTCCTTTGCGTCATGTGTCTCTTTATTTAAAGACTATTTATTTAGCTCTTAGATCTCACAAGCATTTGCAACCATTCTCCATTTATATTTAACTTGATGTATTTCAAGATTCATTGCTTCCCGCTCTTCTTGCATCTCATCTTCCACCTGGCGATCTCCTTTGATTCATTGGCTGTTTAGAGTTTTGCCTTATTTATTTTCGGCAGCTGGAGTGCATGGGTGATTTTTTTCTCTGAATCTTGACTCCTAACGGATACATGGTGTCTCAAACGGGTGAACAGTCTTGCGTTGCAGCCCTTTTCAGAGTCTCCATCAGCACGTCCTTTTCCAGCTTCCCGTGTTGCAGACGAGGCACCTGATGCCAGCTTGATTTCTCTCTCTTTGTGAGTGGTTCTTATTGTTCTCTGGAAAGGCTAAGATTTCTCATGATCCTTGATCTATGAGAATTTTATCAGATTTTCCTTAGGAATGTGTCTTTTTTCTTTTTTTTTTTTAACCTGTCTTTCTTGGAATTAAATGAACTCTTAATTATCCTAACTTGTTTTTTTTAGTTAAGGTAATATATTTAATTATTGTCTCTCTTCCTCCCTTTATTTCATTTTCCCTTCCTGAAATGCCTGTTATTTCTATGTTAGAAATAAGTGCTGTATCTGTCTCTACAGCACTTATATTTTTCTCAGGATTTTTCTTTATATTTTTATTCTGTTTGAGTTATTTCTTCTACTTTGTCTTTGCCTTGAACTCAGATCTCCGCAAAGACCATGTTCTTCTTCAGTTCTTCTGCTTAATTTTTTAGCTTTACAGGTCATGTATTTTGGTTTTAAGAAAGTTTTTGCACGTGTGTGTGTGAGTGTGTGTGTGCATACGTGTGCCATAGTTGAATCTTATTGTTTCTCCTGCCTCTTGCCCCGACTTCTTATCTGTCTCCACAGAGTATGCTTGCCTCAGGCACACCATTCTGTGTGTTTTGTTTGTTTTTCTCGTCTGGCTGCTCTGCCTTCTGCCAGGTCCCATAGCAGTCTCAGAGCATCATTCAGAGCACGGAGAGTATCAGTGATGTAGCTGGAGGAAGTTTCTCTGCTCCCCAGGATACTCAGCTACAAAGGCTGTCTAACCATGGAGCTCTTCTAGCTTTAAAGATTGTTTAGCCTACCAAGCTCCCCCAGAACTCGTTGAGAGGAAGGGCGCACCCCAACTGGTGAGTCCTCTAAGATAAATCAACTCAGGCAGGGGCAGCCTCACCCATGGGTGTTCTGGGGCCCTCACTGCTATCTCCCAAGAGTGTGCCACGCTAATTCTGGTTGTTCAGAGGGCTCTCTGCTGCTGGCCTCGAGGCTTGTATTTGATGTAGAGGAAAGAAGTGATCATGCCAGCTCTCTCCTTCAGGACTGAAGCAGAGCCGGAGGTCTCGTTAACCTTTTGCAGCCTATAAGAAGTGCAGTAATCAAACTGGTTGAGAGATGAAGATAGCTGAGGTGCCATCTTCGTAGCTTCGTTCTTTTCAATAATGGCCTCTTTGACCATGTTTTAATATTGTCAACAGGAGTCATGATTAAAGAACTTAAACTGTATGGGTAAGAGATGTGAAACTAGACTGCAAATGAGAATCTACAGGCCTCCCGCTGCTTGTTACCTGAAGTCCATGTGTCTACCTCTTCGCCCCCAATACATTTGAGAAGTTGGACCAGCCTTTGATTTGGTTTTATTTGTCTTTCATGAACAGATACTTTTCTGCCTACTTCCAACACTAATTAAAAAAGAGATAAGTGACTATAAAAACACCATCATGACAAGTGGATTAATAGACATTTGGCCCTGCCCAAACATCTAGAATACATATGGTCCATGTGAAAAGGTCCTTGATATTTGGTCATCTCCAAAACATCCATCAAACATTTGGTCTAACAGAAATTTGGTCCATGTCAAAAGATCCCTGACATTTGGTCCTGTCCAAAACATCCATGAGCATATTTGGCCCATGCCAAATGGCTTCGGACAGGACGGAGTATCAAGGACCTTTTGACATGGACCTAATGTCTCCATAGCCATTTTGGACAGGACCAAATATGACCAGATATCAAGAACCTTTTCGCATGGACCAAATGTCTAATGGACGTTTTGGACAAGACTAAATGGTTCTGCAAATATCAAGGACCGTTTGGTATGGACCAAATATGACCAGATATCAAGGATTTTTTGGCATGGGCCAAATGTCTGAAGGATAGTTTGGATAGCATCAAATGGTCCTGCAAATATCAAAGACCTTTTGACATGGACCAAATGTCTTATGGACTTTTTGGACGGGACCAAATGTCCTGCAGGGAACAAATGGTATAAAATGAGAAAATCAGGAATGTTGGTTCTCTTTGAATAAAGGAGTACGAGTTATTTGTAGCAACTGATACAGTAAAAACCAAGGAGACTCAGGTGATGAAAAGTTAAAGTACAACATAGCTCATAATACATTTTTTTGTTTTTGTTTTTTGTTTTTGCTGAGGAAGATTCGTCCTGAGTAAACATCTGTTGCAGATCTTCCTCTTTTTTGTGTGTGTGTGTTAGCCACTGCCAGCATGACCACTGAAAAGTAGTGTAGGTCCACACCCAGGAACTGAACCCAGGCCACTGGGCCACCAAAGAGGAGCACGCCACTCTTAACCGCTAGGCCACTGGGGCTGGCCCTTAATATGTTTTGATAGTATTAATTTCACTGTTTTCATCGGCTTTAATGAAAAAAATATGTGGTGTTATTCAATTTGCCTATGAAAATATATTTTTTCTTTGTATCCTTATATTATACTGTATTATGTTTTATGTAATATAACATTCATTTATCTTGCTATGTTTGTGAATATTATTTCTTTTCCCATAATGATGACATGCTACAAATACCTGAAATAGGTGCCTTAACTGTATTATTCACACAAATGCACTTATTTGCATAATAACATATTGCTTCAGTTGCTTTTTAAGTTAATTCTCTTGATTCTAAGGAAATACTTAAACACTTATATTTTATTGCTACTAAATTTTACTTCAGTATTATAAATTACATGAATCCTTTTTAAAATATGGTTTCCTTTATTAACAGATCACTTGAAAAACTGATTGTTGATGGGAATGACCTGACTAGTTTTCCACCTGGAATTTTGAAGCTTAACCTGAAACAAATCATGTTTGAGAATACTTACACTCATCCTATTCTTTGGAAAGAGAACTCTTTGAATAGTCCTCCACATCTTACTCAGATTGCTTCTTTGTTCTTTTTAAAAAATAATCTGCAGAAAAACTATCATATGATCCCACTGAAAATTCAAAAGTTACTAAAATGGTGAGCAAATTCTGATGCCCCCTGAACCAAAATGTACTTTTAAGCATTTAAAATGTTTTTCATGACAGGCCCAGATGACAGTTTTACTATTAAAACACACACACACACACACACACCCAACACCACACACCAAAATATACACGCAATTCTTCAAAGTGTTCCTTGAGGCTCTTCGGGCTTTATTACGTTAGTAGTCTGAATTCAGCCCATCTTCTAATATTCTCACATTATTGCTTAAATCCAATATGAGGTCCAGATTGCAGAAGTGTGGCTGGTAACATCTACACAGTTGTAGTATAAATCTTTTCCATGAATTACTAAGGATGTAGAAGTTGGTTCTTCCAAGAAAAGATTCTTTAGTCCCAGGCACACTACGCAGGACAATGCTTTACTCGACTCTCACTTTGTTGAGACCTGGACTAGAGCAGGCCCACACCGGGCGGCTTCTCCTCCTCAGGGATCAGTGACTACTGTGATAAGAGTCACTGCCTACCCTCAGGAATGGGGTTCTTAAACCCCACACTTGCAGTCCACTCAGGCTTATGTCATTTCCTTCAGATGGTGTAAAACTATTTTTACTGCAGTACTGATCATCATCAGTGCTTGAAGTATTGATTTAACAAACATTTGTTGTATGCCAAAGTAAAATGGCTTCCCAGAAGTAGATAAATTACCGATATTGACTCAATAAGAGGCACGAAAGCTGAACAGACCAGTAAACAGTGGAAAAATGGGAAAAGGTGTTTAAAAATCTAATAATAAAAAAGGAACCAGGACCCGAAGTATTCAATTTTAATGCATTGAGATGTCAATGCTCGTAAGATTTGAATGCACGTGAAAAAGTAAGAAAAATCTCCAAGGACAAAAAATTTTAAAAAGAATTAAAAAAACTTAACTAGTGAGCAGTAAACAGATATGGGACCAAGAGATTTGAATTCACCACAAAGCAGGGAAACTGAACCTGACATTTGTGTCAAGTTTGAGTCAAATTTGGGTCAAATCTGTACTCAAAAATGGCTGTGGTCCCAGAGTAGTGAATACCTCTCTGCCAGCGGAACAAATGTTTTTGAGAGAAACGTTATCAATTTAGACTTTGAAGATTCCAGAAAATTAAGTTCAAATGAATATTACCTCACAATTTAAAGAAATTTCCAAATACATGAGGAAATAGCCACCAAGAGTAGAGTCAGCAAAAAGAAACAGATTCAAATCTCCAAGGATCTAAGGTATTAGAATTGTTTACAGAATCTGAAATACCACTTTCTGTTTAAAGAAATAAAACATAATTTTAAAAATAATTAAGGAGTAAAAGACCATCAAATATGACCAGGCAAATATGAAAAAGAAATTTTAAATGAAATGAAATTCTAGAAATAAGAGGTATAATAGTTGAAATTAACTTGGTGCATTGCCTAACAATTATACACACATGAAGAGATCTGAAGAAATTATTGTTTATATGCAGACAGGAGGTAAAGAAATGTGGATAATAAAAAAAGATTTGGGGGCCAGCCCCATGGCTGAGTGATTAAGTTCACATGCTCCCCTTCCGTGGCCCAGGATCGCCAGTTCAGATCCTGGGCGCAGACCTACACACCACTCATCAAGCCATACTGTGGCAGCATCCCACATAGAAGAACTAGAATGATCTACAACTAGGATATACAACTATGTACTGGGCCTTTGGGGAGAAAAAAAAAGAAGAGGAAGGTTGGCAACAGATGTTAGCTCAGGGCCAATCTTTCTCACCAAAAAAGCAAACTTAAAAAAAAAAAAAAGGGAGCTGGCCCCGTGGCTGAGTGGTTAAGTTCACACACTCCACTTGTCAGCCCAGGGTTTCACTGATTCGGATCCTGGGTGTGGACATGGCACTGCTCATCAAGCCATGCTGAGGCAGCGCCCCTCATAGCACGACCAGAGGCACTCACGACTAGAATCTACAACTATGGACTAGGGGGCTTTGGGGAGAAGAAGAAGAAAGAAAAAAAAAAAAGAAGATTGGCAACAGATGTTAGCTCAGATGCCAAAAAAAAAAGAGAAGACTTAACATACCCTTGGAGTCCCTGAAAGTAAGAATCAAGAGAATGCTGGGAGTCATTGTCCAATGAGATAATGACTGTAAATTCTCAGAAGTAACGAAAGAAATGAATTCACAGACACTGAAAGCTCTAAAAGCTAAGAAAAACACCTTGTGGTGCAGCTGAAGAACACCAAAGTCAGCAACAGGGACTTAAAATCAGCCAGGAAGAAAAAGTCACCTACAAAGAACAAATCAACTGGCAGCAACAGTGGAATGATAACTGAAGAAACGTTATTTTACCCAGCAAAACTAACTTTTAAGAACAAGGGGGAAAGAATGGCATTTTCAGAAAAAAAAAGCAGAGAATTTACTCCTCATAGATTTTCATGAAAGGAACTTGCAAAGGATGTGCACTAGAAAGAAGGAAAATGACTCCAGAACAAGTTCTGAGATGTGAGAAAGAATAGAGGGAAAATAAATTGGAAACTATGTAGGTAAGAAAACATGATCCCTATGATCTATGAAATAATAAGAACAATAGTGTCTACGGTGTGGCATTAAAAAGAAGACATACCTAAAACCAAACATCAAACAATTAGAAATGTTAATTTTTAAAAGGTACTTTTTATGATAGCAAGAAAAAACAATGTGTCTAGGAATATATCAAGTGAGATATGTACAAGATATTTATGGAGAAAAAAATTAAAACTTTACAAAAAGGTAAAGAAGGCTGAATTAAATGGGAGAGACACATATTCAGGTGTAATAAGATTCAATACCAAAAGTATGTTAGTTCTCCCAAAATAGAGCTAGATATTCAATGCAATTCTAGTCAAAATCCCAACAGAATTTTCTGGGACATGGATAAGCTGATTATAAAATGTGTGTCGAAAAGCAGACACTCTAAAATAGCCAAAACAAACTTGAAAAAGTAGTCTAAAATAGGGACTTGCCTACCAGATATAAAGACTTATTACAAAATTAGAGAAAGTAACACTGTTGATTGTATGTGCAAGGAAAGACAAATTAACCAATGGAAGAGAATGCATAGCCCAGTTACGTTCTCATGCGTATGTAAGAACTTGATATTGGACAAAATAGCACTGTGGGTCAGTAGAGAAAGGGTAGACTTTTCCATAAATGATATGAAGACATTTGGCAGTCTATAAGGAGACAATATATAATGATTCCTGCTATGTATATATATATGTCACCATCATATACAAAATCACTTCCATTTGGATTAATGATTTAAATGTGAAAAGCAAAATTTTAAAGCCCTTACAAACAAGTATACGAGACTATCTATATGACTTCACAGTAGGGAGAGAGAAACAAAACATAAAAAATATAAACAGTAAAGCAAAGTTTCATAAATTTGACAAAAGAGTAATATTTCCACATAATGTGACACTATCAATGAAATTAGGAGACAAGCCGTTAACTGAAAGGAGATATTGCAATGCTTGTAACTGTTGAAACATGCATGTATGTCTCCCACAAATCAGTAGGAAAACACATAACCCATAGAAAAGTGGTGAGGTGGTAGGAATGTGCAATTCATGGCTGACGATATACAGATGGATGATAAACAAGAGTGTGAAATCTTACTAGTAATCAAGGAACTGCAATGTAAAGTAGCAACAGTAGTTTTTTTTTAATGTCTCCGTTTCATTAAAATTAAAAAGGTTAAGTACTGGTTTTGGATGCCTGAAAGGAGGATTATCCTGGACCATTGGCGGCACTGTAAGTTGGCAAAAGCTTTGTGGAAGGCAATTTGACAATACTTTACGTACTCCTTAAAGTAAAAGTACAAGTTTTACAAATCTGTCTTGTAGAAATAATTATGTTAACAAAAATTCAGCCGAAGGGATGATAATTGCAGCCCAAATGTGCATCAATAAAAAAGTGGTAAAATAAATTATGGTGCATCCCTATCATGGAACATTTTGATGCTATTAATAAGAATGAAGTAAAACAAAATGTCGTGATGTAGAAAGCTGTCTAAGACATGTTGTTAATCAGAAAAGCAAGTTCTACACGCAGACACATACACACAGAGTGAGTGAGCACACACAAGAGCAATTCCGTTTATGTAAAGAAAAGTCATGTGCTGGGAGCTGGAGAGTATAACTCAACCTATGAGCTTCAGTTATTCTGGAGAGGGGAGTTAGTGTGAGTGAAGGGATGAATAAAGGGGAAATTCTGGGTTTTTCTCTATGTACTTCTATATTGTTTGGAAACTTAACAAGGACAGGTTTTCATGTAAATAAAAAGTGATGCAAGTGATGGATAAAGAAGAGTGCCTAGAGAAGGAGAGATTGCAGCTACCGCTGGGAAAGTAGGGAAAAGATTCAGGAATAAAATGGTCTTTGAGAAGGGTCTAAAAGGACAGGGAAAATTTATACATTTGGAAATATGTATTGTGTTCAAGGGACATTCCAGGAAGAGGCAACCAGATGAGGAAATTAACTAAAGTTGAGTAAAAGAAGGGATGTGTGCAAGGAGAAAAATGAATGTTTAGTCAGAGCAAAACATTTACGAGGAGTAGCAAAAAGTTTGCAAAGGAAGATGGGAGCCAGCTGATGGAAATCTTTGAATGCATTGCAGGTTTCTCCTTTAGTCATTGAGTGCAGCATGAGCAGACGCGGCAATCGTGTCAAAAATGGACTAGAGTAGAGGAAGGCTGGGGGGAGATCAGTGAAAACCCTCTTGTCTATGACTAGTAAGGAGAGATTAAAGCCAAGTAATAGGCTTGGGAGTAAATTGGTAGGAAATGACACAAGACAAATTATGAAGGTAAAATTAACTCAACAGCTGCCCAGGTGTGTGGGGCAAGTAAGAGAGGGAGGAGTAAAAACGACCAAGGTTTCAATCTCATCAAAGATGATCGTGGTGATATTAATAAAAATAGGAACAATGAAGGAGGGATTTGTCATCCAACCTGACCCTCATCCTCTGTTGTCTACCTTTGGCTTTGATCCTGAATTTCCAGCTTATGTCCTAAGTACTGCTTTTGCTGAGTTCTCTGGTTTGTGGCTCAGCTGGGCCCTGCACGATGCCTGGACCTAGAGTGCTCCAAGCTCAGCTTCTGCTGCCACTCCAGTGACGTTGGCCCTGCCAATCAGCAGCTGTGTATCTCTTTTCTGTCCTCTGCAGCTTCTCATTGCCATCTGTCTCCCTCTGTCTCTCTACCTGCATTTTATCATCTCCATCAGAGGATCTGCCTTTGTTGAGAGTTGGGTCAGAAGACTCATGTTCCAAAGAATTTTGCCTTAACTTCCCTGTGTGTGACAATGACAGAAATGCTTAATCAGAGGTATAGACTGAAGTTTCAAAAGTATCACTCAGTTCCACTAAACTAGAAAGCCTTGCTAGTACTTAACACTTAGAATTCGTCTTTACTAAAAATAACTCACTATGTTTTTTAACATCTTTATAGCCTTCCCGTTTCTCATTATTGTGCAAAAATCTTTGAATTTTGATAAAATTGTTTTATTATATTACTACAATTTAATTTTGCATGTAATTTTATTAATACTAGTGTATTTTCTCAAATATATATTACTTACTTGGAGAGGGTAATAGAAATATTTGGTCAGAGGAAATTAGGAAATAATAACTCAGGCCACCAAACCCACTTATTTTGAAGATGACACTCCCTAAGAGTTTAGGTGACATGCTCAACCAAATTTTCTTCCTTTTTAATATTGTTTTAATTTTATTTTGTAATCAATGTAAGTATTTAGTTTAAAAGATGAAATATTTAGGGGCTGGCCCTGTGGCATGTGGTTAAACTTGCACTTTCCACTTCAGCGGCCCAGCGTTTGTGGGTTCAGATCCCAGGCACAGATCTACGCACTGCTCATCAAGCCATGCTGTGACGGAATCCCACATACGAAATAGAGGAAGATAGGCGAGATGTTAGCCCAGGGACAATCTTCCTCACACACACACACACACACAAATGATGAAATATTTACTACTGATCTTATAATGAAAATCAGTCATCCCTGCTCTATTTCCCCTCACTCTTTACCCCCTGAGTCACCTATTGCCAAACTCTTTTTTCAGTTCTCTTCTGGCATTTGCTTCCATGTTTTTAAAATTTTATTTTCAGTTGTGGTAAAATACACACAACATAAAATTTACCGTCTTAACCATTTTTAAGTGTACTGTTCAATAATAAGTACATTCACATTATTGAGCAATCTCCAGAACTCTTTTCATCTTTCAAAACTGGAACTTTATACCCATTAAACAATAACTCCCCAATTCCTTCTCCCCCTTGCCCGTGGAAGACAGCCTTCTCCTTTCTGTCTCTACAAATTTGATTACTCCAGGAACCCCCATATAAGTGGAATCACACAATATTTGTCTTTTTGTGACTGGCTTATTTCACTTAGCATAACATCCTCAAGGTGCATCCATGTTGTAGCTTGTGTCAGAATTTTCTTCCTTTTAAAAGTTTAATATTATTCCATTGTGTATATATATATATATATATATACTACATTTTGTTTATCTATCAATGGACACGTGTGTTTTTTCCACCTTTTGGCTATTGTGAATAATGCTTCTATGAACATGGGTGTGCAAATATTTCTTTGAAATCCTGCTTTCCATTCTTTTGGGTATATACTCAGAAATGAAACTGCTGGATCATATGGTAATTCTTTTTTTTCTTTTTTGAGGAAGATTAGCCCTGAGCTAACATCCACGGCTGAGCCTCCTCTTTTTGCTAAGGAAGACCGGCCCTGAGCTAACATCTGTGCCCATCTTCCTCTACTTTATATATGAGATGCCTGCCACAGCATGGTTTGATAAGTGGTGCATAGGTCCTCACCTGGTACCCAAACAGGTTCACCTTGGGCCTCCAAAGCAAAGCGTGTGAACTTAACAGCTGTGCCACCCAGCCGGCTCCTATTTTTAATTTTTCGAGAAACCACCATGCTGTTTTCCACAGTGGCTTCACCATTTTGCATTCCCACCAGCAGTACACAGGGTTCCAGTTTCTTCACATCCTCACCAACACTTGTTATTTTCTGTTTTTTTAATACTAGCCATCCCAATGGGTGTGAGATGATAGCTGACTGTAGTTTTCATTTGCATTTCCCTAATGATTAATGATGTTAAGTATCTTTTCATGTATTTGTTGGCCATCTGTATATCTTCTTTGGGGAAATATCTATTCAAGTCCTTTGCCTATTTTATAACTGGATTGTTCGTGTTTTCTGTTGTCAAGTTGTAATTGTTTATGTATTCTGGATATTTGCCTCTTATCAGATATATGATTTGCAAATATTTTCTCCCAATTGTCAGTTGCTTTTTCACACTGTTGATAGTCTTCTTTAATGCAAAAAGTTTTTAATTTTGATGAAGTACAATTTTTTTTTTTTGCTTTCTGTGCTTTTGGTGTCACATTTAAGAAATTATTGCCAAGTCCGATATCATGAAGCTTTCCCCCCATGTTTTCTGCTAAGAGTTTTATATCTTACAGTTAGGTTTTTTATCCAATTTGAGTTAATTTTTTGCATGGTTTGAGGTAAGGGTCCAGCTTTATTTTTTAGCATGTGGATATCCAGTTTTCCCAACACCATTTGTTGAAAAGACTATCCTTTCCTTACCAAATTTTCTTGGCACCCTTATTGAAAATTATTTGACCATAAATATGAGGGGTTCTTTTGGGGTTGCCTCCATATTTTTAAATGGCATTCTTGAGTCATTCTTCTTGTGTTTTCAATGTTAGTTATCATCTCTAAACTTCCTACTAAACAAGAGAGGTGTTTTGGACTCTTATCAACCCTCATAGATATATGTCCCCTCCCTCCAGCTTCCCAATATAGTTATGAACACACTGTTTAAAATTTCAAGCACCATATGCCTCACATTACTGGCATTCATTATCCCTCTCTCTTCCCTGCTTTGTTTTTCTCTGTAGCACCTACCATCATCTCCTTTTACATTTTACCTAAATATTTTGTTTAACATCTGGCTCTCCTTCTAGTATGTAAGCTCCAAGAAGACAAGCATGCTTGATAGTTTTGTTTATTAATATTTCCAGCTCCTAGGATAGTTCCTGCAACATAATACATGCTTATACTTCTTGAGTAAAATAATGATTTTAGATTAAATCAATAATTATTATAAAATCTAAACAATACACATAATTAAGCTACACAGTGTACTATGAATACCTATCCTTTATTGTACAACTTTTTGTTTTTACTAGAAAGAGTAATTGACCTTTATTCATTTACTTTGTTTTCTATGTGTTCATCATTAATTCTGTCCCAAACATTCTAATAGAATTATTTAAATCAATTATGAGTATAAATGTATCAGATGGTCAATCAGTCCCATTAGTTTTTTCTTTTTAATTCACGCTGGAGCCCTGGGTCTTCCTGCTCCAGTCTGGGAGAGTTGCTGCCTGGATCTGGTGCGTAACTGTTAGTCTAGGACCTCCCTTCACCATCATCTTGGAATTTCCTTTCATGTGGTCACATTGGATACGCTGTTCTTTGTTTACCTCCTCATTTTGGTGAAGGCTGCCCCCCAATATCTCGCTTCAAAAGAATGCACGGCAATACAACTTGAAGACCGTGTGTGTTGGAATATGCCTTTGTTCTGAACTGAAACTTGATTGATAGTTTGGCTGGGTATAAAACTCTGTGTTCAATCATTTCTTCAGGATTTTGAAGACACTGCTTCATCATCTTTGACTTTTCTATTTTGTGTTTGAGATCTGCAGCTTTCTTATTCTTTATTCTTCATAAATAACCTATGCTTTTTTTGGGAAGTGTTTTAAATCTTCTTATTATGGTTGATTTAAATTTACGTGGTGATGTGCCTTTGTGAGATCTTTTTCTTAATTCAATGTGTTGGGCACTTGGTATAATCCTTTCACTCTGGAAACCCATGTATTTCAGTTCTGAGAAATTTTTTTACACTATTGCTTTGAAAATTTTGTTTTCTGTTTTTCTGTGCTTTCTCTTTCTGGGACTGTAATAGCTAATATTGGACCTTCTAAATTTTTCCTCTTTATTCTGAAGGATTCTAGAATATGCCACCATGAAATATGCCTCTTTGACATATGGATTATTTTGAACCAAAGGCAATTGAGATCCAGCAGATGCAGGAAAAGCTCTTTACTTCCTTTTAACTGCCTAAGAATAGAATATAAATTTCGCCTTCTGTAAAGGAAGTTTCCATTTGTAAAAGTGTCTCCACACTAAGAAGACAACTCCTCCGGGAGACAACTCTTATCACCTTAGAGGACCTTATTTGCATAACAAGGCAGTCCTTATTTACCTATATTTCCTCCCCTCACCTTCCCACAACTTGCCTCTCTGGCCCAGAAGCCCAAAATCCCTTTTCCTTTGTTTAGCCTCAGATGGTACATAAGCCTAAATCATCTAACTACCTCCTTAAGTATCATTTCTTTGTGAAAGTCTCTCATGTGTATACTTAAATTGGTTCTTTTTTCTCTTGTTAATCTATCTGACAAGTTTAAACTGACAAGTTTAATTTCCAGAGCCCCAGCCAATGAACCTAAGATGGGTAGAGGAAAAACAATTTTTTCCGGGGTCAGCCCTGTGGCCTAGTGGTTAAGTTTGGAGCTTCACTCCACTTCAGCAGCACAGGGTCAGTTCCCAGGTGTGTACCTACACTGCTTATTGGGGGCCATGGTGTGGTGGCGACCTATATACAAAATAGAGGAAAACTGGCACAGATGTTGGCTCAGGGTGAATCTTCCTCAAGTGAAAAAAGAAAAAGAAAGAAAAGAAAAAGATTATTTTCCTCCCTTACAATTCCCAGCCAGAGGAGGCTTGTTTCAAAAGATTCAATTTGGTTTTGGTTTTGTTTGTTTGACAAAAGTGCATGTTTGTAAAGTGTACAATGTGATGATTTGATATACATATACATTGTGAAATGATTACAAAGATAAAGTTAATTAACACATCCATCACCTCACATAGTTAACTCTTTTTATGTGTGGTAAGAACACTTAAGGTTTACTCTCAGCAAATTTCAAGTATACAATACCACATCACTGACGATAGTCGCCATGCTGTATATTAGATCCTCAGAACTCGTTCATCTGATAACTGAAAGTTGTACTCTTTGACCTACATCTCCCTATTTCCCTCTCCACCCGGCACCTGGCAACCACCATTCTACTCTCTGTTTCTGTGAGATCAGCTTCAAAAGCTTTGATTTGACTCACAGCTCAGCCGGCTTGAGTTACGGCATGTAAGATAGCTAGACAATTTTCTTTCATAGAGTATTCATTTCCTAATTTAGCGTATGTTGCTTTTCTATTGTGAAATAGAATTAGCATTCTAATATATATAATGAGTATAGTTAAAACTGAACACCTCATAGCTTCAGCAAATCTTACCATTTTTCAACATTTGCTTCAGATCTTTAAGTAAAACATTACAGATACAGTTAAAGTTGCCTTCGGCCTTTCTCTAATCTCATGTGCTTCCTCCCCAGAAATAACCTCTCTCTTTAAGTGGATAGTTATGATTTCCCTACATGTTTTATTTTTGCTACATCTGTATATTTCCATAAACAAGATTGTGGTATAAGAAAAAATATTGGTCTTTCTCCCCAGTTCCTGGCACAGAGCCCCTAAGATCTTTGAAATTTCCTGACTAATAGGAGTGTCCTTTGTTATTTGTAACGAACCCTTTTCGAGGGACTGGGTATATGAATTTATGCAAATAAGGTGACTCTCAGGGGCCCCTAGATAGTTTCAGGATGAGGGACTGGCAGCCAGAAGGACTGAGCGCTTGGATGAGAAGGCTGAAACTTTCAGCTCTACCTCCAGGAGGGGAGAGGGGCTGGAGATTGAGTTCAATTACCAACGGCCAATCATTTAATCAATCATGCCTATGTAATGACACTTCCATAAAAACCCCTAAACAACGGGGTTCAGAGAGCTTCCAAGTTGGCAAACACATCTTCTGCCTGGAGGATGGCACACCCTATCTCCACAGGGAAAAGGCTCTTGTACCCAAGACGCTTTCAGACCTCGCTTCATCTGGCTGTTCATTGGCATCCTTTATAACAAACTATAGTAGCAAGTATAGCATTTTCCTGAGCTCTGTGAGTTGTTCTAGCAAATTACCAAATCTGGAGGGGGTGGTGTGGGAACCCCCAGTTTGTAGTCAGGCTGAACAGAAGTATAGGTAACCTGGGGACCTGATCCTTGCAACTGCATCTGAAGTGAGAGCAATCCTGTGGGACTGAGCCCTTGAATCTATGGAGTCTGATGCTAACTCGGCACAATTAGTGTCAGAATTGAATTGAATTGTAGGACCCCCAGCTGATGTCTGCAGAGAACTGGAGAATTAGTTAGTGTCAGAAAAAACTGCTAACAAACATTATTTTTCATGTTTTAAACTTTATATAAATGTCACAAAAAATGTTCTTCTGCAACTTATTTACTATACTCAACAATTTTTTTAGACTTAACCATATTGATTGATATAGCTCTAGTTCCTTAACTCTTGTATAGTTTTCCACAGAATGAGTACTCTATTCTTTCTCTTGCTGGTAAACATTTGGATTGTTTCCAATTTTACTATTGCCAAGAAACCTACAATAGCATTTTAAAGCATATCTCTTTATGCAAATATGCAAGTGTTTCTAGGTCATAGAGTATGTGCATCTTCAACTTAAGTAGAAATTACCAAGTTGCTCTCCAAAGTGAT
This sequence comes from Equus caballus, assembly GCF_041296265.1. Lineage (NCBI taxonomy): Eukaryota > Metazoa > Chordata > Mammalia > Perissodactyla > Equidae > Equus > Equus caballus. The sequence continues at coordinate 44,869,254 of NC_091700.1, read as the reverse complement.
TATGCCAAATTATACTCCACCAAGAAAGTATGAGAGTCACTGTTGGTCCTCATCCTCACCAACCTCTGTACTGACAGACTTCTACAGTTTGCCCCTCTGAGGATTATGAGATGGCATTTCTTTGCTATTTTGTTTTGTATTCCCTGATTGCTAATGAGACTGAGAAGCTTTATTCTTCAGTGTTCTCTGAACATTCAGGTTTCTTCTTCTGTGAATAATCTGTTCATGTGCCAATGTTTATGTACTAATGGGTTGATGTCTTTTTCTTTTTAACTGACTTGTGAACACTTAAAAATATATATGGACACTAACCCTACACTAGGTTTTGATAGTTCCTTTACTTTTTAAATAATGATTTATTTTGAATTATAAAAATAATACACATTTATTATAGAAATTTTTGGAAATCAGAAATTAAAATCTGCTGTGATCATATTGTCCCAGGATAATTACTGTTTTCTATCTGGGGTCTATCCTTAGAGTTTCTTACTATGCATCTATACAAACAAAAGTTTCAGAAAACTAGGATCGTTTTATACACATGTATCTACTTTATTTTTTCCCATTTAATTTTTCATTTGTGCATGTCTTTGCTCCTCAGTTAGATGGTAAGATCAATAATGTTAAAGGCCATATTTTTTACTGCTTTGAGTCTTACATGCATCTACCAAAATGTCTTTCCTTTAGTAGAAATTTACCAAGTATTGATTATTGTTTCCTCTACTGCAGGACATCCAGATGTGATTGGTGCTGTGGTCCCAAATTTGGTGAAGGTTTTCGTGTCATCCGATCCTTCGATATTTTTGGAGTAACACACCTACCTGTTATGTTTCATGTCTGTTCTTCCTCTTGCTATAGAAAAGCAAAGGAAAGCAATTTGGCTTTAGATGGCACTTCTGGGAAAAGAACACGTCTAAATTCCGAGTAGAGTCAGACTTGAACAGCCATTAAAGTTTATGTATATGGTAACCCATTTCTTTGAGATGACATGCTCTGATGGAAGACATAAGTGTCTCTTCATGTGAATCCTCTTTGTAATCCTAGCTTCTTCAGAAAGTTTGTGCTTGTTAGGGCATTGTGGCAGAATTATTACCTAAAGAGAATTCGGAAAGGTCCTTGGATTTCAATGAAGATCCAGAAAATTTCTTTCAGAGCATGTTTACTATAAAAAGAAAACTGTTAGAATCTTTTGTAAAAAAGAGTTATCTTACCACTGACCTTTTCAAGCTTTCATTCTAAGTGATAAGGTAGCATTTCAAAATCATCGGTGAAGTTTGTGTCTTGTATGGGTTCAAAGTCACCCCGTTCCTCAATGTTTGTGCATTTCTGTGGAAATCTGTTCAGTGCTAACCATCTCAATTGTGGATTACTTTTGGGAATAATAAAAAATTAATTCCCGTCTTATCTTTAGCTGTTTGAATTCATTACCCAGGATCTTAGGAAGGTGGTGCAGTCTCTCAGGTATCTTGACCTTCATTTCATAAAGCCCAATTTCATAGGCTGGTGCTAGCAGCAACAGGCCTTCAGTAACAGCCTGGCAAGAAAATAAGGTAAAACTTACAAAATTACATTGAAAGCAACATACGCATACAGAAGAACTTGAAGCTTTAAGACTTAGTGTTTAGTAATAAGAAGGTAAAAGAGCATTTTGATATAACAAGTAATTTTAGAATGGCATAGAACTGTTTCACATATGGAGTATGTTTTATGTGCGGTTAACTTAAATCTAAAATGTCGTTGCTAATTAAACTTGATGAAATGGAATGATTTAAATTTATGCAGCTATCATCATTAGAGAATGTCAGAAAATACACATTATGTCAGGTTTGTGTGTACCATTTGGTAATATCATTTAAATCAAAGATAAAATAAACTAGGCAAAATAATTTTTCTGACTATTGATTTTAATAAATTGGGGTGTGTGTATTCTTCTCCTTGAGACTCAGTTTGATTTTAAGCAGAAATAAGAAAATCTTGCCTGAGAAGTACACACTGTATTCTCCAGCAAAAAAATAAAATTATTTATATTGAAGAGGTAGCTACCATATCACACATCTAATCCAGAAAAGGATATTTATAGCATGATGACAAATAAATTCATTAAAAATGTAATATACCCAAAAATATAAAACAAGATAAAAAATAAGATTGAATCCTAGTGGCATATAATCTATTAATACTCATTCTCATCCCTGAAATGTGTCTTGGAGAAAGAAGTACTTTGTTTTAATTTAAAAAGTGTTGGTTTCTGGTTTGAGTAATTGGGTGGCGTCACATTGAGCTAGGGAATAAACATGAAAGAATAGGTTTCAAGGGAAATTACAATATTTCAGAGACATTGCAGAGAAACAAATGAACCTAGACATTTGGACAAATATGAAACGTACTTAGAGCTCAATCTCATGATCTCCTCATAGTATAAACCTTGAATCTAAGTGATGTCTTCTCGATCTTTAAAAAAATAACTTACAGTGTATTTTTTAAATATGAAAGCAAGACATACTTACTATAGAGATATTTGAAAATAGAACTAAACCTAAGAAGAAAACAAAATCCCCCTTGTAATGCCACCACCCAGTGAAAACCAGAGATCATCATTTTGACACATATATATGTATCTGCACACATTTATATAATGCATTACTCTTTTTTAAAAAATGGGATTATCTGGGGGCTGGCCCTGTGGCTGAGTGGTTAAGTCTGCGCGCTCTGCTGCAGGCAGCCCAGTGTTTCGTTGGTTTGAATCCTGGGCACGGACATGGCACTGCTCATCAAACCACGCTAAGGCAGCGTCCCACATACCACAACTAAAAGGACCCACAACGAAGAATATACAACTATGTACCGGAGGGGCTTTGGGGAGAAAAAGGAAAAAATAAAATCTTTAAAAAAACAATAATTATTAAAAGATGGGATTATCTGCCTCACACCACACAACAATTAATTTCCAGATTCCTAAAGGTCTAAATTGAAAATATAAAGAGATAAATAGAGTCTTAATTAAAGAATCGGAATGAGAAGGATCTTTTTAAGCCGGAAATGAAAACCAAGGGAAAAGATCAACAGATTCACTCTGTAAAAATTTTTTAAATTCCTATACCGCCAAAACCGCCTTTATGACGCACACTGAGAAAAACATCTGTAATACATATGACTAACAAAGAGCTAAGCTGTTAACCAAGGAATCTTGATTGTAAATGACAGAAACCCACTTGAACCAGCTGAAGCAACTAAAATAAATGTATTAATCTTAGTGTGTGCACGTGTCTTCAGGCACAGCCAATTCAGGAGCTCAAACTCTGCCATCAAGGCATTATCACTTTTTCTGTCTGTCTATCCATCTATCCATCTATCTATCATCTATCTGTCTATCTATCTATCTACCTACCTACCATCTCTCTCTTAGAAACGCTTTTCTTTAAGTTGCCTCATTTCCAGGCTGCAAGGATGGCCACTGATGATTCCAGGTTTAGGTACTGAAATGTCAGGAACCTCAGAGAAAAATTCACCATCTATCCTTTTACTGTGAAACATATTAGGGGTGACTTTCATTGGCTCAACTGGGGTCACATGTCCATCTATGAACAAATCATTCCAGCCTCATGGATGGAATGTTCTGACTGGTCACATCTTTGGAACTGGGAAAGGGGGAATTAGCCCCTCCCAAACCACGTGAAACAGACTCTCCACGAGGAAGAAGAGCTCTGGAACTGAAAACTGAGGGAAGGAAAAATGTTCGGGGCAGCTAAAACCTAGGATTATCAGAGACCTATAAACTTCCTAATGTCCAATAAGCCATTGCAAGTAACAGGAACACAAAAAGATGAAGTAAATAGTTAAATAGCGATAATCAAAATTAAATATATGTATTTTTCATCATAATAATTACAAGAAATTATTGTTCAAAAATATTTTGCACATGTATGCAAAAACATATCCAAGGATATTTACTGCAAAGATATTTACAATAGTGAAAAATTGGAAACATTCTAAATTTTCATTATCAGAGAACTGGTTAAATACATAAATCCAACAAGGTAATATCACTCGGCAATTTAAAAAATTAGATAGCTCTGTTTTCCGTGACATGGAAAGATATCTACGAAGTACTTTTAAAGGACTATTTACTAGGTAATATAATCACGTAATTCAAAATTCGAAAGGTACAAAAGAGTATACTTTAAAAACTCTTTAGGGACCAGCCAAGTATTGCAGCAGTTAAGTTCATGCACTCCGCTTCAGTACCCTGGGGTTCGCCAGTTTGGATCCTGGGTGCCAACATACATACGGCTTATCAAGCCATGCTGTGGCAGGCATTCCACATATAAAATAGAGGAAGACGGGCACAGATGTTAGCTCAGGGCCAATCTTCCTCAGCTAAAAATAAAAAAAAAAAGAGGAAAATTGGCAGTGGAGGTTAGTTCAGAGCTAATCTTCCTCAAAAAAAAAAGTTCTTTAACCCACATGTGCTGCCTTTCATTTTTCTTCTCAGAGGCAAAAAATGATATCAAGCCTTTTGTATTCTTCCAGGATATTTTATGCATATGTAAGCTAATAAATATATTTCTTTCTTATTATTTATACAATATTAACATAATATTTACTCCTTTTCTGCATCTTTCCATTTAATATTATGTCACAGAGGTGGTTCCACATCAGTACATTATTTTTTATGATTGCGTATTATTCCATCGAGCAATGTATATAGTTTATTCTACCAGTCCACTACTAATGGATTTTTAACTTTTTGTAACCTCTTGCCATGTAAAAAATGTTGCAATGAATAACCTTCTCATTTGTACATGTTTAGATTTATCTGTGGGATAAATTCCTAGAAGTGAAATTGCTGGGTGAAAAGGTATGTGCATTTATGTTTAATTAGGAGTTGGGGAGAATATATAATACACTTATTTTATTCACATTTGAGTAGGTAATTCTAGCATAGTGTACCTGGTTCAAAAAGGATTTAGGTAAAAGTGAAAAGTCAGTCTACCTCATATTCTCTTCCTTCAGATGCCAGTTCTCAGAGGCAAACATTGCCATCAGCTTCTTGTATTTGCCTCTAGAGAAATTCTAAGCTCATATAAGCGTGCAGCTGTATATAGAAGAATCTCTCTTATTCCAGTAGGTTTTTAATCTGTTTTTTTTTTTTTTGCTTTATATTCTATAGCAGCAGCATTAGCATCATTTGTAAGCTTCTTGGAAATGCAGATTCTCAGAGCCACCCCAAATCTACTAGATCAGAATCTCTGGGGATGCTATCCAGGAATCTGCATAATTACTAGCTCTCTGGGTGATTCTAATGCTCACTAAAGTCGAGAATCACTAGTCTCCAGAGGTTAGAAGGTTCACACCAAGATGTTGGTTAAATAAGAGATGTAATATACTTTATTGTGTTCTCATTTAGTCTCAGCCAAACACTCTCATCCCTGAGATCGCATCTACAAAATGATCCCAGGAATGCAGGACAGGTTTATTTTTTGTTAGTGCCACGAGTAGAATCTGGTTCCTAGTGACCTCGTGTACAGCAGAGCCGTACGCTTCCCAGTCTTTCTCCTCTCACCTTCTGGTGCTGTGTCAGACAATGCCCTACAGCTACTCATACAGTTTTTATGGCCAATGTTTTCGAAAGTGGGTGGCCAGGGTCTTCTTCCTAGTCTGTCTAAGTCTGTAAGCTCCGCTGAAACCTGTCCACCATGGGTGACCCTGCTGGTCTTTGAAATACAGGTGGCATAGCTTTCAGCATCACAGCAACACACAGCCACCACAGTGTGACAACCGACAGACGGGTGGTGAGGTTCCCTGACCCAGAAATGAACCCAGGTGGTGGCTGCGAGAGCACTGAATCTTAACCACTAGACCACCAGGACTGGCTAGGACCGGGTTAACATTCAAAAATCAATCAATGTAAGCCACTGGGCATCTGCCATAATTTCCAGAACTCCATGAGCACCGGAAGTGGGAGAATAGAGAGGGGTGAATGTTTCTATTTCTAGGTTTTCATTATTCTTGTCCAAAACACCTCAGTAAGTAGAATTTTTTCCCCCTTTCCTTTCCTTCACTTGCCTTGCCTTTCATTTCTTCTCCTTCCTTCCTCCCACACTTCCTCCTTTCATCGCTCTCTTTGGGCCTTTATTTTTTCCCATCTGGTTCTCATTCCTGACGCACAGAGTGCCTAATCCAATTTAAACGTGAAGGAGGACTAAGGATAATTGAAATTGTCTATAAAATACTCCAGATAATGGCGGAGTCATCCTGTAACGATGAGCATGTTTGTGTGTGTGCATCTAGATACACACAGAAAAGGTTGGAAGGAACATACTGAATGATAAACAGTGGATTCATGGTTACCTCTGGGAAATGGAATCTAGGGGCTGGGAGTAGGGGCTTTCTCTTTCTACTAAATGTCCTTCCAATTGTTTGAATTTAGATATAATTATGGTTTATCCGGTAAACATAAAAAACGTTTTAATTTGTAATGGGATCGTGTAATGGTGACATTTTGCTTCTATCGTTTTCCCCTCAATCATGTAGCACGAACGTTTTTCCAAGTTATCGTATCCAATATTGATAAGTCATCGTGGAAGTGCCCTAACTTACTTATCTAAAATTCTCTTGCTGAATAAGTTATCAATTTTTATCTATTATAAGCAATAATTTGATAAAAATTCCTATAGCTAAGTCTTTGCCAAAATCTACACTTGTTTTTACTTGATTTTCATATAGATTTCTGGCATTAAGATCGCTGGGCAGACATAGTGCAGAGGTTTCAGGCTTTTTATTCTTGGGATGAAAGTGTGCTCCCTCATCTCTGTTAACTCTGTCACCAGCAGCGTAGGAAATGGCCTTTTCCCCAAACCTACAACATCACTGATTTTTTTTTTTTTTTTTTTTCTAAGATTTTATTTTTTCCTTTTTCTCCCCAAAGCTCCCCGGTACATAGTTGTGTATTCTTCGTTGTGGGTTCTTCTAGTTGTGGCATGTGGGACGCTGCCTCAGCGTGGTCGGATGAGCAGCGCCATGTCCGCGCCCAGGATTCGAACCAACGAAACACTGGGCCGCCTGCAGCGGAGCGCGCGAACTTAACCACTCGGCCACGGGGCCAGCCCCACAACATCACTGATTTTATCTAATTAATTAACTAGTATATTCGTTATCAATTAGATAGACAAAAAGTATATTTGATTCATTCACTTTCTTTTATTGCTAATAAAGCTGATTTTAGTTCCATGTTAAATAATCATGATTCTACCTTTTCTGATTTTCCCTATCTTTTTCTGATGTTTCTATTGGTGTGTTCATCTCATTGATTTGTAATGGTTTGTATATAGAGAGAATATTAATCCTCTATCACGTATGATGAAAATATTTGTTGCAGTTTACTGCCTGCCTTTCATTTTTATTTGAAGTGGAGTGTTTCTTGATGTGAAAATTTTAAATTTTAGCTTGTAATATCATGGACAAACCTGGAGGATATTATGCTAAATGAAATAAGTCAGATGCAGAAAGAAAAATACTGCATGACCTCACTTATATGTGGAATCTAGAAAAGTGAAATTCACAGAAGTAGAGAATAGAATAGTGGTTACCTGGAGTGGGGAGCGGGGAGAATGGGGAGATGTTGGCCAAAATCAATCTATTCGTTTATGTTTTTGCTTTCTATCGCTAAGCTTCGCAAGTCCTTCCTTACTCCCAAAATTACATAAGTGTTGATCTATAGTTCACTTGTTTTACATTTTCATCTTTGATTCATCTCAACATTACTTTAGTATGGTGAGTATGGTTCCAAAATGAAGTCTTTTCTAGAATGCTGCAAAGTTGTGCCCTCATTCATTATCTACTGAATCTTTATCCAGCGGGTTGAAATGTTGCCTTTATGATACACTAAATCCTTACATAGTGAGGCCTGATTTTCGGCTTTCTATTCTGTTCCGTTAACTTGTCTGTGTGATGCCAACACCACACTGTTTTAATTATTTTAGCTGAAACCACACCTTAATACATCTGGTGTATCAAGTTCCCACTCATTACTGTGCTCGTTCAATACATTTTAGCTCTTCTTACACCTTTATTTTTATACGATGATTATTATAATCTTCAAAATTATTTTGTTTTATCCCTTTCCCCAAGTAAACTATTTTGGATTTTGGTTAGAATTTGAAGAACACTAATATCCACATAATATAGAGTGTCCCCATCCAGGAACATACACTGTGTAACTGCATCTTTGGAATAACAATGAGAATGATTATAGTAATTCAGCCATTGGGGATCTGCTTCTCTGTGACCCATGTTGTTTATGACACAATGTCTGCATCTGATTTGGGAGCAGTAACCATGGATGTAATTGCTCATGCACTTACTCCAAAGATCTCACTTTCAAGCTCAGAGTTTTGATCGATATAGCTCCGAGGAATACTTTGCCTTGCCCTGAAGAACTGGATGCCAGCACTGCTTGTTCTCTGCCTAGTCCTCTAGGGCACCATCAGAGCTCTCTGTGGAATTAGCGTGCTTAGCCAACTGTGGTGAAAGGCAGAGAGGAGGGACAGGAGTTCAGGGCCTTCCAAGACCCCTTTGCTGCAGATTGTCGTTTTCCGCTTGGAATCTAAGGGGCAGATGTATGCAACATCTGGGTAGCAGGTGCTCAGAAGCTGCTCACTGGTGTCACCGTTCAACCATAACCTGCCCGTTGAGGCCGTGTTTTACTTTCACATGTCTGACTTCATACCTCCTGAGCGTGTACTCTGGGTAATCTGACTCTCATAAACTGCCCTGCCAACAACACCCCCTGAGTGACAATTTGAAGACATCCCATGGTGCTACTGTCTGCCGGAGATAGAGGTGGGAATGAGGAAAGCACCAGGTTCCGACCAAGGCGGTCCCGAGCATTCTTGACCTCAGGCTGGCGCAGCTGCCATGAGCATTCCGGCTGGCACCGCTCAGGGCCTCTGCTTCCTGCAGGCTCGGGGGTCAGGTCGGCAGGCCCTGGAATTTGTTTGCTCACCAAGGCCGGAGGCCTGTCCTGTTGTGTGGTGGTGATTAGGCCCTCTGCAGGCCAACCACTCTCTTCTGCTAATGCTCCATCCCTCCCAAACCCCCAGACTCAGGGTCCTCACTTCCAATAAGGACAGGAGAAGCAGAGGCCCAGTGACCTGCCCAAGACTCCTCAGCTCACCACAGGTCTAATATGGTACCTGGTGCCAGACCTGGCACAGATTAGGGGCTCAGAAAAGGGTAGCTCTTATTTTTAATGTCAGAATTTGCCCAATTCTCTCTTCTGTACCATGATGGCTGCCTTCAAGGGCATTATGATTTGTCTTTTTAAATAGATTTTAAACACATATTTCTCTAATTTCTTCTATTTTTAAATCATCAACATAATGACTTTTCCAAGTGATTGAATGTCAATGGAGGATCTCTAATTTTTCTTATTTGTCGTTTTCATTACATTTAAGGGAGGGGGAGGACATAGAGATTAATGACGAAAATTGATTCTTCTTTCTATTTTCTCAAAGTTGTGCTTAGTTAAGCACTTCTAATCTTTAAATAGGATTCCTTTGGCTAGCAAGCAACACAAATGTTCCAAATTGAATTAATCTCAGAAATCCATACCTCCGCAAATCAAGAGCGCCAGCCCATTAGACTACCTGATCACTCTTTTCTAACACATTAGGAAGTCCTATTTTTCACCAATAAGAAATGCTGTATGGGGCAGGCCCAGTGGTGTAATGGTTAAGTTCATGGGCTCTGCTTCAGTGGCCGGGGTTCACAGATCTGGATCCCAGGCATGGACCTAGCACTGCTCATCAAGCCATGCTGTGGCATCATCCCACATAAAGGATAGGACGATTGGCACAGATTTCAGCTCAGTTCAATCTTCCTCAAACAAAAAGAGGAAGATTGGCAACAGATGTTAGCTCAGGGCCAGTCTTCCTCATCAAAAAAAAAAAAAAAAAAAAGCTGTATATTTGATCAGAAAATTGTTGTTGGAGGATGTAAGTGTGGGAAGCTGAATGGTCTAGAGTGTCCTTCTGCTGCATAGCTCTGGGGAGACCTGAAGAGTCATTGTTTTGTAGCGGAAGAAAGAAAATAAATAATAATCACATTAACTATATTTGGGTAAAACTTTCAAACTAGCGTTCCCTGGAAATCACATTTTTTCAGCTGAATTCAATTCACCAGTGATTTATTGAGCACCTACTAGATGTCAGGCACCGTGACATAAAGGTCCTTTGGATAAAGTATAATGTGGAATGTTCTCCGACACAAGAGTGCCTAGCATGCTAGAGGAGCACAGTGAGGTAGCACAAATCCCACTCTGAGGACTCAGGGACGACTTCCTAAGGGCACGTTAGAACCAAATGAAGAGGGTTAATGTCGTAAAGTGTACAGCAGAGAATTCGGGGAGACAGGGCTAGAGAAATAAACAGGGCCGGGGTCACATGCCCTCACATATGTGCTACTGTCATAGCTGCTAAAGAGTCATTGAAGGTCTTAACAGAAGAATGTGATTGAATGTGTATTTTAGATAGATTGGGAAATTCAGAGAAGGTGCTAAGGTTTCTAAGCAGGCACAGCAGTCATAGTAGGGAAGAGAATTTCCAAGAAAGATTTAGAATGTAAAATTGGCAGTTTGGCATGAGGGAGAGAGGAGAGTCTCCAGAATGAGTCCCTCGATTTGTATTTCATAGGAGGAAGAAGTATGAACAAAGTCTTTACTTCACTCATTAATTCATCAAGCCTATAACTTTGTCACAGGAAAAAGTAGTTTCATAGAAATAATATGATATTTCAAAACTGTGTGTTGGTTTTAATTCATATCTGCTCTCCTCTGGGCACTAAGGTAGAGCTGAGAGTATTTTACGCAAATGTCACATTTTCAAAATCTAGGTTTGTCAAACAAAATGAAGGGGGTTATTCTCTTTATAAAAGGATTCTGTGTTTTATAAAATAAATGTTTATATGATATCTTTAAATTGTCTGTTATAAATATGATTTAATATACTTCTCCTCAGAAACATATCTCTTTTATAAAAGCAGACATTTATATACTTTCAAATTGATTTACGGGTTTTTTCAAAAGATTTTTTTGGGGGGTGGGGTGAGGAAGATTGGCCCTGAGCTAACATCTGTGCCAATTTTTCTCTATTCGTATGTGGGATACCACCACAGCATGGCTTGATGAGCGACGTGTAGGTCTGCAACCAGGATCAAAACCACGAACCCTGGGCTGCCAAAGCAGAGCATGCAAATTTAACCACTACACCACCAGGCCGGCCCAGCCAAGATATGTCTTTTAGAGTGAGTGGCAGGTCAGTATTTTCTAGGATTCATTCATTCATTCAATGAACAGCTATTTATTGGGTTCCTATTCTATGCCAGACAGTGTCTTGGACACTTCAGTTACAGCAGTGATGAAACAGACGAAAGTTCCTGTCCTCGTGGAATTTACATTCTAATGGATCATCCATTTTTTTTCCTTTTAAAAATAGGATAGGCAATTTACCCTGTTGCTAGTTTTTAAGGTATTTTCTAGTGCAGTGCCTTGCACATAGCAGGCATCTTCTATATATTTATTCAATTGAATAAATTCTTAACAGAATAGAAAGTGAGAAGCTGGCCTGGTGGCATAGTGGTTAAGTTCACATGCTCTGGTTCAGCAGCCTGGGGTTTGCTGGTTCAGATCCTGGGCACGGACCTACACATCACTCATCAAGCCATGCTGTGGTGGCTTCCCACATAGAAGAACTGGAATGACTTACACCTAGGATATAGAACTTCTGGGCTTTGGGGAGAAAAAAAAAAGAAGAAGATTGGAAACACTTGTTAGCTCTGGGCCAATCTTCCTCACCAAAAAAAGCATACCTTTACACAAAAAAATAGAAAGTGATTCTAATGATATATTGCATAAATGCCTTCACAATTTTAAATATTCTGATCTATTGTCAGGCTCAGATGAGATGCCAGACTATAAATTATAATTTTTTTAAAAAGTTCAGATATATGGTCCCAATGTTTAAGTTATTTATCAGGAGAAAAAGACACTATTATTTGACTACTCCTAATCTGCTCACTCTCTCAGCAAATAGTGCACTGTCTTTGCTGTGCCTCAAATGCTTACATCCCATTGCACACCAGATTACATTGCCTAAATGTTTGATAATTTGCAAAGCACTTTCGAATACCAAAGGAAGGGAGGGACGTTAAAGCCATTGCTTTTCTGATATTACTTGTGTGACACAGAAGACTGATCTCCCACAGCATTTCCTTTCTCCTTTTCCTCCTTTGGAGCAGAATCCTGGTTTTTAGCTGGGCACAGTTGCCCCCCAGTATAAGATACTGCATTTCCCAGGCTCCCTTGAAGCTAGATCTAGTCACTAAATTGTGGCCAATGTAATATGAGTGAAAGTGTCAGTAGGACTTCAGAAGGGCTATTTAAAGGGAGCTGATTGATCTGAGAGAAGACCCTTTTTGCCCTCTGCTCTTTCTTCTTTCCTCCAGCCTGGAATGCAGATGGGACAACTGGAGTTCCAGCAGTCATTTTGGGCCATAAGGACCTTGAGAATAGCCAGGTTTCCTGACGACACTGTAAGCCACAATATCAGACCTCGTATTGCCTACCATGTATGTGAGAGAGAAATCAATTTCTATCTTGTCTTAGCCACCAATATTTGGGGGTTTTCTACTGTCTCCAGCCAAACCTAATCCTAACAAACACAGCTTGTTATAGATTCCACTTAGGTTTATATGTTAGGCTGGGAACAAAGTTAAGCAAACTGATCGCCTGTGATTCACTTGTGGGGTGAGGCAGGTTCTCTTAACTCACCAGACTCTGGTCTATATGACCTCCTGTCAAGGAAGAAATCAACCACTTCTGGCCAAATTATTTTCCTTTGAATACCTCTGTATATTTCTTAAAAGAAAAAAAGAAGTCCTCCAAATCAGCAAACCAAGAAAGCCTGGGAATAGCACTCGGTTATTGTGGGTTGTTATTGATGCCCCCAACATCTACTGAGACGGCAGATTCCTAGCCCCACGTCATCATGGTCCCCAGCTCACTGCAGACATTACTAATCAATCCTCACGCTCTCGCCTGCTGACCCGACCTGCCTCTGAATCCTTGTCAACATACCTTGCCAGACTAAGCTTCTCTTTGTTTACATCTTAGCACCGTATAAATGCATGTGATATCCCCTCTTCTTAGGTGGCTAAGCTATTGTTGGGGACGGTTAGCAACCGTAACAGGATGCTAAAATGAGACTCTTGCTGTTTCCATTATAGCTGAGGCCCAAATGCTTAAAAGAAAATGATAAGTTTCTAAATCAAAGTGTCATACTTGGAAAGAACTTATGCTAGCTAGCCACGTATATATGTTATACATATATTCCGACCACCTAGAGCATATATAAGAGGCAGCTGGAGGTCAATCCAAAATGGAGGAAGCATGCAGAGGAGTTCCTTTAGAGAGGACTGTGGGAGAACTAAAGCTTCAGAAATCACGGTGATTGCGTCCCCATTGCCTTAAGCCACACAGGAGAGGCTTCCAGGCCTGCTTGGTGAGTTTTATGTGTTCAATGGAGCTTCATGGACACAGCGTACTGGTGCTAGGACACGCACAGAGATCTAAAGGGAAGAGACTGTGGCTAGTGGCCTGAATTGGCCAAACAAAGATAAAGGAGACACGGCAGCTTGGGCACAAGTTACAGGACCACAAGACAGGGGCAAGCATGCATGAGTTTTCCTTTGAGTCAGGTGACCAGAGGGAGGCCCAGGCCGGGGTCATTTTGAAAGGGTACTCTTTGGGCACTCTACCTGGGGGCGGGGCCAGCAACAGAGGGAGCTACTGCTGGAGGTACAGGGCTTGAGGGAGGAGACCGAGAGCGGCCACTGGCAGAAGCATCACCAGAATGGTTGGAGCTGTGGTGGGAGATGCCTGGTGGCTGGGGGACTCTACAAAAAACCCACATCTCTGCCCAGAGAGAGTCAGCTTTGAGCATCCCATCAAGTCCACATGGCACAATGCTAGATCATGACAGTGCCGGTGACACAGGACTGTGTCCATTTCTCCTAATCCTCTTCCCTCTGGGGAACCACTCTGAAAGGGTCAGAAACTGCAGCTATGCAATGGGAGAGCAAGAGGGGGAGGGGAGTGAAGGGTAACAAACACAGCTGATCACGGCCTCTACCCCACTGTGGGTTTCAGGCATGACCCAATACTGTTCTCACTTGTTTGAGAGCTTGGAGTGTGATTGCTACACTGGACTGGACGCTTCATTGCTGGGAAGATATTGCTCTTATCACACAAAAGCGTGGGAAGAACTTCAAGACCTACCAGAGATTTCACGCAGGGGCGGGGAAAGAACCAGGCCTTGGAAGAGGGTATGAAGGGCCATGGAGAGAAAGCATCGAGGTGCTCCATGCGGCCCCCCACCGCCTCCACCCCTCACTGGGTGCCACTTGCTCGAAAAGGCAATCACATCGTCTCCACCATCATCAGCCCCTCAAGGCCCACAGACAATGTGTGAGTCCAGGGCACTGGAACCTGGGCCCCTTTGAGAGAATTTCCACCCCGGCTGCTCCTGAAAATTGGAAAGAGTGTTTCCTGACACTTGGAGCATGAGACGAATAAGGATCAGTCTCCTCAAAGTGTCACATCCGTTTTGAAATGTTGTCTCACCCTCCTTAACAACATTTCCATAGCCACTTGCTGAATTTGTTTGATCGCTGGGAAAATCTGAACCAGTTAAGTTATCACTGTTTCAAATACAGAGAGCTGATGTTACAAAATTCTGCAGAAGCCGGAGTTATCTCCAGAATACTGTTATGACTAGATTTCCCTTAAGTTGAAACTTTATGAGGCCAATTGGCATATTCCTCGGGAACTCAGCCAAGCCACTTACCATAATTTTTAAAAGTTCACTGAGAACCGTGGGCTTGCTTGAAACTGTACAAATAATAGTCAGCTTGGTTTTCTTCCTTTAATTTTCTCTGGCTCAATTTCATATAGCTTATGGGTTGTATAAATTTTTTGTACTAAAAAGAGATGCACACTAATTGCGCTTTTTGATCCCTGAGTCACTCTGGCTTCTGTCATACATTTTAATTTAAGGAATGAGGCACTAAAAAGTAAGAATTGCCCAAGTAATTTATAGTAATGCAAAATTTGGCTCAACAAGCAGATCAATAGTCTCCATCAGGCCTAGGACGGATACAGAGACCGTTATAAAAAGTCATTATCTAATTGGGAAATATCCACTTGGACACCAGACTTCCCCCTGACCTTAGCTGAAGAGTCTCTTGGCTCAGAAAGCATGAATATAGACAGTCCTTGAAACAGCGTCCAGACAAGGGCACTTCTTTGTAACATCGTGCATCATAGAAAGAATTGCCTCAACTGGAACTTTCCAATTTGATTTTCCCCTTCTGGTTGGCAATATCCCAAGAAAGAGACCCAAAATGATCTACAGTATTCCTTTTGGCAAAGCTCAGAGAACCCTCAAACGTCCCTGTATTTGGATTCCAACTGCATTCTTTCCATTAAGGGGATAGAGGGTGTTTGTTCTCATGATGACTAGACTTAGCTCCTTGTCCCCCTTTATGCAGAGCGAATGGAATTAGAGCTATTCATGGTTCTCACTGGACACAGCGGATAGTATGTTCTATGCAAAAGACAAGTAAGTTTAAAAGAAGCGGGAAAGTAACATTACATTATAAAGGTAACAGGAAGGCCATTAGGCATTGTTTCAGCCTGAGGGTCTAGATCTTGCACAGTTTGGCAGGACTCCTGCCCAAGCACAGGACGGGGACCTCTCCAGCTCTCCTTTTGGGTTTATAGGTGCTCTGGGGAGTTGTGGGGAGGTGTCTGCACAGCACAGTTGGACAGGAGCAAGACTTGTGGCACTGCTAGGGGTCACCCCTGCTAGCCGGTCAGCTGGCAAGGCACAGGGGCAAGTGGAGCCGAGGTTTATCCTGCCTGCAGCTCAGAGGTGGAGGGAATGGAGGTCTTCGCATGTGTAAAGGCTGGGTGGTCTGTGATGAAGACACCATTCACGGCAGTGCCCAGGTGCATGAGAGGGACCGGGCACAGGCCTATCAGTGTGCTCTCCCGGACCCCCCATTACTCCCTGGACACTCTTTCCTTCCTGTTCTAACCATCCCCTCTTGCTCAGGTCCCAGATAACTGGGTCTCCATCCCATAACCACTATTTGCAGCTCTCTCTTCTCTCTTCTCTGTGAGTTCCTGTTGCACACTGTCTTTACCGCCTTCCCAAACAGCTGTCCTCTCCTCTTTTCTTTCACAACAGAACTGGATTTGCTCATCTAAACCACAGCCCAATCATCACCAGAGCAAACCAATCTGCATCTCCTTTCCTCAGGGGCCAGGAAGGTTCCGTCTTCCAAGCTCTTTGAAAACCTTCAAACAGACCCAGATCCTAGTCCTACAATAGTGCCTGTTGAGAAAGGTTGATAAGCCCACAATAAACACACAGTTCCAGGAACTGAGTGCTCACCAGAATGTTCCCTCAGGAGAACACTAAGTTTGCCCAAAAGGAGTCCATAAAAACATGTGTGGTTTTCTTACTTCAAAGAAATCCTTAACCTTTTTTTATGACAATACGTCTCAATTAAATCAAGATCTCCAACTGACATAACTTTGAGACATCTGAAGCTGTCTAGTTCAAGAGCTCAATGGGCAGTGGGTGAGTCAAAATTCTCTTTCTAAAATGGTTTTCGGGTTCACCCAAGCACATGGAGCTATCCATGCCTGAAATCTCTATGCCAGGATGTTGTAATAATTCTTATCTGGAAAGATTCTTTTTCCATCAATTATTTTTCTATCAATAATTATGCCTAACAATTGTCAACACACACTGTGTGCCTGTTGTCCACTATTCATTTCCAACATCACTCTGTGAAATAGTTTTTAGTAATATCTCGATTTAACAGGTGAGGAAACTGAAAGGATGAGTTAAAAGAGGATGGATTTTGAACAGTATCATTTTAGGGTTATAAATATAAACATGTTTAAGGCTTTTGATACAGGAAGCCAATTTGTTTTCTGGAAAATTTGTACCTCCCACTTGTGTACACACCCAGCAGTTTACACACTCATCCTTTCCACCACACAGTCACCAAAACATTGAGGATTATGTTTTAAAATATTTAATCATTTGAGAGAGGAAAATGGTGCCTTATTGTGGTTATAATTGTCTTTATTTTAAATCTCCTATTTTGTAATAGTTTAATTTTGTAATTTGTCTGAATTTTGTGGGGAGCAAACATGGCATAAATCCTAAGTAAATGGATTAAATGCTTCACTGTTTTACCTGGAGCCAGCCTTAGCTGTTTTTAAAAGGAAAGGAAAAATTAGAAAAGGTAAAGCTAAAAGTGTCCCACACGTCTACGGCTTGTTCCAGAACTAGAAACAGCTTCTTTACTCTGAGCAACCAGAAAGAAGTTTGCTCTGTTCCTCTTCTCAACAGCCAACGTGTCAGCACCAGCATCAGCATCATCAGATAAGCTGAGCACGACAGACCCACGTGATTGGAAGCATGTGGGCATGTATGTGTCAAAGCTGGGGTGAGCTTCATTCTGCTTTTTTTCCTTTTCTTACATAAACTCATCACTGGCAATGGTCATGTTATGGTGTCTCCTTGTGCTGAGAATTTTATACAACTTAATGAATATGTGGTTATCAAACATGCAAATCACAATACCTGTGCTCCAGTATAAGGAAGTGGGTCAAACAGGGAAGCTTGCTCCTGCTGTGGTGCCTTTCACACTGCATCAAAGTGTTGCGACAAACAGGATGATGGGTGTTGCAATGGGCAGAGACCACAAACCGTCTGCCACCACCACCAGGCACCACGGAACCTCAGTGTTGCCTCTCTCTCAACCCTTTCCTGGCAAGTAGCGTCTGACACATTGCAAGAGGGCAGCACTTTCTGAAAAGGCTGTAGTTCTAACTACATTCGACAATCAGGCAAGAGAGAAAAAAAATCAGATTATCACTTATTTTAGAGTACGTTTGAATTCCCAAGTGCGATGACTCCCAAATGCAAACCATTGTTTTCAACTCAGCTCTAATCAAAATAGCTAAAAAGAATTGAGAAGCAGCAGGAGAGAAGCTTCACCCTCAAAGGAGGCAGCCTTTCTGCTTTGGCTGGCTTGTGTTAGAGCAGAGATTCTGCCAAAGAATACCACGATGAGGTGTGTCCTTCAAAAAGCTGTATCTTCCAAAAGATGACATAAGGACTACTCTTGGTGAACAGGAACAATGTTCAGATGAAAGTTATATTAGCCTCCTATAGCTGCTATAATAAGTTACCACAAATCAGTGGCTTAAAACAACATAATTTTATTGTCTTACAGTTTTGGAGTTCTGAAGTCTGAAACAGGTCTTACTAGGTTAAAGTCAATGTGTCAGTTGGGTTGTGTTCCTTCTGGAGGCTCCAGGGAAGAGTCCATTTTCTTGCCTTTTCCAGCTTCTAGAGGTTGCCTGCATTCCTTGGCTCATGGCCCCCTTCTCCATCTTCAAAGCCAACAATGTCGGCCGAGTCATTCTCACTCTGCCATCTCTCTGATTCTTCCTCTTCTTCCTCCTTCTTATCAGGACCCTTGTGATTACATTGGCCCCACCCAGATAATCCAGGATAATCTCCTTATCTCAAGATCAAGTGATGGGCAGCCTTAATTCTATCCAAAACCTTAATTCCCTTGTTGCCATGTAACATAGCATAGTCTCAGGTCTCATGGATTGGGATGGAGACATCTTTGGGGGGGCCATTATTTTTCCTACCACAAAAGAGAACACCAGAGTTTTGTGTCTCTAATCCTCACAGCAACCTTCGAGGTGGAACGTTGGCAAAGTAAGAAACTGAGGCTTTGAGAATTTAAGTAATTTTCCCAAAGATATTCTGCTAGTAAGAGAGAGAGCTGGAACATGACCCAGAACTGTCTGTTTTGAAAGCCATGCTCCTCCTCCACACCCTGCTCCTGCCCAGAAGGGGCCTTCTACCAAATCCCTACACCGCATGGAGCCTGAACTATTCAGCTGGCTCCTCCGAGGAAATTCATCTTCCTTCAGGGAATTTCAGGGAAAGCTGGTGATGAGAAAGAGTCAGGACAATTGGCCTCTACTTCTCATTACTGTGCAACTACTACGTGACTGGGCGATTTGCTAAAACTTTCAGGCTCTCAGGATCGTCAACTGTAAAATCAATGATTTGGACTAGATGGTGTGCCCTTCAAAAAGCTGTATCTTCCAAAAGACGCTTTCCTGCTCTGAAATTCTAAAATCGAGTAATTCTATTGATGAAACCACTGTGCTGCAAAACAGTGCCACTTGTCGCATGGTTTGTGGATCACCGTCAGACCACGAACTATTTGTTACTTATCTGTCTTAGTCTGTTTGTGCTGCTGTAACAAAATGCCACCAACTGGGCAGCTTACAAACAACGAAAATTTCTTGCTCACAGTTCTGGAGGCTGGGAAGTCCAAGATCAAGTCTCCAGCATGTTTGCCTTCTGCGGAGGTCCCTTTCCTTGTTCCATAACTGGTGCCTTCTCGCTGGGTCTTCACGTGGTGGAAGGGCTAGTGATCTCTCTGCAGCCTCTTTTATAAAGGCACTAATTCTGTTCATGAGGGGCCTCATGACCTTAGCACCTTCCAAAGGCTTCCCCTCCTAATACTATCATGTTTGGGAGTTAGGATTTGAACATATGAATTTCGGAGGGACACAAATATTCAGCCTATAGCATTATTCACAGCAAGACAAAGAGCTTAAGCCAAAATGTTAACCAATTACATCAGTAAGCACACTGTTCGGCATCAATGTCATTTTACGTTTTTGTAGCAAGACTTTCACGATGAAGGAAGCAATGTGTTGATTTACTTTTTTGGCACAATCTTGCTATCCCGTTGCAGAAAGTTCCTGGATCAGATTCTGAGTAACACTGATGTAGAAAACCTCCAAAATTCAGACAGTTAATATCAGAAAAATTTTAGAACATGACAGCTGATTTTTTTGTGTGTTAAGAGAGGAACTATATCTAACTACTGTTTGTGAAAATATAAATGAGAAAAATATCTCTGGGATGTGTGGTAAATTGCAATATTTTTTCCAAATTATTTACCACTCTTTGTAAGAGAATTATGCCTATTGCCACGTGACATATGGCGCCTTCCTGTGGAATGTATTTTGTCACACTATTGGTATCAGGCTGGAACACGGACTTCCCTTGGCTAATGAAATGTGAGCAGGTGACTTAGACTGTGTTTCAAGAGAAGTTTTAAAAAAGCTGTTGCATGGTCCAACCATAGTTATTTTTCTTCTCTTACAAAAATGGCATGTCTTACGTAGGCTGAATCTTTCAGCCTGTATCCCAGAATGAAGAAGATATATAGAGCAGGGCTGCAGCCAACTCCAGCTGACGTGTATTGTGAGCAAGAAATAAACCTTTGTTGTTCTAAGCCCCTGAGATTTTGGAGTTTTTGTTACTGCAAACTAACCTAACAAAAGCTGACTAATACAAGTTGTATATCTTTGATAAAAGAGCAAAGATCTTTCTGAATTTTTTATCTCTTGTGGTTTAGAGAGTAACATTCCAAGGTTTGTTGTCCTCAGCTTGTTGGGTAAACTTGGGAAAGTTGGTGTTTTTTTTCTGCTTTTATTTTTTCAGAGAACTGAATCAATAGCAGTAACATTTATAAAAGGCATTATGGGGAAATGCTCATTTTTAGAACCAAATATTTTAAATACAAGAAAAAGTTCTATTATGTGATAAGTGTTTATGGATAAAATGCCTTTGTTTTACTTCATTCTGAAGTGATAATTTAGCTGAGTACAGAGTTCTAGGTTGATGGCTACTTCCCGTCTGTACTTCGACATTCATCTTCTGGATCCATTGTGGTTATTAACAAGTCTGTTCTCTGTATGGCCAATATTCCTTTGTAGGTAACTTATATATCTTCTTGTTGTATTCAGTACTTTCTCTCTGTCTTTGGTGTCCCAAACTTTCACCATGACATGTTTAGTGTGGATTTGGTTTTATTTGTTATGCTTGGGAATTTAGCATGCTTCTTCAAATTGAGACTGTGCATGGTTGCTCTCTAGAAAATTCTTAGTCATTGGCTCTTTATTATCCTTTTCCTCATTCTCACTATGCTCCCATTCTAGAAGACCTGCTAGATGTAATTTTTAATTTCTTATTTGGTCCTCCATGTCTTTGAACTTCTCATTTATATTTCCATCTATTTATTTTGGTGTACTGCATTCAAGATGATTTCCTCAAATTTATCTTCCAGTATTTCAGCTGCCTCTAATATGCTGTTTAACTCCTACACTGAGTGTTTGTTTCCAATAACTTTTTATTTATAGAAATTCTATTTGATTCTTTCTTAACTCTGCCTTTTTCACAGTACCTATGCTTTTATTATGATTTCTAAGCTTATTAAAAAATAGTCACTATAAATATGTTTATTTTATAATTTCTTTTGGCTTATCCTGCTATTCCTGTTATTTCAAATTCTTGCACATTAATGTTTTATTTATTATGTATGCTAACTCTCCTTCACGGCAGATGACTTCCTCTTTTGGCTAGACATTTTTTTTTTATTGTATTCATCTTTAATAGGGATTATTTTTTCCACGGGAGTCCCATGGGCCCTGGATCATGAAAATCTTGCATTTGTTTGGGCCAGGACTCTAGAGCTTTCATTGGCTCTGCATTGGTTTGTATGCTCATTTCTTGGCTTGAGTTTCTCAATCCATACAAGCAGGATACATTGAGACTTAACGCCTATTTGTGGTGCATGCTTAGGGTTTTTATTTTTCATGGTTGATGTTTTTCCTTATGTGCCCACAGATGTGGTTAATTTTCTCACAACTTTCTGAAGCAAGTAGTCAACATTTTTCTAATATGTATTAGATTTTTCCCCCCTGTTTTTACTGTCTTAAGGTAAAATTTAGATTCAGCCCTGTTTGCAGCTTGAAAAATTGTTATCCCATGAGCTTTCTCACTTCAATTGGCATCCTACAGTCATTCCCTTCACAGTTCTGAGGTTTTGTTAAAACCAAATATTTTCTTAAATCATAATTCATCATCTTAGTTTGGTGCCTTAGAAATATCATGAGCAAACTTAGAAAGAATAATAGTGGCATTCCTGTGGTAGTTCTATGTGTCAACTTGGCTAATTTGAACTGCATTTTCCAGAATTCCCTCCCCAGTATGTTCCCAGTTATGGTTGGCCACAAT
This sequence comes from Equus caballus, assembly GCF_041296265.1. Taxonomy (NCBI): domain Eukaryota; kingdom Metazoa; phylum Chordata; class Mammalia; order Perissodactyla; family Equidae; genus Equus; species Equus caballus. Next base: position 44,846,998 of record NC_091700.1, on the reverse strand, counting down.
AGAAATTTGCAGGAGGCAGTAGCCTTGTTTCCTCTCTGAAGATTGATTGAGGTCAGGCCTTGTTGCAGCTCATGCACATTTTCATGGATCTGCTGCCTCATCTTTTTGGCGTGGGGCTGCAGCTGAGCCCATAGCTCCTCCAGCTCCCACAGGATCTCTTCCTTTGGCTTCTTCATATCCTATGCCAGGCATAAGTACAGCTCCACACCAGGGGCACCAGCTTCTCTGCAAGCCATCTACAGCAGTGAGGTTTGAGACCTGGAGGAGGGGAGGCAGACACCAAGATTGTATGCTCATGAAGGTGTAGAGAGGGTATAGTCGAACATGAGATGGCGGAGGAACCTGGGCCAGCAGCAGCAGAGTCCTCCTCACCCTCTAGACTGGAGGCATGAGGAGGATGGAGGTTTCCTGAGCCAAAAAGGGGAGAAAGCTATGGAGAGTAGGCCACCTTGACAGGCACTGTGGCCTTTGATCAAGGGACATGGCCAACTCAAGGTAGCCTCATAGGAAAAAATCAAGGGGAACAGATGTCCTGACCTCACTCTCCTTCCTCTCTCAGGTCTCCTTTGAGCATTCCTGGTTGTCCAAACACACCTGGAAGCCAGAAGGCAAGGGAGCCATCAACACATAGCTTACAAGCTGGCCTCCTGGGGTAGACAACAGGGTGCAGATGGGTGGTGAGTGGATCTGGAGGAGCAAACATAAGACATCTGGTGCAAGCTCTAACTTCTATTGTCATTTCTTATCACATTGGTAAGTACAACAAAGTTCTTAGTTCAGTAACCTCACGCTCTCAGTACTACTTCACCTGAGAGTACAGAGATGACAGATGTTATGAAGTCAATAAAAATAGCATTGTTGGGGCCAGCCCTGTGGTGTAGTGGTTAAGTTCAGTGCACTTTGCTTTGGTGGCCCAGGTTCACAGATTCGGATCCTGAGTGCAGACCTACACCACTTGTCAGCTATGCTGTGGCAGTGACCCACATATAAAGTGGAGGAAGATTGGCACAGATGTTAGCTCAGGGCTAATCTTCCTCAGCAAAAACAAAAACAAAAACATTGTTTACTCCTGAGTGAATAGATTTCTGGTTTCTCTCCCCACCTCACCTCTGCCCTGTCTCTGTCTCACAGACACATATACACATGCACACACAGTAGGGATTAAGCTAAATGGTTCAAGTGATTTATGTTTTCATGGTCATATTCCACTTCTAAGCATTATTAAGTCCTGTCAATTCTACCTCCTAAGTGTCTCTCCTACATACCTCCAGCTCCACTGCTACCATCCCACTCCAGGACAGAGAGCTCCACTCTCTCTCAACTGTCCCATTTTAATAGCTTCCTAATTGCTATGGTCATACACATTGATTCCCCAGCCAGCTTTCTCACTCCAAGAGTGAGTTTTCCAAAATGCAAAGCTGATCCTGTTATTTCTCTGCTTTACATTGTTCAGTGACTTTCCAACATCTATTCCCAGCTCCAGCTTCATGTCATACCACTGTCATCTCACAGTCTACAATTGGGTCATTCTGGACTTCTGTCAGTTCCTCACATGGGCCACACTTTTCCAGCCTTGAGACTTTGCATATGCTGGATCCATCTGTCAGCTAACTGATTTTCTTGATTCAGCTTAAACATCACTTCTTCAATGAAACATTTCCTGACCTCCAGACTAGATTAGAGCTCCCTCTTTAATTCTCTTGTGGCACCTTGCTTACTCCTTTATCATACTCAGAGCCCATATAATTGTTTATTCAATTTTTTTGGTACCCATTGGTTGCAGGCTACTTGAGGACAGGGACCACGTCTGTCTTACTTGCTCTATAATCTCAGCCTCTAACACGTTGCCCTGCGTGAGGTGCTTCATAAATAACCACTGAATTAATGAGCAACCATCACAATATCTCCCGTCAAATGACCATTTGTACTTTCTTAGATTAGTTTCTTTCTTTTCAACCAGTAAAATATTGCTACATATGTTTTTCAGTAAAACCCAATAATTTATTCTTGTTTAGGGCATGCCAGAATTCATTCATTCCACAAATGTTTATTGAGCAACTAATGTGTGCAAAGCACTATTCTAGAGACCTAGAATAAAGAGTGAAAGAATGTATAGCCCTATAGATTCCATACTGACATAGCGAGACTCTCTACTGTCTTTGTTTTCAGATTTTTCAGGCTACATTCCATGTGCTTCATGTCTATTTTCTATAGTAAACTGATCTTCTCAAAGCGAGAGCCCACATGTATTGCATTTATTATCTCTATCTTTCTTTCTCTTATTTGTATGTGGTAGATGTTAGTGAATGTTTATTAAATAAAAGATTTAAAAAAGCAAAATAAAATAGAACAAAACAAAAGACATATATCTCCTTCATCTTACAAGAGAGAGAAGACATCTATGTGATGGAGTGTAACATAGAAAGAGAATACCTACCATGTACCATTCACTCACCCAAGGAAACCAATGCTTTTAGTACTAACGTCTTATTTGTACCAAGATACTTATTGCCTGTCCATTTGTATTTGCTCTTCTCTTGCATTTGTAGGAACTCATAACAAAACTTTCTTTGTGAACATCAAAACAAGGAAGTCTTAGTAACATATTTCAAGTTTCTTCTGGTAAGACTCATTTGGTTGCAGGCAACACAGACTCTTCAAGCTGGCTCAGGTAAAGGGAATTTACATGAGGATGCAAATAAAGTAACTGGGTAGACAAGCTGTCTCTCAAATTTTAAAGCGAAAGCTCTTGTGGAGACTGGATCTGGAGAGGGTTTCTGGATCCATGGCCGCTCTGGGGGATTGAGCAGCAGACTGGGAATCTCTACACTCTTGGCACCTCTACAGTCCAGGGCTCTGGCTTTAATATGACTGCTCTACACCCTGTGGGGCCCTTTATTCTCATCCTACTACCAACTGGCTTCCTCTACTTTTTGGTTTCTGCCTTTTTATCACTTTGGCTGCAACATGGCCACGGCTTCTTATTGCCCCCACCCTCCTCTGTGGCATCCTTTCGGTGGTTGTCACTGGAACCAACTGACTCCATCTCTCCATTTTCTAAGTTCAAATTTCCAAGGCAGAGCATTTGGTTGGCCCAGTTTATTTTAATACGCCAGAGTTTGCTGGTCAGCCGATAGATTACCTTCTCAGGTGCCCGCTCCTGGTCAAGTCAGCAGAGGCCAGGAAACAATGTGGCATGCCACAAGGCGTAGCTAGTGCACCACTGACTGGGGAGGGAGTGACATTTCTGCAGGGCTGGGGGGACAGTTTTCTGTAGCAGGGAACTTGGACAATGCAGATGCCAAGAGAAACCAACCTTGTGTTCAGACAGACTTTGAAGACTGATGGGTTAGTGATTTATTTATTGTAATCTTAAAAATATAAAATTGTTTGTTTAATTGGCAAAAGCTAACCCCATACTAAAATCAGAAATATGGAACGTCACGTTTGTAAAAGCCCGACGAATCAGAATGCAAAGCAGGCAGGATCTTCTGATTAAGTGACTTTCTCAGTTAATAACAATCATTCAACAAATGAGAATTTTTTGAGTACTTACTATGCACCAGGTATAGGTCTAGATCTGGGATTACAGAAGTGCATAGATGGATGTGACCCCTGCCTTTTTGAATATCAACTATTGGCATTTTAAAACTCTTAAAATGTATTAGTCTATTATCTTAAGTAAGTAGATCAAAAACAATTGGGGTTTTTTTGGATGACTTGAAATGTTAAAGATGATCTTATGGGAGATCTACATCTACAATGGAGATGAAGAAGACAGGGGAAGCAGGACTGACAATACACCGCCCACAAGATTCTTTAGGAATTTGTTATTTAAAAATATAATCTCTTGGATTAGTTTATTTGGTCTTGATTTGTATCATTCTATACATTTCACATACAGAGATAAAAAGGACACTTGCTGAGATTCCCGTGAACATTAATTTTGAGTAATTGAAGTTTCATTTTTATTTTAAGTGATTTTAATTTTTACTCATTGTCATCACACATACTTAAATACTTACAAAAGTTTTGGTGATATTATTCTTATTAATTCTTATTAATTTTTAACATATATGTACATAGAAAGTACTGATGGCTTATGAAACACACAGCCCTGTGCTCTGTCTCCCCAAGGCCTGTTCTCAGCTGCAACCACTCTCAACTTTTCTCGCTCTTTCCAGTGGTAACTACCTACATGGTTCCAAACAATATGCTAAGCAGCTTTTTGTTGTTGTTGTTCTATCTACTTTAGATAATATTTTTTGACTTTCTGACATGATAGGAAAAAAATCTAACCTACCCTGTCTCCTACCCCTGCCTCCCCTCCTAACGTTCCCTCAGTACAGTTACGACGCAACTTTTGTTGAAGTCCAACATCACCCCCTTCAGTGACTTGTACAGTGTGTTCTGGCCTCCCTATTGTATAATTCTTCATTTTTCTTAGAATAAGTATTTGCTTTGTTTTCATCTGCCAGTTATTTTATGTACCTATGGCTAATTTTGCCAAATTTTCCTTCATTATTGTCATGTGCCCATCAGTAATATTTTCCAGACACTGAAACCTCTCAGCAACTTTTTGTGGTTTTCCCTGGAGCCCTCCATTCTCCTGCTCCAAGCCTCTGTTTTCCTGCCCAGGCCTACTGCACACATTTTGTCCTGTCACTTTCCTTCACTGCCATCTCAGGACTTTCTTTTTGCCATTCTCCTGTGTTAGATCCTCTCTTTTCTGGACCCATGTCTTCCTCTATCTTGGTTTACACCTTTGTTTTGGTGGAGCACATCCTTGAGTAGTTTCCTAAGAAAGTGTAAAAGGAAGATCATTATTTTGAGGGCTTTGAAGATGTCTTTATTCTAATGTCAATGTGTGTAGCTTACAGAATTCTCGGTTGAAGAGCCTTGTCACTCAGCATTGCTCCATTGTCTCCTAACTCTCTGATACTGTTATTCAGACATCTGATGCTGGCCTGATTCATGATGCCTGTTGATTGTTCTTGTGTTTTTCTCTCCAGAAGCTTTTAGAATCTTCACGCTTGTGTTTTGCAACTTCATAATGACAAGTGTTGGTGTGGGTCTTTTTTCATTTGTTGGGTACTCAGTGAACCCTGTCACCTGAGAACTCAAGTCCTTCAGTTCTGAGGAATTACCTCACTTTATTGTTTTGATGACTTCCTGTCTTCTCCTTTCTGAAACTCCTATTAGTTCACAGTGGACATTCTAGACTAATCTTCTAATTTTATTATTTTTCTCCCATAGTCTCCATTGCTTTAACTTTTATGTGAGATTTCTTCAATATTGTCTTTCAGCCCTTTAATTGTTTGGAAGTGGACCATTTCTAACCTCAAAGAAATTTTTCTTGTTTTGATTATTTTTATAGTATCTCATTCTTGTTTTGGATACAATATCTTTTCTTAATTCACTGGGGATATTAATTTTTTAACTTTGTATTTTGAAATAACTATAGACTGGCAGGAAGTTGCAAAGATGTAGTACAGGGAGGCCCCAAGTCCCCTTTACCCAGTTTTCCCGAATGATTACATCTGTATACTTGTAATGCAATATCAAAACCAGGAAATCAACATTGGTACAATGTGTGTGCATAATTCTATGTCATTTTATCACGTAGGATACAGCACCACAAAGATCACCCTATGCTTCCCTTTATAATCTCACCCTCCTTCCTCCACCATAGGATATTTTTTTTTAGGTTATTTGTTTGTTTGTTTTCAGCAGGATCTGTTTCCTCCATGTTCATTCACCTATTCATTCATTCTTTTATCTCCCTTTCATTTTGTAAGCTACCCACAAATGTCTAGTCATCTTGCCCATTCAGTCATATTTAAGCACAAAGGTAACTGCGAGCTCAGTTGTGAGCGTTTGTGGGGCCTCACCACTAGGAGATCAAATGGCAAGTTTGCTTTTTCATTGGAAGGTCCTCCAGTGTTGGTACTTGGGATCTTTTCTCTAGGGTCATTCACAGGCTGTAGAGGAGAATCCTCCGATCTTGCGCCCCAGGATGGGGAGGACTGTAAGCCTGGCTGCCAACTTCCTGAAAGCAGAGTGTGGGTGACGGGCCTGAGAGTCTACTATTCAATGGGCAGATTTTCACTTAATTCCCTGTTTTCAACTTGTATCCCATCTCTCCCCACTCCCCTTCACTGTGATTCTCCTGAGTCTCTTAAATTCAATTTCTCTAGAGAATAAACCTCCAGTCTCTGAGGGGTGGGAGGGCAGTTGCCTAACTTCACAAGGACAGAAGATGGTGTCTAACTGCTCCACAGACAGACTTCCAGTAAATCCCTGTTCTCATTCTTTTGTCCAGCATCACCTCACACCTGCCAGAAGCTTTTCCTTGGGTCTGAAGAGGAACCTGGCTTCCCATCCTGCTCCCTCTCTGCAGACACCAACATTAGTTACAAATTCTCCATCACCCAAAATTTTGTTGAAATCTCTCTCACCTGCTGCTGTTTCCTGCCTAATTCTCTTTGTTCTCTTGGACTTTTTTTTCACTTCCTTTGCTGTCATTTTAACAGGATTCTAGGAAGGAGGAGGAAAAGAGCATGTGGTTTATCTGCCTTGCCTATGCAGCACACCACAATTGTTTTTTAAAACAATATTTGAAGTATATGATGTAAACTGAATTTTTGTCTCAGTAAATTTTAAATACAGAAGTAACATGGAAATATATTTCAGAAAAGATATGGCAAAAAAAGATTAAGATTACTTCTACTACTTCAGAAGAGAAGGAATATATTTCCTCATTTATCTTTAAGACTTCATTGGGTGATCTGTGGCTCTGTCTTCCACATATTGTTTACCCCCATTTAATGCTATTGTAATATCAATGCTGTGAAATTTGACAGGATGGGTGAGTGAAGGCTGAGTTGAAATGAACTCCAGGCAGGCTCCTTTTGCCTCTACAGTTAATCACCTCTAATGAAAGACACAGACCCACAGGGCTCTTTCTTTGGGTTCTTGGCAGATGACTTGAATGAATGATTATTTTTCTGCTCTTATCGTCTTTGTCTTTTAGAATCCACACTGCTTCTGACCACGCCCCTAGGGGATGTCTAAGAGTCATTAATTGAAAAGTTGGCTTTGAATAAGGTCTCCTGAAGGTTGAAGACTGGCAACAAGCATGGAAGCAAGAGAGAGGCCTTGCCAAGAAGAAAGAAGTTAGCGAGAACGAGGACAAAGAGAAAAGTGGACAATGATGGAAAGAAAGACAAGGGAAAATATATTACAGGGAACTGAAAGCAATACGAAAGACAGAGCACCAACCAGACAAGAAGAAAGGTAGGACTAATAACTCGTAAATATTGATCTGAACAGAATTGAAGTTAACACATTCATTCGTAACAAATATTTAATAAATATCTATTGAACAGCCATTCTGCACAAGCCTATGCAAGAAGGAATAAAATAGAACAACAAGCATTTTTTAAAAATGGAGAAAGGAAACTATGAGAGAGTGAGAATTAAAATAGGAAGAAGTAGTTAAGAGTGACAAGGTGTGTCAAAGTGGTAGTATTTAAATTCAAATTTGAATGACAAAAAGAAGGCAGCCTTAAAAAGATCAGGCAGGTCCTTAGCAAAATGCAAATTAGAAGCACAACGAGATATCACTTTACGTCAACCAGACTAGCAAAAAGTTTAAAAGTTAGATGATATCAAATGCTTCCAAAGATGTAGAGCAATAGGAATTCTCATTCAGTGCTGAAGAGAGTACAAATTGATAAGACCACCTTGAAAACAATTTTGTGTTACCTAGAAAACTTTGACATACTTGTATCCTAGAACCCACAAGTTCACACCTAGGTATATACCCTAGAGAAACTGTTGTACAAGTGTATTAGGAGATATGTCCCCAAAAGTTGGAGTTTTGTTGTAATTTTAAAGTGAGAAAACCTCAAATGTTCACCAACAGTAGCTTATAAAATGTATAATTACGTTGTAGTATAGTGTTGCAATGAAATACTATACTGCATAGCAGTGAAAAGGAATGACTATAGCTTCACTCAACATCATGATGAACCTCAGGAACATAAAGCAGAGTGAAAAAAACAAGTGCCAGAAGTAGTGTGGTTGCATTAATGTGCAATCTAAACAATGTGTTGTTTAGAGATACAAACAAACAAACCATAAAGAAAAGCAAGAGAACACTCAACACAGTCATGCGTTGCTTAAGGACGCATGAGGTTGCTTTCTGAGAAATGCATCGTTAGGCAATGTCGTTGTTGTGTGAACATCATGGAGTGAACTTAAACAAACTAGACATCACAGCCTACTACACTTCTAGGCTATATGGCACTGATCTTATGAGACCACTGTCATATATACAGTCCGTTGTTGACCGAAACATCACTCAACATATGTAGGGCACGACTGTACAAAATTCAGGCTAGCATTTACCTCAGAGAGGGTAGGAGAGGGGCTGGCTTCACGGAGGAGCTCACAGACTTGATAGTAAATGATTGATGATTGGTGAGTACACGAGTGTAAGGTACATTGTTTTTCCCTAAGCATGGCAAGAATTTTACAAATATTGCATGTATCCATTAATTAATCATTAAAAAATTGCATTGAGTCAAAAAAAAAAGGGAAAAGTTGGATGTCTTTCATGATATGAAAGAAGGCTAGTGTGGCTGAAGCATAGTCAGTAGGGCCAGGATGAGAAAGATGAGGTCAGACGGCTAGAATATGTAAGGTGACTGGTGATGAGAGAGTATTACGGCCAAGATATTGAGAGACTCTATAGAGTTGAAGAATTGTTGGAGTGAAGATAATAGAAGTATTAGTCAGGGTTCTCAAGAGAAACAAAACCAACAGGATGTAAAAGGAGATTTATCATGAAGAATTGGCTCACATGATTATGGAGGCGCAGAAGTCCCACAATCTGCCATCAGCAACTGGAAACCCAAGAAAGCCAGTGGTTTAATTCAGTCCAAGTCCAAAGGCCTGAGAACCAAGGGAGACCATGTTGGAAACCCCAGTCCAAGAGTAGGAGAAGATGAGATGAGATATCCCAGATCAAACAATGAGGCAGAAAAATAAAAAGAGGTATAAATTCCCCCTTCCCTCACCTTTTTCTTCTATTCAGGCCTTCCACTGATTGGATGATGCCTGCCCACAGTGGAGGGCAATCTACTTTACTGAGTTCACCGACGCAAATGCTAATCTCATCTGGAAATACCCGAACAGATGCACCCAAAAGTAATGTCTAACCTGGGCATGCCCTTATCTAGTCTCACATAAAACTAACCATCACAGTAAGTGGTCTGAAGGTCAAAAGAGATGCTCAAGACAACAGAAGACTTGAAGTTGAGATTTCAGAGGTGACGCAATTATTTGTGATGACAACGTCACAGGTGGGTAAATAGGTATGGTGGAGAATAAAATACCTTGTAGGCAAGGTTGAGAGAGTAGAAGGCAGGGTAGGGGTGAGTCATCCACAGGGATGCAAGGTCTGGACAAATCTTACAAGCTGCTTGCTCAGCAGCCATGTTGGCTGACCATGGGGCCACCTGTCCTGCCACCTTCACACTGGCCACCCAGAGATCCAACTCTTTCTCCTAATGTTCAGTTTCCATGGGAAGGTGGAAGTTTGGTTCAATGAGTAAGCCAAAGTGGCAGCATGCATGGGCTTCAGGACAGGGCAGAGTTCGAGGAGACGCAGACTGGCCCCAAGTGGGCAGAAAGCCAGGCAATGGGCCACATGGTATCTCCTCACACCCTCTCAAATCTGCAGTGAGCTTACTAAGCTGAAAAACAGTGAGTGTGTTTGAATTCGTCTTTGAAAATGGTGAAAGAGATGAGCCTCATGCCTGGATTTGATATAAAGCCAAAAAATGGCACATGCAGGTGTGGAAATCGAGAAGAAGAGAAAAGCATGAGAAGCGAGGACCAGAAACTTTAAGAAATCATGGGAAAGACTTGAGGGGCTGTAGGTCCCAGAAATGTGGCACCTGTCCAGAGTAGCCATGCCTGTCACAGGCACTGGGGCATCAGCTACAACCTCCATTTGTCCAAGAAGGAGATTGGGTCTTAGATGGGTTACATATTTGCCCAAGATCGTTCGCTTGCTAAAGTGGCAGAGGCAGGAACCCAGGCCCATTGGACTCAAAACCTGTGCTGTTTACCACTCTCTGGTAGCCAACGAAAGAAGCACCTCTACTGGATTCTGAAGGCTGAGTGGGAATTTTCCAGGAAAAGGAGGAAAGGATGAGAGGTGGGGCAGTGGTACCAGGCAGAGGAGCACATGGAGTGAGCAGAGCCAGGAAGCAAGACAGCCTGATGCTTGCAGGCCTTTGCAGCAGCCACACAAGATGACCAGCAGGTCCCCAACGCAGCACATTTTGTCACCTCCAAGCAAGTGAGCTGTTTCTTCCCTCCAGAATTTCTTCCCCTCAGTCTTTATCTCAATAACTTTTTCTTGTTGTTCAAAACGTATTTCAAGGGTTGATTCTTCCAGGAAGTCCAGCTTTTCTCAAAGCCCCAGGCATAGGCTCCTGACACTTCCAAAAAGGGCAGGGCTGCATTTTCTCTGCAGTGGAGAAATGAGAAAATTTAAGATGTGTCTCCTTGCACTGGGTGGGACATAAGCTCACTTCTGTGATATTCCTGCCAAAAATGCATAACACGATGGCAATTGTGCAGAAACATCAGACAAACCCAGATTGAGTGACATTCTGCAAAATAACTAGTCTGTCAAGGTCAGGAAAGACAAACAAGAGCTGAGGAAGTGACCCAGATTAAAGGAGATTAAAGGGACATGAGAAATATACGCATGACTGGATTACAACATGAGTGGCATATTTTGAATAAGACTCGTAGATTTTTTTTTCCCCTTGAGGAAGATTCACCCTGAGCTAACATCTGTCACCAATCTTCCTCTATTTTGTATGTGGGTCACAGCATGGCCGCTGATGAATGGTAGGTCTGCACCTGGGAACCGAACCCAGGCCTCCAAAGCAGAGCACACCAAATTTAACCACTTAGGCTACAGGGCCGGTCCCAAGGCTTATAGATTTTTGGAAAGATAATACTATTGCATCAGTTTTAGTCTCCTGATTTTGATCACTGAACTCTGATTATGTAAGAGAATGTCCTTACTTTTTGAAACTACCCACTGAAATATTTGGAGGTAAAAGGGCATGGTTGCTGCATTTATTCCCAAACATCTCAGAAACGCACATACACACACACACACAGAAGTGTTGGTAAGATGTCAACATTTGGGGAATCCAGGCAAAGGGGGATGGAACTTCTTTGTACTACCCTTTCAACTTTCTCTAATTCTTTGCAACTTCTAAAAAGTTTTTAAAATTTCCTATTAGAGCTAGGGACAGGGAGGAGGAGTAGGAAGAAGAAGGAGGGGAAGAAGGACAAGTAGGGGGAGGAGGCAGGAGGAGGAGGAAGAGGAGGGGGAAGAGGATAGGGAGGAGGGGAGGGGTGGGGGAGGAGCATCTCCCGCTCTATTGCTCTCCACGCAGGTACACACCTGCAGGCTCTCTTACAATGAGATTCCACTCCATAAACACACATCATCAATGTTGCTTTTATCATAAGCTTTCCAATCTGATAGTGCCTTTGAAACTTTATCTTTATCTTCATTAAGCAATTTACTTGCAGGAAACTAGAGACCCAAACAAATTGCTTCAAGAGAAGGGGGGGCCGAGAGATGCACTCACGGCCCTGCATCTCCTTTGGTTCTTCCGTGGGGCACACAGCCTCGTCCTGCTCACAGCGCTTCTGCTCCTCGCTATGTTGACTCCTCTACTGACACCCAAGTTCTGCTCCCTCATGCACTGGCCTGTGTGTCGTCTGGCCAGTCCACCTTTGATCCTTTTTGCCTTGTGGTGGTCCAGTTTGAACTCCCTCTGCTCTTCACGTTTGTTTTTCGATCATTTAGATCTCAGAGAACGGGAATCTGATTGACCCCGTTCGTCTATCCCACCAGGCGATAAGCCACATGTCCAGGCCAGCTGAAGGTCTAGACACCCTTGGGCTGGATGCGGTTGGAGAGGAGGGAAAAGCACAAAATATGGGGACTGGTCTGTACATTGTAGGATGTTTAGCAGCATTCCTGGCCTTTACCCACTAAATGATAGTGGCAGCCCCCCTTCCCAAGTCGTGACAATCAAAAATGTTTCCAGACATTGCCAAATGTCCCCTTAGGGGCAAAATTGCCCCTGGTTGAAACCACTGCTTTAGCCCATAGAAGTCTTCTCTTCATGGAGCAACTCAAAGGACTAACGTTCCAGGAGACTTGCTTCTGGAAACACTGATTTAGTTCATTTGTGCTCATCTTACAGGTGAGGAAACGAAGACCAAGGGAGGTGAGGTGACTTGCATGTGTCAGTCGTATAAATTGAGTGGTGCGTGGAAGAGCTATGTTTCCCAATAAACCCTAGCCCTTAGGGCTTCAGCCCTAGCCCAGCTTCTCTTGGGAGATGCTGACAATGTAGGCAGGAGTAGGATCTGGAGATGGCCCTCACTCGGCTCTGTGAAGCCCTGTCTTTGTCACTGGTACTGCTTCACAGATATTCAAATACTCTGCACATTTTTTTTTTCCTATTGATGCAGCTCATGGACCCTTTAGGGGCTTAGATAGTTGCTGAAGGAAAGACCGCTCAAGGCTCACCCTGCGGTCAAGGCCCTACTCTAGTGGACTTCTGTTTTCCAACCAAAAGTGAGGGGAGGCTAAGTTCAGGAGTCCATTTTCCTTATTGAATTTCCCAACAGTCTTGTTTCCTTATGGATTTCCCAACAATGGTAGTGTTTGGGGCCAAATTTGGCATGTACTGTCTCTTTTTTTCTGAAGAGCCTTTGGCATGGGGGCAGATTCCCATGCAGTGAGGCTGATTTGACTGTGGCATTAGGATCGGGTGTAAATGCCAGGGAGTCAGGTAAAGGCTTAGAGAGCATGTGCTGTTTTTGTTGAGAGCTCAAACAGGTGCCAAATGCTGAAGTCAGGACCCCACAGGAGGGGGAGGTTGGACCTGGTGCATATTTAGGTCTCACCCTGCCTTTGCATAGGCTTGTGTATAGTCCATTCTAGAAGCAGGGACATCCCTTACACCTCTCTCAGTCCACTCCAGTGTTGGGTTTTGACCACCTAGAGTCTACCCTTGGGAGAGGAGGAGGTGTTCTGTGGCCAGCTGCTCCTGGCGTGGGGCGATGTGCACTCGGTGTTCTCAAGGCTGTTCTTGCCCCTGAAGCACACACAGTGTCCGTGATACAGCTGTCCCTCAAACCGTGCTTCCCACGCGGCCAGCACCACTTTACAGGCTGTACACTTACACCTCATTCCATCTTCACAAGGACCTCAGGCAGCAGGAGCTGTTAGTATGGCCATTTTACAGATGAGGCAACAGAAACACAAGAGTCAAATAACTTAAATGCGGTCCCAGAATCAGCCAGTATAAGACCCAGCCTTGGAATCCAGCCTTAAATCTGGATTCTGAGACTCTTAACATCTGTGCTACCCAGCTCCTCACAGGCCTAAAAACACAGCTCTGGAAGCCCCTCCATTAAAGTGATGAAGACACTGCAGACGTACCAGGAAACCTTTCACGGTACAGTATGGTTCTTTGTAATGGTTGGAAAGACAGGAAAAAACAACTCTTCCTTTAAAAAACGTGACGAGTTGTTCTTACGGGAAAATGACACGTTTAAATTGCAATCTGATCAACTGCTTTCCTAAAGGGTGATTTTCTGGATAATGATAATGATTGGTTAGCTGTTTCCCCTCCCGTGGAGACACCGAGGTGAGCTTGAAATGCTGTTGATTGGGGTAGCCTGGACATCGTGCTCCTTTGCTTGAGGCGTGTGATATGCAGAACTCAGAGCAATGCTGCCACCTGCTGTACAAATGGATGATTTTTTCCGTCTTTCCCAAATACTGGTAACGGTCATATACATAAAGGAGAGAGAGAGGAGCTGTCAATCTCAGTCTTCCCATGTGCTGAGTTGATGCCCAGTTGCGATCACAGCCAAAGGCATAATTTCGTTTACTGCATTTCTTCACCTCACATTAAAACATAAGTATATTTCAAGGTCTTAATCACAATGTTGATGCTTGTACGATAGACCTCAACCTCCACTGCTGCCATTGCAATTCCAGGCACCGCTCTCTCTCCGTTGGACCTGGAACCGCCTCCAACTGAGCACCCAGCCACCATTTCTTCCCCTTAACACTCCCTTCTCGGGGATGATCACCTTCATATACTCCTCCACCGGGTTTCTGTTGCACACAGAATGAAATCCAGACCCTTATCGTGGCCTTGGCAGCCTTATGTGGCCTAGCTCCTGCCTGCTCTCTGATCTCTCCCTGAGTTGCTCCAGCCATGATTTCTTTCTGTTCTTTGAATGTAGCAAGCTCCTTGGCACCTTGGGTCTTTTGCATTTGCCATTCTTTCTGCCAAAGGATGCTCTGGCCCAAATCTTTGCATGTCTGTGTACTCTTCGTTACTTAAGGCTCAGAGTCAATGTCATTTCCTTCTCTGGCCATTCATTTTAAAATATAAAATCTCAATCTCTACCATGTAATAGATGCGTGATATATTCTTTTCCTTCCTTTTACTAGACAGCACAGGCTCTGGTGATGTTGACACAGACAAAGTCATGAGTATAGAGAATTATTCTTTGAAGTCCTCATCTGCCCCCAGCTCTGAGGTTGGTACAGGACCAGGAGAGCACTAACCAGTTAGCATAAGTTAGCATAGCTGGGAAGTCTGAGGGAATAGTTACAAGCGGATGAGTTTGGCTTGTGTCAATGTGGGGCCCAGTCCCTTGGGACATGAAGGCCTAGTTGGAGTCCCAGAGGACCTCATTAAAGGAGCCGGACTAAACCAAAAGAAGGCTGAGATCCACCCATAGCCCCTCACACCCCCCGAGACACGTTCGCCCTTACCATTACCCACACCCTGGGTCCCTCACTGCTACCACAAACCCACCTTCATAAAAACAAACACCTCCAGATTATCTCAGCTGTCTCCTCTCAGACTGAGCGTCAGAGTGGGGTCTCAGGCAGAAAAGCCACAAAAACATGGCACTTGATGAATTGTGGATTGCCTTCCTAATGTCCTCATTAGAGCAGTCCCTGCACGTTTATGGGGTGTCTGATGGAAGGTAACATTTGGATGGCATTTCACAGATTGCAAATGTTTTCACATAAGTAAGAGGTTCCCTGAGTAAAAACTTGTTGGGGAATAAATTGTACAGAATTAGAGTGTCCAGTTTTAAAGTTTGGAGTGTGATTGCTACCCTAAGTCTGGCAGGCACCAAAACATACCTTCCCCAGGGCAAGGTGTGCACACCAACCTTACACCCACAAACCAGTGATCAGAGGCTACTTAGTGACTTTTCTAGGATAACAAATCTCCTCAGCGACTTACTGACTTGAACTCTAGTTCAAGAAAAGTGACATATTTTTAAGGACTCTTTTACTGGGACCCAGATGTACAAAAAATAGATATCCAACATTTTTAATGCCTTGGGAATATAATTTGGGTTTGAAGCTTGTTGGATCTGTGAACCATCAGCCAATCTCTCCTGTCGGGGTTGTGATGAGTTGTCATTTGGGACCTTGTATGTGAAAACATTTGCAATCTGTGAAATGCCATCCAAATGTTACGTTCTATCAGACACCCCCCATAAATGTGCAGGGACTGTGCTAATGAGGACATTAGGAAGGTGATTTACAATTCATCAAGTGCCATGTTTTTGTGGCTTTTCTGCCTGAGACCCCTCTCTGACTCTCAGTCTGAGAGGAGAGAGCTGAGATAATCTGGAGGTGTTTGTTTTTATGAAGGTGGGTTTGTGGTAGCAGTGAGGGACCCAGGGTGTGGGTAATGGTAAGGGCGAACGTGTTGGGGGAGGTGAGGGGCTGTGGGTGGATCTCAGCCTTCTTTTGGTTTAGTCCGTCTCCTTTAACGCGGTCCTCTGGGGCTCCAACTAGGAGCTGTTTGCAAGCAAGATGATAGAAATGTCCTATAGCTTGATTGAGGGTGAATATGGATGTGTATATTTCTCAAAACTTAAACTATATGCTTAAAATTGGTGCATTTTAATGTATATAAGTTATGCTTCAGTATAGTCGATTTTTCTTAAAGTGCCATGTGTGAGCCCTGAAAAAAAACCCTCAGGAACCTTACATGGGCATCATCCCTCAAAGTTTCCTCATCCCCTTTGCAGTCAAACTCTCCTCACCACCCCAAATCCTGACCTAAGGAACCACTGATCTGCTTTCCCTCGTTATTGATTTGCCTATTCTAGACTTTCATATAAACGGATTCATACAGCATGTTCTCTTTTGTGTCTGGCTTCTTTCATTCACTGTAACATTTTGGAGATTTATTGGCAGTTTGTTTTTTATTGTTGAGTAGTGAGCTATGGTATGAATATACTGGAATTTGTTAATTTGTTCCCCCATTAATGGGCTTTTTGACTTATTTCTAGTCTGTTTGGATAAATATCTAGGAGTGGAATTTATGGTTCAAGTAGTAAATGAATGTTCAACTTTGTGAGAAATTGCCAGATGATTTACCAAAGTGACTGCACCATTTTGTATTTCCACCAGCAACCCATGAGAATTCCTCTTGCTCCACATCCTCCTCAACATTTGATATTGTCAGCCTTTTATATTGTAGACGTTTTTGATATAAAAATAGACACATATATCAATGGGACAGATTAGAGAGGCCCAGAAATAAACCCACACATATATGGTCAATTAATTTATGACAAAGGAGCGAAGAATATACAATAGGGAAAAGATAGTCTCTTTAACAAATGGTGTTGGGAAAATTAGACAATCACATGCAAAAGAAGGAAACTGAACCACTATCTTATACCACACACAAAAATTAACTCAGAGTAGATTAAAGATTTGAATATAAGACCTGAAACCACAAGACTCCTAGAAGAAAACACAGGCAGTAAGCTTCTTGATTTCAGTCTTGGCAAGGAGTTTTTGGATCTGACACCAGAAGCAAAGGCAACAAAAGCAAAAATAAACAAGTGGAACTCTATAAAACTAAAAAGCTTTGGTACAGCAAAGAAAATCATCAACAAAATGAAAAGACAATTTACTGAAGGGGAGAAAATATTTGCAAATCATATATCTGATAAGGGGTTAATATCCAAAATATATAAAGAATGTATAAAACTCAATAGCAAAAAGCAAATAATCTGATTAAAAAGTGAGCAGAAGATCTGAATAGACATTTTCCCAAAGAAGACATACAGATAGCCAACAAGAACGTGAAAAGATGCTCAACATCACTAATCATCACGGAAATGCAAATTAAAATGATCATGAGATATCACCTCATACTTGTTAGAATGGCCATTGTTAATAAGAAATAACAAGTCTTGGCAGATATGGAGAAAAGGGAACCCTTGTGCACTGCTGGTGAGAATGTAAACTGGTACAGCCACTATGGAAAACAGTATGGAGGTTCCTCAAAAAATTAAAAATAGAAACAACCTGTGTCCATCGATGGATGAATGGATAAAGAAGATATTATCTACACAATAGAATATTATTCAGCCATAAAAAAGAAAGAAATCTTGCCATTTGCAACAACAAGGACTGACCTAGAGGGCATTATGCTAAGTGAAATAAATCAGACAGAGAAAGAAAAATACCATGTGATCTCTCTTATATGTCACATCTTAAAAAAAACAAAAAAAAAACAAAAAAAACAACAAACCATGAAGCTCATAGAAACAGAGAACAGGTTGATGTTTCCAAGAGGCAGGGGGTAGGGGGGTGAAGGATGAGTGAAATGGGTGGAGATGGTCAAAAGGAACAAACTTCCAATTATAAAATAAATGTTGGAGGTGACATCAGCATCATGGCAGAGTGAGTTTTCCAAGTAATCTTTCCCCTCTAATATACAATGAAAAGGACATTCATACTCCAACAGAGGTCATCCAAACACAACACAAAAGATGTCAGAGAGACCCACGTAGCCATACAATGGAAGGCGGAGAGGCTGGAGCCCCCCTCAGAAGAGGTGGAATGAGGTAAGAGAAAACTTCGCTCCCTCAGCTAAAGACTGTGATCCAGGACCACGGGCAGCGTCTGAGAGGGAAGGAGCGGGGGAGGGGATTTTCGTTTGTGGGAACATCAAGGACTCCCAAGGGACCTTGCAGCCTAGAGGGAAGCCTTCTACCAGGGTGAAAGCTTTCGCAGGGGGTGACCTTATCAAGCCAACACCCCAGGAGAACAGATAGCTAGAGCAGAGGGAGAAAACCCTGAGAGCACACAGGAGAAAGCACTTCTCCTCCCACCCGCTCACTGCAGCTCCAGCCCCTGGGATTTCAGCTGAAGGCAGAGGGCTCAGAATACGTGGCTCTTGACACCCACCCAGTGGCGATAGCTGGTAACTGTGACCAAATAACACCAGGATGTGAAAAAACAGAGCCACTCCCTCTAGCAATATCAAACATTATATTAGATCTCCAGACCAGACAAGTAGCCAGAAATCAGTCTTCAGGACGCAGAAATATGTAATCTAAATGACAAAGAATTCAAAACAGCTATCATAAAAAAGTCAACAAGGTAAAAGAGAATGTAGTGAAACAATTCAATGAGTTCAGGAGCTACTTCACAAAAGAGATTGAAACTATAAGGAAGACTCAATCAGAAATACTAGAGATGAAAGACACAATGGAAGAAATAAAACAAAGTATGGATTCCCTGAACACTCAAGTGGACGCCATAGAGGAGTGTATCAGAATGATTGAGGACAGACATGTTGAAATGCTCTAGATAGAAGAGGAGAGAGAACTAAGACTAAAAGGAAATAAAGAAAGTCTCCAAGAAATATCTGACTCAGTTAGGAAATGCAACATAAGAATTATAGGTATTCAAGAAGGAGAAGAGAAGGAGAATGGAGTAGAAAGTTTGTTCAAAGAAATAATAGCAGAGAACTTCCCAAACCTAGGGAAGGAAATCCATGTGGAAGAGGCTGCCACATCTCCTAAATATGTCGATGTGAAAAGACCTACTGCAAGGCATATAGCAGTGAAACTGGCAAAACTGAATGACAAAGAAAGAAAACTAAGGGCAGCAAGGCAGAAGAAAATAACCTATGAAGGAACCCCCATCAGGCTTTCAGCTGATTTCTCTTCAGAAATCTTACAGGCTAGGAGAGACTGGAATGATATATTCAAATCTTTGAAGAACAAAAACTTTCAGCTGAGAATACTCTACCCAGTGAAAATAACCTTCAGATATGATGGAGAAATAAAAACTTTCCCAGACAAACACAAGCTATGTGAGTTTGTAGCCACAAGACTCCCCCCCCACCCCCCCCACACAAGAAATCCTCAAGAAGGCCCTCATACCTGAAAGAAAAAGAGGGAGCAAGGGGTTACAAAGCACAGAGTAAGGAGATAAATAGGTAGACAGAATTAGAGCAGGATAGCAAATACTCAAGCATAGCACTAAAGACAAAGGGAAGGAAAGGAAGGAAAACACCAAAAACAAAGATAATCTTGTCATTTTAACCACAAACTCATAACACAAGATGGAATAAGATGTGAGGAAAACAGCTCAGGAGGGGAAGAGGAAAGGGACTGAATCAGTTTAGTCTGAGGAAATTAGAGGTCATTAGAAAAGGAACTATCTTCTCCACGAGGTTTTGAATAAAAACTTCAGGGTAACCACTAAACCAAAAAGCAGAACAGAGACACAAATAATAAATAAGGAGAAAACAAAGAAACACAACATAAAAAACTACATAACTCAATTGGTAGACCAAAATACACAGGATGAGAAACAAAGAAAATGCAGGAGAACTGGAAAACAAGTGATAAAATGGCAGCATTAGGCCCTCATATATCAATAATCACCCTAAATGTAAATGGATTGAATTCTCCAATAAAAAGACACAGAGTGGTGAGATGGATTAAAGAACAAGACCCAACAAAATGCTGCCTCCAGGAAACACATCTCAGCTCCAATGACAAACACAGACTCAGAGTGAAGGGATGGAAGATGATACTCCAAGCTAACGGCAAACAAAAGAAAGCAGACGTTGCAATACTTATATCGAACAAAGTAGATTTCAAGATAAGACAGGCAAAGCGAGACAAAGAGGGGCAGTAAATAATGATTAAAGAGGCATTCCATCAAGAAGAAATAACACTTAATAAATATCTATGCACCCAACACTGGAGCACCAAAGTACATAAACCAACTACTAACAAACCTAAAAGAAGACATTAATAATAACATAGTAATAGTTGGGGACCTCAACACCCCACTCACATCAATGGATAGATCATCCAGACAGAAAATCAACAAGAAAACAGTGGAATTAAACAAAAAACTAGATCAGTTGGACTTAATAGACGTATATAGAACACTCCATCCAAAAACAGCAGAATACACATTCTTCTCAAGTGCACATGGAACATTCTCAAGAATAGATCATATGTTGGGAAACAAGGCAAGCCTCAATAAATTTAAGAAGATTGAAATAATAACAAGCATCTTTTCTGATCACGATGCTATAAAGCTAGAAAATAATTACAAGAAAAAAGCTGAGAAAGGGGCAAAGATGTGGAGACTAAAGAACATGCTATTGAACAAGCAATGGATCATTGAAGAAACAAGCGGAGAAATCAAAAAATATCTGGAGACAAGTGAAAACATACCATACCAACTCATATGGGATGCAGCAAAAGCCATATTAAGAGGGAAATTCATCACAATACAGGCTCACCTTAACAACAAAAAGAGGCCCAAATAAGCAATCTCAAACTACACCTAACTGAATTAGAAGAAGAACTAACAAAGCCCAAGTCAGCAGGGGAGAGAAGTAATAAAAATCAAAGCAGGAATAAATGCTACTGAAACATAAAAGGCATTAGAAAGGATCAATGAGACAAACAGCTGGTCCTTTGAGAAGATAAACAAAATTGACAAACCCCTAGCCAGACTTACAAAGAAAAAAAGAGAGAAATCTCAAATAAAATTAGAAAGGAAAACAGAGAAATAACAATGGATACCACAGAAATACAACGGATTATAAGAGAATACTACAAAAAGCTATATGCCAACAAAATGGACGATCTAGAGGAACTGGATAAATTCTTAGACTCTTACAACCTTCCAAAGCTGAATCAAGAAGAAATAGAGAATCTGAGTACACCAATCACAAGTAAAGAGATTGAAATAGTAATCAAAGCATCCCAAAGAATAAAATCCCAGGACCAGACGGCTTCCCTGGAGAATTCTACCAAACTTTCAGAGAGGATTTAATACCTATCCTTATCAAGCTATTCCAAAAAATTAGGGAAGATGGAACATTGCCTAACACATTCTATGAAGTCAACATCACTCTGATACCAAAGCCTGACAAGGACACACAAAAAAGGAAAATTATAGGCTAATATCGCTGATGATGAATATCACAAAAATCCTCAACAAAATTTTGGCAACCCGAATACGGCAATATATAAAAAGATCATGCATCATGATCAAGTGGGATTTATACCAGGGACACGGGGAGGGTTCAACATCCACAAATCAATCAATGTGATACTCCACATTAACAAAATGAGGAATAAAAATCACACAATCATCTCAATAGTTGCAGAGAAAGCATTTGACAAGATCCAACAGCCATTTATTTTTAAAAACTCTTAACAAAATGGGGAAAGAAGGAAATTACCTCAACATAATAAAGGCCATATGTGACAAACCCACAGCCAACATCATACTCAATGGGAAAAACTGAATGCCACCCCTCTAAGAACAGGAACAAGACAAGGATGCCCACTATCACCACTCTTATTCAACCTAGTACTAGAGGTTTTGGCCAGAGCAATTAGGCAAGAGAAAGGAATAAAAGGAATCCAAATAGGGAGTGAAGTGAAACTCCCATTGTTTGCAGACGACATGATCTTATATACAGAAAACCCTAAAGAATCCATCAGAAAACTATTAGAAGTAATTAACAACTACTGTAAAGTTGCGGGGTACAAAATCAACTTAGAAAAATCAGTTGCATTTCTGTACTCTAACCATGAACTTACAGAAAGAGAACTCAAGAATACAATTCCATTTACAATTGCAACAAAAAGAATAAAGTACCTAGGAATAAATTTAACTAAGGAGGTGAAGGACTTTTACAATGAAAACTATTAGATATTATTGAAAGAAATAGACAATGACATAAAGAGATGGAAAGAAATTCCATGCACATGGGTTGGAAGAATAAATGTAGTTAAAATGTCCATACTACCCAAAGCAATCTACAGATTCAATGCAATCTCAGCCAGAATCTCAATGACATTCTTCACAGAAATAGAACAAAGCATCCTAAAATTCATATGGGGCAACCAAAGACCTCGAATTGCTAAAGCAATCCTGAGAAAAAAGAACAAAGCTGGAGGCATCACAATCCCTGACTTCAAAATGTACTACAAAGCCATAGTGATCAAAACAGCATGGTACTGGTACAAAAACAGACACACAGATCGATGGAACAGAACTGAAAGCCCAGAAATAAAACCGCACATCTACGGACAGCTAATCTTCGACAAAGGTGCCAAGAACATACAATGGAGAAAAGACATTCTCTTCAATAAATGGTGTTGGGAAAACTGGACAGCCACATGTAAAAGAATGAAAGTAAACTATTATCTCACGCCATACACAAAAATAAACTCAAAGTGGATGAAAGACTTGAAGATAAGTCCTGAAACTATAAAACTTCTGGAAGATAACATAGGTAGTACACTCTTTGACATCGAACTTAAGAGGATCTTTTCAAATACCATGTCTTCTCAGACAAAGGAAACAAAACAAAAAATAAACGAGTGTGAGTTCATCAGGCTAAAGAGCTTCTGCAAGGCAGAAGACAAGCCACCAACTGGGAAAAAACCTTTGCAAATCATATATCCAATAAGGGGTTAATCTCCGTAATGTATAAGGAACTCACAGAACCGAACAACAAAAACACAAACAGCCGGATCAAAAAATGGGCAGAGGATATGAACAGACATTTTTCCAAAGAAGATATACAGATGGCCAATAAACACATGAAAAGATGTTCACCATCACTAATCATCAGGGAAATGCAAATCAAAACTACACTAAGATACCACCTTATGCCTGTTAAAATGGCTGTAATCACTAAGACTAAAAATAACAAATGTTGGAAAGGGTATGGAGAAAAGGGAACCCTCCTCATACACTGCTGGTGGGAATGCAAACTGGTGCAGCCACTATGGAAAACAGTATGGAGATTCCTCAAAAAACTGAAAATAGAAATACCATACGACCCAGCTATCCCACTACTGGGTACCTACCCAAACAACTTGAAATCAACAATGCAAAGTAACATATGCACACCTACGTTCATTGCAGCACTATTCACAAAAGCCAAGACATGGAAACAATCCAAGTACCCATCAACTGATGATTGAATAAAGAAGATGTGGTTTATATATACAATGGGATACTACTCAGCCAGAAAAAAAGACAAAAATCATCCCATTTGCAACAACATGGAAGGGCCTGGAGGGAGTTATGCTAAGGAAAATAAGCCAGACTGAGAAAGACAAACACCAGGTGATTGCACTCATATGTGGAATATAAACAAGGACATGGACAAAGAAAACAGTTCAGTGGTTACCAGGGGAAGGGGGGTGGACACAGGGGGTGAAGGGAGCACTTACACGGTGACGGACAAGAAATGATGTACAACTGAAACTTCACAATGGTGTAAACTATTATGAACTCAAATAAAAAAATAAAATAAAATAAATGTCATGGAGATGTAATAATATATAGCATGGTGACTATAGTTAATAAAAGTTGCTGAGAGAGTAGATCTTAAAAGTTCTCATTACAAGAAAAAAATTTTGTATGGCGACAGATGTTAAGTAGACTTATTATGGTGATCATCTCTCAATATATACAAATATTGAACCATAATGTTGTAGACCTGAAACGAATATAACGTTACATGTCAATTATACGTCAACAGAAAAGGATATATTTACATATATATGAATATATATATAAACCTATATAAAATATATAAAAGTATGCATTTACATATATATGAATATATATTAAAAAGTATATAAAATATATAAAAGTATATATTTACATATATATGAATATATATATATATATATAAATGAGAGAGAGCGCGCAAATGATGAAACATATGGGCAAATTGTTAATGATAGATGAATGTGAAACAAAAATAGGTAGAAATTCTATGGCCAATATATATTCTAGCAACTTTTCTTCATGTTTGAAATTATACTTAAAACTTATTCTTTATCTGAAATTCACACTTAACTGGGGGGTCTTGTATTTTTCTTTGCTAAACCTGGCAACTCTAATAGAGCTGTGCCACTATCCACACCAATTCTCTCATCCAAAGATGAGGCCCAGGGAAGCTCAGCCAAAATGTGGCCAATCCACTCTCTTAGAATGAAAGAGGGTTTGTTGGGAAGTGACTCTCAGGAGAGCCAACAACAGTTCGCCTGTGTTCCAAGAGGGGAAACTGCAGGCGGGCAGTAGGTTTTCATGACTGTTAGCATCAGAAGAAGGTAACTGTGCTAAGTTACGTCTCTACAGTGCTTTACATCATAGCACTTTTGCTTATATTATCTTCTGTTATCACAACAACCCTGCGAAGTGGGTGTTATACCTCAATTTCCAGATAAAGAAGAAAAGACTCAGAGAGGTTAAAGGCCCTGTTGAATGTACCTGACTTGAAAGTCTCTGAGCTGGCCTTCAAATTCCTGACTTCATCCTCTGCTCTACCTTCTCATCATGCCCATGGGCCAAGGCAATCACCCGCCTGTCCCAAAGACAAGTTATCAGACGTAAAGGAAACCCTTAGGGAGGTTGACATTATTCTTTTGGAAGACTCATAGGGTCAGATGAACAGGAAGGAAAGATGTGATTGAGATGTATGAGTTATCCCAGGACTTGCATCAAGAAGTATTGAGAAATTATGACCCAGAAAGGAAAAGGGTGATGCACTGGGATAGGCGGGGTGGCTTGGAGGCCAGAGAGTAAACTGATTTTATACACAAAGTGTGAGGCAGGGTGCTAAGCACTTTTAGTAAATTACATCATTTAATCTGCATGATAGCCCTCTGAGCTAGGTTATCACCATTTTACAAATAAGGAACTTGAGTCTTGAGAAATTCAAAAAACCTACCACAAATCACAGAATTGGAAGTGAAAGGATCCAAGTACTTTTCTGGCTCTAAACCCTGGGTCACTGTAATTCACTGCATCCCAAGAGAAAATGTGGGATGATTTGAGGGTGCAGTCAGGGGGAACCAATGAGGGAGCAAGAGGAATTTTTGAGATGTGCCTGACTGAGGAAAGCGTGGAATTTTCATGAGGTTGAGAGGTCAAATCCAACAGGGAACTGACTTGGGTAAGGGATTTGGACTTAATTTTAAACGCAATGGAGAAACTTGGGAGGGTTTAAGCCCGGGACATACACACCCTGCTTTACGTCTTTTATAAAGACTACTCTGGCTGCTGTGCAGCAAGTAGATTGTAGAGGAGCAAGTGTGGAAGCAGGAGATGGTGAGGAGGCTATTAATTAGGTTGAACGATGTGAAATTACCATTTTCTGGCTCAAAATGATAAAAATAGCAGCAATTCCATTTGGTCCGACCTAAGAGAAGTCCAGGAAGGAAATGGTGGCTTGGACTGTTACAACAGCAGTGAAAGTGGTGAGAAGTCATCAATCAAAACACATTTTGGAGGTAAAGCTGATGAAATTTACAGATAGACTGGATCTGGGGAGTGAGGGAAAAGGAAAAGCAAGAATGAATCGTAGGTGTTTGGCTTAAACAACTGGATCTATGGTGGCGCCATTGTCTGAGATGGGAAAGACTGCAGAGAAATACAAGCTTGGCTCTCAAGCGAGCTGGTTGATTACATCACTCCAGAGCCGAGGAGAAAGGTCAGGGCTGAAACTATAAATCTGGGAGTCACTTAAAGCTATTTCAATGGATAAGATCATCCAAAGAGAAAAAAAGAGAGATTTTAAAACTGAGCCCTGGAATCTCTGTCTTTAATTAGAGATTAATGGAGAAAAAAAGGAGAACCAGCAAACGAGACCAGGAAGGAGTGGCCTGCAGAGAGAAGAGAGAAACCACAAAAGCCATTTCAAGACCTTTCAAGAGGTTCCAAAGGCTTCCAGGGGGAAGCTGAGCAGATGCATTCGGTCCATTTGGTCCCTCTGACAGGCAGTCCTGGTAATCTTTGTTCACGTGGTCGTTAGTGAAATAACCAAGAGAATCAGGAGCTTCGAGTCCCTGGCAGCACCTCCATCACCAGACCCAATAAAGATGGAGGTAAAGGTGTCCTCAAGAGCTAATCTGAGTTCTTCACTGTTGGCATGGGCAGCAGAAATGGAAGCATCACTCTCTTTTATACAGCTGTACTGCTGATCTGATTTTCAAAATTATAGGTGTTCTATATAGTAAACCTTACAAAAGAAAAAAATTATTCTAATCCCACTAGACAAAGATATTTACCGTTAAAGTAAAATGGTGAATTTCATTCTAGTCCAGTTTTCCTATTTTTGGAGTTTTATATTTTTTAAATAATATTATGATCATAGCTCAAAAAAAAAAAAAAAAAAAAAGGAATGCAGGCAACTGTGGCAGATGGTCCTGAGAGATAGACTAGATGAAGACAATGAGATGACTATTGAATTTGGTCACAAGGATATTACTAGTGACCTTGACAATTTAGGTGGGATGGTTAGGATAGAAACTCTATTGGACTAGATAAGGGAGGAAATAGGAGGTATGGAAAGGAAGACATAAATTAGACTGTTCTTTCAAAAATGTTGCTGCGAAAAAGAATATAGAAGTGGAAATGGAGATGTATATGAAGTCAAAGAATTTTTCCCTCTGCTTATTCATTCACTTTTTGATATAAGGGATACTAGATAGTAGTGGATAACTTATAGGTAGTAGAATAGCTTTTACCATCTGTGTGGCAGACCCACCCCTCACCTGCTCATCCACTTGACCACAGCATCAAGACCGGTTGTATTAGTCAGGGTAGGCTAGGTTATCCTGCAGTTAGAGGGACACAAAAATCTCAGTAACCTTATGAAATAGGGGTTCATTTTTAATTGTGCAAATTCCAATGCAGGTGCCATGATTTGGAGCAGCTCTGTTTTAAACAATGCTCAGGGGTCTGGGTTTTTTCCATCATGTGGCTCTTCTGTCACATAGTCCATCACTTACAAACAGGCAGGGAGAAATGAAAGAATAGAAGGTCAAGCAGGATATTTTAAGGCCAGACTGGGAGTAATGTACACCACCTCAACTGTATTTCATTAGCCACCTTCAGCCACATTGGCTCACTCGGATACAACAGGGGTAGGACATGTAATTTAACTGTGTGCCCATAAAGAAAAGGAGAGCCAGGTGCTGGTGGACATACTACAAGCTGTAAACACATCCTTCTTCCTGGCTTTCTTAGAGCCCCATGGTTAAACGGAGCCACTGTTCATTAACTAGATATAATAAAGATTGTCCACTAGCTACTAATAAGTCATTTTCTGTTGGATACTGATAGAAAAACTGTTCCCCAGAGCCTTCCATCTTCAATGGTTAGGCAAGACGCTCTTGTTTGACACTGGTGGAGTCCATAATGAGTAGAGTACAGGGGAAAGAGTTCGGATCTAGGTAACTGGAGTCTATAGTCAAGTACTTTTCCAAAGGCATCTTTGTGTCCCTGGCAACAGTACTTCCTCCGTAAATGGCCTATTGAATGGCTTCGTTAATTTGTTTTTAATGTTGAAGTTTGTTTAAAGTGAATGGGACTGAGGATGAGAAGAAGGTAATGGGGGTAGGGAGGTGGCAGAAGGGGACACTTCTCAAGTAAGCAATTAGAAGCTTTTCTATCTCTGCCTGGGGCAGTCACAGGAGAGCTCTGCGGGTGGAAAGCGGTTTGCAGGCCCGTGACTCTGGAAACCAGGACTGGTGATCTAATGCATCCGTGCAGCCTCCCTGCACCCAGCTTCCTCTCTGGTTCACAGAACATCGTAGATATGTCAAGAAGGAATTTGGGACTTCAGTCCCTGCCACCAGGTGTCAGCCGGTTTAACATCAACCTAACACCACATAGAGGAAGCGTCTCAGTCACGAGCCTTCGAGAGGTCATCTCCAAAAGAGGGTGAAGTGGAGACTTGCCTTGTCTCATTTGTCAACATCTTTTATAAGCATGCTTCCTTAAAACAAATATTAAAGGCTTCTATCTTTAAATAAATAATTCCCCATCTGGTTTGAAAAGAGGAATCATAGTTCCCTTTTTCACTTCGCTAGAAACTAAAATAGTTTTTTATGAGTGATGTCATGGGGGCAGACTGCAAACATGATGGAAAACCACAGCGCAAAACAGAAGACAAGCTCTCCGCTTCCTCACACGCTGCGGGCAGCTCTCCTGGCTGAGAAGACTAAGGATCCAAGAGATGAATCATTGAGGTAGGCAAATTCTCTACGTTCCTCTGCACGTTTTCAGGCCTCTGTCTGCACCTCCAGACTTCTCTGTCCCAGGGGTGTTCCCTTATCCTTGCCCCACTGAGCTCTTGCCTCCATGCTCCTGCTCTTCCTGGGCTCTCTGCCTGGGGGCAGTGTGTCCAATCCTGGAACTCGAGGCCCTGCTGTTGCCTTCCTCTGGCTATGTCCCTCCCCACAGGTGATGGGACACAAGCCAAAGGGACATGCCCATCAGAAGGCTCCATCCCTCCTTTTAGATGGTGCTCTGTGTACCCCAGAATTCCCCGCCCAGTGGCCCTAGATCACTTCCAGGAGCAGCTGACGACCTTTCCCTTGCTCCGATCTTCTGACAGTGAACTGTACTAAGGCGTTCTGCTCACCAAGGCCAAGGGGCAGCTGTGTGTGGGATGGAGCCAGGGGTGCAAAGAGAAAGGCGGCAGACCTCACCCATTCATCAGCTATCCCTGAGCCACCATGTGCCAGAGCAAAGCACCAATGGTCTGAGATTTAGAAATTCAAACCTGCCCTCCCAGGTCCTGATGAAGGTAGATTCATCATGGTAGGAAGATATAGCATATTTTGTTTAGTTTTTAAATATTTAGTTCTGTGGCATGTGGGTCTGCATTTGTTTTCTTGTATAAGCTCTGCAAATTTTAGCGGTGGGCTTTTCCCCTCCTGTCTCCCTCCCAACCTCACCCAATTTTCAACATATTGTACATGTACACACACAGACTCTCTCTCTCTTCTCTTTAAACTCTGATATCTGCTTCTATCCCATTATTCCACTGGAAACAGCTCTCAGAACTCTTCGCAGTCATTGATCCTATTTTTTTGTTCTCAAAACTCTCTTGGGCAACCCTCCTGGTGGCATAGTGGTTGAGTTCAAGTGCTCTGCTTTGGTGGCCTGGGGTTCTCAGATTCAGATCCTAGGTGTGGACCTACACATCACTCATCAAGCCATGCTGTGGTAGCATGCCACATAGAAGAACTAGAAGGACTTACAACCAGAATATACAACTATGCACTGCGGCTTTGGTGAGAAAAAATAAAACTCTTGGAGCCTCTGACACAGGCCCTCCCCTCCTCTTCCCTCACTTTTCCAGCTCCTGAAGATGACTCTTATAGAGGTTCTTGCCCAGGCCTTCTTCCTCTCCTGGGTGATCCTACCCATCCCTACCCCAACTCAGGGACTTCAGGCCCCTGTTTTTCTCCAGACCTTCATTCTTAGTTGACTGCCGAGCTTTTCCATGGAAGCCTCGCTGTCAGCTCAAACTTCTCCCCTACACGTGTCCAACCTCTTAGTTAACATGCTACCTTCTTCCTAGTCAGCCTTACAACCTCCATTATCTTCTGGGGCTCCCCCACCCCACTCTCCAGGCTCAACAACCTCCGACTACTGTGTCTCCTCAATGTCCTCCCCACAGGCTGGGATTTGGGTAAGATGAATGAGGCCAAGTTGGACCAGTGGAGGGTAGGGTCCTGTCTCTAGTTGAAATTTTGATATTTTGTTCATCATGGATTTTTTTGACCTTGATTTTTTTAAATATTGCGTGAAAACATGATTTCTCTTGAATATTGGCTTTTGGGGTCTCCCTTGAATTTTATGCCTGGGACGAGCGCCTCGATCACCTGCTAGGTGTCCCCTGCTTTTGCAAGCATCCTTTCCTTTCCATTTCTTCTGTTGCAGGCCTAATTCAGGACTTCATCACATCACTTGGTCAGCCTTCATTTCCTGCTCTGATCTGTCCCACACCCAGAGCCAGCATTATATTCCTTATTAAGTGTAGGTTGAGTCATGACCCTCTCTCCCTCAAAATCCTTTGAAGCCTCTCTGGCTCCAGTAGAGCCCAAACCCCTTCATGTTCATTGGGCTCCGTGTTCTGGGCTCTGCTAACCTTTCCGGCTTCATTCCCAGCCACATCCCTCAGTTCCATGCTGGTCTACTCGGCCTTCCCCCGAGAAGCCCATGTTTCCCACCTCATGCTTCTGTTCTGCTCTTCCTCTCCTTGAGCCTCCTCCCTCCCTTCTCTTCAATTTGGACTCTAGCTGAGCCTTCAGGGATCCATGATCCCTCTTAGAGTCCCAAGTGGAACCTGTCACTCCTGCTGTGCTTTGTTCTTCAACTTTAGAACTTATGCGCTCTGACTTCTATTTTCCTCACCCGTTGCCCTGGCCCTGCCAGCATCCCTAGGGGCGACTGTAAGCACCTTGGTTTCAGACTCCATGCCTTGTTCTCTGGCCCCAGGGCTGGACAACAGTACTGCCAACTTACTCTTTGGCACCTTCAGCCTCCAGCTGGAGTCTAAACTTTAACAGGTACTCTGGTTATCCTCTTCCTGGCCTCTGTAACGGATCTTTCTCCACAGCAACATGGATCTTTCCCATCATCCTGATGGATGTCCCAGTGATGCCTCAGACCTGGTTTGAAGATGGAGTCCTGTTCTAGACTGGCTCCCCATCTCCTAGGACTGTACACTCGAAATACCTACAGCAAGGGCTACAAAGGTGACCTGCCCACAGGTCACTCACAGGCAGGGTTATTCCATAGGACGTTATGACGGCCTCTACTTAACAGCCTCTCTCACCCTCTGAGGTCCTCCACATGAAGCTGGGCTTGGGCAGGGCCGTTGGAACCTGTCCCCCTGTTCCATGCAGTGAGTGGCCCTCCCGCCATGAGTGGGGCCAGCAGTGAGGACAGTGTGGGGCAGGAACAGGTGCCCTCACTGTCCCGTGACAATCCTGCTCCAGCCCTCGGCAGACAACAAGGGAAGAGAGGGGACTTCTTAACACTCACAATCAAGGCCTCACTCAAGATTTATTGGAAGCTGTATTTCAATTTCTGTTACATCTGAAAATCAAGATGATTCATCTGCTTTTTAATGTGAGGTAACAGCCGCCTTCCCCCACCCCCTCCACCAGGACTCAAACCACCACCTTCCAAGTTCATGGCTGTCTCCCAACACCTGAGGGTAAGCAGCCCCCTCCAACACTTACGAGCTGAGGTAGGAGAGGCGGTACTGTGCAATTGCTATTGCTCTGGGCTTGGGGGATCTCTAGCTATACAGACCCCACAAATCTACAGAAAGTATTGGTTTTTATGTCATCGTTATCCTTCAGAATCCGTTTTCTGTGTCTTGACGCCCGAAGGTAAGAGGTCCAAAACTTGCAATGTATCTCATTTGCCGAAAATTATGCCTGTTCTTCTACACGTGCTACTTAATCATCATTTAACCCCCCCAAACAACCCCAAATGGTAGGTATATTCATTTCCTGGGCTTGCTGTAAAAAATTACCACAAACTGGGTGGAACAAAACTATAGGAATTTATCCTTTTATGGTTCTGAATGCTAGAAGCCCGAAAGCAAGATGACAGCAGGACTGGTTGCTTCCGGAGGCTCTGAGGGAGAATCTGTTCCACGCCTCTCTCCCAGCTTCTGCCAGCAATCCTGGGTGTTCTTTGGTTTGTAAAGCATCACTCCAACCTCTGCCTCCCTTACCTTGTGTTCTCCCGGTGATTTCTGGGTCTATTTCTCTGTCCAAATTTCCCTCTTCCTATAAGATCATGGGTCATTGGATCAGGGTCCACCCTAATCCTGTATGACCTCATCTTAACTTAATCACATTCTTAAAGACTCTATTTCCAAGGTCACATTCACAGGTACCTAGAGTTAGAACTTCAACATAACTTTTTGGGGGATGTAATTCAACCCACAATAGTAGGTATTGTTCTAGTCCTCATATTAAACTGAGACTCAGAGAGTAATTTACCAAAGATATAGAAAATAGGTGGGATAACTCAGTTTTCATTTGTAGACCTAATCATTACCACCTATTCGGCCCTCACTTGTACCAGGCCCTCTACTGAGAGCTCCATTTCCATTTCTTTTTTTTTTTTTTTTTTTTTTAAAGATTTTATTTTTTCCTTTTTCTCCCCAAAGCCCCCCGGTACATAGTTGTGTATTCTTCGTTGTGGGTTCTTCTAGTTGTGGCATATGGGACGCTGCCTCAGCGTGGTCTGATGAGCAGTGCCATGTCCGCGCCCAGGATTCGAACTGATGAAACACTGGGCCGCCTGCAGCGGAGCGCGCGAACTTAACCACTCGGCCACGGGGCCAGCCCCTCCATTTCCATTTCTAATCCTCGTGTCAACTGCATATACTTATTACCCTCCATTTTACAAACAGAGGCTCAGACAACTTAAGAGGCTTGCCCAGAGTCACCCAGGTAGGAAGTGGCAGACCTGGGAATCAATCCAATACTTCTCACCCAATCAACACCCCAGTCTTCTGGATGGCTCACCCCTCCTCGCTCCACGTCCCCTGGTATAACTCCCTACCTGCAGCTGCGAATCATGACTCTAAAGGATGTGTTACTAGAATTTCCCAAGCGAATACTGTGAAGGCAGAAAATTAATCACTGTGATCCCAGCACTGCAAGCTGATGCCTCACGGTGGCTGACGTCTGATGAGAAAGCCCAAGTCTTCATCTTCCTTCCGGCAGCCAAGGAAGAGTTTGCACAGAAAACTAGGCAAGGGGTAAATCCCATTAGAAAGCAATAGATGTCACAACTAATTATTTCCCTACAGGGTGCTGCACGGGGGCTGAGGTCACTTCTCTGTTCTAACACGTACCTCACTGGTAAGGAGCCTCAAGTACCACGGTGGGGAGGAAGCGTGTCTCAGCCAGACCCATAGAGTGGTTACCTCATCCTTCCTCAAAATAGAGAGTCAAAAGCATCACTTCCTGGTAGCTGCTGTGCACTCTTCCTCAAATCAAAGATGTGTGTGTCTCTCTTTCTTTCTCTTACACACACACACACACACACACACACTCACCAGTGCCTTACAAACACAGCAGCAGGAACACAGAGCCCTTCAGACAACGCACAAGCCACAGCAACTTAAGTCAACACAAGGGAATGTTGTGAGCAAGCACTCAGCCCAATGCCAGTAGGTCAGCTTTGACCAGCACTTACAAATCAAAGTTGGTTTGGTTTAATTGTCTCAAAAGGATACCACAGAAGAAGCAGGGGCTACGAACACGGCCTTCGGAGGCAGGCAGACTCAGATGCCAATCCCAGCTCAACCATGCATGCCCTGTGGGAACCTAGGTAAATTATTTCTCTTCTGGAAGCCTCAGTGTCCTTACCTGTAAAATGAAGACACTCACATGAACCTCATAGAGCTGTTATAAGGAACAGAAACCTGCCACCCCAACCCTTGATGCCCAACAGGGAATGTAAGCTTATAGGTAAGAATAAAACATTGTTTTGAATTTGATCTTATTTATCTTATCGCGTGTGCCTACATTTCTATTTAAAAGAGACCTGGCTTAAATAACGAATGGGAGCACAGCTCTGGCAGAGGCATGTGGGATGGGAGAACAGGTGACAGGATGAGAATTGCTAGGAAACACTCATTTCTTTCATGTGCTCAATAATATCCCACTGAAAACACACACACACGCACACACACACACGGAACGGATGGGGTTAGGGGATGACCTGGACCGCTTTATTGCCTGCCTGTGCTGTTTGGAAATTCACTCAGAGTCGGTTTAGTTAGGACATGTGAATTCTGGGGGATATGATACCCACGCTCCATTCAAGATGTGACGGGAAAGCACCCAGCCCCAGGGCCCTTTCTCAAGTAGGTCAAAGTATATAGAAGGTAGAAGGAAAAAAGGCTCACGTGTTTCAAAAAAGCATATAAATAAAAAGAATATTAGGAAAATGAAATTCATAACAGTTTAGGGATTCAGCTACCCTTTTTAATTACTGTTTATGATTTCAATGTTATTACTAGAATCATATTGTTCGTTAACAGTACTTTCCCACAATTTAAGTCCAAATACCTTATGTTCAGTTTTATATCAATGAGACGAAACCCTAAAGCGCAGGGATGAAGTTCTGCTCACTCGTGCATCCCTTGACAGTGTGTGGAATAGCGATGACAAACACAGGTTTGATTTGTGCCATCTGAAAGAGCGCCATCTAGAGGCAACAGCTCCAAACGGCACCTCCACGCACTGGTAAGCAACTCAAACGCATCTTGAAATAAACGTGACTGTAGAAGTAATGTGTACTCTCTACACAAACCCTGCAATAAGTGAAATCTGTAAGACTGATACAATTACAAAATGGCATTTAGTCAGGAAAAAACCCTGAGCAAACATTTTTGGTTGCATTTTTGTTCATTGAAAGTACCAATCCGTTTCACAAAACAAGTTTTACAGGAAGAGGAACTGAATCTTGTCAGTTACGATCCATAAAAAATAAGCTCCAACATTAGCTAAATACAACTTTTCAAATACAATTTAAGAATTATCCAAAAAAAACTATTTAAAAAAAACAGTAGCAGCAAAAACATTGAACATTTGTAAACAAAACCACCAGTAACAACCCTTCGCTTAATAATAATCTTCATTCTTTTAAAAAATTAAATATATATAATAAAGAGAATATGGCCACTTGTTTTCTTAACATACAATAGTTGATATCTAAAACAATATTATCAATAACAGACACAAATCGGTGTGACAAGGCATGTTGAACAGTCTTTTTCACAGTACTCAGGGGCATCACATCGCCGTGGAGGGCAAACTTTCCAAAAGTCTTCTCCTAGCTGTGATCCTTACACAGCGGGGGCACTCAGAGGACTGGAAACACTGCTTGTGAAAGCATGCTCTGCACACTGCAAGCAAAGGGGCACAGCCATCAGCAAACGGAATGTCTTGGTTTCTCACATATATACAGACACTCATCCCCATCCTGGGGTCTGAATCGGGAAGCCAGAGTCTTCCAAACAGAAACCAGGCAGGTTGACACTCAGAGGGATTATAACGTCTCCAGTAGGTCATGGACGTGAGGCTGAGAAAGCCTGGTGCAGCGGATGCTACAAAGCCTCCCAAAGACCATCCCGAAGCTGCTGAGAGTCTTGGTGGCTGATGGCTCAGGAGGGAGCATCCCTTCTGTGGAGATGGCCCAAACTAGAGAGAGCTGCCTTGCTCAAGGTCATGTCCCCTTGCTGGCACTGGCCTGCATCTGGTGACTGGTCAACATGGGATTTAAAGGCTCGGCTGGCCCCTTGTCCTCAATTCGGGACAGTGCTGAAGGCCATCTCCACTCCAGAGCTCCCCAGGAGAGGTGCTAAGCTTTCAATGCAACCACACCACCGTTCAGCTTCTCCCTCTGCCCAGGCCTGCTGCCTTCACATCCCCACAGGCATTGAGCCCAAGAACAGGCCCCAGTGAACTTTCTGCATGCAAATCCCTGCCTCAGAGTTTCTCTGCTGGGAAACCCATCCTGCAACACTGCCTGTTGGGTTGGGGGAGACAACACTGGAGTGGTCTAAGAGGAGGGCCTGCTCATATCCAAGCGGAAGGCCTAATTCATTACCAGATCTCTCCCATGAAATCGTTTAGAGAGCATGAGATTTCCTCGGGCACTAATACAGTAGAACTGGGGTTGGTAAACCTTTTCTGTAAAGAGCCAGAGAGTAAATGTTTTAGGCCTTTTGAGCTATACGGTCTCCATAACTCAACTCTGCCACTGTCGTGCAAAAGAAGCCAGAGACAACACTTCAGCGTTCGGCATGATCCAGTTACAAACTGGGGCGCTGTAGCTTGCCCTGGGCTAGAAGTCTCAAGGCATAAGAAACACAGGGACCAGCTCCTCTCTCCAAATCCTGAACCAGGAGACATCACCCTCATCCCTGCCCCCCCGAACACTCTTCTTCATGCGCCCAAAACTTTATTCCTCCAATCCAACATACAAGCACACACCAACATCATCATACTTTAAAGAAACAATATTGTGCTTAAGTTATTAAGCTATTATTGAGCTTACATTATTAAGGTATTAAGATACCTGAACATCTTCTACACATTGAAGTCTGAAATGGGAAGATGACAGCAGTACTCCGGCAAAATTCACAAATGAAGCCCTTTCCTTGACACAGCTGTAAGAGAAGTCAAAAAAAAAGTCCGCATTGGTGAGGATTCTTTTGATGGAGAAGCTGAGTTACCACTTTTACAGAACTTTATAAGCATCAATTTTTCACTGTCCATGATTCCAACCTCTAGAAGGGATAGGATGTTTTATCCTACTGCTGTGAATGTAAATGTGCATTTGTTTCACACAGAGAAATTTCATATCAAGGTGGTTTGATGCACCAGAGAAAGATCATGATTTTAAACATGTATTCTCAAACAATCTAATTTTGTTTCTGACAGCTGCACTGCAATTCTTCAGTCCGTCTAGACGCAGAGCTCCTATTCCATTGGATCCTGAGTCCACATGGCTGCATTCGGCATGTGAGCGCAGACGGGAGTGGAGGAAGGCCCCAGTAGGGCTGGGTGCCCAGACTAAGAAGTCGCTTGGCCCAGGCTTGCATCCCAGCCCGGCCACCTAGCAGCAGGGCCATCTTGGCCTGTTACTTAACAGCTCTGAACCTCATTTTCCTCTCTGTAAATAGTGTTGCTAGCACTTCCCTCAGGGTTGGTGGGCTTAAATGAGGTAAATGCAGAACACCAACGAGGCCCTGAGCAGAAGGGACAGCTCAGAGACGCCCCTGCCCCAGGCAAACCCTCACCTCACAGCTGGCCACGTGCGCGAGCGAAGCTTTAAGAACGTCCTTGAGCGAGGGCACCAGCAGCCCTTTCTTGACCTTGACCAGGTCCTCCAGGGAGAAGAGGTGGAGCTCATCTGTCAAGTGTCTCGGCACCTGCTCAAACTCCTTTAATACACTGCCAGAGAGGAAAGGAAGAGGATTCAAAACTCTAAATCCCCAAGTCCAGCACGGAGCTTAAGACTCATATGCATCCAACTGCGGGCTGGTCATAGACACTCAGATGTCCCAAAGGCACTCAAAACTGAATGCAACTTTCTCCAAACCTTCCTGTTCTCCTCCCGAATTCCCTAAGTCAGTCAGTGGCATCACCACACACTGCATTCCCAAGCCAGCCACTGCCTACACTGCACTTGACAGTGGAGTGATGCCAAACCATGTGACTTCTCTGTCCTGCCTGGGGAGCTCGCTCACACTGCTTCCTCTGACCCCAGACCCCGCTTCTTCACTCCAATTTCTTCTTCAAGCTCAGGCTTTCTCTCCAGGAAGCCTTGCCTGCTCTCTTCCCCACCCCACCCCTTATGAACTAGATGTTGCCTCCTCTGAACCAGTGGAGCTCCATGTACACGTGTCCAACACACAGTCCAGCAATGATTTGTTTGCGCTGACTCTCTCCCTGGACTTAACATGAGTCCTACCGAATTGTTTATCTGAAGCACAGAATGGATATTTAAGAAATTTTTATAGATGGTGAGAATTGTGGGTATTGTTACATGTTACCCACAAGAAAACTGAGGGCCTGAGAAGTAATTAGCTTGTCAGACCAATGCCATGAGGTAGATCTCAAGGCCACATGAATACAGAAGTCATGCTCCTCCCCAAGAAATCTAATTCAAAAGCAATACATCATCATTAAATAAAGATCAGAAATGGAAGGAAGATTTAAAACAAAATAAAAACTTTTAAACCTATGATCTTATCTACTATATCAAGTAATCTTAACCCCTTGAGTAACCTACTTTTATTCTACTTAAAAATCTCTTTTCTGTATCTACATGAGATGAAGGATGTCAACTAAACTTATGGTGGTAATCCTTTCATGATATAGGTACGTCAAATCATTATGCTCTATACCTTAAACTCATACACTGCTGTATGTCAGTTATATCTCCATAAAACTGGGAAAAAATTAAAGGCATGAAAACAAATTAAAAAGTTACGATTTTTTTGCTAGTCTAGTTTTCCTAAAGAAAAAACCATCTCTATTGCTGTCAATGAATTCATGCCTATAGCTTTCTGGCCATGGCTTCCAGAAATTCCAGTCCTAGAAGTTTATCCTAAGGACATACCTATGGCTGTGGGCAGAGATTCAGCTAAAGGCTAGTTTTTTAAATAACAAAAGATATTAAAAATATACTAGGCATTCAGTAATAGGACAATACTTAAATTAACACCACAGCACAGTATAGAATACTATACAGCCAATAAAAGTTCAACATGCCTCTCTATCTGGGTTATTAAGAGGCCATTGATATGCCCATGTTCATAGCAGCACTATCCACAATAGGCAAAAGACGAAAGCAACCCAAGATGGAGACATGGATAAACAAAATGTGGTCTATACCTACAATGGAATGTCATTCAGCCTTAAAAAGGGGGGAAATTCTGGTTCATGCTACAGTATGGATATACCTGGAGGACATTATGTTAAGTGCAATAAGCCAGTTACAAAAGGACAAATACTGTATGATTCCACTTATACGAGGTTCCTAGAGTCGTCAAACATATAGAGACAGAAAGCAGAATGGTGGTTTCCAGGGGCTGGCGGGGAGAAGGAATGAGGAGGTATTGTTTAATGGGGACACTATTTCAGTTTTTCAAGATGAAAAGAGCTCTGCGGATGGATAGTGGTGACGGTAGCACAATATTGTGAATGTACTTCACTGAACTGTACACTTAAAAAGGGTAAGACGGTGAATTTTATGATATGTGTATTTTACCACAGTTTAAAATAACAACGATAATAAAGGCCACTGGCTAGAGTTATTTCATCCTTATGCCAGCCCAATCTTCTTAATAAGTTAAATTCACCACCAGTGAGTTGGCCGGCTTAGTAACTTGAAAGAGAGGGTCTGCATTCCCGTGGAGAGACACGAGATCACTGCTGTGCTCAGGGGGCCCGTGTGTTGGAGGAGCTGGACCAGGAGGCACACAGAGGATGAGCACGGTGACAAGGCTGTCAGTCCTCCCAACCCCCAGGCCCGGACTGCCCCAGCCGACAGCAGTACCTTTTAGCAAACCTGCAGGTCTTCAATAATTTCTTGATATGAAAAAGCTGCTCCTGGGTTTCCTAAGGTGAGAAAGCAAATAGAAGGAAAAGGTAAATGTGATAAATGACACTGGAAGGGTTTAAGTCAAATTTAAACGTTACTTCTAACTTGACATGCTACAACTCTATAAAACAAGCCTTTAAAGTAAAGTCTATATTGCAGGGTTCATGACTGAGTCCAGAGGGTCCAGGATGGACCCAGGTCTCGCAGAGGCTGAAGCTTACACAACGTTGGGGGCCTTCTTTAAGAAAAACACAAAACTATGTACAAAAGAGGGAGCTCCTGCCATTTTCAACAACATACACGAAACTGGAGGACATTATGCTTAGTGAAATAAGCCAGACACAGGAAGAAAAAAACTGCAGAAAAACCCCTGTGGAATCTAAAAGTGTCAAACACATAGAAGCAGAGAGTAGAATAACGGTACCGGGGGCGGGAGGCAGAGGAATTGGGGAGACGCTGGTGAAAGGCTACACGGCTGCCGTCATGTAGAATGAATCAGTCTAGAGATCTAATGTATAGCACGATGATTATAGCTCACAACTCAGTACCCAATACTGGAAATTTACTAAGAGGGAAGATTTCAGGTGCTCTCACCGCCCACACAAAAAACATAACTATGTCAGGAGATGGATATGTTAATTAGTTTAACTAGTAATCATTTCACTATGAATATGTATATCAAATCATCTTGTATACCTCAAACATATACAATTTTTATTTATTTTTATTTTTTTATTTTTTTTAAAAGGGGATTCTTTTTTTTTTTTAAAGATTTTATTTTTTCCTTTTTCTCCCCAAAGCCCCCCGGTACATAGTTGTATATTCTTCGTTGTGGGTCCTTCTAGTTGCGGCATATGGGACGCTGCCTCAGCATGGTTTGATGAGCAGTGCCATGTCCACGCCCAGGATTCGAACCAACGAAACACTGGGCCGCCTGCAGC
Organism: Equus caballus; assembly: GCF_041296265.1. Classification (NCBI taxonomy): domain Eukaryota; kingdom Metazoa; phylum Chordata; class Mammalia; order Perissodactyla; family Equidae; genus Equus; species Equus caballus. The sequence continues at coordinate 44,806,627 of NC_091700.1, read as the reverse complement.
GGAGCACAGGAACTTAACCTCTCGGCCACGGGGCCAGCCCCTACAATTTTTATTTTAAGAAATAAATTACTTTTAAAAGCTATATATAAATGCAAAACTATGCATAAATCTAAAATTCGGTATGGGGCCTTGGAAAGAGCCCCTGGAGGTGAGGGGCCTCGAAGCTTAAGCTCCATTGGCTTAGGGTGAATCTTCCCGTCAGAGGGTCTGTCCCATCCTGAGACGGGTGTGATGTGCACTTGCTGCCACAGGACCCTTTCCGCCACTTGACTGGCTTCCCCCACAGGGTCAGCTGCTCACCCGCACTCTGTCCAGTTCCTTGACCTTGGCGTACAGGCTGTGGCTGACGTTCAGCAAATTGAAAATGGGTTGGTGCCATATGCTGTCCAGCAGCCGTTTGGAGAAATTGCTGACGTAGTACTTCCTGAAGTCCCACATGGTCAGGATCCGGGCAGGGATGCAGGACTCCTCATATGAGTGGCAGCAGTCACAGAAATACTTCCCCAGGTATTCACAGTACCGGAGCCGCTTCACAAACTCTGCAGGGCACACAGGAAGGTGAGGACCACTCTCTGGACCCTGAATACCCACCCTTGTCCCCCACACTGCCTCCAATTCCCACCCAGGGTTCAAGGCTCAGGTTGCTGTTTTCATGCTGCTAAAGCCATACTCGACCTCATAGCAGCTAGGAAAGCTCTGGCAGGGACTGGAGGCCTTAAATCATGGCCATTCGTGAGCTTTGCTTTCATGGACAGAGAGAAAGATATTCATTACAGCACATTTATAATGGAGCAGGGGAGCAATCTAAATATCCATTAAGAAGCAACTGGTGAATAAGCATGGCGCACTCAGCATGAAATGCTGGAGAACCGATGAACATGTGGAAGAGCATGGGCAGCGGACATTCAGTCACAGGTATGTATCAAGCGATCTTGATTTTGCTTTTAAAATAAACATACACAGTCCAAAAGGATCCCCACCAAAAAACCAACAGCAAATACTTCTGGAGGTAGGTGACAGAAAAGATTTTTCCTCTTTGCACTTCTTAATTTGCTAAAATGAACATGCACTGCTTTTGGAAACATCTTCAATCAAATACATTGACAAGCAAAAGGTATAGAGACCAATGCAACAAACACCTGGGCTCCTACCGCCCAGCTTAGGAAAGAAAGCAGCGTTCAGTTAATTCTGCTATGTGGCCCTCCCTCAACACCCGGGACGAACATCAGCCAGGGCTGATACTTATCACTCACCCTTTAACTCATGGGTTTCTTTGTAATTAAAATATCGTGAGGTAGAATACAAAAATTGGTTGCCACCTATTGTGGGGATTAAATGAAACAATGGATGGGAAAGCAGCTACCACAGTACCAAGCACACTGTCGATTCTAAATATAGTTTCCTTATAACAGCTTTAAAAATAAACAAGGCCTGATGGAGCAAAACTTTATTGGCCACTTACTCTATGCCACATACTGGTTAAATGTCTTACAAACACTGTATCATTCCGTGCTAAGCCTCTATGTAAGGACTATGGAATGACTAAGTAAGGACTATTATTTCCCCTATTTCGTTGATGAAAGCATAACACAGTGAAATTAAGCCACACGCCAGAGACACACAAACAGGAAGCAGGCAAACAGGACTCCAAGCCGTGTGGACTGTGGAAGCTCCAGCTCTTAGCCACCAGAGCCCACTCCTCCGCTACGCTTTTGATAGAGAGAACAGGAGAGGAGCTGTCTTTGCACTCGCCCAAGTTATCCCTCGGTCCCAGCTCACCCTCAGAGCTGACTTTTAAATGCGAGCAAACACAACTGATTCTTAGAATTTGCAGTAGTTAATGTCGTCTACAGTTGCCATGAACACTGAATTAATAAATGCTGAAGAACTGCTCCCGGGGGCAGATGGGGTTAGGGTCCTATGAGCCTCTGGTCACAACGTTTTCATTAATCGATCAATACACAACCTTGTTTTCTGTCTAAAGACACCTTATGTAATATGTTTTGGTGATTCATATCATTGAATTCAGGGCCAACAGCACTATAACTCATGCCTGCATGAAGCTTATCTAAAGCATATATTTTCTCCATAAGGTACATCACAGCCTTCTTGTACTTAGGAGCACTAGACAGGGCTTCAGCACTACGCTTAGGGGCTATTTTAAACAGCTAAATCACCAACAAAAGGCGAAAAATGTAAAAAACAAAACAAAACATGGCACTAAATAAACCATGAAAAGGACTTGTTTACAGTATGAGAACTACATCAAGAAGGCAGAGCACAGCCTTGTTCCACTCCAGCTGGGAACTCGAGCATCGAGCAACTCAACTTTCAGGGGACTCAAACATTTTGGAGCTCTGTGCGTATCCATGAATGACCACGAAAACACCATAAGTACTCACTTTGGGGTTACAAATAAATTTTAGTGAGTAGGCAAATTTGCAAATATGGAATTTGTGAATAATGAGGGCCAACTGTAAGTATATATGTACATACACTATTATCAAACTCTGGGTTAATTTGGTGACATCTCTCTAGGGTTGACAAAGTATTTGTTAAGAATTTATTAAGTGCCTAATGATTATGTCTGAGTTCTCAAATTTGAAACTTTTAAAAGTCTGTTGTATCGTGTTTATTTCCCATCCTGGATTAAGATCTCTGATGTGGCAGATAATGAGTATTATTTGGCTTATGATAGGGCCTCCATACATTTTATGTTAAATAGGCAAAACGACAGGTATACCCTTGGTCCCTGCACTCTATGTTTCTGATCAAACTTAGCAATATGGGGAAAGAAAGGAGGACAGAGGGGCGAATAAATTTTCCTGATATAACTCATCTTTCCCTAACATCTAAAACCCTAACATTTCAATATCCAGTCACCCATTCATCAAATTTCATTAAACACATACTAAGCATTATACTATCAACATAGAATAAACTATGCCCATCTCTTTTGGTTTCCTCAGTCCTTTAATTAAAATAGAGCAAAACAAAGCACCCTAAACCAGTGATTCTCAACAAGGAGTGATTTCTCCCCTTAAGGGACATTTGGAACTGTCCAGACATTTTTGGTTGTCACAGTTGAGGAGCTGTTGGTGGCCCCTAGTGATGATGCTAAATATCCTACAATGTACAGGACAGCAACCCCACCACCCGCCCCCCACCACCGAAGACAACACTAGTGAGGTTGAGAAAACCTGCTCTAAACCACAATTTTTCTCCTCTGGGGAAAAGTCACTATCATAGAAAAAAATAAAAATAGGAGGGAAAAATTCTAGAATAGTGCAGTCCAATAGAACTTCCTGTGAGGATGGAAATGTTCTAAACCTGTGCTGTCCAATACAGCAGCTACCAGCACGTGGCTGTTGAGCACTTGAAATGTAGCTAGTATGATGGAGGAACTGGATTTTTCATTTTAATTTTAAATAGCCACATGGGCTAGTGGCTACCATACTGAATAGGCAGTTCTAGAATAAAGCTCATTAGAGAAAATTAATAAATAAATGCAAGGTATGAAACTCAGTTGGAACCTGGGTGGAAAAACTAGCTATCAATGGCAACTTGAGGACAACAAATGCATATGGACTAGTATTAGACAATATTAGAGAATTGCTGTTAATTTTCTTTGGTGTGATAACTGTTTGTAATCCTTATCTTTAGGACATGCAGAACTATTAGAGGGTAAAATGTCATGCTGTCTCCTGCCCTGCAAATGGTTCAGCATGTATGACGTTAGAGGAAACTGAGGAGACATGACAACTAAATTCAACGTGGAATTCCGGATTGGATGCTGGGACAGATAAAGGTCATTAGTGAAATCTGATTAAAGTCTGTAGTTTAGTTAATAGGATTGTACCCATGCTAATTTCCCAGTTTTAATAATTAAACTACAATTATTATAAGATGTTAACAATAGAGGAAGCTGAGTAAAGGCTATACAGGATGTCTCTGGACTATTTTTGCAACTCTTCTGCAAGCCTAAAATTCTCTCAAAATAAAAAAGTTAAAAAAAATTATCCTGGGGCAGGCCTGGTGGTGCAGTGGTTAAGTGTGCACGTTCCACTTCAGTGGCCCGGGGTTCACCAGTTCCGATCCCAGGTGCAGCCATGACACCGATTGGCAAGCCATGCTGTGGTAGCTGCCCCACATATAAAAAAGTAGAGGAAGATGGGCATGGATGTCAGCTCAGGAAAGTCTTCCTCAGAAAAAAGAGGAGGATTGGCAGCAGTTAGTTCAGAGCTAATCTTCCTCAAAAAAAAAAAAATTTATCCTCAGAACTCTAAGAAGTTCACAGGAAAAGTCCAAAATTGTTCACACAGTTGATAAGGCCTCTACAATCTGTGCTCGACTCACCTCTGCTGCATGTTTTCCCCCTCATTCTCACCCTCCAGTCACACAGGACTTCTCTGCAATAGCTTCAGGCCCTTTGCACACGGAGACACCCTACACACAGTCTTCCGGGGACAATCACTTCCTTATGAAACCTCTCACTGCCAGCCCCCTAAGCCGAGATTAAGCTCCCTTGCTGTGAATCCCACAGCACTCTTGACCTTCTCTTTCGTTGCGTGCATCACCCTTGTTATTTACTTGGCTGATGGCTATATCTTCCTGTAGGCAAGCTCCGTGAGGCAAGGACCATGCTTGCATCAACAGTACAGGCTCACATCCCCATATCTGAACATACTTAGTTTAGTGCCTGAAAAGTTGGTGGAATCACAGTCACGCATCCCTAGTGTCTGACTCATCCACTGAATATATACTGAGGCACCAGGATACAGTAGTTAACCAAACAGACACGGTCCCTGCTAGACCAGCCAGGAAGATGACTCATTTAAAGAAAATCAGCTGTAACTGTGAGGCATGGCAGACATTATCATTCAACACATTATCATTCAAGCCCAGATAGACTTCTGCTTTCAATTTTATTTCTTAAAGTCAAGCTCCTTCAAGTCGTTTTCCTTCCAAGATTGCCTATCAAAGCCCAAGGGAAGCCTTTCCAGCAAAGTTTCTCTTCCCAGCCTTCTGCAGGCCAGACCTATGAATAGCCTCACAACAGAGCAAGTGATTTCTAGTCTCAAGCGAGCAACTTGCATTTCTGACTGGAGGAGCCTGATTTTCTAGGCCTCAGCTGGCCCAGGAATGATCCCCTCAGGCCACTTCCTCAAACTCTCTCAGAGGAGTGTGGCTAGCTCCTTGGTAAGCCATTCAGTCATTCCACAAATATCTTCTGAGGACCAACTCTGTGCCAGGCACTCTTATCGGAACTGGGGATAAAACAATGAATAAAACAGACAGCATATCTGTCCTCATAGAACTTAGAATCTAGCGAAGGAGACAGACAATAACAAGAAAAATCAGTAAAATCTAAAAGAGTATTTTAAGAAGATAACTGCTAGAATAAAAAATAAGAAGGAGGAGTAATTTAAAGCATGCACATGTATGTTTATGGCCAGGAGTGTGACAAGGTGAACATTTTCAATAGGGCAGCCAGCGTAAACCTTTTGACTTTCGACATCCATGGGGATGTCTTGGAGTGGGGGTTGGGAGGGGCATTCCAGGGAGAGAAAACCACAGGTGCAAATCCTTAAGTGAGGAGTGAGCCTGCCACCTCCAAGGACCAGTGGGGAGGCCATGTGGCTGGAGCTGAGCTCTCCATGGGGAGAGAACTAGGAAATAAGACTCTGAGAGGTAACAGGCCAGTCACATAGCCTTGTAGGTGACCATACCTCTTCACGAAGCTCTTATAATAACCTCTCATCAAAGGCATGTCTCACAAAAACAACGCACCACCCAACTTTGTCATTCTTGCCCCCTCCCCACCCTCCGTCAACGCATAATAAGCAGGCAATCCATTATCCATACTTACTAGGTTCTATTGGAGTTCCACAGCCAGCACAGAAAAAATTCTGGGCTGCTACCACAAGGTTCCTCCTGAGTGCAGAAAATGATAACAGTTACATTTCAGAAAACGCCAATGGAGCATTTTTCACTGATTGGAACAGAAATAACATCACAATACTCTTCTCAGCTTGAGGCCTTAATTTTGTCATATTTCATTTGGGAAACAAGTAGAATTATTCAACAGAGTTTTCTAGCTGAAATCTCTGGGGCTTTTAAAAGACCCTGCTCCCACCAAAGCAGAAGTCAGTATCACAAGTAACTATTCCACCAAGGGGCTTCTCACTGAACCTCCACGGGATTCTCTCTCCAGAAAGAACTAGAGACACGTAATGCCTGGGAGAAAGTTCAGGGAGACGAGACATCAGAAGCACTTGGGTAGTTCACAAACGGATCCAAAGAAATTCACATGAATAGGAGGCACTGTAAGGCAAAGCCATCAAACATTTCTGGTGAGAGATAGTCTACTGAATTGTTTTCTTTTGAACTGTTGGTGCCACAATCTCACATGTGATTTGGAAATATGGAGAAAGTTGTACAACTTTATTAGAGTTCAGGGTCAGCAACAATGGCCAAGGTAAACATATGCAGAATCCCTGCCCACATGCCTGAAAGAGGCCCTGGGGAATGCTAGAGAAAAGATATCCCACGCTAAGGAAAGCGAGCTCTCACGAGGCCTGGAGAGGGAGTGCTTCTGCCCAAGCAGCCCCGGAGCCCTTCTCCGCATTCTCTCCAAAGAAAAAGATAAAAGACAGACAGAGTCTATAAGGCACCTCCATGGGGCCCAGGCAACAGCTCTCGCCAGTCACTTTGTAACTCTGCAGTTTGCCTACCAAATTAAATATAAACCAAGAGGAACGGAAAAATTGTAGTTTGTTAAAGTGTCCTTTGTCTATAATGCCACACACTCTCAGAACAAATAAATTAAATGACTACTTTAAACATACGTGTGTGTGTATAAAATAAATGAGTTTATTTTTCTTTTTTTGCATCATCTTAGCAGTTTTGTCTTTTAGGATTTTTTTACTTCTTAGAGAACAAAGGTATTTTTATTGGCAATTTCTTACATTTATTAACTACAGGAGCTCTGCTCAAGATTAAATTTTCCTTCTTAAAAAATGTATTCATTGATTCTTACTTCACACTGTACTGGAAAAAGGAGTAGTCTAATCTTTTAAAATTATTATATATCGGGGCTGGCCCCGTGGCCGAGTGGTTAAGTTCGCGCACTCCGCTGCAGGCGGCCCAGTGTTTCGTTGGTTCAAATCCTGGGCGCAGACATGGCACTGCTCATCAAACCATGCTGAGGCAGCGTCCCACGTGCCACAACTAGAGGGACCCACAACGAAGAATATACAACTATGTACTGGGGAGCTTTGGGGAGAGAAAGGAAAAGAAAAATTATTGTATATAATTTTTAAGGTTCAATATTAACACAAAAAATCTCCTTTAACCTTATTTACTTTTCAATTGCTATGTAACGTTCATAATTAAGGACGCAGAGTAAAATTCTCAGCTTGTCACATCTTACGGGGCCCCTAAAAGCCCACGATAAACATGGTGCCAAGAAAGCTAACAGAAAAATATGCCCAACTTTCCTTTTCCTAAAATAAATTTTCCCTTGGTCCTCAGTGTATTATTTTTTTCCTTCACCTACTTCCACAGAGGGTCAGGTAGGATCCATTGCAACTGGTTTTAACCAGATTGGAGGCCCAAGCAGCAACCCAGACTTACTTGAGTGGAGGATGGACGTTAAAGATGATTTGAAATCTAGGGGGTGCCCAATCTTCAGTCCCTCTGATCCTCGACTTAAATGTAATTTCCTGCACGACATCCATGCTGGATTCAAAGTCTTTTCGGACACGCTCTTCATTTACAACCTGCACGACAGAGAAGAGCATTTAGGAACAACTTAAACAAGCAGATTTCAAGAACTGAAATAAAAAGATCATTCGAAAGTGTTTCCAACATTAAAATTTACCATGAAAAATTAAAACTGCTTTCAACTGAACCAAAGGACGTGGCACGAACTCTTCATGTATCGAAAGCATCTGCAGAAGAATTGCTGAAAACGCCACCCAGCTGAGAGCACTTCCCTTAGTATTTTCAGTTAGTTTATTTGTTTCCAGACTTCAAACCACCGTAAGTAGGTCACTGTGACCTGGAATGCTTTTATGCAGAGCAGAAGCCTTACCCTCCTTGGTCAACAAGCTGAGAGATGCTGCCAATCAGAATGCCCTGTTGTTGTCAGAGTGCCCCAGAGACAGCTCTGCTAAGGCCATTCCCTTGCTTATAACATTCAGTGGCTCCCCTCTGAACCATTACACTCCCCTGTTAGCATTTAAAATCCAAACTCCTCAAATTAACATTCTCTGTCCTCCACAATTTAGCCACCATCATTCAAGCCTTATTTCCCAGGAAGATCAACCACCACACACGTATACACACAAACACGTTATCCAACCACATCAAACCACTCTGATCAATAAACACACCATTCACCTCCGTGTCACTTATGCTCCAGCTGCTCTTTGCCAAGAATGCCCTTCCACGTGTTTCTACCTGCTACAGTTCTGCCTGGCCTCATACTTAGTTCAAGTTCTCAGATCACCAGTGAGCCTCCCAAGTTCCCCTAATAAATTAAACGCTGCCTCCCCTGCACTTCCACAGTGCTTTTTTCCTACCCCTATTTTAGCCTTTGCCACAAAGTTCTCTACCCTCCAGTCCACATGCTGTCTGAGGGCAGAGTGTTCTATAAGGGACCCAGCCCGGACTTTCAAATTAGGCAGCCCGGGCATGGCTCCTGCTCTACCAGTGGCCAGCCCTGCTGAGGGTCTGTGACTAACACTTTAAAATAAACATAACAATAGCATGTCCCTAACAGTGCTTATGAGGGCTGAAAGGTGAATTGCTAAACACAGTCCTTGGTACATAATAAGCACTCAATAAATGTCCTTTTTGTCTGTCAGAGTCTCCCCCAACACTCAGTAACCATACAAGGAAACACACAAATGTCTGATACGAACAGTAGGCCAATTCAGGGCCAACTTATTTTGATACTTACTATTGAGCCAGCTGCATCCAGGGAACCTGCCAGCTGATAATTAACTCCTGACAACATCCAGCACTTCCGGAATACTTGGTACAACTCTTTGGCTATTAGCTCAGCAGAATTGAAGTCTGGCTCATAAACAACACTGAAATGTAAGAGATGCAAACAATGGAAAACTGTCTTGATGAGGAGTGTGTTAAGGGTCTTCACGTTTCCCAATCCAAAAACTCAGAAGAGGCGTCATAAAGGAGACCACACATCAACCACCCACCGGCCATCTACTCAACCCAATTCCTCCACACTCAACGCAGCAGCTCTTTTTTTCTAAAGTAATTTTTTTTTGAGTTCATAATAGTTTACATCATTGTGAAATTCAGTTGTACATTATTTCTTGTCTGTCCCCACATACATGCCCCTCTTCACCCCCTGTGCTCACTTCCCACCCCCCTTCCCCGGGTAACCACCGAACTGTTTCCTTTGTCCATGTGTTTGTCTATATTCCACATATGCGTGAAGTCACGTGGTGTTTCTCCTTCTCTGTCTGGCTTATTTCACTTAGCGTAATACCCTCCAGGTCCATCCGTGTTGTTGAGAATGGGACGATTTTGTCTTTTTTTCTGGCTGAGTAGTATTCCATTGTATATACATACTCAACACAGCAGCTTTTATTTACTGAGGGTACCAAGACTTGCAGGTGTGGAGCAAAGAGCACTAGGCTTTGAGTCAGAGGACCTACGTCCAAGGCCTACCTCTGCTACTTAACAGCGTTGTGTCCTGAGGCACATTCTGTCTGAGCCTTAGTTTCCACATCTATAAAATGGGGTTTAAAAAACCTCCCGGACTATCCATGAGGATTAAATAAGAATGTCCACAAAGGTCTTTTAAACACTGTAGGAACTTTAGTGTGATTGTTTCATTTCTAAGTGGTCATCGCTGTCATTGGAAGTGACTGAACTTGGCCTGGATGTCAGAGGCCTGGGGTTCACAGCGCCTCAGAGGGGATGGCCCAGGGGTCTATGCGCAGGTGGACACGGAAGAGAGATACCTCTTAGGGGAGTTGCAGGAACATCTGCAGTTTTCTGTGGTATTGCTAACCTCTCCAAGTTCTGGGGGAAAACAAAAGAAAGAGTAGTGAGGTCTTTCAGTCTGCGTCACTTCATCATAGTCAGTTTTATAAGAACACAAAAACAGCTCCTGCCCCTCAGAAAGAACCAATTATTCATCATCTCCATACTTCAGGTTCTTTGGGGTTTCTATTATGAGACAACAGCTAATGACCAAAGATGGTATTTCAAGATATACTCATCTGAAATTTCACCAAATATAATTGAGAGGCCACACAGATATCAGACTGTAATGAGTATCTGCGTTTGCATTCAGTTCTACAAGTGAGATAAGAGACTAACTATCAAGACATTTCAAACACGAAAAACATTTTTTTATATCACGGACATAATGGGATCTTGGGAGAAGTTTCTTTGAATGCTACGATAATGTGGTACTGTGTGGGATGCATGTCAATATGTGTATGTGTGTGGGCAGGAGGGAGGGCCCCAGTCACAGGCTCTGAGTGTCCAAATCTTACCCAAAATAACAAATTCATCAAAGTCACAGTCGCAGACCTCTTTTATCCCTTCACAGTAAGTAGGCGTTTCAACCACGGGGCTGACCGGCAACACAGCACAACCTAGAAAAAGAAAGGAAGGAGGTTTCACGAACACGAAGGAAAAGAAAACCAGCACGACCTGCAACATTCAACTAAATAGAAATTGGGGAATGAAAACAGCAGAGTTAATTAAAAGAATTAAGTTAAAAAAGAAGTTAAATTAAAAGAATTTAAAAATCCAGCTTCAAGAATTAAAAAACTCAGGGAGCCGTTTTTGTGCTGTTCTTGCATTCGCCATGGTCAAGAGAAACAGACTGACAAATATACGGGAGTTCATAAGAGTAATCTTCCTACTTTCGTGTGTGTTTGAAAATTTCCATAACACAAAGTTTGAAAACGTGAAAGAAGGGAAAAAACAATCAGTTTCACAGTGAGGCAAACAATACAGGCGACATAAACTTTGTACTGGATGGAATAGTGTCCCCCCAAAATTCACCTCCACCCAGAACCTGTGAATGTGACCATATTTGGATATAGGGTCTTTGTAGAGGTAATCAGGTTAAGCCGAGGTCATACGGGATTAGGGTGGGCCTTAAATCCAACATGACCGGGGTTATAAAAAGAGGGAAATTTGGACACAGACACAGAGACTCAGAAAGAACGCCACGTGAAGATGGAGGCAGATGTTGGAGTGATGCAGCTACAAGCCAAAGAACACCAGGATCACCAGGAACCATCAGAAGCCATGTGAGAGGCATGGAACAGATTCTCCCTCGGAGCCAACACAAGGAACTAACCCTTCCAACAACTGCACGTCTGACTTCTGGCCTCCACAACTGTGACAGGATAAATCTCGGTTGTTTTAAGCTCCACAGTTCGCGGTATTCTGTTACAGCAGCCCTAAGAAACTATTACAAATACGTTCATGCTTTTCTATTCCTAATACCAGCCTGGAGAATTATCCTAAAAATGTCGTTAAAAAGAAAAAAAAGTGAAAGAAGAAAGTTTTGATGGCAAAGGAGTTATTTGCACTCCACTGAAAATATTAAAATATTGAAAGCTACCTAAATGCCAAATAATAAGAAACTGATTTTGCAAATCACACTATTAACTCAAGAAATATAGTCTCTGCACAGGGATGGTTCAACATCCACAAATCAATTATCGTGATACACCACATCAACAAACTGAGGAATAAAAACCACATGATCATCTCAATAGATGCAGAGAAGGCATTTGACAAGATCCAACAGCCATTTATGATAAAAACTCTGAACAAAATGGGCATAGAAGGAAACTACCTCAACATAATAAAGGCCATATACGACAAACCCACAGCCAACATCATACTCAATGGGCAAAAACTGAACACCATCCCCCTGAAAACAGGAACGAGACAAGGATGCCCTCTATCACCACTCTTATTTAACATAGTATCGGAGGTCCTGGCCAGAGCAATCAGGCAAGAAAAAGGAATAAAAGGAATCCAAATAGGGAGGGAAGAAGTGAAACTCTCGCTGTTTGCAGACGACATGATCTTATATATAGAAAACCCCAAAGAATCCATTGGAAAACTGTTAGAAGTAATCAACAACTACAGCAAAGTTGCAGGGTATAAAATCAATTTGCATAAATCAGTAGCATTTCTATATTCCAGTAATGAACCAACAGAAAAAGAACTCAAGAATACAATACCATTCACAATCGCAACAAAAAGAATAAAATACCTTGGGGTAAATTTAACTAAGGAAGTGAAGGACCTATATAATGAAAATTACAAGGCCTTTCTGAGAGAATTGGATGACGACATAAGGAGATGGAAAGACATTCCATGTACATGGATTGGAAGAATAAACATAGTTAAAATGTCCATTCTACCTAAAGCAATCTACAGATTCAACGCCATCCCAATCAGAATCCCAAGGACATTCTTTACAGAATTAGAAAAAAGAATCCTAAAATTCATATGGGGCAACAAAAGACCCCGAATTGCTAAAGCAATCCTGAGAAAAAAGAACAAAACGGGAGGCATCACAATCCCTGACTTCAAAACATACTACAAAGCTACAGTAATCAAAGCAGCATGGTACTGGTACAAAAACAGGTGCGCAGATCAATGGAACAGAATTGAAAGCCCAGAAATAAAACCACACATCTATGGACAGCTTATCTTTGACAAAGGAGCTGAGGGCATACAATGGAGAAAAGAAAGTCTTTTCAACAAATGGTGCTGGGAAAACTGGACAGCCACATGTAAAAGAATGAAAATTGACCATTCTTTTTCACCATTCACCAAAATAAACTCAAAATGGATCAAAGACCTAAAGGTGAGACCTGAAACCATAAGGCTTCTGGAAGAAAACGTAGGCAGTACACTCTTTGACATCAGTATTAAAAGGATCTTTTCGGACACCATGCCTTCTCAGAGAAGGGAAACAATAGAAAGAATAAACAAATGGGACTTCATCAGATTAAAGAGCTTCTTCAAGGCAAATGAAAACAGGATTGAAACAAAAAAACAACCCACTAACTGGGAAAAAATATTTGCAAGTCATATATCTGACAAAGGCTTAATATCCATAATATATAAAGAACTCTTGCAACTCAACAACAAAACATCAAACAACCCAATCAAAAAATGGGCTGGAGACATGAACAGACATTTCTCCAAAGAAGATATATGGATGGCCAATAGGCACATGAAAAGATGCTCATCATCGCTGATCATCAGGGAAATGCAAATCAAAACTACACTAAGATATCATCTTACACCCGTTAGAATGACAAAAATATCTAAAACTAATAGCAACAAATGTTGGAGAGGTTGCGGAGAAAAAGGAACCCTCATACACTGCTGGTGGGAATGCAAACTGGTGCAGCCACTATGGAAAACAGTATGGAGATTCCTCAAAAAATTAAAAATAGAACTACCATACGATCCAGCCATCCCACTACTGGGTATTTATCCAAAGAGCTTGAAGTCAGCAATCCCAAAAGTCCTATGTACCCCAATGTTTATTGCAGCATTGTTTACAATAGCCAAGACATGGAAGCAACCTAAGTGTCCAGCAACAGACGAATGGATAAAGAAGATGTGGTACATATATACAATGGAATACCACTCAGCTGCAAAACAGAACAAAATCATTCCATTTGCAATAACATGGATGGACCTTGAGAGAATTATGTTAAGTGAAATAAGCCAGCGAGAGAAGGATAATCTGTGTATGACTCCACTCATATGAGGAATTTAAAATTATGGACTAAGAACAGTTTAGTGGATACCAGGGGAAACGTGGGGTGGGGGGTGGGCACAAAGGGTGAAGTGGTGCACCTACAACACGACTGACAAACATTAATGTACAACTGAAATTTCACAAGATTGTAACCTATCAATAACTCAATAAAAAAAAAAGAAATATAGTTTCTGAAAAACGTAAAAACTGTAGCAACTTGGAAAACTGGACATGAAATACTGTTAATATAATATAATCATATTATTAATGCAATTACGTTAATCTGAGTCTACAATTACTATGGAACTGTGTTCATTTGATTAAACATAGGAAAGAAACACAGAGAAATGAATACAGTCGTGTCACTTGACGGGGATACATTCTGAGAAATGTGTTGTTAGGTGATTTCATTGTTGTCCGAACATCACACAGTAATGGACTTACACAAACCTAGATGGTATAGCCTATTGCACACTGAGGCTATAAGTGTTACTAATCTTATGGGAGCACCATTGAATACGCAGTCCACCATTGACCTCCCTGTCATTACGCGGCTCATGACTATGACTGTACAATTTAGGGGAATATTCTAGCCCATAGGTTACACAGGGGTTTGCTTCCTAGCCGGGGTTTAAAACCACATTGCTCCATCCTTAGCTGGCTGACTGCAGACAATCAACTTCTCAGCTTCTGTTTCCTCTTTAGAAAATTTGGGCAATACCACCCATCTTTGTGTTTCTCACACTCTTTTGACCATATATACAGTAACATACAATTTACGTTGTGACTTAGTACAAACACAAAAGTATATTTAACTGAAAAAAACGTTTCAGGAAGCATTGCTCGCCCTAAGTGAGCATGTCTGCTGATACCTTCTATTCCTTTTTTTTTTTAATTTAAATGCTCTCATGACCAACCTGCAACATGAAGAATGCTCACCCACCTCATTGAGTCCATCTATCAACATAAATGTCACAAGAGACATACTTAATAAGAGATAAATATTTCTATTTGGGTGGTATAAATATTTTAAAATTTCATGTAACATTCATATTTTTTAAAAATTTCAGCTAACCATCAGTTTCTACTCAACCATTCAACAAACGTTTATAAAATACCTCTTTGGGGCAAGGTACCACGTTAAAGTGCAAATACAAATAGGACAAACTCTCACCCACGGAAGAGTTTAAAATCTCATGAGGAACTGAGATACTGACACACTTAACCACAAGAAAACACAGTTGCATGTCATGGACCTTAAGAAGTTCAGAGGCCGGGCTCCATATTGCACAACTCCAGTGGGAGCCACGCACGTAGACAATTACAGAGCATTCTGGAGCACAACTTAGGTTTCCTTCCACATGAATGGTTCCTCTGCCCTGTGATACGAATCAGGGAGCAGGTTACGGTGCCAGTGGCAGGAGATTGCTTTTGAAGAATGGGAAGGACAAAGGAACTAACGTGCAGTTCTTGGGGAAACAGCATGCAGGGGAGCCCAGGCGAAGCAAAGGGAGGAGGCAGCAGCTCATGAGAAATGTCTGCCAGCAAGCATAACAGGAGAGTCTAACTCAAGTCCACAGTACAACACAGGGAAATGGCAAGAGATGCCTGTTGGAAAGGCAGGGAGAAGCTGGATCCTACAGGATAAACATCCCAGGATAAAATGAGGAACAAATACAGAAGGCCATTCTACAGGACTAGAAGTTGTGTTCTAGGAAGACAGATGTGTGTGGGATCAACAAGGGGAAGAGGGTGAAAGTAAAGAGAAAATTGACAACAACAAAGATGTACTGAGGACCTAAATGCGGCTCTTACAGAGTGACTCGCCAGACGGCTGCTGTGGTGGTCCAGGGAAAAGGCAGGAATGAAGAACAGATGGAGAGGATGTTGCTATTAGCGAGAAGTCAGCACTGATTCATTCACTAACTAGAAACAGAACAGGGGCACGAGGCACAAGGAAGAGGAAAGACCACAACAGAGTGGGGTGGACCGAAATAGGAATCACTTCCTTTCCACCCACATGTCTCTTCTCCCTACTGTGTGGCCTCAGAGGGTATGATGGTCCACATCACATCCCCTCACTTCTGTGGCCGTAGCTGGCTGGCTGACCAGTTGTGGACAACCAATCAAAGCAGACCCAATCAGGTGGCCTGCCCTGGGAATCTTGGGGTCCTGCAAGGGTGGTAAGGCCCTGGCTGAGCAGTCAGGGAGACTGCAGAGCTGAAACCAGATGCTAGGGGGTGCAGAAAAGGGAGAATGAAGCAATTTCACAAAGACAAGTGAAGAGAGGCCACAAAGCTCCAGAAAAGGCAGACGCCACAGCTGCCTCTATATTGGTCATTCTGTATTTCCCACCACTGAGAATGCTCTACATCCTTTCAAAAAATCCCCGTGAATTGGAGCCAGGGGGTGCATTCAGCAACTATTTAATGCACGCCTATTTTGTCCCTGGCATTGTGCTATACATGTACCACATGGAGTAAGTTCTTCCCCTGTTACTGAAAGGTTCCTGATTAAGATGCAAGGTAAAAGAAGTTAAAAGGAAAAGCATGATAAACCTTCCCAGTGAGCACAGACACTGCCCCAGAACTCTTCTCAGCTAGTGCTCTGGACACCTCTCTTTTAAGTGCATTTTCCTTCCTTACAAAAAAAAAAAAACAAAACACTGATTTGGAAGACATCAACCCAGAGGGAACAATGGAAAGATATTGCAGTGAATACAATTTCCCAAGAAGTGAATACAGAAACAGAAGGATATAGGACTGAAGCAGGACTCACATTCAGGAAATGGTAGGCAAACGTCAAGCCCCAACTTCAGTTCTCAGCTTAGGTCCCCTTCCCTGCTGGACCCCAGAATGAGGATGCTGCTCCTACTCTGTGACCCACTGCATGGGGGCCCTGCCTCTGCTGGCCAAGTGACCCCACACAGTTTTCTCGACCTCTGCTCTGGCACGGAAGTGCCTGGAAGGAAGGAGTACATCTTGTTGCCTGTTGATTCCCAGTACATCACAGGCTCCTCGTTTGTAGATTGAATGAAAGAAGACTACTTGGAAAAGGAAGCAATGTATAAGAAGAGCTAGAAGAATGCCAAGTGACAGAAAACAAAGGAGGCAGGAAAACATCAGCCCAAAAGAAAAGTAGGGTGAAGTTCAAAAAATATATATTGATTTAACATCCGAATAGAGCGTGATAACCACTTCCAAGCCCAAATGGCAGAATGGGGGGGGGGGGTTATATAGGTGACTCAAGAAGTGTCAGACAAACAATTTAAAGATAGACTTGAAGATGTGACAGAGGATTGGAGACGTATGTGGCAAACACAGCATAAAGCTTTGTGCTATTTGCCCCACTTGCCTTCATAGCCACTGTCTGAAGAAGTAGAAGACCCAGATTCCTGCTTTATGTTGGAAGAAAAGGTCACTTCAGAGTCAGCTTGATCATCCCCAAGTAACCCACTGGCTTCTTCTATCCTCCAGTTCTCTGTGTTCTGTTGACTCAGGATGTCACACTTCATCTTTTCCATTGCTGATATAATCATATCTGCAACGTAAAAGTGGGCATTTTCCTGTAGAAAAAAAAATTATCAGCTAAATACTTGCAAGCATAATCAAAGTTTTTTCATTGAAGGTAAATTAGATTGAAAAATCAAGAATCTATACTTAAATGGAGTTAATGCATAGAAATAAAAATGTTCATTTACCCAAGTTATCATAGGTCATTACTGGAAGTATAGCCCACATCTTCCAGAGACATTAGATTCAGCCTACTGTAACCAACAGACAACCCAAGTTGAATTTCTTGTGATATAAAACCCCAGGTTGGTGCTGGCCCAAAGGGAGACATCATTCCTCAGTCATGATAAACCTTCCCACTGGGCACAGACACTGCCTCAGAACCCTTCTCAGCTAGTGCTCCCGGCAGCCTCTGCCAACCAAATGCTGAAATGAAACCTATTTGCCATGCCTCAGCAAGTGGAGCTGACAGACTGAAATCAGAACAGCACTCTCTAAGTGGTTAACAGTCTCTGCGGTTTTAAAAGAAAAAACAAGAAAATCTGTTCACCTTTTCTACATCGACAGGGAGCACAAAGGCGTCTGGTGAGAAGGAATTCAAAGAAGTGCTTCTTCCACTGGCTTGAACAGCACCTGCCAATACAGCAAGTTATTAAAGATGGAGAAAAAGAAGTTCCAAGATTATCTAAGAAAACAAAACAATTCCAGGGAGTGTTTTCTTTTTGTTTTTTTTTTTTTAAATAGAACAATTCTAAAACAAATTAGGATGACAGAAGAAGAAAGACCCTTCTGGTGGTGGGCCTCACAGATATTGCCTTAATGGTGGTCATTTCTCAAGATGCTGTGGGGCAACTTGGGAGGAATCCTCAAAGAAGGCATGGGAGAGCCACAGGAATGAGGAGACCAGCGAGGCAAAGAGAGTAGCAAGAGAAGAGGATGGTGGAAGCTAACTAAAGGAGACAGAGGAAGGTGAGAAGGAACAGCCGAGAAGCAGAGCCGTAAGAATGACAGGATCACTTCTCCAGCTCACTGCCATCAGCCCAAAACTTCCTGTTTACAGAGACAAAATCTATCTGAAAATGGTCAGTATTGCTTCTCTAAAAATGGTCTTCCTCTAGTTAAAAACAAGAAGAAACTGCAGAGGATATATTCAGCTGACTCATCCATTCTGCATCCTTAGGCCACTCCATTACTGGCAGTGAACACCAGCAAAACAAAAATGACTTCTGTCATGTGATCTCTTATTGCAGCATCTAAGGCAATGTTTCTGTGAGAGCCATAAGAGCTGAGTTGTCCCAACCTGCTAAATTAGAACAACATGCTATAGACGTCTCGAGGATTATACAGCTCTCAGGGTGACAAACAGCTGCAAGCAGGATCACTCAATCCTCGCCTCATCTTCAGGGGAGCAGCTGTTGTGTGGAAAACGCTGCACCTCTCGGCTTCAGAAGCCACCTGGGGTGGGCAAACTTTTTCTGAAAAGAACTAGGTAGTATATATTGTCGGATCTGAGGGCCATACAGTATCTGTTGCAACTACTCGGTTCTGCCACTGTAGTAAGAAAGCAGCTATAGACAAAAACAAACGCAACTTTATTTGTACAATCAGGAGGCTGGCCGGATTCGGCCGGCAGGTCATGATTTGCAGACCCTGAGTACAGAGAAGAAAGCACAGAGAAGAATCAGACCAAGGGGATTCTAGTCCCACTCCCCACGCACCAGCTGTGCCTCTGCATTAAAATTTCCTCACCCCTTAAACTAGGATAATCATCTAACAGGAGACCGAAGGAGATAAGGAATATCAAAGTGTTTTGTGGATGAGTAGAACCTGCACAAACAAAAGGGACTGTAGAATTGTTTCCTGGAGCCTCAGGAAATGCTTACAGGCTCCACTGTTCTTTCCCCATTGGATCATCTAGAAAAGGAAAGCCCTGCTGTTGCCCCTTGAGATGCAACAGTCACAGGACAATCCCACAAGTTAGGGCAAACGCCTGTTCTCCCCATGGCTGCCTCACACCAAAGAAAGAGAGAACCTGATCACTCAAGGTTCTTTTTTTCATCCCATGGAATGAATCCCCTTACCACATTTAAGAGATACTCTCAAAAGACTGAATGGTTTTTAAAGGTACTTAGACAAAGTTACAGGATAATTTTAAATTGTAGAACCACTTCCTGGATAATGATACAACAAATGATTTCAGGCAGGGTTACACTAGGCCCTAACGATCATCTTCTGTCACTTTATAACTTGTGGTGGTGCTGGTTTGTGGAGCAGACGACTTTCCCTTTTCTCTGAGTTCTCTGCACTCGCCTCTGTGAGACAATCTGGCAGGTGACCAGTCTCTTACGTACCAACCACTAAATTGCAAGTCATTCTTTTCCTGGGAACTATCTGGGTAGGTAAGTGAAAAGACAGAAAAAGAAGCCTCTAATCAGAGTGTGTCATTTTGCTCAAATCTGGTTCTTATCTCAAAATTACCTCATTGAAAGTTTGTCCAAAATCTGCTACTCTTAAGCTATGAATAATACGTTAAAGATTGTCATCATCTTCAACTTTTCAAAAGTTTCCAACAGAACAACAGACCCTATATTTTAGGAAAGGGAGCGGGCTGGTTCCTGCTAGTGACAAATAAATAAATTCACACACACAGGCAGGCAGCCAGATTGAAAACTGTTTTGAAAGAAAAATCTTCATTGACTATTTGAACCAGGGTTCTACCAGAAATATAAATCCATGCAAGACGTGAATATAACCTAACGAATATTTAAAAATAAAATAAGCCTGCCACAAATTATAACAACATCCGTAGCTAACTCATTGGCTCCTTAAGTGGTATTTTGCAAGGATTATCTCATTTGAGGAATTTCAGTATTTTAGGAATATGTGCATTACCTCATAGCAATGGCAGCCCTTGTTTTAATAAAAAAAGGTTTCGTATAGTCTTTGGGGGAATTGTGGTTATTGTTTTTAAATCTTACTATTTTCTATTCACTCTGTCCAGGTAAATATAACAGGTGAGGTGAGTCTATCTCCTACGTAAGTTGTGGTGTGAAATGGAGCCCCTCGAACTGTCTGGAAACACCTTCCCCCACCATACCGAATTGAGAGCACTTCCGATGCTCTCCCTTGCAGACCATTTAATGAGCTGGAAGTTCCTGAAGGCACACACCAGCTCAAAGATGGCAGGTGGCACTGAGTATCAATTAAGCTGAGCTACGATGACATTCCCCTGCAGTCTAAGGAGAAAGGAAATCTTGATTTCACCCATCATGACAGTCCAGGTGGCTGAGCCAAAGACAATATTAAATGAGCTAATGCACTGGCTTCTGGTCAAAGTGGAAACCCATGACCTTTTTTTCTCATGAGGAAGACAGAACGGCAGCTTTAGACTAAGCCAAAGCAAGCGTGCGCACAGACAGGAATGAGGGAAGTCCCCAACTAAAGTTACCTTCATCAGCCGAAGCTGTCAGGTGGGAAGGCTTGAAAAAAGCATTGTCAGCCTCAGCATTGTCAGGACAGGGGGAAGTGGCCGAAATCTTGGAGCTTGTGAACAGAGGCATCTGAGGAGAGCGTCCTGGGAGCACTGCCCGCTCTTCCGTGGAGGTACAAGAGAAGTCACTGCTCTTTTCACCTGAGCCCCGGGCCAAGGAGCTGCCCATGGAGTCCGCGGCATCCTCCGAAAATGATGTCTCCATCATGGATTCCCCAGGGGACAACGGTGAAGGGCCCAAGGCAGAGGCAGTATCCCCCAGAAAGTGGCTCCCACTGTTCCCCACTGTTGGCACCTGGAGGGACAAATCCTGCAGCTGCTGCTGCACACACTGGGGGTTGACCCAGGCAGCTTTGGGCCTCGTGAACCTCACGTCTGATTGGCAAGGCGGGTGGTCATTGTCCAGGAGGCTGGGCGAACCATCAGCATCGACAAAGTCATCACTGACCCCTTGCCAGCGGTCCACAGGAGAATCCTGCTGGCCCCTAGACTGTGACACCATCTTTTCACGCTCAGGGCTGGTGTAAATTCTGTTGTATGACTGGATTAGGGCCTTGAACTCACCGCGTGGCCAGCTGGAGGGCTGCAGAGCTTATCTGCAATAAGCAAGAATCATTCTAGATAAATAAGGGCTCAAGCACATTTTTAACTCCAAATTCTTTTGAGGAGCAACAAACAAAAAAATTATATAGTTTGTACTTTGCCCTACACAACACAGTAAATTCCACTTGGATTTACAACAAATAAATAAATCAGCCATAAAACTAGCAGCAAAAATAGGGGCATGACATGAGGAGAGGAAAGGGTTTTCAAAGCATAAAAATAATTGAAGATTATTTTTACATAAGGATAAAATCATATAAGGATGCTGCTGATAAAACAAATAAAAATGTAAGACATCCATGCATTATTCCAATGAGATTAAATGTCAAACCCCAAATGGGAATACTATCTGGATGTAAAGACACATTTTCATAATTTATTATTTTTATTTAGTTTGTGTTTGTATTTCAACAAAGAAGACAGGTGGCAAGAGAAATGAGGACAACCAATAGCACTAAAAACTTTGTTTTGTATAACATATTAGCTTATCATACTGATTTATATTATAGTAGCAGTATAAATTAATGATTAGCTTATAACATCTAAGGGACACACTGTGAATCTAAATCTATCTTTAAAATGGTGCGCTCACTTTAAGCTCAGTTTTTAGCTTTAGTATATAAGGCCGTGATTAAAATTTTGAGAGCCACACAAATCAGAAGCACTCTGGTCACTGTAATTACAGGCCCCACACGTGTTTCTTTCCACTGTTCTCCCACTGTCCTTCATGCTGTGAAGCTCAAAGCAACCTTCAACAGCAAAAGCAAGGGCAGTAGGGGGAAGGCCTAGAGACAGAAGCAGTCTGCTTAGGTGTGTTTAGCCTTAAGGAAAGGCGGAGTATGCTCCTCCCCAGAAGTGAGTTTGAGATTTTGGAGTCAGTTCCAGGGCTTAAAACACTACCATTGTAAGTGTAGACGGCTCCCACATTCCCAAGCACTCTCTATTCTTGACCTCCCACTGAACTCCGGGCTAGCACATCTTACTGCCTATTTCACATGTGTCCGTGGGGTACAGCAACCTGATACATTCAAAACAGATGCTCATTCCCCCACACCTGCTCCTCCCTGGTTTTCCCCATCTCCGGAACACACCTCCCAGTTGCTGAAGCCCAAAATCTAGGAGTCATCCCTGATCCTATCTTTCCCAAGCTCTCCCTCTTTAACCCATCAGCAAGTCGATACCTATAGCTACCACCCTCGTCTAAGTCACCATCTTCTCCCATCTGGACCTCCTGCCATCTTCCCAATGGTCTCCCTGCTTCCACTCTTGCATATTTAAAATCAAGAGTTATTCAGGGAGATCTTTTATAAACCTGAATCAGATGGCATTCCCCTAATCAACACCCCCACCATAGCTTCTCACCAAATCTGGAATAAAATCCAAAATCGTTACCTTGTCCTTAAGGTATGACATGATCCTGTCCTGCACACCTCTCTCTCTTATCTTCGTCCACCCTCCGTAAGTCCTGAGCACGCGGCAAGCTCTGGAGTCCGACAAGCTCTTGCCCGCCCTAACGGCGCTGTTCTAATCCCTCTGCCTAAAACGCTCTTCCCCCAAATGATCTTGACTCTGACTTGTTCCTGTCTGGTTGCATGCCCTGGTTTATGAATTACTTCCTCAAAGAAGTCTTTCTTAAGTATCTTTCTTGAAGTAGTTCCCCGGTTACTCCTGGTCACATCACATTGCTTAATTTTCATCATAGTAGTTCTCACTTCCTGACATTCTTTTGCTCCTTACTGTCACTCCTCCCCAACCCTCCATCCCCCCACCCACAAACTCTAAGAGAGCAGGGGCCTTGTCAGTTCTCTGCCAGGCCACAGAGTTGCATATGGGGTTCAATAAAAGTTACGGAATGAATGGACAAATCCAAGCAAGTGGAAATAAAGCCAGGAGCTAGAGAAAAGACTTCTCTAGTAGAGACAACTGCTCTGTTACTGTGGCATAATTATGCATACAGGGATACAAGCGAATCCATGGTTCCTAAAAACATGAAATTTTTCTCACTTGACACTTACAAATAGACCGAAAGAGGGTACATGTGAAAATTGTACTAACAATCCTTGTTTTCTTGATTTGGGGGCCTTCCATTCTAGGTCATAGCTTTTGGAGTGATGTAGAGATATATATATAGGCATCCTGAAAACAGTGCACAGCCTCCAAGGCCCCAGTGACAAAACGCCCCAGGATATGGTGATAAGTGCCAGACTCATTACCCCGAAGTGCTTCATCTTCCTTCTCCTGACCTCAAATCCCACCTTGTGCCCCAATTTCTCTTTGTCACACATCTTTTCCTCTCCAATAAGTTTAGGTGCTATAATTACAAAAGGAAACCAGGACTATGGTTTTATAAAATGTCCAAAACACAGAGGCCTAGAGTAAAAAATGAAGCACTTCCATTGCACCAAGCCCCACCAATCCTACTTCATTCCAAGAAATAACATTGCTAATCATTTGATTCCTTCTAGATCTTTTTCTATGAGTTAACACACATACATCAGATCAGAGATATGCTTTGTTTTCTTTTTTATACACACACACATGGGATCATACTGGACATATTCTATAACGTCCCTTCTTTTTCTATTAACGATATGTCTTGAGGTTTTCTATCATTCTTCTTAACTATCTTACCACTTTCTGGAGTGTAAATGTATCATAATTTATTTAGCCAGACTCTTACTGATGGAAACATTTTCAGTTTCTCACTATTATAAAATATACAGCAATGAACATCTTTGTTTATATTGCTTTTTGTTGACTTTCTTTTACTAGATCTTTTCTCTTTCTAGTTCCAATTTTACCTCTGAGTCCATAGCTCAGGATAATCTCACTATTTCCAAGAGAATGACATTATGTAAGACACGTGTTACGTTCAATTCTCTACACGTCATATCTGTTTTTATGTGTGGGAGATGATACAGATGTGAAATCACATGAAAAATACACAGCCTCAAACAAATAGTAAGTAATAGTGATCCCTTTGTTTTTAACAAACAGATTAAAGTCAATAGTTCAAAGAGAATGACGTTACTTATGAGCCTCCCACATAAGGAATTGACTTAACCGCATTGAACAAAAATAGACTTCCTTATAAAAAGTAACTTTTAGAAGCAGGTGCTTGCTCCACTCCTTCTAAAAGGGTGTTCTTGCTTCACATGAATAACCAGCAGGTGCTGGCTTTGCCAGGTTATAAAATGGGAAGATTTTAGAGCTGGAATAGGCCCACAGAGATTCAAAGCCATGTCTAAGGGCACAGTTGGATAGTGGCAGAGAGAGGATGATAAGCCAGGTTGGACACTCATTAAGGAGCATGAGTTTCTCTGAGAGGCAGATTGACACAGAGGAGTGCGCAATGACTGGAAACAAAGTCCAGGCCCTAGGGATAGGAGGTCAACATCTCCATGTCTTGATCTTTGGGGCAACAGATAATTCATGAGATATCATCATACGGTTGCTGGTTGTGTTGCTTGTTGCCACATCACTTGTAGTCTGTTAGTCAATGAAACAAATGTTTATTGAGCATCTACTAGAAGACTGGCATTGTTTTTGTTTTGGTAGCACTGGAGCAGCCGTAGTGACTAAAATCAGTGTCCTGCCCTTCGGTAGCTTACATTTTGGTGGACGGGAGATAGTGACTAAACACCCACATTCATATATTTCAGGAACTAATAGCCCGTGGGTAATATGGGTCTAAGCAATACTTGGCATCTTCCCAAAGTGCATCCCGTTGTCATTAATGGGGTCCTTTCAATCAAAGACCTTTGGGCACTGAGATAAAATCCATCCAAAACATTCTAAAGGAAGAAAAATCAAGTTGCAAAGCTTACCATCATTTCTATTGAGGGTAAGCATAGGCCAGGTCGCTAGGCAACTTGTATGCAGCAGCCAAGGCCCTGGACAAAGGAGAATCCAGAACTCCCTCTGCCAAGGTATTCTGGATGGGTCTCTTCCCATCAGAGTCAGTGGTCTCGTCAAGAATAACTGCATCACTAGGGCCACCGCAGAGCCACAGCATCAGTCACAAAGACGCAACCTCTGCAGGAGGAGTAAATGATTCAGTTGGGCCTGAGCCACCAAGATCTCTATAGTCACCTGGCAAAAGTCTTTCAGACCATAAGCAGCCGGCACTCTGATGGCAGACAAGCAGCTTTAGCTCCTAATACCCCTAACAATCTTAAAGTTCTTCCATGGATAGACACCAGCATGTCGGATTTAGGATTCAGGATTTTCTCTGCCCCCATATTAACTGCTAACTGAATACATAATTGGAAGCATCAGAGTAACATCTCAACCTAAATGTTACCTTCTCAGGGAGGCCTCCTGGGTCACCCTATAAATAATGGCAACTGCCCCTCCCCAATACTTCCTCTCCCCCTTCCAAACTCTATTTTTCTCCTTACTCCTTAGCACTAATCCTCATTTTTTATATTATTAGTGCCATCGAGTTGATTCCAACTCCTAGTGACACTGTGTCCAGCAAAGCAGGACCCTGCCTGGTCTTTTTGCACCATCCTCTCCCCTTCCAGCGCTATATTAGACAATGCTCCACTGCTATTCATAGGGCTGTCATGGCCAACTTTTTTGGCAGTGGGTGGCCAGCTCTTTTTTCCTCTTCCTAGTCTGTGTTAGTCTGGAATCTCTGCTGAAACCTGTCCACCCGAGGTGACCCTGCTGGTATCTGAAATATCAGTGGCATAGCTTTCAGCATCACGGCAAAATGCAGCCACCACAATATGACAACCGACAGACATGTGGTGTGGTTCTCTGACCAGGAAACCAAAAAACTCTAGGCCCTGGTGGTGAGAGGGCCAAATCTTAACCACTAGACCACCAGGGCTGGCTAAAATCCTCATTTTATTTAACCTCAATGAACAACACCCACTAGAATGTAAAATCTATGAGGACAATTTTTTAAAAAATTTATTCTGGACAGTGCTCTGTCCCTCAGAACCTAGAACAGGGGCACATAGTAGGTGCTCAATAAATATATTCTTTAAGTGTATGAATGAAAGATTGAACAGCAAATGAACAGGACCTAAGCATAGTTACATTGGTTATTTCTGTTGCCCAAGAAAGGAAGTCAAGAACAGGTGTCATCCTTTGGAAGATATTGGAGATCACAACCTAAAATGTCTGCCAACCATTTTCTTAGAATAAAGGATGTCAGAGAATAGAAATCGCACACAAAAGTTGAGGGTGAAAGGTAAAATTCATTATTATCAATTTTACCGTGTCTTATTGAGCATGCCACTATCAACAAATGCAAGCGAACCTCAAAGTCACTCGATCTGTAAGCATAGGATGTGAGCTGTTTGGTTAACACAGTTCCCCAGAACCTCTTCCCATCTTTCTGTATCTACTTCTCTTCACGCTTTGACTTTAAACAAAGGCTCACATCCCCAAGGATGTTGACAGACTGAAACTATCACATATCAAACAGAAACCATTAAGATGCCCAATAATGCAACTCCACAGCCTCCACAACTGTGGCGAGAAATCAGAGTAAACCGGAATTTTCACACAGTTGCACCTACTCCACAGCATGTGCTGAACACTGTGTTCTAACACTAAAAGCACCAGGAAGGAAACAGGGCCATATTGCAATGGTGGCTGGTGGCAGCACCTGGACTCCGGTCTGACCAACTTAACCTCTGGCAATGACCTGATCTGCTGTCAGAAGACACAGAGGAAGAACAGAAAGCAATTAAGAGTAACAGGTAGGGTGGGGTGAGAAGGGGAAGACCCACTGATGACAAAGATCAAGGAACCTCAGATATTTTGCCTAAGAAAACTGCAGAATTGCCCAAGACACACAAATGACTCACTTCCTATGGTCACGGTGTGTGTCATACTTAGCACTCTTATTCTACACAATGAGAACTCGAAATATTTCAGGTGTCATTATGCCAATTTGGGAACTGAACTGGAGACCATTAGGGACTTGCCCAAAGTCTCACCATTAGTAATTAGCGAATGTAGAACAAAAACAAAAGCCTGCCACCTGATCCAAAGCTCCTTCCACTGGTATTTCCATGTCTCATTTGGGCTGAAATTAGCAGGATATTTTCAATGTCATTAGCAAAGTAATTTTGAAATGTTTCCCATCAGATTTGTCACAAAACATAGGATTAAGAATCACACTGCCATACTTGATTCCATGTCTTTAGAACAGTTGTTCCCCAAATTTTATGATTTCATCTTCCTATTTGTAAAAAAAAAAAAATCTTTGCACATACATCTCCAATGTAGGACTACTTATTTATAAATCTTACAGATATATAACTATTTCAAAACATTATGTAATTACAAAGCATACATGAAAACAGCATTTTGTTCCTGTTTTCCAGTGAATCGGCTTGTACCCTAAAGATACATACCCTTCACTTTGGGGACCACTGCTCAAGCAATGCTCTACTTAAAACCTTATACATAAAAAACAATAACAAAAAAAGACTTCTACATGAATATAATTAGATAACTCAATAAGACTTAGAAAAAAATATCCTCACAAAAATTTACCCAAAGTAAGGGTAGGTACCTGCACTTGAAAGGTGGCTAGATTCCCATGTCTGGGCAAAATAAAAGGGGAGCTATATTAGAAAACAGATTGGCAGTTCCTCAAATGGTTAAACACACAGTTACCATTTGACCTAGCAATTCCACTCCCGGGTATACACCCAAGATAAATGAAAGCACATATTCACACAAAAATTGTACACAAATGCTAATGACAGCATTATTCACCATTGGAAACCACCTAAATGTCCATCAACTGACGAATGGGAGAGCAAACTGTGCCGCAGCCATACAACGCAATATAATTCAGCCATAATAAGAAATGAAGTGCTAATTCATGCTACAACATGGATGAGCCCTGAAAACATTATACTGAGTGAAAGAGGCCAATCACAAAAGATATTTCATATTTTTTTATATATATAGTTTTTATGAAATGTCCAGAATAGGTAAATCCATAGAGACAGGAAGTAGATTAGTGGTTGCTAGGCAGGGAAGGGGGAAGGATGGAAAGATAGGAGGTGATAGTTAAAGAGTACAGGGTTACATTTTTGAGGTTCTAAATGTTCTAAAATCAACAGTGGTAATGACGGCACATATCTGTGAATAGACTAAACCCACTCAACTGGACATTTTAAATGGGTTAACTGTATGTTATCTCAATCTCAATAATGCTGCCAAAAAAATGAAATGGGAAGAAGTACTCATCTCCCTTCAAAAAGGTCCAGGGAGACTAGAGAGTGCTGGTATTTCACGGGCTACAGGGGTCAAAGGTGCACAAGCTGTAAGTCAGGCTGTGAACAAAGGCACTGAAAGTTAAAAGGGGAACTAGAAAGCAGATAAAGGGAATACTGAATAAATGTGCCTAAAGTAGGTATGGAGAAGACAGAGGAAGTAGAAGTGAAAATGTCACAATAGAACCATTTTGAAACAGAAAACAAGGGCTGGTAAAGACAACATCGTCAACATGATGGCTACCTGTAATTGGGCACCGACTGCCAGAGCCTTCACTGGGGCTTCAGGCGTTCATCCTTGTCTCTAAACCAGCACTGAAGGGAGGTTCTGCTGGTCCCAATTTATAGATGGGAAACAAAGTCGAAGAGCTTCCTTATTGTGGTTATGTTTGGTTAAGTGCCCAGCTTTTAGAAATATATAGGGAGAAGTGTAAGTGAACATAAGTGAGGCCATCTTGTCACGCTAAATTACCCTTCCCTAGTTAAAACCCTTCTAGCATGTAATCATTATGACTCACTACACGCTTTCATGATTTTATGGCCCCGATCCTGTGCACATACCCCTGCTGAGGTACTCTGATAGTTTTGTTCTTAACAATCTTAACAAATACTCCTAAGAAACAAGAAGGCCTCCAGGAAAAGGGAACACCTGTAGAATATTCATCGTCACCGACGGAAGAGAAGAACAAGGAAGGACCCTGGAGTCCACCATCCCCGAAGACTGACATTTCTAAACCCCCTCCTTACTGCCCATGTTCCCTATATAACTGCCTCAAGATTCTGTAATTCTTTAAGATGGTTTTTTGAGACTAGTCTGCCATCTTCCAATTATGCCGGCTAAGTGAATAAAAGCTTCCTTTCTTGATTCTTAACTTGTTGTGATTAATTGGCTCAGATCTCAGCCAACAGACCAAGCCAATTGCTCAGTAACAGAAGTATCAGGAAATGGTTGAAAGAATTTCTTGAATTTGCTTTAAAATAATACAGTGGGAAGTGCCAATGGGGGATATGGATGAAACACTATTGGCCATGTTGATAACTGTTGAAAGTGGGAGAAGGGTACATGTACTATTCTACTTTTTATTTTTGTGGTTTTTGGGGGGTTTTTTTGAGGAAGGTTAGCCCTGAGCTAACATCTGCCACCAATCCTCCTCTTTTTTTTTGCTGAGGGAGACTGAGCTAACTGAGCTAACATCTGTGTCCATCTTCCTCTATATGTGGGACACCTACCACAGCATGGCTTGACAAGCGGTGCCATGTCCGCACCCAGGATCCGAACCAGAGAACCCTGGGTCGCTGAAGTGGAACGTGGGAACTGAACTGCTGTGCCACTGGGCCCGCCCCCTGTTCCACTTTAAAGTTTGAAATTTTCCATAAGAAAATTCCCTAAGTAAAAGTATTTTTTTAAAAAGCCCCTTCAACATTTGCTATATCTGTCCATGTGTCCCAAAGTTACCTCTCTGACCTCCCCATCTATTGCCTCTGCACCCCTGCACCCACCACACTCCTCTACTCCCCCATCTTTATTCAAGTTTACCCTCAGATTGAGACTCTTCTCATCACTCTTTTAAAAACTGCATCCCTACGGGTACACACTGTCCTCATTTACTGTCCTATTTTCTCCATAGCACTCTCTTCTGATATCCTACTCATCATCATCAGTTCATAACTAACACTTATATGGCATTTACTATGTGCCTGGAGCTGTTCTAAATTTTCTACACACGCACACACACATACACACACACACACACTTGATTCTCCTAAAAACCTGTGAGTTAGATATAACAACACTATCTTCATTTTACAGATAAGAAACTGAAGCACAGTTAGTAGAAGGAGCCAGTTTCACACCCAAGCAGGCTTTGCTCCTGGGTCCACATTCTCACCCACAACAGCACAGGGGTAAAGGGAAGACCTTTAAGTCTCATGGATCCAAACTCCTCTCCAGAACATCAAAATTCACCAAGCCTGGAGTGGCTGCTGTGAACCTGGAAATGTCAGTGACATTGACATGCTTACCTCTCTTAGCCCAAATCCCCACAGCAAGCTAGGGTCTAAACTAAGAGTGAGCTATCAAAAAAAAGAGAAATCAGATTTTAAATAGGTCATAGGACAGTTCAAGCGATTTGACAATTCAGCCATATTGTTTAAAATATGCATATACAAAAGTTCAAGTCTCCTCACCTACCAGATTTCAGGTAGCCGTCCCAAAAGCTGTCTTCTACAATTTCCAACTAAAGAAAGAGGGAATAGGGAAGCACCTTACATATATTTTCAGGACTCAGTTGTTTTCTGACCCACTATAGCTTGTGGGAATAAAAGAACGTGAAGCTGGGTACCAGAGGGTTACTGTAAATGCTCCATAAGAACATGCTTATCTTTCAACCTCATTAATCTTGTTAATTTGCTGTTTTCTTCTTGACGAGGGTCAACTCAAGGGTCCCAAGGATTTAGGAGCTTGTTTTGCAGAAGGAAAAGAATGCCTTCAAAGAAGTTATGATCACCAGATAACCAGCCCTCAGCTATCACTGACACGCAGAAGTCTGGCTGCCCAAGGGCATATCTGGAGTGAAAAAAACACGGATTTCCCCCTTGTTTTTTCGAAGCTCTTCCTACCAAGCCCCTTAGTTCTATAAAATCCCATGCTTTATTCTCTTCCTAAGGTGGATTTGAGAGAACCTATCCTCCTGCCTTCTGTTTTGGCCAATTTGAATAAATCTTTCTCCATCTCAAGCACAGTGTCTTAGTCATTAGCTTATTGTGCATCTGGCACAGGAACTTGAGGTCAAGATGCTTGGTATCAAATGTAGAAGAGGATAAGGATAAGAAAAAAACAACTCCAGCTTCCAAGTTTCATCACCTGAAATCACCTAGAGAAAAATACCCACTGACAGGGGTGCTTTTCAATGTCACCTGCCAAAAACTTTCAGGTCTAATTTACATTTATCTTTTAATAAACATAAAGCTGAGGATCCAAGAACAGAACTAAAGTATCTTTTTAAAAAAACAATTTTCAAACATAATTGTTAGGCGAATCACATTAAATGTGTAGTTTACTTCAGCTCATTTACTGTCCTATTTTCTCCATAGCACTCTCTTCTGATATCCTACTCATCATCATCAGTTCATAACTAACACTTATATGGCATTTACTATGTGCCTGGAGCTGTTCTAAATTTTCTACACACGCACACACACACACACATACACACACACACACACTTGATTCTCCTAAAAACCTGTGAGTTAGATATAACAACACTATCTTCATTTTACAGATAAGAAACTGAAGCACAGTTAGTAGAAGGAGCCAGTTTCACACCCAAGCAGGCTTTGCTCCTGGGTCCCATTTGTCATTTCCCAGCCTACTGCTACAGATGACAAAAACTCTTCACTCTGAAACTTCCTTTCACATGCTGAGAAGTATTTCTCTTCCACGGTTCACAGTTCATGTACCAGCGAGAAATAAAGCACTCACTCAATATGGGATTATGATCACTATTTTGTGGGTGAGAAAACTGAGGCCCAGAAAAAGGAAGTGAAGACCACACAGTGACAAGCTCTGGGTCCGAACTCTGAAACCTCGATCCAGAGCCCTCCATCTCATCCTCCTGCCACTGTATGTGTGGGATAAAACACAGTGCGGAAGTTAAGAAAAAAACACCAGAGTCCCAATCAAACGCAATTTTTATGCCAATCTGAGAGATATCACTCACTTACTAGCTGTGTGAATGTGGGCAAGGCACTTAACCTCTCTGTTCAGTTTTTTTACAGATTGTTGTGAGAACTAAATGAATTGTAACATGCACATCTCAGTCTGCCACACAATATTCTATAAAAGTTAGCTATATTAACACCATCAGTGTTATTTTATAAAGACTTACAGTTCAGTACAAGACAGCACAGTTAAGGAGATCTAGTTTTATTTCCCAAACTCTTAACTGATTCATCTTTCAACTCCTTTTAATTAAAGTGGAAAAACCAATCAGAGGTCTTATTTGGTATCATGAAAAGATACAATATGGCATACTAACATGGCTCACGTTTATCATCTCCTGAAGACTGGACATGCTTATCTAAAAAGAACAGCTTAAATTTTAGCAGCAGCACAACCAACCATGTGAATCTCTCCTTTCCATATTAGAAATATGAACCTAAACTTAGTAACAAGGGAAACTATTCAAATTTGTCGATGCTATTATTTGTGCGCCTTCAGATGAGTGGGAGAAAACGTGTTAGCAAGCAAGATAGTCTTTCTTGAGCTCTTTGCTTATCTACCTGTAAAGACCACTCCGATGGGAATGTTTATTCTTGGATGTTTGTCCTTGGGTCTGACAGAATTCTCCCCGTGTCAGAAAACAAGAACTCCAACGTCAGAGAGGCAATGATGTTTTCGGAGTTAAACGGTGTCATGAAGAACAGTCTCATCAAGTCTATTCCCCCAGGGGCCACGACTCTCACTTTTCTTCAACTTCCGAGCACTTCCCCCGCTTTGCACAAGCCCTAAAGTAGCTGATGAAAAGAGCACAGTTCCTGCCCCTGAGGTCACATGGGGATGGGCAGTTTCCCGTGGTAGTGCAGTGAAGAGGAACCGCAGGGAGAGACTGAGAAACAGACACCTGGGCCACTGTGGACAGGTAATCAGGAAAATGCCAGCCTTCCTGCGAAGCTGCTGCCTTACCTCTGCTCCAGACACGGTTCTGTGGAAAGCCAGGAGGGAAGCGTGGGCAGCAAGATGGTGACACCTGATTCGGTAGAGAACACTGACAAGAGATTTTCACATAGGGAGGTATATGGAGTAGCTATTCTGGTTCAAAGCTGATTCGGCTTGAACTAAAGAAGCCTGACTTACAGCCTATCACACAAACACAGTACCTCTGCTTTAACCATTCAAGGAAAGAAGGCCCTCTTTTAAGATAAGAAGGCAAATTACCCCTCCTAGATCCCAGGATCGGTACCACCCTATAGGTAACGACTGTATTAGTTCTTCTAAAATAAATCCCCTTTCTAAGATGTCAGGATCATGTCGACCTGCTCATTTGAACAGAATACCTCTTTGAAACTTTCATGAATGTGTATTCAGAACATGTTTAATGTATGGTCTTTGTTCTAAAAAGGTGTAAAACTGTACCGAAACCCATGCTTCTCAGGAACCCTTTCTCCCTTAGTGGAAAGTGCCTTCCCAGGTCATGACCCTCAACCTGGCCCAAGTAAAACTCATCTTCTCTCTCTTATCTATAGAATGGTTATTGGTTGTTCTGCTCGGACAGCACACTTTACACTTTTCAAAACACCTCCACCCAGAGAGGTTGGGCAGGAGTTATCCTCCCACTTCACACGCAAGCAAACTGAAGTCCAAAGAAGTTTCTTGACTTGCCAAGACCTCACAGCTATTCGGCCTCAGGATAGAGTCTAAGAAACCCATGTATCCCAATCCCCAGTCCCCTACCGAAGCTTTCCCACTGCATCTTCAATTCAAACATCCTTCCAAATTCCACTGTAATAACACAGTAAGGACAGCTCTTGAATATACCCTTTCCTTTGTCTTAACCCTCATTTAGGGCTAAGTAACCCCTCTTCTGAAGGTTCTCCACATTCTCGACGCTGAAGGCATCAATTTCGCAGGCGCTCGGTGGCAAACCGCCTGGTCAGACGGGCGGGGTGGCGGGGACAGGCAGCAACCCGCTCTCCCGCTGCCTCCAGTGGACTTCACAGCGGCGCTCAGACCAAACACGGCGCCGCGCTTCACGCTCCAACCTAGCTCGATTAAGGAGCAAAGTTTGTTGGTTTAGATTTTGCCACCAGATAGCCACAGGTTTGGGTGTGTTAAAAGGGAGTCCTCCGGGGGCCTTCGCAGTCTGTGTGCGCGCTTTTGGGGAACCGAGAAAAGCCACTGAGTCCGGAACACAGCGCCTGGGACCACGCGAGGCGCTCACTGAGAGTGGCCCTGCATTCTCCATTGCAAGACAACTCCATAAAAATCCGCCACCGCTGCCAAGGAGCCCCTGCCTACATTCTCCAGGGGGCCATCGACACTGCCCTGACCTAGCCGGGACGCCCCCGGTCTCTGCTCCGCGCGAGCCCCTCTGGCGCCCTCCCCCGACCCGCTCTCCCGCTGCCTCCCTCTCCTCCCCGCTGCGTCCGGCTCCGCTCGCGCCCCCAGCCCCGCCCCGGCTCACCAGGCGGAGGGCAGCTGCGCCAGGTGAGCGCGGCTCCTGGCAGCGTGGCGAGGTCACCGCGCTCCCCAGCGGCCGAGGGAGGGAGGGAGGGAGGAGAGGGAAGCGGCGCCCGACGCCGCCAAGCCACCGCCCCCACCTCCCCCTGCCCCCATCCCTGGCTACTGCCGCAATCGGAGAAGCTCCGCAGGGAAGCGAGGAGCCGATCCAGGCTTGCTGCTCGCGGGGAGAGGCCGAGGACGCGAGCTGGAGGGAACTTAGGCCTCCCTCGCTCCCCGCGTCCCGCTACCGTGCCCCCTGCCCCCACTCCGCGGGGCCCTGGGCGACGCGAGCTGGGGAGAGCCGGGAGCAGCAGTGCGCCCCTCTCCCCATCCCCCCTCCCAAAATCAAGCCCTGTTCTCTCTGGGGGCCCGTATGGAACTGCGCTTTCAGGGGTCGAAATGAGATAACCGCAGACCTGGCGGACAAGAATTCCCAACCCTAAATGCTTCAAGCAGCGGTTTTTAGCATTCAGTACAATTACCTGAAATGAAGAATGATCCTCGCGAGTAACGTGAATTAAAGTCTGCACTGCGGTCAGCCAGCCCAGCGGGGACCTGCAATTTACCCGCGCGCGAGCAGCGTCTTTCAGACGTCAGCTGGCTGCTCCACAGGGACCCCAACTCCCAGGACTTCACTGTCAGCATTAGTCCAACCTAATCGTCTTGTCCTCTTGCAGCGAGGGTTTGGCATCCCACCACAGCTATGCCGCAGATAGCATCCAGATCGTGGCGGATGCTGGGGAGAAGCTGCCAACCAGTACAGAAGTTTTCCGAAATAGAAACCAAGGCCGTTAGGAGGGCCGAGCGCAAGACGCCCCTCTGCCCCTAGGGGGCTTCAGCACTCTCCAGCAGCGCCGCAGCCTCCCTTGGGGAAAAAATCTCCGAGCTGCCTGCACCGGTAACAACACGCTGGTGAAGCGGTCCTGGCTTTCTTAGAAGAGTCCTTTCAGCTCGGTAAAAATCAAATCCTATCGTACTCCCTTAGTCCCTTGGCTTCGTCTTTTGTCACTTCTAGGTTGTGGAATAACATCAGGCATATTTTGAGCTTTGCTTGTCCTGTGTCTCTCTGGAAAACCCCCATTCCCCGTCCCTGGCACAGCCTGGCGTGGAGTGGTTGGGGGCGGCGCCACGTAATCGCTGTGCTTCAGAGGAAGACTAGGTACCAATATCACAAAGTCAGGCGAATACTCGCTGTCAATCATCCGGCTTCCTCAGAGGGCAGCCTGATGGGAGTCTAGACTGGCTCAGACTTGAAAGCACCCTGGAAGTCTGGGGTTCTGTCTCAGGAATTCAGGTTGGCTGAAGGCAGACTGGGAAGGGCTTACATGAAGCTAAATTAAAAAGCAAAAGGTGTGAGGTGTGTGCTAACTTTTGTTGAGTCTCTGCTATGTGCCCACTACTTTCCTCATGAGTTTAAGCAATCCTATCAACATCTGTGGTATTGTAACCTCCCAAGGTCACACAGCTAGTAAGTGGCACAGTCAGGCTTTGAAGGCAGGTGTAGCTAACGCTAAGACCTTTGTCCAGCTTCCACCATGCCGCTAGCAAGACAGAAAAGAATAATGAAATTAAGGGGCCAAGCAAGAGCCTGTTTCAGGAATGTTTAAAAGAGAAGAGAAATCAGGAGGAAGCAGAAGAGAAAGATCTTAAAACAAGAGCATAGGTCATGCAACGTCAATCAATGCATCTGCTAGTCGACAAAGCAAACTGTACTAGGTGGTGGACTGGACATAGTCCAAGGCGAGAAAAGCATTCTTGTAGGGAGACTAGGCGATTTTGAACCAAGACTGTAAGATTTGGTCAGTTCCCTCTAAAGCCACTTTGAAATCATCTTTACTGACAGGTAAATAGGTAAATAGGCTGGCTTGTACGCTATTGTGTGGGGCACCCTAGAAATTTGAACATACACAGTCAACATCTAGTCACAGATAAAGGAGACCCACATGGATGAGTATATATAGAACAAAGAAAGTTCAAGGACAGATTTTTCAAATTAGGAAAACTCACTAGAAATGTATTTGTCTTCCCCATTCCCCAGCTCCCCACGCCCCCATCTACAAGTAGAATTTCCCAAGTGCTAAATGCTAAGGGATGGGCTTTTCAAGACTGCCTAATGGATTGGTCAATTCTGAGAAAGTCACTGATATTTACAAACCAAGTACCACACAGGAAAAGCAGAGGCTGATTTTGTTTTATTTTTCATGGGGAAGGTCATCTTCCAGGTCACAGTGCCCTGCAAGACCTGGGGCTCCAGGCTAGTAAGGGTATCAGAACAACGCACCGCTTCAGCTAGCCGGGCTCATGCCCAACACCCGTGGGTCACACACAAAGCTCCATTATGGCTGGGACTGCCTCACAGGAGATTAGAAACCTGGCAGCTGCCTGCCCCAACACAGCCAGGCTTCACAAGAAGCGATTTGTGCCATAAGCAGAGATGAGACCCTGTTTTTGAGCTCAGCTAGCAGAGTCAGCAAAGGGAAATCAGTCTGCACAAAACAGGAAGGAGCTGAGATGAGATGAATTGCATAACAAGCTGCGAGAAGGAGCCCAATGGCATCATTACCGCGCAGGTGCCCAGGGAGGGAGGGATGATATGGCATAGGAGGGGAGCCTAGACGTGCGTCAGGGAGCCAAAGAACCCGGGGAAGCTGCATTTGGCTTGTCCCCATTTCTTTTCCTCTTGTCTGTCTGTCTGAAACATCCATTATCCACAAAACAACAAATTTGTATGATTCCACTTACATGGAGTGCCTAGAATAGGTAAATTCATAGAGAGATAAAATAGAATGGAGGGGGGCTGGCCCTGTGGCCGAGTGGTTAAGTTCGCGCGCTCCGCTGCAGGCGGCCCAGTGTTTCGTTAGTTCGAATCCTGGGCGCGGACATGGCACTGCTCATCAAACCACGCTGAGGCAGCGTCCCACATGCCACAACTAGAAGAACCCACAACGAAGAATACACAACTATGTACCGGGGGGCTTTGGGGAGAAAAAAGGAAAAAATAAAATCTTTAAAAAAAAATAAAAATAAAAAATCACACTTTAGAAAAAAAAAAAAAAATAGAATGGAGGTTACCAGGGGCTGGGGGAGTGGAAATGAATTCTTGTTTTATGGGTAACGGAGTTTCTGTTTGGAATGATGAGAAAGTTCTGGAGATGGACACTGGTGATGGTTGCACATTATTGCAAACGTACTTAATGTCACTGAATTGTATACTCAAAATTAGTTAAATAGCAAATTTTGTGTTATGTATATTTTACCATAAAATATATATGGATATATTTTATATATGCACATTTTATGTGTATAAATATACAATATATGTACAAATATAATATATGTATATATACAGTATATGTGTAAATATATTTTAAATCTCTTATCATGATGTAATACTTCTTTGGAGTAAAAGCCCAAGTGAAACAAATATTCTAAGAGAGGGCCCCTGTCCTTGGAAATTCTTTTCTTGAATTTTAATAAATCTCGCCTTATTTTGCTTTTCTTGAGGGGTGCCAGAGCCAAGCTTTGGGGTTGTTGCACTCCCTTATTTAGAAGGAAGACTAGTCCTGCCATGTACTATTTGCTTCTGCTGGTGACAGGTGGCCTGGGGTTTGTGGGGGCGTATTCAGAGATGCCACGCCCTGAAAGAGGCTCTTTACCTTTAAGAGATATAGGACGTTGCAACAAAAGGATTGTGGACCCCAGTGAAAGTGCTGTTTGCTTCCAGCCATCCAAGAATACCAGACACAGCCCCACAGCTTCAGGCACACCCTGATCCCCAGGGTCAGCCTGTTCCTGTGGAGATGATGGGATGAGGGGCCTGTGCCCCAGGTGGGGCAGTTAATACGTGAACCTTGTCCTTAGTCCTCTTCTTCTCTATCTTCGTTACTTGGTTCCCACTTTTTCTCTTGAAGATACCCTAATTAGCTCGACTAGTAGAACCAGAAGCTGCACCTGTTCTGTGGTCTATTTTCGTGACAAAAAATGCGGTATGTATAAAAGTTTGGGGTCTCGCATGAATGCAGTGGTAAACAGTTATCTGCCGTTAGAACTAAAAATATTAAGTTGTTTATACTCTGTCTTGCCCACTAGAATGTGGATGCAGAGGACCTTACTCATTTCTGAATTTCTTCTTCCACAGCTCCCCTCCCCAGGACCTAGCCTGTACTTCACATGTTTTGGGTCTTGCACAAATTTCTTTGGCTGCTCACGTGGCTTATGTGGTGTGATCTGAATGTCATCCTATGAAAGAGGAAGACATTAAGCTAAGATGATCCCATGTTTGGGAACAGTTACCAAGTGCAAAGCTCCGTTTCTTAGTCTAGCATTGAAAGTGTTCTTTACTGTGAGCTCAACCTAATTTGCAGTCTCTTCTCTCCTGCCTCAGTGATCCCAAGATCCAAAATGGCCCACCAATTGCCCTGGGAATTTCCTTCATATTTTCCTACCTTTGTGCCTCCAGCCTTTGACCACATATATTTTTCACATCTGCTTCCCAGAGCTGACCTCATTCTTCAGAGTTTCGTGCCTGACATTTCATTAGTTTTTGTGGTAGCCTTTTGGTCCAGTTTAGACAATTCTCCAAGTCATATCCACATGGACTGTTAGATAAGCAAAGACAGAAACACCTAGATGAAATCTTGTGTGGCTGGTATGAGTTTTTCTCCATAACTCTGGTACCAAAAAAAAAGTTACATTACCTTATTTTTCTAAAATATTTTCTAAATCAAATTAAGTTGACTTGATATCACTACTTAGATAAATGACAAGAATTTAAATCAGTCATGTGTTGGAGAGCCTTGCCTCCTCCCTATAGTTTCTCAAGAGCACAGGTGCTTACATAACATCCGAGGAAAGATTTCTGGTCTTTGTTCCATCATGGTCACTACAGAGATTCTCATTTTTGAAGTCTGTGTTAATTTGGGCAGTTCCAAGTGTGGGTATAAGGATCCTTCACCAGGCTTCTAGGGATTCAGTCACTCAGCATCCACATACTGCCCCTTCAGAGAGTCTTGCCCTCTCACAGACCCTTTTTGCCCTTCCCATCCAAAAAAAGAGGAATCGCTTTTCCTTAGTTCCTTCTCGAAGAAGCTACTTCCCACTCAGGCAATTCCTGCATTTCTGCTTATCATACCACAGAACCACAGTCAAGCTCAATACGAAAATCTCTTAACTTTGCCCTGGGGCCTCAACACCCTGCTGGCCCTCCTCAGGGAGGTGAGAGGAAAGTAGTTTCATTTATTCAGATTTTTCTACAAAGCAATAAGAACAAAACAAATGAATTTCTCAATAAATTATTTTGCCACATTAAGTGAAAAAATCTTAATGTATCAGTACAATGAATACCAATGGATACTTGTCTCCAGTCTGAAGAGAAGGTACTTTTCTATATCATAGATGTATGCAACCAACAGCTTCTCTCTCATTGATTCTTTTTACCAGCCATTCAAGTCATTTGGCTTGATTTGATACTCTGATTTCATGCTCTCCAAGCTGTCTTTTATTTAAAAGTAGATTTTCTGTGTCAATTTGCCTACAGAAAAAGAAGGTGCTGACCAGCCAACATGGGCATTCTCACTTACTCCACTCCTCCAAAGTTATATTTTTCATAGTAAGTAGTAATAAATTATCATTTTTGCTTATATATTAATCTCCAGTGAGTTTGGTCACATTAAATCAGATCCTGTAATAGGGAGAATATGGTCCCTATGATCAACCTGGATGATCCACATGGGCCCAATGTAATCACAAGGGTGCTTGTTAGTGAAAGAAGGAGGCAGGAGAGTCAGAGTGATGCAATGTGATGCTGATTCGACCAGCCGTCTCTGGCTTTGAAGACGAAAGGAGGCCATGAGCCGAAGAATATAGGCAACCTCTAGAAGGTGGAACCGACAAGGAAATGGATTCTTCTCTGGAGGCTCCAGAAGGACCACAGCCCTGCTGACACCTTGATTTTAGCCCAGTGAGACCCATTTTAGACTTCTGACCTCTAGAACTGGACGATAATAAATTTGTATTGTTTTAAGCCCCTCAGTTTGTAGTAATCCGAAGCAGCAATAGGAAACTATTGCAACTATATAACAGGGAACCATTACAATGCTAGAAATAGGAAACCAGTACAGACGCCAAGAGACCAAGTGATCTTGGCTGCACTGACAAAATGCAGTTCCCGGAGCTGCAACAGAGTATCCCTGCCAAGTGGTTTCGTGGACTCCCCTGAAAATTCTCAATTTTTTCTCTTTCTCCAATCATCAAAATTCTTTGAAAATAATATAGGCTTCTAAAAATATTTGTTGAATAAATAAGTTTTGGCAAAATATAGAATCTGTGAGCCGTGACTGGTGTATTTTAGATGGTCTGAAAACTTTAAGGACTAACCATCTCTCTCTCTAACTAGTTGTGAATCAATGCCTCTACTATCAAGAAATTGGGGGGCCGGCTCCGTGGCCGAGTGGTTAAGTTCACGTGCTCCACTGCGGGGGCCCAGGGTTCGGATCCTGGGCGTGGACATGGCACCGCTCGTCAGGCCACGTTGAGGCGGCATCCCACATCCCACAACTAGAAGGACCTGCAACTAAGATATACAACTGTGTACAGGGCGGGTTTGGGGAGATAAAGCAGAAAAAAAAAAAGAAAGAAATTGGTAGTTAAATTATATGGACTTGAAGTAACAGAGAATTTGTGATGAAAATACTCAGCTCTCTTTCTGCTTACAGGAAAAACGAGGATTCCATTTAAAAATCAATGCCTCGTCTTAGCATACAGTATTAACTTCCCTTATAGAAGAGGAAGCCTCATTTCTATTCCAAGGCCTGTGGAAGCTGTCTAGGCTGGCTGGTGAAAGAGCCTGTGACATTCTTGTCAACACAGCTGACATCCATCTCATGTACAACACTAAACGCTAGGCCTATTTGGAGAAGGAAAGACAAGTAGAGATATCAATGAATCATTACAACATTTGGTCAGCTAAGAAGGGCTCCTAAGAGTCCTGTTGTCATTCTCTGGTGTTGGAGCTGCTGTCAGCAAGTCAAACCAAGTGTAAATGAAAAGGTCCCTTGAAAAATGCTATCGGCTGTAAGTTGCTGACTCAGGAAGCCTCCTGGGAAGAGATGTGCTTCTCCAATTGAGCTATGTGCAGAGCTGGTGCATTGACCTAGGCACATTCACCGGACCCCTGTGGGCCAGGGGACCTTTCTTTATGTTCATTGTTCCTAACTAGTGCTCTAGTTCTTTGGCTTTAAAACAGTCCTATTTCAGTCAGTAGAAATATGTGCAACACATGGAGCAAAAAGAAAGCCTGGCTGCTTTGTGTCGTTGCATTCAGTTGAGCTTGGCTGGAATATAAGAGGGAAGAGCGAGGAGAGGAGGCTGGAGATGAGAGTCTAAAGCCACATTAAGGAGTTAGGGCCTTATCCTAAAGGTAGTGGGGGCTTCTGAAGGGTTCTGAACAGTCGGATGCAATCAGGCTGGCACCTTTCTGATGTTTGCATTTTCCTTCTATGATGATCTAATATTTCTTAAGTTCTCAAACTTTAAGGTGCATAGGAATCACCTTGGATCTTGAAAAAATGGAGATCCTGATCCAGTATTTCTCAGGTGGGGGCCTGGATGCTGCAACAGGCTTCTCGGTAATGCCAGGGCTGCTGAGCTATGGACCATACTTTGAATAGTAAAAGCCTAAACAGAATCACTTGTGAGCATCCATCATTGATTTTTTTTTAGAGCCTGCAAGAAGGCAAGGGAGCAGCCAGAAAGCATACACAAAGCTCTTTTCCATCCTCAAGTAGCTGCGTGTTTTCCTGGGGTGACCTAATTGCCTGGGCTGAGAACATTGTAGCAATGTCCTTAGTCATTCATCTTGAGCACTTCGTTTGTTCTGGACCATTACTCAGACTCTGCACTTTCAGCTCAGAACTCTACGTCTCATCTTGTTCTCCATGTACTTAGTTACCAAACAAGCCTTGAAATTCCTTTTTCCTGCTATTTTTAGTGGGATTGGCTTCTTCATTTCTTGAGACTGACGTTAATCCAAGAACATCAGGTTCTTCAAAAATGACTGCTGTACATTGGTTTGGATGATTTAAGGACAGAAGGAAGATGCAAGTAAATAAATCACGGTTCCTTTAAATTGATATTGCCAAGAGAGGAACACTGGACTCTTCTAGTCTTTGTTTTGTCAATATAGACTATATGTACACATTGTATAGTATAAATGAGATGATGTAAAGTGCTTAGTGCAGTGTCTAGCATACAGGAAGCATTCAATATACAGTGGCTATTATTATCAAAGTACATACTTTATAAAGACATTGTGAGAGGTAAGTCAGGTAACACGTGGAAAGCACTGAGAATAGTCCCTTGCACATGGTAGATGCCAAACACACCATAGCTATCGTGATGATGATGATGGAGGTGGTGATGATGAGAAGGAAGAGGATATGATGACAATGATGAGATGATGAGGAGCAGCAGGAGGAGAAGGAGGAGGAAGAAAAGGAGCAAGAGGTGGTGGTTGGTGGAGAGTTGGAGGAAGAGGGATATAAAGTGTGACTTGAACAGGGCCGATAACAATGGTGTGCTGGTAAATGTTTAACCACTGGCATTGGGGGCCAGCCCTGTGGCATAGCGGTTAAGTTCATGTGCTCCACTACAGCAGCCTGGGGTTCTGGTTCCTGGGCCTGTTGACCTACACATGGCTTATCAAGCCATGCTGTGGCCGGCGTCCCACGTATAAAGTAGAGGAAGATGGGTATGGATGTTAGCTCAGGGACAGCTTCCTTAAAAAAAAAAAGAAAGAAACTGGCATTGCATAAAAGACAGGATGAGATTAGTTCCGAGAGGCTCCAAGACTCATTTTGGTGGTGAGAACATGTATGAGGAGGTGTGGCAGGAGACACAAAGCTTTGGCATGCCACCTTTGTTTAAGATTGAGTGTATAGGGGCAGGCCCCGTGGCTGAGTGGTTAAGTTCCTGCGCTCTGCTTCAGCAGCCCCGGGTTTCACTGGTTTGAATCCTGGGTGTGGACATGGCACTGTTCATCAAGCCGTGTTGGGGTGGCATCCCACATGCCACATCTAGAAGGACCCACAACTGAAAATACACAACTATGTTCTTAGGGGCTTTGGGGAGAAAAAGGAAAAATAAAATCTTTAAAAAAAAAAAGATTGAGTGTATCCTTATGGTTAAAATGGTAAATGTTATGTAATGCATATTTTACCACAATAAAAAAATTAATAAGAAAACTGGTGAGAGCCAAATAAACTCTGTAGCTTAGTTGATAGTTAAAAGAAAAAAAAAAGAGAGCGGCTAATGCATTCTTATGATAACCTTGTTTGGAATTAAGATGAAAGCAAGAACGCAAACTATCATGGCTTAAGAGAGTTCTTGCTCGAGATGCTCTCTTTCTCCTCCAGTTTCTAAACAGTTTTCTCTTTTTCCCCCATCCATCATCCGAGCAGCCCCTCAAAGTTTGCAGGACCGGAGAGTGGCACCTCACCAAGGCCCTCTGAGGACCCGACTCACAGTTGCTTCTTCTGTGCTGAGCCCAC
This sequence comes from Equus caballus, assembly GCF_041296265.1. Lineage (NCBI taxonomy): Eukaryota > Metazoa > Chordata > Mammalia > Perissodactyla > Equidae > Equus > Equus caballus. The sequence continues at coordinate 44,762,212 of NC_091700.1, read as the reverse complement.
CCTCGTCCGAACAGGCTGCCAGTCAGTGGTCAGTTTCTTCTGGCTGAGTCACCATCCACAGCCTGTGCTCTTCCAGGCCTGCTAGAAGTCAGAAAATTCCCCAAACGCTTTCTTACCAGGAAGGAGATTGAAAACATCCCTCCTCGTGCCCCCGCCCCTGCTGTCTCAGCACTTGTCCTTCCAGGCTTTGTATTACAGCTGGTTGTCTTCAGGTCTTCTCCTGTTTTCTAGTGATGGGGCAGAAGCATGAGACCTGAATTCAGAAAATCTTAGATCAAATCTCGGCTTTATTTTAGACAATGTGTTAAACTCAGATGAGCTTCTGTTCTCTCTTCTGTCAATAGAATTACCTTCCCATGATAAGATTTTGGGGAGATTAAGAAGGTGAAGTATTTACTTAAACACATTTCAAAACCAACAATAATTATAATGCAACCAAACCCCTTCCTTTGCATTTCTTGAGGACCATCAAAGGTGATGCCTCAAAACATTTCTTTTCCCTCCCCTGCAATTCATTTACACCCAGAATCTACTCCCAGTGTCTCTCCAAAGGCCACCTAAACCCTCTCTCAACCCACAGCCTAAACAACTGTTGGCTTCTCTCTTTTATTACACAGATTAATTTTTTTAGGCCTTTTCCCAACAAACAAGACTCCTTATCTGTTAGGAGTGACAAAGTGGGAGAAACTAAAGAGGCAAATACAAGACTTGTTTCATTGAGTGCACATAGTGGGGAAAGACTAGAATACTTACATGTTGATAATTTTTTGGTCCTTCAAATATTATTTTATGGAATACACCCTTTCCCCCCCTAGGAACTTCTCTTAAAATTTTGTTCATGGCTTTATAACTTAGTTACTACGTTAAAGTTAGGCCCTCTCTTCCTTCCAACCTCAGAAAGACAGTATAACTCACTAGTTAATCCGAAGGCTTTCACTGACGAATAAATCAGTGGGACAGAAGAGAGACTCCAAACGCAGACGCACGGATAGATGGCCACTTGATTGGCAGCTGGGCTGCCCCTGCAGTTGAGTAGGGGAAAATGTGGGGCTTTCACAGAAACAGTGGTTGAGCAGTTTGATACCATGTGGAATAAAACTGAACATTGACGTTTACTTCACACAATACGCGAACACTGATTTGAGATGGATTGCAGACCTTAATGTGAAAGGTAGAGCAATAAGGCTTCTTTGAAAACCACGTAGGAGAACACCTTCATGATTCGGAGGTGAACAAAGATTACTTAATCAGGACACAAGAAGCACTAACCATGAAAGAAAAGATTAGTACTGGAAATAATATATTTAATAACACCTACAATTTAGCTGAGTTTTTTATGTTAGCTATCGTTTGTATTTATTAGGAATTCACAAGGTATCATGAATGACTACTCAGGGGGATCCAAATGCTCACACAAATGTGAAGCCTTAAATTTCACATTGATTTCGGGGTACATTACAGTTGCAAAATACCAGACCCTCCCCCAACCCCCTCATAATGATTTATGAGAGAGAACAAAAAAGAGATGCCAGTTGTGCCTTTGGAATTCCCCTAAAAAGACAGTAGGATAGAAAGAAAACTAGCTGTCAGTGCACAGAGCTCCTGATGCAGCTGTCAGCATCATCTGGGGTCACGTGGCCCTCCCAGCTACAGGAGTGACGATCTCGTCTTTCTCAAACCTTTTTCAGCAGGCAATTCAATGTCAGACTTGAGGATGAACTTACTGACATTAAAGTTTGGTAGTTCCAAGGAAGTCTTTAAATAAAATGCAGGACCATTGTTTGTGCAATTGAACACTGGATTATTCTATCAGAAAAAAGGACAAAACGTAGATAATTTCTGGAAACCCCGTGACACCATGATTCTTGTTTCAGGTTTTACTTTAACTGCTTTTCCCCAAGCTAAAATTTATGTAACACATTTGATTCACTGACATCTCTTCTTTACACAGCCTTACTGTTTTGATTTCTTCCACCAATCCTCATCTTCCTCTTATTTTTAGTTCCCTCCTTCAATCTTTTCAGAGTTAACAAGGAGAGTAAACTGAAACAGGATTGGTGTGTCCACCCAGTCTCTCCCCCTCAGGCAGCAGCCTTCCCTCCGTTCAGTTTTTCGAGATGCAGTTGAGCAGAGCATTTCGTGCAGGGCTCAGAGCCAGACATCTGGAGGTTCTCATTCTTTCTTTGCTGCTCACCAGCTCTGTGCCTTGGGCAAGATAGTACTTCTGTCTGAGCTTTAGTTCCCTTCTTTGTACAATGGCATAACGCTAACGACTTCTAGCACGTAGAGTTAGACAGCCCGATCTTAGTGCATGGTCTGGCGTGGAGAAGTTAACTGTTTCCATGGTGATCACAGCTCTCTTATGCGGCAGAACTACCTTCTATTTTTGCCTTAAACTCATATTCCTTAAGGATCAACCCCAAATGCTTCATGTTCGCTCAGACTCACCTTGACTCTCGGCATCTCATCTTCCCCATGTTCCAAACACTAGTGCACATCACATTATTATGGAAACAGGAAAAACAGGCACCCTTCGTAGACTGAGACAACGGGAATTTGAAGACGTGAAATCTTCTTTATCCCCGCCTTTCACTGACTATCATAAATGAAAAAGTAACTTGTCAAAATTCATCTATCTGGTATTGGTATGTATTTCTCAGAGATAGGCTAAGGACGAATGGGTGCTAATTTCTGTACTCTCTCGAGGACACAAAGCAATAGATAATATAGATGACATATGTTTATTTGACATTGTGCAAGATATTTACAGTCTGTAAGCCTTGGTTTACTAATTTGTAAAGCATGCTGCATGATAAGAGTATCTACTTCTGTGTGGTGATTATGAAGATTAAAATAGATAATATGAATATTTAGTACAGCCTATCCTATAATAAATTATTTATTATTTATAATAAATTATTAAATAAAACATTATTTGTTAGTACTGTTGATAATTTTTTTATAGCTTAATTTCCCTATCTGTAAAAGAAGATAATAATACCTATTATATAGGTTTTTATGAAGAATAGATGAGACAATATTTAAAAATATGTGTGATACAGTTTCTGATATATTGTAAGAACTTAATAAATGTTGGGTTTTTTGTAGTGTGAGGAAGATTGCTCCTGAGGTAACATCTATGCCAATCTTCCTCTATTTTTGTGTGTGGGATGCTGCCACAGATGGCTTGATGAGTGTTGTGTAGGTCCACACCTGGGATCCGAACCCACAGGTCCCAGGCCACTGAAGCAGAGAGTGCTAACTTAATCACTATACCACTGGGACAGCCCCTAAATGTTCACTTTTCTAAACCAACTTCTGTTAGTTGCTTGCTTCCCTAGCCCTACACACACACACACACACACTCACATGCACACACACACAGACAACTGTGCATGCATGATTTCCCCTGGTCAGCATTACACTATTGAATAAGGAAAAAAATCTAGACATTTTTTCATGACACTGTGCAGTGCTTGAGGTCTTCTGAAAGGCTCAGGTCCAGTCACAGAGACTTGTGCCATCAAACTTAGTGGATAGATAAAAATGAGTATTCTTTTTAATATATTCCTTTTCTTGAATAAAATTGTACTGGGGGGGGGAGGAACAGTTGGTTTTATCCTGTGTCCATTGATTTTTTTTTCCCCCTAATCCAAATAGAGATTATAAACTACATGATGTGTTTGAAATACGAGGATTCACTTACCGTCTTGTTCTCTTCCCTCCAGCCATTGCCATAAAAGCCCGTCACTTGCCAGCTAAATTCTCATAAAGCCCAACTGGTCCGTATCCTAATCAGATCTCAGGACATTTCTCTTTCAGAGAATCAGACAACATCCTTTTTTACAGACTTTCACATTTAGATCTATGAGTAACTTGGTAATGTGGTAATGTGTCCCAAAAAAGTCTTTTTTTTTTTTTTTAACAAAGAGGCGTTTGTTCAAGCAGCTAAATATAGTAATTACTCAATACATTTTTCCCCCCTCCACATACTTTTAGCAAAGGAGCTGTGTACTGTGTCAAGGACACAAAGCAATAGAGTTTAAATGATGTGTTTACTTGACGTTGGGAAAGATATTTAAGGTCCCTCAGCCTCAGTTTGTTAATCTGTAAAGTGTACATGATAAGAGTATCTACTTCAAGAGGGTGATTATGAAAATTAAAATAGACAATATGAATATTTAGTACAGTCCTGTTTTTGCTTTAAACAACTGATTAACTTTTTTTTTTTTGAGGAAGATTAGCTCTGAGCTAACATCTGCCACAAATCCTCCTCTTTTTCTTGCTGAAGAAGACTGCCTCTCAGCTAACATCTGTGCCCACCTTCCTCTACTTTATATGTGGGACACCTGCCGCTGCATGACTTGATAAGTGGTATGTAGGTCCATGCCTGGGATCCAAACTGGCAAACTCTGGACTGCCGAAGCAGAGTGCGCAAACTTAACCACTACGCCACTGGACCAGCCCCCTGATTATCTTTTAAAGACATATATCTAAATCATAAGAAGGAAAGTCTTCCTGTTTGCCCATATAGTTACCACATATTTACCCATGCAGCCACCATTTCCAGTGCTCTACATTCCTTGCATAGATCTAGGCAGAGTTGAAGCAGAGCTTAGAGCCATCAGGTCTGTGGGGTTCCTTGTCTAAGCCCACACTGGGAGTGCAAGTCAGAGCCAGGGTCAGAACTCAGATGTTTAGACTTCCTGGGAAGGATCCCGTCAACCCCAGCACATGGCCTTTCACCAGTTGAGAGAGTGTTTATTGGGGTTGTGAGCACCCTTAGATTATTCTTCGGTGTCAGTTTCCTCTTGGCAATGATGAGGCCGTTGACCCACTAAAGGAAAGGGACTTCAAACTCTTCTCCAGCAAGTATCAAGGGCTTTTATTTTAGAGACAGCTCAGCAGATTTGGGGTGGAATGTGGCCAAGAAACCAAAGTAAATAGTTTGCAAAATGATCAAATTTATCTTCTTGACCTTATCGACATCTATGTACTTTCATCACATTTGCTAGCATTCCAGAAAACAGGTTAGACACTTTGGGAGTTACAATTCCTAAAAATGTTTAAAATGTGGATTTTTTTTCATATTTTGAATAAAATATATTCATTGTAAGATAATTGGGATGGAAAAATATTATAAATTTCTAAATCATACATAATCCTACAACTTATAGGCAACCATTCAATATTTTGGTATACTTTGTCTTTTTGTGTGTATAAGTACATATATGTTATATATCTGTGTATGTATACACAAACACACAAATCAAAATAGGAAATCATCTTGTATATACAGTATTATCCAGCTTTAAAAAATAATGTTATAGCATCAACATTTCTACAATTCATGAAATGTCTCTCAAAAAACCTGATTTTGAGTGACTGCATAATAGTCCGTCACATGACTGACCCATAATTTATTTAACCAACACTCACTGCTTTAGATGATAAAATTATCATTCACTGCAGCTCTATAGAAAGAAAGAAATGCATCTCTGGTAATGCCTTATATATAATGTCTTCCTGGGGACACAATTTGTTCTTTTTATGCACAAGGTGGGTCAAGCCTATTTACATAGTTAGAGAGCAAGGATAACTTAATGGTTTAAATATCTGAAGTGGCACTTATACAAGTAATGACAGCAAGTAAGAACTTTGACTGAGTCTCAGTTTTCTTCTAAATTTTGGCTTGAAGGGGCTTTCAGTGTTACCGAACCAGGTTTGTTTTGCCTGCTGCACAATTAAGCCAATCACCAAGACTGAATTTGCAAAGAGAAAGGGTTTAATCACGAGGCAACCAAGTGAGGAGACATGAGAACCAATCTCAAATCTGCCTCCCTGAAAAATGAGGATTAGGGATATTATAGGATAAAGGAATGGGGTGGTCTGAAGTGGGAATAGATGATTGGAAGTAAGAAGTGAGGTAATTGACGATCTGCACAAACGTAGTCAAGCTTCATGGTTCTTCATAGGACGCATGTTCACAAAATGGCGGCATTACCATGATCTGAGGGTGGAGTTTTCAGCTCCCTGACATCAAAAGGTGACCTGTTGGTCTTCCACACAGGCCCAGTTCATGAGTCAGGGGTCTTAACCAACCTGAACTGGACAAAGATTCAACTCTCAGTTCCTGCAAACTCAAGCACCTGTTACCATGGTGACCCAGGCATCAGAGATGTTATCTATAGGGTGGGTTTTTGTAATGCATTATCTAACTACTTTTGCAAACAGACAACTAAATGATTATAGTTAAAGCAAGTTGGCCCCCAGTTTCAACATGGTGACTGATGTGTTTGCCTGTGGAGATAAACACTTATAAGCTTTTACCTTGAATCTTGTATTTAGTTTTTCACTCACATATTCCTAGAGGATTCCAAAGAAGTAAAAACCCTTTTGGTGAATGAATTATTTGTTAATTAGATAAACAAAACTCCTACCATGTGTTGCTATTCCCCTTGGCCACGATGAGTTGTAGACAAATTAATTCTAACTTGAGAGGAGATCTGTATTTACAGTTGAATGGAAGGGATAGTCAAACTAAACGTAAACTCTTCCCATAAATCCTAAACATACTAGCTCTCTCTCTTATTTTCAAAGGTAAGGTGTCAATTGATTTTCTTCCATCAAAAATATTTTTCTGACATAGATAAGGAGAATAGATTAGTGGTTGCCAGAGGAGAAGGGGTGGGGGGAGGGTAAAAGCAGTAAAGGGGCACATATATATGGTTGATATCAAGCCTCTTATCTCAAGTTCATGTGCCTAATGCACAGTAAGTCAATCACTGAGACATCAGTGCTTGGAGATGGAGAAAAGTTTATTCGAATTGGCCAAAACAAGAAGGCAGGAGAATTGAGGCTGGTCTGGTGGCATTGCAATTAAGTTCACGTGCTCCACTTCAGTGACCAAGGGTTTGCCAGTGCAGATCCTGGGTGCAAGCCTATGCACCACTTATCAAGCCATGCTGTGGCAGGCGTCCCACATATAAAATAGAGGAAGATGGGCACAGATATTAGCCAATCTTCCTTAGCAAAAGAGGAGTACTGGGGGCAGATGTTAGCTCAGGGCTAATCTTCCTCAAAAAAAAAAAGAAGGCAGGAGGACAGGTTCTCTCAAAATTCACCTTCCCAAAAGAAAGCAGGGGGTGTTATAGAGCTAAGGGGCTTGGCAGGAGGCGTTTTGGAGAAACAAATGGGTAATCTGTGTTACTTTCACTCCCAAAAAGCCCTTGGCCAATCTGACTTCTGGGGGTCAAGGCAGCTCGGGGCTAGTTATCTGGTGATGTGACTTCCTTGAAGGCATTCTTTTTCTTCTGTAAAACAAGCTCATAAGTCCTCATGACCCTTGAGTGATCCCTCAGGTTAAACAAGAAGACAGCAAATTGACAAGATAAACTTCTTTTCATAACAAGGTCTAAAGGTAAGCACATTGAATATTTACAGTAACCGTCAGGTACCTGGCTTCATGGTGACAGATAAAAACTGAACTCTTGGTGGTGAACATGATGCAGTCTGTACAGAAACTGAAGTATAGTGAGGTACACCTGAAATTTATACAACGTTATAAGCTAACATGACATCAATAAAATAATTTTTTAAAGTAATAAAAAGATAATAATAAATGTTTTTCTGGCATCACACAGGTTTGCCCTGAGCCAGCCATGTTCACTGGCCTATGCCACCCCCACCGCCACACCCAGCCGCCCCGGCTGTGAGCTCTGCCTGGCCCTGGGGATGGGTTCATGAGGGACCTTTTGCTCACTGCTAGTCTCGGATCCATGTTATTAATGGAGCAGCTGAGAATGAGAATGATTGACTATAAAACACTGATAACTGCAAACATGTCAGCATCCTTATCCAAAGCACTTGAACGAAGCCACGCACCAAGCCATACTACTACATTCTGGTGGGGTGGGGATGGGTATGGACTGGATTTTAAGGAGGGAAAATGGAAATGAAGTGGCACTTTGTTTGGGGGAGGGATGAGAAGGAGGCAGGAGGGGGAAAGAAGGACATCTAGTCACCTAATTTTGTGCTAGGATTTTTCTTTTTTTAATATGATGGCAGCTAAAGAGAAGACAGAGGAGAACACAGCTGGCAGCCCCTGTCGGGGTGTGTTCCCAGGTTGCATAGAATGGATCAGCTCTGAAATTGAACTCCTCTGCACTGACTGTTTGAAGGATGTTTTTACACTAAATTTTGCTCTGCGTGTGGCTTTTCAGAAGTCATGGAACCCTGTCTCTCTGTGGTTGCCCCAGACAACTTTCAGCTGCTTTTTGCAGTCACCCAATCTCCCTCAGGGTGGAGCCACCCCAATGGCCTTCCCCAGTGAGGAAGCAATAGAACCTGCTGACACAGCCCTTTGTAACTACTACACAGTGGGCCACACTATGCTAGTTTGGAGAATGAATGAGCTCAGAACAGAGGATGGGTTTATGCAATTTCGCAGAACCACAATGGAAGCTTCTGACTTGATTGCCAAAACGAGAGGTGTTTTTTTTTCTTTCTTTCTTTCTTTGCCTCAGAATGATCACTCAGCATATAAATCAGTCCTTGGCAACACTACTGATTCAGAAAGCCAACTTTGGAGCAACAATAAAAGGCATGACTTTCATGACTCATTGCAACCCAGAGAATACATGCAGGCCCTCTTTACAACATTGTGTGACATAAACACAATTGCACAAATAGGCTTACCAAAAGATTCAGCTTGAATCAAAAGACGCATTCATATCACTATATTTTAAAATTGCTATATTCTAGAATTAGACTATCTCAATATTATTGAAATAACATGAATGTATTCTAGAATTGGGATACTTTAAAATGTGTTAGCTTGTTCCCCTTCGAAAGCCCTAGATGAAAGCTTCTCTTTACTAGGGATTGGTGGTTACCTGCTCCACGTCAATTATTTTTATCCAAGATTGGCCCGCTCTTCAACATTCTTTTCCTACTTTAGGACAATGGCCTCAGGAATTCTCCTTCCATTTTTCTGTAGAATAAGAGCTTGCATATTTATACACTAGGTTCCAAGGCAAGTCAGTGAGCATTCTGATCTCTCTTACAAATGTGAAATGTAGAGTAAGAAAGCCTCTTATGTTCTTTGTTTAGTTGAGGGAGTGGGTAGTGGGCAGATAGGAGGGAGCTAGGGCCTGCACACCAGAACTGGGTTTACTACCAAGCAATCTGGAGAACATAGCAATAAACCCTGCCTGGAAACTGCAAGTCGCATTCCAAGGAAGCCTGGGATGAGAGAAAGGGTGAACTTAGCGATAATGACTCTTGCTAGGTCCTGCTAGTACAGGAGGAATGACAAAAAAGGAGAATGTGTTTTAAGAACAACTTCCGCATAAAAAATAGATATCATCAAAGAATAGGCATAAAAAGATACACGTTTTGTTTCCATTCATGTAAAGTTTAAAGTAGGCAAAACTCAACTCTATTTCTTAGAGATACATTCATAAGTGGTGCAGCTACAAAGAAAAATGAAGAAATAAACACAAATGTCAGGGGCTGGCCTGGGGGCATAGGAGTTAAGTTTGCAAGCTTTACTTCGGCAGCCCGGGGGTTCACATGTTCAGATCCTGGGCGCGGACCTAGCCACGTTTGTCAAGCCTTGCTGTGGTGGTGTCCCACATAAAATAGAGGAAGATTGGCACAGATATTAGCTCAAGGCCAATCTTCTTCACAAAACAAAACACAACAAAACAAACAAACAAAAAAGCACAAAAGTCAGCGTAGTTGTTCCCACCTGGAGATGGGGTGGGGACAAGTTATGATTGGGTAGAAGCACAAAAGGGGTTCTTGACTGCCAGACCTGTTCTATTTCTTAATCTGGGTGGTGGCTATATAGTGTTTGCTATATAATTATTCATTAAATGATACATATGTGTCTTACACATTTTTTTCTGAGTGCATGTTCTATTTCACAATTTTAAAAAAGAATATGAAAAAAAGGGCTGCACTAGTCATTCCTAGGAAGTTAAACATTCTCTCAAGGATGAGATGTGGGCACCATTGACTATTTAGTTCCCTGTGTACTCAGGGTTGTACTAGAGTAAAGTTCTTACTTAGAGATCTTGGTAAGCCCTTCACGTTTAGGATTAGAGGCTGAGAGAGCCACTGACCTTGATGCTGGCTTCTCCATGGCAGGCCTCGGACCACAGACAGTAAAGGCAAGAGCTGGAATGAGGAGGGCTGCACAAAAGTTGAGGGAGTAAGACAAGAGAGGGAGACTAGAGGTTACAGTGGGAGCCAAGGTCAAAGCAGCAGAGCTATTGGCAGTCAGAGCAAGACTATGAGTCAAAACTAGGCAGTCAAGCAATTGATGTCTGGACATCTACAAATACTGGTAAGTTTTCAGAAGGGAAACTTAGAGCTCAGATGTGGTGCTTAGTCCCCTGGCATAGGCCCGACTGAACTGGGGAGGGAGAAACAGATGGGAACTCGAAATTACACACACCTACTGTGATGGCAGCAGCCCTTGGGGACCCCAATGAAGGCAATTCGAGACATGACAAAGTGGCAGAGCGGGTTAGCCTAAAGATTCATTCATTCAAATACTTATGGAGAGCCTACTGCAGGCCAGATGCTATGCTAGAAGCTGGAAATCCAGTGTAAACAAAACAGTCTCTGCCTTCCTGGAACTTGTATTCTAAGAGGTAGTGAAGGAGCAAGAGAGACAGATGATAAATAAGTAATTATACATCTACAGAGGTAACTCCACACAGTACTGTCAAGAAAATAAGACAGGAGAATAGAAAATGGCTTGGAGAGGGGCGGTACTCAAGAATGGTGAGAAATGCTCTTCTGGAGAAAGAGCAAGTAGGAAGACCATGGGAACATTAATGGCAGTCTGAAAGGAGTTATCGAGTGCAGAAAGTGCAGAAAAGAAGGTCCAGCTACTGAACACGGCTCAGGGTCAGGACTTTAGCTACCTGGAAAGCAGGAAAGATCAGGAATAACCCAGTCCTTAAGGGGCTGAGGTACCCGACCCTTATCAAAGCAGGGGCTGAGGCTTAGCAGAGTCCATCAGAGAACATGACTACAAGTCAGGTCAACCTGGAGCTCAATCCTAGGAACATGTCAGAGGTCAGAGCGAGGCAAGAGAGTCAGAAAATTCTCCATTTAAGGCACAAAATTCCATTTCCTGAGCCAATTGCCTTTTCCCCAAAGAAGCCTCAGATCTCTGGTTTGGAGATTTTACTGTGATATGTAACATATCACTTGAAGCACTTGAAAGCACATCAGACCTGGAGAATGCTACTGGATTCTCTCCTCTTGGCTTAGGATGGCTGCCGTATTCCAATTGTCCTGTGGTCATAGTACACAGGGACAGACAATGCAGAGAAAAGCCCCTCAACCTCCAGAGAAGTCTAGAATACATTCTATTTGTCAAAAGCCTGCTTTTAGAAACTCCTGATAAAAAAAGACCCTCTAGAACACAGATCATTGAAAGCCTTGGAATCAAGCAGGATAAGGTTGGTGATCTCTTACAGCCTGTCTGCCTCATGGCCATTTCACATAATCAAAATTAGCCCTTAGCTGTTCAAGGATGCATTCTAGGAGGGTCATGTAGCCAAACACAGCAGCCACTTCTGGTCCTTAGACTAAAAACAATTGAGAAAAATGACAAAGAGAAAGGTTCCTAGTGAATGGCCAGGACTGCTCTATGAGAGGCTGGGAGAAACTCCTTCCTGTTCATCCTATCACAACACCTTGGAGAGTACCTCTTCTTGAAGCCGGGTACCCAAGAGTTACTGTAAATATTCAATAAGAACACAATTACCCTTCAATCTTGTTCCCAGCACAGACACAGATGGAAGGAAGTTAATCTTGTTAATTTGCTGTTTTCTTGTTTAACCTGAGGGGTGACTCAAGGGTCACAGGGATTTATGAGCTGTTTTAAATAAGAAAGAGAGTGCCTTCAAGGAAGTTACAATCACCAGATAACCAGCTCCTAGCTGCTGTTGACCCCAGAACCCTGCTGTCAGACTGCCCAAGGGTTTATCAAGAGTGAATGAAACACAGATTTCCCACTTTGTTTCTCCGAAACTCCTCCTCCAAAGCCCCTTAGCTCTATAAAATCCTCCGATTTCTTCTTTTGTTAAGGTGAATTTGAGAGAGCCTATCCTCCTGCCTTCTCATTTTGGCCAATTTGAATAAACCTTTCTCTATCTCCAAGCACCAGTGTCTCAGCCTTACTGTGCATTGGCACATGAACTTGAGATTAAGAGCTTCAGTATCACTCTTACAGTGAGAGTTGACTTAGCTTGTCATACCCTTGACAAAATCACCCACCATGGCTACCAAAATTGATGCTGCTGAACACAGAATTGGGAAGAGATTAGCACAATGAGCTCTCACAATCTGGTGCAGGCTCACCCCAGCACACCATTGGCCCTGCTAAGGACCAGGGGTTCAGAGGTAAATAAAACACAATTTATGTCCTCATAGATTAATGCATGGACTGGTTGAAGAGACAGATAATTAAGTGAGAACCATGAGGTAGTGTAATAAATATTCTAATAAAATCATGTACTGATAACAGATACATGTGTTTGTTCCCCCATTGGGATCTGTGTCCTAACAGGGAACAAAGCCTTAGGCTCACAAAGTGAAGCTTTGATAGTGGAATGTCAGGCATCAGCTCCAAGTCAAGGAGGATCACCGGAAATTCCACCTCTAATAGGCAGCTGCCTACGTCTTTATGAAGACTGGCCCTAAATATAAAGATAGAATAACAGATTATGTTCAATGATCTCAGCTAGGATAAGTATCAGAGGAGCTGAGTCAAGGAAAGAGTAACGAAAGCTGAAGCATCTCTGGGCTAGAAGACCTGCATCCCATCCTCTTAACAATAGCTTGTTCCTGCTGCTACATGTCCATACATCAGCTGGGGAAGGAGCAATAGGGTTGGAGAGGGGCAGAGAAGCCATGGGAGAAGCTTAAGAACCAAGGGAAGAGGTGGACTCCATCAATATCTCCTTGTCCTCCTGCTCTTTTGAATTCCATGGGATATATTCATACCACACCCTGCTCCTGGGCAACCCTAGTTTCTGTCAAGGTGCAAAACACAGTCACACCTTCATCAGGTATTTCATCACCACACAGTCCTTCTCCCTCAGCTGTTTCTTCCAAGCTTTTCTTGTAGCTCTCTGATTGCACCTTTCTCTCTCTTCCTCCTCTTGCTCTTTACTTGTAGGAGCTCCCTCAGGTTCATCCTTTTCTTACTTCTTTTTCCTTTCTATACTTTCTCTTTTAACGTTGACATCAACTCCCTTATTCTTCCTGTCTGTGCAGATCACATTCCTATTTGCTTAACGAGGCCTTCCCTTTCGCCTGAACACCAGACTCCTAGTTCAATCACTTGGTGCACAGCTCGTCCCCTATAGCCTCTGGATCATCGTTTAAGATAGAACATGTGGAGTCAGACTTCCTGCCTTCCCCTCAGACCAGTTCCTCCTCTTGAAGTCTCCCTTTCTCGTAATGGCACTATAGTTCTTTCAGTCACCAACACTTGAACTCTCAAGTCAGTTTTTAAGGCTTCTCTTACTCTAATAACTCTCACTCAATTAGGGCCGAGTTTCTCTTTTCATACTCATGGGCACCAGTGTCACTTGGGCTTTAGTTATCTCTAAATGGGTACTACCTCTCTCTTTTGGGTAGCTGTTTCTCTCTGCTCCAATCCTGCACCTGTGGAGGGGGCTCCCAATCACAGTACCCCATTTATCGTCTGCCACAAAGCCATGTGACCCAAGCTTGGCCAATCAGAGTCCTTCCTCAGTGGTTCTCCAAATTAGAGCTCAAGTGAATTTTTCATTCTCTTTATATGTGGAGTTATAATCATGCGTCCTAACCACTGGGAACCATTAACCCTAAGGTATGGAGAAGCCTAAGAGGAAACAGTTGATACACAAATAAGAAGCAGCTATGAGAATCATGGCTTTGCTCTCATCCTGATTCCATTTAAATCTAAGGGCTGCTCTCGTCCTGTCCCCATTCAAAAAGCATTCCCTTACCTCACAATTATACAAGTTTTTTTCTCACAAAGCTGTTTGCTGGTACAGGGGAATAGAATCATATACACATTTAAAAAGTGTAAATTAAAATATATGTTGGCCAAAAGGGAGGGCATACAATATAATAGCAAGGGAAATCCCATTTACATTCGACTTTAGGAGAAAGTGGAGTGGGAATTAATTAATTGGTTCTTTGCCTCAGTGGATCTCATCACTGTAGGCCTTTCTTAGAGTGTCTTCTCAAACTGAGTATGATTCTAGTGTTCAAAGAGATGGATCTTATAACCAACACAATTCCTCAATGCAAGCTCATTACTTCACCTAGTGTTCAGGTGAAGAAACAGCCGTCATTTCTGTGATCTGAGGAGAGTGTTGGATTATACAGACACCTTCCTAGAGGTTTTTCAAGAGTAATTCTTGACCTTCCTTACTTTTCTCCTTACCCATCAGCTCCCAAAAAAGATGCAACTCCATTGTACCTATTCTATGTCACTTATTACAACTTTGTAAATGGTAACTTGTTTGTTTTAGTCTCCCTTCTAGGTTATAAACTCATTTTTTGACAGAATTAACTTAAAAAACATCCATTGGTGTGCTTGTGGCAGCCCCAAGGACCAGCAGTGTATTGGAAATGGAGTTACCAAGATCCATAAGACTAAATTCCTGTCCCCAAGGAGTTTTATGGTCTAGTACAGTAGTTCTCAAACTTGGGTACAAATGGCAGTCACCTGGGGAGATGCTGATTCAATTGGCCAGGGGTTGGTCAGGCACATGAGGAATTTTAACTCCCTAGGTGATTTGATGTGCAGCCAAAGTTGAGAAAGTTTCTTCTAGTAGACAAAAGAAGCATATCACTTCGGTATAACACTGAGGGTGCCAAAGCTGAAGTAGTCACAGGAAGCTCTGGAAACCCAGAGGAGAAGCACCTTTCCAGAGAGTCTCAGCCCTGCCTATTAGAATCACCTGAGGAATTTACAAAATGCCCTGACCCCACCCCAAACTCATGGACTCAGATTCTCAGCTCAGCAGGGCATTAGTAGACTTACAAAGCCCCCAGGTGACTCTGATGCCCAGAGATGATTGAGAACCACTGGAGCCACTGGAACCTCTCTAGGGGGCTACAATGAGGAAAGGCTTTCTAGAAGGGGTAGCAGCCATGTGGAGACATGGACAGTGCTCGTGGGTAAGCAGGCAAAGGAAGAGGCCAGGCCTCGGCATTCTACTGTGCTTCTCCCATAATGCCCACACAGGCCCTGGAACATTGTGATTACCCAATAAACTTTGTTAAACAGATGCTGCAGACAGAAATGATCATTGGGGTTACACGTGTGGAAGAACCTGTACAGGTTACCTAGGGCTACCAGAACAAAATACTAGGAACTGGGTGGCTTAACACAACAGAAATGTATTCTCTCACAGTTCTGGAGGCCTGAAGTCCGAAATCCTGGTGTTGGGCAGGATTGGTTCCCTTTTGGAAGCTCTGATGGAGAATCTGCTCCATGCCTCTCTCCTAAGTGTCTGGTGGCTGCCAGCAATCTTTGGCGTTCCTTGGCTTATAGATGCATCATTCCAATCTCTGCCTCCATCATCACATGGCTTTGTATGTGTTTCTGTGTCCAAATTTCCCTCTTCTTATAAGGACATCAGTCATTGGATTAGGGCCCACCCTAATCCAGTATGACCTCATCCTAACTTGATTATATCAGTAAAGACCACATTTCTAAATAAGGTCATACACACAGGTGGCTAGGGTTAGGACTTGACCTTATTTTGGAGGGACACAATTAGACCCACAAGAGCATCTCAAAGGGTAGGAGAAGCCAGTGGCCACAGAATGGAGAGAGGTGGGCAGGGGCAGGAGTCCTGAACTCATTCTAGCCTTGTCCGTCTTCTCCCAGGATCTATTCATTCAGATCTATTTGCTCTGAAACGTTTTCCACCTTATGAACCCCTAGTTTTTCTATCACTCTTCCACACATAACACACTGTTGATTTGTGAAGTTACACTTCTCATTTTTAGGAAGAAATGAGAAATCTTCTCTAAACCAATTTTAGGTTGTTCTTTCCTCCATTCAAGTCCTCAGGCTTTATTGATTTGGTTCTTCATTTAGCTCTGAATAAAGTGGAACACGCACTCACAGATGCAAGATGTTCTGTGCCAAAACTGGGACAGTCCCTGGTAAACTAGGACGGATGGTCACCCTATCTGTTCCTTACTGTCTTTGTCTCTCCTTTCCAGCTCCCTGTGTGTCTTCTGTTTGGAAGTGCCCTGTTGGAAAGAATAAAGACACATGTGACATATTTAAAGCTTGACTAAAGGACTGTGAAGAATTCCAGCTGATTTTGATCCAACCTTAACACAGATATTGTTCAAGAAGCAACGTGGCCTTATGATTTGGTAAAATTCAAAAGAAATATTTTATTCCTTAAGGCCCCACCTAACTGCCCACACTGGGAACTGGGCAAATAATAAAGTCTAAAATGTTGTAATTCAGGTATGGAGCAGACCTATTTTGAGTATATGGCCCTGACTTTTACATAGACTTGGAGCCTTCCCTTATGGACAAAAGTTTCCGAAAACAGCCTACACTCATTGTCTCCACTGCTTAACTTCTGCCTCCTCCATCCATTGCAATCTGGCTTGTGTACCCACAACTACAATGGACATGCTTCCTGAAGGTTTTCAGAACATTCTGATTGTCAGATTTCATGGACAACACATATTAGAATGGCTAAAGAGACTCCTGCACTAAGTGCTGGCGAGAATGTGGAAGAACCGGAACTCTCAAACACTGCTGGGGGAAAGGTCAGATGGTGCAACCACTTTGAAAAACAATTCAGCAGTTTCTTGAAAAGTGAAACATACACATCCCATATGAGCCAGTCAAGCATTCACCCAAGAGAAGAGAAAGCTTACGTTCATATAAACACATGAATATGAATATTCAAAGCAGCTTTATTTGTATTAGCTGAAAACTGGAAACAACCCAAATGTCCATCAACAAGAGAATGGATAAACAAACTGTGATATACCCATGGTATATCCCCAATGGGGTACCAGTGAGCAAAATGAAAAAGAAAGAAAGAAGGAAAGAGCAGACTATTGATATATACTCCAACATGAACGAATCTTAATCTCAAAACAATTAGGCCAATTCTCAAAATAAGGAAGCCAGATAAAAAAAGAGTACATACTGTATGATTCTATTTGTATAAAATTCTAGAAAGTAATTATAGTGACGGATCAGTGGTTGCCTGGGAAAGAGGGCTAGGGAAGGGCGAGACGGAGGGGTTATAAAGGAGCAGAAGGAAACTTTTGGGGGTGATGGATGTGTCCATTAGCTTGAGTGTGGTGACAGTTTTAGGGTGTGTACATATACAAAAACTTATCAAACTACATGCTTTAAATATATGTACCTTATTGTATGTCAACTATATCTCAATCAAGTTGTTTTTTAAAGCCCCATGCACACATTCAGTCCTATATTTACTGATTTATCTACAGTATTTGGGAAAGCTGATAATTTCCTCCTCTTTGAAATGTTCCCCTTCCCAGGGCTCCCGGACATCACTCCCCTGATCTCTTCCTGCCATACCATATAGGCAGTAACAGGCTACAGCATTAGGTGTAGAGATGAAATTAGAGTTCTGGCCTGTTGGTTTTAAGCAGTTCAATCCATTGGTCTACCATCATCTTGAGCAGCCACAAGAATCAGGGAAAAGCAGAAAAACTTCTAATCAACCTGTAAATCCAAATATCTCAATAAATACTTTTGTATTTCCCAGCTGCCATGATACCAGAAAGGGGATAGGTTAGTGTGTTTGGGGAATATTTGGTATTTTTTATCATGGGTAAATGACTACCCCTATAAAACAAGGGATTAAGGAAAGACAAAAGATTCTAAGAACCAGCTCCCAATTAACCCAACAGCCTTCCAATGTTCCCTTCAAAACTGCAGAGGGGTAGGGAGTTGACACCTTGCCTGGGTGAGCAGTTGGCTTTTTACTCATGGCACCAACAAACGTGGTGCTGAGGATGGGACTTGGCTGGGCTTCATTCTCCTTAGATGCAGTGCAGACACACATCTCTGGCTTGACCTGCAGGCCCCTATGTTCACCCTGCTCATGTAAGAACAAATTTTTCAGTCGTCATTAGTCCTAGAGCTGCTCACATCAAGGGCTTAAAGAAATAGCAAAAGGCCGTGCTTTCAAAAGCCGCCTTGCCTTACTAGACAATTGAGTAACTTCTATGAGATCTATTGCCAACTTTTTAGTTTGCCCAATAGTTACACAAATATGTTATGACATATGCTTATTTAATAAGTCACTACATGTGGTTTGAATTTAAGAGAAGAAATCTACCAGATTTGGGATCTGTAGTTTTACCAGGACACTGAAGTGCAAAGTCAGGAAACACTGGCCCAAGTTTCTCTCTAAACATACTGAGCCACAGTTGTTAATCTTTATAGGAATCACATGATTAGGTATTGACAGGTGCTTGCTTTGAGATTCCTCTGTTTTACTAAACTCAAAGTTGTCATGGGTAACAGTCAAATTTGGTTATTGTCAAACTTAGTTTTTAGGTTGTCTTTTTTCCGGGAAGTTTTCAGCTCAGTTTCTCTTTCAAATGTTGTCAAAACGGTAGGTGCTCCCAAGACCCTTAGTTCAACAATCTCACTAGATATTTGTCTGTTGACTTCCTCCAGATGAAGATTTAATCCTTTGCTCTGGGAAAGGCATTCTTTTCACTTTCTGGGAAGAAAACAAACACTGATGGAACCCCTGCCTAACAGCAAGGCAAATCCCACTTGTCTAGGAGAATGTGTGCGTTAAGATAAAGGAGAAATACCACTGCATGCAACAGTGAAAAGGGGAGCTGAGATTGCTATTGGCTGTTTTTGGACACAGAATCCAGTTGGCCAGAAGGCACCGTTAGTTCTCTAATCCATCAAAGGGCATTTGTATCATGAATTGGTCTTGAAGGAGATGAGAGCTCAGAGAGATGGAGTCATTTACAGGGAGATAAAAAGAATCAAAGCTAATCAAAGCCCCAAGACCAAGCCTCCCTCTGGGGGAGTGTGTTCAGAGAACAGCTGTCTCTGAGAAACAAATAAACAGGACTTCCTTCTCTGTATTGACAAGAGTCTTAGCCAGTTATTTAGAGTTTCTTGCCTTGAGCCCCTGAACCTCAGCAATGGGAAATATGAAAGAGTACAGAAGGCTTACTTTTATATGGAATGATGGTGTTGAGCCTGTTTTTTAACTTTGAAACCAAAAGAGAGAGAGAGAGAGAGAGCAGATGGTTCCTCTGCTATATATAGCATAGCAGGTGAAATAAACTTTATTTTCAAGAAACCACCCATCAAAGACTGTAGCTAATATGAAGAAAAATAAAATATTGTGTGGTGAATTTCACCAACATGGACAGTCCAATCTGGGTAACTAAAGTGATTCTTCAAATAATAATAATAGCTAAAATTAATTGAGTACTTGACTATGTGCCGGTCTCTGTATGCACATGAACTCATTGAATTCTCTCAACACACACAATTTTTTATCTGTTTAACATATGAGGAAGTTCAAGTAGAGAGGAGTCAATTGCCTAGGGCCATAGACAGGAAAATGACAGTGTATGGATTCAAACGCAGCTCCAGTGACTCTAGATTCCTCCATAATATTTCTGATTCTCCGCTGGTCCTATGGGAATGTGGTTAATAGTTTTGTTCATTTGTTTTCATTGGTGGATTTGTTTTTATTTCGTTTATCTTACTTGGGAACTAGGGGTAGGGGTGCCTAGTCAGTGAGGATTGCTTGTAGTGTCTAAATAATGTTTTAGTGTTTACTGAAATATTGTGTGTGTGTGCACAGACGGCTGAAAAGTCCAGTTCAGGAGTAGAGCTCCCTGCCAAGAGGAAGGACTGCACTATGTAATGAACGGAGTATGGAATTGGGAGTCGGGGCCCACGTTCCAGTTCTGTATCTGTCACTCATAAGTCATGTGACTTAGGGCAAGCGCAGCCTCTGAGCTCATGTTCTTTATCAGTACCCTGAGCCCGGTCCTCCTCACATCCCCATATTAGAGTAATAAGGCAGCACTCTCAGCTCTCCTGAACTTTGAATTGCATTAAGTGTTTGGTTTGACTCACAGCTTTCCAAAGTGCATAGAGAGGCCATAGAAAATGTAACTTTCCATCCCCTATAGGTCTGGGGGATCTGTAAGCATCATGGAAGTGACACTGCCTTTATAGTCTTATACCCAATAGCAGGTCAGTGAGGGGAAAAAGAGAGACGAATCTGGGAGCCCCTGGAGACAACTACTAGTTTTTACCTGTTCTTTGCTTCCATTACGACTTTCTGCCTTGCTCTTCAATTTACAGTAATCTAATCAAGATTTATCGTGCTTCTGTGCTAAGCACTGGGTGAATGGGAATGAGTAGTCACTTCCTTCAAAATGTAAACCTGCACTCTAGGAGCACAATAATTGATGAAGGAGTCAGATAAATACACATCTAAGTACAACAGTTGTCAGCCATTACAGAAGACTGCGAGGAGGTGGGGGCACTAAGAAGAAATAGACAATTTTTTAACCGAGAAAATGTTTTATCAAGGGAATGACCTGGACGCTTAAGCAGGCTTGCAAGGTGAGCAGCTGGTCTTCTGGGGGTCAGGAAGGCATGGAGAGGGAAGGGCGTGAGAGAGGAGAGACTAGAGAGCAAGCCAGGGTCTAGATCATGAAGGTCTTTATATGACACGTGGACTTGACCTACCAGCATTGTGGAATTATAAAATGGTTTTAATTTCTGATCTCAAGTTCATTCTCTTTCCTTAGAGGAGCTCCATAGGACCTCAAAGGACCTGCTGTGCCACTAGCAGAAAAATCACAGCCAGCCTGACTGGATCTTTGGCGGGCGGAATATTCTGATTTGACGTTGTTGACAGACATGGCCACCATTAGAAGCCATGAGTCTCAAGGAAGCCATTTCTTCCTGAGAAAAGCCAGATGCTGTTTAGTGGATAAGAATTTCCTAGAGCAACAAAACTTCTCATTGCATTTCTCTTTTAAAAATAAAAGGCCGCCAGAGGGGGCCAGACTTCACTTTTCTGGATTAAGAGAACAGGGCCCGTGGGCATGGCAAAATGCGAACGAAGAGGTCACAGTTGAAGAGAATTAGCTCTTATTGCTTCTCGTGTATTTTCACTCTCTACTAAAATCAGAAATATAAATATGCACAGTATTTTATATAAATGTGAGTATTGATTTATTTTCAAGCTCCAAATTTGGGTTTAAAAAACAAAATAATACATTAAGTGTTACTTTTTACAATCAGATTCAGGCCCGATATTCAAGGACTGCTGAACCAAATAATGAACCTTCCAGACCATCCTCTTCTTGATATGTGTCTTCCGGGTCAAGTAGACTATAGCTGCTGATAGGTGCTTTGTTTATTTATTTATTCATGCATTTAGCAAATATTTGTTCAGATTTTATTGTGTGCTAGGCAGCTTGCAAGGTGTTGAAATACAAAGATAAAAAAGACATGATAAATGGATAAATAAACAGTGGTACATCCATACAATGGGCTATTATTCAGGGATAAAAAGAAATGAACTATCAAGTAGTGAAAAGATTTGGAGGAAACTTAAATGCATATTACTGAGTGAAAGAAGCCAGTCTGAAAAGGCCACATACTCTATGATTTCAACTATATGACACGCTAGAAAAGGCAAAAAGAGGGCCAGCACCAGTAGCCTAGGGGTTAAATTTTGCATGCTTCACATCGGCAACCTAAGTTCGGTTCCTGGGCATGGACCTACACTGCTCTGTTAACAGCCATGCTGTGCTGGTGGCCTGCATATTGAAAAATAGAGGAAGATTGGCACAGATGTTAGCTCTGGGCAAATCTTCTTTAGCAAAAAAAAAAAAGAAAGAAAAAGAAAAAGAAAAGGCAAAACTATGGAGACACCAAAAAGACCAGTGTTGTCAGGGGTTAGGGAAGAGGATGGGATGAATAGGGAGAGCATGGAGAATTTTTAGGGCAGTGAAAATACTCTTTATGATACCATAAATGTGGATACATGTCATATTACATTTGTTCAAACCCATAGAATGCACAACACCAAGTGTGAACCCTAAGGTTAACTATGGACTTTGGATGATAATCATGTGTCTCTGTAGGTTCATCAGTTGCAATAAATGTAACACTCTGGTCAGGATATTGATGGGGGGAGGCTTTGTGTATGTGGGGACAGGGAGTATAGGGGAAATCTTTCTACCTTCTGCTCAATTTTGCTGTGACCCTGAAACTGTTTTACAAAATAAAGTTTATTTAAAAAAAAAAAAAGACGTGGATCTTGCTCTTAAGAGTTTAGAGTCTGGGAGCAGCAGGCAGCCAAACAAACGAAGCAAACACGCGCTCATTGCTCTACGGAGGGCCTTTCAATGTGGTGGGAGCATCCATGAAGGACTCTAAGTCTCCCTGTGACGTGTGTGTCTCCCGTGAGGTCCTGCGTTGCTAAAGCTGCTGTGGGAAGAGCAGTCCCCCCAGGCAGGGCACTGAAAGACCTTACGTTTTAGTCCTGGCTGGGCCTCTCACTAGCCGTGAGCTTTTGACAAAGTTATTTCACCTCCCCGACCCTAGCTGACTCATCTGTGAATTGACACTATTGTTTCCAACAATCTGTAAGGGCCCTTCTAACTTCAACATACACATGATCATTTCAATTTCAACGCAAAAGTTTTTTATTGTGGTAAAATATACATAACATAAAATTTACCATCTTATCATTTTTAAGTACACAGTTGTTCAGTGGCATTAAGTGCATTCACATTGTTGTGCAACCATCACCGTTCATCTCCAGAGCTTTTCCATCTTCCTAAACGGAAAATCTGTACCCATTAAGCAGTAACCTCCCGTTCCCTCCTCCTCTGGTCCCTGACAACCACCTTTCTACTTTCTGTCTCTAGGAATATCACTACTCTAAGTGCCTCAGATAAGTGAGTCATAGAGTACTTGTCCTTTGTATCTGGCTTATTTCACTTAGCGTGATGTCCTCCAGCTTCATCCATGTTGTAGCATGTTCCAGAATCTCCTTCTTTTTTAAGCTGAATAACATTCCATTGTATGTATATGGCAACATTCTTCTGAAGTGACTGTTTCTTTGGCCACCAACTGCACCATGGGAGGAGAGCTCTGGCAGAACAAACTTGCCCATCTTTCCTCTCTCCGGATCCGGGGACAGCCAGTTCAGACCTTGGTGTTCAGAGGGCCCTGCTACTTCTGCTGGGGCAGCTCATCCCTTTCACAAGATGTCCTTTAGTTCCTGCCCGTGAAATAGCCTTTGGTTCTTCTTGTTTGTGGAGCAGAAATCATCTCCTTCCCTCAGGCGTAAGAACATACTCCGTCATCCAAGTATCCTGGACAGGGAAGATCAAAGAATGAAGGCACGCTGCTTCCTCTCGTTCCTGTCATAGTTCCAGCTGCTATATATATTAAAAAAAAGTACCACAGACTGAGTGGCTTATAATCCACCGAAATTTATTTCTCTCAGTTCTGGAGGCTTAAAGCCTGAGATCAGGGTGCCAGCATGGTTGGGTTTGGGTGAGGACCTTCTTCCAGGTTGCAGACGGCTACCTTCCTGTTGTGTCCTCAAGTGGCAGGAAAAGAGTGAGAGAGCTCTCTGGGGTCTCTTTTATAAGGGCACTTATCCCATTCGTGAGGGTGGAGCCCTCATAACCTAATCACCCCAAAAGCCCCACCTCTTAAAGCCCTCCCGTTGGGATTTCAACGTAAGATTTCAGCATATGAATTTGCAGGGGACACAAACTTTCAGCCCATAACACCTCCTTTACCTGGGAAAGCAGCAACGTGAGAGGCCAGGAGAAAAAAAGGCTTGTGTGTCCAGGGTGTTTAGAACCTAAATCCTCCATTCATGTGGTTTATCAAGGACCAGAAAATCAAGTACAGGAAATGTGGTCTGAATTACTACCACGTGAAATTGCTCAGTGATGTGGTTGTAAGGAATTAGATTTCGGGAAGAAGGAGAAAATCAAAGCCAGTTTGTTCAAATATAATGTTCTGCCTTATTCAGGCGTAGCCTTGAGGCATGTAGGTGACCATGGGCTAAAAGCATTGCTGTTGGAAACCAGACAAGGAATGTATTGACTTTGAGAGCATTTGCCAAGCCTACAATAAACTAATACGGTTTCATTTTCAAAGTGCCTCAGCTACGAGACTCTTTCAGAGATTCATAATTGCTTAAATCCTCACTCTGCTTGAAAACTTTCTGGAAGTATAGGGTGAAAGGCAGAAGTGGGGCCTGGGCACATTTCACTGCTAGGCTAAAAGAATTTCACTTTAGGAATAAAGGACATCATTGATACTACGCTCCACTTTTCCCTAATTGAAATAGACTACTAACATAGGATTTCCTATTAGCACACTCTCACTGCATAAAACCAGAAATAAATCAGGTTGGTGGAATAGAAAACAGATGGCCAAGCTTTTGCCCTCATTTCTTAAAGCCTGGTTTCGCAGGTAAGTGCCCTGGGAATGGTGTGGAGGTTAGGTGCACAGGCTCTGGAGTCAGACTGCCTGGTTCAAACCACAATTCAGCCTTTCCTAGATGTGCAGTCTTGGGCGCTAAAGTCTCTGAGGTTCAGTCTTCTGTAAGATGGAGATAATAGTAGTATCATAGGGTGTTATGAGAATTAAATTAAGCGATAAATGAAAGCCCCCAGCCCAGTGGCGTTGGTGGTGTTGGTACTACTGTTCTTATTACTGAAAGCCTTTAGGATTGGATCAGTTTTCTCTTAGCCTACAAATCTCTAAGCAGATCCAGTAAGGGAGGCAGCATGCTATAGAAAAAAAGCAATAGCCTCTGCCCATAGGTCGTTGCATGATGTTGGAGAAATCGTTATGTCTCTAATATTGAAACTTAGTGTGATCATCTGTATAACAGTGACGAAGCAGATAGGAACTTCACTCCCCCACCTTGGATGCACTAGATACTGTTACATTCTTCTATTTTTCTAAAGCCAAGTTAATTCTGACCCTGAATCCACCTGGGAGGCAGGAAGTTTAGTCTTAATCTTGTTGGTAGGCTCCTCCAACCCCCCGTGAACATCTGAGACAGGGCCCTGTGTCTATAGTCCATAGGCCGCACTGGTGCTAGGTCCTTTGTCCAAGCCCCTTGAAGGTGGGTCACTGATCTTTCTCTGCCAAACAAACATAGGGTCTTGGCTGGGCATGGGAGCCCCCATGAGTATATTCACCTACCCTTGATGCTACATCCCTTCTAAGGCCTGGTCACCCCCTAGAGGTGCTGCAAGGGACGGAGGCTCAGGTCACAGACGTTTCACCTCTGTCCATGTTCCAGACTTGAAAGAAGCCCTTTCCCTACTCTGTTATCACAGCTTCTTGCACTTTCTGCCTTAAAGACATTCACTCCTCTCTTCCCTTCCTAGAAAGGTAGAGCGTAATCCTCTTTAGGCTTTTAAGAGCAATTGCCAGGAAGGTGGTGGTAGGGGTGGAGTTATCTCCAAGAAACTTCTGCTTTGGGCCTTGAAGTAAAAAAACACGAAGGCCCAGCCACCTTCCGGAATCAAGAGAGAAGGTAAGAATACAAGGAAAATATGACAAATTAGCCTCTCAGGGAATACCATCTCACGCGGGTTGAAATTGCTTGATGGTTCTCAATTTTGTCTCTCTAAGAACTCCTTCCATTATTATTTTATTCTGTCCCCAAACTCATATTTTAAAAGATTTCTCTTTGAGGTAGTTTATTAAGGAATTGCTTGTACAGATTTATCTGAGCCAACTGCAGTTCTATTAGACTTTTTGGCTTTTTTTCCCTTATGTCAGAAGAGTCCCTTCCAGGCTTCCATTACTCATACAAGGAAGACCAGGACAAATTCTACACTGTCACATGATATGGTTTCAGAAAGAATCTTTACTGAAGCAAGGAAAAGACCCATGGCAGTGAGGCAGAAGTTCACGCGGCCCACCACACGCTCCATCGTCCCTGGAGGAGGACTACACCTGGAGAGGTGAACCAGGGCCATGGCTCCATTTCATGGAGGGACTTTTCTCCTCTGTGGGTCTGCCTTTTTTAGGACAATTGTGAGGAAGTGGCCTCGTCAGGAATACTGAGAGTGCATAGCCAACCATTTAAGGACTTGTCTCAAAACACCAGATCCTCTGCATGTGGGGGAACTTAGAGAAGTTGGGGGTCCCTGAGACCCATGGGTTATTATAACCACCCAGCCCTACTACCACTAGGGTGAGGAGAAGCCAATAGTCCAGTAGGAGGGTGAGCCTGACCTTCCCTCTGGGGGTCCCATCTAGCTTGTTGTCCAGGCAACTCTTGGTGAGCACACTGGTCATTTTCACAACACCAGCTCCTTGCACAACAAGGAAAATTTCTCCCAGACCATCACTCATACCTTCAGGGGTGCTGCATGAGAGAATTCTATCAAAAGTGAAAGGCTGACAAGCACCCCACACGGCTCTGTTCTCCTGGGCCCTTTCTGCTGCTTTGGTTGATTCCTTCTCCTTAATCCTTTCCACAGTGTTTCAAACTTTTCTAGAATCATCAATTCCCCACTCCTTTATAGTCTTGCTGTTCAAAGTGTGGTTCTCATACCACCTGGGAGCTGGTTAGAAATGCAGCATCTCAGACCCCACCCCAGACTTTCTGAATCAAAATCTGCTTTTTAACAAGATCCTCAGTAATTCATATGCACATGAACTTTGAGAAGCATGGTCTACGGCAGTGCTTCTTGAACAATCTGGGGTGAAGAACTAGTTTTCTATATTTCTAGTCCATCGGGGACCAGCCCTTTTGTAAAATGATTAAACATGAATTACGAGGAAAATGAATTTAAAAAATAAATGAAATAGGCAAGCTCTATGTTTTTATGATTAGCATCACCAAAAATAAAGTTGCTTTTCAGTAAATATAATTGGAGAAAAACAGAAAAAAAGAGTCACACATACCGTACAATTTTATAGAAAATGTGAATTAAGGCAATTAATAAATAAAACTGTATTAGACTTGTAACTTTTTGCTGTTCTGCAGTTGTAACTAAACAAAGTTATGAGAGAAATAGTTTTCCCAATATTAAATGTTTGTATGCATGATTTCAATGAATATCATGTATACCAATATTTAAAGTTTTTAAATGACAAATACATGTGCTTCTTTCTTGTTAACTTAAGTTGCACTGATAGTAACACCATTCACAGAGGATAATGTATATCTAAACTATTTCTATGTTTTGTTTTAATAACACACATAGTAGAGAAACCAGTCTTGAAAAGGTATGTTGATAGGAATGGAAGATGAGATTTCAAAGGAATTTCAGCAAGAAAATAGAGCAGTGATGCTGTATCTTCAAAAGGTGGTCTCTAACCTTTCAGTGTCCACTTTCGACAAATTTATCTTGTAAAAGTAAATGTAACATTTCTCAATGAAACAAATGGATCCCAGATGTTGTACTTTTGGGTTACAGCTGGCAAACTAATCCTAAAATATCACATGGTAAATGGGGACCCATCATATGTGACCAATATGCAGCTTACACTGCATTCCACTCACATCAGGAGTTTGAGAGCATGCACACTGGTCCATGTCCTGTTCAGTAAGATGAGTCCACTGATCATACACTTGCGTTTCACAGCAACACCAAACTGCTACAGAAGTTTGTAAATGTTTACTCTCAGTTTCTGTTCCTATCATGCGTGGACTGGTAACAGTTCTGCCCGTGTGAGAACCACTCTTTGATAGCACCGCTCTGCACTTCTCTACCAAGGCTCTCTGTAGCTCTCCACAAGCTGATAGAAAAGGAGACGAGCTCCCTCCACCTTTTTGTTGTCCTCCTCATAAGAGTTCTGTATTTTCATCCATAGGTAACTTTTTCCTTCAATCTTGGGAAATAGTTATCCTCTCTTCCCTTACCTACATTATTAAACCTATCTTTCTTGGTATTCTTGGAAACATCACTATAGGAGACACTTTCAATTGCCTACTCAACTTTCCTCCTTGCTTGTAGGGCCCCAGATTTGGGGGTGAAAACTAACCCTCAGGACAGGTGACTCTTTTTTTTTTTTAATATTTTATTTTTTTCCTTTTTCTCCCCAAACCCCCTCCAGAACATAGTTGTATATCCTTAGTTGTGGGTCCTTCTAGTTGTGGCATGTGGGACGCTGCCTCAGCGTGGCTTGATGAGCAGTGCCGTGTCCGCGCCCAGGATTCGAACTGACCAAACACTGGGCCGCCTGCAGCGGAGCATGCGAACTTAACCACTCAGCCACGGGGCCAGCCCCAGGAAAGGTGACTCTTGTTCAAGAATTTTTTTAAAGATAAAATCACAAGTCTCATCCAAATTTAAAATAAAATGTATCTGAAATTTTATTAAACTCACTAAATAAGGAGAGTACCAGTAAGACGTTACAACAAGTTCAAAGAAGAATTCAAATAAACACACATAGAGAGGCAGGTAAGGACCGCTGAGATGAATTTACAAATAGATGCACAGGATCACAGGGCAATGATCAATTGCATCTCATTGCACAAAATTTATTTGCATTTCTCAAGGTAAGAATTACTTATGTTAACATCACTTGCCTACAATTTATAGATTTCTCAAATAGCACAAAGAGAATGAAAGGTGGAGAAAACCTGGAAAGATTTCTAGACCTGTAATCTTTTTTGCTCATTTCAAAATCTTTCACAATTTTTCCTGATACCTTATTCCCATATCTAGTAGTAAATCCTGATTGCTTTAGCCTGTCAATGGTAATTCCATTCTTCTTTCCAAGGGAATGTTTTTGAGATGGGAATGTGACCCAATTCTGACTAATGAAATGTAAGAGGAGTTTTGAGATGGAGGAGTGACCTAATAAGTTTCCACTGGAAGAGATGACCTATTTGCTTCCTCTGGACGTTATGCCTCAGACCTCCTGCAGCAGCAACCTTGAAAGTGAGTCCAGCATAAGGAGGAGGATGATACCAAGGGATTCATGGAAAGTAGAAATGGAGTCCACAATCTGTCCTATTTTTAGACTTTTTCTCTTCTTAGATAATAACCTTTCTGGTTGTTTAAGCCATGAAGTCAGTTTTTGTTACTTGCAGCTGACAGCATCCTGATACATCTGTTCACTCAGTTACCAGAGTCTCACGTCCCTCCCTATGTCATCTTTATTCTCTGTGAAAGTTTCAGGGTGTGGTGGAGAGACTAATGAACTTTGGAGTTACAAAAGGATTGCAATCCTAATCTCACGCAATACTAGCTACGTGTCCTCAGGCAAATTATTACAATTCCAAAATGTAGTTTCCTCCACTGATAAAAAGAAGATACTGCCCAGCTCATGAAGTTTGGGGAAATGATAGAAGAGACAATATATGTAAGCCAAACAATATGATTTTATTTAATCTTTATAAAATAGAAAAGCTGCTGGCAGACTCCTTTTATGCCAGTGATGACACCAGCACCAGCTACGTGATATGCTCTCCAATATCCATTCCTTTCCCCCCCTCTTCTCTCCCCCTCTGCTTTTGCCTCCAGACACTTTCAAGTTTCAACTATTTTTATGCAGTTCTTCTAATTTCTATCCTTTTCTTGCTTCCCTTTCAGAACTAAATGGAGAAAACTGTATTTTCCAGGACTCTTCTTAGAAAGAGTCCCGTACGTGGTTGGAAGGACTCCTTTGGTAAGTGGCTTGGATTGGGAGTGCAGATGGAAGAAACTTTAAGTTTTATGTTAAACCACCGAATTTCAGGGGGCAGCTGATGAGAAGTTGAGAACTGGATGGAGGAAGGGCAGAGGAGGAGCCTGGGAGAGGTGGTAATTGAGAGAACCATCACCCTAGGAGAATTTATGAAGTTGTGTGTTGGGGGGGGTATGATTGGTCCCTTTTCTGTCTCTTCCTTATAAAACGTTCAGTAAATCCTACATTGCTCACTACTCCTTTTGGTGCAAATAGGTTATTCTGGAGACTTCCAAAGAGGCGCTCTGGTCTTTGGCAATGTTGGCAGGAGGTAGAAGTAGGGATTACATTAGGGACCGACCAGACCTCTGGAAAGATGTTTCCGTCTTCCCTGCACCTATCCATTTGTTATCACCTGTCTTCTCTTTCCTCATGAGCACACTGAGGGTTCTCTTCTCTATCCCATTTCCTCCTCTGGCTCCTTCACTGGCCCTATTTCCTCCAGAGTCCTCAGGTCTCTGCTCTTCCCCATTATCAAGACTCCCAACTTCGACCATCACACCTGGAGTCAATAGAGGGAACTGTAAGTTGCCTCTCACAAAACGGCTAACAATCATAATATAGTTTATTGAATATTCATATACATTGCTCATGGTGTTAGGTACCTTCCATACATAATTTCATTCAATCTTTTTAACATTTCTGTGTGGTAAATACTATTTATATCACTGTCACAGAAAGCAAACAGATCCACTTGGCTGATATTCCATGGATTTGAATGGTTACTCCCTACCAGGCCACTGGCTAGAGTCAGGAGAGCAAATTGGGCAGTAGTATGCCAAAAAGCACAACTACTGAGCTTTCCATCTGCCTTCATTCTTTTGCTGCAGGTTTTTTAAAAAAATTGAATGTATGTAAATTACTAAAACTGCCTGTGTTTGACTTCAGGCTCTTAGAGTATAACTCTTTTCAGTCTAAAAAGAATTGTCAAGCAGTAACACTACCATAGAAAAGTGAAAGCTGGAGTAACTGATATTTCATTATTTCTGTTTATGTTCTTTTCCTGTTTATGCTGTTTTGAAATCACAGTGGATTGCATGCCAGTGTAGAGGTCAGCCACAGACTAAAAGTGTCATTTTGTTTAAGTTCTGCTAAATATTAAAGGGATGATAATGGGGAATTGCTTGAATATTAGAGATTGTGCATAGAAATTGTACTATAATGCAAATGACTATTTTATATTTTAAAATTATTTTTGTACATGTTATGCTTTGTAAAAAAGAGTAGTAATTAAATGGATACGTATTCATCATATTCTGACTTAGAAGAAATGTGTTTTATCCATCTAAGAGTTTACAAGGGAAGGTTAATCATCTATTTGTTTTCTCTCAATTGAGTTCATGATTTTGTTAGCATAATTGTTATTCTGCCATTTCTTGACTTTCTTGTGATCAAAATGTAAAAAAACCTATGGGGTAAACTCTTACTACCTGATTTCAAGACTTATTGTAAAGCTGCAGTGGTCAAGACAGTGTGGTTTTGGAGAAAAGACAGACATACAGAATGATAGAATAGAACAGAGTCCAAAAATAGATCCATACACACATGGTCAGTAGGTTTTTTGACAAAGATGGAAAGGTAATTCTCTGGGGAGGCGATAGTCTTTTCAACAAATTTGCTGCAACACCTGGATATCTACATGCAAAAAGGAACCTTAACCCAAACTTCACTCCATATACAAAAGTTAACTCAAAGTGTATCACAGACTTACATATACAACCTAAAACTCTAAGACTTCTAGAAGAAAACATAGAAGAAAAATCTTTGTTACCTTGGGTTAGGAATGGATACTTTAGAAATGACACAAAAGTCACTATTCACACAAAAATAGCACATTGGACTTTATTGAAATTGAGAACTTATGCTTTTTGGAAGGCTCTGTTAAGAGAATTAAAAGACAAGTCAGACTGGGAGAAAATATTTGCAAGTTACATATCTGATAAAAGACATCTATCCAGAATATATAAAAATTTCTCAAAACTCAATAGTAGGAAAACAAATAACCTTTTTTGAAAAATGGAGAAACTATTTGAACAGACACTTGAGCAAAGAAGATAAAGGGATGGCTAATAAGCACTTGAAAAGGTGGCGATCACTAACATCATTAGTCCCTAGGGAAATTAAAACCTCAACGTAGTACACACCTACTAGGATGGCTAACATTTAAAGAAATCCAACAACCTGCCAGTATCAAGAGCAGGTGAGGAGTGACTAGACTTCTCACAGATTGCTGGTGGGAATGCAAAATGGTACAGCCGCGTTAGAAAAGAATTTGGCAATTTCTTATAAAGTTAAGTATACACTTACCATATGACCTAGCGATCTCACTCATAAGTATTTACCCAAGTGAAATGAAAATTTATCTTCACGTAAAAACTTGTATGAGAATATTTATAGTTTATTTTATTCATAATTGCCAAACCAAGAGAAAAACACAAATTTCTCTCAACTGGGGAATGAATAAACAAACTGTGGTACATCCATACAATAAAATATCGCTCAGCAAGAAAAAGGAATGAATTACTTATATAAACAACAACATAGATGAATCTCAAAAAGACGCTATGCTAAGTGAGAAAATCCAGACCAAAACAGAGTATATTCTGTTATTCTATTTATATGACATTCTGGAAAAAGCAAAACTATCAGGATAGAAGACAGATCACTTATTATCAGAGGCCGTGGGTGGAGAGGGGTTGGCTCTAAAGGGACACTTGGTCATGGTGGCGGTGATATAACAGTATACATCTGTCAAAACACACACTACTGTTTACTAATAAAGGGTGAATTTTACTATACTTTAACGAAGAAAAAGAGGAAGACATCATGTCGCAGAAACACGGAGTACTGGGTTTCATACCCAGATCTGGTCTACTTCTACTGCTCCGAGTTTTTAACAACTGCTTCACACAGCCTCTACATGCATATCTTTTGAATAAATATGTTGATTTGAGTGATTCTAAAGTTCCAGGTAATCCTCTGAGAGTTAAACTAGCAAAAATAAATTGATAAAGCAAAATTGTTTTCCATCTCCTCTTCAATTCTTCCTTTCTTCCCAGTCTCCTTTGCAGAGTCCCCCTCCTCAGACCACGCACAAGGATTGGTGAGCTGCCTCCTGTTTGTTATTACTCTCCATCCTTGAGTGACATTTTCTATTTCCATGGCTTTTTGATTGCTACTTATATCCTTATAAGCCTCAGATCTATGTTTTCGGCTCAGACTTTTTCTTAAACTCTGTTGCAAAACTTAGGACTTACAACAGCCACGTTGTTTTCTTATATTTTGTGGGTCAGGAATTCAGAAGGGCTCAGCCGGGTGCTTAGTATCCCTCTCTGTGGCATCGCTGGGACTGCAGGAGCCACTGCATGCAGGCTTCTTCACTCACATGTCTACACCTGGGTAGGGTTGGCTGGCAGTTGGTGCTGATTCTAGGCTGGGATCTCAGCTGGGCCTGTCCATCAGAGCATCTTCCCATGGTCCCCCTATATGACCTGGTCTTCTTATAGTATGGCCACAAAAATGTTTAATTTTCATGTGAGCAAATTCATCATATTTTGCCTTACAGTTTACATTTTCAAGATTGTGTTTTGAGAAATTCTTTGCCGCTTTATGTCACAAAATAGGAGACACAGCATAGGTGGGTAGCCACGTGCCCCAGGAGAACGAAGAATGGATTTTAGCAGATGCTCTCATGGGGTTACATGTGGGATTTAAATATGACATTGGATCCTTAAATAACTACTCAGAGCACAGCTCTGATCAGCCTGGCTAACCTGCATACTCACCTACGAATTATTATGTGTGATAGAAATAAACATCTATATTCTTGAGGCTAATGTACTTTTAGGTCTTTCTGCTATGACAGATTAATGTTACCTAACTAAGTAGCTCATACCTCCATCTTGCAGATAAGGAAATGAAGCTTGGAGAGGTCATACAACTTTCCCAAATGTATACAGCTAGAATGCGAACCTCCAGGTAATTCAACTCCGGGTATGAAAGACTGTATGTTTTCCCCCTGAAATTAGTTTTGCTCTTCTTTCTCTTCTCAGAATTTCAAATCTCTTCATTAACTTTCATATGAATTTTATTGCTCATTGAAGGCAATTAATAAAAATTTAAAGTTGCTATAAAATTTATGCTCTGAAAGGTGAGGTGCTGATAAGAAATAAAATATCAAACATCATTTCTTTTAAATGATCCCTTTCTTATCTGAATGTTGTTTATTATCAGGCAAATGGTGGAGAAAGCCAGTTAGTTTCCATCCACTGAAAGTTCTGATCTTGGTGGTGGTGAGCATCCCCAGGCAGAGGAAGAGTGATGGACTATTGAAGAAGAATTTAAGTTGGATAGCAAGAAGAACTTTTGCCTTACGCAGTCAGATGAAAACATTCTACATAAATATTCATATGAAAATATTCTATGAAAAATATGAAGAACTTGATATGTGTTGCATTCGCTATGATGACACCTGGGAAGTTAGAATGTTTTGTAGTAATTTTAACACATACTCTTTACTCCAACAATCATCTTGTGAATAGATAATTGGAACCATTTAAGATATGAGGAAACTGACAGATGAGGTAACTCTACAGAT
Organism: Equus caballus; assembly: GCF_041296265.1. Lineage (NCBI taxonomy): Eukaryota > Metazoa > Chordata > Mammalia > Perissodactyla > Equidae > Equus > Equus caballus. The sequence goes on along the minus strand of NC_091700.1, from coordinate 44,727,827 downwards.
GTAGTGACTCCTGGGTACACCTCCAGAAGTTGTTTGGTTGTTAGGTAACCGGTGATCAAGTCTGCCTCTCTGACAGATGTGATTGGGGGAGGTGGAATGGGTCTCTATCAACAAGACTCCTCCTTAGGTAGAATGAGGTCCGGTTCTCTGAGTCAGCCATGAAATCTAGTGAGCGGTCATGTGCTCAGGGCTATGAAGGAGTTAAAAAACAGCCAGGACATACAAGTAAGACTAATCTAAATTCCCTTTCAGGAAGCTTTACGGTAACTTTTGAGTGTATTTCCTACAGGTAATATTTTTTTCTTTAATCTGGAGAGCAAAAGAAAAGTGAAAATAGTTAAGAAGCAGAGAAAGACATTGCTAATGGAAACTGGAGCTAATTAAATTCATAGAGGCAGTTATTGAGTATCAATCCGACAAGGATTGGATGTGGAAAAGAAGAGGGGCCATCTGCAGGTGCCCAAAGCTCAGGGCGTCTGCTTGACCACAGCTGAATTTCTCCCCATCGTAAGCAGTGCCCAGTTCCCAAAGGCAGGCTTAGTGGCTCGGAGCTATCTATGGTCTCCAGAGTGGACACACTCAGAAGTCTCACTGCTTTTGCTTTAAGTTTCAAGGGGATTGGTGCTGTGCAATAGCTTTGCATTCTTAGAAAGATGAGCTTTGTTCACCAAAAAGGACATTGAAATGCACGCCAAGAACATGTATACTCGTTAATAATACCTGGTACTAATAATCAGTTATGAGAATACTTTGGATAATTATGCATAGCTTCATTTTATGATGAAAATTTTCCAAGAACTCAAAACATTGAAAACTCTGCCAGCAGGTACCCATGCCCTAATCATATGCCTGGAGATTGGTGAGGTCTTGGTGGTCCCCATCTTTGTAGGACTGAGTAGCAGGTGGGTTCAGAGCCAACTTAGACAGAGGGCACAAAAGAGGATTCAATTAAAAGAACCAGTGTGTTGATTGGGAATTGGTCTCAGAACCTAGTTCTCAGAGTTGAGGAAGTGGTTTAAAGATCGACTAGCAATGAAGGCAAGTTGATACTTTGGCCAAGAGCATAGGTCTAGAAGACTTTCAAGTCTGGGTAGATCCTTCAGGCTGAGGCAGGGCTGAACCTATATCTGGGGGCCTAATTGCCCAATTAGTGAAGAAGAGGATAAAAAGCTTAGGAACCCAAGCAGGGCCAGCCACGTGGGATTTGCTCCCATCAATTGTGGGGCAACAATTGAACTTGAGAGATTTGAGCTCTGTTAAAATGAACTTATACTAAAAAATAAATCTGTGCAAATAGGTATTCTGAACTAGGTTTTGTTTTCGAGATAGGTCTCAAATGTGAATCATCGTAACATTCAAGTTCATCTTTGCCCCTCCCTCTAGCGGTAAGCCAGAACATTCTTTAGAGTAGTAGTCCCTTGAACTTTTTACAAAATTGGATAAGACTATCAAGAAAGAATTTTTGAGCACCTTTGCTTACATTAATTAATTTATTTGTAAGTAGTATGCATGCATAATTTTTATAAAATATTATAAATATTAAAGAACAGAAACAAAAATAGAGACTATAAAAGATGAAATAAAGAACACATGGAAATTCTAATATGATGCTATTGTACCCCAGTAGATTATCTTGGACCCTCTTGGGCTGAGCACATTCCATTTTGGAGATCTCTCCTTTAGAATATTAATGGTAAATTACATGGTCTGAATGGCATGACTAAGTTTTCAAACTACTTACACCAAGTCTGGAAACACGATTTTTATTCCTACCATTCCTTAATTTGACAGTGTCGGCCTTACAGAGCGCTATCTTGGGTATTACGAATTATTCTGATTAATGGCAGACAGCACTGGCCTCAGATGGCCATGTTGTTCTGCCCTGATCGTCACAGCAAAGCTGGAGAGCACCGATTTATTTTCTGCATAAAGAATATTAGGCTCCAGCTGCTGAGGTCAAAGGCCAAATGAAACAACACCAGATGCTGAATCTAGGAATTCTCCTAGCACCTGGGGCTGAGGTTCAGAGCCAGAATCTATCTACTCCCTGGAGATCTTGGGTTCTAGGATCAGAAAACAAGCACAGCTGGACCCAAAAATGCTGTTGAAGCAATCCTAGTGACACCTTACAGCACTGCAGCATTGCGGCTATTGCCACACTCCGGGACCTCACACACGTGCGCCTGAGCCTTGAGCCCCAGCAGAGTCCCTGCTGAACCCCCAAACTTGCTGAGAAGTTCACAAGAACATTTTGATATCCACTTCTCCACAGATATTTTAATAACTTTATTTTTAACAGCTTTATTGAGATATAACTCACATTTCATAAAATTCATCCATGTAAACAAATTCAATGGTTTTTAACATATTCACAGACATGAGCAACCATCTCCACAATCAATTTTGGAACATTTTCGTCATCCAAAAAGAAACCCATAGCCGTCACTTTCCAGTTTCCCCCAACACATCTCTCGCCTGGGGCGAAAACTAATCTACTTTCTGTCTCTATAGATTTGCCCATTCTGGACAACTGATATAAATGAAATCGTATAATATGTGGCCTTTCGTGAGTGGCTTCTTTTACTTAGCATAATGTTTTCAAAGTTCATCCATCTTATACCATGTATCAGTGGTTCGATTTTTTTATTGCCAAAACATATTGCATTGTATGGATATACCATGTTTTACTTATTCATTCTTTGATTCATGGACATTTGAGTTGTTTTTACTTTTTGGCTTCTATGAATAATGCTGCTATGAACATTTATGTTTAATTTTCTGTGTGGACATATATTTTCACTTCTCTTGGGCATATACGTAGGTGTAGAATTGCAGTGTCCTGTGGTAGCTCTATGTCCAATCTTTTCAGGGACTGTCAGACTGTTTTCCAAAGTGGCTGCATCATTGTATGTTCCTACCAACAGTGTGTGAGAGTTCCCGTTTCTCCACATCCTAGCCAACATTTGCTATTAGTTGTCTTTTTGATTATATCATCCTAGCGGGTATGAAGTGGACGTCATTGTTGATTTGATTTGTATTTCCCTGATGATTAATGACATTGAGCATCTTTTTATGTGCTAATTGGCCATTTTTACACCTTCTTTGGGGAATGTCTATTCTAATTCTTTGCCCATTTTTAATTGAGCTATCTTTTTATTGTGAGTTGTAAGAGTTCTTCATATATTCTAGATACAAGTAATGTATTAGATATATAATTTACAAAAAATTTTTTCCATTCTATAGGTTGTCTTTTCACTTTCTTGGTAGTGTTCTTTGAGACACAAAAGTTTTAAATTTTGATGATGCTCAATTTATCTATTTTTTCTTTTTTCACTTGTGCTTTTAGTGTCATGTTTAAGAAATATTGCCTAACTCAAGACCATGAAGATGTGTGCCTATGTTTTCTTCTAAGAGTTTTACGGTTTTGAATTTAGGTCTTATCAATTTTGAGTTAATTTTTCTATATAGTGGGAGGTAGGCATGCAACTTCATTCTTTTGCATGCAGATATCCAGTTATCTCAGAACCATTTGTTGAAAAGACTATTCTATCCCCATTAAATTGTCTTGGCACCCTTGTTGAAAATAAATTGACCATAAATGTGAGGATTTATTTGTAGACTTTCCATTCTATTCCATTGATCTATATGTCCATCCCTATGTTCCATAGATTTATATAGGACCTTCTACTGCTTACCCAGTAAAAATTAATTAAGTAAGTAGTAAGCAATGCAGGTTTTTGGAAGGACACTAATGTTTCTAAAGGAAGCTTAAGAAGAAATTAACAATCAGGCCTAGAGGGGCAAAAAAGCAAGAAAGTCCTGAGAAGCTCAACAGCATCTCTCTAAAGTCATGTCGTTATTGAATCAGTGCAAAGGATCTCCAGTCTTTGTGCCTTTTCCAAGTTTCACATTCTCCAGTAAGAGAATCTGATTGGTTTACTTGAGTGAGATGCTTTCCCTTAAAATGGTCAGTTCTGGCTTGGAACAGATTTGCACAGCACAGGCGTTGTTACTAGGAGCCTGTCCCTTTGTTGAGAGATACACAAAAAAAGTACATCCAACTCCTGGGCCATTGCAGTACTCTCCTAACTTTTCTCCCATCTCTAGTCTCTCTCCTCTGCAATCCATCTTTCTTGCTACCCCTAGATTATCTAAGAGAATCTTTCTGGGACTGTTAGTGCAAGTTCACATTTCTGATATTAGGTGTGATCTTTCCTGAAGGAGGTGGACTTTCTAGAATCAATCAGCATGAAATTTGAACCTGGAAGATGGGCCTTAAGAAAGCAGGTGAGGGAGCTGGGCCCTGCTCCAGTCTTTCTTAACTGGAAGAGTATGAAGAATTAAGCCCTACGGAAAGTGATCTGAGGGACTATTTTCTCAGTTCTCCCAAGTCCATAGCTAGTTCCATTCTAGAAGCATAGGAGAGAAGTTGACCTATTAAAAATATATTAGGCAGGAAGTGGATCAAATGGTACAAACTTCCAGTTTCCAATTAGTCCTAAGGATATAAGGTACAGCATGGTGACCACAGTTAATTATGTTGTATGGTATATTTGAAAGTTGCTAAGAGAGTGGCTCTTACAGGTTCTCATCACGAGAAAAATGATTTGTAACTATATATGGTGATGGATGTTAACTAGACTTATTGTGGTGGTCATTTCAAAATATATACAAATATTGAATCATTGTGTTGTATAACTGAAACTAATATAATGTTATATGTCAATTATATCTCAATAAAGATTCTTTGGCTGCCTTAAGGCATTAAGGATTATTGTTTTGGGGGAACCCCAGTTGAGAAGGGCTGGTAGACTTTGAGGAGGTTAGATGTCTAGGTGGTAGGTGGTCCGGGGGTATCACCACTCTCCTCCCTCCTGCCCCTACTCGATGTGAGCATGCTTAATTACAAGCAAAAAGGGTAGACCTGGAGCTGGATAAGTCCAGACCTTTACATCCTGAGAGCAAGCCACATTTTATAAATTGTATAATCCTACTCTGTTTATTTCTGTAGGGCAAAAATTTAATAAAATCTTGTTTAATGTCCTTATCAGATCTTGGGGAATCACTGAATCGTTGAAAGAGCCTTCCATCCAGCTTGGTCCAGAGATCTCTTTGAGACCTGAGTAATGTTGGAACTGACCACCAGGGACCCAATCAAAGGTGAAGGTGAACCTTAGGGAATACGATCCCATGGGGATTGTCCTATAATTCTTAATAATAGGGGATCTGGATGTTTTCTCGAAAATGCAAGAAAGCAGCAGTGACCTAATTAAAACCTTCTCAACAGCTCATCACTACCTGCAGGATCACATCTAAATTTCCTGGCTTGGCCCACTGGGCAGTCACGATCTGGTCCTAGACTTCCCTTTCCTTCCCCCCATATACCCTATATCCTAAACACACAGACACCTTAAGCCATGCCTTTCTCACTCTGCTCACTTTGCCCATGCTACCTGCCCTTCTCCTACTCATTCTTCAAGACCGGGTGTCAATGTCACCTCTACTATGAAGCTTTCCGTTCATCCCCTCTCCTCTCCACAAAATTAGAACTTTCTCTATTCCATGCCCTCACGGCCCTTTCTACATAATTCTATGACATCACTCTCGACATTGTTATCATCCCTACATACCAGTCTTCTGTTGACAGAGTGGATTTCCCAAAGGCAAGGATCTCTCCACAGCAAGCATAATATGTCTTCGTCATAGGTGTCAAGGAATGCTATTGAGTGAACGCATGCAAAGAAACTGCACTGATCATTTTTGCTTTTAGGAGGAAGTCCACCAGTTATCTCTAGCAATCAAATATAAAAGGCAATATTTGCCTCTAGTTTCAAAAATCCAAGGAATTTTTCCCAGAAGCCTTCTCAAGAAACTATCATCACATTACAACCACCAATCTGATAAATTCAAGAGAAATGGCTTTTGCCTGAGTTGCTCTAGGAACTGAGGGTAAAGGATGGCTAATTGAGTGCAACTGCTCAGACTAGTCTTTTAATTACTGAATTTCACTGAAAAGAATGCCAGCATTACTTTGTGCTGCACAAAGTCTTCTACGGGAGGCTAAAGGGTAAATACTATAGGGCAGATGGTCAAATTTTTTCTTTCTTTGTCAAAAGAGGAGAAAAGATGACTATTATTATCATTTGAGAAAAAAATGGAGAAACCACAAGTCATTTGCCTAGTTAGTGACACTTTATTTCTCAGCACGAAATGTCACATAAATCCTACATTCAGTTTAGTGTAAGGAATTGTTATTCATCACGTGCAGGGCAGCATTTGGAGTTTGTTTATCTTAGTTCTATAAGCTTGTGTTCATAATACCTATGGTTGGAGTCTCTGATTTCATTTTCCAGAGCAATGAGGAGACCTCACAGACTGCGATCTCCTTGCATGGGGTTTTGTACAAGAGTCAAGATTTGGTCCCTAGAGAAGAGCAAATAAGAATAAAGAAAAAAAGGAAAATACAAAGAGAAAACAAAGCTAAAAGAAAGAAACAAAAAGGGAGCAACTTATGAATCCAGGAAGAAAATGCATCACATCATTTTCATTATTAGGATTCCCTTTGTTTTTACCCTCAGTAGGATCAGCCAACATAAGCTTCCTTTCCCATTTAATTCCCAGGGGACCCTTGTGGTGTCCAGGAAAAATGCCAAGCTGAATCGTTCAGAAAATCGATTTACTTCTAGTAGAAATACTACACAAAAGACGACTTTTGTTCTTGCTCTAATTCCTCCCCTTCTCTTATTTCCTACGGGAAGTGATGAGAAAACTCAAAAACTAGTCTTATGTGCTACGTCTGGGAACTTCAAGAAATGTGGACTGGGGCAGCCGCATCCTACCCCCCATCCTGGCCAGGGCTGAAGAGCCTAGAGAGGTGCTGTGGAGGGAGGATGTGCTCCCACAGAACAAGAAGAGGATTGGAGACCACACAGAGAACCCGACTCCAAACTCCCACTTTACCCAACAAATCAATTCTTTAAAGGACTCTGGGTAAATTTGTATTGGCTCAGACACTATTCTAGATAAGGAGGCTGGCTTCTCCAGGTAAACGCCTGCTTTCTTTTCCAAGAGCACTGTCATGTCTAAGAAAACCTAAGTAGGAGAGAATGGTTTTCACACACCAAGTCCTGTTCCAGATGCGTCGAAAGCCCAGTGAAGGAAGCCAGGGCAAACTGAGTACAGGAAAACACAGAGGACATTTGGATCAGCAGTTTACCTTCAAGTTCATCCTCAGCAGAGCCACAGAATGCAAACTGCTGAGGCTTAGCACATCCAGCTTAAGAGGATAAAAAATTTCTCTGATCTCATTGCCTCAGAAAAGCTCAAAAGGTCACATTTCCGGCTTGGGTCACCAAGCGCTCCTTTGGCTTTTCCTTCCTATGCACAAAATTTCAGAAGTCACTGTGTTGCTGAATTTCCTTTGGTAATAGAAAAAACAGTCATTATTGTTCAATGCAAGGAACTGATCTGACCTGGAGTCAATGATTTCTTCCTGCAAGTGATGAAGCCTGTTTCCTCCAGCTGGTAATGAAACTCTGGAAATGCACTGGACACGCATCTCAAAAGCAAATAATCCATGGCAAGGAAGCCGTCCCGTATGTACCTTAAGCAACAGAAGTGAAGAATCATATTTTTAAACTATTTTTTCTATTGTGGTAAAATCCGCGTAACATAATAAAATTTACCATTTTAACTATTTTAAGTGTACAATTCAGTGGCATTATGTGCATTAACAATCATATTTTAAAAATAAAATAGCTATAAATGGGTCCCTAATCTCTCTGAAGAAATTTACCCAATATAGGCAACAAAGAAAGAGCTATAGTTTTCATTCTAGAGAAGAATGGAAAAATGTGATACTTCTATGGGAATAATGTTATAAACCTAAGCAAGAAAAAAAATCTTATATTCCTCCTTTCCAGGTAGGGAAGTTGAGCAAGAGTATTAAGGGGTTCTCAGCTTAAGGAAAGTTCCCTCAACATTTGCTAGAGGTACTGCTGGCCTGGCCAGCAGGCCTGTCCTGGGCTCATATCATTTGCAAGATTCATGCACAGAAAACACATCTTCTTGCACACATTGAAAAGATAGTCCCCCTATCCCATAGAAAGGAGTACAGTTTAGAGGAAAACTATGCTATGTTCTGGTAAGAGCTGGGCTTTGGAGTCAGAAAGCACTGCTGCTTCTGGTGTTGTGGCAAGTTACTTAAGCATTTTGCATCAGCTTTCTCAATTATAAAAAGAGGATTAATATTAGTATCTACTTCATAGGGTGGTTACAAGGCTTAAATTAGATAAGAGTATTAGTCAGGATATGATAGGTTCTGCTGCAGTAACAGATGAACCCCAATATGTCAGTGACTTATTCTGACAAAAGTTTACTTCTTGCTCATGTCACAGTCTGAGGTGGGGCAGATGGCTTTCCTCCAAGGGGGAGGAAGGAAGGACCTGGGCTGCTTCCAAACAGCAACTTTGACATCTTGGAAGTGTTTGCTGCCTTATGAATGGAGGAACCACATTGGCTGTTTACTGCTTTGTCTTCAGAATAACTATGCCCTTTCTAGTCGATTGGAAATAAGCATGTGTACCAGTCAGAGTCCCAGCCAAAAATGGATGGTACACTCTAAAGGGTCACTTAATAAATAGCTTATTTACAAAAGCGTGAGCAGGATTAAGAGATACCACAAGGGATGGTGAGACATCTCAGGGCCGCCAACAACTCAATCCAGGTCCTGGATTTTCAGTACCTAAAACTCAGGGAGGGGATGTGAAATGGGAGGCTAGGAATAATTAGCCTAACCTCTCTCTCCTCCTGTCTTTCTAACCCTTTCTATTGCCTCCCAGTGGTCAAGCTCAAGCAGAAACCAGAAGTCAGGGAACCTGGGCAATGCCATCCGTACAAGGCCATCTTCCTGGGGTCCCAGGGCAGGGTGGACAAGTGGACCCAGAGCAGCAGATGGAGAAGGTCCAGCAGAAGAAGCAAAAGGTTTAACAATGTGCTGAGCACATCATTGGCACTAAAATAAATGAATGAAAGAAGTCAAGAATGCATGAAGAAAAATATTTAAAAGTTGCTTATGTTTATTGAGGTTTTCACAATTTACTTTACCTACCACAAACAGCCATTCACATTTGCTAGGCAGAATTTTTCTCTCCACAACACAGATTTTTCAACAAGGGTTCAGTGTCCAAAGCTGGGCTGTTCTTCCTCTCTCCTAAAAGATGAGTTTCATGTGAAGAATGGTGTTTTGTTTGCAAAGCAAGAAACATTGATAGCTCTGCCCCAAAGTACTTTGTCTGTTCAGCCAGTGATTACAACCTAAGTTAGAACTAATGGCATAGTTACACTGATAACTGCTATTACTGTTTTCATTCTTTAACTTGCCAACAAGATCCTCTGGTCCCTTATCTTGTAGTGGGGCCAACCCAACGAGAGCGGAGACGTTGAAATTCTGACACTTCAAAGCACAGGACATTGTGAACAAGCCCGCTAGTTGTTTGTGTTGGGCTTTGCTGAATAATAGGGTGGATTCAGTGCCAGTAAAAGGCTTTGGAGCATAGTTTTTGATGTTTATTCATACATCATTTCTCATTCTGCACATCAGTCAACTGATCTTTTCCAAGGTTCGAATTCATTTCTTGTTTCTTTCCTACAATTGTGTATTTTTATGTCAGAAACTCATAGAAGTTTTGAATTTGAAGGGAGTTCAGAGGTCGTTTTGCCTCACACATCATCGATACCTTGGAGATACTGGGGTTCGGCCTCCGCTTGAACCCTTTTGATGACGGGAAGGTCTCTGATGCTAATATGTGCAGCACCCCGGCATGTGCTTTCAGCCAGATAGTGTCTCATTTAGTCCTCATGACTCTCTGAGGTAGCTACTAGAATTCGCCCCACTTCCCAAATCAGGAAACCAAAGCACAGAGGAGTAACTTGCCCAAGAATACACAGCTGAACTGCACTGAAGCAGCAGCTCAAACCCAGGTCTATTTTTCTCCAAACCCCAAGCTTTTTTCCATGAAAGTCTCCCAGCACCTTTCAGGACCATCCATTCCCACAAAGAACTATCTGAAATGTTCTTACCTGTAGCCCCCATAATGTTAGCTGGTCATTTTAAGTTTTACATCATATCAAAAAAATGGGAATGAAAACACTATTAATGGTAATTTACATTTTATACCACTTTATCATGTACAAAGCGTGTCATTGAGCTTCTCGGGAGGTCTGTGAGGTAGTCATGGCAATCTCTATTTTGCCAACTAGAAAGCTGAGTTTCAGAGAGTTTGCAAGTAGTCACATGTGTAACCTGATGGTGGAACCAGACGCAGAGCCCAGCTCCTTTCACTCTTGGTCCTGGGCTCCTTCCACTACATCTTGCTATCAATTCAGTGAAAAATGAAAACTCAACCAACGTGTTGCTCTTGATGCAGACTCCTTCCCCAAGTGCCTTTGTCTGGACCACAAGGAGATATCACTCTCAGCCTGGTTTCCACACTGCTTCCTGTCTTGTTTCCGTGCACCACGGCCTCCTGAACCGCTGCATTTAGGAGGTTCAGCCTTCCTAAGACACCTGGCCCGTGCCTACTCCTTAGATCTAAAGTCTAGTGAGAAATGATGTCTCCATCAACTTTTCTGTTTGATCTGGGCCCAAACTAGAACAGCCCCTGCTCCGTCACCAGGGTTCCTTGGACTGGATCTTAGGGACAGTGAGCAGGTTAGACAGAAGGCAATCTAGGGCCTTCACCATTGTACAGTGGTACAATGATGCTTCTATTTGGTCCACAGGATGCCAAACAGCTGCTTCCAAATAGCCAGATGTTTGGCATCACGTAGAACAAAACTTTGATTCATTGGCAGAATATTCTGTTGTTGTCTAATCAATCAGCTGCAGAATGTTTTAGCATCCTGCAGACATTGTATGTGCTTAGAAGTGATTAGATTTTAATATTTCAGCTTCCAAAAAGTATCCCACAACAAAAGTTCCCCATGCTATTTTCCAGTGCACAAATCTTTTTATGTTGCTTGCCAATCTGACAAAAAGAATAAAGTTCCCCATGTTTTGCAAACTGTTTAATCAGCTAAACACATCTGCATCAAAGGCCACCATGCTCTTCTGTTGAGTTATGAGAGAAAAAAGAAAATCTTGGTTTTCCCTGGTGTGAGAAAGCCCAAACGAATGTAAGCAAAACGTTTTAACCTCCGTTACTCTGTCTTTGGTTTTATTTTATTTTATTTATTGAGGTCTAATTGATACATAACACTGTAGTAATTTCAGGTGTACAAAGTAATGATTCGATATGTGTATATATTACAAAATGGTCACCACAATAAGTTCAGTTAACATCTATTACTATACATAGTTACAAATGCTTTTCCTGTGTTGAGAACTTTTAAGATTTACTTTCTTAGCAACTTTCAAATGTCTTTAGTTTTATATCCTATTCTTTCCACAGACTATTCAATGAAAATTATTTCACTGTTTTTCCCTGATCGTTTTATCTTACTCTGCTACCTGGAAACACATTTTCCAGATAATCAACAATGAGTACATGAAGTGGTCTCCTGTGAACAAGATCTCTAAGCTTTCTCTCCAGGAGATGTGATGGTTTTTTCCTCCTTGACAGATCTTAGATACACCCTAAATTTCTTTACTCCCTTTTGAGCCATCAACTTACTGCTACTCAAATTACTAACATTAACTACTTTGTATTAAGCGATCACTATGTTTGTCAGACTTGGTGCTAAGGGCTTTAAAGACATGACTCAACTAATTCTCTCGAGAAGCATTTTTGGTATCTACCATTAAGAACAGCAATTTGCAAAGGAGGAAACTGAAGCTTAGAGAGGATCCTCAATTTGCTCAAGGTCACACAACTACTGGGCATCAGAGATGGGACTCTGAACTCTGGCCCAAATGTCTCCAGAGCCCATGCGCTTAACCCCTCACTCTTCTGCTTTCAAAGTGATCATCCTCAAACACAGGATGGAATCCACTAGCCCAGAGCATGAGGCCTATCCCAGGATGGCCCTTCTCTGCCTTTATGTGCCCTGCCCTATTACTCCCCACCATGCACCCTGAGGTTCAGCCCCACAGACTGCAAGGCTTCCCCCCAAACACCATACTTTTTTACTCTTCCCTGCATTGGCACACCCTACTCTCCTCACACGGAGCATCATACATGCCCCATGTCTTTCCATGGGAAAATTCCCACTCATGCAGCAAAGACCACTCAAAAGTTAACTCCTTCCTGAAGTCCACATGACCTCATGCCAACTCCCCTCTTCTTCTCTAACCATACCTTCCTTGGTACAGGACCTAACACATTTATCGTTCTTAGAGTGCTGGTCGCATATTTTGCAATAATTTGTTGGCTTGTCTGGCTCTCTCACTAGCCCAAGAGCTTCTTGGGGATGGGACTGATTTCATCCTTGTGCCTCTAGGGCCTGGCATAGTAGCCTCTCATTCGGTGTTTATTGAATAAATGATGAAATAAATGTGCACAAGTTATGATGATGTGTGATCACTAACATTTATGTAACATCTCCATGGAATTCAAAATGTTCTAAACTAGTGCCTCTGCAGCTTTCTTAGGACAGGGCTCAGGTCTTGTCTTCACAATCCTTTGGGCAGAGAGTTGCTGCTTTTGTCTTCTGTATGGACTTTGAAACTGGCCTTTAACAACAGAGAGAAAGAGAAGCCAGAGAGAGAGAGAGAGAGAGAGAGCGAGAGAGCGCTTTCTCTCTGCATCTCAATCCCAAAGTCCCAAGGAAGGACTTGATCAACTCAGTTCTGGCACTGGAATGATCACCACCAAAATCGCATTATTCTGACATGCTGCTCCCATAATAACCACGTCACTGGGAGGAAGAGGCAACTCCATTAAACAAGAGTGGGTGTGGGGGTGCCGAGCAAAGAAAACAACAGATGTCCACTGCAGTCCGCTAACATCCAGGGTTGATAAACAATCTCTTACTGGGGTTAGCAAAACTTTATTTATGCAGTCATCCCTCTCAATGTTTTGGAGATTTTAATAAGGGCCTCTTAAAGACCAAAAGGTCACCAAAACTCAGAGAAATACCTTTCTACAAGAGGCATTACAGGCCCTGATGGATGAGACATTTAAAGGCATAAAATCCTTCTCCAGAGTCTTCCAGTGACCCCACGTAGGGAGCTGTGAAGATCTTTCACTCATCAAGACTGACGGCCCTGCTTATTGGCACTGGTACCTCTGTCATAGGTAAAAGTTACTGGGCATTTAGGTGCTAAAAAGAAAAATCTGTCAGCACCAACATTTGCCAAGCAAATGGAATCTAGAAGCACTGTTAGCACTGGGCTCAAGTCATCACCCTGTGGCCCCAGGCCTGTGTTCAGGAGTGGATTCTTATTCTCTCTGAGCCTCTCTTTCCTCAATTGTACAAAGGGAATAAATAACAAAGTTACCCCTACTGAGTTGCCAGAAGAATCAAGTGTGGAAAGCCTAAAGTTATACAAATGTTATTTACTTGTGTTATTTTAGGGGAAAATAGAACATAATTGAAGTGCTCATTCAGCAGGAAATGGTAAACAAGTTTTGTGTAACTACTTGCGTTTTGGCATTAAATTTTTTGCAATAATTAAAATGGAAATTAAAAAATGGGAACTGAGTGTGGTACAGGTTAAATGAAGAATATTAATATTATATTTTTATGCTATAATTTTATAAATAATATGTATGCATGTAAAAAAACTAGTAAGGGGGCTCAAATAAAAACACTTTAGTTTTTTGGAGGAGGTAGAGTTGGGTAAATTTTTTTCTTCTAGTTTAATTTCTGTTAGTCTTGTCTGTGTTGGAAATTATATATTTAAGAAGTCCCTCTTTAAAATGAAAGAAAGAAATTGTTTTGTCTCTCATCATTCATAAGTGTCCTTCTAGGCAATTTGTGGCAGCCACGGGATTCTTGACCCTTTGCCTGAGTCCTAAGGAATTCTGTTAGTCTTCGTGGAGTCTTGGGCCCAGTGAAGACACCTGAGGTGAATTTCCCCAGTGTTGAGAGAGATTAAGAAATACCGCATCTTCATTAGAGATGGGAGCATGGACGTAGGACACTTGTGGGCAAGTTGGCAGAATTCCCATTTTTTTTCCCTGTGCATCATCTCTTTGCCCTTCTTCTGGTATCTCTAACCAGTCATTCTCTGGGAGACCTCCTCTTCCCTTCTCAGTGGACATGTTCCTTGTGGAGATGCACTGCAGGAGGTTATCGAGGTTTCAGTCAATCAGCATATCTATAAAGAACTGTGAAGGCTCTCAGATTTTACCCCATTTGCAAGAAAGCAAGTTAGCCTGCTACTATTTCATGGAGGCTGACAGAGAACATAACACTCCTTGACAGAGACACACACACACACAAAATGTATTGCTCATAGCAAAAGCAGTAGCCAGGGTGTCAGCATATTTGCACTGATCCCCCAAGCTCCAATTCCACAGGGTGACAAAGAGGGCCAGATGCCACCTGCAGACGTAGTGGGTTGTGAAATAGCAGAGAAACTCAGAGCTGAGGGCCCAGCACCTTTTGAGCAAGTAAAGAACACGGTAGCCAACAAGAAGAAATCAATCTTCCCTTCCCCGTGGCCCCCATGCAAGCTGTAGTCAAACCATAGAGCCTTGACCTACCCAGTTGTCTTTGTGACTAGCCACAGAGGTGCTTAGGAGAAGGAGAAGGACAGGCCTTGCAGTCTGGAACACCCAGCAGGTACATACAAGATGCTCAGGACCATGCACCTCCCAATAGTATCATATTTGCTTGGGCATATACAGAGACATGCACATGACCCAACCAGAACTACTGAAATGAAATGAAACCTTTGAAGCTTTTCTTCGGACTACAGGCACTTTACTTCCTGCCCCACTCCACTCAGATGAGGATGTAGAAGAGCCACCTTGTGACTAACAGAGAAAAGCCTGTATGAGAATGCAGTCCACTCAAAGAAAGCACAACTGAGAAACGCAGAGATCAGGAAAATTGACTCTGATGTCATTATTTGAACCAAGCCATCTACCTCCAGAATTTCTATTTATGGAGGGCAATTTGGGCACAGTTTTCTATCACTTGTCACCAATAGAGTCCTAATGGACACACATATCAATGTGAACCTATGTTAGTCAGAATTTTCCAGAGAAACAGAACCAATAGGATATAGAGAGAGATAGGATAGGTAGATAACAGCTAGTTAGCTAGCTAGCTAGATAAATAGATCTAGAGAGATACAGAAAGAGAGAGGATGAGAGAGAGAGAGAAATTTATTATAAGGAATTGGCCAATGTGATTATGGAGGCTAATAAGTCCCAAGATTTGCAGATGGTAAGCTGGAGACAAAGCAGAGCTGATGGTATAGTTCCAGCCTGAGTCCAAAGGCCTGAGAACCAGGAGAGCTGATGGTGTAGTTCTAGTCTGAAGGCCAGGAACTCAAGACCCAGGAGGAACCAGTATTTCAGTTCAAGTCCGAAGGTAGGGAAAACCCAACGTGCCAGCTCGAGGCTGTCAGGCAGGAGGAATTCTCTCTTACTCACAGGAGGGTCAGCCTTTTGTCCTCCTCAGACCTTCAGTTGCCTGGATGGGGCCCACCTACATGAGGGAGGGCAATCTGCTTTGTTCAGTCTGCCGATTCAAACGTTAATCTCATCCAGAAACACCCTCACAGACACACGCAGAATGTTTGACCACACGACCAGACACCCCATGGCCCAGTCAAGTTGACACATAAAATTAACAATCACACTTTTACTATTAAACGACATTTATTAAATGTTTTGAATGTGCTTAAGTCTTCTCTTTGGTGAATGTTTAAAGTCCCTTACTGAGTCAACTTCGCAATTTTATTCTTCCAGACTCTTGAATAAACGGGGCTCTTTGATGAACCATTTGTTGATTCATTTCATCCACAGTTTTGTTAGGGATTTGAAGAACTTAGAACTGTATGTTCATAGTTGTGTTGTCCCTTAGACTGAATTGAATTTACCCGGTAAACTCCTCCCCTCTGTTAAGCGGATCCCCCGTACACATCGCTCCTCTTCCTGAAATAAAAATAGGAAGAGAAAAAAAGAGCGGAAAGAGAGAATTTTTTCAAGATAAAAATCTGCTTGGATTTTCTCATGCTATTTTAAGTTCACAATCCTGTCCATTTGATATTCATTTTACATGCCTGGCTTTCATCACAATGATTACCCATTTAATTACATTTTAGCTGAAACAGCCAGATACCATTTCAGTGAGACTAAGGGAAGATTGATGCTCGCTTCCAGGCTTTTCTGAATCCTTGTATTTCTTTGTGTTAACTTTACAGGCAGCCTTTCATACAGAGGCTACAACGTGGATAATTAGCCTTCTTATGGTGTCAGTTACGTTAAAAAAAAAAGGCTAGAGTTCATTTCATTTCCATGCTGTGTCTTCGTACATGGTTCATCCAAATCTTTTTCCCCCTTTAGGAACTTCTTCTCGTGGAGGTCCGCAGTCCATCTGCCAGGGGACCAGTCAGCCAAGGAGGAAAGCATGTGAATGAAACCTCATTCACAGTGGAGGGGGACACCTCTTCATGCTTGTCCAGTGCTCTCCACCTTGGCTACAGAGTGGGAGCTCCTGCCCTCTCTAAAAGATGCTGATGAGCTTGCCCCAGCCCTTCAGCCCTTTTGGGGAAGAACCGGTAGGAAAGCTTTCTCTCTCACTGGCTCCTCACCACAGCAAAGAGACCAATAGGAAGGGTGAGATTATGGCTCAGCCTCTCTTATCTGCCAGCAAGCAGAGGTCTCCTCCACACCTCCTCTTCCCCATCAGTAAGCTCAACAGAGAGAATGGGAAACCTGCAAGGAAAGCCTTGAGTCCTTTGCTTTTCAATTTGTGACTGGCAGATTTGTCAGGCAGAATAGAAAGTTCTGGTTCAGTCTTGGGTCAAGCCATATTCTCTAAGCCACCAGCTACACTTGAAATATAGGTGATATTGTATTGCAACTGAGTTTGGCTTCTTGTGTCTTTGTTGATGGTTCAGAATCTAGAGAAGGATCTAGGTAATAGGTATGATCAGCTCCTTTCAGATCCCAAACATACACCAAGGACTTAAGAGAACTGGCAGAGTTAAGCAGGTTACTGTAATAACATGATACCAAGTTCCTGAGGAAATATGTGCTTGGAAGAGTAAAGCCATGTGGATCTTGGGGACCCCTTTTCCTCTTCTGTTCTTTTCCACGTCCCATAAAACACATAAGGCAGTTCTACTTGCAAGATGTTATGGAGGGCATAAAGTGCAGTATTTTAGTCACAAGATGGACCTCTAAGTTCTCCTTTAGCTCCGGCTTCTGAGGTGCAACCTGAAATGATTAAACAAAAACCACAGTTCAGGGCCAGCCCTGGTGGCCTAGTGGTTAAGTTTGGCATGCTCCACTTTGGTGGCCTGGGTTTGGATCCTGGGTGTGGACCTACACCACTTGTCTGTTAGCAGCCATGCTGTGGCAGCAGCTCACATAAAAGAAGAAAAAAAGAGGAAGATTGGCAATGGATGTTAGCTCAGGGTGAGTCTTCCCAAGCAAATATATATATATATATATTTTAAAAAATCCACAGTTCATGTTGCAAAGTGACTTCCATTTTTTGTTAACATTCAGCTTATGATTATGATGACCTCTATGAAAAAAACTAAAAATATTTTATTGAGAGATATAAAAGAAGACTTGAATAAATGGAGAAATACCACATTCCCGGGAAAGAATACTAAATACTATAAGCATGTTCATTATTCCCAAATTAACTTACTGTTTAATGCAGCTCAAATTAAAATCCCAATGAAATATTTTGGAAACTTCACAAAATGATTTTATTTTTCCCCTCAATTTTTTATTATGAAAACTTTATAAATAACCATAAAAATTGAAAAAAAATAGTATAAAGAACACCAGCAAATCCACCACTTAGATTCTATAATTGTTTCTTCATGCGTATGTTTACATGTGTACGTGTGTGAATGTGCATGTATACACAAACATATGCACATTGCATGTAGATTTATATACACATACCGTACATAAATAATTATTTATACTGTTTTTGTATTGTTGCTGAATTATATGAAGCTAAGTTGCAGACATCATTATACTTCACACTAAATACTTTCATGTGCATCCCCTCAAAATCAATTTTCCTGTATAATCACGGTAACATGATCATATCTAAGAAAATTAACAGTTGTTTCCTAATACCTATTCCATGTTTAAATTTCTTAATTGTACTGAGAATGTCATTTATTGCTGTTTTTTCCCCCTTCAAATCAGAATCTAATCATGGCTCACAAGTTACATTGCGTTATTATGACTCTTTACTCTTATTGTAGAAAACAGTCTCTCTATTTCATTTTTCATGTCTTTGGCTTTTCAAAATAATTTTGTTATTTTGAAAATAGTTGTGAGATATTTTGAAAACAATTTTGATCTTTTGAAAACATCAGGCCAATCCTTTGGCCTGAGTGTGTCTGATTCTCTCTTCATGATATACTTTAACTCTCTCTTCCAGTCTCTGTACCTCCTAAAAAGGCTTGATTAGGTTCAGAGTAAACATTTTTAACGAGAGCACTTGCTGGGTCCAGCTGTATATTCCATATTGCATCACATGCGTAAGCATATGGTTCAAGCTGTCCTGCAGTTCTTGAGATGGACAGGATAGTGACTGCCGGATCTCTCTGTTGTAAAGGTGGGGGAGGTTTTGCCTTTAAAAATAGCAAATATCCTGGGGACAGGGGGAACAAAATTATTTTCAAGTATATTTGGAAGAACTGATAGATAAAGATATCAAAGAAAATTTAGAAAAAGAAGAATAATTGAGTGACTACTCCTATCAGATATTAAATGTGATAGTATAGCAAAGATTAGCCCCCTAATGGGATTGGTAGCCTGCAAATAACCTCTGTCAGTGTGGCTTTGGTGAGAAGACAGCCACAAGTGGGCTGGCACTTACCTTTAAAAGTTAGGTAACTGGAGGGGCTGGCCCCGTGGCCGAGTGGTTAAGTTCACGTGCTCCACTGCAGGCCGGCCCAGTGTTTCGTTGGTTCGAATCCTGGGCGCGGACATGGCACTGCTCATCAAACCACGCAGAGGCAGCGTCCCACATGCCACAACTATAATGACCCACAACGAATAATATACAACTATGTACCGGGGGACTTTGGGGAGTAAAAGGAAAAAAATAAAAATCTTAAAAACAAAAAGTTAGGTAACTGGAGAACATACCACAGGGGCTCTTGGCTCAGATCCCCTTGGTCACCTTTGCTAAGTCACATGAACACACACACACACCCCAACTGGCACAGCTACCTCCAAAGAGACCTACGAATATCTCTTAGACAATGCGTTTGTTGACTCTATTTCATAGTTTAGGATTACATTACAGCAAAATCCTTTTCAACACAAGCCTATTCAAGAGGCGTATTAGAAAATAATGGACGATGCTTGTAGTTGAGAAAAAAGAAACAAAACAAAACAAATTCAGACAGACAAATAACGGATCATAATGTGATAGGGTTTCCCCTACAGTCCTGGAAGGCAGTCTTCCTGTTCGGGAATGTGTGTCACTGCCAGCTGAAAAGCTAGGAGAGAAAAATACCCAGATGATGGCCTGCATGAGTGTCATGAGAAAGAAGGAAGGAGAGAATACAGAGGTTTCAGGTAGAGTGGGGAGTGGGGATGACAGCTGGACCAAAAGCGGACACAAGGCTGGTGACACAGGTGGAGCGACCTTGGGAAGAATGTAGTTGTGCGATGACATTCTGTTTCTCCTGAGTCTGCACCTCTGTGTTTGTCTGTCTTTCTCCATCTGTAGACCTAACAGAAAAAAAAAAAATGACTACCTATGCTTTTCCCACCCTACCCCTGAAACTGTGTTGGGCTCTGCAGAAAAATAGCTGGTGCTCTTGAAAAGGCCTTTGTTCTGCTGTGTTCCTTGGTGGGTTTCTGAGTGCAGATTGGAAGGTAGGGGTGAATGAAAGCTAAATCGCTTTGTCTGATAGGGCCACACAAATGCTATGCATGTGTGAAGTGAAGATATCACTCTGCTTGGTAATGGCTATCTGGAGACCTTAAGAACGTACCAGATAACCTCTTGCAACCTTAAACAGGGCTGCCTGGGTGAGCCAGCCTGTGAGGAATCTCAGCTGGTTTCCTCCCCATCATTTTGGAGCTGCTCTCTTGGATGAAGAGTTGATTCAATTGGGTTGAACTACACAGTGGATTAATTTCTACAAGTATAACCAAAAATGTCTCACTAATGTTTAGGAATGAAGAGAGTACTTTGATTACCATAATGCTGGCGTGGGTAGTCATGTAAAACTGTCCCATTGTCCTGCTGACAGTATCATCCTGTGTCACTTCCCCTTATTCCTTCCTGAGGTCAGCACAGACAATGTAAAAGAGATGGTTTGGGTAGTTGTTCAGATTCAAAAACATGGGCTAAACAAGCTTTTCTTAGGGAAAATCATATTCCATACCTCTTCGATAGTCTAGTTCAGATAATCAACTTCCCTTGATAGTGGCTCACCTCTCCCTTTTCATCTTTCTCTTGGAAGTCACAAGCTCTGACTGGTCCCTTTTTTATTATTTCTTGATGGTGGCAGCATCTGGGTTCTATCTAAGAACAGGCGTCCAAATTAGTATGGTGCTGTTCACTTATGTCAACTGATCAACAAGATTCTCATTTCCAGTGATCGCCCCAAAGTTCTTGAATGCTGCCCTAGGGATAAAGCAATTATGTAGCATGATTATATCAGTCAACATACTGCTTTTCATCATCCTGCGGTTAAATTTTTGTAGCATGCATTTTGAGCCCAGACTACCAGCTGGCATAAAAAGCTTCCACTCTGGGTATAGTGTTCTTCCATAGCCGAAAAGAAAATTCCTTTAAGGCATGCACATTCCTTTAGTAGCCATGTGCTATTGACATTTTTGATAAAAACAAGACTGTTCTTAAAGCATAAAATCGAATAGAAATAGTTATGCTAATAACAGTCGCTAACCGTCCTTGTGGGCTTGCTACTCACCAGGTACCAGGAATAGTATAAAAGCATTTAACAAACAGTGTGACATGGAGACTGACCAATGAGAACCGTCATTGGCCTTAACTCTGCAGTAGAATGGCTCAGGTCTGCGGCCACGCTGGCACTAGCGCTTCAGTTACTGGGTTATGAGGAAGTGTGAGAAATCCAGGGGGAGGAGCTGGGCAGACGATGTGGGAGCCTGGGGTGGAGGGGATATGCTCAGGGCAGCTACTTACTAACTGGTATATAGGAGTGTTCCACATTTGAACAACGGGTGCGGACGTCCTGGGTACACTCGCTAATATCAGTGCTGCCAGGTCCCGTTCTAGAGCTCCTCTTCCCACCACAACCCTGGGAGGGAAGATCCTGCATCTATATCCATTTTATAGATAAGGAAATGAGGGCTTAGAGAGTTATAAGATCTTGCCCAAGATCACACAGACAGTACAGGGAAGTAACTAATTTTTAAAAAGTTAATAGATTTTTTGGGAGCAGTTTTAGGTTTACAGAAAAATTGAGTGGCAAGTACAGAGAGTTCCCATATACCACCTCACAGGCTCCCCTGTTATTAACATCTTGTATTAGTGCAGTTGACATCTTGCATAAGCCGATATTGATGTATTTTATTAACTAAAGTCTATAGTTTGCATTAGAGTTCACTCTGTGTTGTACATTCTATGGGTTTTGACAAATGCATGATAAAATGTGTTCAACATTATAACATCACATAGAATAGTTTCACTGCCCTAAAAATCCTCTGTGCTTCTCTTTTCCATCCCTTCCTCCTAACCCCTGGCAACCACTGATCTTTTTACTGTCTCCATAGTTTTGCCTTTCCCAGAATGTCATACAGCTGGAATTGTAGGGTGTAGCCTTTTCAGTTTGACTTCTTTCACTTAGCAACATGCATTTAAGCTTCCTCCATGTCTTTCTGTGGCTAGATAGCTCATTTCTTTTTATCGTTGAATAGTATTCCATTGTCTGGATGTACCACAGTTTATCCATTCACCTACTGAAGGACTTGGTTGTTTCCAAGTTTTGTCAAGTATGAATAAAGCTACTATGCACATTCTTGTGCAGGTTTTTGTGTGGACATGTTTTCAACTTATTTGGGTAAATCTAAGGGGCACTACTGTTGTTTCACATGGTCAGTGTATGTTTAGTTTTGTGGAAGTGCCAAACTGTCTGCCAAAATGGTTGTACCATTTTGCATTCCCCTAGCAATGAATGAGAAATAATTAATTTTTATACATTATTTTATAATTTACAAAGCACTTTTATCTGTATTAACTGTACCTGGATCACAAAAAGACATATTTCTTCAAAAGTAAAGCCATATTATCTCTTTGATACACTATGGACTTTTCTGTATAATTATTACCAACAAATAAGGCTACCCCTTATTCATAACCTATTTGGTGAGCTGCACTAATTTCTTTATTTTTTTTTAGTGAGGAAGATCAGCCCTGAGCTAACTGCTGCCAATCCTCCTCTTTTCGCTGAGGAAGACTGGCCCTGAGCTAACATCCATGCCCATCTTCCTCTACTTTATATGTGGGATGCCTACCACAGCATGGCGTGCCAAGTGGTACCATGTCCGCACCCAGGATCCGAACTGGCGAACCCCAGGCTGCTGAAGTGGAACGTGCGCACTTAACCACTGTGCCACCGGGCCGGCCCCAATTTCTTTATATATTTATCCCATTGAACCTTCATAACAATCCTGAAAGGTAAGTATTGTCCTACTGGTGTTACTGAAAAGGCAACTGAGACTCAGAAAAGTCAAATATATTGCTTGAGATGAGAAAGGAGTTCAAACTCAGGGCTGTCTGTGGCCATATCCTGGGTTCCTTGCACTCCACCACAGCACTCTCCCTCACTGTGAGTTGTCAGGAAAAATTGTGACAGACTTTGAAGGGCGAAAGAAAAGGATTACTGGGTGTCCTCTCTGGTGCACCCCTCTGAGTTATCGCCCCCTGTCACTGTCTCACCGCTATTTTACAACTCTGCAAATTGGAGAAAACTAATAATAATGCAAATGATTTGCGTCTGCAGAGTTGCAAATTAGTTGTGTCTGGTGGAGTGCAATTGATTATCGCCCTTTGGATAGACTACTTTTTGTGTCTATTTGTAAATTCATTTCAGCATTCCATATCTGCCTATATACATGTGTATTAATTCGAATTCTCCTTTGAATTAGCTGTAATATCTTACTGGTTCAATGATTAATTGATGAGTTAAATTTATTCCTTCCCATGTGTTTATTTTATATTTGTATGACAGTCATGACTTTAAAAAAACAATCTTTTAACAGAATGTACTGTGTGTGCACAACAATACAAGCAGAAACAATGTCAGCGTATTTCATTATCATGCTTAGGCGCCCACAACATCAGCATATCAAGCACCATAAAAATTCTGATCACTGTGGACTTTCCCTAACCTCGTTTGGCTGACTAGCTACCTTTTGAAATTGATGGTTGAGATGGTCCTTCTCTCAATTCCTTCTCTAGCGCTGCCACTGCGTTGTTTCTCATTTCCCGCTGAAATGTTTTTGCTCTTTTTCTGCAAAATTAAGTTTCTCTGCTTACTGAGACTGTGGCAGTCAGGTGGTACCAGAAGGGGAGTATCCAGCTGTAGCCCAGCTAAGAAGAATTGTAGAATCGGCTTTGCCTTCAGTTCTTCACCGCCCCCCCGCCCCGACTGTGTGACAGATTATATTCGTGTTGTGGATTATTCGAGACACTAGTTTCTCCTCCTGCCAGCCTCAGGCTCTACACCATTAATAGTGTTGTCTATTCTGACGAGGCAGGGGACACTTTACAAATACGTCTTTCCCTGGGTGAAAGGTACCGTCAGAATACCTTTGGTAGAACAGAAAGTTGAAGTTATTGATTAAACTCTAATTTTGAGAGTCATGAAATTTCAGAGGAAAAAGATCTTAGTCATAAACTATCCAATTACTTCATTTGACAGATGAGAAAACAGAGTCCAGAGAAATTAAATGACTTGGCCGCTGTAACACAGCTGACTGGTGGGCTTGCTAGAAATAAGGCTGCACTCTCACTCCCAGTTCAGTTCTTTTCCCATGACATACAGCATTGCAATGACCTTGGCCTTCAAGAGGTCTAATTAGCACCGTAGTTAAGAAATAAATACAGTATGCGTTATTTTCCTGAACTTCTCCGGTCTTATGAAATCATGCCATTTATAAAAGCTTATTGTTTTACTCATTTGAAGGAAAAATCAAGGGCAAGGTCAATGGTAGCAAATTTGCGTTTAAATTACTGCAAAAATAAATTTTAAGTTAATACCAGATTTTCACTTTTGTTCTCACTAACTGGACTAGGTCACATGACTGCCACCCATTCCGCCTCCCTCCATGTGTGAAAGCCCTCTGGGTTTTTCCCTTAGTTTGTTTAAGTTAGGTAAGCTTGGCTAATGGATGCTGAACACATATTTGTTTGTCTACTTAATTCAATAGTTAATGACTAAGAAAACAGTCCATTATTAAAAGCCCTGCATTTAATCTCTCTCATTTGCATTCAAAATATTTTCTAAGTTGAAAAGGAAGTTTGAGGGGGGAAAAGTGAGTAAGAGCCTGGCCTCATTTTTCGAAAACCTTAAGCCTAGAGGATCTCTTGGCCTTTCAAGTATGATAAAGAGTGGGGCGGGCCCTGTGGCCGAGTGGTTAAGTTCGCAGGCTCCGCTTCAGTGGCCCGAGTTTTCCAAAGTTCGGATCTCATGGCGCTGCTCATCAGGCCATGCTAAGGCGGCGTCCCACATAGCACAACCAGAGGCATTCACAACTGGAATATACAACTAGGTACTGGGGGACTTTGGGGAGAAGAAGTAAAAGAAGATGTTAAAAAAAAAAAAGCATGATAAAGAGAAGCAGGTATTGCTTAATGCGGCCAGTTGGACACAAAGGGTCCTGTCTACAGAAAGAGGCACATATAATCAGAAACAGCCAGTGGAGAACAGCGTGAGCTAATCAGTAGCAAGGACCTGCAAGAAGAGAAGTGTGCTTCTCTCCTATCTGATCATGAGGCTACCATCTCCTATCTGTGGGATCTGCACCTTTAGGTCCCTCATTCCCACTCCTCAATTTATACACAGACGTGCCAACCACACAAGGTAATCTACATGCTTACCAGTTTCCTATCTAATGAAGCGTGAAGACAAAGCACTGGATTCTGTTACAGATATATAGTATTTTTTTTTTTTAGCATTTTTTAGGAATGAAAGTGCCTTTCCTCTCAGTCATAATTCACTGAGTGACCTGAGTAATCTGGAACCCCTTGGGAATGGGGTTGGGTGCAAATCTGTTTAATACATCCATGGAACACTGGGCAAAGCCCTTGTCTCCTGATATGTAACCTTGCAGGAGTGATGGGTTGTTTAGTTAGATAATGTCTGCACCTACGTGTGAAACAACTCGAGCTGCTCTAAGCTGCTGGGTAGATGGAAGGTAATGGGTGACTTAAGGGTAACTCAGAAAGCATTTATGCCATTTACCAGGAACTCAGCCCAGAGTGGGAGGAACCTCAGTCATTTGTGTCCTAGTTGCAGACTCATGCAAAAGAGATGCCTTGTGTCATTGGGAGTAAGCCACACACTGGGAAGGCATGCTGCTGGTGAGGGCAGATCTGTGCCCCAGCCCACAGGCATGTGCCCATATCCTGCTGCTGACATATGGTGTCCCATCATTAGCCAGATGGCAGAAAGGCTGGAAAGGGCCTGAACATACAGGAATAATCTACCCTGGGCTGTAGGAGGCGATTAGGCCAGGCTGGGCGGAGATCAAAGCTGGAGGTGGCTGTGGAAGCCTGAACGGGAGTTTAAAGAGTTAAAGACGGGGCCTGTGGTCAGCATAGGTGAACTTCATCATCAGCATCACCCTTACCACCTTCCACCTCTACTTCTGTGCTGGCAGTTCCAATGCCACACATGATTCCTTCTGTGCCCAAAGGACAGCTCAGGGGTTCAGGAAAGAAAACCTTGCTATACATAAAAAGTAGAATATTATTGGCGATAGTCTCATGGGACAAACTACTTCTCTTGAGATGTTTTTCAATAAGAAAGATTTGTTCAGAGTCAGAGTTGATTAGATGATGCTTGACCAGCCCTGGAGGGTTCAGAGCATCTCTAATACCTTTGAAATTATATACAAAATGGTGAATGTAGGATTTGATGTTCATTTTTCTAGGAAGACAGTATATCTTTTGTCAAAGAACCTTAAAGAGTCTGTGACCCCAAAATATTTTGTAGTCACTGGTATGGAGGCCAGGGGACCCCAGGCTATTTAAGCATGGCAGACAGGGTACCTGAGGGGTCACTGCATGAAGTGGACATTAGGGACCTCATGGCCTTGGATTTTTTCTGGTCCTTGGGTACTTACAGCACCCCTCAGCTGGCTCAGGGCACGCTGCCTGTCCTGTTCCAAAGACAAGTCGCAGGTCCCTCAGACCAGCTCCCATCATAGCATCACTCAGCCATCAGCCCTGTGAGCCAGTACCCTAGATGATCTCCCTTTAATAAAGCCATCCTCAGGCAGAAAGCAAATGAACCACATTGATGGAAGGACAGGAATAGACCTCCAAACATGGCAGGGAGTGGCATAGTCAGCGACTTCTCATGAGAGACAAGGAGAATATAATGGATAGGAAATGGAGACCTGAGTTCTAGCCCACATTTGGTTCTGGCCAGCTGCATGACATTGGGTAATTCACTGTCATTCATTCGTTTCAGTTTCCCAATCTGTGGAACGGGGAAGTTAGGCTAGATTCCTGAGGGTTCCCTGGCTGAGGATGTGACAGGCTGTGTCCAAACTCTACAATGTGGCCCTGTCTGCAGAGAGGTATTGGGACAGAGTTGGTCTTTAATTAGGAACCGGTTTATTTTTCTAATTTCAACCAACCTACATGTTCTAAGACATGTTGGATTTTGCAAGTCATAGAAGGATTAAAGCAAATAGACACATCTATGAAGGAAAACATGACTTGTGGGCCGCATCAAGATCTCAGTGATAGGTTAATGTGCTAGCTAGGCCTGAAAGCCAAAGATGGAATATTTCTGATTACAATTGGGTGTCTGCTCTGTGGTTTCTGATTTGAAAATATTGTTCATAAATCTCCTGTCCCACTTCCAAACTCCAGTGCTGCTTTTAGCAGATGGTATACATTTAGATTCTTGACCCTTCCGCATGAAATCCCTAAGGTGTCTGAATTGCTAACATTCGTATTCTTTCTTAGGTCTCCTGACTTTTTCACTCCAGGATCAGAGGAGGCATCTGGGTCCTTCCATGTCTCCTGGATTCCATCCTTCTCGTCTCCTCTGCTTTCCTGGCTGTCACATCTCCAATTGTCCATGCCACCTTCACCCCAACTTTCTCCTTCTGGGTGCTCCAATCTTACCTTCCTCACAGGCTTTTTCTTTTCCTTTCATATCTTCTGAGATCTTCCCTATCTTAAACATTAAACTACTTTTCTCTTCTTTATTTGTTTTTAGTCCCTTTTAATCTTTTTCCTTCCTCCTGAGCCCCAAATCCTGGGAGTAAGTAGCTTACACCTACTATTTCTTGTTCCTTTGCCTTTTGACCTCTGCAGTCTGAATGTTCATAAGCTGTCCTGGAACTGTGCTCTCAAAGACAGGGTATTTCCTGTTCGCCTTCTCCTTGTCTCTGGCATTTGATATAACTTCAGGGCAGAGACAGCTTCCCTCCATCGACTTCCCATACCGAGCATTGATTGTGACTTGGCAGCAGCTCCGCAGACCTTGGCTGAATCCTGAAGCTCTGTCATCTCTTCCTCCCAAATACTTCTCATGCATCCATTCTTCTGCGTGCCCTGTGCCTCCCTGTAACCCAATCCTTCCTGATCTCACCTCCTGTCACTCTAACAACATTTTGGCTTGCTCCTTCACTTCTAATTCATCCCGCAGAGCATTATGCATTACTTAAATCATCCTTGGGACTCACCAACAGTTCCCCAGTGACTATTGATCCAAGCTCAATCTCCTCAATTTTAAAATGCAATTAATTAATTCTTAAAAAAGAGTTACAGATGCACAAGTGAAACATTTAAATGGAACAAAAAGGTATCCAGAGAAACATAGGTCTCTCCCACCCCATTCTCCCAGTTTTCTTTCCCATAGCAATCATTGTTAGCAGTTTCTCATACATCCTGGCAGAGACAGTCTGTGCCATACGAGTGCTTTCTGACTGGACTGTAGCTCACCACTGTGCCTGGGGCCCTGTCTTGTATCCCAGTCAAGGCTGGGGTCCTGGGCACCTGCTGGACCTTTCTCCCATAGCTGGGCTCTACCATACATACTACCAATCACTGGTTTGTGATTTGCTTCAACCCACATGGGCCTAAGACTATCCTTGCTCTTACTATATTGTCAGGGGCTTCCGTTGGCTGTGATAGACCTGCAGACAACACACTGCCCTGTGGCTGCTGTGAGGGATTCCAGCGCTGTCCACCCTCATTGGGGTGAACCTCCTTCCTGCAGTCCCCCAGTTCCGATCCCACTAATCATGACTTTGCTTTTTCTGTGCCAACCAGAAACTGAAGAAAGTTCTAACTGGTTTTGCCTCTGAACCATGGTGGGTTGTGCTACCTGGTGACCTTGTTTGCCAGGAGATAAGAATGAGATGGCCATGTTTCTTTGCTTCTGCACTATCCTTCATTGTCCAGCCATATTCCTAAGTCCAGACATGACCCCTCTCCAAAGGATGCACTGGAATGATTTGAGAAATAACTTGAGGTTCTCCACATCTACTGTTTAAACCCTGTGTACATGAACAGTGATAGCATCTGGGTGTAGAAACCTTAATGTCATTGTAGCCAGGGTGCATTTCCTATCAAGTCCTGGGAGAACAGTCACTCCAGGAGCCACTCTCTAGTTCTGCATCTGACTAAACAGCAAGGATGACCTCGGGTTCAGAAAATATCCCTGTAGTGACATCAAGAGTCTTAAAAACTGCCTTTGTGGAAGATACAAATTACTGTTTTAGTTGGATGAAAAGTACTTAAGTACAAATAGCAAGAAGTTTTTGTTCTTTTAGAATGCACCTAATGAGCAACAGGACTAAAATGGTATTTGCTGAGGACCCGCAACATTAGGGATACATGGCATCATTTTAAATATTGATTTGGAGGTAAATTTTGATCCGTTAAACTGTGATATATCATAGGTAACATCAGTGAGAGAGATTACCCCAATCTAAGTTTTTCAATGTGTGGTCCAAGGATAACAGTCTCGTAAGAAGAGATTTATTAGTCAAATGTATGTGAGAAAAGCTGGATGTAAACCATCTCTCCCTCTTGCATATTCACAATGTATATTAGCCTATCAAAGACTCTGAGACGTCTCAGAGTAAAATAACTTCTAAACTTTTTTATTAACCCAAACTTATTTGGCAATGACATCCTTTATGTACAATGCCTATTAACAGCCTAAAAACTAAGGTGCGGAGGAACACATACTGGATAACGCCGCTTCAGTTTATTCATGCAAGTTAAGCCATTTATTTATAAACAAATCATTAGTTCCCCTAAATATTTCATGTATTTGTTATATTACAAACCAATAACATAATATAAGGAATAGGTGAAATATTTAGGGGAACCAAACACAGTAAAGCTATTATCTATTAATAGTGAAGCTATTATCTAATATTATCTATGACCTAATATTTACATTCATATCTTTAAAAAGTCTGTTAATTAAAAATGCCTTTCTTTAGAAGTTAAAGTCCTGTTACCTGGTGCCCTTATTTTCCAGTGACTCTTGCCCTATAGCCTCTTAAGAAACTTCTGACAGGAACCAGAGGGTCAGCTATTGGTCAATGAGATTTTTTTTTTCTTACTATTTATTTGAGGAGATATCAATCCCATTAAGCCAAAGAAATGCCTTTCTTTACAATCAGCTTCTCACTCTGAGTGGTCCAACATATATTTTTCTCATAGGTGCTTTCAAAATGCTGTTCTCTCTCATAAGTACTAGGTCAGAATGTTGTTCTTCTGCCACACAATTGGTCATAATATCTCATATATATAACTTTTAAAGATTATTGTTTAAAAATAATAAAAATCACACAAAGTTGGCATTTTATCATGAGACCAAGTATATTTATGAAAACAGGACAAAGATTAAAGCCTATATAGTTCATTCATTCTCAGAAAGCCCTCTATTGTCATTCAGAGAATGGTTCTAGAAGGCAGCCTCTTTGAGAATCTTATCTTGATGGTCCAGCTTTTGTGGTTTCTTTTTTTAACAGGAGCTGCAATGGAAAGGAGGACGCGAATAAAGTCTGCCTGGTCTAGGAGCCTGAACTGTGCTTTAGTCTCTGAAAGAACAGGGAGAAAGAGTTAGATCGGGGCCTGGTCCCATGGAAGTAGCCGCTGCTGCTCTGCTCCAGGAAAGGTAAGAATGAGCCCCTGTGAGGGGGTGGAGGATGTTTGTTGAGAGCATTGGAATAGAGAGGGCAAAAACCTAGATCTGGACAATAGTCCGCTGTGAAATATTTCAAAATCCAAAGGTGGGCAATATCTTCTATTGAGGTTTATGATAAATTCTGGAATGAGAATGCCTAGAAAATAAGAAGGGGGTGGGGATGAAGACCCAAACACACCACACGCTCTCACAAAGATGTGTAGGCAGCACATTAAATTACAGTTGGCGTGAACAGGGCTTGAGAGCATGCTCGAAGGCAGGGAACTGGGGTTAAGTATGACTAACTACCTTTTAAGAAAACCAAGAGTCTAGGCAAGTAGTTTGTAAGCTTTTTGACGTCATAGATAAGTCACATTAAAAAAAATTAATTTGGGAGTTGATTCTAGTAGCCTTCTTTTTCTTTCAAATAACAATAGACTTATTTGACTAAAATGTATTATTACCATTGTTTTATTTTTTTTCCACTAGGAAAAAAAATAGAAAAACACAGTCTGACTTTTACATACACAGTCCAACATTTATGTACAATTCTTGAAATGGAATGCATTCAGCTTTACGAAAAACTCCAGACATTGTCCTAATTTTTCTCATTTTGCCAGGGTCACGTTGTCACTAACCAACTGGTTCAGATTAGAAAAATCTCCTAAGCATATCCACTATAGTATTATTGATTATCTTCAGAGAAATTCATGTTTGTCTTATTAGTTGCCTTACAATATACAAATATCTCAGTCAGACAGACAACATTATTTATTGAATTTCTAGCAACAAAAGACCTGAGCTCTGCCCTTGACTTACTTAAAAGCTAGTGAATACAACATGTCCTGATCATTGACAGATAATATTTACTAAGAAATGTTTACAGATACAGTACAAAGAGAGTAGTTTAGTACTGAGAACATGTGGAGGGAGTAACCAGAAAAGCGGGGTGTTAACCAGAAAATATTCTGGCTCCTTTTTTAGGAAAGAGGAAACTGAAGCAAAGAGGTGAGAGAATATCAAGGTAAAAATAAGCGCTGACTCTGCCTGCCTTTGGGATCAAATGCCTGTTGTTATTGGACTACCGTCTCGGTGTGGTTTGCTTAAATTTTCAGGAGAGGCTGATGGGTGAACTTATCTGCTGGGGCTGACAGGAATGTGTGTCAGCCCCCCTTGTCCAATTAGCTGTGGCTTGAGGCAGCAGTCAGGACCATGAAGGACACATACGGATGACCATGCCCACCTCTTCAGCAAATGCTTTTGAGTTCCCACCAAAAGAGAATTCTTGATTTGCTGAGAAGGTCGTGTGGGCTGAATAGCCATGCTCAGATCTATCTGCCATTCTTAATAAGTTTGATCTTTATATACTTGTCCACAGCTCCATGTTTCAGGCGAGAATAAAAGGGCTGGTTGGTCTTAAATGTGTAAGAGTCTATGATGCAGTAACTTTTCTGAGCACAAGAAGAATTTTAAAAAAAAAAGCGTTCTAAAATTTTTTGATTTTTTGGCGAAGCTGATCACTTTTCTCCTAATAGCCAGTATTTTAAGCTGAGAATATATCTATTTCCCCCATTTTCTCAATCATTTGAATTCTGTTAACTTTGTGAGATAACTAAAGACAAAGCATGAAAAAAAACTGCTGCGATCATCCAAAGAGCTCATAAAAGATTATTTGTGGACCCTCCAAAAATGAGGCTATATAGGAAAATAAGCAGGAATAAGGACCAAAATATGGTAAATTGGATATATTAATTAGAACCCTTGGTTGCATGGACAAAAAACAAAGAAAATTGACTGAAGCAAACAGCAGAATGTATTATAGGTATACTGGACATCTCATCAAAACCAAAGATGTGAATCAGGAACAGTCAGCATCTAGGGTCTGAACACAATCAGGGTCCTCTGATCCTCTGGGTGCTCTGTCATCTGGTCAGAAGTCCACTTCTGTACTAACCAAGATGGCCCCCTGAGTCGTTGTAGTAACACGGCTGCTATCAGAGGACTATACGTATGCACTGTTTTTAGAAGCAGTAAAAAGGATATTAAACAAAGGAGAGAGGTCCACCTTTTGAAAATATAGCGAAGAAGCAAGACAGCGAGAGAAAATGACTTATCACAACTCTTGAATATTTAGAAATAATCAAGATCAGTTTCAAGGGTCAGGAACCTCTCCCATTCTGAGGAAAAATTCCTTCTTTCAAGGACATCATTTGAAAGATGTATCAACAAATGGCAACCTGTAAAACAGTTGGTCTATGTGCGAAGCTTAATTGCTGAAATTCATTGTACACTAATCATATACTATGTACTCTTCTCGATTCTGGGATATGGACAGGGAGTTGCAAAGAAGAGTAGGCACCTCCCTCAAGGAGTTTCCCCCTTAGCAAGCTGTAGACAGTAAAGCAAGCTATAGTGACTATCAACCTAACATAAGGATCGATCATTTGTTAGAAAGCAAATTCTGAACTTATATTCCATCATTTTCTCTTAAAAAGAATTTGTGGTCTTTAAAAAAAAAATGTGCTCTATAGAGTGCATCGCTACAATTCATGGTCTGAACTAAATTTGCAGGCTGCCAGAAGATGTCCTCAACCATACCCTGCATATTGACCACACTGACGGGTCACTTGGTTTCAGCTGAAGATTTTCTATTGGTATTTTTTACTGTGTCTCTCTCTGCTTCTCACTTGCCTTTTGGGGAAGGACTAGTGAAGAAAGGGGAAGGTAGGTTAGTTTTCATAAGTGATGTAAGCATACCTTAATTTATTATTATTATTGTTATTATTACAATTATTTCCAAGCCTGGTTTTTCAAAGTCTGGGAGGCTGAAGGGGAAAAAGAGGGTTAGTGAGCGGGGAGGTTGGAGGCAGGGTACCAGCAGGTGGCGCTTGTCTCCTCCGAGGAGACGAGAATGTTTGATTCAGCCTAGAGCGCTGCAGGAACGAAGGGCGACCAAACACGCATTCAGTGCAAGTGACATCCATCATGCCGTATTTTAGCGACGACTCCGTGAAGTCACAAGTTCCAGCCTGTTGCCCAGGCCATCACCTTTCTTCATGGCCACTTAAAAAACTGGTTCCCCTAGTGCAAGGGTTGTATTATTTTCGTATTTGACCCGCATCCCATTTCCTCTGGTCAAGTCGCTTACAGTAACGATCAGCCTCGGGTATAGAGCAAAAATAAAGGCCCTAAAGAGTTGGAGCTGAAACTTCGGAAAGGGGTGGGATTTTCTCAGTCTTCCAGCTGATCTCCCCTTATGGCATCAGATATTCTGTCACTTGTGGTGTGCCAGCCTTGGTCTGGGCAGAATGTGAATTCGCTTGCAAGGGAACACTTCAGTTCCCATGGCCCACAGGGGCAAGGAGAAGCTGGAGGAGGTCACTTTGACTGTACTTGTGGGCAGGCTCAAACTGTGACTGAGTTATTGGCTAGTTGGGGTCACTGGCTTTCTAACCTCTCCCCGCACCGCCCAATTCCGGGGCTCAGTCAGCCATCGCCAGCCCCTCTCCCTCATAGGACAATGGATTCTGTCTGCCAGAAAAACTACGTTCGTTTTGATAGTCCTTCCTGCGTCTGAAGCTTTCTACTGTCGCTCAGAAAACCTTCTGCCCTACTCCTATCTGTGAGTCCGCGCTGGGGCCGGGCCCGGGAGTGTACAGGAAGGAGGGCAACCCTGGAGTCTGAGGGCCACAAGTTAGCATCCAGCTCCGCCTCTGATTGCATGTGTGACCTTAGACTAGTTTCTTAACTTCCTCAGTAGACTGGGGAAACTATTTTTCCCCAAACAGGGTTCGTGGATTAATAGATAATTAATGCAGACTACCTAGACCAGTGTCTGGCTCATTGTAGGCGCCCAAATGCCAGGGGTCATCTGTCGGCCTGACCCCACAGTGAAAAATTGCCTCTTGGGGAACTCTGGGTCAAAGAGCCAGAATAATTCGCAGAGTTGAGATAACCTCTCACCTCCCTGTGATCTCACTGTATTTCAAATCCCATCTATTGCCTCGCCACCGTCTTTTCAGACCCCCTAAAACCTCTTGTCCCCTAAAACTCCTTGGGCAGCACAAACAAACAAAAACAAAAAAACCCAAAGGCATTCGGCGTCTAAATGAAAGTGACCCCGGTGCAGGCGTCCGGTCCCCTCACGTCCCCGGATTGCCGGGCCAAGCGCAGCGAAGCTGAGGCGGCCAGCCTGGCTGGGCGCGGAGGAAGGTTCGGGGCTGGACTGACAGCTTGGGGGGAAGGAGGAGGAGAGAGCCGGCGGCGGAGGAGGGGAGAGCCGCGGAGAGGAGGGAGCAGGGGCGGGAGGAGACACATGCGCGCTGCCTGCCGCCGCCGCCGCCGCCGCCGCCGCAGTGCTTAGCTTCTCGGGGACAGGAAACCTTCGAGACCGAGCTGCCACTGCCGCCTCCCCGTCCGCCCCCCATTCCGCGCGCCTGCCACACCCTCCTCCCCTTCTTCCAGCATCTTTCTGTGGAGCACTGCAGGGACTGGGCCCGAGGTGCCGTCTCCCCCTCCCAGGGGAAAGCTGTGACCCCCCCCGCAGGAGCGGCGGGGCCGGGTGGGGGGGCCCGGGAGAAGATGGCGACGCCGGGAAGCGAACCCCAACCCTTCGTCCCTGCCCTCTCGGTGGCTACTCTGCACCCACATCATCCCCACCACCATCACCATCAGCACCACGGAGGAACCGGGGCCAGCGGTGGGGCCGGGGGAGGCGGCGGCGGCGGCGGCAGCGGGGGCTTCAACCTGCCCTTGAACCGGGGACTGGAGCGCGCGCTGGAGGAAGCGGCCAACTCTGGGGGGCTGAACCTCAGCGCCAGGAAATTGAAGGAATTTCCCAGGACCGCGGCCCCCGGGCATGACCTTTCGGACACGGTGCAGGCAGGTGAGAGAGGGCGAGGGGTAGGCAATGGGTGTGGGTGGCTGTCTGGCTGGCTGTCGTGCCTTCCCGACGCAGTGGCCAGTCTGAGATCTGGCCTCGCTGGGGGCCCATCGGCCGGTGCTCTCCCGACTAAGGGACCTGCCTTGATGCAGGAGAGGCGGACCCCGCAGAAGGCACAGTGGCCGCTGCCTCGCCCGGCGGCCGGTGGGGCAGCGCCGGGAGAGCTGGGGTGCGCCTGGCCGCTGCGCCCGCGAACGCGCGGGGCTCGGGCTCCCCGCCCCGAGGCGGCTGCGCCAGGGAAGTGGCTGCCGGGCTGGGACTTGCGGGCGCGCCGCGTGCCGCAGTGGAAGTGGGAGGATTCAGGCGGCCGTGTCGGCTTCCTGGGCCCCGCGCAGGGGCTGGGAACCCGAGCGCCGCGTCTGCGCCTCCGACCAGGGCTTGCACTCTTGGCGTCGAGGCGTCGCCCCGCTGACAGGGAAACCCAGACAAAGGTGGCGCGCCCTTGGCCGACCCTAGGGCATCGGCGCGTTGCCGCCAGGGCCCCATCGGCGACCCCACCGAGCGATCCGGCAATTTGGTGCCGACTGCAAGGAGGCGCCGGGGCTTCCTCTTCCTGCGCCTGTGAGAGGAAAGAGCCGCCGCGATTGTTGAGAATCCGAATGGGCAGCCACTTCGCAGGCACTCGGCTCCCTCGTTACTTGCCCTTAGCTAACCGCCCATACGGTTTGGTTCCTACCACCGAGGCTACCTAGTTCTCAGTAACCCGATCTCTGCGGGGGCCCTGGAAGGGTCGGCATGGTGTATTAGAAGAAGAGTAATTAAAGTGAGCCGGTTTTCCTGTGTGAGCCGGACAAGTTGTAACTCGCGCCAATGAGCAGCCAGCTTTTTCAAGTTATGTCATGTGTTGACATATTTCTGAGACGTCTGCTTTCTCTTTGGTAGTTGGAGTGACTGGGGCGAGATCTATAAACAGGAAGGAGGGTTGGTGGAAGGCGACTCGGGCCTCGGGATCCCTACAGAACTGACTTGGTTTCCCGACCATCCGGTTCAGTTTCCTGGGGGAGGGTTTCTATCTTGGCAAGCGCCCAACATTTCCCAAGGCAGTGGGTGCCCCATTTTGGAACCTCTGCCCTGGTCTCCTGGCTGTCATCACCTCATGGGCCTAGAGTCAGACCCCTTGGATCCTGAATGACTCGACTCTCACTTCCGGATCTCCCAGTTTCCCCTTGTGGGCTAAGGGGGGGGAGCCGGTGAGGGAGCCTTGGTTGGCTTTTGGTTTCCAGTGCTCCCCCCTCCTTTAATTCAGTAAACATTTATCAAGAGTCCTAATGAATATTCAGACAGAGTTCTGAGTTCACTGGGGGCAGAGAGGACTCTTCAGGGTCATTAAACTTTGTAATTTGGATTTAAGGAGAGTCAGGAATGGGCTAAAAGGAGGGAATTTCCAGAGTTGAGCTGTCAACAGCTGGAGAGTCTCTTTTTTAGGACCTCTTAGTTACATTTTCTCAAGTGGAAGTTATTCCAAGAATTGCCTGAATCATTAACTTAAAAAAAAAAAACCCTTAAGTTCTACTTCCCTTTGCGGTAGAGTGTCCCATGAACTCTGGGAGGGGTGGATATGACTGCAGAAGATGGAGCTGGCGTGACCAATAATAATATGTGTTTGCACGTTCAGCAGGGGGCCTTGAAAGTTGTTCCTCTGCTTCAATTCCGCCAGTGTTTATTTCCAAAGTTGGGTGAACTTGATGTGTCTGCTGTGTTGGCATTCTCTGAGAAGACTTGTGCTTTTAAAAGCAAGGACCGTATCTGTCAGTTAAGACATTGCCGTGTGAGGTAGATGCTAAAAAGTATTCCTGTTCTCCTCTCTTGCTTACCTGTGGTTAGCTTAGGTTGTGAGTTTTGCAAGTTTTAAATTAGGAACCTCACTTGCACGTGTTTAATGCTCAGAAAATTCTCTCTAGTTAAAACTCAGAGACGTAACGCTAACTCCCCATCAAAAAATGCAGTATTAATTATGGGGTGGAGGGAGTGTCACCAAAGTTTGCAGAAACTTAGGACAACTCAAAAAAGATAAAG
This sequence comes from Equus caballus, assembly GCF_041296265.1. Classification (NCBI taxonomy): domain Eukaryota; kingdom Metazoa; phylum Chordata; class Mammalia; order Perissodactyla; family Equidae; genus Equus; species Equus caballus. The sequence goes on along the minus strand of NC_091700.1, from coordinate 44,690,385 downwards.
AATATTCAGTGTAGCCAGTTATTTTACATGAAATTGGACAAATGTGTTAAGGATTTGCTTCTGCAAAACATCTTTGTTGCAGATCTAAAACTAAGTGTAAACCCAATGTATTCTGCTCCTCCTTAAGAAGTATTTACTGAGCACCGTTCCTTATTTGGAAAAGCAGAAATCAAAATAAAGCAGGAGTTAAAATCACCTCCAGTCTGCCCAGTGTTGACATGTCCTGCGTGTAAAGAGTTCTAGCAGAGGGGAGAGTATGAGTAATAACATGTACAATAAAGATAGTGATATCTCCTGTGTTAATATTTAGTTTACAGAATCTCTCTTAAAATCAGAATGGCCCATGAGATCCTTAAAGACCTAAGATGTAAAGTGCACTTTTTCATAAGTTTTGTAATACAGGGAGTGACAGAGAAAGCTTTTCCTCACTGTTCACTTGTATGATAGAGGCCATTTGGTCTATATCTTGTAAAAGTAACTCTTCTGGCAGCCACCTGAGCAGAACTGCCCTCTTGGGCAATGTAGCTTACCTGAATGGAGTTGGAAACCGAGATGTCAACACGGAAACATAGAGGCCCTGGGCCACTCAGTAGATGTCTAAGCTGTCGCTCAAATGCATACACATTTTTCATAGGGAAAAACTCTCAGGCCCACACTTTGAGGTGATTGATTTACTCATATTTGAGTCAGAATAGTTGTGTTGTCAGGGTGTAGTGTTTTTGCAGGTGAGAAGGGGAAAGAAAGGCTGATCCACCCAGGTATGGTGGCACAGGTGATAGTGGCTGAAAGGAAGCGTGAACGAAAGAGCACGGTTAGTCCTTGGTGTGTGTGCTTTGCTCTGTGCCAGGTACGTCATCAGCACTGTCCTGCCCGCTCCTAAGAGAAGGCTATTCAGTTCTTCATTTACAGCTCAGCAGACTGCGACTGAGACAAGTGAGGTACCATGCTCAGGATCATACCCCCAGTGGGATAGTGAACCAGTGGATGGACTCTGATGGTTTCACTTTAGCGTTTATGTTCTTGACCATAGTCCTTCTAAGCAGGGAAGGGGTGGAGAGAAGCAGAATCTGGGAGGCTGTCTGGAGATTCATTCAACCAACATTCATTCCACGAGTACCTACCAAGCAGCACGAAGCGCCACGCTCTGTTCTAGGCACTGGGGATACAGCGGTGACCAGTGGAGAATCCCTGTATCCCTTCTTATGAGTTTTCATTCTAGTTGGAGGGGTATGGGGAGAAAAATGAAGAAATAGATTGTGCAGCATGAGTAGGAAGAGTTATAGTATAGATGGAATATCTTTCTTTTAGAAATATACATGGTGTCTTGTGTTAAAGGTGACTCGAGGTGGCTTGTAACAGCAAAAGCACTAACAATGACTAGTAATAAATATAAACTAAAGCATGACATTGGGCTGGGTAAAAAGAAGCACACAAATATGTGTATCAGGAAAGCAAATTTTTTTTCTAGTGCTGATTCATTAACCAATGTCACTTTGGGATGAAGGAGTTCAAAAGGGTATTTGTCTGACTGAAATAAAGGGAATCGAAAAGAGGAGTAAGAAAAGAAAGTGTCTGTCTCAGACTGATCACAGGAGGTTCTAGAAAATGAAAAGGAAGCCCTTGGACTTTGATGTGCAGAACAGTTGTTGAAGGTTGGACTCATTAAGGAGAGGGTGGAGTCTATCCTTGCCAGTATCTTTTTGAGGTGGCCGGAAGCAGGAAAGAATGTATGGGAAGAGCTTACCCAGGTAGGAATGTAGACGTGTGGCATCCAGAATACTCATTGAGGCTCTATGTGTGTGAGTGCGGAGCACTGGAGGAGGCGCAAAGGGTAAGACAAGACAGGAATGCATGCGAAGCTAAGTCACAGTTCCAGGAAGCCACGGAGCCTCAAGGCAGGTCAAGGTGAGATGCCAGGTAGCACAGATAGGCATCGATTTTGGAAGAAAAGGCCAAGCTATTTAGGAAAGACTTTCAGGTTTTGTAGGATGGATAGATTTGGGATAGAAGTGCCCATGACCATTTTGTGGTTGGAAAGATGGTTTGACGATGAGGAGCGATATCTGTAAATAAAACAATAAGAGGTTGTTTAAGCCTGTGCCTTTGGTCATATCGCCCCACCCACTCTCAGCGTGTACCTATGTAATGGAGTAACAGACCACAGGGCTCTTAGGGACCGTTTTTTTGAGGACTCCAGAGATGGCTGACGACTGGGATTTGTCAATCTGTGGGACTAACACCCTAATCTGTCTGAGCTGGCTCTCTCCAATATCTGTACAGATTCAGAGAATCTTCTCTGAGATTTGTGGGCAGGCTTATCTGCTGAAAGCTGGCTTTCCCCACCCAACTCCCATCCTATAGTGACTGAGTCCATAGGATGTTAGCTCTCTGTACTCCTTGGAATTCACACAGGACTTGATAAAGAAATCTGTTCGTTCTCAAGAACATGTTCTGTTCCACAATTTTGGCCATAAAGATTTTTCATTATGAATATAATGGAACTTTGGAAATCACGTGTTTTCTTAAAATGTATGTTCTTTTATAGTTATATCTAGTTTCAAATTATTTTTCTGCTGTTGAATTAAATTTGTTAGTTATTGCTGTAACTATGATTTATGGTGGTAGTCACTATCATATAAATGTCTATGTTCATTACATGTATTCTGAATACTTCTGCATTCATAAATCATTAGTCACCGCCTTCTACTTCCTATTATTATTTTTTTCTTCTGTTGATCAGTTTCTTTCTTGTTCATGTATTGGGGACTTCTAATAGTAAAAGCTTTTAAAAACAACTAAGACTCGATGTATATGGTGCTCTGAATCATGTCCAGATGTGTTTGTGTATAGCAGAAACAATCTCCACAAACATTCTGCTATTCTCATTGCCTGCATTGTAGGCTGCTCTTTATTGAAAAGGCAGGAACACACTAATCATGTTTCTAGAATAATAGCATGCTATTATAGGCCGCAAAACCTCTGGGAACTTTTGGTCTGTGCCAGTTTATAAAGGACAGCCCAAGGTTTGACCTTCGTCATTGAAATGCTTCTGCTGGATAGGTTGTCAGTCACTGTGACATCATATTTGATTTTTGGTGAGTGTGTGTTATTAGGCCAAAATTCGGCACACCCCACAATTTTAAATGTTTTAATTTAAATTATTGACTAAAAAAATTTTTTTTGAGTTCTGTTGCAAACTTAAATTTCCATGCTGTGGTTTAGCAATTCTTTGGGGTAAGCATTTAAAGGGTAGGTACCTTTTGAAATCCATGTTGATGTTGGTCAGTTCAGAGGTCAATTTCCTTTTACTCTTGCTGTCCTTCTGGTGTGTACAAAGACTTTTTCTATCCTGTTACTCAACTTCATCATTGTTTGTTTAAACATAAGTTGTTTCCCTCTTTTGTGTGTACCTTTCTGATTTTCCCCTTTTTCATATCTATCTCTATCTATCTATCTATGTATCTATCTACCTACCTATCTATCTCTCTCTCTCTCTCCACATAATAGACGTAATTTATTAGACACAGATATAGACACAGATGTAGGTATAAAGTCTTTTTATGTTTAGGCTGAGCAGCATTTGCTTTCTCTTAGTAGCTCTCCAAAGTCATCTCCCCGCAGGTGCTGTCCTGATTCTGCTTTTCCAGACACTTAGCAACTTACATGGGGGAACCGCTGTCAGCTCTGCCTCAGGCGCTTATGGGTTTGTCAGTCAAGCCACAGAACTTGAGCTTTTGTACTGTTTGTATGCTACTTTCCAGACTTGATTTAGCTGTGTGGAAAATTAGACTTCTGCCTGAGAGAGACACAAGGGGAAGCTGGCCTGGGCTTAGATCTGGCAATGCCGCCAAGATCACCATTCGTGAACTCGTTCAGTGATTGTGTCAGTTGTTGGAATTAAGGTAATTTGGTGTTAATTGCCGTGTTTATTTCAAATTATAAAATTATAATCCACCATAAAAAGTTTAAGTATGTAAAACACAAAACCCAGCTGTGTTTACCTATCTGATGGCTTTATTTAGGTATAACTTGTAGAAAGTCTAGAGGCTTCTGTTATTGGTGCTATTTTTTTGTCACATGAAGGTTTTTTTGCACCAGAATTTTCAGTTGCTGTGATAGTTCAGATAGATTTTTTTCTGTGTGTGATGTGAATTGTTTAACCAAAAAGAAAAAAAAAAAGAAAGGTCAGAATTGCAAGTAAGCCTTAGTTTAGGAAAAGTAGGCCTACCAATCTAGACGCATGCTTGAAGCATGCTGTGTTTCCTTCATCTTAATTTAAGAGTTGAGTAGTATTGCTTCCATGTACTGCAGGAAGAAGTCATACATTTGGAAACCATCTGTTCCCACAAAGTGATTCAGAAATAAAGTGAGATTGTTTACATGAACAGAAAGTTGACGAACTGTGAGAATTTGGCTTCTCGCGCTTACTCCAGCAACGCAAGAGAAGGGAAACGCCTTTATAGTCAATTTCGGTGCATGCTCATAGTTTTTCCTGTGTGTATCCTCTTTAACTGGCCAGAAAGGAGCATATAGGTGGGGGAAAAAAAGATTAGAGAACAGCGTTTGATTTGCATAACAGAAATGTTTTATCTTTTTGCTTAACGTGAAATTACTGCTCCTGTGTTAATATGGTGTTCATTCTGAGCCAGCTCAATGTGTGGCATCTGAAACTCTTGCAGGACATTTTTAAGTCACCAGAGTCAGGTTATATGATTTTAGAATCTTCCTTGAGATTCGCTTTTCTTCCTTCTGCTGTGTTTCCTCTACTCTTTGTTGCGGGGGGAGGGATGGAGGTCGGGTACCCAAGACCTTGTGAGATGAAACAGGGCCAGGAGCCCTCCAGCTCAGTGAGTCTTGAATTTCCACTTCATGTTCTCCCCAGCTGCGCAGAAAGAGGCCCTGTCTTAGTTTTTTTTAATCCTCTGGCTTCTCCTGTGGCCTTGCTTTTGACAGCTGACCCCTGCAGTGCAGGACATGGAGTTTTGCTACACAATGCTTTCCTCTAATATTCTTTCATATTTTTGATGTCGGTGCCATACAGCGTTAGGGGTAGCCTCAGTGCGTCTGACCTGGTTCCGTCAGCTCAGCTCTGATTTGACTCACTTTATCTCTGCAGGCAACAGTGACAAGTTCAAAGATAACATCATCCGCACACTGCCTGACTTGGCCTTCCTCTAGATTGCCTTCATTTCGCTTTTGCAGGTCATTTCCCTTACTTCCCCTCCTCCCTGCCGTGTAAAAGTCGACTTACCCATTCTCATTTCATCCAGTCCCCAAGCCTACTCCAAACACCCAGCAGCCCCTCCGTGCAGATCTGAGCACTGAATCATGCACAGCCTTAAGGCACCTTTGCATTATTTCCTCAGGGCATATTTTCCTAATTATTGCCTTCCTCTTTTGGTACTTTCCTCGTGTTTAAGCTCCTTCCTCCTTTACTGACCTGCGAGATCTGGCTAGGCCCCGGGTTTTCCTTATTTTTGTGTGTGCCCTTCATGCCGATCACAGAAAGTGCTAGATTAACCTCAGTGGACTGTTGGTCTCCTCCTTCCTACTCACGGCTCACTCTTAGTCTACACTTCAGTCCATCATCTTGGATCTGCTGTGATGCCGTCCCCTGTGTGCACGTTTTGCTGAACTGCTGCCATTTTCTTGGTGCTGACCTTATTTTTTCTTGCACAGCATCTTGCTACTTCTCAGCATCGCCCACTGTATCGTCGGTCTGGGTTGCTACAACAGAATAGCACAGACTGGGTAGCTTAAACAACAGAAATTTATCTTCTCACAGTTCTGGAGGCTGAGAGTCTAAGATCAAGGCATGGGCAGGTTGGTTTCTTAGGGTCTCTCTTTGGCTTATAGATGACCACCTTCGCCCTGTGTGTTCGTATGGCCTTTCCTCTGTGGCTGGATGTCCCTTGGTGTCTCTTTGTGGGTCCAGATAGCCTCTTCTTAAAAGGACATCAGTCAAATGGGATTAGGGTCCACTTCTCTGAGCTCATTTAACCTTCATTACCACTCTAAAGGCCTGATCTCTGAATACACTCACCGTTCTAAGGTACTGGGGGTTAGGACTTCAAGATATGAATTTAGGGGGACACAATTCAGCCCAACGCTCACTCGCCCCTGGTGTATCTGGCAGCTGCAGCCGCTCCCCCAGCCTGGGTAAACTGACTTTCTACCTGCACAAGGCTGCCCTTCCACAAGACCAGGGTCAGGCCCGTCTAGTTCACCATCCCATCCCCAGCATCTAGCCCAGCGCCCGCGCTGTTCCTGCCTGGGCTCCATAAATGCTATTGAGCATAGGAATGTGCTGTGAAAAGGGCAAGGAGCCCCATTTACACTTAAAAGTTGGTGACTGGCTTGTCTGGGCCCCCCTCCACCCCACCATCTCTCATACATTCAGAATCTCCTTTTTGGTGGCTGACGGGTTCCTAGAGTCATTCATTTTTTTCAACAATAGTAAAAACAAAGGTGAAGTTGCCTCTCATCAACATTTGCAAGTGTTTGATAAGCAATGTTACATCTATTGGTCAGGTGAGTTATAATGAATTCTGAAGGAGATGGGCGGGGAATTTTTTTTTTTTTGAGGAAGATTAGCCCTGAGTTAACATCTGCTACCAACCTTCCTCTTTTTGCTGGGGAAGACTGGCCATGAGCTAACATCCATGCCCATCTTCCTCTACTTTATATGTGGGACACCTACCACAGCATGGCTTGCTAAGCAGTGCCATGTCCGCACCTGGGATCTGAACCGGCCAACCCTGGGCTGCCAAAGCAGAATGTGTGCACTTAACCGCTGTGCCACCGGGGCGGCCCCTGGGCGAAGATTTTAATATACCAAATATTGCTTGAAATTAGCAAATAAGGTAAGACTAAAAGTTTTTGAGCACTGATGTGTAAGGAGCTGTGGATGATTCATGTTAATGGTAGTTTCTTTGGAAACATGCGGCCTCAGTTCTGACATGAAATTGTGAATCTGGAGATCTTGGCATCAGGCTGTGAATGAAGCTCCTGCCTCCTGGGGATAATTCTCTCCCCTCCTGCCATTCCTACCTGAAGTCAGAAAGTTCCCTCCCCTCTTGCAGGTCCCGTGGTCAGTGGGCCCAGCAGAGTGGGTGTCCCTTCCCACTGGTGCAGGGTGCAAAGGTTGGCATAAATCAAGGGGAGTCAGTGCTGGGCCTCTGAGGCTGCAGGCTGAGGAGGAGCAGGTGCAGGAGATGCCCCCTGAGGGAAACGGGGAGGGATTCAGATACTTCTCTACTTAATTTTTGTATTTCTCATATCTTATCGCCTCAATTTATTAATTTTAGAATTTAAAGCAAGGTGCCGAATCTCTCTGAACTTCAGGTTTGTAATTTGTTAGGAGTGAAAATACACTTTCCCCCTCAGGGTGGTTGTGAGGATTCACAAGGTAAGGTCCAGAACCCAGGGCACAGTTCGGGTCTGGTCCAGCGGGAGTAATCAATAGATGTCACTTGCCTTCCCGGAGTCCCATGGGGTTATGTGTCATAGTTTTCTTCAATAAAATAAATAATTGGACGTTGTCAGCATATCATTAGCATAGTGGCTGAGCGCACAGACTGTGGCTGGGTCCTAATCCTGGCTCCACCAGGACAGAGCTAGTACTTAACCTTCCTGTGCCTCAGTTTCCTCATCAAACAGTGGGGGATAGTAATCATAGGATTATTATAAGGAGTAAATGAATGAATATATGTGTAAAGTGCTTAGGTCAATGTCTGACACTGATGTTTGTCATTATTATTATTAAACTCATTAGTAAAGAGGTTCAATCTTATAAGGCACAGAAAGACTAGTTAGATTCCTAGAAATAGTATGACATTAATAAATTCATCTTGATACCAGAAGACTTGAGTGTATGTGCTTTCAGTGCGTGCAAGCGTTATTTATATTCTTTTCACAGTCTTTGGAGGATGGTCGAGTAGGCGATATTTATTATACCAGCTTGGAATATCCAGAGCTAAATTCCATGTGAGGAAACCCAGACTAGATGGTGAAATGATTTTCTTTGGGTTGTGTTGCTAGTAAGCGGTCCAGCCAGGACCGTGTGTTCTAATGCACTTTCCATTCATTCCTCAATATAACAGCGGTCTTAGGTCTGATTTGATTTTACCAGGACAAAGAAATCCTGAGAAGGACGAGGCTGGTAGAGAAGGCGTTGGGGATTCTCCCGGTGGAGAATGGGAGCCGGATCTTATTGCCACACTGTGAATTCAGGGGAGGGTGCTGGGGACCAGGGCTTGTTTTTGGCTTTGGGATCTAGGACTGGGAAGGAGGGGAGGGCCTCACCCGAGGGCTCCGAGGGCGGTTGTCGCCCTCTGCAGAGGCCTGCCATTGATTTAAGAGCTTTTCCAGATTAACATAACTAAATAAATAAATTGACCACCTTTTTATGCTCTTGGCAAAAAACAATTTGTGAATCTTTTTATGTTTTTGGCAAATGCTCTGAAGAGGTCCAGCAAATAATTCTTTTATAAGAAGTAAGAAGAAGTCTATGAGGAGGCAAAGATTTAAGAGCAAATATATAAATTTAAATGTATCTCTTCTTTTCTTACTGTTTTCCTGGTATCCAGCATTTATTTTGCACTTTAATCAGAAGTTATTTCATTAAGAGCTTTGTGATAGGCTCAGCATCACCCTTAGCTTACCGATAAGGGAACTGAAAGGGGGATATGGTCCAGGCCCAGGGTCCTTGAGCACGCTTCCTCATTCAGTCCTCATGACTACCTTGCAGGGTAGATAGTGTCCTTGTGGCCGAGAAGGGAACTTACCAGTTAGGCAAGCTGAGCCCGTTTGTAGATCCAGTAAAGACAGAGCCAAAATTGCAATCAGAGCTCTTGTGGAAAGAGTGCGTGTCTCCTGCCATGCTCTGTTGTAGTGTCACTGAATATTCGGAGCTGGAGCAACCGAGCAGAGGAGGAGATTTTGCAATGAGAATCAAGCTCGGAGCATTTCGACAGCAGTCCTTGGGGTGACTCAGTGACTGAGGAGCAGAACCTCCCGTAGGTTCTGGACTCGTGTTATTTCTCCCACTGAGCTGAAAGTGGATGCAGGGGACCCAGGTGTATGCACAGGGGGTTCTCGTCCTGATCCTCACCTATTTGTCATGCCCAGTTAGCTCCATTTCTAAGAAGTGTGTTTTAAAGCAAGTGACAATTATTAGTTTTAAAAATCCTTCAAGGTGTCTATTATTTAAAAATGTAAATACACATTCGAGTTTTTAGTTTTGGTATAAAATTTTGTTAGACTTTCTAATCTGTAACCTAATGGAACAGCCCATTTAAAATTTACTAGATTTGATGCGCTCCAACAAGAAATGAATAAACAGCTTTTGGGTGAGTGACCAAGTAGTTACTTTCTGAATATTCCCTTTGTAATACAAGTGCTTACGTCCTAAAAGTTGTTTTATTAAGTAATGATCATCAATTTGATTTCTAAAAATGCATTTTATTTTGTAATAAAGATTCTTCAATACATTAATTAATTGCTTTTACAATCTTATAAATGAAATAACACAGCAGCCCATTTTGGTTAAAATGGCAGCACAGTTTATGGCTAAATAACCGAAATTTTTTGTGTTTATGCAAATTGGTCTAATTCAAAGGAATCTGATTGTGCAATTGAAGACAAATAGCTCTCTCTTTGTGCACTTCCCTTGGAGGTGTGGATGATAATCTCTGCGTGCAATTTAAGGCAATTATGTGTTTTTTTCTGTTCTTTAGAAAGCCTGGATAAATCAAAGTTAATTTTAGTTGTACCAGTCATTCCAGTGGTTATAGTCTTGTAATAAACTCTTCGCTGTGGTTTGTTCGATATTTACAGTTAGTGCTTTCTTGCCTCTGTGCAGTCCTTTACAGGGAGCTGCACTGTGACTTTAGGAGTGCTAGTGTGCCTAAGTCTGATCTCTTTTATGAAATTCAGTTGGCAGCTGTGCAGGCGTGCTGTTGCTCCCCCACCCCTAGAGTCCTTGGAATCAGTATGTTAATGAAGACTCGGTATCTCAATATGAAATTCGCACAGTGGGAGTTCTGAGGTAATGTGCCCTGATGGAGCCCTTAATGTCTGCCTCTTAGAGAGTGAGTGACAAAGACAAGATAACCCAGCTAAGTACTCTCATAATCAGGCAACCCGGATCTTTTGAACGTGGTTTCATAGTTTCAGTGTGTGTGCTCTCTTGCGTCTCGGTGTCTCAGACGCCTGCTCTCCAGGGCTGAAGAGAGTTTGTAAGCTCTTCATACCACGTGGTACATTGGGTTGGACAAGCCCCATCACCTTTAGATGAGAGACTTCAGCTTTCAGACATATCGCTTTGCATAATTCTATGCAACATTCTTTCGTTTTTCAAGAACCTTAGGTCATGGTGAACATCACAAGAGGTGCTCTTTTAGGATGCTCATAAGTAGCATCATCCTAAGTCTGGGTTTGCTGGGCAGTCTTGTTTATACTTCTTGCCCTGGCCTAATTAATAATAGCACCTTCTTTTAACACATCCCCATTCAGATGATAAATTATATGGTCACTTGACTCATATGGGATCATAGACACCATCTTTTAAGAATAAACTGAGATAGAGGCAAGCAAAGTGACTTGCCCACGCCCCCCAGCCAGTTACTGTCAGATGGCGAATAGACCCCAACCAGCTTATTGAGGTCATCTCTGTCAACTTCCCCTACTGCTGCCCTTTGAAGGAATTACAGTGCTTGGTTGGTTTCTCTGTCTCTCTCTCTCTTTTTTTTTTTGGTGAGGAAGATTGGTCCTGAGCTAACATCTATGCCAGTCTTCCTCTATTTTGTATATGGGACACTGCCACAGCATGGCTTGATGAGCAGTGTACAGGTCTGCACCCAGGATCTGAACCCTCAAACCCCAGGCTGCGAAGTGGAGCACGTGAACTTAGCCACAATGGCCCCTGGTTTCTCTTTTTAGCTTTCACACTAAGAAACTCTCTCAGGAAGGCCTTTGGCATTAGTCATTAATTTTAGTGGGAAAAATAGAGCATTATTTTTAAATTATAGAATAATAGCATATGTAGAAAGAAGTCTATACAAAATGTGGGCATGATTTAAATGATGATAGTAAAACAGACATAGGGACAGAGAGCAGATAAGAAGTTGGGACAGGGGGTGGGGAGGTTATTGCCTGAGAAAGCACAAGGGATGATGGAAATGTTCTAAGTCTTGACTGTAGCGGTGAGTACACAGACTTACGTGTTTGTCAGAACCCGTGGAACTCTAGGCTTAAAATGGGCACATTTTGTTGTATATAAATTATACCTTAATGAAGTAGACTAAAAATACACCTATGTACCCACTATTTAACTTAAAAAGTAGAACATTTCCAATACTTTTTTAGCTCTGTGCATGCTGCATATCCCTGATTGACAAGCTGTTTTAAAACAGAATAATTGGGGCGTCATGGCTGAATCAGTGCCTACTATTAGAAGACTGATATTTCTATTTTAGTGGACAGATTCTTTGATCTTCATTTTCTTTATTTTGAAACAGCTTGGTAACTGTCTATGTAGTCATACTAATAAAATATTCTTATTCTGTTTAGGAGTGGCACTTTATTTTATTGATAGAAAAAACTGATACCAAGCCAGGTTTTCTAGGATCCCTGGGGTGATGTTAGCTAATGAAGTCCAAAGCTTAGGAGCATTTATTGTGCACCTACTGGGTGCCAGACACTTTGCAGACATGATCTCATTCATCCTGTCAGCCTGTGATAGGTGTCATTTACCGTAAATTTTGTCCAGTGCAGAAACTAAGGCTCATACGTGTTAAACAGCTCGCCTAAGATCCCCGAATGGAAAGTGAAGGAGCCAGAGTTTGAACCCCAGCTGCCTGACTATAAAGCATTTGCCCTTCTCACCGAGCGCACTGTCATTAGAAAGAACTGCCTTTTACTGGGGACAGTTGAGCGCTTTGGCTAGCTCCCTGTTTGAATCCTCTAGCACCAAGACCATGTGGCATGTCACTTGCAGACTTCCTACATCACTCCTGTGATCTGGCCCACTCCCAGCTCAGTCTCCTCCTGGTCCTCACCCAGTGTCGGCTGCCTGATGGCGGATTTAATAGGCCTCTGGAATGTGGTGCCACCAGGTTTGCCTCTCACCCTCCTCATGGGCCTCCGTGGCTCCGGCTGCCTTTTTCTTTGCTGTCCCCGTATGTTCCAGATTAAGTGGCCTCTACTTCACCTTTGATCATACCTTTCCGTTCCTCCCTGTATTTGCAAATAAAATAAAACAGAAAACAAAACAACAAAAAATGAAACTCTGGTTCTCCAGTCTGTGTCAGTCATCCTGTCTCTTCTGTGATGCCCCAAAGCCCAGCCTCCCTCTCCCACATTCACCTCCATCTTTTCTGAACTTTAGACTTTTGGTTTATCACAGGTAGTTTAAGTGATTGAGTTGATCCTTCGTTGTTCTTTAATTTCATGTCTTTTCTTTCCGATTAATAATAAGAATGATAATAGCTTTATTTATTGAGCCAGGGATTGTGTTATGTACTTGAGATGTCTTCTCTCATTTAATCCCCAGAATAATCTTAGGAGGTAAGTACATGTTTTCTCCCTATTTGAGAGATTAGAAAATCAAGTCTCAGAGAAAAAAAGCCTGAGATCACATAGCTACTGGAGAAACTGAAATTTAAATCCAATTTGACTTGGGTGGTCACATCCTTCTTTTTATTGACTCCTCACACATCCATTGAAGAGAGTGGAAAAGAAAGGCAACTGACATTTCCTGTGCCTTTACTACAGCATGTAGGAGAGATGGTGTGACATATTATCTCACAGGATCCTTACCCTAATGCTAAGAATCAGATATCATGATCTCCAAAAAACTGAGGCTCAGTTTAAATAATTTACTCAGGGTCACAGAGCTGATAAGTGAAGGCATGAAAATTAAACCAGGTCTTTCTGCTCCTATAGACGCCACCTCTGTGCATGAAGAACTCCTTCTGTATTCCGCTTTTTACTCTCTGCAGGGCCTGCCATAATGCTGGATATTAGTGAAACTTTACAATTAGTTATAGGTTGACCGAAAAAACCTAAAGTTCCCTTTATTCTGTTAGAAGCCTGTGCATATAAGAAATATTCCAGTAGAGAAAAGTGGAACCCGTAAAGAATGTTAGAAGAGATAAAGTAAGAACAAAGATGAGGTGGAATAGATTCACGAACAGCATGGCAACCACAGAATTTTTTGTTTATCTTTTGAGAGATTTTCTTTATACTTCCCTGAATTTTACTATAGTGGAGCAGGAATGTCTAAAATTACAAGTTGGGAGAGGATGACCTAGTATTCCTATTCAAATTTTGAAGTTGCTCTGCTGTTGGCTTTCTCCAATCAGCCGACTTCCCCACTTCTAACTGCCATTCTCAGAGACAGAATTAAAAACTAATAGCCAGTTGCTCTGGGCTCTTTCATTGGTGGATTTGTAGACCATTGAAATTCACCCTAGAGCTCACCCTGCAGAGTAATTAACCATTTTTTTAAAAACCCAAACAAACAAGGAACCCCTTTAAATTTTAAAAATATGTTACAATATGTTAGAATTTTGTTGATCAAAATACACATTCTCTAACTGCCCACCACACCTTGTGCATCTCTGCCGTTAGCGCACGTAACCCAGCGCGATGAGAAGACAGGTCTGCATCAAGTGTGGTTCCTCGGTCTTGGACTGTGTCCTCCACTTTCATTCTTATCAGCAGAGTGTTTCTACTGAGTGTGCTGCGCGCCAGGAGAACAGTTGTCAGTGGCATTCACAGTGGTGTGTGTTGGCATGCATGCCAGAAGAGACTCAAGTGTAGACTCTTGAATAATGGGCACCAACTTGGTCTTCCAGCACATGGCCTTTTGTGCTCGTGGTAACTGGAGCAGTGCTGGCTGTGTGAGCTGGGTTTTCTCAGAGTGTGCTATGTGTATCATCTCCCAGGGCTGTCAAGCTTCTTAGAATTGTACGTGATATGAGAGCCCTTCCAGAATGAAATACCAAAGTACTCACATCCCCACGTCTTTGTCACTGGCTTCCATCCTTTTCTTGCTGTGACTATCCAAGAGGTTTAAAACCATGATAGCTGTTTAGGTAATGGGCTTGGAGTCCAACAGATGAAGGTCAAATTCCAGCTTCCTCGCTTTTCAGTTGGGCGACTTGGGGCAGTTTGTGCGCCTCTCATGCAGGGAAAGAACCAAGTGGGACTCTTTTGGGTTGCATGGTCAGGGAAGAAGGGGCATTGCAGACTGCGTTGTGTGGTTGACTGATAAACAGGACACTTCTTCCCTTCATCCATTTGAAGACTTAAAATAATTTTCTGTGGGTTCTCCCTCCTGCTTTTTAAAGCATTTCCCTCTCAATTATTCCCTTTCTTCAAGTATATAAAGCATTATGTGCATGTTCTAAAGTTTTTAAAAGGAAGTCACACAAACTTTAATGATTTAAAAGATTTAAAAAAGTCAACCCATGTAACTTAAAACTGATTATGAAACACTCACTTGTTTACTTTTGGTTGCTTGGAATGAGTGTCCCCCTCCCCCCCCATTTTGGTGTACGGGATATTTATTGGTTTTTCTTCGTCTTTTCCTTGTCCGCTTGGATAATTTTAGCCAGCAAAATTCTTTTGGCAGCAGTAATAATAAAGATTCTGCTTAGTCTTAGGATGAGGTTTACATTAAATATTTACAAGACGTTCTTGAATGTTAGAATAACAGGTTCTTTTGCCCAGTGGATAGTGAGATAACCGAAAAAATCAAATCGAATCAAAATATGCCTGATAGACAAGAACCACCGTCTTTTATTAGGTGGAAATCCTCACTAGGGTCTACTCTTCTTTCCACTCCTGTCCTACCTTGGGAATAACTCCGACTGTGGGCAGCAGAGAACTGCTGGAACGCTCTGTGTTGCTGCTTCTCTTGATCATTGCCATCACGAAGGATTGCGTTCTCCACCGGAGATTAGTAATTTTATAGGCGAGGAGTTTAAACTCAGCTATGCACCCCAAACTTTGGTGAAGATTGACTGCTGTATGGCTTAACTTCGCAGAACCACAGGATGTGTTTATGGTTATCTAAATAAAGAATTCTTACTGTGGCCTCGTGGTTATGACCCCAGAACTGTGCTCCGGCGGGCAGAGTGCACGAGTGGTTCTCTCTCCAAGGTGAAGGAGGCATTGCTCTGTAGCATAAATCTGCAAAATGAAAAGCTGTGCGTGTGTTTGGGAGGGCGTACAGAGTGGTCTTGTTCCTCCTTGTAAAACTCCTCAGGCAGGGGTTTTCAAAGCTTTGCATAGGGCTTGTTTTGATTAAATGTCAGCATTGCTTCTTGAGCCCTGCCCAGTCAGTGCCTTGACGACTGCTGGAGATCAGTGTGTGCTCATGGGATCCGTTTAAATTGAACTGAATGATACAGAAACCATCACCCAATTTACATTTAGGTACATCATATTTTCTGTCTCTCTCTCTTTCTATTTAAAATTTCCCTGAGGTGCACGCAGGAAGCTCTTTTTGGTTGAAATGAGAGTAAAGCCAGCTACGGAGCCCTGCAGCTCTTGCCTCTGAATCATGAGGAACATCTGTTGGGAAGTTCAAAGGGAATGAACACGATTGACAGGAGTGCAGGAGGAAAGCCCTGGCAGGGATGATACGAAACAGTCCATCATCCGAAAGTAACTAATATTTGACTTTGGAATGAATTTTTATTTTCGGCAGTGGATTTACTTCCGTGTTCTGCCTGGATAAACACTGGAATTAGTCTGCATTCCTTGCGCACACGCTGATTGTGGCCAAAGCAAGTGGCAGCCTTGAGGCATGCTGGTGACCAGGCGACAGCCATCTGAATCAGACATTTGTGTGGACCTTGTGTTCATGTAACTTCTCCATAAGCCAAAGAAACAAGAAACGGAAAGATGCCTTTAGCGAGGTTCTCACACTTGGCAGCATGTTTTAATAATAGTGCTCCCTTTATGCGGGCCTTAAATGAGGACTTCTTTTCCTATTTTTTTTTCCTATAGGATTTGGGTTATCAGTGTAAAACTGTTGGAATTCCTGAGTGCACCAATTTAAATACCCTTCCTTCTGAAAACCTGGAGTCCTGCCTGAAGTTGTCCATTGCTACTGGACTCAACAGAAATCATTGCATCCTTTATTCTGTTCATCTGTGTAGGTTTCGAGACCCAGGAGGGCACTCACAACCTGGTCACGATGCTATTGTGGATCAGAGCTCTGAGTTTTAAATGCTGTCGACTTTGGTGCCTTTTGAAAAGCTGGGGTGCAGGCTGCTTCTCTTTATGTGTTCTCATCTTCCCCCAGCTAGTAGTAGAGGCTCCCTCTCTGGTTCCCTTGAATTTTGTAGTTACCCTTTATCACGTGCATCTCATCATATCGCACTTCTTTGTTTCTCTATGCCCAGCATCCCAGCACAGTGCTAGACCCACATTGGCATTTTAGTATTAGTTTTAGTTTTAGTATTAGTTTTCCATTGCTTCATAAGAAATTGCCCAAAAAACATAGAGGCTTAAAAACAACATGCATTTATTATCTCATTGTTTTCCTGGGTCAGGAGTCGGGGCCTGGCTTAGCTGGATTGTCTGCTCAGGGTCTCACAAGACTGTAATCATGGTGTTGGTGGGGGCTGCTGTCATCTGAGGCTCGGAGTCCTCTTCCAAGTTCATGAGGTTATTTGCAAAATTCAGTTCTTTGTGGCTTTAGCACTCAGAACTCGTGGTGGCTTTTTTTTTTTTTTTTAAAGAGGGTCCCCGTCCTCATTTAATGGTATTACCTGATTAGGTCAGGCTCACTGAGGATCATCTCTCTGATGAACTCAAAGTCAACTGATTAGGGGCCTTAATTATGTAACCTAATTGTGGGTGTGATATCCTGTCGTATTACAGGTCCCACCCACAGTCAAGGACAGAGGCTTATACAGGGTATGATCACCAACAGCATAGATATTGTGGGGGCCATCTTAGAATTCTGCTGCCAGAATGCTCAATTATGTTGAAAGAATAAATGAATGAATTCGGATAGACGGCAATACAGCAACCAGCTTTAGTGTACAATGAGTGAGAGAAGGTATTGAGTTCCTTATTGCAAAATGCACCTGCAAGCAGTTTCTTTGTCATCACTGAGCTGTTTCCTGGTAATTATAGGGGCAAAAGCAGAGAAGAAACAGCAAGAAAGGAAGGAAGGAAAAAGAGAAGCAGAAGGAAATCATAAATTTCGGGCTGATTTCAGGTCGCAGTTCCCAGTAGCTCAACCCCCAGCAGGCTGTGAGTCTCTCCTCAGTTCTGCTCCTGGGCACAGCCACTGTGGGCATCGAAGGGCGGAGGCACCCAGTAAAGAAAGCCCCATCAGCTTTGTTTTTAGTTTCCAGAGATGAAGGCAAGCCTAGTGTGAGTCTTTATTCAGTGCCTCACAACCACATGCGGCATCCCCTTGGAATCCTCCTGGCACTGAGATGCATTAGGTGTGGAGAGGAAACTTTAGTTTCAAATCTCCTGGCTGCAGTTGGCTTTACAAATCAAATTGAACCGTGGCCGTCTGTGTTTAATTTGGAAGAGCAGAAAGGATGTGTGCTTGGTGGCGCCCACATGGTATAAAAGTCCCTGTGACATAATACCACTCTGCCCAGCCTCAGGAGTTTCCTGTGCAGACAATGGCCCTGCTTCCCTGACAGTTCCCAGGCCTGGGTGCCACCTTGTGTAAACATGACTGCTTTTAGTGCATCACAGAGGCAGAAGGATGACACATTAATAGCAGCTGGAGGATCTCATTAAAATTCGGAGGAAAATATGAAGGCTGGTAATGTATAAACAGTGAAAGACTCTTTGTCTGATCTGATTAACAGTCGGATACATTCTGAGTGCAGTTTCTAGATGGTAAGAACCAACATTTCAGCCAGAAGCACCATTCTTCTTTAGAATAGCGTATCCCTGTTTTTCAATTCTCTTATTCCCTCCAAAATTAATATGCTGGTCCTTTGTTCTCCCTTGAGAACTGAAATAGCTTGGTGGCCGGGACGGTCTCTGCAAGCTGGTGCAGACTCAGCAGTCACTAGCTTGCATTGGGAACATCTGAATTATGCAGTCAGATGCTAACAAGCTGGGAGCTGGAAGCATAGGGCCTGGCCCTCCTGCCAGAAAGAACAGGGAAGCACACTGGGGGAGCTCCTGACGGGGACGGGTTGGCATTCTCTTACTTTTATTAATAATTTTAACTGGTAGAGCCACACTGCAGCCTCCCAACTCTGCATGGAAAGCCTAAGGCTGATAAAAGTTCCCTCCCTCCTGAAGAACAGTGAGACGTTTTCCCCAATATGTAGCTGGGGGGCTTACTGTATGCAGGGAAAGCACTGGGTTTTCAAGAATTTGTATGTAGACCTTGGAATAAAAACAAAATATGCCAAAGGACTGTTCTTTTGAAACTCTGGTCCAGTTGACTCGACCGAACAGGAGTGCCGTCATGTTCTCCACTGCAGCATCTAATGGGCAGAGTTTGCCGACTGGACTGCCGCCTGATATTGACTCAGAGAACACAACTCTAGCTCTGACTGTCAGCAGTAATAGGGTTCGTTTCTTTACTCACTGGAGAAATAGTAATCACTATGCAAAGTGGACTGTCCATTTGGCTTCTTAGAACTCCGTGGAGCAAGATGTCAGTATGAGATGTGTTGATGTGCTCTGTGTCTTTTTGCCTATGGTTGTTTCTTCTTTCTTGGCAGTAGTTTTTCTGTACATCTCCACTTTGTAGCTAGTGGGGAACAAAGATTATTTTTTCCTCTATTAATCCATTTTTTAACTGAGTTGAGCAGAAGGTAGAGTCGGCTCCTTTTCTGGGGTTTATCACTCTCGATCTGATGATGTGACAATAAAGAGATAATAACATCTCAATAATCACAACAAAGCAGATAATCTTCAGCTTCTTTCCTAAATTACGTTTTCCCTTTTTACCATCTTCATACGTTTCAGAGTTTATTTTTCTGTAAACTCACCTAAAGGCAGCTGCCTGCTTTGTCCCCAAATACCTGAGCAACGGAACTTGGAGAATGGCTGTCAGTTAAAAAAAAATTTGGTTTCAGAAACCTGGCAACTTCAAATGTTGAAGCCTGAGGTGCCTGATCTTAGGAACCTCAGCATTGTGACAGGGTCAACCTTGTGGAGCTCCCGAGTAATTTGAGAAGACTTGCAGGCTGTCCCTCAGAAAGGTAGGTCTAGAAAGTGGCTTCTTGAAGGATGAAACCTTTCAGGCAGGTGGGATGGCAAGGGAAGCTCTTGGAGTACTCTGCCGTGAACGTTTGCTTCGCGTTTCTAGCATGGCCTTTTATAGAATTTATCCCTCTCCCAGGGCACCCCCCCCATTGCCTCCAATTTATAAAAAATGAAGTCCCGTTTAACTCAAATAATCTTGTTTGATAGTGAGCCAGCTCTGGAAAAGCTTTATAAAACGATTTCCAATGAAGAAGGCATTTTTACACTTGTATCTAAAGGTCAATAAGATATAATAATAATAATAAAATAAAATATAAGAGCTTTAGTTATTTTACTTTTTCTTACACGGCTCTTTTCTTCTTACCCCCTTACCGGAATCCTGTGTTATTAGAATGAGGATATGAAATTGTCCCAGGCATAATTTACAATTTGCATCCTACCCAGCTGTTGAAACGACAATAGTAAAACCACTAAGAAACATATAGGAACCCATGTCTTCTTGTAATGACAGTGTTTAGGGGTAGTGCATACTGCTTTCTGTTCCAGGGGCACTAATGTTGGAATTGGAGATACTTACCTTTTTTTTCTGTAAGGAAGATTTGCCCTGAGCTAACATCTGTTGTCAGTCTTCCTCTTTTTGCTTGAGGAAGATTGTCGCTGAGCTAACATCTGGAGCAGTCTTTCTGTATTTTGTATGTGGGATGTCGCCACAGCACGGCTTGATGGGTAGTGCATAGATCCATGCCTGGGATCCAAACCCTCGAACCCTGGGCCTCTGAAGTGGAGCATGTGAACCTAACCACTATTCCACCAGGCCATTCCCTGGGGACACTTACTTCTTGTTCTGGGACAAATCTGTAAGATTGGTAAATTGCCTGTTGATTCTCATTTGCAGCAGGACTTGTAAGATGAACTAGTTTGTGAGACCAAAAGGAAAGTCCCTTCCCTTTTTGCCATTCCTGATCCTATAAGAAGTGAGTTAACTAGTGCTGACATATTGGAGAATCCTACTGTCACCTGCGAGACATGTCTGTGATGCAGCGGGCCAAGATGGAAAAGTTTCTGTGCATTGTAGTGATGTCAGAAGGGACAGCGTTTTTTCTCTTTCTTACCAAAGAGAAGCAGAGCACGAGGGGAATTGGTAAAAACTCCAAAGTTTTCAGTGCTGGCTCAGTTCTACTGAAGCTCTAGGAAAGGGAATTTCTGCACAAAGGCTGACTGTAGACCTCTATCATCCTCATTGTTATTATCATTATTATGAGTAGTAGTAATATTTTAATGTCACTTCGGATATTTGCTGGAACTAATATCCATGTATAGCTGGAACACACTCTTTTGTTTATTAACAAAATCACATATCACCGGGTAAGCTTCTAGACTACTTCACCAACGGTTCTGGCATTGCCTTGCTTAATGAAATAAAGGAAGACACAGTCCCTGTGGCACTGTTGTACCAGAAGGTGGGTTCACGTGTCAACTCCAGCCTGACACGGGGAGCCTCGTAGGTGGGGTTTGGTTCGCTTTCTCAGTCTCCTCGTTTCTTTCATTGCCTCGATGAACCCCACTGCAGCTGGAGAGCTTTGCCTCCTGTCTCTCACCTCAACCCGCACCCCCTCCCCCCGCCCCCCAAACCTCTGTGCACTCAGTGAAGCATGGTGTTGACTGTGCTGGAGCATCTTAGGAAAAGGCTTAAAGTGAGGCAAGGTGGGAAGGGCAGACACAGAAATGCATGCAAAACAACAACAACAAAGGGCACTGGGAAATGGCATAGAGGAAATGGGACACACAGGATTTGGAGATGGGAATGGAGAGAGAGAGACAGTAAGACTCACCAGCATCCGCTGAACACGTACCCGGTGCCAGGGAAGGCTCCAGGCACGTGAGATTCATGATTTCGTCTGCATCTCACAAGAATCCTCTAAGGCAAGCTGCTGTCATTATCATCCCCAGATTAGGTATAAGGAACCTAAAGCACAAATGAGTTAAGTATTTAGTTGCCAGGTGGCCCTTTCAGGGATTAAATGTCAGCCATTTGACTCTAGTTTATGCCCTTAGTTAAACTGTAGAAAAAGGGAGGGACCAAAGTCGCAAGTAAAGGCGGCTTAGTCCTTCAGCTTATTCCACCCACCCTCCTGCCCCGCATCAGTATTCCACCTTTTCATGCCCACCGACTCCTGTTCTTCTTTTTGTTTTCCCTTCCTTTCCATAATTGGTTCCCCTTCCTTTATATGATCCAAAAGAATTTTTAAAAATTATTTGAGGAAAGTGAAGTGTATAGCTAAAAACTACTCCTTCTGTGGGACCCTGGCAGTTTTGAAAATCTGACTGCATTGTAAGATCCAAAGGACCCTTGTTGCCAGGCTTTTCCACCAATGGGAAGACAGCTGTTGCTCTCATCTTTTTGTCATTTCATCTTTCCCGGGGCTGAGGGCAGTAAGAGACTCTCTGTGGTCGTGTTTGAGTTTCTTTGGGTGTGCTGACGGGGTAGGAGCATGCTGCCATTTGATGAAATTAGACAGTAAGTGCTACCAGGCACTTCACAGAGGTTATCGGGCTCAAGAATAAAGGCTCCGATCCCAACTCTTGTAACACCTTGCACCTCAGAGAATTGCTCTCTCAGAAAGAAAACCAGTGACAGTTCTGTTCAGCCAAAGATGGAGCCAAGAACATAGTAAATTTCTCAAAAATGTGTTCCCAAGAAATCCACTATGATCAAAGCCAGAGGTCATCCAGTGTCTGAATATAGCAATCTCAAGGAATATTATGCCACAGACTCTCCAAAGACTGATCTTAATGTCATAAAACTGAAAACCTTTTTATCCTTTAAAAGTTAATCAGTTCTTACATTAAGTGTTTAGTTTTGAGAGCTACCAAGACAAATCCATCCTAGCTTCCCTTGTTTTAAAGGTTGTGGTGAAATTTGCTGTAACCTTATGCCAGTCCTCAATCAGCCATATTGAAAGCACTAACATTTCTGCTCTTTTCTGGGTGCTAAAGAAATATAGCCAGTGAGCATACTGGCTAAATTAAAAAAGAATGAGCTTCATTGTACCAAGACATCTTCCTTGCCAAATTAAGTCAATGATCTGTGTCCTGCACTAGAGGTCTTGGTTGGGAATATGGTAGCGGAGTTTTGTCCTCATTCTGTGGCACAACGAGTCTTCCGCTCTTTCACATGGAAAGCTCATAATTCAGAAATGGCTCCGCGAGCATTTGGCTCCAAAGATGGCTTCCGATTCCTGGCTGCATGTGCGAACGTCAGTATCACTTCTGGGCAGGATAACTAGTTTTTAGGTTCCAGGCAATTGAGAACAACTAAACCCCTTAGGTTTCTCTTCTCTTTCATAGAGGAAATGTGAGCGATGTGATTCGATCTGACTAGATTACTACAAACTATTGACGTTAACCTTTTATTTGTATTTGTGTTATTTGTTAATATTTCAACTAAGGTTTTTTGGTTTTTTCAGTCACCTAGATTTTAAACTTCATGAGGTCAGGAAACATATTTTTCACATAATGCATTTTCCCTTCATATAGAAGAATATTTTCTAGGTATTTTTTAGAGGCAATGTGGGTGACAGTTGAGGTTGTGACCTCTGAAGATTCCTCATCTTATATAGATCCTGGCCTGGCCACTTGATAGCTGTGTGGCCTTGGGCAAATTCCTTAACCTTTCTGGGCCCTATTTGCCTGTTATGCGAAATGAAGATGACAGTAGAATGCTGGGAGATTTAAGTGAGATATTCCACTTGACCAACAGTAAACAGTCAGTAAATGTGAACTAATATTATTATATTTCTATTTCTTGTTATTTTACAGCTTTTTAATAGTAAATGGGAGAATCACGCAATGTAGACCAATGCAATGATTTTCTGAATAGAGCAACTAAAATAGTGAAATAAATCAAAACCTTATTATTCAGAGAACGGTTGAAGAAACTGGATGTTTAGCCTAGAAAAGAAAAAAAGAAATTATAGAAACTATGGTAACTGTTTTCCAGGCTCAGGGAAAACACACATCTTTTATTAGAAATTTATTTTAGCTATCAGAAAGACCACCTTATGTTGGAAAACCATTCCATTTGTCAGTAAAAATTAATCTCTCTATAACTTTATCCAAAGTATGTATAACTCTGAGATTCTAAGCAATGGCACTGGTACTCAAAGACATAAAGATAATTAAGACACTTAAATTATAGTCTGTTCAGTTCACCACTGGGGTAGCTCTAATTTTAGTCCCAGAGCGGCTTTTTACTGGGGAATCTACAGTTCTTTACACACACAGCCTCGTTCCTTCTCATAGCATGCTGTGTTAATCCCACTTTTTCACATAGGATTTAAGATCTCGCTACCCAAGATGTGGTCCTTGGACCAGCAGCGTTGGCATCACCTGGGAGCTTGGGAGAAATGCAGACTCTCAGGCCCCACCCTAAACCTCCTGAATCAGAGTCTGTATTTTAACAAGATTTCTGATGACTTGAGCACATTAAAGTTTAAAAATTACTGCTCAAGACACCAAAGTTAACTGTTTTTCCTGGTGTCACTCGGCAAGCCGACCTCCTGCCGAGTCTGGGTTGCGTGGCTTGTGTAGCTGATGTTGCTGAGATGCCCACTCCTTTCTTTCTCACAATGATGTAGAGCCCCCTTGGCCACTGGAGGGCCTCTGAGGGTCCCTGCTCCCCGTGTTCTCTTGTTAGGCTTTTGATCTGTGCCCCCGTGTGCTTTTGTTGCTTAAGATTTTGTGCCTTTGATTTCTTCTTAGCAGTTTTCCTTTCTTAATTTTAACATGGCTTTTCAGTCTGGTGACAATTTTGTAGTCAAAATCCACATGGTATGTATTTAATAATGTTTTATAAAGCACCACTTGTTATGAAAAAAAAAGGGATCTTCTGAGATGCAGCTATATGTAAAATATGGATGGAATTTGTGTGTCAATTGGGAACTGATGGAGAAGCATATTTTGGTTTGCTATAAAAGTTTCTTCCTCAAACTGCTTCCATCCAACTAAGCAATGAAAGCATGGAGAATTCTCAACTCGCTTCACTACTGAAAAGCAAAGGGAGATTTATGGGGTAGTAGTGACATTGAGAAGAAGTAGTTCTTTAAGAGAACTGTGTTTTCCATAGGTAACTGGAAACATTTCCAGCTTTTGAAATGAACAGATGTCTTTTTCTCTCATGATTAGTGAGGAAATGAGCAGGAACAACTTGGTCGAATTTCTGACATATATTTCAAAACATTTTGAATCTCCTTGTTAAGTATGATGTTTTAAAAGCAGTTGGCACTTGTATTTCTGCTACTCATAAGAATGCATTCAGAATTTCTGTAACTTACAACAGTTTTATGGAAATGAGTGTGATCTGAAATTACTGTCCCTGAATATGCTTTATCTACATGTGTGTTGGTCACTCAAGTAATTTTCATACTTTAGGTTACATCTCTCTATCTTTTTGGTTGTAACTGAATTTACTGGGTGGGGATAAGAATGAACATTATCATTTTTTTTCCCCCTAGGATGTTGGTATGACAAATGTAATTCCAGTACTAAGAAATCCTTTCCAGCTGAAGGAACAAACCACAGAGACTGTGGTTTAAGTCTTTGTAAATGTTTTTTTTCCTCCTTTTAAATCTAAACCATACATTTATATTTGGTTGTGCTTCGCAGGTGTCATTTTTTACAGTTTTCATGACTTTGTGATCTCCCAGTTCTCAGGCATGAATCAGGCCAGTACTTGGAAAAAAATTTGCACTTTTAAATTTATTTTTACTTTTCATTTTGAGTTTTTAAACCTTAAAAGCATCATGCATTCTTTTCACAGGCCCTGGCACCAAGATAACATGTTTACTGACAGTCCGGCATCTGGAAATAGCTTGACTTAGAGGAAATACAAAATAAATGATTGTAAAAATAAAGAGAGAGAGGAGAAGAAAGAATGACAGACAGGGAGAAAGATCAGAGGATATGACCACCAAGATGGCACATTTTGCTAAATTCAACATTGTAATTGTTGCCCAGGGAGGTCGTAGGAAGGGCCACACATGGGGTCAAAGGCTGACCATCACATGTGATTGGCAGCCAAGAACCGCCCCAGTAAGGCAGAGGCGAACTCCATTTGTTTTTCCATTCAGCTAACTTTTATTGAATTCCCTCCCAGGGTTAAGGAATTATACTGTAGCTGTAATGGTTTGTGCTGGGGGTCAAGCTGGGTCCTGAGACGTCCTGCCATATTTTGTTGTCATGAGCAGCTTTTCCTACATTGGCTGTCCCCAAGCAGAAAGGATTGTTAGACATTTTCTGTAGCTGTGGTTCATCTCTCCCAGGGTTTCTCTCAGCTTCAGCAGAGGAGACAGTGAATCTCACTGGGTCTTCATTTATCAGGAAAATGAGAAGTTGGCCATTAAATGACCTCAACAGTGGCTTCTAGTTCAGACCCTTGAGATGTTGTGTGGTTTGCTAAGGATCCAACAGCTCATGATAGATATTAGAAGAGGCTTATAAGTTTAGACCTTTCTTTACCAATCCAAAGTTGCTTGAGTTGTAAATGTTCTGACAACAGCACCCTAAGGATGCTGCTTGCTGGAGCTGAAGTCTTTCCTCTCCATTAGCCCTCATTCTAGAGAAGAGTGGAGGGTTGGCTTAGGTGCCATCTTTGTTCTTGACTCTATTTATGGGCCGCACTTTCTTTAGACAATGGCATGGCAAATTCCTGGAAAGAGAACACTGTCCTCAAACACGTCCTGTGCCTTCTGCAAAGGCCTGATAGGTTGCAGTGGAATAGTATGTACAGATTATAATACTGATTATGTGAAAAAATGTTGAAGTTTGAGAATTGATGTTTGGCAATGATGAATTAAGGCAGATTAGACAGCCTTTCTGATAAGCTTGCAGTATGTGAAAGATATTTTAGAAGAAAGATGAGAAGAAGATTACTAAGGGTGTTGGAAAATATTATTGCTGCCTGAGAGGAACTGTTTGACTCAAGGCAAATTAGATTGTTTCTGATTTTATGAATTTTATGAATGGGTCTCAGTAAATGCTTTATTTAGCAGTTATGATTAGTTAGGAATTAGCAACAAATTTCAGAATAACTTATTGTTATTACTGTAGTTTTTATAACAAACTTTTGGAGATGAATTTCATTAAATGCCACTGGTTTCATTGGTGAAAAGTTGAAATAAATCTCCTTATTGTTAACATCTGTGATAATATAGACTTGAAATTATAATCTTAGCATAGGTTAGAGAGCTATGAGAAACTGTGAAAATACATATATCACTTACATCATTAGACACAGTGCATAAAATTAATAATCTCTTCGCTTCCCCCTCTCAGTTGCTGAAATTAATCATAGTGTTTCCATTTCACTTTTAGTACCATAGAGTAGTTAAGGGATGATGGGGCTATGATTATTAGCATTATGGGGATGTTTAAACTTAATTTAATATGAGAAAATCAAAAGAATATACAAAGTTGAGGCTATATTTCTCCCTTATGGGTAAATTCAGTCATATATCTCCAATAGAATTGTAAATGCCAAGTTATTTGATCTTTCCTGACTCGCTTATCTTGGAGTATTTTATATCTACAACATGCTGTGCATGAAAGCATGAAAACCAGAACCATACAGTCTTGCTACCACCTGAAGTCATAAAATGTTTGCTATTTACATAGGAAATCTGAGATAGATTATAGTAGAAAACCCTTACAAATCAGATACTGAAAGTGGTAGCAACTTTCAGAGATAAATAAGTAACTTATTAGTCTGATAAAATGTCCCTGCTAGTTACGTGATAAATAATACATAAGTTTCCTTGTTCACTCTTGCAAATTTCCTTATAGATATATTTGCTTTTTTTCTACATGTTTAAGGTCTTAGGAATATTTCTTCTTCTCTGCCCAGCTTTTTACTGTAACAAAAATTTCGAACATAGAGAAATTGAAAGAACAGCACTTTGAACATCCATATATCTACACCTAGATTCATTAATTGTTAACATTGTGCTGCATTTTCTTTATATGTGTGTGTGAGGTTGGTTACATGTATGCATATATGTATATATGTTATTTTGCTGAGGAAGAGTCACCCTGAGCTAACATCTGTGCCAGTCTTCCTCTATTTTGTATGTGGGTCACCCCCACAGCATGGCCTCTGATGAATGGTTTAGGTCTCGTGCCTGGGAACTGACCCTGGGCTGCTGAAGCAGAGTGCATTAAACTTAACCACTAGGCCACTGGGCCGGCCCCCACATGTATATTTTTTGCTGAACAATTTGAGGTAAATTGGGGTAAACAAACATCACGATGCTCACCCCTACTTTCTTAAACATCTATCTCCCAAAAGTAAGGGCATTCTAATACAAAATCACATTAACATTTCAAAATATGAAAATTAACAGTAATTTTTTCATGACAGCTAATATTCAGTCCGTATTCAGATTTCCCCAATTTTCTCCAAAATCTCTTTTATGACTGTTTATGTTTTCCCCTGGGCTAAGATCCAGTCCGTGTTCATGCATTGCAATAATGTTATTGCATGAAGTCTCGAGTCTCTTACTTTTACTATAGAGTCTAGAATAGCCCTCTCACACTTTTTCTATGACATTGAGTTTTGAAAGAGACCGGCCCACCTGCCTTGGAGAATGTCTCACATTAAGGATGTGTCTGATGGATTGTTTCTCTTGGGGCCGTTCCGTTTCCTCTCGCCGCTGTATTTCCTATCAACTGAAGGTTACACCAAAAGTTTGGAGGTTGTTATTTCTTTTACTGTTTTGGGAGATAGGGTGGAGGATATTAAGAAAAGTAAATGTTGTCTTTTCAGAGCAAGTTTCCTTAAAACACGGGCCTCTGTGATACTGAGTAAAGCGGAGAAGGATAATTACTTTATAGGAAGGCAATATTCGTAAGCTTCTGATTAGCGTCTCTTGCTTATTTTACGACTTGAAGGAAAAGTTGACCACGCCTCCCCGTCCCTTCCTGTCTCCTCTCCTTTGGGCTTGCATGGCGCCATAAGTGTGTGTCACTGAAGCATCGTTTTCACACAATGTAGCAACTGTCGTTTGTACTTTCCTGTCTTGCCCATCAGCCCTTAAGATCCTGACAGTAGGGACAGTGTTGATTTTTCCAAAATTTCTTGAAGCCCAACATAATTCAGTGTTGCCATGGGATAATTTATTTCCGTTTAAAACTTTCTTCTTAAATTGGATGGGGAAAGCAGTTTTCTGGATCCACGACTGAATTGTCTCTGCTTGGTATGTAGATATTTTCTCAAATGCTGGATGGATTCACCCTCTCTTGTCCTTAGTTAGCTATTTTCAGTCATATCTAGGCTTCAGGTACTCCGAAGTGAAGTGAGAAGGTAGGTGTGTATACCAGTGGATGTCCTGGTTTTGAGGAGTTGATGTGTGTCTTCTCTGAACATAATTTTCTGTTGCCTATGGCATTTTTTCTCTAAGTGCTCTGCCGGCACACGTGGACTGTCTTTCACTTTCACAGGGCTTGATTTCTCAGTGAGACGAAAGTCCCTTCTTGCACGGACATTTTGATTGGCTCTATGGCCTTAAAATGTCAAGCAAGTATACTTTTTTGTATGTGCCCTGCAACTTAGCCTAAATTTTGCTATAAATGGCAAAGACACTGAATCACTGTGGTTCCATGCCAAAGACTGGAAATAATTTTGGAATATAAAAACACAGCTTTCATATGAAAATATTTATTTTACGGGTCGTTGATAAGCATGTATGTGTGTTATTCATTTTCATAATGAATTAGTTCCTTTCCTCAATTGTAAGAATAAATCTTCGTTAATATCAAATTTGTTGGAATGGAAATGATTCCAGTAGGATTATTATGATTTCATTATGACTTGCTTCTGAAAAGGCACAATGGAATGGAGACTTTAATCATATTTGAAGAAAAAGAAATGTTTTCTGAATGTGCACTTGATAAGCAAGAAAGGTGACTTTCAGCATTCACTTTTAAGTATCATTTATTCAACCAGAGCTCCAGGCTAGCCACCAGGGTCCTGAAGGCAATTAAGACAAGAGTCAGGATTGTGGAGAGCTCTCAGTCTAGCAAACCTAATTAAATTAGAGTTCTGAGACCTCGAAGGGCCGCAGAAAGCTGGCTGACCAAGCCCCTTGCCTTTAGACAAGTAAGATAGTAACCCCTGTTCCCTCGTGAGAATTTGAAAGCAATAATGGTGTTTTGAACAAATGAAGGAGAACAGGGGACTGGAGCCTTACCGCACACTTCTTTCTCTAAGAATGGTTTTACTTTTAATTCAGTTCATTAGATTAATATCAAGGAAAATGATATTTACAGTTTGAGAAGTGAGAAAGCCTCAGTTTGCAGCTTAAGTATTTTTGCCATGGAGTCCTTCTTGAACCTTGTGATGGAACCTGGTGGACGATGTCCCTGGTTTTCAAGGCTTCCCTAGTCTCATGAGGTGTTTGAACCAACAATAGAATCTTGTTTTAAAACCATCAGAATAGGCGAAACTTCCTAGCCAGCAGTACTTTCTGTGCTTAGTCTGATTTTATGTTTGTTCACTGTAGTAACTTTGATTCCTGTGGCCCGCAAAATAACGATAGAGAAAAAACAGTGCATTTTTTGTTAGATATTTTTATCAGGCATCATTTCCTATATAAACCTAATTTCAATTTGATATGGTAAAATTTAAAGGTATCATTATGGATTAAATGTTACAGCTTCAAATGATACAGGATTTGGAATGATATAGTTATGCAAATAATAATAATAATAGTAATAGAATAAAATAAGAGCTAACCCTCAAACAGCATTTACTATGTGGCAAGAGCAGTTTTAACTGCTTTACTACATATTTGGTTGATCCATTTACTTCTCACAGTAATCCCATGAGTCATGACTATTATTATTCTCACTGCGGCACAGAGAGCTTAAGTAACTTGGCCAAGATCACACAGCCAGTACGTGGCAGAGATGGGATTGAAACCCAGGCAGTCTGACAAGACAATCCTTGTGTTTTCCTTTCTTATTTATAGTCTCACTGTTTGGTACCGGACCCTTCCTTAATTTCAGGGGAAAAAAAAAGTAGAAAATGCATACTTAACAATTAAGCAAAATAAGCATAGACTGTAGTACATTTCCAAGGTAATAGAGAATTGTTCAAAAAATATTATTTGCTGATGAGGTTTTTAAGAAAGTCACTATGGGACAGATGTGGGACCCTGTTTTTCTGATGAGTGCTACTGACCCAAAGAAAAATTTAGTGAAGGGATTCTTATAGAATAATAAATGAATTTTCATCTCCCTGGAGAAGTAAAAACCTTTTGACTTAACGCCACTGTCATCCTGACTCCTTGAGGAAGACAATGTGTAGGACCCTAGGATAGATCGGCACCAGGTGCCTTGGGAGTTTGGTGGAGGGAGAGATGACTTCGAGCTGAGTTTTACAGTGGAATTCAGTGTTTAAAGTTCCTTATGTTGACTAAATTAGTCCACATGACTTCATAAGTGACTGCTTCCTTTAGCCTTGATGAATAAATTCACCAAATTACGTGGCTGCCAAATATGAAAAAGATAGTCTTACTTTCTAGATGGTGCCTTCTAAAAATAAAACATACCTAGCTCCAATATGTGAAGAGTGTGCCCAGATCACATAACAAGAGTGTAATTTAGGAAAACCTGATTGACTCGAGTTTACATGGCTATCCAGTCTAGATCTATAAAGAAAGTCTCCCTGGTAGATTTTATCGAAGTCACATTCACACTGTTTTCAGTATTACTGCGTTAACTGCCTCTAAGTTTTCAGGCTCTGGGTCTTCTCCTATCTATTCGGAGTTTGCAGTCTTTATTTGATTACCATCTTCATGAAGATCATTCCTGGGTTCACGTTTTCTCCTGGTCACTGGAGGTTTCATTTTATACCACTCCTGGTCTTATAGTTTTGTTCTCTCATCTCTCCAGACTCCATCAAGAACCATATTCCTTCATGGCAGCCTGGAATGAACGGAACAGTGGGGTACATATTTTCTTTCTCTGGGGAACTCAGAGGATGAATAGGCTTGGTGGCAGCTGTTAGAAGAAACCATAGCTTTCCTGCTTGTGCTGCCTGTAAAGCTGCCCTAATCATGTAACACGCTTACTTTCTCGCCACTCACGTGACAGACCTGCCCTGCATCTCCATAACATTTTCGGGTTCTTCTCCAGGTTGTATCTCTCCATCCTGCACACACAGAATGGGTGGGAGAGCCACGCTGGTATATATCCATATCAGCATTGGCACTTAAGACTCGCGATGGATGTAGACCAACCTTTGTAGTTCCCCTAGGTCAGTTACTGACATCTGTTTTGCCTAAACATATCCAGCTGGAGCTCAGGCCATGTCTGCACTTTCAACTTCCACCTACCTTTTTGTTTTAAGTGTAATTTTAGATTTCATTTGTTTTTAGTTCTGAACTCAGAAGAGAAGATGGGTTCCAACTATGACTCAGGGTGAGTTCCTATGTCATAATTCTGCATTTCTGGAGCATTTGCACCTGACAGGAATTGACTCAAGGAAACAGAAAGAACAGGAAAGGCCCAAGGCACACACTGGTTGGCCCAGACACAGAATTACGCTGGTGATGGGCACAGAGCAAAATGGGCCATGTGAAATCCAATGCACGGCCCAACACTTTTTCTTTGAATATTGTATGTGGGAAAGGGATATTAGAGGTGAGAAAGTAATTAAGAATGGCAAACATATCTTTAAAAATTAAACGTAGTAAATCATAACTTTAATGCTCAGAAGCTTTTTTAGTTGTCATGTCAAAAAGGCATTAAAAAAGTAACCAGTTTTGAGACTTCTGAAAAGCAGAAGTTTTAGAGAGTGGCGCTTCCTATTTTAGTATCTGACTGGAAAGAAGGTGGAGCTGAGAACTGAATGGCTGTGATGGGGGAAGGAGAAGAGATGCAATCAAACTTGGTTCCTTCGCTGGAAGCACGTCTTGAGTGCTTATCTGTTTCATTCCACGAGAGTGTGGGCTGATGGATTTTGAACTTTCCATGCAACTTTGAAGAAATGTCATGATCCAAATAAACTCCCAGGGCACCTGTGCCGGTAAATATTTGTTGCCTCAAGGAGGCAGCATGATTTGGTGCAATCTGATAGAATGACGATAAATCAGTCTTTACTTTTTCCAGAGAGATAATTTCGCAAGGATCCTGTTTTAGTTGCATTATGTCTGTCATATGTTTCCATTTTTATAGTGTGAGACACTTGGTGTTGCCATGAATAGTAAACAGGAAAAAGTTGGCATTTTTTAATCTTGGATTTTATCTTCAGCACATATATGGAAATGAAATATTCAGCAAAACAGAGATATCTTTGTTAGAGTGTGAAAGAATGCCAGTGAGTTCTAACTTGAAATTACATTCAGATGAGACTTTAAAAGCATGAATAGACAAAGGGAAGGATTTTGAGGAAGTGCCTTCTGGAGACGGTGGGAAATCCCGTGGTGGGTAGACAGGCGGCTGGTGATTGGATGGAAGTGATGCAGCCTTGTGGCAGTAGATGCCGGAGTTGACTGCTGGGTCTTTAGTGATTAGCAATTTGTCCAGAAAAGAGCCTGCTGAACTGGGGGGAGCGAGGGGAGCATTTCCACTGCCTCCAGCGGACAGTCACTGTGTGCAGTATATGCAGCTCAGAACACTTAAATTTTCACATGGCTTTTAAAAGGGTCACCACTAATAGGTTTGAATAGACTTCATGTTTATTATATTATAAGCTTAAATCTGGGAAAATTCTCAAGTTGCCTAATACAGTTGGTCCTCATTATTTTCAGATTCTCTATCTGTGAATTCACTACTTGCTGAAATTGATTTGTAACTCTCAAGTCAATACTCCAAGTGCTAGCGTGGTCATGTGTGGACATGTGTAGAGCAGCGAAAAATTTGAATCGCTGGAGGCTGAGGTCGAACAGGGCGATGCCCTGCCTCCTAGTTTCAGCTCCCTTACTGTAAACACATCTTTTTTTGCAGCCGTCACACACTTTCTGCATTTCTCTGCTTTTGGCTGCTGCTTTCACTGTTTAAAACGCCCCCAAGCCTAGCGCTGAAGTGCTGTCTCGTGTTCCTAAGTGCAAGAAGGCTGTGATGGGCCTTAGGGAGAAAATGCCTGGTTTAGGCAAGCTTGGTTCAGGCCTGAGTTCTAGTGCTGTTGGTCGTTGAGTGCAGTGTTAATGAATCAACAACTTACATCAGATAAGGTGTTTTTAAACAGAAACACACATGAACTAAGGTTATGTATTCGTCGATGGATGAAAATGTTGTGACCAGAGGTATGTAGGAACCGACGCTGTGTTTTTCCTCCACTAATAGTGATTCGGTATTTGCTAATTGTGTTGGAGGTGACTTTTATGGAACAGAACTACCACAAATAATGAGGATCAGCCCTATGTGGGAGCTCTTTTCCTTCCATCCCACCTGTTTCCTCCAGAACTTGTAACAGCATAGTTAGATCATAAACCATATTACCTCACCAACAGAACCAAATGTTCGGGAACTTTTGGGAGGTTCTTGATGCCATGTTCTACTTGGTCTGTCACCGCAAGTGTGGGTATATGTTGGTGTGCTTCTGTGGAACCACAGCCCTAGTAAAATGACAGCAGAATTTCAACGTCAGTTTCCTACACCTCTTAAATTCAGTAATTTAACAAAATTGTTTCCATCACTTTCCCTTAAGAAAAGAGTGAAGTTTATTTGTGCGTTTAGGCTAGAAAGCTTGAAAATTCTGTGGAACGTGTGCATTTTTTGTGTGGATTTAATTTCAAAGGCACCTTCACATGATAGCATGAGAAACTATCACATCGTTTTTAAAGTTTGGCACTTTCCAAATAATAAACTTCTTGATGACATCAACTTTAATAAATAAACAAACCTCACAGTTTCTGAGGCACTTTCAAAGTAAATCAGGGTGTGGTGTACTCTGTTCTCCACACGTTCCAGAAACACCATGTTTCTTTATGTGTAAAATGGCCTCTCTTGAGCGGCCCTGGGGTGGTTTCCTCTTGAGCGGGTTGCCCCAGGTCAGTATACAATCAGTATAAAAATAGGCAACACAGGAACTTGCCTGTCTGGGGGAGGAGATCGTCGCCAATTTATAGAAGCTCTGGCATAGGAATGGATGAAATTCTACAGGCTCCAGAAAAAAATCCAATTTGAGGATGAAATTCTCCAGGCACAAGAAAAAGTCCAGGTTCAAAAAATCCAAGGGAAAAAGTGGTCTCCCTTTCTAAGCCCTCTATGACCTTTTCTTTTGTAGTTTCACACCTTCCACCTCCCCACCTCTGAACAAAACAAGAAGGAGACAAACAAAACCACCCTGTTCTGTGTTTGGAGGAAATGGTTTTGTGAGGCTATTTGGTTAGACAATGAATTAAAGTGTCAGAACTTCCGGGATGGCTTTCTGGAAGGGAAATGTGTGCTGCTGCAGAGGCTGGGGTCCAGCTTCCACAGAGCCCTTGAAAAGTTGTTCTCTGCTTCCAGAACTGCGGGTAACACTGTGGTGTATAAAACCCCAGAGCTTAATACTGGCTGATATATATTTTTTTACTTGTGGTCAAATACTCATAACATTTCCCACCTTAACCATTTTGAAGTGTACACTTCAGTAGGGTTAAGTACATTTGTCTTGTTGTGAAAACAATCTCCACAGCTCTTTTCATCTTGCAAAACTGAAACTCGTACCCATTAAACACTAACTCGCCATTCTCCTTGCCTCCCCCACCACACCAAGATCCCTGAAGCCGCCATTCTACTTTCTGTCTCCATAAATTTGATGACTCTAGGTATCTCGTAAAAGTGGACTCATACAGTATTTGTCTTTTTGTGTCTGGCTCATTTCAGTTAGTGTAATGTCTGCAGGGTTCAGCCAAGTTGTAGCATGTGTCAGAATTTCCTTCCTTTCTAAGACGGAATAATATTCTATTGGATGTATATACTACATTTTGTTTATTAATTTCTCCGTCGGTCGACACTTATGTTGCTTCCACCTTTTGGCTCTTGTGAATAATGCAGCTGTGAACATGGGTGTACAAATATCTGTTTGAGTTCCTGCTTTCAATTCTTTGGGTATATACCCAGACGTAGAACTGCTGGATCATATGGTAATTGTATTTTTAACTTTTGAGGAACCACCATACTGTTTTCCATAGTGGCTGCACAATTTTGCATTTCCACCAATAGTGTACAAGGGTTCCAATTTCTCCACATCCTTGCCAACACTTGTTATTTTCTGGGTTTTAAAAAAATAATAGCCATCCTAATGGGTATGAGGTGATAGCTCACTGTAGTTTTGATTTGCATTTCCCTAATAAGTCATGATGTTGAACATCTGTTCATGTGCTTGTTGACCATTTGTGTATCTTCTTTGGAGAAATGTCTATTTAACTTCTTTGCCCATTTCTTAATTGGGTGGGTTTGTTGTTGTTGTTGAGTTGTAATTTCTGTTTATGTTCTGGATAATAACTCCTTATCAGATACATGGTTTTCAGATATCTTCTCCTATACCATAGGTTGCCTTTTCATTCTGTTGATAATATCCTTTGACGCACAAAAGTTTTTAGCATTGACGAAGTACAGTTTATCCATTTTTTTCATTTGTTTCCTGTGCTTTACGTCTCTTATCCAAGAAATTATTGTGAAATCCAATGTCATGAGGGTTTTCCCCTCTGTAGGTTAAAAGTAAACCAGGTAGAACCAGTTTACCTTCCATAACCTTAGGACTGTGGCTGCTGCCTAGTAGATGTTCAATTAATTTTTGTTACGTAAATGAACCAGTGACCCTGAAGCCTGTTAATCTGTTCTTTGTCATGGAGATACAGATTGGGGTGACAAAGATTTAGGGGAAATGTATTAGCCCCCCTTTGTTAATTCTTTAGCTATTTCAAAAACATGGAAATATCCACTTTAAATATCCCAAGGTAAACATTTAGTAGATTTAAAAGAAAATTTGAGTAAATGTTACTCCATGTTAAATGTGTTAGTTATATTAAATGTGTTAGTCCTTTAAAAGAAAATGACCTTGTCCTGTTTTCCCACACAAGGGCATTGCCTGTGTGACATTTTGCCTCTGTGGTGTCCCAGGGGCCACCTTCAGGCTTTGCCATACACATTGTCCAGGCTTTTAACCCTAGAAACATAAACATTTTAATTCTAGTAATGTCTTTATGGTTTGGAAATGTGGCTTCCTGTCTTTCAAAGCCTGATGTTATTTGTTTTTTTGGCATGTGCCTTCTAAACACCTGCATTGGAAATCTCTTAGGTGTTTTGTGT
The DNA here is from genome assembly GCF_041296265.1 of Equus caballus. NCBI lineage: Eukaryota > Metazoa > Chordata > Mammalia > Perissodactyla > Equidae > Equus > Equus caballus. The sequence goes on along the minus strand of NC_091700.1, from coordinate 44,653,875 downwards.
CGTTTTTTCTACAGTTAGATTCCTTTAAGCCAAGAATAACAGAGAGTTGGGGGTCAAGACTGTGAACCGTATGGTCAGCCCTTCCAAGGAAGTATTTATTTTTATTCATTTTTGTTAGCCTTTCCTTGGGTCCGTTTTGCTGTTATTACCCAAAATTGGGTTTTCTACTGAGCCTAAGACAGCATTTTCCAAGCTTTTAAAATCACGACTCCCAGTAAGAAATACATTTTACATTTTGACCAGTTTCACCCACACACATACTCACACAACTGTACCTAAGGTATTTGCTGCAATGCGTACAGTTCTTTCTAAGGATATGTGTTTCTATTTTCTTTACATAAAATGCTAGTCCAATATTGAATTATTTTGTCATAGAGTTTGGCAAACGCTGAGTACTGGCGTCGTAGAACTTTGTCGTTCATCTTCTATAGCAACAGTCAACCTTTCTGCTTATGACTGATCACCTATTGCCTTGGCCTTCTGTCAGCATTTTAAAGCAATTTGATTGTAAAACTCACGCTAGCTCAGGTTATACATTCAGTTTTACCTGTACAGGCGGCTGCTGCTTGGGAGGTGGGACCTGCCTTGCAGGCTGAATATTCCATAGAAACAGCTTTATACTTGGGGATGGGGAGAGCGTTCACAAAAGACGGCTCAGCAGGACGGAAATCACATGTCAGCCACCCTAGCCCTTAAAAGCATAGGTTCGTGCCCACTGGGAACAGCACACTGTCACCTACCTTGTGGATGCTTTGAGTGTGTCTCGTTTCTCCTTCTATTCCTCAAACAGTCCTTAGCTCGACAATGCCTCGTGTGGAGAAAATGCATCAGCCTCAGGTCTGGTAGAGTCTCCTCATTCTCTCTCTTCTTTCCTCCACTGCTTGTTCTTCCGCCCTGCAGAAAACAGAGAATTATATCCAGCAAGAGACAGCCAGGCTGTGCGGAATGGCCTGAGGGGTGCCTCGCTTGGGAGGTGGAGACTGCCTGTAGGAAAAAGCTTGTGTTTGAGGCACATTGTGGGAAAAGACTCTTTAAATTAAGGAAAAGGAAGATTACAAAATTCTTAAAAATATCTTGGTGACTAGAGGAGAATGATTAGTAATTATCTCATAGATCTCAAGTAAATAGAGGCTTTTAAAAGGTTAAATGACTTGTCCCCTTAGGTTAATCTCACGTCCTCTTGTAATCTGAATTTTCTTATCCAATCCTTTTAAGTCCAGATGGAGCTTGCCTCCATCGGAAGCATCACAGAACCTTAAATAAATTAAATCTTAGGTTAATAAGTGTAATTGGATTTCCATAGCACTGTTTAGCTGGCCCGCTACCCAATGCCTGTCAAGCCCAGCCTTGTTGATTTTCCTTTTACTCTGTGGAGACCCAGTAGGACCAAGGTGCTTTTTGTGGGTGGGCCGTGGAGTGGCAGGTCTCCGCAAAAGGTCCCCAGTGCCTGGGAGTTAGGAACATAGGTTAGGTGTGCATCGTGGCATCAGTGCTGCCGCCCAACTCTTGAAATCCAACTACTGAGTCTGTGTATTCAGCTCCTTTTTTTTTTCTTGGGAGGAAAGAGTCTGTTTCATAAACCTAAGGATTAATAGATGGCGTGTTGTAGTTGAGTTTATCACCTGGATGTTTTTATGTCTGCCCACTTGCAACACTGTCATATAAATTAGAGACTACAGGTTCAGCTATGGTTTAAAGGTGACTGCCCTGGATGTGGATTCACAAGATAAGAATTTGAATCTCATCTCTTTCCATTCTAGTTATGTAGGCTTGAGGAAGCCACGTAACCTCTCCATGCCTCAGACGTGTCAAGAAGATGAAATGTGACTATGTACAGCTGACCTTGAGGAATTTTTGGTTCAAATTGGATAGAGCCTGGATTTTTGGACATGGGAAGTGCTTTGGAGATGATCTAGCTTCATTGTATAACTGAGAGCCAGGGCAGTTTAAGTGCGTTTCCTCCGTTTACTGTGTCGATGGTAGAGTGACGATTACCACTCAGAACACGTGTCATTTACTCTGGGATAGGGTCTCCACTCAGGGTCAAGAGCATGGGTTTGGGCTTAGTCTGAATTATTCCCCTGCATTTTACTGTGTCTGTAGTTAGACAAGCTACTGAACTCCTTGCAGACTTAGTCTTCTTGTGAGATTAAATAGAAATAAGAATCCTTTTTTAAAAAAAACTCATAGGGGTGTGGTGAAGATTGAGTGAGAGAAGTTTATGCAAATCTCTTAGCACTACGGGCTGGCACCCAGGAAGTGCTCAGCGTAATTATGATTTCTTAATCAAAGGGCATTACTTTTGATCCTTCAACACACTTCTCTCTACACCAGGCTAAAATCCTGTAGGGTCAGAGAGTTGGTTATGGTTGGCCATTGCTCAATACTTAAAAAAATAATAGTAGGGAAGTACATTTAAATAAATTCGTTTCTTGCTGAATAAATGGTTAAACTTTTATAATAAAATGTCTGCGTTCTGTGGCTCCATCTGTTAAATAACTTCGTACCTCTTGCAGTTTCCCTGATTAGGAAGGAGAAGGCTCCTTGTGCTTTGTTATATGCCTCAAACAGAGATATGGACAGTCTCCAGATGACTTCTTTTTGGCGTGGCATTGTGTTTTGAGCAGGGTGCATCTGATCTCTCAGGGAATAACAAAGCCGCACTGTGGAGATCTGAGGTGCCGGGAAGCCATCCAGCTTCCTCCTGACCTGCCTCAAGTCTTCCCTGAAACCTTCCGTCAGCGTCAGCCCCATTCTCTTGCCGTCAGCCGCCCTCCTTACATAACCAACATGGGTTGTGTCCAAGGCTGGTGTCCGCAGAGGTGTTCTGTGTCTAACAGAAGAGAACGTAGGGAGGAAGCAAGTAAATTAAGTGGAAAATAGTGGATGCTAACACTGAATGCCATCAATAAGTTAAAAAATTATATAGACGACTTAGCCAGTTGTCTTAGAAAACTTTCTAAGTATTGGTGAATTGAAAGCATTTAAAAACACTTTTTACTCTACCTTCAACTTTTTAATCATGTGATTTAATATTCAAAGTATTATGAGAAGGCATTATATTCTACAGACCCCAATGCCTTTGTTTGTTTCAAAGAATGATAATAAACCCTTTAATTTGAATGATGTGCAGATTTTTGGGGGTACAGTGATGGTATCTAAAATCATTTGTCCTTCCTGTTGTTGAACTTTCCTTTTAAAGTCAGCCTGTGGATTGCCCTCCCTCCCCCATTTATTTTGCTGGCTGCAGTTGACTTTCCCTCTTGTATGGTAGAAGACCATGGAGGAGTGTGGAAAGAACTGGGGGAGAGGCTGCCAGATTTAGCAAGTAAAAGTACAGGACACCCAATTGCATTTGAATTTCATATGAACAATGATTTTTTAAAGTGTAAGTGTGTCCAATGCAAGAGTTAAATTTGAATTTCAGATAAACAAGGAAAAATTTCTTGGTCTAAGTTGTCTCATGCCGTATTTGGGACATATTTATCCTGAAAAAAATGTTGGTTGCTTATCTGAAATTCAAATCTAACTGGGCATCCCTTATTTTATCTGGCAATTGTAACTGGAGTAGGGCGTGGTAGGAGGGTCCTGAGTGTGGCTAGAGGAGAGGTCCCCGAAACTCAGGTGGGCTCTTGTGGCCGCCAGAGGTTGCTGCAGTGTGGGGGCCTCACTCTGAGTCTACAGCCCTGTGCCTTCGCCTGTGTCACTCAGAATAGGATGAGGGTGACGGCTCGAGGTAACGGGATAGCTTGATTCTGAAGGAACACAGTGGCCAGTCTCCAGGGGACGTTTACTTAGCAATAGTGCTCTTTTAATTTTCATTGTCTGCCTTTTCTTCCCCATGGTACTGCGCAAGCATGAATTACAGCTGGAGCAGAGCAGGCAGAACTTTGCTGGTCTTGTTCTGCTTTCAGTCTGTGACTTCCTACAGGTTTGTCTCTTCCTCTCTTTTTTTTTTTTTTATGACCCAAGGACTGAGATATACTAGAAAAATCTGATGGGAATTTGTGAAGCACTTTGAGCTAGATGTTAGAGCCTAAGTACTTTTAGGTCCTTTATCTCATCACAGTACTATCCACAGAGTTTTCAACCCTTGTTGCACTGACCATTATCACATTATCAAGAGGCAAACTCTTAATCCTAATGCTTTGATGAGAGGAAAAGGTGCATCTGAGAATGGTTTAAGCCATATTGGATATTGGCTGAGATGCGATGAGTAAAAACTCAGATGAGTGAGAGAAATGTTGGGCTAAGTTTCAGGCAATTGCATCATAGTGCTTTTTCCTCAAGAAATCAACCCATTAACTTCTCCATTAGCAGAGGCAATCCAGGAGGCGTCTGCTTTTTAGCACACAGCAGCACGGAGAAGTATACTGAAATAGTAATCTTCACCTACCCTTCCCAGATCTTAACTATCCTGAGTTTAAACCAGTTTTTCTCTAAGGAAAGTTGGATTGACATAAAAACACACGTGTCTGGAATGATCTGTCTGAGTCCTTTATAAACAAATAGACCAAGACCTGGAAGGACAGACCTTCGGTTCCAGAGTGTTTTCCTGGGCTGGGCTCCAAAAGCTTCCTGACTCTTGAACAATAATGTTTCTTTCCATGCTATTTTATGTATTTATTTTACTGCAGTCTTGTGCCTTTTATCCATTCATATCCACTTGGAAAACATACTTGTGTCCTGCAGGAGCAGAGGTACAAAAATTGTGGAATATTTTCTGTTGAGAGATTCCGTAGTCCATATGGGCTGTGGGCTGAGGATGAGGGAACTTCTCCTCCTTCCCCCCTTTCCCTCCCCTCCCCCCTCCTCCTTCCCCTCCACTCCTCCCTCCCCTCCCCCTCCTCCTTCCCCTCCACTCCTCCTTCCCCTCCACTCCTCCTTCCCCTCCACTCCTCCCTCCCCTCCACTCCTCCCTCCCCTCCACTCCTCCTTCCCCTCCACTCCTTCCCCTCCACTCCTCCTCCTTCCCCCTACTCCTCCCTCCCCTCCCCCTCCTCCTTCCCCTCCACTCCTCCCTCCCCTCCACTCCTCCCTCCCCTCCACTCCTCCTCCTCCTTCCCCTCCCCCTCCTCCCTCCCCTCCCCACTCCTCCCTCCCCTCCACTCCTCCTTCCCTCCACTCCTCCCTCCCCTCCACTCCTCCCTCCCCTCCACTCCTCCCTCCCCTCCACTCCTCCTCCTCCTTCCCCTCGCCCCTCCTCCTTCCCCTCCACTCCTCCTTCCCCTCTACTCCTCCTCCTCCTTCCACTCCCCCCTCCTCCTTCCCCTCCACTCCTCCTTCCCCTCCACTCCTCCTTCCCCTCCACTCCTCCTTCCCCTCCACTCCTCCTCCTCCTTCCCCTCCCCCCTCCTCCCTCCCCTCCACTCCTCCTTCCCCTCCACTCCTCCTCCTCCTCCTTCCCCTCCCCCCTTCTCCTTCCCCTCCACTCCTCCCTCCCCTCCACTCCTCCCTCCCTTCCACTCCTCCCTCCCCTCCACTCCTCCTCCTTCCCCTCCACTCCTCCTCCTTCCCCTCCACTCCTCCCTCCCCTCCACTCCTCCTCTTCCTTCCCCCTCCTTCCCCTTCTTCTCCCATCTCCCTCTCCCTTCCCTCTCCTTTTTTCTTCTTCCTTTTTTATTTAAAGACAATCATGAGCATATTTTTTCTCATCATGTGCCTGTAAATATTTTTGTTGGGCATTCTTCACTGGGACTTCTAAACATCCTGATAGGGGAAGTTGGGTATTTCTTCATGAGATAAATTCCTTAAGGACATATTTGAGTAGTTTTGACCTTTGAGTTTTCTTTTTTCTTGCAGTTTCCTTGCTGTCTAAAAATCATACACTTCTGGTTATAAGGCAAAAATGAAGCTATAATTTGCGATAAAGGCTGCAATATGGGATTGGAATTCACATTTCAGGTTTAATAGTGATGATTCACTTATAAAATATAAGATGCTAGAACTAGGAGGAATCTCACATTTGGTCTAGTTCAACACTTTCCCTCATTAGAGGAAATGGAAACTCAGAGACGGGAAGTGACTTCCTGAAAGTCACACAGCAAAGTTAGTGGTAAAGCTGAGAGTAGGACCTAACTCCAGAGCAGAGCTTTCTCCTAACTGTTGAAGAAAACGGAGTTCAGTATGCTTTAACTTTTCAGATTATTGAAATATTCCTTTAAGTGCCCAAACTCTAATTTTGACAGTTTTTGGTGGAAGTCATTCTGAAATGCTTTATCTTCTGAAGTCTAAATCAACTGTGTAGAACATACTTTAACCTCTTTCAGTTGTATAATTATCAACATTGTCTTGTGAGCATCAGTCCTGTTTGTGGTTTAATACATAAATGGCTTTGCTACTATGAATATATAAAACTCTTTGCCTTAGTTATACTACAGCTCCAGCCTGACAGGCCCCAGGGGTGCATAGATCTGAATTTATCACTTCTTGGTACCCTTCCTCATGGTCAATGGTCGATTTTTGCTGCCTTCAGTGGTGATATTTATAATAGCATTTCCCAGCTTCCCAGTCACACTCTGTTGCGTTTATTTTTGTGATGAACCAAAAAACTCCCAAATCTCTTGGAATTGTGTATATTTTGTGTGTATTTTCAGAGAGAGATATCTGGAAGAGTGGGTACCTTTTTCATGACTGATGGAGTTCGGGATGCATTTTTACTCTATTTTTGTGCTTTTCCATAAAGATGGGTTTTTTTTTTTAAAACAAAGACTGGATGTTTATAATTAGAAACAAGTTTTTTTAATTGGGATACACAGTGTAAGTAAGTGATAAATAAATAGATTCTGAGTGAGGATTTTCTTTCCCTGGGCCCCATGATTCATTTTTTTTTCTTTTCATTGGGGAGGTTCTGTAGGGAAATTCTATGTATATTTTAAACTACTTAGCCCAAGTGCCACCTTTACTGTGATGTCATTGTCTGCATAGCCCGCTCCGACTACCTCTGTCAGTTCAGACTGCAAAGTGCAGTCTTTGTACTTCTAATGTGGCACTGACCACTTTTCAATTTTTTCCCTGTGTGCGTTTTCTTTCCTCGACTAGGCGTGGTCTTGTGTCTAGTGCTGAGCCGTGTACTGCGTAGGTGCCCAGAAGTAACTCTTTGCTGAATGACATCAGTGATGGCTTGTCATCTGCTGTTGTTGCCTCCCTGCTGGATTTCAGATTTGTCTTGCTAATTGAAGCTGTCTGCTGAGCAACTTCAGGAATGTAAGAAACTGCTGCCTGTAATACATGTTAATGTGTCTAAATATATAAAACACTACAAGGCGTTACATTAGACTAGCATTTCTGGGACTAATGGGGTAATCTTGCTTTTCGTGATGGAGTAACTGAGTCAGAGAAAGGGAGTTTGGGTAACCAAGGTCGTATAATGAAACATCTTGAATCAGAAAGACTTCAACCTAAGCTTATCCATTAGTAGGCTGAAACTATATTTTTATGTGAATGAAAATCCCAGTTGCCATGGGCTTTATGGATAACACTGAAAGGTAATTCATCAGTATGGTATGTTGAATAATGACCCCCATCCCCACAGATGTGCAGGTCCTGGTCGTCAGAACCTGTGAGTATATTACTTTACATGGCAGAAACAACTTTGCAGCTGTAATTAAGTTAAGGACCTTGCAATGGAGAGATTATCCCGGATTTTCCTGGTGAGCCCAACATAACTACAGGGGTCCTTAGAAAGGGAGGTAGAAGGATCAGTCAGAGAAGGAGATGTGATGACAGGATGGAGGCAGAGGCTGGGGTGATGCAGGGCCACAAGCCAAGGAATGTGGCAGCTTCTAGAAGCTGGAAAAAGGCAAGGAGTGAGCCTCCCGAAGGAAGCCAGCTCTGCTAACTCCTTGATTTTAGCCCCAGGAGACCCGTTTCTGACTTCTGATCTCCAGAACTGCAAGATGATAAACTTGTGTTGTTTTAAGACGCTAAGTTTGTGGTAATTTGTTACAGTGGCAGTAGGAAACTAATACAGTCAAGGTCAGAAATCTTTAATTTCTTAATTCCTGTTGGGCTGTGGGTGCCCCAGAGAACTGGACTGAATGGAGAGGAGGGTTTTCACATGGTGCAGGCTAAAGCAACTTGGGATTTCTGTATATTCTCAAGGGATCCAGAGAAGACCCGTAACACAGAGACTCCCCCATAGTCTCTGCAGCAACACACACACACATACTTAAGTGGGAATAATAGCGGAGAGGAGGAATGCTTATTTCTCTTGCTTTCAACTGACCGAATGCCTCCGGTGTGCAGATGCTGCCCAGAGTCTGGAAGATGCTCCCGTAAAGGAAGGTACAGCCATTGCCTCCCTGGAGTTGAGGCCTAAAACATTCATTTACAATTGTCAACGTCAGACATTTTCTGTCAGAAATAACCAACCCTCCTTTTTAAAATATCGGCTCTCCACTTAAACATTTAAATTATGTTTGGCATGTTAAACACTTTTATTGATATTTAAAGCATACTATAAAATGCCCTCAGACACCTTGGGAGAACGATTGTCGTTTATTGTCTACTAACCAGGTGAGCTGGTGCGAGGGGCTGGGGGGTGGCGGGGAAGGGCAGGGAAGCACAGTTCCCTTCATCATGAAGAATTTCAGCTCCAGGAGAAGGACCTGCCCCACCGAGGGCATCTGTTCATTTCTGATACAGCTCGTAATTACTGAGTCAGCTTGAAGCAGAGCTGAGGTCAGGGCCTTTGTCTGCTCAGGGGGCAGTCTCCACTTCCCTCCTCACAAGATACTAGTTTTATAGCCCGAGTTGAAAGGTAATGAGTCACTCACTCTGTAATCAAAGCTGAAGGCCAGGAGGTGAGGGTGGATGCACCATGACCCCATGGTGCAATCAAAGAAGTCATGGATTTGCGTAGGGAGGGTCAGAGGTCACGAATGTCTTTCCAAAGTTGCTACAATTTGGGGCCCAGTGGACAAGTATTTCTCTTAGTCTGAGTCCGGGTTTGTTTCTTAATCCTTTACATTAATAGTCGTCACAGGGCAGAAGCAAAGTGCAGCCCTGTCCCCATGTCTTCTCCAGATGTGGCACCAACAGAGTGGGAAGACGGGCCTCTCAGCAGTAGAGCTGATTTCCTTTGGAATTAAAGAGACACTTATGCACCACGTGTCTGTTGCTGGTCATATTTTCCACTGACAGCGCCTTGTGTCACTTGCAATAACTTTGACTTTTATTTCCACTTAGTGTGAGGAAAAGACCATAAGACACCACTGGAGTGATTTCTGGAAAAAAGAAGTAAATGCTTAGTAGAGCGCTCTGCAGTCTTTTCATAATACGTATTTGATGAACATGCGTTTATTATCCGTGCTTCAAGAAAGCGAACCTAGATCCCTTGCTGGGTCTACAGATTGGAGGGTTTTCAGGGTAACCTCTACCTCCTCCCTCCTCCCGTTTCTTCCTTTCTTACTACACTGAAGAAGGCAATGAGTTGCAGGTGGATACCACTAAAATTTAGTGACATTTGTCAGTCTGTTGTTAAAGAGTTAATAAAGTGAACTTCTGACTTGGATTGATTTTTATATAATACAGTGGATTTGCTTTCCATGTAATTATCAGTTAACACTTAAATCACGTTACAGTGATTTAAATCTTCTAGAAATTGCTATACATTGTATACATCACTGTTTTAAGCAGAATGAACTTGGCTTTCCCTCACTTGCTCATCTCCCGAAGGGAAGCGTGTAGCATGTAGTTGTGTGACCTGAGCTGTGGAATTCACCCAAGTGAACCAGGTAGAGGCAGCTCTTCCCAGTTGTTTCTCAGTGTCCGCAGAGCCTCCTTGACCTCAGGTTAGTTGTTTAGGTGACCTTTAACCTGTTACTGTAATTTAAAACGGGGTCAGTATTTATGCACAGAGGGGGCATCGAGCACCGCCATGTCAGCCCAGGTCAGCCCCTTTGTCACAGGCTCTGCACTTGGGTATGAACAGGAGGCATGAGGCGCATGTGCCTCCTCATTTCGTGATGTTCTGGGGTGGAGTTCCAGAGCTGCTTCCTTAGACAAAACATCGACATTCTTCATCCTTAGAGGGTGATGGTGGTTTGTTTTTTTTTTTGAGGAAGATTAGTCCTGAGCTAATATCCGCTGCCAATCCTCCTCTTTTTGCTGAGGAAGACTGGCCCTGAGCTAACATCCGTGCCCATCTTCCTCTATTTTGTATGTGGGACGCCTGCCACAGCATGGCTTGACAAGTGGTGCATAGGTCCACACCTGGGATCGAACCGGGGAGCCCCGGGCTGCTGAAAGGAATGCGCGAAGTTAACCCTGCACCACTGGGCTGGCCCCTAGAGGGTGATGGTTTTGCTGAAAGGACCTGGACACCAGTTTTCTCTAAGTTTGTGTGCCACTTGTCTCCCCTGCTATTCAGTTGCATAAGCTCTATGATTAAAAACTGCATTTTGAGAAAGCCAGCAACAAGCGTACAAGGAAAACAAAATCTCATAATTTTATAAACACTTGGCTACTGATCTTTTCTCTTTATTTGAAGGTGAAAGCATTATATAAAGAAGGTCTCATACAGAGTTTTAGAATTTCCGAATGAAAAGGGATCTTGGATTAACTAACCAAATAGACAATTAATCCCTTCAACCAGAAAGACTTATCCAACACCAACTGGGTGAAGGATCATGTGCTAGGAAATGTGCTTACATGCTGAACACAACAGAGGTGGTCCCTGTCTCATCTAGGTCACCGTCTGGGGTAGACAATATTCCAGTAATTTTAAAAAATCTCTATTTGTAAACTTAAACTATGGCAATTCCATCCTAGGAGAGGGAGCCCTGAGAGCGTATGAGGGGAGGGGACCAGATCTACCCTTTGGGGCAGTGGGGCAGTGGGTGTTTCAACAGATCAGGAGGATGAGGGGAATTAATCCAAGGGAGAGAGAAGGATCGAGTCTCACACTGTCAAACACACACACAGCTACCTAAGGGTTTGGCAGTCTGGGAAAGGGACCTTCTTGAAGTCTTAAACAAGCAGCCTTATAGAAGGAAGCCATGTGAAGAAAGGAGAAAGGTGGTGTTTTCTGAGTTGTGGTCATCAAGATGGCCAGGAGCTAGTTTCTCCATTTCCTTTTTCTCTTTTGTGGCTGGCAGTTGGACCTTTGTACTATTCACTGGCTCTATTGTCAACATCAAACAAAAAAGAAGGAAGTGGAACGCTCACTTCTTAGGCCTGACTCTTAATTCTCTTGCAGATTTATTTGGGAGAGAGTTTGAAATGATGATCCAAAATGACCTCTCCCTTTGGATGTCTGTAGAAGTTAATGGTTTAAACCTTGTTTTTAACACTTATTCGTATCCAGTTTGGTATTTTTTTGCCCACTGCCTTATGTTCAACGGCAGGTTTCCTAGGGTAATACTGATTTATTCTGCCTCTTTCAGACCATATAATCCTGGTTTTTTTGTTTGGGAAAAAATATGGTCACTATATTTATATTTTTTCTCTAAAAACTTGTAAAATTTTATTAATTCATTCACCCAAATCTCCTTCCCCAGAGGTAACATAATGTCTTTTCAGATATGAGTTCATTTCACACATTCCAGCCACCCATCGCACTGCAGGCATTTAAGTATGCAACATTTACAAAGTCTACTGGAAGTGGCTTAGGAAAATTAGAATGTAATTTATCTGGGTAATTGTTGATCCTGTTAACATGGGTATTCAAGAGGCGATTGTAACGTTAAAATGTCATTTGGGAGGTGGTTTTACGATGAATGAAGTTCGAACCTGCTCTAGGGGTGCTGGGTTTAGGAGCCTTAGATTTTTGGTCTCAGTTACAGCCCGTACTTTAGCAAGCTTTAGGAAAAGAAGCTGGTCCTTGTGTCCTCAGTGGGTTTTGCCTCTGGGAGCCAGCTTTGCAGCTGTCACCGAATGAGGTGGATCTCCCACCTCTAAGCCCCCATGCAGGTCCTCCAAGGGTCTTCCTGGACAGCATCCATTCAGGCTAGTGAGGGCCAGCCTTTCTCAGCCCACCCATGTTGGAGTGAACCTTATTTGGACCCAAGCTACCACAGCTCCCTTCCTTGGGCTCCCCTAGACATAAGGTGGCTGGGGTATGGACCAGACCTTCTGGAGAACACCAGTGTATTATCCAAGCAACATCGCACTCCCACACCCTACAGTTGTGCTGTCCAATACTGTAGCCAATAGCCATTTGACTAAAGAACACTTGAGATCTGGTGGGACGACTGAGGAATTGAATTTTTTTTTAATGATTGACCCTGAGCTAACATCTGTTGCCAATCTTCCTCTTTTTTTTCCTCCCCAAAGCCCCAATACGTAATTGTATATCTTAGTTGTAGGTCATTCTACTTCTGCTATGTGAGACGCTGCCACAGCATGGCTTGAGGAGTGGTGCGTAGGTCTGCTCTCAGGAACCGAACCGGCAAACCCCAGGCTGTCAAAGCAGAGTGGGCAAACTTAACCACTCAGCCATGGGGCCAGCCCCAGGAATTGAGTTTTTAATTTAATTTAATTAACTTTAGTTTAAGCTTTAAAGCTGACATTTACATCAGTGATTGGAACAACTTGAGGATGAGAATTTACCTTTTCAACTGTACGTTTCATGATCAAGTATTTCCAATGAAAATTTAGTGTCCAAACTGAGATGTGCTGTAAGTGTGAAATATACACCATATTTCGAAGACTCAGTATTATAAAAATGTTGACTATTTGTTGAAATGATAACATTTTAGATATATTAGGTTAAATACAATATATTGTTAAAATAATTTACCTTGTTAAAAAAACATGGCTATTAGAAAATTTTAAATTACATAGACGGCTTACATTATATTTCTGTTATTGGGCACTGACCTAGAGCTTACTGAAGAAAAGATACAAGGGCACCATTTGCCATGGTAGCCTGGATGTGGTGTTAAATGCTAGGAGGCAAAGTAGATGCCCTTTCTATTCTGTAATGTCAAGATCACCAAAATGCAACATGACAAATCTTGTCCTTAGTGGGTCCTCAGTTTTCCTCAACAAAATAAAACTGGATAAAAGGTGTATGAAAATACTTACAAGATATAAATGAGGCTTTAATTGTTATGCAATGACAAAAGACGTCTTCTGAGAAATGACTTTTATGTTTGCTGTTTTCTAAAGTGGTTCACTTCAATAAAAATGTGTGTATCTCATATACACGTTTACAAAGGTGTGAACATATTAATGAGTAGAATGATTTTGAATAGTTCTGTCTTTCTCTCTTGTAGTTTCATATGTGTCTAAGTAAGAAATAACTTGACATGCCATAATGCTCTGGTACCGAGCCTGTTATATTATATTATATAGGTGTTTACACCTATATTATATAGGTATAAATTCATAAAAGGCGCTCAAGGCTTTGTTGAAACTCTCACCTCTTCAGAGAGATTGGCTTGTATTTGTTGATTTGGAGCACTCTCTCTTGGCAGGAAACCAGTTTGGTCACTGTGAGAATCAATTTACTGTCACCTCTGTGTTTTCCGGGGAAAATGTATAACTAATTTGCAAGAGCTGTTCATTTTAAGTAGGTTTATTTTTGTGTTTTCAAAGCCAAATCACAGAAAAAGGAAAATTCTGTACTCTTTATGCATGTTTTGCTCGAGAAGGAGATAATTTCTAAGAAAACACTATAATATTGTTTTGAAGATAGTGGAGTTGTTTCCTTACTTATCTTTAAGGCTGTGTATTTTATTGTTTGTGCATTTGGTTAATTAAGAACCAAAATTTAAGGAAAACATTTTCTTTTATTTTCCTTTTTTTTGTTTTTTGAGGAAGATTAGCCCTGAGCTAACATCTGCTGCCAATCCTCCTCTTTTTGCTGAGAAAGACTGGCTCTGAGCTAACATCCATGCCCATCTTCCTCCACTCTACATGTGGGACGCCTACCACAGCATGGCTTGCCAAGCAGTGCCATGTCTGCACCCAGGATCTGAACTGGCAAACCCCAGGCTGCCAAAGTGGAATGTGTGAACTTAACTGCCAGCCACCAGTCCTGGCCCCTAGGAAACATTTTCATTTTTACCTATTGAAATCATAGAATAGATAGATTAAGTAATTGTGAGGGTTTTTGGTTAAATATATATGTATATATGTACATTGATGGATAATGTAATTTATTGAAAGCCAATGTAAAGCTGCAGAGACCTGTAATTTGTATATTATTTCAGATCACCATAATAGATGTTACCAGGTTTTCAATTTCCAAAAAAAAAACCAACCCATGAACCTTTACATTTTTACTTAGCACTCTCTGCTCCCTCCCCATCAGCCATCGTCCACACCCCCATCATTTCTTCCTTGATAATAAAACCCCAGCTTTGCTCAGTCCTCTACCCTCCATGTGCTTTAGGTAAGTGGTCGAAAACCTGAAGGCCGAAACATGATTGGCCAGAGCTGTGATTTCTCAACTTTGGCAGTTCGTTAGAATCACTCAGGGAACTTTAAATACAAATGTTTGGGCTCTCCCCATAGAGGTTCTGATTTAATTGGTCTGGTGCAGGACCTGGCTTAAGCCACTTTGAAATGAGTTCTTTGTAACTTGTAGCCGGAAGCATTTGAATAGGTAGAGCCTAAGTAAGATGACCAGAGAGTTTATCATTCAACTCTGATATGTTCTTAAATGTCCCCTAAATACCTACCTGCCACTTCAGACTTTCAAGTGGCTTGGTCCAAACATGTTCTTTTCCAGCATCAAAAACATCAGCAGGTTGTTTTACTTTTCAACGCTTCATCCTCTTTCTTAGGTGAGCCAGGTTGCATGTGTTTTAATTTCTTGACGCAGGCTTCATTAATTATGCGTTTGAGGTAGTGTCTGTGGTAGTCGGCCATCGCTGAATTCTGGGAGCCTTTTTTCTGGTTCCAGAGAGAGGAAAGTGTTAGAGAAAGATTAGAAGAAAGAATATGGAAAGAGCTTAAAGACGATACATGAACAACATTGTAAAACTGAAGTCATAAACATCTGCCAAAGGAATCCACATAAAGAAAAAATAAAAAAGAAATACTCATAAGAATTCATAAAAGGCTAAATAGCCAAACTGTTCTTAGAGGGAAAAGCATGCACAATTAAGGAAACATTTAAAAAAAGAAAGTCTTAATAAAGTCTGATCTCTAGTGGCAGAGGCTATTTCCCAATTGCATCTACAATTTTACCCTGAATCGTGTTTTCTGGTTGACATTTTTGTTTGAAAGTGAATAATGTGGATTCTCCTTGGTTTAACTCCCATATAAATTATTGTGCTAACTCTGCCGGGGGCTGCCACACTCAGATGAAGGGTGTTATGACATTAGGGATGAATAATAAGGGAGGCTTATCTATTGTATATCACAGTGCAACATCAAAACATTTTGTCCCAGGAAGAGATGACAGTGACTCAGAAAATCCTGTTGGAGATGTATGATGCTGTAAGAAACCATTTCAGAATTACTTTCTAACATTTAGGCATCTGGGACTCTGACCTCATTCCACAGCCACACCTTCTTATAAATTTAATTGTTGAGGGTGCTGTTTTCTTTAGGGCTATGGCTAGTTTCTTGTCCACACTGATGAATTCATTGCATAGCAATGAGCCTGAGTTATTGCTACTGATGACTTAGTTCTTATTCTTAAAACATTTTTTTCCATGGCTAAGAGACATAAGATGCAACTCTCGCAATTTTTGCTTTTTTAAAACCCAGGTTTTAATGGCCTTCTGTTCCCTCATCTGGACCTTCCTTGTGGATATGTATGGGGACCTGCTTTTGTCTCATTGTTTCCTGAGACTAAAACAAGAACTTCAGGAATGTTTCTGTCCCCAAGATCGGATAGTTTTCACTTGTATTTTCTTCGAGTATTTCTGACATGTACAGACAGGCCCAGCTATGGTATTCTGTGTGGATGGTCTTAAAAATGAATGAGCATTATTAAGAGGTGATGGCAAATTTTCCAGGAAGCTTTAGCTTTGAGTGCTGGTGAGGAGAACTCACCAGGTGAGGTACAGTCCCTGGTCCCCCCTCTGACTTTTCTCTCTGTTTGCACCCCCTGCAAGGCAACTCTTGTAGTTATGGTTTGTAAACAATTTGAGCGGCTCTCTTATATTTGCCTCTTAGAGTAATTAAACGTTGTTTCTTGGAAATGTAAACGTGAGACTTAGAATTAAGTTGTGGTAATGCATTTGGCAGAGGAATTGTGTATTGGGAAAAGAAAAATACCCTGGAGTAAGTTTCAGTTTTGCAGATAAGGAAACTGGCTTTATTTAGCAGATTAGAACAATACAGGACCCTGTGCCCTGATGTCAGTACTTTCTCTTCCCAGCTGAGTCTACCTGGGCACAAGACCAACTTCCAAACAAAACTTGAAAGTAAATGGCACAAAACAGAAACAGAGCCCATAAACTAGGTTTTTATGTTACAGCGCCATAAAAATAATTTATTTGCTATCAAAATAAGCTGAAAACAGACCTGCTGTCTGACAGATGGCTTTTCCTCTGCCCTTAAGATGACAGCATCCCTCACTCCGTCCTTAGTTGTAAGCCTGACTTGTAAAAAAATAACAACATTGCAGGGTGCAAGTGCCTAGTGGCAGTGGAAGCTGATGTTTATCCATTATTTAGTGAGTTTCTAAAAATGGAAGTAAGTGTAATTTCTTGAGTCACTTACTCGCAGATTCTTCCCAGAGAACTTTAAGTAGTATAGTACTGAAAAACAGGAGTGAACTATCATTTGTTTAAAAAAAAAAAAAAAAGCCTCAGAATAAATCTCTTGTTTCCATGTGAAGGTAACTGATCTGAATGTTTTTTTTTTGCTGAGGAAGATTTGCCCTGAGCTAACATCTGTTGCCAGTCCTCCTCTTTTTTTGCCAGAGGAAGACTAGCCCTGAGCTAACATCTGTGCCAGTCTTCTTCCATTTTTTCTTTTTTGTATATGAGATGCCTCCACAGTGTGGCTGGTAAAAGGAGTAGGTCTGCGCCCGGGATCTGAACCCACCAACCTGGGCCGCCGAAGTGGAGCATGTGGAACTTGAACCACTTGGCCACGGAGCCAGGCGCCTGAAATATTTATTTTGAGTGTCTTTCAGAGTTGGCATAACACAGTGCTTGAAACTGATGGGTCGTTTGTGTCAGGTGAATAGCTCTCTGGTGGGCTTCTGGCTGATTGCAGATGTGTTTTTGGGTGTTTATACTTGAATGCTTTGGACGGGAATAGTCAGGGAGTCAGCCTTTCGTTTCAGGCAGAGGAGTGTGGTGAATTAGACACAACTTTGGACGAGGGACCTGGAGAACTTGGTTCTCATCCCGGACCAGTTAGTTATTGGCTGTGTGGGTAAGTCACTTCATTTGTCTGAGCCTCCCTTTTTTCTTTTGTAAAATCAGGACGTCGGCGAATCTGTGTGGTCCATCCCAACACTATGTTTTGGTGAGTTGGAGCCTGCACTTTCGAAGCAGGGACTCATAAAGGGCCGTCTGAGCTGTGCGTTCCTGCCTGCCTCTCAGGAAGGCTTTGAGAAGGTGCCGTGTGACCCAGAGCACCATTCTTGCGGGACAAGTCTCAGCTTCAAGTCACTCAGAAGCTTGGCCATCAGTGGTCCTTGCCTAACCCTTCTATTTAAAAGACACACATCAGGCCTTTTCTCTGTTGCAGTTAAGCGGTCTTTCAATCTTAGCCTGACTGACTCAGGTTCTCCTTAGAGAATGATAGTTTTTAAGAAAGATCCTGAAGGACAGCGGAAGCTCTCATCCATGACAGGCCCCAGGACTTCTTTTCATCATGATAGGATGTCATTTCCTCCTTTTGGGGTTGCTCATTCATTCAATAAGTATTTTTGAGAATCTGCTGAGCACCAGTTATTACTGGATTCTTGGACAAAAGGGTAAATCAGACAGAGCCCCGATCTCCGAGAAGCTTTACACCCTGGCAGTGATGCCCTCAATGTGTTACATAAGCTCCGTATCTGTGTGTTCATGAATATGAAATTAGAGCGACTTCAAATTTTAGCAAAGCCTGGTATGCAGGAAAACGATTCTTCGGGGTTGGCTGCGCTGAATTTTGCTTTGCTGTTTTTTCCTCAACTTACAGGAAAAGTTGCTGCAAAAAAAGAAAATATAGAGCTATCTTCTGCATTTGCGATGGAGACGATATTGAGGACGTTGGACATTATGCTAGAGCGGCCCGCTAGGAAGGCCCTCGGTGGGCATTTCTTCAAAGCTGAAGTTTAATATAAAGCAAAACAATAATAAAACTTACTGTACCTTGAGTAACTTGTGGGCTTTTTTCCCCTTATCACTGTACATTTCGCCCTCATCAGTCATGATTTCTTGTTTAGTTTTGCCTGTGAGGAGGCTCAGCTGAGTTGCTAATAGCTTAGTAGAACTCTGCTGCTTCCATAGCTGCTCCTCTGTTGTGTTTTCCCTGTGTGGGTTTTATTATTTTATTACTACTAGATGAAATAATAACTATCATATGGACGGTGCTTCACAGTTAAAATTTTTTTTTTTAAAAATTGACCCTGAGCTAACATCTGTTGCCAGTCTTTTTCTTTTCTCCTTCTTCTCCCGAAGCTCCCCAGTACATAGTTGTATATTCGAGTTGTAGGTCCTTCTGGCTGTGCTCTGTGAGGTGCCGCCTCAGCATGGCTTGATGAGCGGTGCCAGGTCCGTGCCCAGGATCCGAACCGGTGAAACCCTGGGCCACAGAAGTGGAGTGCGTGGACTTAACTACTCGGCCACAGGGTCGGCCCCTACAAATAATTTTAGAAAAGTCCTGCCAGATTCCTGGGGTCATTAGCTTCATGTCTTAAGTTCCCATTTAAAACATTTTCTTCTGACTTCTTTTAGTTTAAGAAGTTGGGTTTGAAGCAGTGACCACATATTTTCAGAGAATTCATTAAGGAACAAATTCGTCAGCAGAACAGGCTCAAAGCAAGGGCTGGGGTTTGCAGGATAGAGGCAAGGAGATGGGCAAGTTACGTAAAGAGAAGATACTGTGGACAGAAATCATCCTCAGGGTAATTTTATTCTTAGAAGAAATCACACACAAAGCTTGATGTTTCAAGTCAGAAGAAAGGAAAGTGAACATTTGGGTGAAGAGGCTCTAAGATTGGCATGATTTTTACTACTATTTTTCCTTTGGAAGATGGAGCAATGTGAGCCTTGTGGAGTTCATGTGTTGAGAGTTTTAGGTAAAATAGATCCTTATGTTGAAACGTTTCCTAAGTTCTACACCCAAATGCTCAGTCCTTGTTACGGCCTTGTTACATTTTTCAAAAGGCCAGAATTGCATTTTATATTTTACTTCTTTTGTTATTGATTAAATATATGTTCAAGAGACAGACCACATTTAATTTCCTTTTGGTTCAGTAATAATTTAAATCATGAATGGAGATAATGTAATTCTGGTGTCTCCATTTGGTTGTTAAGATATTTGGACTCAGTAACACATTTACACATTTCTCGTTTGACAGCTATGAAGAGGTACAGGGTACAAACTCCTTCCCGGGTCTGTCCCCAGACACCCAGTTCACCTCCCCCCAGGAAACCAGTGGTACCAGTTTCTTGCACATCCTTCTTTATATACCAACAAATACAAAAGAACATTTTCTCTTCCTGTTTTTACACTAATGATGACACGCTATGTCCAGTGTTCTGTGGTATATGCATTTATATTCAGTTAATTCTTGAGGGAAAAAAATGAAAAGTATAGAGTAAATTGAAAGTCTATGTATAGTATTCTCCACCAGAAACAGGTGTGGGGCTCAAAGGATGGAGTGTTCTAATCGTTGCTAAAACCTTGGTCAGGCAGGTAGTCAGAACGTGGAACTGTGCGGTGGTGAAGTGAGTTGTGCATTATCTCCCATATCTTTCTGAAGCCACGATGAGATGTGTAGCTGAAGTCTGCAGGAAGCTGCTGTTTGCCTTATTATTGATGGAGACTTTTGCCTTTGGACTTGGATGCTTCCATGCTATGCATTTAATTTAAATTTTAGTTATGGCTGTACTAAATTAGAATTTCTTTCTTCTTCCATTTTACAGGGACGTCGCGTAAATAATTAACCGAAGATAATTAACTAGGTTATATCACATGCTGAAACGTTATGGGGAACTTATTACCTTTCTTGGCTTCTGTAAGAAATGCAGTGTAATTCACTGAGTTCATACTTTGTTCAAGGTAAACTTGTTTGGGGTGAGAACAGGGACTGAGTCTTAGTCTGCCACGCCCACACATGCTGCCTCTCTCCAGTAGACCCTTCTCTTCATGTTTTGCACCTCAGCACCCACGACATCTTAGGGTCATTGAAGCAGAGCTGTGTGTGAGCAGATTTTCTTGTAGATAACAGCCTTTTCATCCCCATTTCCCCGTCCCCACAGAAGATCCTCCAGCATTACATGGTGTTATAAAATTATAGAAAGCCCAGTATAATAAGGGAATGTAGAGAGTCAGTAACCACTTTGTAATCAGTAAAGGATAATATGTTTTAAAACAGTTGATACTTTTGTGCACGGCGTTATGGTAACAGAATAGAAAACTCCTCAAGTGGGTAAGAGTGTTGCTTTGAGAGTTTGCTTTTGTCTCTTGATCCTGCAGACATTCTTCTCGTCCCTCCTCTGTGCTCTTGGAAGCTAGAAAGATTTAAAAGATGGATAAGATACGGGGTTGTTATGTCTATGTTTCAGTCGTTGGACTCCAAACATAAAACAAATATTGCATTATTCTTCCTGACGTAATAGAAATGTTTATGCAAGGTTGTGTGTAAACCCGTCCTGAGTAAATGGAACCAAATGGAATGTGCTAACAGAAGGTGCTATTTAAAGAAGGCGTGTAATGAAACTTTTCTGAAATAAAGAACTTTTAAAGACTGAAATCCAAATAAACACACTCTCCTTTCTATGGTTTTCCTCAAGGCAGTGTTCTCCATCTTCCGTGTTGATTGAACTCCAGTTGGCCAACCACCTGCTTGGTTAATAGAGTACACCATTAACTAAGTCAGTGACCCTGAGCCCTCCAGAGGAAATAAAGCAATCTGCCGTTGTACAGTCTCTGCTGTTAAATAGATTTTAATTTTCTTCAGCTTGGGTGGGTGTGATTTGCATCTTTCCTAACAGGCAAGCATCTGCAAGGGTTTTGCCTGCAGAAGCTCATTAAAAATCAGTGCAAATCCTGACAACGTCTCCAGCAGCAGGCATTAACTTGCAGCACCCTTGTAAGGGAATTGTATTTCCAGCGTCAGAAAACTTCCTCACTCTGTTCCTGCTGCCGTGAAAGTTTAGTCCTGGGAGACTCAGTATGACTAGTATCACTCAAATAATACTGATTTTTAAATAAAGCCATGGGGAACTGACTCAGGACCGAAGAACCCGTGAAATGAGAGGGAAACAGAAACTCTCAGATTGTTTATTTATTGAAATGAATTTATGCTATGAATTAAGCTAAGAAAATTACTTTCTAATTTGAACAACTTGACAGCCTATAGAATTTTCCAGCAACATTCAAGAACACCGTGGTAAGGCTGGCATTTCTGTCGAGATTCTTTTACATTTGCTTTATTTTTGTAAAAAGTTTGCAATTAGTAATTTCAGGAAAGCAGCCTGGTGCTTGTGTCATACTGCTCATTGAGCTGAAGCCTTTTGGGGAAACAGCATTTGGAGAGAGACCCATGGTGTAATAGCTGATGTTACTGGCACGTGTCCCAGAGTGAGCAGGGCTGGAAGCTTTTAGTGTAGTTGAAAGATGCCGGTCTGTCATTTGCATCCATTGAAATCGAGCGAGAGATTTCAGACGGAGCTTTACATTATACTTCCAACGAGAGCAGCTGGTGAAGAGCTGCAAGTTCCATGTGAGCTGGGGACCTGTCATCTGGCGTGTTTAATGCAATCCAGCCTCATCTTGGGAGCCATTTCTGAGACCTAATAATAATAATAATGTGCACTCTTGGTGACAGGTAATGTTTGTGGTTATTAGAATGTGCAGACTGAGTAGGGGCTTTGGCAAAAAGGTGGTATTGGGGGGGAAGGCAAATATTTAATAAAAGGATGGTGATGAGAAGAAGGCAAATATTTAGCAGGATAAAGAAAGCCACAAATAAATGATCAGTTTGAGAGTCTTAAATAAAATATTTATAAAATGTTAGCTTTTCAGTACCGTAAGGCAGTGTCCAATCTCTAGCTTCCTTGTAAAAGTCGTCTACCCCTCCTTGGAAGGTCCCTTTTTGTGTTGTTCAAAGTCAGCCTTTTCCTCCAGGGATATGTTTAATTAAGCCCATCATCTCCCATTAGTGATTGTGCCAATTTGATCATTCTTTTTGCTCCTGCTGCTCTGCCCCCTTTGCTTGACTTGAATAATTTATGCAACCACATCTCTGTTTTTAACTTGCAATAAATTTTCTGCAGGACTGAATTTGTCTAAGATTATAAGATTTGTGGACCAAAGAGAACACTCCATTATAAGAGCCTCCTCCATTCATTTTTGTACTCTGGTGCTTGATTTGACTGGTGTGGAGTTTGAGAATGGCCGTGTTCTCCGCCTTATTGAGGAAAGCACTTGGGGGACCGCCCAGGACCCGCCTCACTTAGTTTCAGAATGACCAGGCTCTGGCAGTCCCTCAGTCTCTCCCCGTCCTTAACCCATCCCCCCTCAGTACGACTTGGGCTAATGCAGCCAAGAAATCTCCGTTTTTAGTGGAACGCACTCGTTCCTTTTTCCTTGGTGAGGGAACATAAATGCCTCTTAAAAGGGTGGTTTGAATTTGCTGAGAATATTAGGGGATCCACAGAGTTGGAAAGTCTTGCAGGGAATCAGTGGCGCGTGGAGGGGTTTTGTGGTGAGAACATCCCAGGACAGGTGGAGGGCTGGGCAGGTGCGGGGGAATTCCTTGCAAAGTCGGAATGCAGCTGCTTATCCTGGTGACACAAAAAAGAAAAACACCATGAACACCATGAATGACCTAGAGATATTACTGATGGGAAAATAATATTGTGAGCTTCATCCAGCGACTCCAAATATATGAATTACGTTTTCAAGATGTATTTTAACCCTCTTACAACAGCATTTACTTGTGGAGTGGAACGTTGTCTTAGGCAGATTCAATATGATCAGTAATCTTCCTACCACTGAAACTCTTCCTGTTACTTTCTTGCTTTAGAAACCCTCAGGAACTCCCAGAGCCTCTGGGTCATGTGCTCAGAAGCCCTTGACAATCTCTTCAGCCTCATCTTCAGCATTACCGCTCTTCTGACTGTGTTCTAACCATACCTACCTCCTTACTCTCACGGCTGTTCGATTTCATCTGTTGGATGCCCAGCCCTCTTCTGGCCCAAATGCTCAGTGATGCCGTGTTGGCATGTTGAGGTTTAAGCTTAAGTGTTTCCTCTTCCCCAACTGCCTCAGTCTCAGGACTGACTACCCTCTTCCAAACTCCCCCAACATCCTCTGCATAACTCCGTGTTCCAGCTCTCTATTGCCATGGAGCAAATCACCTCAAAACAGCGGCTTAGAACAATAGCAGTCATTTCTTTTGCTCATGAATCTGGAGGGTTGAGTGGGCCCAGCTAGGGCGTTCTGGCTGAGTCTCATGCAGTCATAGTCAGAGGGTGCTGGCGGTTCCTCCCAGAGGTGTACTTGCTCACAGGTCTGGTGCTGGGACCTGGAAGAATTCTCCAGCTGTGAGTTGGAACTTCTGGGGCTCCTGGGGCAACTGTCTCTCTTTCTCTGTCATTGCTCCACATAGCCTCTCCACATGGCCACCTCAGGTAGCTGGACTTCCTCTGTGGTGGCCGAAGGCTCCTGCAGTAAGTGTCCCAAGAGAGACTGGCAGAGCCTGGCTAGCCTTGAAAGTCGTGTGCGGTCAGTTGTGCCGCAGTGTATTCAAGGAGGCGGTCACAAAGGCCTGCTCACGTTTCGGGGAGTTACATAGACCCCACCTCTTGATGCGAGGAGTGTCATAGAATTAGGGGATATGTTTTCTTAATTTTTATTTTTAGTTGTGGTAAAATATACATAACGTAAAATTTATCATCTTAACTGTTTTTAAGTATGCAGTTCAGTGACATTTAGTACATTGACATTATTGTGCAACCATCACCACATCCATGCACAGAGCTGTTTTCATCTTGCGAAACAAACCCTGTACACATTAAACAACTCCGCTTTCCTCCCTCCCCCCAGCCCCTGGCAACCACCATTCTACTTTCTGTGTCTATGAATTTGATTACTCTAGGTACTTCCTATGAGTGGACTACTATAGTAGCTGTCTTTCTGTGTCTGGCTTGTTTCACTTAGCTTAACATCCTTAAGGTTCATCCAAGTTGTAACGTGTTAGAATTTCTTTTCTTTTTAAGACTGAATAATATTCCATTGTATGTACAAACCACATTTTGTTTCCATTTGTTGATGGATACTTGGGTGGCTTCCACCTTTTGGCTATTGTAAATAATGCTGCTCTGAACGTGGCTGTACAGTGGAAAATGTGTTTTAAAATCACCATTCTATTATGGTTAATTCTGTCTTTTTGGGTCCTTTTCTTCATTGTACGGGAAACACCTGAGAGCAGGACCAGTGACTTTCCATCTTTAAATCCCAGGGCCCAGCACAGGCACAAAAAGTATTTGTTGGATGAGTAATGGATGGATGGATGGATGGATGGATGGATGGATGGATGGATGGATTGGTAATAAGTATATATAGAAAATGGGGGGCTGGCCCGATGGCGCAGTGGTTAAGTTCACACGTTCTGCTTCTCGGAAGCCCGGGGTTCGCTGGTTTGGATGCTGGGTGTGGACATGTCACTGCTTGGCAAGCCGTTCTGTGGTAGACGTCCCACATAGAAAGTAGAGGAAGATGGGCACGATGTTAGCTCAGGGCCAAGCTTGCTCAGCGAAAAGAGGAGGATTGGCAGCAGTTAGCTCAGGGCTAATCTTTCTCAAAAAAACAAAAAAGAAAAGAAAATGGAAGGTTTCTTTTCTAAAGTGTGACAAGGGCCATATTGTGTCATATTGAACATATTGAAGATGGAGTCATCCCATGATATGTACCCTAAAGACAGTCACTGCCTTTCTCTGTTCTGTTATTTTAATGTACTTATTGGATAGCATCTGGCACAGAGTGAGCCTTTTATAAACGTGGGTTGAGTTAAGTTAAATTGCAATTGGGAAATGGGCTATGAGCTTGTAAGGTGATATTTCGGTAATTTTCCATCATTTTGTGTCTTCTACTGTACTTCACAAGTGGTGCTGTATGGAGTAATTTTCTGGGTAATTCAAGGAGTTGTGAAGGGGAACTACTTCCTTTGTGTGTTGATTAGTTTCTATTTAATTACATTTTAAGCCTGACAACCTTGATAAAGACATATTATGTGCAAACTGTGTAATATTAGGCTTGATTTTTGTTAGATCAGTTTTAGCCCTTTCATGTGCAGAGAAGGGTGGTCGCAGCTGTTTCTAAAGTGCAGTCCCTCTGGTTGGTTTACACTGTTAGCGACCGCCGATGGCATGGTGGCTCATGATAAAATTTGTACTGAGGCTGTGTTGCCCTTCTGTTTTACTTAAATTTAAATACCAGAGAGGAAGGAGGGCATATGTTAATATAGGAAATAAACAGCCACCTTTGCTTTTCTTTGTCTTCTTTCATTATCCACTTCCATCAGTAAGGTTATGCAAAAAAAACCCAAAAACAAAAACAAAAGAAAGAAAGAAAACCCCCCAAAAGCAAAAATGAAAGTGATCATAATATCCTGACTTTCTGTTTTACTATAAATGAGATAAACACCAGATAGTGTTTTCCTTTAATTTCTTCATGTGTATTCCTCAAATTAATGCTTGAGGAATGGTTGGGAGTTTTCCTATGCCTCATCCATCTTTTATTTAGACAGTATGGTAAAATGGAAGCTTTGGATTTGGAGTCTCATAGGCATAAGTTTGGATTTTGGTTCTGTCATTTATTTGTAAATGTACTACTTGGAAAAAGTAGAAATGAGAATAGTGATCTCTTGGTTAATTGGAAAGATTCAGTTCAACCCAACTGACCCATGTCTGAAAGTATATGTGATATATAAAATGTGATAGTAACATTTTGGTCATGGGCATCTGTGTGCTTCTGTGTCTGCTGGTGTTTGTAAATGTAAATGTGATGAAAGCTGAATCCTCCATCTTCCTGGAAACCAAGGTAGTGAAAGGGATGGTTTTGATTCTACCCCTTTCCTTTTGGTTAGTATCAAGGAGTTTTAGATGCAGCTGGATTTTTATTTGACAGGTGGGGAAATTGAGGCCCAGAGGATTAAATGAATTATGCAAGCCTCTGTACCACACAGGAGGCAGAGTTAGAGACTTTGTCCAGTGTTTTATTGCATTGTTTTGTCACCGCCTGTCCTACCATTTTCTCAGTCCTTCCCTCCCCCTCTCCCTCCTTCTCAACCCTGGTCCACACTACTTTAGTGCACGTGAGCACACGCACGTGCATACACACACACACACACACACACACACACACTTGGATGGCAAAGATCAAGAAGGATGTGGAGTCCAGGCTCCTTTTCCACGGAAGGAATCCTGCCAACACTGTCCCTGGCCGGACTTGGTTCACGGCTGTTGATCACTTACAGCAATAGCATATTTTGAAGGGCTAACTGTAGCTCCGTCTTTCTAGGTTTTCCTTTTTATTCATAGTTTTCGGACCCATGTGATATCCTTGAGGTACCCACATTGTTTTCTCTTTTGCTCACTTTTCATGGCGTGAATTACTGTTACAGGTGTCTCTGCTATAACCTGATATACCCATTCCGGAAAACCTCACCTTCTACAAAATCACGCAGTCAAAAGAACACAACTTATGGGAAATGCAGGGTTGGGGCCGACCACTCTAAATCTAGGCCACTTTGCAAGTAGAGCACTAACACAAACAATAAAAACCAGACTAAGAAGAGTAGCACAGTGCAGAAGATGTAAGTTCCTACTGTATATGTGCGCACTTTGGTAAATATGACTTTAACTTCTTAAAAAATGTGGGGCTGCTTGATAGAAGGGGATGCGAGGAAGGCTGTGAGACTGGTGAGGATTGGGACAGGAGCGACACTGACAAAGACCTGCGAGAATCATGCAGGGTGAATTGCACAGAGGGCACTTCTAAGACATGGGGCCCAACAGGCCCAGACCATGAGGGGAACGGCCATGGGGGGCTCTGGTACTACGTGAGTGTCAGTTCACTATGTGCCAGCCGCTGTCACCTGGAGGGGCATAGCAGTGGGGTGTGGGGCACATCATGTATGGATCAGCGTGACTGCAATCAGTCCCCTATTTCCAGTCTAGTCCGTATCACAGAAGATGCTGTGCAACAAACAGACAATACCTAGTGCTGCTGCCGCTGCTGCTGAGCATCCCTGAACACACCCATTGGATTGCCCAGATAGTAATCTTCAAAAATTATTTTCAAGTATTATTCATTCTGAGTGTGACAGTGGCCCGCTAAATATCCCTGAATCCTAGAAATTAAATAAAGATATCTCAGAGGATTTTCCCTAAGAACTTTGATGCCACGTTCCTGGTAAGCTAGAGAAAACATGAAAAAAGGCTGAGGGCAAAGTTGCAGAGTGTCTCAAGGGTGTAGAACCTAGGGTAAAATCAGGGAGCAGAAGAGCAAACTGATGAGGCTGGGATAGAATCCTTTATTGGGGGGAAAGATAGCTTTCCCTGATTAATAAAACAGTGCCAGTGAACACTGATTGTCTTCCCAGGGTCTGTAGCCCATTTCTGTCTTTTATTTTTTACATCTCACTTATTTTTATTTTTTATTTTTTTTTGCTGAGGAAGATTTGCCCTGAGCTAACTATCTGTACCAGTCTTCCTTTACTTTTTAATATGTGGGCCGCCAGCACAGCATGGCCCCTAACAGAGCAGTGTAGGTCTGCACCCAGGAACCAAATCCAGGCCACCGAAGCAGAGTGTGCTGAACTTAACCACTAGGCCACTGGGGCTGGCCTTTGTTATTTTTTTATTTTTTATTTTGCTGGGAAAGATTCACCCTGAGCTAACATCTGTTGCTGATCTTCCTCCTTTTGCTTGAGTAAGATTCACCCTGAGCTAACATCTGTGCCAGTCTTCCTCTATTTCGTATGTAGGTTGCCACCACAACATGGCTGCCAATGAGTGGTGTAGGTCTGTGCCAGGGGTTGGAACCCAGGCCACTGAAGCAGAGCACCCCGAACTTAACCAGTACCATGGGGCCAGCCCCTGTTATTTTTATTTTTAACTTTTCTATACTAATCCTATGAAAATGCATTTTGTGTCATCTGTGCACCAATCAAAATAAAAATAAGCACCATTAATGTCTCTAATTGTATGGTTCATGAAAGGTTTGAAAATGATGGGGAGCAGCTGGCTGAAGTTGTCCATGGGCTATTGACCGGGATTCCATAGCAACTTGGCCTTTGATTCTGTCCTCATCAAGCTTCCTCCCATCCTCTGGGCCCATCGTGTGGGTTCTCAGTGGAGATTTAGACTTCATGGAGGTCTCTGCTGGGTAAACTGGGGGACTGTCTATGCCTCTCTGAGTCTGTGGGAATGGGGAGGTGGAGGGGGATGTGTCAGGAAAGACTGGGAAATGGAGGGAAATGAGAGCAGAAATATGAATTAGGAGTCAGCAATGCAGGTTGCAATTTGTGTCCCACGTCACTTCCTAGAGTAGCTCTCTTCATGCCCATTATCTTGAACAGACACTAACCACAGTATAAGGAATATTTGAGTAAGAACCACTTACCTGTTCCACCCTGCAGGAGTTAGGAAAGGCAGACATCCCTTAAAGCTGGATGGAACAGAGGTGTCCCCCAGTGGGTGGTAATTGAGCAGGTATTTAAAGAATGGACAGGATTCTACATGGAGATGGTAGTGTGAAGGTAGGGAAGGAAAGTGGGGCTGAGGGAAAATTCTGGACAAGGGAAAGATACAGAGCGATTCCTTCAGACTTGTGAGGATGATAATTGTGATGTCCATGGGCCTCATTCCTAGAATCCCAGGGCAGATGATTTTCTTTTCATTTTTTTTTTTTTTAACAACACTCTTGCCACTCACTCAATGAATGCCTATTGAAAACTGATGATAACGGCCATATGGAAAGTCTCAGAGCTTGTCTACAATTTGGGTCCCTGGAGCATAATTGGTGGGTGGAAAGCAAATGGATGGGGCAAGAATATTGTTTTTTTCTTACCAATGGACAGTTGATTGTAAGTTATAAAAATGAGCATTCTCCTTGCGGTCCTAGCTTCCAAAATTATTGAAGGTTTTTACTATTTATTATTACTACTTCCTCAGCAAACTAATCAAAGAATGACATTGATTATTCAGGTTTCCCAAGGTTGGACTTAAGGCTTTCGTAAATCAGGGTCGTCTGAATCTAAGGATGCGTCTTATTTTACCGTGACCCGTTGTGTAAGAATGCAAGGTCCATTCTCTCCCTCTCTGCAGTCCCACAATTGGATGAGAGCTCCGCCCAGCAGTCCGTTCTGTTTCTCTCTCAGTAGCTCTCTGCCAAGCTTTTGTGTGCACTACAAAGTTGGGACTGGGCAAGGACTGCATTGTTTGTTAAATGGAAATTAAACTCAACATTGAGACTTAGAATGCATGGGGAGAGGGGCATTTTGACTTTCCTTCCTTTTTAAAATGCAGTCAAACTGATAGTCGGAACAATGGTGAGAAAGCAATCATTCATGTAATAAATGAAAGGTGGTGAAATAGACGAGGTGAGCCATCACTGCTGTAAGGCATTTATAAACTCTTCCCTCTGTAACTGCGGGCTTTGGGGAGATCTGGTTTTCTCTGGTTTTCTGCAGTTGTCCCCGGCTCCCTTCTAGTCCCGCCTCCAGGAAGAAATGTGCTCCCTAGATCTGGGAATCTTTTTGTCTGCAGGCCACTGGGAGACCTCAAAATTGGGATCTGCCCCCTCCTTCCTCTCTGAACTCTATTTTAGATCTGCAGTAAAGATTTGAGGCTTTTTGCAAGCTTTCAACTCTGAGGTATTTTGGAAAACTGTAATTTTGTTTGTTCTCTGCTGTATGCATGTGGTTTCTTAAAACACGAGTGTGATTATTTTTTGCATCTTTTCCATGGCAAACATTTCCCCCTAAACTACAGGCTCCAAAAGTGGGTTCTTGAGTGCACTTGGCATGCAGTCTCCTTTCGAATGCTTATCGAGAGTGACTGTCTCTACAGCGAACAACTTGTTGCAATTTTAAGGGTTTCTAGGTGGCTTCCAACCTGGTCTTGAGGTTTGCCCATCATTGTTGAGTGCCAGACATGCCCAGTGCATTACAGATTTTCCAGCAAGACTTGGAGTACAGTTGACTTATGAAACTTGATTTGATGATGGTGAACGAGGTCTATAAAAGAGCATTTTGGGTAGGTTTTACCCATGAAGTAGCAATTCGTGGAAGACCATTAGCATGTAGTATGGACTCTGAAGGTAGATTACCTGGGTTTGAAACCCAGCTTTTCAACATTTTTTTTCATAGTACTTCTGTTGTTTCTTTTTTACTGTTAAATTTTTAATCTACCTGGAATTTATTTTGGTATAAGCAGCCAAGTGTGGATCTAGCAATTTATTTTTTTAATGATTTTTTTTATTGTGGTAAAATATACATAACGTAGAATTTACCGTTTTAACCATTTTGGGGTATACAGTTCAGTGGCATTAAGTACATCACAACTTTTCCACTTCTTAGCTGTGCGTTAAAGGTCAAATTATTTTACCTCTCTGTTCTCAATTTCTTCATCTGCAAGGGGGGATAACACTCCCATGAAGTTTTTATGAGATTATGAGTTAATTCATGGAAAACACTCTGCACTCCCAAGACACAGTAAGTGCACAATAATGATTAGTGGCCTCAACAACTTGTAGTACCAGCAGGCCCGCCTGCATTTGCTGGTAGGAACCCTTGACGAGCTGGTGCCATATGTATAGTGCATATAGTCAAATGCATAGTTGGTGGCAATTACTGCCCACTGAACTAGCATGAAAACCTAGAGAATTCTCATTGCAAATACTGGATAATTTTGTATCATTTTTGTGTCCACTTTAGCATGGGACTAATGTACAATTTGAACTTCAGGGAACAAAAAAGATTTTCTAAGATTTGGATTTCGAATGTTTTTGAAGCAATTGATAATGAGAAGATAAAACCTATTTAGTCTTCAAACTTAAAGCATAATGCAAGTGGCTTAAAGAGGGTAGACTTCTGAGTATGTTCCATAAACACTAGCTCTTTTCAGAGCCTTTGGTAAAAATTCTTGCTTTAATGCGAGCAATGATTATTTGTTGTTCATGAACTCTAGATGAGTAAGTCATGTGATCAAAATGAGAGGAAAAAGAGAAGTCTCAAGAGAATAAGCAATTTGTTTACATTTAAATCTTCCAGAAACAATATGTTTGAAAATAATATACTAGTTGAGTATATTTTCTTAAATGATTTGGATAAACTGCATTTCTATTATAGTTTCTAGTAAGTGATAAGTGAAACAATTTTTGTACTATTATCAACAATCTTATTACTTTTTAGTTCAACAAGAAGCTTCCAACTAGATATGTAAAAAAGGATGCAGAAATCGTCTGAAATAAATAAACTATTTCTAACCTTAAAATTCATGTTCCTACAATGGGATATACTATATTCAGTCACTGTCACAAAAATGTCTTTCTTATCAGTGCTGCCCTAGCTAAATGTGAACTTTAAAAATTGGAAAACCAGGCACTTTGTAGACAGTTCCTTCTTTGTTTCATATTTTTAAGCTAAGAAAAAAAAAATTGCCCAAGGAGGTATTTCTGGAAGGAGTCAAGCTTCTCAATTGCCTTGGTAGTTTGCTTACAATATTTTTGTTGTGTTAGGAATTGATAGTGACCCTAAGTATAACTGAAAAATACTTATTTCTAAAGCATGGATCAGGATTGGTTCCTAAAAAGTGAGTGATAATGTAGTAATTAGATACCGTCAGTATATTACACACACTTGGTCAGGATGTCAGTATAATACCACCATTATCATTGAATTGTGTAATAAACACATAGGGCAGGGTGCTATAGTGGAGATAACACTGGATTTTGGTTCAGGAAGTCTGAATTCCAGGACTCACCAGAGCCCTTGGGCCATGGAGCCAAGCCTTTATGAAGTTGTGATGGAAAGAGCAAAGCATTGGCTTCATGGTAACAGCTGCTGGAAGATTCTTTTCAAGCTCATTTTCTTTCCTCATTTTTCACATTTTTCCAGGGTGGCATCATGTCTGGCTACTCATTTATATGCTGATGTCTTCCAAACCTGCATTTTAGTCAAGACCTTTCTCTTGGGCTCCAGACCCGCAATCCAGTGGCCAACAGACCACTCTACTTGGTTGCTCCAAAGATATCTTAAATCAGTGTATCCAAAACTAGACTCATGACTCTCCCACCATTACCCAAAAAGCTGTTTCTTTTCCTGCCTTCCTTTTGAGCAAGTAGCGTGCTTCCAGGCATTTACCCAAGCCAGAAACCCCAAGATGCCCTTAGCTCTTTCTTTCTCCTCACTTTCTGTGTTTAACTGATCACTGAGCTCTACCAATTCTACCTCATAAATGTCTCCCCTGTCCATTCCCTCCTGATGATAGGATGATGATGATGGAGATGCCCATTCCTCCAAATCAACTGTCTTCCCCTTACTTCAGGCCCTCCTCATTTCTCACCTCCATTTTTGTGATCACTCTCTTTAACAACTGATTCCATGCATCCCTGCTCACCATCAGTCCCATGTGCCTCAGCCGTAATGCCAATAACAGTCCCTTAACAAGCTACCCCATCCCTCCATTCTTCATCTAGGCTGCGCCTGTTAGTGTGGCGTGAGTTATCCACTCTGCCCGTGACAATCTCACAGACACTTGTCCAGAGACTCAGCTTACAGGTCAATGCCTCTTTGAAGACTTTCTTAACCTTTCAGACAGAGTTGGTATTTAACCATGCTGATAAACGTAGATCTAATTCATTGTACACTTTCTTTTGTTTATTTCTCTGCCTCCTCTGTCATACTCTGAGTTACTTGAAGTTATGAATTGAGTCTTAAATTTATGTCACTATATACAATATCTGGCATGGTATGTCTGGCTCATAGAAGACACCCAATAAATGAGTGAGTGAGTGAACATTTGGATGGTTTTCTCTAGGTGGGAAGGAATTGGGAAGTTGCCACACAGTGCCTGAGAGTCTTCCTCTAACATCTATGACTTACTGGTGAGCAGGCTTACATGTGGTGATTTTGCTTGGCTCTCCCCAGTTAGATATGTGCTCTGGGACCAGAGCTGCAAAATATAAGCCAATATTTTATTTTATTATTATCATCTCCAGGTTGAGGGGTTTTTTTGGTGAGGAAGATTAGTCTGAGCCAACATCTATGCCAGTCTTCCTCCACTTTGTATGTGGGACACCACCACAGTATGGCTTGATGAGCGGTGTATAGGTCCACACTGTGGATCCGAAGCTCTAAACCCTGGGCCACCAAAGGGGAGCACACACACTTAACCACTATGCCACCAGGCTGGCCCCCAGGTTGAGCTTTTTGATAGCAAAGGTACTAAGGTTGAACACAACCAATTAACACAGTGAAATGTACACATCTCTCTTAGGCCTCTCTGTATGCACTGCAGCCATCTTGGCGGTCTCACTTCCAGTTCATGACCACTAACTTCAAGTGGGCCTTTAGTGTCACCTGGCATTCACTCTACATTTCTCTAGTGCCCATCACTTTCCTACTCTCTTATTGACTTGTTTATACTTTCATTTCTCCTTAAACCTTTAACATCTTCTCCCCTACCCTCGTGCCTCTCAGCTGTTTGGGCTCACAGACAATTAAGGGAACTTCCCTGTGTACCCACTGCTTCACCTACTCAGTTATCTGCGTCTGTGCCCACACCTGCTGCCTCACCTCCTTTGCTAGAGAGGAATTGTTATGTTCCTATGGAAGACTACCACCTCCACTTGAGCACAAGATCCCATCGCTTCCCATCTTCTTAAGAACGTCACTCCACAATTGTCTCCTTTCTCTTCTGTATCATCAGTTTCCCCTTTTCCACCAATTAATTCCCATCAGTATCCAAATATGCTGATATTTGTCCCCCGATACCATGACCCTTCCAGCTTCCATTCCGCTTCTCTGCTCCCCTTTTCCACAGGTGCCTTGATTTGCCTAAACTCATTGTAACCTATTCCTCTCCTTCCACACTCTCTCTCTTTAAATTAAAAAAAATTTTAATTGTGGTAAAATACACATAACATAAAATTTCCCATTTTAACCATTTTTAAGTGTACAGTTCAGTAGTAAGTACATTCATATTGTTGTGCAGCCACTCTCCAGAACTTTTCCATCCTGTGAAACTGAACCTCTCTACCCATTAAACAATAATTCCCCATTTCCCCTCCCCCCGCCCTTGGCACCTGCCCTTCTATTTTCTGTCTTTATGAATTTGACCACTGTAACTACTCCTTCTATTCTCTCTTGAACCCACTTCTATCAGGCTTTTGTTCTTACATTCCCCCTATGTTTCTCAAGGTCACCTGTGACCTCCACCTGGCTAGATGCAACCGTCATTTCTCAGTCTCGGGCTTATTTAACCCAGCAGTGGCACTGGGCACAATGGATCCACTCCCTCCTTCTTGAGATGGTTTCTTCACTTGGTTGCCAGGAGATCGTGCTTGCCTGGGCTCTCCTCCTTCCTCACAGATCACTCCGTCTTGGTCTTCTCTTCTTTTTCCTGCCTCCATACATTGGGGTGACCAGGGCTCAGTGCTGGGCCCTCTTCTCCACCTTCATGGAATCCCTTGGTGATTTTAGATAGTTATGTCTTTAAGTGTCACCTGTACTCTGACGACTCCCACCATTTGTATCTCCAGCCTAGACTTGTCCCCCAAGCTCCAGACTTGTGCACCTCCCTACCTGATGTCTTCATGTGCATATCTAACAGGCATCTCAAGATTGATGTCTCCAAAATGAACTCTTTCTCTTCCCCACAGTATCTGCCTCCAGGCTTCCGCATCTCGGGATGACAGCTCCACTCTTTCATCCCCTGCAGTCAACATTTGGAGTCATATTTGACTACTCCTTTTTTTCAAATCACATCTATTCAGGAAATTTGGTTACTTTTCTCCTTTCTAAAGATATAATCTGAATCTGACCACTTCTCACCACTTCACTCTACCACTCAGGTCTGGCCACCATCTTACCCTGCCTGGATTATTGCAGTAGCCTCTTCATTGGTCTTCCTGCCCTGATCATTGCTTCCTCACAAGCCATTCTCAACACAACATCTAGTAAGATCATTTTTTAAGAGGTGAGCCAGTGGCCAGTCAATGCCAAATCTTCACAGCGGCCGAAAGCCCTCTTTGATCTGCTACCCCATAGACTCACTGGTCTTAGTTTCTTATTTTCTCACCCTTGTTCCCTCTGTTGGAGCCATGCAAGCTTCTCTGGTGTCCCTGCAAGATGCCAGCCTGCCCTAACCTTAGGGCTTGCCCATCCTCTGTTCACCCAGGGAGAATGGTCATCCCCCAAGACATTCCCATGACTTCTTCTCTTCCTTCCTGCAGCTCTTCACCCCACTGTCACCTTATCTGTTAGTTCTTTCTGGTCATCCTGTTTAAAATTGCACTTCTCTCCTCCGTACTTCCCCTTTCCTTTTTCTACTTTATTTTTTTCTCTGACCACCATCTGACATGCTATATATTTTACCTGTTAGTTTTGTTTAGCTCACCCCACTAGAATGTGAGCTCCAGAAGGTGGGGATTTTGCCAGCATTTACTGCTGTTTGCCCAACGCTCAGAACCCTTCCAGGCACATCGTGGGTGCACAATAATTATTTGTTGAATGACTCTAGAGAAGCTTTCTCAGACAGAAAAAGCATAATTAATGGTCCATTTCCCTCTCTTAAAACTATAGGCTTCTGGGGCTGGCCTGGTGGCGCAGCAGTTAGGTTCGCATGTTCCACTTCGGCGGCCCGGGGTTCGCTGGTTCGGATCCTGGGTGTGGACATGACACCGCTTGGCAAGCCATGCTGTGGTAGGCGTCCCACATATAAAGTGGAGGAAGATGGGCACGGATGTTGGCTCCGGGCCAGTCTTCCTCAGCAAAAAGAGGAGGATTGGTGGCAGATGTTAGATCAGGGCTAATCTTCCTCAAAACAAAACAAAACACTATAAGCTTCTTCTTTTTTTTTTTTTTTGAGGAAGATTAGCCCTGAGCTAACTGCTGCCAGTCCTCCTCTTTTTGCTGAGGAAGCCTGGCCCTGAGCTCACATCCATGGCCATCTTCCTCTACTTTCTGTGTGGGACGCCTAATACAGCATGGCTTGCCAAGCAGTGCCATGTCCGCACTCGGGATCCGAACTGGCGAACCCCGGGCCGCAGAGAAGTGGAACGTGAGAACTTAACCGCTGCGCCAGGCTGGCCCTATAGGCTTCTTTTGAAATTTTAAGTTCTTATTTTATCCAAAAGATAAAAAGGCTGATTTTAAAATTCCCCTAAACAGTGTGTCTATTTCCAAAGAAGGACATACAAACGAAATCATAATTTAGGCTACTTTGAACATTTTTATCCACATAAAATGTCACTAGTGGTGAAACTAGCATTTTCATTATGTACAAGAAAATATGGATTTTCAAATGGACTGATATATAAAATTCATTTTCTTATGGAATATTAAATTTAAATGACAGTAGCTTTAGATTTCCTAAATTACATCTACTTAAAAATATCACTGACAATATCTTTGAGATTTTTTGATAAAATTTGTGGTCATGATTCCTCCTTTGACCTCATCAGCAATATGTCAAAACTGGCACAGAATTTGTGGATAGCTTTTGAAATTTTTGCCTCATTTGAGATTAATCAACTACCAGGGCAATTAACACCATATGGTATAAATGTTCAATTCTGTATCATTTCTACTTCAAAATGATGGCTTTTACCCTCACTCTACTTTATGTTTAACACAAGTATTTGCAAAACCTGAATAACGGATTATCTGGCTAGTGGGACTATGATTTACTTGACACTTAATAAAAGATTCCTTTCTTTATCTTGGAACTGTTTTACAATGTATTAATACATCTCCATGCCATTTAGAGAGTCCCTTGGAGGGTCAATAATTTTATCTGTGAGAATTAAAGATCTTACATGGTCTCGTGCCTGAGCTTATTTACAACATTGTAAAAAAAGTGATAATATTTGATTTGCCTGTAAAAGGCTCTTTTTAAAAGGAGAGACCAAATCAATAATAACATGTAAAAATGCTGGGTAAACTATAAAAGCCCTCTATCCTCTTACCTTTGGGGGGTAGTATTAACTTTCCTGATGTTTTTATTTGCTATTTTTAACGTATGTAATAAAAGAATCTAATTAATTGATGGTTATGATTAACTGAAGTTAAAAGACTGTTTCACAGTCTATTTGATTTCAAAAGCTTCCAACCAAGGTAAAAATCCTGGAAAAACTTTATGGTTTGGTCATTTTTATTATAAAGGGCTTTCTCTCCAGCAAATCCCATTTCTTTCATGGTTGAGAGTTTCAATATTTATGTGATCATCAACTCAACAACCGTGCCTTGTCGCACTCTTGATGGTGAGCCTGGAATGATAACAACACTCCAGCAGCTCTGAGACCACCGAGTTCATAGTTTGCTTCTCTGTCTTCTCCCAGCTCTGTTTATGGCAAGTCCACTCCCTTCCTCTGGCTGCAGCATCTTCGTGTTAGTTGGGTGTGCGGGAGACCAGTGTTCCTTAGAGCCCTTGGGACTCACCTTCTTTGCTTTCCCGAAATTACTCATCCTGCACTTGTTAGATCCCGTAATGACTTGTAACTAGTCTTCCTCTAGTTACATTATGTCAGAAACTCTCCATGAACTGGCCGGTGAGTGACTGTCATCAGCTGCTCAACTTTAGTCGTGCAACAAGGTATTCGTTACAGTTTAAATACTTAATCATGTGCTTTAGTGAAGGGCCCTTTGGGCTCCATAGCCTCACAGGAAAAGTTTCAGAGACTGTCCTCTCTCTTGAACCCAGAGTCTCTTGCCCTCCCCTCACACCCCCTGAGCAGCTGCCTTTAGTCTGCCCTGCCAGGGGCTGGCCACACACTCCAGGGTCTCAGGATTCCTGTCCCCAGCGGAGCCCTGCGCTGTGTCTGCTTTGGGCTCCTCTGCACCCTGAGGGCCCCCGTTCCTGTTCGGTAATCTGTAACTGTGCCTGTTTTCACACCTCTCTAGAATTTAACTATTGGCTCTGAGTCTTTCTTCCTTTCTGCTCAGAGAGGTTGTTAGGGCAGAAGTCATGTTCTAATTATGTTTCTTTTCTCAGCTTGTCATTTGTTGATTTCCAGGCACTGCTAACTGCTTTGTACGCATCATTTCACTTCTTCTTCCCAACATTTAGGAGGTGCCAGTGCAGCAAGCACACAGGGTTGGTGCGGTGCTGAGTGAGGGCCTATATGTATATTGATCAATGGATGGAACTAGGGAAAACTGTTGGGTAAGGCGAGGCTAATTTAGTGGCACTTGGTCAGAGTGCTGCATCATAATGTTCATGGTGTAGATGTGCTCTCTCTCCCCGTGTGCATCCGCAAAGCTGTCCCCTTCACTCAGGCTTTCTGCGCTGGAGGGTTAGTCATGTCTGTTATTCTGGGAGTTTTTTTTTTTTTTTTTTTTGAGGAAGATTAGCCCTGAACTAACATCTGCTACCAATCCTCCTCTTTTCACTGAGGAAGACTGGCCCTGAGCTAACATCGTGCCCATCTTCCTCTACTTTCTATGTGGGACGCCTGCCACACCAGGGCTTGCCAAGCGGTGCCATGTCCGCACCCGGGATCCGAACCTGCCAACCCTGGGCCACCGAAGCAGAACGTGCGAACCTAACCGCTGCACCACTGGGCAGGCCCCTATTCTGGGAACTTTTAAATTCCAGGATAATGTTTGTATTTTGTGACCATTTTTAAAAACGTGCGTTCTTTATTGTCGATACGTAACGTAACATAAAGTTGACCGTGTTTAAGTATACATAGTGCTGTGGCATTAAGTAGATTCATACTGCCGGCTACCATCACCACCATCCATCCACAGAACTATTTTCATTTTGCAAAACTGAACCTCTGTACCTGCTAAACAATACCTCTCCTTTCTGCCTTCCCCCTGTTACTGGCAACCATCATTCTACTTTCTGTCTCCATAAATTTGACTCCTCTAGGAACCTCATATCAGTGGAATCACACAGTATTTGTCTTTTTGTGACTGGCTTATTGCACTTAGCATAATGCCCTCAAAGTTTACCCAAGTGGTAGCATATGGCAGACTTTTCTTCCTTTTTAAGGCTGAATAACATTCCATGGTATGTGTGGGCCACATTTTGCTTATCCATTCCTCCATGGATGGACAGCTGGATTGTTGATACCTTTTGGCTGTTGCAAATAATGCTACTTAAAGCATTTGTGGTTTATAAGAAAATTAGTATTGTCCCTTCAAATTAGTATTTCCCAATTTAGAGATGATTAATATTCTTATGTCTCAGAGCCAAAATTCTCTTTAAGCAAGTGGGAAGTGACTCATCATATAGTGAAATGGTAGCTAAACAGAATTGCCAGGGAGAAGGTCATTACAGAGAAGCTAAAACCACCTAAAATGTTTTTGTTTTGAGTAATTTTACATGAAAACATTATAAAATTAGTTACACCCTTCTTTGGTCTCTTAAACAGAACATTTTAAACACAATTTAATCCTCAAATATGTTAACTCTCACTAGAGTGTTCAGAGCTGTCAGTATTATTTTTGTGCTATAACTGTATTGTGCCATAACAGTTAAATGGGCCCTGGCGTTACATTAAAAATTTTTTAGTTTAAAGTACTTAAATTAAAAAAAATATATATATCACTATCTGTTACTATTTTTTGCTAGAAGTGTGGTTTCTTATGGCTACTTCCTTTTTCTTTATTTATTTGTTGCTTCTAAAATACTGTGGGGCTGGAACAGTCAGTAATAGCATTTGTTAGAACTGTGTTTAAGAGTAAAAAGCCTCTGAGTGAACATTTTAGAGGTTCTTTAAGTAAAATAATTATACTTTGGGACAGGAATTGTTTTCCCCTCACATCTATGCTGGTCTTTTAAAATCTTTTTTTCTAATTTTTTTGGCAGTGCTTTGGATAGGAGAGGTACAATAAAGAAATCCATTTTTGCTGTCCATGTTTCAAAAATGCATTTGTTCAATAAAAGGCCATCTATGTGTGATTACCTCTTTGGCACTTTATGGGCTTAATGGGTATCACCTGCTAATAAAATCTCTGGGCCAAGGTTCTAATCTGTCATGATACGCTTTTTGGCATTTACCAAAATTAATTCTATTTCTTATTTCTTCCTCCAGCCTTGGAAAGGAAAACCTTCAAATCGACTTAGACATTTTTCACTCATGATACAAAATTCTTTTTTTCTATTTTTTTCCTCTAAGATCTGTCGTTATCCTGAGGTCTTTGTATGTATGATGTGCTTCCCGTGCTTGTCAGTTCGATTTTCAGCTCCTTCCTAGCCCAGGCTTTCCTTCCCGCTGGAAATGCTCAGAAGCCAGCATCAGCTCACATAATGACAGAGACTATTCTTAGAGAGCTTCACTCTGCGCCTGGCGTTGCTCTCAGGACTGTATACGTTTCATCTCATTTACTCCTTCTGGTCATTCAGTGGGGCCAGTACTATTGTTATCATTGTATTATAGGTGGAGAAACCGAGGCACAGGGAAATTAAGTAATTATTTCCAAGGCCACACAGCTAAGTGGTGGGACCAGGATTTGAACTCAAACTGCCTGACCGAAGAACCTACTTTTCTACTACAGTCATTCAATTCATTTAACAAGTATTTATTAAGCATTTACTGTGTACCGGTGAGCAATGCAAAGATCCCACTCTTCAAGGAACGGACATTCTAGTAAGGGAGAGAGAAAATTAACAACCATAATACATGAATCCATTGTATGCTATGTTAGAAGCTTATCTAACTGCTGAGAAAAAAAAGAAAACGTAGAACAGAGTAAGGAGGTGAGACAGATATGTTGAAATTTTAAGTAGGTGGTCGGGAAAGACCTCACAGTTCATGCTGAGGAATTAGTTAACAAATCTCTACTCTGTGACATGATTTTTTTTGTTGATCTCAGAGATGTAGCTTGAGATTTTGACTGACTCACTCAGAAGTTTTAGGAATCCGCTTATTATTTCTGCTGTTTAACCCTAGAGTGTCGGGTAGCTCTGTCTGCAGAGTCAAGGATGAGTCAGCCGTCACTTCCAGCTCCAGCGCATTTCCAGTGTGCAGGGGTCCCCCATGGGTGCTGAATCATGGGGCTGGGCGGGGTGTCTGTGCTGAGAGAGGGTGAAGTGAGGGGCAGACAGATGCTGGGGACATTGCAGAGCAGAGGGAGGAAGTTCAGGAGGGCTAGAAAGATATAGGTGAGATTTTTCTAGACACAGCCTGCCTACCGAGGTGGAGAAGCATATGGATTGTCCAGAGAGGGCAGGTGGCCCCAGACCATCCTTCCACCCGAGGACTATCTTTGACCTGTGGTCACAGGAGGGACCAAGCAAGAGAGTGGAGATGGCCAGGCACAGAGCATCACTCCTCACTGTTAGGAAAACAGCGGGTCCCCTGCTCCTGTTGGTGAGTCAGGGTTTAGATTTACGTATGAATTCACGTTTCACCCGATTACTGAAACGTGATTAGTGCTAATATTCTAAAATTAAACTTTCATGATAACATGTTTATCATTGAGCTTAAAAAATATATCGTTTGATCTTGCTGGCACTGGGCATGATTTCAACTTCCAAGACTGGGCCTTTTCTTCTGACCAGAAAGCAAGACTTTGCAGATGAGGTTCCTGCTGTACGGGGCTGTCAGCGCTTCTGCTTCGTGGCTGTCGTGCCTGAGAACTCAGGATGTTGTTGCTGGAGCGCCGGGCCTCCTCCAGTTCCTCCTGAGGCACCACTTTCCTTTTTTATACAAAAACAACATCGTGCCTCCGATGGTGCTGACTGCACACCAGATTCCATTGACTGTTTTTCTACCCTCCCCTGCTTATTTTTATTCATTTGGCTACTTTATTTTAGGGATTTGTAAAGCTTGTTTTGGCCATAGCGAAACTTATTGTTTTATTTCTGGCTGCACGGCTTTCATGTGAACGCTTCAATTAAGCAGCGTCCGCGCGGAGGCCGGGTTCTGGGGTTCAGGGCTGCTGCCCCGCTGTGTCAGCACGCAGCTGTGGGGTGTCCCGGGCCCCCGTGCAGGGCTGCGCTCTGGGCGGGTCTGCAGCCAGGAAGGACCGTGGCCAGCTGGGGGTGGGTGGAAGAAACGAGGCGTCGATGACACTTGCTCTTCTTCCTGGAGAAAATATTAGGGACCCGGTCAAAGGTCACTTACCTTTAGTCCAGAGCTATGGGATCATGTAATGCCTCCTGACTAGGCATCTGAAACGTATCTATGAAATTGTTTTGTTTGTTTACAAAAGATACCCACCTGAAGAACTGACTTTCCCCATATTGCAGTCCTCTGAGGGTGAATCAGTAATGGTTTAGAGAGGGGCTTTGCGATCTTACCTACAGGTTGGTTCTTGCCTCTGCCACTTACTAGCTCCGTGTCATCAGGCAAGTTACCTAACCTCTCTGGGCCTTGGAGTGCACACGTAACTTGGAGTTATAACAGCCCCTGTCTCCTTAGGGTATGGTGAGGATTTAAATGTGGAAAAAACTTTGATTTTCTGTGATCATAGCTAATTTATAATATGTAAAACTCCATTCCAGATCGGATTTTTGTTGCTCTGATTGTATCAAAAACTAGTTGAGGAGGAGTTAAGAGTAAGGAAGCTAATTGAACAACTCTTAGCTCTGGGTTGGTGCAGGTTTCCTTTCCCAAATTAGGATACCTGGTAAGGTACCAGCCGGATGTCCCAACCAGACCCCTGCTACCCCTAGGAGAGGGCCACCTGCCGGTGAGGCTTGGTTTCTGGCGGGAAAGCTGAGCACTTGGATCATCTCTTCACCTGTTTCCTCTAGAATACAGAGAGGCAACCGGACATCCCAGGAATCCTGATGCCCACGTCACACCCTAAAATTTCTGGCCGTGGGCCCCAGGCTTTAGGATTTGTGAAAACTTTCCAGGTGATTTCGGTGTACCAGCAAGGTTCGGAAATACTAGGCAAATGTCTTATTTAGGAAAATAGTTCATAAGCCAATTTGTTGACACCTCTCTATATTTATAACAGAATTAGAGCAAGAAGCAACAAAAATAAACACAGATCCTTCATCTATATTTGTCGCTGGCTTTCAAAGCTTATCTTTCTGTCACTCCTACCTTCCTGGGTCCTTTCTCAGCTCCTGACCCATTTGCCCAGCTCGTTTGGGTTGCATTTTAAGATAAAAATGCTAACTGCCTTCTTGACACTGGCCTGTCACCTCTGAGCTCTTATTCTTTCTGTCTTTGCTGAGGTGGAAAAGCTTCATTGCTCCCACGTGGTCTGTCTGTAATTGTCGGTGGGACAGCAGGCTCCCACTTGGGCTCTGGCTGCCTTCTGGCAGAGACCTTCCCTTTCAAGGGCTGAGGCAGGGCCACCCACATCTGTGTGCACACTGTGAACCGACCGTCCTCTTTAATTACAACTGAGTCGTAGGTTTCTTCCTCCTCTTCCT
This sequence comes from Equus caballus, assembly GCF_041296265.1. NCBI lineage: Eukaryota > Metazoa > Chordata > Mammalia > Perissodactyla > Equidae > Equus > Equus caballus. The sequence continues at coordinate 44,610,229 of NC_091700.1, read as the reverse complement.
CCTCCTCTTTCTTCTCCTTCTTCTTTTTAAAAGAGGGACCAAGCCTTGTTTTATTTCTTTGCTTTCAGCTCACAGGAGAAGTTTTGAACAAATTTGTATGTCATTTTTTCCATGATTTGTAATTGCATTATCCACTCTGGATTTTCAAAGTCAAAACATCTTAATCCACACTGACTTCCCCTGCCCTTCTGGGCATCTTTCCCGTGGCGGGTTAGTGGATGCCTAAAGATACAAGGTGATTTCTGCAGTAGCTTAAGTAAAGCAAGCACATGTGCCTGTTTTTTGCACCCTCTTTCTCTCTTCCAATAATAAACTTAATTGAGAATTAAATGATACTCAGAGACGAGTAGGAAAAGTAAGTCATGTATTTGGAAACCCATTCTAAACTCTTCAGTGAAAGAGAGTGCTTACGTAAGGTTAGCATAATTTGCAATTTAAGCCAGGGTTCCTACTTAACCAAGCTTCCTGTATCCATGTCCAGAATTTAGCTCATCAGCTGACACCCTGTTTCAGTATTTTTTATTTTTTACTGAGGAAGACTTGCCCTGAGCTAACATCTCTGCCAGTCTTCCTCTATTTTGTATATGGATTGCTACCACAGCATGGCCACTGACAAGTGGTGTAGGTCTGCGCCCGGGAACCAAACCCACGAACCCAGGCTGCTGAAGTGGAGCTCGCTGAAGTTAACCACTAGGCCACAGGGCTGGCCCCCAGTACTATATTTTTTTGAATGTAATGTTTATAACTTTCCTACCGTCAGGGTCTCTACACAGAATGTATTGACTTTATTTTGATTTCATTTTGGACAAATAAAATGCAGTAAAGATGTAATTGCTATGTCTTCCTGATAATCGAACTGCCGGACACATCATGGTCTTCCTGGCCATTACTCTATGGAGAAAGAGTGGTCTCATGTGGGGACTCAGTCAGGCATGCTTAGGTGTGAGTGTAATTACTTATCTCTGTGGCTTTGGGCAGTCACATTAGCTTTCTGCACCTAGTTTCCTCGTCTTCAGATTGGTGGTGACACTGCTCCTTGTGGTGGTTTAAGTGAGCTACCAGATGCAAACCTCCAGATATAGTGTCTGGCACGATGGAAACGCTCAGCAGATGGTAACGTTATTTACCCAACAGGATTTCAGCTCTTTGTTTGTGCCATTTTTTTTTTTTAAGCACAATTAGAACATCTTATCTTATGATTCTTCTGGGTTTGCCTTGTCTCACTTTTCAAATCAATTCCTTAAAAGTAGGCCTATGTGTTTTTCATTTCTGCAGAAACCATGTGGTCAGTATATATTGATGAATACATGTAATTCTTCATATGGGTAATGAATCTAAAATAAAGAGGAAAATTTTTCTTTTTCTGTTTTTCAGCTTTTTGTTAATTTGACCAGCGCTGATCTAGGCAACTGTTTTTATATAGGCATCGGAAGAGTCGAAGCAATGTGTAGATTTTATAATACAATTTCTTCCCTTTTTGTGTAGAAACTGGAACACAAACCCAGGAGGGCAGGGGGCACATTGCACAGGTAGATTCTCACTAACTCTGTGGACACAGAGGTCCGCTCATTTGGCTAACAGTGCAGGCTCGGGCACCGCAGATGCCCACAGTTAACACCTTATAACTTTATTTATGCATTATGGATAGCCTGACTCCTTTCAAAAGAAAGGATTCCTGAAAAAATACTTGCAGAATTGCACAATTAAAAACAAAGATTAAAGGGGAGCTATCAGATACAATTTAAAATGAGGCGAAATTTAGATTTTGCCAGGTGTCTTTCCTTTTCCTCTCAGTAGACAGGACTAATTCCATCTCTTCCGAAGCCCTGACCAGCGCTTCGAACAGCTCCTGCTCTGGGATGCACAGCTAGATGGCCAGGGAGGAGATCACAGGGAGGAAAGGGCACAAGTTTCCCCTCCAATCGGGAGATTGTGGAGGAGAAAATAAGAAGGGAGGAGAACAAGTGACATCTGTATTGTAAGTAGCAATGAAAATATCAGATGTACACTAATTAGAACATTATTCGAGCATTTTTTAGCAGATTGTTAATAATGATGCCGTTAATAAGTTTAGCCCAGGATTGAATATTAGCTTAATTTATAAGCTATTTTATAATTTCTTCTCCTACCATTACATTTTCCCCAATTTTGAAAGCAGAGCACTTTTAAAATTCACCTTATGTGATAGAATATAGGTTCTACAATGAAATGACAAATTCATTAAAAGAGTGTGTCAGTATTTATTCCATGTGGGTTTGTATTTTATAGCTTTTTGGGGTACTTAAGTGCTGCTATTCGTTATGATGATGAAACAAAATCACTTGGATTCTGAATACTTTTGACAGAAAATAGTTGATTTCTGAATACTGTTTACTTATTCACAGAAATCTTAGATCTGGAAAGAATCTTAGAATTCATCCAGTTGCACATACTCTAATTTTGCCTATTTAGAAACAGAAACCTAGAGAATTGAGTAACTTTCTCAAATATCTCAGATGGTTGTAGCTTTAGAACTGGAGTCTTCTGCTGTCGGATTGGAGAGGTTTTTATTATTAATTTGATGTCCATTATCTTTTAAAAGGCTGGTAGTTATATAACAGTATTTCTACAAACAACCCTATATTTTTTGGTTTCAAAAGCATTGGGGTCCCTGAAACTAATGAAAACATTATTATTACTTAAAACATTTATCGAAACATTCAACCTGGTAATATAGTTCTGGCAGTTCTCAGGAAAGATAAAGTTTTGAATGTAAACTGGAACCTCCATGGAATTTTGTTTGAGTTGAACCTGAAGGAAACAGTACATAGAAGTTTTCTGTGCGAATTTCTAACATTGTAGCACATGAATTTTGCCATGTCTAATAAAGAGTTTCAGGAAGAAAGAATGCAAGAGTTTTCTGGAATTTTTTTCTGTATAGGTTCTAACCATTCTTGAAAAGAAGCTCGCCTCTGTATTTCCCTTAATTTAATATGTGGGACTTCACAGTTTGCTTAGGCTTCTTAGCTCTTTGCAAATGAAATGAACTTCTTTGTGTAGCGAAAGAATAAGAATGCTGGTGGGAGGTTGTTGAAAATGTGTGTATATGTATGGGTTACTATATATGTTATAATAATACATATTATATATGCTTATGTATATACATATATAAAATCAAATAAGCAATGCATTCAGTTTCCTAAAGGTACAAAAGGGTCTGTAATGGAGGAATCTCCCTCCCACTCCTGTCCTCCAGCAAGAAATCCTCTCTCCAGAAACAACTACTTTTACCAGTTTCTTGTGTAGCCTTCCAGAGATAATCTATTTATATTTAAACAATTATGTAAATATTCATTAAAAACCACAAATACTATATACACTGTTCTGTACTTGGCTTTTTAAAAAAAATTTATAATATATCTTGGAGATTGTTCCATACTAGTACATTATAAAGCTGTTTCATTCATTTTAATGGCTGCATAACGTTAGCATTCCATTATGGAATATAATGTTTACTATTACATCCATCGCATGAAATATCATTTATATTATGTTAATATTGATTGATTTAATTTTAGTATTATTTATGACATTTGTTAGTGGCAAATTAATATACAACCTGACCTCCACTGATATTTAAATTGCTTTTTATTTTTCACTATTTCAAATCATGCTAAAAAATATGTCATTTGCACATGTATGAGTTTATCTGTAGAGGAGAAAGATTGCCAGGTTGAAGTGTTTGTACATTTGTAGTTTTGATAGATTTTTCTAAAATCTCTTTCAGTTATATCACCATGTGCTCAGCATTACAACCTGTTTATCAAACTTTTTGATATTTGCTAATCTAATAGGTGAAAAATATTATCCATGTAGTTGTAATTTGCATTGCTCTAATTTGAGTGACGTTGACCATTTTTTTCATATGCTGAAGAGCCATTTGTATTTCCTTTTCTGTGAGCCATCTGTTCATATCGTTTTTCTTTCTTCTGCTTCTTTTTTTTTTGTCTTATTATTATTGACTGTAGGGGCTTTTTTTATGTATAAAAAATTAGCCTATTGGGTTTATGAATTGTCCACCTTCCCACACTGCCCCCCATGCCTTAATGCTCATTTATGTTTTTTGGTGGAGGTTTTGTTTGTTCTAAAATGCAGTAGGTTTTGTTTTTATGTGTCAAATGTATCAAGCTTGCTTTGTGTCACTCAGAGGCAGGCCTTCTCTATGCTAGGATCATAAACACACCCTTCCCGTGTGTTGTCCTAGTGCTGGCACGGCTTCACTTTTTACAGCTAATTATTTGATTCACCTAGAATTTATTGCGATAGAAGGTGTGCGGTAGATAGTCATCCTCTTTGTGTGTGTTTGTTTCAGATGACTATTCAGTTCTCTCAGACTCTTTCCTGACCTTACATCGTTTCCCTCGTGATTGGAAATGCCACCTCTGTTGCATACGTGATTTCCATATGTATGTGTCTTTGACCTGTTTCCCATCTTTGAAATTTGTTCCATGACCTTCCCGTCTATCTACCACGCTGCTTTATGATGTGTTTTTAATGTCCAAGAGAGCTGATTTCTCTCATAGCTCCTCTTTTTGGAGAGATAGCTGGCTATTTTTGCATTGTTATTTTACCATGTGAACTTAGAATCAGCTTGTATAATAACCTCAGCAAATTGGAAAAAAAATCCTAGAAGTAATTTTTTAATTGGGAGTGCATTAAATTAAATAGGAATAACTTAAAGAGAACTGACACCTTTTTGATGTTATCTTCCTATTTAAAATTATGGGATATCTTTTGAACTGTTTTAACTTTTCTTTTGTGTTGTTTAGTAGCACTGTAAAATTTTCTTCATATAAACTTTGTCTGTGTCTTAAAATTTTCTAGGTGTTTTACTCTTTTGTTATTATCATCAATTTGGTCTCTTCTGTTGTATAATTTTCCTAGTTTGTGTGTAAAGGCTGTTGTTTAAGTATATTGCTTTTCTACCCTGTACCTTTTTACATTTGTAATAGTTTTTCTGTTGATATTTTTGGGTTTTCCAGGAAACCAGTCAGAATATCTGTGAATAGTGATAATTCTATCTTTTCCTTTCCAATGTTGGTCCTTCTTTCCTTTCCTCATCCCCCGTCGTTGGCTAGTAGTCCCGAACAGTAAGAAATAGTAATAGTAGTCTAGGTAGTAGTGATATCTTGTCTTGACTTTAATGGTAACGTTTCTAATCATTCATGATTTATCAGTAAATGAAAATATTCTCTCTCTCTCATATGCGTGTGTGTGTGTGTGTGCGTGCACGTGTGTGTAAATTATGGAAGGAAATAGCCAACTATTCTCCTTTTATTAAGCAATTGCATTAAGAATGATTATAAATGTTCTAAACTGATTTATGGTGATGAATGCATCACTTAGTAAAGTTCTAGAGATCATTGAATTGTACACTTGAAATAGGCCAATTCTATGATATTTAAGATATAACTCAGTAAAGTTGTCTTAAAAAAAGTCTGAACGCAGTATTTTATCAAATATCTTTAAATATCTATAGAGATGATCATATGCTATTTCACCTTTATTCTATTTATATGGTGAATTGTTTAAATAATATGAAATCCTTCTGGTTCTAAAATAAACCCCACTTAGTCACAGTATGTTCATCTTTTTACGTACTGCTCAATTTTGTTTACTGTTTTTTAAATTTAGGGTTTACATCAATATTTGAAAGGGAGATTTGTACGTAATTTCCCTTCTGTGTACTTTCTTTGTTGGGTGATGGTATCAAGAGCGTACTGTTTAAGGGGCTGGCCCCGTGGCCGAGTGGTTAAGTTCGCGCGCTCCGCTGCAGACGGCCCAGTGTTTCGTTAGTTCGAATCCTGGGCGCGGACATGGCACTGCTCATCAGACCACGCTGAGGCAGCGTCCCACATGCTACAACTAGAAGAACCCACAACGAAGAATACACAACTATGTACCGGGGGGCTTTGGGGAGAAAAAGGAAAAAATAAAATCTTTTTTAAAAAAAAAAGAGCGTACTGTTTAAATAAGACTTTGGAAACTTTCTTTCTTTTTGTATAGTTTGGAATAGTTTAAATATTATCAGAATTATCCCTTTAAAGTTTCTTAGAATTCCCCTCTAAAGCCATCTATGCCTATTTTTATTTATTTATGTCTTTATTTATTGGAAAGACACTCAGGAAAGTAGCTCTTCTGTTTCATTAGAGTATTGCCTATGTGAGCTTCCTATCTTTTTTTCTTTAGAGTGTGGTTCCTTCAGACTGTGTGAAATGTTATTTACTGAACGTCCTTGATTCACACCGATTGAGTCCCTCCTAATAGAGTGAGGTGATCTGCTATTGTTTTTGAGAGTAGTGGCTCTTTTCTTAAATTCAGTGTTTTATTGTATTCTACAATTATGTCTGCTGTTCCCAGATTTAGACATTAAGGACTATTCTTCTTTTATTATTGTTGAGATGGTGATATCGTAAACTGTGCTGTGTGTTTACGTTGCTCTGTAGACCATTACTACGGTCTAGGATACACTTTGCCAAGACAGACACGGGGTCGGTCCTTAACAGACACAATTGGTTTATCTCGGTCTTATGCATATAGGTACTCAGTAATTCCGGTGAATGAAATATTTGTTTAGTATCTACTATGTGTTTGTTTGCAGAGGATATAAAAGATGTGTTTGAAAGATAATACACGTTATGAATGCAAAATTGAATTAAATAAGTTAAATGTTATGTTAAGTATACGTATTCAGATATATTAAAGGATACAATTTACATACTTGCCTAGGGGAGGATGACTTTGAAATAATTCTCAGATAGAGTGAAAAGTAAATATTGATTCAGTTACCCTTTTACGTGGCCTGTATTTACAAATTTACAGAGAGAGCTAAAACTGTTTCTGCAGTATTTTTACTTTTCCATATGAATTGAGCTAATATGCTAGAAAATGGAAATCACAGCACCGTAGTAACAGCAGTGCAAAAACTGATAATGTGGAGCTAAATTTAGATTATAATGTTTATTTTAAAACATGTTAAGAAAAAAGTATTGATGGTTGATAAGATTGTACTGGATTATGTTGAAGATTTATTGACAAAATATTCTTTCCTTCTCTTGTAGATTTATCTAAAAACAGACTGCTTGAAGTTCCAATGGAATTGTGCCATTTTGTATCACTGGAAATTCTTAATCTGTATCATAATTGTATCAGAGTCATTCCTGAGGCCATCATTAATCTGCAGATGCTGACTTACTTAAACTTGAGGTAGGTTGACTATTATAAAGATTGTAATCACATTCAGTTAAAAAATCGCGGAATGATTATGCTTTAGTTTCTATCAGTTTTCTTTTTCCTTTTTGCAATTCCTGATCACCCTTTGAAGTAAATCACACGAAGATCATTTAAGAATTGTCTTTTATAGAGGCAGGCCCGGTGGCACAGTGGTTAAGTTTGCATGCTCTGCTTTGCGGCCTGGGGTTTGCCGGTTCGGATCCTGGGCATGGACCTGTGCACCACTTATCAAACCATGCTGTGGCAGGCGTCCCACGTATAAAGTAAAGGAAGATGGGCGCAGATGTTAGTTCAGGGCCAATCTTCTTCAGCAAAAAGAGAAGGATTGGCAGCAGATGTTAGCTCCGGGCTAATCTTCCTCAAAAAAAAAAACAAAAACGAAATCTCTTTTAAAATACATTTTTAGTGTGGTTAATATTGTTTTTGGTGCTAGACTTCTCTGAATGTCAGTATGACAAGATGTTTTTGGATTTTTCAAGATAATTTATATGGCATCATTTATACTTTTTGTCCATTTGGTGCTTGGAAGCTTGCTGGTATTTTGTCTTCAGGTATTGGATTTTTTGGAGATTTTGGAGGAGGAAACCTAAAGGAAGTGAAAAAGAACTTGGGGTTGGGACAAATCGGGGCCTTGCTGGTCTTTGGGAGTTGTTGGTGCCATGGGATTTGCTACCTAGCACTGACTGAGCCTGTGTACTCTAGGCCACCTGAGAAAGTCAGGAGGAGCCCTGAGCAACTCCAGCAACATACGAAGTTTGCTGTCTTTATAGCCCTTTAAATTAGGTCAGTGTTCGCTGAGGATGGGTCCGTGGTCTGTATTGACTATGATTATGCACAGCGCAGTGTGACATATCAGTGCTCCTGAGTAGTCCTGAGGATAAGAACTCAGCTATTTTAAGGCCCGGGGTTTTAGGCTTTGCTGCTGTGACTCTCAGCTGGGCTGGCTGGACTTTGGCTCTTTGTCTTCGAAATCCTTTACTCACATCTGGGATGACAGGAGAGAGAGGGGAGCTGCTTTATCAAATCTCTGTCTACTCTAAGAGCAAGGTTCCACAGTTCAAGCCTGGGCACAGCCTTCACTCGTGTCAGTTGCGTTATATCCGTGTGCAAAGGGTAACACCTGATCAGCAAGCCTTTTGCTGTGCAACAAATAAACCAAACTTGAAAGTAAAATTCGCAGTGAACTAGGTAGAGCGTTAACTTACGATAGATACTAGTGTCACTTATTTCTTAGTTCTTTTTAGTTGGCCACCAATAGTTACAGGTCTTCTTCTGCTTTCTTTGCAGTCAAAAATGGGTTTCCATTGCCTTTCATTAGGAGTGCATATCTTCCTTGGGAGTGGAAAAAAATCCTAGTCATGTTTGCAAGTGGCCTTAACTTCTTTTTGGGAAATGAGATGTAGGTTGCTATTAGCATAAACTAAAGGCTCATATATCTAACTTTCACTTCTCCAGCCTTCTGGTTCGTCTGACCATTGTTTTGAGTTTTCTTGGATAAGAACAGGCCAAGCTGTTTCTGCTACAGCAGAATGTTAATTACCTTGGAATTGCCTGATGGAGCCAGCACAGCAGTATCTGTAGATTTTGGTTCACCATCTCTCTAAGACATCTGTCCTCTAATCCCAGCTCGCATAGCAGAAGTATCCCAAGAACAAATGCAGTTGGTCTGTTTACTTTGCTTACTTGCTCCTGTCCTGCTGTGACATTTTCACCTCTAGTAGTCCTGCATGCAACAGGTAAATAGATTTCACTATTGTTATATTAAGTCCATAGGCACTGAGAAACTTTTGGGTATAGGGGACATATCTCTTCTGGGATGATATAAACTATAAAATTCTACAAACACCAGATAATCTAATCTTAAAATTTATATTATGTTTTAAAAGCATTAGTAAAATTGGTTTTGGTATGGTGATTTTCATGTTGAGCCTAGTTGAGAGTAGAGTAATACTGCTATCTTCAGATGGTAGAAAGAATATATTGGAGTATGGATCTCGGGATTCTGTAAGGCAAGAACAGAGAGGGGTCGTTGAGACTGACGATGCTGAAGAGGATCCATGTGGTATGTTGTAAACAGAATTTTGTGATGAATTCTCAGGTAATGGAAGGGAGAAAGAAATAAAGGGACTGTTAAACTCCCAGCTCTTTAACCTTTGTTTTCTGTCTGTAATTGTTTCCTTTGGTTTCCCTCTATCCTTTCTCCCATTTATACATGTCGTTTTCATTCGGTTTTGTTTTTCTTTGCTCACATCTCCTGCTCGAATATTGCCATGTTTAAGACCTATTCGTTAGTGCTGAATTGTGACTCTTTGAAAGAATTGATAACGACATGGAGAAATTAAGAAAAAGTATGTCCGTTACCTTTCAGAGGTGTTATATCAAGGTATGTGAAAAGTGTGTGGACATCCTTAAACTCTTTGAAAACCAGGTACTATATATACATGTGTAATTATTTTTGATACCTTCTATCAGGTTTATTACTTCATGAATATAAATGCGTAACATAAAGTAGTAACATAGGGCAAACTTTAAAGTGACCAGGAGATGATCATCTTGTTTATTCAATTACAAGAACTTCATCTCCTGTTTGATGACTGGGTTTGGTTGAAACATATCTTCTAGGAGTTGGACCTTTTGAAATTGAGCTATTTCTCAGTTTGGGAGTGATTTGAGGTAGAATGTTACATTTGCCTAAAAGATTTGTTTGCAGCTTGTGAAATAGTAGGTGACCGTCAAGTCTGTTTATTTGCAAATATGTAATAATATTTGGAGAATCCTAGTGGCATCTAATTAAACTGTAAGTCTTCTAAGATGATGAGTAATATCACCCGCATGATTGTAGTGTTGTATGTGTATGTGTATGTGAGTTCTTCTTGTCCTCAAACTGCCACCCTACTCCCAGCCACCCCAAGCTGGTAACCGGGAGGAATTTAGAATATTGTGCTTGTGTGTGATCATGACATATGCTCCGTCCACAACAGCCAGAGTTGGCCAATGTGGCCTTTTCTTGTCTTTTCTACCCCTCATGAAAATTAAGTCAACAAAATAAAACATACTCCTTCTTGGGTGTGGTGAAGAGGCATGGTGGACTTCTGTTGACTTCTGGCCTTTGGAGGGGAGGCTGCCAATCCATTTCCCTGAAGAGGAAACAAGGGACCCAAGATGCTGCAAACCTGCTGCCTTGTAGAACTACTGAATTGCCTTTAATCCAGTTTTTTTTCTGTGATAGTTATAAATGGGATATTATGCCAAAGAAAAAAACTTGTATTCTTGGCTGAAGTATATAATCAAATCATGACATTGTCACTAATTTAAAAGTATTAGGGGAGTCTGTATAAATTTCAGAAAATTAAAGAAATATCAATTACTTTTGAGCACATACTTAAGGTAAACTATGTCAAATATAGCTTGTTTTGAAATGACTTCAACAAATAGGCAAGTTCATCAGATTTTATAAATAAATACCTGAAAATACTTTCTTTTTTGTAGTACTTAGGATTTTCCTCTTATTTTTATTAATTAGGGAGAAAGAGTTGTTGAAGTAGTACAAAGAAGCTGCTTTTCAAATTTCACAGATTTTATGTTTTTATGGTTAAAATTAAACATGGTCTTACGGTATTTTAAATATTTTTCTCTTTTTTAATGTCACATTTAGAAATTACTAATTGGATATTTGCAAAACAGGAGAGATGCCATATGAAGCTGCTTAGAATTTATGGGAAGCATTCAAAGTTGATTATACCCTCCGAGATCTATTGCATATTCCAGCAGAGTAAACAGCCGTAAATATTTGATGGTGATGGTATTAATGAAGACGACAAAGATGGTGGTGGTGGTGATGGTGATGGTGGTCATATGTCACTGCCTTACCCAGCTTCTTGGCTGACAGATCTCTTAGTGATGTTATCTTTAAATGTCAAATGGTTGCTTGGTTCCAGCTACCCAATTCCTGTGCTAGACTAGAGATGGGTTTAATTAGCACACGGGAAAAAAAAATCTTCACTGTGAAATGCAGTTAGAAACACTTCAGTGTCTTCTACATTTTCTCACATGATAGAAATGTCATATTTGTGGAAAACATTAATTTATTGCTGTTTATGTAGACTGTATTTGAAGGATCTGGGCTTTTAATCTTTGCTTCTTGGTGTTTACAACAAAAGGTTATGTTCGTTTAGTATATGTGCCACTGTGTCTCTTCCTGTTATAAAGTGTCTTAATCCAAGAACTGTGGCCAAGAACAATAAAAATGATTAAGCGGGATTTGTTCCTATATAGGAACAAACACTTTGAACTTCAGTCACACAGGAAAGCCTCACAAAGTTTAAAATCTATTTTAAGTTTTTGGAGAGGTTGTTGTTGATGAGACTTATGAAGAAAATGTACTTTAGGAAGATAGAATAATCCAGAGTAGCAAAACTCTTGGCAACAGGAGGGGTGTTGTGACTCGAAGAACGGGACCTCAGCTTAAACTTTCATCTCAGAGAGGTTCAGGAATAGAGGCTGCCAAAAGATGAAAGTTCTCTACACCATTTGATCGTATGGCTTCCAGAACTCTTGGTGAGTGGTTGTACTTTGCTAGGGTGAAACACACAGAACCAGGAGCTGGTTTATTCCATGGAAGCCCTTATCTCTCCCCATCCACTAGGAGTAGATTCTGAGGCATTGCCTGTAAAGAAGAGGGCAGGCTCTTGAACAAAATGTTATCACAACATAAAAGGAATCTGTTTTGGCCGCCTTTTCTGAAGCCTGGCATCCTTTTTGGCTGTTAAACAATGTACAGAGAGAGCCAACTTCCTGATGGCTGTAAAACCTGTATCCCCACATTCCTTTGGGGGGTCATTCTGAGAAATAATCTTTAATCCTCAAGAATATAGCTCTCTATTGAAGTATTAGGAGAAGCATCCTGCATGCTAGGGTTGCCTTAGAAAGCACAGATTTTATATTTTTCTTGTGAACTAAAAGTTAATTTTCATTGTTTCTAAGATTTTCAGTTTTATCCATAAGAAATGCATCCTCTCATTAACATTTCTGAAAACACTATCAATTTATAAGATAGCATTTCTTCTTTCTAGAAACTGAGAAAATTGATGGTGTCTTCTTAAACTGGAAAAGGTGAGAAGTTTTCTTTAAGGCAAATTTGTATCCCACATCCTTTTATGAAGATTTTATCTCATTCAAAGGGAAAATGAGAATATTTTAGTAAATGTATTTTGGAACTGGCTTTTGGTAGCTAGGTTATGCTTTGTGAAATGACCGATCAGCAGGAAGACACCAAAACACAGTGAACCATGTTAGAATTTGGAAGTATCACCTTAAAATTTGGAAATACTTTTCGCAGAATGTTAGAGTTAGAAGTGGCCATCAGGGCTATCCATTGCGCGAACAGGAGCATATGGTTTAAACTTTGTCTTTCCTAGTGTGTCCAATGGGCGTTTGTTTTCAACGTGGGACCTACAGTCAGTGGTCCCTAAGAATTTTAATATAAATTCTTGTGTCTGTAAAATTATGTCCATTGGCGTTGGTAGCTGATGGGTTTTGTTAAGTGTGAATGAGTTAATAATAGGATATTTCTTATCAGATTCCATTCCTTTTAGTATAGCCCATACTTGGCAAGACTTGCAAAGAGGATTTTTCCATTATACACATCACCTGATCACAGATGTTGTCTTAGATCAGTATTTGTGTTGAAAAAAAAAAGAGACACAAAAGGGACATTATGGCTTTGATAGCTAGAGCGCTGTCAGAATGTGTTGTTTTCAGTTCTGCTTCTGATCTTAGAGTTTTTAAGATCTTTGTGCTGCAGATTTTCTTTCTGAAAATGGGGTAAATACCTACTCCTAATTCATTGTATGGACACTTTGTTTATAGTAATTCTCAAAGTTTTTTCTGCAAAACACATGCAAAAAAGTTTTTCATTCCCCAATGAACAAGCTGCAAATTACATTTATTTTTCTAACTAGACAGGTAATAAAAGTTCTTTGAAACATTACCATTTCATCGATAAACAACTTATTATATTTACTCTAAGAACATTGCAGTTTACCAAGTCTTATAACAAGTACTGTTAGTGAGGACAGAGAAAGAAAAAAGAACGTACAGAAGTGAAGGAAGGGGTCGAATTTTGGAATAATCTTCATCATTGCCATCATTATCATCATCATCATCATCACCTCTTAATAGCTAAAGAGGATTTAGCTGTCACACCATCATATTTGGGTCCTTCAGCTGTTCTTACTTTAGATGGGAAATAGGAAAGTGATTTATCCCGGCCACACTTTTTTCATAAATAAGAATAATTGAGATTAGTGGAATTTCTGTGGCATTTTATAGCTTGCTTAGCACTCTGGCCTCTGTTAACTTGTCTAACATTATGCTCCATTGCATTCCATGTCCCTTAGGCCAGTTTCATAATCATAAAAATAGTTGTTAGAGAATTGTCCGGGAGGCCAAGCTAAATATTTAAATAAGGGAGGGCCTTTGTACTTTTTAAAATTTCTACTGTATCTGTAATTGGTTCCCCTTTTTAATTCCTAATACTATAAATTTATGCATTCCTTTTTTTCTTCATTTTTTCAGAAGGGTGTCTGTTTTTATTGTGAATTTTTTAAAATCAGGTTTTAATTTTAGTATCTAACTCTATTGATATTTTCTTTTTCATTAATTTATGATTTTATCTGTCATATTTCCTTTTGTCTCTTTTTTATAGGTTTATTTTTCTAATTTCTGGAGTTTTGGATATTTAGCTCATTAATTTCTAGGTTTTTTTCTTTACTTATAGGAGCGTTTAAGGCTGTGGATTTTTCTGTACATAGTGCTTTAGCTGACTCATAAACGTTTTGATATGTAGTATTTCTTAATCACTCTTAGATTGTTTCTAATTTCTAGTATTTCTTCCTTGACCCGTAAGTTTTCTATAGAATGGATTTTGATAGTTATCTTTTAAAATTGATTTTTAATTTAATTGCGTTGTGTTTGGAGAATATTTATTTGATATTGATTCTTTAGATTGATTGAAATTTGCTTTGTAGCCTATGCATAGTTAATTTTTAAAATATGCCAGCTGTGCTTGAAAAGAATGTATGCTCTCCAAGTGTTGTACACTGGGTTCTAGTAAATCCATTAATGTAACTTCTTAATTTTGATGTTCACATCTTTCCTACTGTAACACAATTTGTGTCTGCTTAATATATATCAATCACTCAGAGATGTGTTTTAAGCAAAATAGGATGGTTGTAGATTTGTTGGGTTTTCCCTGTAATTCCATGAATTTTTAAAATATGTATTTTAAGACCAAGTTCAAAGTTGCATATCTTTCTGGCAAATTGCTGGTTTTATCATTGTATAGTGATGTACTTTGTCCCTAAAATGCTTTTTTTTGACTTACAGTCTCTTTTATATGAAATTAATACTTAACATCTTAGCTTTCTTTTGGTGATTTTCACTCTCCTATATCTTTTTCCACTCCTTTATTTTCAACCTTAGTTTTAGATGTGTTTCCAAATAGAATTCAGATGAGTTTTTTAAAAAAGCGGTCTCATCATCTCTATTGTATAATAGGTGAGTTTAATCCATTTGCATTTATTCTAATTACTTATGTATGTGGATTTATATTTCCTTATTTTGTATTTTGTTTATCAAGATTTTCTTTGCTTTTTTCTTGTGCCTTTTCCTGCCTTCTATTTAATACTCTGTTTTATTTATTCTACTTTTTTCTTCCTCTGGTTTAGAGCTTAGTCATTATATTTTTATGCTTTTAATAGAAAGATTATCTATAAATCGTTGACATAAATACTTGACTTACAAAAATCTAAAATTCTAAAGGTAAAAAATCTCTCTCTCCTCTTCTCAAAAGTATTAACATTCATAGAAAGCTTTAATTGTAAGCACTCCTCTCCACACTTATACATTATTTTTACGCTTTATTTTAGGTCCACCTTGCTTTTTACCTTGATTTTAGTCAATTGATGCTTATTTGTATTACCCATATTTTTACTAGATTCTTTGCTTGCGGTTGCTTTTTCATCTCACTCATTTTAGGGTTTACTCTTCTTTATAAGATACATTCTTAAGAATTTCATTCAGTAAGATACGTTTGTGGTAAATACAGTCTTTTTCTGAAATGTCTTTTACCCTTCATTCTTGAAAGAAGTTTCAATTATTGGTATAAAGTATCAGGTTGTATTAATATAAAATTTTAAGTTGGTACTTCTTTTCTGTTGTATTTTAAAGACATTATGTTTTCTGGCCTCTGTATTGCTATAGAGAAATCTTTTGCTAATCTAAATGTTTTAGGTTTGTAGAAAATCTTCCATATTTTTCCCTTTGATGTCTTTCCATATCTTCTCTTTGTCTTTGATACTTCTGCATTTTTTGCTATGATGTATATAGATATGTATTATTTTTAACTTACCTTGCTATAAACTTTATTTTGTGTCTTGAGTATGAAGATTCATATCTTTCATCAACTCTGGAAAAATTTTCATCAGTATCTTTTTTAATTTTGCTCCTCCCTCCGTTTATCCATTATTTCTATCTTCGTTGGGTACACCCTGTTGCTTATATGTTGGACGCTGCAGTCTCCTTCACATTTTTAAATCTCTTTTCTAGTTCTCTTTTCTTTACATTTGGGGTAATTCTCAAACATGAGAATGCCTTTAAAGATATTGGGAGTGAAAGTACAGTAATACTTTGAAAGCAGGAAAAGTTGTAGAATCTTGGGATTTCTTAATTGAAAAGACTCTATGACTGGAGTGTGTAGCACAGGAACTATACTTTTTGACTCACTAGTGAAATCTTATGCACTCTCTTACCCTTATAATAATATACTTTGTTGGTTGGCTAAAACAAACTTTCACTTGATAAACTGAATTTCTATGAGTCATTTATTTTATTATAAAACTGTACAAGAACTCGTCTTGAATACCCATTAAACTGGAGTTTGAGAAGTTGACTTCATATTCTTCAGTCTTTTGTTTGTTGAGCTCTGCCTTTTATATCTTGTCAGCATCCTCCATACCTTCTTCCCTGGTGCCTTTAATTAAGGTCCAGATGGAATTAGGGCTTTAGGCAAGTAGGTTTCGATTACAGTCTGAGACATAATGGCCACGCCAGGGCTTCACTTTGGTTCTCCTGGTGTTCTTATTCGCTTGTTAGTAACAATTACAGAAACTGGACAGATAAAGAAATTTTTATAAGAGTTACTTTTGAGAAAAGAGACACAGTATTGGATTTCTCAGCTTCCCAATCCAGACGTAAATGCATCGCTTTATTTTCAAAAGTAATAAAACATATGCTGTAGTGGCTGGAAAATTGCAGGATATGATGTTAAAAATATTATCCTACTTCTGAAAGGAATGCTTGTGCTCTGAGAACTCAGGGAGGGGAAATCTTGATAAAATAATGTAGCCAAGAATTTAAGCATGTGTAATAATCCCAAATAGCATTTTTTCCAGGGAAGAGAAATTACATCAAGAATAAATACATATTCTGTGGTTCTTTATCTAGAAAGATTCAAGAGATTGGGTGTTTAGGGGACAAAAGATGTATTTGTGATGAGAGCAGTTTATTCTGTAAGGCATTTTTTTTCATCTCCTGTCATTTCTTGGAGTGACCTTCTCTGGACCCGAGGAACTGTCAAGACAGATGGAATGAGATGATCTCTCTGAATGGTGAGATCCAAGTAACCAGAAGATGTGGGTCACTTTTAGAGTTGGATCATGTGGAACCGTGTTATAATCTCAGGTTATCTACCTTAATCTCATGAAATCAGGTAGTGTTTTTCTAATACTCCATTTGGTAACTGGCAAGCCATGGCAGAAAGGAGTGTGATAATAATTTAAGAAAATAGATCCATTCTGCTCGGTGATTAATTCATCTCTTCATGAATAAGGAATAAATCCAGAGAAAGCTTAGCTGCAAGACTCCATAGGAGAAAAAAAGTTACTTATGTCTAACCTCAGTGATGCCATTGGCTCAGTTATTGAGTCAGTAGAACATCATTTCCCAAAAGTATATTCTATGGAGAAGTGTTCTGTTGGATGTTAATAGCTATGCTTTTTTTTTAAAAAAAAGAAAGAAGTCCAGGTATTGTGCTAACCAGTATTGTGACTCTCCAAGGAACAGAGAACTTTTCTCCCTTTTTTTGTGAGGCCTACCTGTTAGCATCTCCTAGAATAGTGCTTTTCGGCACACCAGTTTGTAAACACTGGTTTAGAAGAATGGTTATCACCCAGGGAATCCTTCAGGAACTGTCCCCACGCCTGAAAAAGGATAAGCTTAAAAAGTACGTGCCTTCACGATGTCATCTTCAGAGGCCAGGCAATCTATATGGGCTGGATGTGTTGAAAGCTCAGATGAAATGTAAATAGAAAAGAGAGAGGCCCGGGAGACACTGGAGCATAAAATGTGTTGCACAGAGCTGCCATCCAGGCTGATTTATTCTTTATTTAGCACCTTTTAAATGTATAAATCTTTATTTATTTGTTTATTATGATTTACAAATTAAATTATTATTAAAATATGTGATTATTTTGAGAAAAAATTACGGGCTGAAAAGTGCAAAGAATGTATCGATCGCTCACCAGTATCTGGATTCAACAACTGTTAATTTTTTCTGACTTTTGCTTATAAGGTTTTTTCTTTTCCCCACTCCTTTCTTTATAAAGGTGATCTGTTCTTTGGAGGGGGTGGGAGGATTTTTTCAGAGGTTCTGAGAGCTCTATATTGTGTAATGGGGGAAAGAACGACCTTGACTAAAAGTCTAAAGCAGATGAAAGAGTCTTTAAATTGTCAGCACTGACATTTCATTGTTGAAACACTAGAGTCCCTGTGGCTAAAACGAATCACCTGTTAAAGGGTAATTCTTTAAAAAAAGGTAAAATCATGACTCTCATGCAGATATAAAATGAACATCTGTCAAAGATTGTATTTAACTCATTAATTAATGAAGGAAACAGTCAGATGCTATAACCTGTTTAAAGGAGAATTCAACACACACTCAGACACACATATGCACACACATGCTAGGGGGCTGGCGGAATTTACGAGTAGTTGCAGAACTGGTTAATATCCAAAGGGCAGTGATCAGTTGCAACTCTGCTGCACTCGTGACAATTCATCTGCATTTCTGTGGACAAAAATTATTTGCATTACTATCAGTTTTCTACATATGACAGAGTTGTAAAATAACTCATAGGCAATGAAGGGCCGAGAGGACCTGGAAGGATGTGCGAGATGTGCAGTGGTTTTGCCCATTTCAAAACCATTTACAATTTTCCTGATATACCAAATCATTTAATTTTTATCACCACATACAAGAATTGTGCAGCTTTGTGAACTATTTGAATGGGACTATAGGTAGATGAGAAAAATAAGCAGTGGTGTTCAGTATAGATTGTGAAACTCTTCCTTTCAGATCTTGTGTCCTAAAGCCCGTGAGAGGCTGTTTGTGTGTGGGGGGGTGGGGGGGGGACCGAAGAGGGAGGGAATGTGCTTGGAGGGCAGCACATTTACTTTTGTTTGGGCAATAATTGGGACAGGTGATCTTCAGGAAATTTACGTAAACTGTTAGGAGTGGTGGCCCCTCCCATACATTAGTCCCAGCAGGAGACCATTGTGACCTCAGTACTGGGTGCAGAGAATGACCTGGGATCTTCAGCAGAGGCAACTTTGGGCATTTGACAGCAATGCCCAAAGTCTGCAGACACTTGTTTAAAGAGTTATTAAGGCGAGCTTGCGGGGGCCGGCCTTGTGGCGCAGCAGTTAAGTTTGCACGTTCTGCTTCTCGGCTGCCTGGGGTTTGCCGGTTCGGATCCTGGGTGTGGACATGGCACCGCTTGGCAAAAGCCATGCTGTGGTAGGCATCCCACATATAAAGTAGAGGAAGATGGGCATGGATGTTAGCTCAGGGACAGTCTTCCTCAGCAAAAAGAGGAGGATTGGCAGTAGTTAGCTCAGGGCTAATCTTTCTCAAAAAAAAAAAAAAGACGAGCTTGGAATCCTTTCCTTCCACCTTACGTGATATGATCCATAAAAGAAGTCTCACTTTCTTTATTCTTTCAGTTTTAAAATATATGACTGATGTTCAGGTAGGATGTGGGTGATATCAGCTCAGAGAGATGTTGCCTAATCTTGTGAGGGGGTTAGTTTCAGGATTCATGTACATTTCATATTTTCTCCGAGTTTAAAACAGCTCCTTGGGCAGAGTGGGCGTTCAGTAAGTGTAGAAGACAGTTGTCTTCCTTTCAGTCTTTGACACATAGCACCTTCCTTCCTTGACTTTGGTCCCATACTTTCCTCTCGCTTTTTTGTCTCTTTCTGTTTTTCTCTATTCCCCTGCCTGGATGCTCTTTCTCTTCCTGCTCCTTAATTCTAGAACTCCCCAAAGCTCAATCTTTGGTCCTTAAATCTTCTCTCACAGAGCTCATGCCACATATGTGTCAGATATATTCTCTGTCCTTTTGACTCACTTGAGCACTAGGCCTCATTTCCCCAAGTGCCTAAAATATTCACTTCCTCTTAAATGCCTGTTGACTCCTCAGAATTCAACATGTGCTCAACCAAGCCCATTTTCTTCTTTCCCAAATTAGCGTATTTTGGGTCCTTGTTCCTGTCCATGCTCCTGTTTTCCTCCAGCGTCCCAACTTGGAATCTCAGAAATGATCTTTGACCCTTTCCTCCATCCTTTTTTCTATAAATCAGTCATTGAACTGCCAGTCTAGCATCTCATTGCCTCCTGCTCAGAACTCAGTGCCCTCCTCCTACTTTTTTCCTGCTTTATCTTAACTTTTTTTTTGTTGTTAGGAAAGATTCGCTCTGAGCTAACATCTGTTGCCAATCTTCCTCTCTTTTTTTTCCTTCCCTGAGTCCCAGTGCATAGTTGTATCTTTTAGTTGCAGGTCCTTGTAGTTTTTCTACATGAGCCGCCACCACAGCATGGCAGTTGACAGACCAGTGGTGTGGTTCTGCACCTGGGAACTGAACCTGGGCCACCAAAGCAGAGCACGCCGAACTTTAACTGCTAAGCCATCAGGGTTGGCTCTGTCTTCACTTTTCATTCCAAAGTAAGTGAGAAGAGGCAGTGTTGTGTTGAAGGAAGACCACAGACTTTAATCTGAAGCTCAACCCACCTATTTTCAAACCTTAGCACAGAGCAATTCACTAGCCAGGCAATTTAAAGTGATTTAAATTCTCTGAACAATGTCAATTTCAGTATCTGAAAAGTAGGAGGTTTAATGCTTATGTTACAGGATTGTTGTGAATATTGTTGTGATAGTTGTCCAAGTGCCTAGCACAGTGCCTTATATGTAATAACTACCCGAGAAATGTTTGTTGAATGGTTGAATCACGTTTTGTGGCGTGCTGTGTCATACAAATTGCAGTATGGCTTAAGAAAAATAGTGGCAAAAGATCTAGCGTTTGGGTAAAGTAAGTGGATTTTATAGTATTTGATAGAAAGAGGATATGCTATTGATTCGTAAAAGTGTTAGAGCGGTTAAGTGGAGCCGAGTTACTAGTGGTGGCCAAGTTACATGATAGGAGCTCTCTCAAGACTCACTTCCTTGGAAGGATAAGTGGGAAAAAGAGATGTGCATGGGGCCAGCCTGGTGGTGCAGTGGTTAAGTTTGGACGTTCTGCTTCCATGGCCCAGGGTTTGCGAGTTCGGATCCTGGGTGCAGACCTATGTGCCACTTATCAAGCCATGCTGTAGCAGGCGTCCCATATATAAACTAGAGGAAGATCAGCATGGATGTTAGCTCAGGGCCAATCTTCCTCAGCAAAAAGAAGAGGATTGGTGGCAGATGTTAGCTCAGGGCTAATCTTCCTCACAAAAAAAAAAAGAGAGATGTACATAAACTTGTATTCATGCATGTCAATTTATATTACACATTCAAAAATTCCTAGAAATAGATGGAAAGACACATGTCTTCATATGATAAATAGTAATGTTCAGGCATCCTAATTTTTAGTATGAATTTCTTTTATTAACTCAGTGTTCCTGGGTAAAGCTTGATCTGAGCAGCCTGTCCTCATTGAAGTCAGTACCAATATCCCTTTCTTTTTTGTTGGAGAAAAAAATATTAAAGTAAAAAATATATGTTTTCCTGCCTTTGGGAGAGTGCAAGAGGAGAAGGCAGTTAGGTACGCACACCTTCCTGATAACAGGAAGTTAGTGTCCATTCTACCTGGAACATGGCTCCACAAAGTGGGGGGACTATCTTCTGTGTCAATACATGGTTCCTACCATTTAGTGATGGTTTCTCTGTTGCCAGCAACAGTGTTTTGCCCAGTGGTATTTTTTAGGACATAGAGCTCAGGCCTCTGCAGTCTTAATACTTGAAATCCCAAATCTACATTGTTGCCTCAGAAGGTGTTTGGCAGATTAATATTCTTGCTAGTATCAGATATTGAGTTCTCTTTGAACATCCAACACTTCCTTGATTTTGAACATTTAGCTCCTTTTTAGAACGAAAGAAGGGCATAATAAATATTATAGAGGAAACTAAACGTAATACTTTTTAGAGCTTTGTCCTTTTAGAATTGAAAAGCTCTTAGAAAAAAAGGAGAAGAAATAGCTGAGAAGGGGTGAGTTATCAATAACCACACTTTGAAATCTAATTACAGACGTTGCTAGTGGTGGTTGCTGACGGTTACGGGTGTAAAAAATGAAATATTTTAAGCAAGGGTTTATTTATACTCAAGAGGAGACTGATAGGCTGTTATTGTGGGAAACCAGTTCCGTTACAGTAGCCAAATATGGTGCAGGTATGCACAGGGAAATGCACAGTGAAAGGGCTGGTGCAGCAATTTGCCTGAATTCTGCTGTAGACACTCACTTTTTGCTTCTTGCTTTTCTTTTAGTTCTCTTTTCCAAAGTTGACCCTTTACCTTCTCAAAATATGGCCTTTCCATCTATAGAGTGCGAAATGACGGGTATAGTGTTCAAGAACCGGTTCAAGATTCAGTTGAAATGATGATTCCCTGTTTCTACTTTTGAAACATTTTAAGTTTCCAAAAGATTGTCATATTCAAGTTGTGGGAGGCATAACTGCTTTCAAAGTTAGATTTAAACATGGACTCTCAGATTTTTGGCATATAGATAATCTCAATCAAGATTAAAAATTTCATGTAAAATATTATTAAAGTTATATTTATAATTTTTATATTTATAAAATTAAAGTCGACCAAAATATCAGCAGGCAACTGAAAGCAATGATCTTGTTGTTGGTAACTGTCTCAGACATACGATGATGGCGGGGATGCAGGGGGAGGGCTGGCAACCAAGGGGAAGTCCTCAGTCATTAGAGGAAGTGAGCCTGAGAGATTTTGCCCTGGTGGGCTTTTCAGAACGGACCATGCAGGAAAAAGGAAATGGTTCTTTACGGATATTGTTGTTGTGTGTGCATGAAGACAATTAACAGGCAAGCGTCGTATGCAAAACAGAAAAAAAGTTACTCTGCCTTGAATGAAAGGCGAACATGGTACTCAAAAAAAAAAAAAAGACGAAAAAACAAAAAAACCCATGAAAACAAAATTAGGTGAGATATCCTGTGAAAAAGGAAACTTGCTTGGCTAAAGTACAATAACTATTTATAGGAGGTCACGCACTAAGCACGGACAGGGCCGCCCAAACAGGCAGTAACAGTAACTACTGCATGCTTGTTCGGTCCCTTCCCTGGCAGAGACGCACAACAGGGTGAGCATGGGCTGTTCACACCGTGAAACCTGCCCTGCTTTCTCAGTGGCCCTTTAGATGCACGCTGTGACATTTTCTTAATAGGTTTGTGATGGTTAATGATTTCGCATCGTTATTTCTGTTACTCTTTGGAAACCAACTAGTAAATGGAGATGGTGATCCCCAGGTATTCATCTTTTCCCAGAAGATGGGAGAGAAAAAAGTCATTCATGTGATTATATGCCCTAGTCCTGAGCCTCCAGCTTGGAAATAATTACTTGGTTTGTTTGGGCCTGAATTTATAGCCCAGCCTGGTTCTTCTCAGCATGCCTCCAAGTGGTCATCTTTATTTTTTGTTGGTATACGTTTTCAACGAATGAAGCATGAAACTATATTTTAAAAGTGGCTGAAGTTTTAGCAATTAGGAAATAAAATAAATAACTAAAGCCTAGCCAAGCACACATATGCTCTTTCTGGTCACCTCCCCAGTGCTTTGCCACATTAGTGGCTGGGTAGGGTTAATGTTTGTATTTAGATTTAGTGTTGGGCTAAGCACTTTTGCGTCTATAATCTCATGTATCGTAATACTACCTATCAGGTATTATTACCTATGTTTTATAGACAACAGAGCCAGAGAGCTTAAATGACTTACCTAAAATCATATAGACGATTTGTGGGAGAGATGAGATTTGAACTCAGGTCTTCTAATTCCACAGTTGGTGACCTTTGTACTGATCAATTAGGTGCATCTGTTATAGGAGTCTTTCTATAACTTATTTTCTAAGTGAATTCTATGTTCTATTAATAAGTGAACCCATATACTAAAAAAAGTTATATTCCAGTAGAATTAACAAAATATAAATGATGCCCTGATAATAAAGTCACATGTAAGACTTTAGCATGTTTTATTGTCACATACTTTAAGGAAAATAACTTTCTGATAAACCGATGTCAAATAATGTCAAATACCAGCATTAAGTCTGAAAACATGGATATTCATAAGTGCCATAGTCAAAATACATTAAAATAAGTCTCTAAAAGGTAAAACCACACAGAAGTGATTGGTTTGTGAATTCCTTCATTTAGGAATTATGTTAAGTGAGGGATAGTGGTACTTGAACTTAGAAATTTATCCTGCAAACTTAGACTATCAAAAATGTTCGGATTGTTGTTTCATCTTGAAACAAGGAAATAAACCATAAGTCTAGTGGGAGACATTCAACTGAGAAAGATGGAAGAAGCAGCATTAGCAATAAAAGGAACTAGTAACACCTCCTCACTCTTCCTCGTGCCGTCCTCAACCCAGACTGGGCAGGGAGAGTGACATGAGGTGCTGGGCAGGCTCGGCTCTGTGATGGCAGGAAGGCTCAGGCCACCATGAATCCATAATTTCTACTTCTGAATGAGTGGCCCTTTTCCCCCACTAATTTACTCTTTTGTAATGAGTGAGTTTGAAAAAACATTTTTTTTTAAAAAAAAATTTTGCTTTCAGATGTGGCTCACAGGCCACATTTGAAAATAAATGTTGGCCTTTACCTTATCAGATACTCTATGTCTTATTTTTAAACACGCTTCTCTCGAAGGGCCTGTTTATAGCACGGAGGCCTGCAGGAGACAAGTGGGGGGCAGGATAGTGGATTGCTGCCTGGGGCACTGATTTGCTTGAGAAAAATTGCTGCCAGATGAGTGGTTTCAAAAAGCTCGGGCTGCTGATGTAGTCTTTAGTGGGGATCGGATTAGAGGGTATGCAGTTTCTCCTCTCCTTTATAAATATTTGCTGGAGCGCTAATGGGTTTTTGTGTGCATGTGTATTTCCTTTTTCTTTGGGGAAATTACAAGTAATACAGGAACATCCTGTGATAAAACATATGAAGCCAGGCTGAGAGAATGGATGGATGAAGTGAAAGAAATGAGCCCCGCGTCTCTGGCATGCTGTATATGACTAAAGACTGGGTATCCTGGATTGTCTACAGGTGATTAACTACATTAAATAGAGGATTTCAGAAGGCATAAATAAATAGGCTGTTCCACCAGCAACTTTTAGCATAAAAAGCATGCATCACCATCAAAGAAACCATAAATGCTTTCACAAGCTTAAATTTTATTTTATTCTAAATTCGTACCCAGTCTGGAAGAATCCCAGTGTGAATAATCCCGTTTGGTCTCAAATACTCGCATGCTTCTGAATGAGCAGAGCCTCCGTGGCATTGCTTAAGTGTGGGGTAAATGGCTCTCCCAATTCAGCCTCTGCTAATCTGATTTGATGCCTGCATTAAGTCTGTGAGGCTGGGGGTCATTTAGATCTGAGTTTCTACTCGAAGAAACACAGGAAAGCTCTCCAACAGTGATTGTTAATTCTGTGAAAGATAGGAATGTAGAAATTTCAGAAAATACTAAATCTTTGTCCCCTTAATCTTCTCATTAAAAGGAAGTTTAAATATGGCTCCAATATAATAGAATTGCCTTATTAACATTTTAATTTACCAATCCTCACCTTATGAAGTTAGATATTAATAAATATTTTATAACCACAAATTACATTCCAAATTATTTACTTGCCTCCTTTTAATACGTAGTTCTCTTTTCTGGAGGTAGTGTCTAAGGGGCCTTCTTTTTTTCTTTTGTTCGGTGAGGAAGATTAGCCCTGAGCCAACATCTCTGTTAGTCTTCCTCTATTTTGTATGTGGGATGCCGCCTCAGCATGGCTTGATGAGCAATGTGTAGGTCCGTCCCTGGGATCTGAACCTGCAAACCCCGGGCCACCAAAGTAGAGTGTGCGAACTTAACCACTATGCCACAGGACCAGCTCTTAAGGAGCCTTTGTTGGAGCTTGAAGAAAGCTCTCCCAGCAGGGCACCAGGAAGGCTCTCATCCTGCCCGAAGAGCCCCTCTGGGCTCCTGAGGGTGAGACAGAGCAGCGGGAGGGATATGAGGGGACAGAAGGACAGGCTGGCAGCCCTAGTCCCCCTTCTGCTGCTCCCAGAGATCAGGAGAGAGTGCCAGGGCAAGCCCATCTCCCCTGTCTTGCGTGTCACCCTAACCAGGGGGAGTGAAGAGCCAGCTGACCCTTCCTGTGCCGGGAACCTCCTGTAGGGCTCTCAGCCTCCTCCCTCCTTCCCTCTTACAGAAAGCTCTCTCCTCCTGCTGCCTCTTTCTGAAAGTCACTTTCTTTGTGGACCTGGGCAATGGGGAGAAGACATGGCCGTATCTTTTCTTGCTAAAACCTAGTCACCAGGTAGTGGGTACCTGCAGCAGGATCGATGTCAGGGTGGTTACAGGGGAGCTACCCACATTAGAAAGGTTCTTTCCTGAGCACAACACCTGCTTTTTCTTAGCCTATTAGCTAGAGATGCCCTTTGGCTAGCCAGAGGCCCGCCCCCTCCTGTGGGGGAGTGGAGGAGTAAAATCTTTCATTAAACTATAACCTACACAGAAAAAAGGGCACAGGTCATAAGTGTACATCTCAAGGCGTTTTCACAAATAGAAGCACCCATGTAATCATTATCCAGATGAATTCTTTTTATAGTGGTATTTATTTCCTAATTATAAAAACACTGTGTAGGAATTTTGGAATATTCAGCGAAGTATAGTAAACAAAATAAAAAGCACTCACTGTACCTACTCTCCCCAAAATGACCACTGATAACTTTTTGGTGTGTTTCCAGTCTGTCTATCCCTCCCTGTCACGTACACAGATATGTGTGTGCCTATAAATACAAGTACACAGTACCACAACCTCTGAAGCTTCATGCATGTGTGCACATACCCAAAAAGTTCTAAATAGTTGCAAATAACATGACATACAGATTTTTAGAAATTTCACTGCCTGGTTGTTGGCTTCATCAGTGGAATGGCCAGGAAATCAAAGGAAACCGAAAACCATCTGTCTCCTTACTTGATTGCAGGAAAAGGGCTCCTTGGGAGGGAGGACATATCCATATGGATGCTTCATAGATTTCATTAATGCGATATTTTCCCGTCTCTCAGAAAACTGAGCCTTGATGACAGGAGGTTCAAAGACTTCTGAACCTCTTCGTGCAGAGCCCAGGTGAGACCTGGACTCAGACTTTTCTGGCCACACTGCAAAACTGAACCCCTCCGGGCTCCAGCTTCGTTTTTGCCAGAAGGCCAACTTTATTTGTTTCTTTTAATTAGCTCTCTCACAGATACCCAAATAGACTTTAACCACAGCAGCTCTCACTTTAATAAGAGGAAGCTGAGTCAAAACGTTGGAAATCGGCCCGGTGGTTTTCTGAGTTGCAACAAAATGATCTTCCCCACCACTACTAAAATGGACGAGACGAGGCCTTCACAGCGCTGCTTGCTTTGGTCCTCACTTAGTTTCCTGCTCACATTGCAGGAGAACAGTTGGTACCAGCAGCCCATTGCTATTGGGGCTGCCCCTCTGCCTCCTGGCTGGCCCAGGGCTCAGCTTCTACAGGGGGCTTGATGAGGAGTCCCTTGTGCTGGGAGTTTCCCTCAAACTGCCTATGACTCTCTATTTTTTAAATATATTTTATTTTCTTATATACTGGGGATTTGAGTTATTACATATAGAGAAACTTTATTGGGCTTTCTGTATTTGTAAAATGTCTTCTCAGATCACTGCTTTCTCTCTGCTTGTGAAAAACATGTTCGCGAACAGTATGAAGTGGCCGGTGTGTTTACGCATGTTCCTGTTGTATTGTCTTTGCAGTCGAAATCAGCTGTCCGCCCTGCCCGCCTGCCTGTGTGGTCTGCCTCTCAAAGTCCTAATCGCAAGTAACAACAAACTTGGATCGCTGCCAGAAGAGATAGGTCAGCTCAAACAGTTAATGGAGCTGGTATGTTACTGATTTTTAACTCGCTCTTTTTTGTTTGTTTACTAATCATAGCTTATCAAGGTGGTCAGAGAGACTTTTTGCTACAGTTGGACGAGGAGGAGCCAACGTTGTGGGAGGCATTGATAAAGGCGTTATGTAAGGAAAGGAGTAATCTTGGCCTGGCTGTGACACACAGAGTTCCTGAAATTTACAGGTTTCCTGTAGTTTATACTTTCTGACGTTCACAGGATTTACAGTTCCTGAGGTTTACAGGTTACGTATGGTAGTTAGGTCATTTTTTTTTCAGACTGCTTATAAGTTGGTGACAAATTATGGATAAAATGGCAAAATAGCCTACAAATAAGTTAGTAGGCCACACTCTATGAATGCATATAATTAAGTCGGGAGGAACAGAACGCTCTGATTCTGTAAGGATTTTAGTAACCATTGCCCTAAATTGATGTAACATTAAAATGTGGCCATATCCCCAGAGATAAGAAAGGACGGGTTGTAGATGGGCAGAGATGGGTTGTAAGTGTGTACGGGAGGCCAGGATGCGCTGCTCTATTTCAGCTCTTTTACTACTAATTGAATTACCTTGTTTCTAGAATGGGAAAGAATGAATGCTTTCTAGACTTCCATTGAGCCAAGATGGGTGAACGAAGAGACAAGGATGAGCAATCAGGCTAAAATAGAATAGTCATAATTTATTCTCCAAGCGAGCATTATTCCATTCCGACCTTGTGTCAAGCAGAGAGCTGGATGTTGTGATTACAACCATGAAAAGGACACAGAACCTTTCTTTAGGTAGATTCCAGTCTAGAAAAGGTGGCCAATACCTCTTCTCCTGTGTGCCAACTCCGGTTAATTTCTTTGCGGCCACCTGGAACACCACGGTGACGGCTTGTGAGGCCCAGGTAGAGGGTGCTGTGATCCCCTAGTCGTGTCTGCAGTGGGAATTGGCTAGGAAAGTGACAGCACCCGTGTCATATGTGTATGAACTTTGATCTTAGTATAGACATGAGTAATTGTTGTGTAAAGACATTAGAGTTTTAAAAAGGGTGCCTTTTTCAGGACTTACGTGATAGCGATATCTGAAACCCGTTCCAACTAGGTCACACTGAGAGTTGGGATTGGTTATAAGGATGCAGGGGTCTTCCCATCACTCAGCATCAGGACATTTGCTGGGGGATCGTGAGTGACTAGAACAAGACACTGGGAAGTTGTCAAGAACCATGACAGCAGTTTGTTTTCTCGCTCAGCTTTCTGTTCTTCTCTGTACAGTGGAGAGGTTGCCCAGCCCACAGATCCCAAGTTTAAATGTCCTCCAGCTAAAGCACTTAGCAGAGACCTACTAGCATCTCTCAGCCCCAGTTTCTAAGTAAGAGAGGCAAGATCTGGGTCCGGTGTCCTCTCCTGACACAACCACTGATGCCCAAGGCACACAGTCACATTACCTAGATGCGGCTGCTCGGCTGCCACCAGGAGGGCAATTCTGAAAGAAGATGGATATTTATTTGGGCAGACACCCCCTACCCGCACAGTCTCTATTACAAGACACGTGTGCATGGGGTAACAAATGGTTGATTCAGTCTTGGAATTGGGAAGGCATTAGAGGGGAAGAGACCTTTGAGAGGCCCTTTACAGAAGTCTTTGTGGGATTTCCTTGATGGAAAAAAGAAGGCGGTGATGGAGGAGGCATTCAAGAGAGAAGGGACAGCTTATGCAAAGGCAAGACAACCCTCCTGCAGAGGCCAGGTGGAATGGGGCTGGATGCTCCCTCCCCTGGCCGCTGCCTTAGATTTAAGCCCGCGTCAACTCCTTCACAGGGCATTTACGGCCCCCACAGTCAGGCCCCTGCTTCAGCTCCAGGTTCTTCTCTTGCCCCTGGTCCCTTCCGTCTCTGAGTTCCAGCCTTCTGGGAATGGACCTTGTTCCTCCTCACTTCTGGACTTTGGGACACCTCACTCTTTCTACATGGCCTGTTTCTTCCTTCTCCTCTTCTCTGGGTTGGTTCTTAGCCAAGTTAGATCTCATTTCCTCCAACAAGCCTTCCCGGATCCTCCAGCCCGAGTCAGTGCTCCTGAGGCAAGCACCCTGTACTTGTCGCGGAATTTTCATGGAGTCACATTTGTCTTCTCACTTGCCATCCTCCACGCCAGCTCCCCCCACACCTTGAAAGCTGCTTAAGGACAGGAGCTGCGTCTGACTTGCTGTCATATCCCAGTGCCTGTCACCCAATAAATGTTTGCTGAAAATGGAATGCTGCTGTCAAATGGTGGAAAGTGGGCCTGGAAAGGTGGCTTGGGATGGACGAGGAGGACTCCCAAGTGCCGTGCCACGTTGGGGGAATGACTTTATCTTGCAGTCCAAGTTAATTCAGAAGGTGCCATTTTAACTGGTTCCAGAAAACAAAACAAAGCAAAAAATACAGAATAATTCTTCAGATGAAACTGATCTTTACATGCTTAAGAAAAAAATACTTCTTTTGTGAGTCTGATAAGCCACAAAATCCAGGTTTGCTAAAATTTGGATTGGGCTTTGCAGACAATATGAATAGCAAGTTGGTTTTGTTTCCACTTCTCGGGCTCCCTCCCATGGGTGGCACACTGGTGAGATCAGACTTCTGGAACCTTTTGGCAGCCGGAATGTGTTTCTGTTCCACTGCACCCTGGGCTTAAGCCGACAGCATGCCATCCAGCAGCTGTGCTTCTCGAGCCACAGATCTGCTCATCAGTTAATAGGTGGCATATGTGCTGAGGCCAGGAGCCAGACCCACACCAGAGCAGGGCTTTCCTCAAATACCCTTGTCAGCTGCCGGCTGGCATTCAGCAGAAGTGGAACAGCACCGTCTCCAGCCTTGGGACAAACGAGCTGCTGGGTGGTTATGAGGGGCGCCCTGAGCTTTCCTAGGCATCCTGTGCAGAGCCCAGCTCTCGGGAAGTCTGCCTTGCCCCTTATTTACAGCACTGTCATCTGCTAGTCCTTGTGTCTTTTCTCCACCAGCAGTGACCGTTAAACCCTCGAGTCTTAGAATGTTAGAGCCAGCGAGGTTTTAAAAGGCATCTAGTCCAAGCTCTTGACATCTTACAAATGAAGAGACTCAAGGCAGAGAGATGGTGAGTGACATATGGAAGGTCACCCTGGAGAGGCTAACTTGTAACCTAAGCTGAAACAGCCTCGCTCAGTGCAGTCTGATGGGAAGATAATGCAGGCGGCAAATGTGATTCTAAATGTACCGGTAGCACATTAAAAAAAAAAAAAGAAGCAAGTGAAATTAATTTTAATATTTTTTTAACCCAAGATAGCCAAAATATTATTACATCAACATGTATGCAATATAAAATTAATAGGGTATTTTATTTTCTTTTTTTCATACCAGATCTTCAAAATCCAGTGTGTATTTTACACTGACAGCACAGGCGGATTGGACTAGCGACATTCCTCATGCTCAGTAGCCACATGTGGCTAGAGGCCAGCCCAGCGGCCGGGGCAGCGCTGTAGCCTGTGTTCTTTCTGCTCTGCTGACCCATGTGTACGAGCAAGCTTGATCTTTGTAGAAAGCATTTATTTGTGAGGTTGGTAAAAATTTAGTAAGCTGACATTATTTAAACACAAGGGGTGACTGGCCTTGCTTAAGGTCACAGACTAAAAAAAGATTAGTTTCCATTTGTTCTTATTTATCTTTGATCTTTTTGCTTAAAATAGTAGTGTTGCTATAGGTAACCCTATCAGAGGATTTTTAGCGATCCGTTGGAAAAAATTCCCCGGAGAGCCTGAAGTCATTGTAGAATTGCATGAGAGGCTTCTGTTTTGTGGTTACATGGTAACCACCTTGTTAAAAAATTTGGGCGCTCCCCAAGCCTTCAGCGTCCGGTAAGCCACCTGAGTGCTGAGAAACTCTCTCCGCCGATTAGGCTCTGAGCATTGTGGAACTATTTTGGAAGAAATATTTTTAAACCTTTCACGTTAGACTCAAGAGCACCCGAAACTGACTTGTAAACTCTTGTTTTCTTCCAAGCATGAGCAGAGCATTCCAGAGTCATCATTGGCTTAAAAAACAAAAGCCCCGTAGCCATCTACAAGAAAGGAGTCGTCCTTGCTCATTTTTGAGAGGAATCGGAGTTGGAAAACAGTATCTTACCTTTTTAAATGTGTCACGGTTACCTAAGACTCTTAAAACGAAAAGCATTCCTATTCCTTGATTGGCCTGTCCAGCCATTGAGATTGTGCTGGGAATATGGAAAAGCAGTCGTGCCTCCTTCCATGAAGAAGCCCGACTGAGCTGTCCTTGGATGTATTTCCACATTGTTTCAGGTGCAGGAGAACTTAGGGAATCTTAGCTCCACAGAGCCTGCCCCTCCAGGGTCATTTCTGATGGGAATGATCCAGAATGTTCTGACCTCCTTGGCCACTTTGAATTACTTTTATACGGCTTGTTGCCTCAGAACTGTTGCTGCTTGAGTATGTTGCTTTGTATCTGTGTCTTCTTTCTATCAGGGAAAGAAACAAAGCAGTGGCATTTACTGAGCATCTACTGTATGCCAGGCACTCTGCTAGGTACACGACATGTATTATTTCATAGACTCTCTCTTTTTTTTTTTTTAGAGCCCATGCATTTTTTTCTTCTTTCTTGGTGAGGAAGATTCGCCCTGAGCTAACATCTATTGCCAATCTTCCCCTTTTTAAAATTTTTTTTCTCCCCAAAGCCCCAGTATACAGTTGTATATCCTAGTTGTAAGTCTTTCTAGCTGTGCTTCGTGGGACGCCGCCACAGCATGGCCTGATGTGTGGTGTGCACAAACTTAACCACTCGGCCACGGAGCCGGCCCCTCATATACTCTTGACAAAAACCCAGCAAGGGAGGTATCATATCTACATTTTACAAACAAGTTTGAATTTCAGAATTACTCAAAGCCGTGGGGCTATGAAATGGTGGAGCTGGGATGCAAAGCAGGTTTGTCTGATGAAAACCCACACCCTTTCTGCAGCACAGTGCAGCTGTGCTGATGTGTCCTCATCTAGGCTGTAAGTGTCTCATGGAGAGTGGCCCTGATTTCTGCCTGGTTCTACTTGAAGTGGTTTTCCCACCAAAGTCGTGGCAGGCCATGACCAGCTGACAGTGAATCGGAGAATGTTACGAAAATAGGGTGTGGTCCAAGTGGGCAGCGTCTGTCTGAAGCTTTGCTCCCTGAGGAACCACAGCCAGGCAGGAGCGTCAGTAGACTTCTCTTGTGTTGACTAAACTTCATTTCACTCATTTAAACCATGCTGACTTCTTGGAAACATGGTTCTCTAACTGTCAATCACACCTGAAGGATGAGGTATGTTTGATAGTTGGTAAGAGATACTGTGCGAATGTCACGTTATAATTAACTGACGTCTATGAAGACAGACACACTAAGTTAGAACACAATAAATTTGAGAACCTTTTATGGGGCATTTGCCAAAGATCTAGGGGTCTTCTCGTTGATTGTGCATGCTGACATGCCGGGGGTCCAGAGGTCGCCTGTCTCTTATTTGGTTTTTCTCCGTGCTGTCCTCATGCAGCTCATGCAGTGTATGAAAATTGCATCTTCCGGGTATGACCTTCTTGTAAGAGAACACAATAGCACTGGTTCAGAAACCTGTTTTTACAACCAAAAATCTCACAGAGCCTGACTCAAGTAATAACTGATGGGAAGGTGTATTGCCTGGCCCTGACTAGACACACTATTTTTAACCCTTTTTTCATGAAATGTTTGGATGTATGGAGAGTTTGAATTCAGGGACTGATTATAGACATGGGCTGTGTTGGGCAGCTTCTGAGGGAAATCCCTTCTTCCTTATCTTCAGGCCTAGCATTCTAATCTCCGGGGTGGGTAGAGTGGAGACATCCATTCATGTGTCTGCCATACGCATTTGTCCATTCGTGGTCTCTGGAGATGGCCCCTCACCTCTGGTTTCTGTGAGACAATCGGAAACCCATGGCTTGTTCAAGGCTCCTTTGTTGCTTCTGTCTCTGCCTTTCTTACGGGGTGGGGTGTTTGTGCAGATGTGGAGGAGTGTGAAGTAAAGTTTTATACCAGAAAGAGATGCTCAGTAAGTGTTGAGAGGTAATAATTTATCAAACCAGAGGGTGTTTGAAAAAGTTTCAGGTTTAAATGAACATATTGATTTTTATTTTAAAAAGTTCTTATGGGGCCAGCCCAATGGCATAGTGGTTAAGTTCGTGTGCTCTGCTTCAGCGGCCCAGGGTTCACAGGTTCAGATCCCAGGCGCGGACCTAGCCCCACTGGTCAAGCCATGCTGTGGCGGCATCCCACGTAAACTAGAGGAAGATTGGCACAGATGTTAGCTCAGCAGCAATCTTCCTCATGCAAAAAGAGGAAGATTGGCAACAGATGTTAGCTCAGGGCCAATCTTCCTCACACACACTAAAGAAGTTCTTACTATAGGCGTTGAGGTTTTTGATTGCTCAGAAATCAAAATTGACATTAGTACTCAGTTAAGATCTATATTTCAAACAAAATCTCTTCCTTATTTCTGATGTGGTAGATGGATTTTCCTGATTTTGGAAGGAAATTAGAATTATTTAATCTTGCCTCTTCATTTTATATGGGCACAGAGAGGTTAAGACATTTACTTAAACTTACACAGTGAGTCATACAGAAGACATACTCGAAAAAAGGGCATGGTCACGTAATGGGAGACCAGTGTTTAATAGCTTGTGTTTTCTGTTAGGATGTTTGCATTTCCTCCAGCTAAATAAAGAGCTAGATTTATTACAAAAATACAACTTAAGCCCTAGTTTAACCACACGAAGTTGTTGAAAACCTGAGAGTCAGAGCGAGGTAGCTTTGAGAACAGCACATACAGGTCCACGGTGTGGCCTGGTCTTACTGCAAATCTTCTCTCACCAAAATCATCTTGGCACTGTATTTGTGTTGGTTTTCATTAGAGGTCACTTCTTAAAAAACACTTCAAGTCTTTTTTAACAATGCTGTTTTCTGAAAGTGAGCATCGCCTAGTTTAATAATCCCTGAATTTACTCTGATGCTTTAAATCTTTGTAATCATTGCACTCTGAAGGTAAGTTAGCAACTAGCACTGAACAACAGAAATGTGTTAATCTCCAGTGTGCATTTAACACTTCTAGAGACTTCCTTTATTGCCTGCAAGGGCTGTGAAGAAATGAGAATCTTAACTTCCACAGTTGTTCTTTTGATTACTTAAAAGCAAGTTGATTAAACCAGTGAAAAATACGCATATTTGGAGTTCTAGTTAGAATTCTCTATTTTGTTTTTTATCTAAATGACAAAATTAGACTGGCTGGTCCATAAAAACTTGACTTTGAGTATTTGTTGTTCTGATAAGAATTAGATTCACATCTGTATCAAAAAGCATAGAATTACTAACTATTTGTGAAATGTTTATGACGATTGTTTTGGACTACCTGTATATTTATAATATTTTAACACCAAATGTATGGTAATTTGGTTTCACAGTAGCCTGGAATAATTCATGTGTAAGACATAGCTTAAAGCAAGTAGACAAATCAGGAGGGACTCATGTGGCTATTCAAAGACGCCACTGAGTCTGGAATTCACAGCTTGGTAAATTCTCGCTCATTTCAGAAGTGTGAGCCACTAGTATTGTTTATTTTGAAGATTTATTTTCCGAAATCATGTCTACTTTAAATGAACTCCAACGAAAGCCATACCTTATCTTAGGCTAATTATGGACAGACATGTTCTAGAGAACCAGGCCATCCTAGGAATGTTGCTCTTACAGTACTGAAACTGTAATATCTTATCCCAGAACACCTGGACTATTACCCTCTCTCCTCCTCCCCATTCCCCAGCTAATGGAGAACATAATTACCTTTGGGGTTTTATTTTTGTGATGAAATTCATGACCTCTTTAAAATTTGGCAAGGTTCCATAGCTGGGAGGGAGTTTTGCACAATTTTCTACCAACATTGATTACACAATAGTGAAAAATCTTTATCTTGCTTGTACGCTAGATCTGCCTGGGCATTTTTTCCCCATTATTTTGGCAGAACAGGAAGTAACTGACAGCAGTGCAGAGAACTATTAAAACAATTTGACCTTCACCATATACCCTTCTAAATGTGAATGGACAATTGGACTTTGTGTTTCTAATTGTCTACAGATGTTCTGTCCTGTGAGTCAGAAGGAAAAACTTGTTTTTATCATTTTGTAAAGTTCTTTTTTTTTTAAGTAAATTGGGTAACTGTTTTCCCTACTGGTAAATAAGTATTTAAATATAGCTGAGGGCAATTTATCTTTGATAAAGCCATTTTGTTAGAAATATATGTTGGAAAAAATTACCTTATATTTAGGGAAACAGCATACTGTAATTTCTGGCTAACCAGGGAGTAGTCAAGAGCAGGTGAATATAGTACACACAGAAAAATGGCATCAGGCTGAATTTCGCATCATGAGAGCTCATGCTGTGAATATGCTGCATAAAAATACGTGTTATCTTTTTGCTTCCCTCTCCCCCCGCCTTTTCTTAAGAGAGAGACTTTTAAAAATTATGTCCTTGAAACTTCTGAAA
Organism: Equus caballus; assembly: GCF_041296265.1. Taxonomy (NCBI): domain Eukaryota; kingdom Metazoa; phylum Chordata; class Mammalia; order Perissodactyla; family Equidae; genus Equus; species Equus caballus. The sequence goes on along the minus strand of NC_091700.1, from coordinate 44,573,921 downwards.
ATTGTCATTTTCACATTGAAAAATCTGTGATTCCCATGAACTACAAAAGGGTGTTTCTCATGCTGTCACTCACAAACTTACAAAAACTTATTTTAGATGTCAGTGACATAAATTCTCTCTAGAGACGGAAAATAATTCTAATTCTTCCCCCACACCCCTCCCCTGACCATCGTCAACATGACTATGCATGGTCGTGAGTCCAATAGAATAATCTAATATATTTCTAGAGCCTACCTACGGTCCTTTTGTGTGAGGGCTCTTTTTAAAGAGAATGGAACAGTACCTGTTGGTTATTTGTAGCTTGGTTAAGGCAAAGAAAGATAAGCTTTCACTGAGAGGATTTGCTCTTGACATCTGTGCCAGCTCAAATGCTGTAGTAATTGGGAAAACATGGCGTTTCACTTTTCACTTCTCATGTATGGAAGTATATTCAGAAAGGCAGAGTAGGTCACTGCCTCGGTGAGGGGCTAGGAGTGACGAGACAGATCGCTGGACCTTCTAATTCTGTAATTACTTCCTTAGACTTTTGTGTCTCTGCACATGTGCTTGTGGTGTTTTTGTTTGTTTGTTTGTTTTTAACTCTAGGGATGTTTTTCATAAAATTTTGTGTGACGTTTCTGGGCCAAGAGCGAGGCAGCAACAGCCAGCCTTGCGGTGATGACATTGAGCACCTAGTGTTCCTACCCCGTCACATGCCACCCCCCACTGTCGTCCAGCTGAGTACAGAACAGGATGGCTGGCTGGTTGTGTGGCGTGAGCTCAACCTTTATAAATTGCAGCTTCATTCCGGTTAGCAGGAGCGATATCATTCCTCTTCATCAAGTGATATTCATTTACACCCTCGTGGCCTTGACAGCTTGGCAGGTGCCCTGGGGACTTTTAAGATGAGATGCAGTTCAAGGGCAGCGATGCCCTGTGTTCTGTATAGCCGGCTCTTACTTGGAGCCTGGGGTCTCAGGGGATTGGTCAATGGTGAGTGCATCTCCTCTGAGTGAATGTGCAAACGATTTCTGAAACCAGGCTTTGGTGCCTTCTAAAAGGGGGAGTGAAAGGGGGAGTTTCTACAGGTTCGGCAGTGATGTGGGATATTTAACGACTTGACCTCATTGGGATCATGTGTAGTGCAGATATATCTGTAGTTTCCGTGATACCAAGCAGGACCTGCAAGAGATTTGGTGTGTATGTTGGAGCATCCTGGGGTCCCAGCTGTGAGCTGGAATAAAATGCAGCATTATGGAGCATCAACGTAAGAGGACTTTAGAAATTTTATCCAATATTTGTTAATCCCTTACTTTACACCTGCCTAGCATTCTGCTTGGCACCAGGAAGATGGAGTGAATTATACGTGGTCTCTTCCATCTAAGAGCAGACAGGCTTATAGGAGAGACCAAACATCTGAGCAGTAACAGTAACAGACTGTAGGACCACATGGAAAAGTGGTCAGTTCTCCATGGGTGTTAGATCAGAGCACGAGAGGTGGTGGAAGCCTTGAGAAAGGTTTTGGACAGGAGGCGAGGCTTGAATTAAATCTTGAAAGATGAGTAGGTGGGGCAGGAGGACAATATTGCGGAATGACATACCCGGAAGGGAAAGAGTGTGAACAAGTTTTGGGACTGTGAAAGAGCTTGGTACACATTGAAACTGCAAGCAGAGATAACGGCTTGAGTCTAGGAGCAAGAGAGGGCATGCACAGAGAAATAGGCAGACCCAAATCGTAGAGCCTGGCCTTCCTGCCGAGCTTGGCACTTTATCCTGTAGTTCCTGAGGAGCTGCTGGAAATGTTTATGCCGGAGAATGACATCGTGGAATTTACACTGTGAATCTTCACTCCGTGAAGGATGGGTCTGAGGAGGAGGTTGATGCATGGAAACCAATCAGGAGACCATTACAATGTCTAGGTGAGAGATGATGCTGATCTAGACTAGAGGAGGAGCTGAGGGGTGGGGGTGGAGAGCAGCAGAGCGTAACTTCCAGAGCAAGAGAGGAGAAGGACGAGCAGGGCCAGTAAGTCTATAGAAGATTAAAAATGTCTCGGCCTCCATTGTGCATGTGTCAGGAGGTGGTTCCAATCAACCATTAATAGAGTGCTAGTCTTCCAAAGCAAAGAAGACACCATCCTCATACCCTATAGTCTTGCTTGTAAAATGTGTCTATAGGTCCAAGGTTCCCAGCCCTCTGGTGAGAAGTCCATTTTAAATAGTGCATCCGAACAGTGTATTAATATGCATAGTTTTTCACTGTAAAATGAAGAATGCGTTGTCTTCTGTTTAGAGGCTCTGTGGGATAGTGACTGAACAGTGGGCGGGGAGTTGGTGCCGAGTGTTAACTCTGGCACCTGCAGCCTTAGACAACTGACTTAACTTTCCTGAGCCTCAGTTTTCTGAACTGTAAATATTAGACTAGTAATATAGTAATATTGCCTCATGGGTTTGCTATGAGAATTAAGTAAGATTGAAACATGTGAAAGCAGCGGCCAAAGACGAGCCAAGGAACTACCGAATGCTACTAACATCCTTCTTTTGTCTCTTTTCTCTCCTCAGAAGATGTTGCATTTTCCTTTTCTTGTCTGTGCTAAGCCTTACTTGGTGCGGGACCTGGAGACCAGCATAAGAACGTACCTGTGTCGTTGTCCTTCCTCACATTTAAATTCCTTCAGGCGAGTTCACACTAAGCGCTTGATTTCCTGGGGAAAGGCGTTTATTCTTTCTCTCTTTGCTTCCCATACAGGACGTCAGCTGCAACGAGATCACAGCCTTGCCCCAGCAGATAGGGCAGCTGAAATCTCTCCGAGAACTGAACGTCAGAAGAAATTACCTTAAAGTTTTACCACAAGGTAAAAGAGAAAGGGGAAAAATAAATAGAATGGGAGACATTATTTTTTGTTCACTTTTGTGAAGTTGGGTCTAGTCATGTTTATGTATGCCTATTAATATTCAGTATAATTTGAGTTTCACGTGTAGGCAACAGAAAAATTACGTTTAGTTTTAGCCAAGGGTACAGAAACACAGTCATTGCCCTGGGTAAGACTGTGTGTGTGTGTGTGTGTGTGCGCGTGCACGTGCACTAGTTTACTTAGGCTCCCATAACAGTACCACGGACTGAGCAGTTTAAACAACAGAGATTTATTTCTCACGCTTCTGGAGGCTGGAAGTCTGAGATGAAGGTGTGGGCTGGTTTGGTTTCTCCTGAGCCTCTCTCCTTGGTCTGTAGGTGGCCGTCTACTCCCTCTGCCTTCACGTCATCCTCCCTCTGTGTCTGTGTCCTAGTCTCCTCTTCTCATAAGGTCACCAGGCATCTTGGATTAGGGCCCACCCTAATGGCCTCATTTTAACTTAATTACTCCTTTAAAGACCCTATCTCCAAATACAGTCACATTCTGTACTGAGGTACTGGGGGTTAGGACCCTAACATATGAATTTTGGGGGCACACAGTTCAGCTCATAGCAGAAGGCAGAGTAAATGGTTTTGGGGATGGATGTATGATTTTCTGGAACATCAAGCCAAAAGTTTAGTTGACATGTTTGGTCCTGCAGATCCAGCTGTCGGGGGTTCTGGCCTTGTGGATCTGGGAGCTCTGGTGGGGAACCCCTTGTATCTAAAATCTGTTCCTCAGGCGAGGGCACTGCCCCTGCTGAAGTGATTCTTGGACTGAAATCACATAGTTTTGGTGAATTTCTCCCAGTCTAGAAGCAAGGATGTCTCCAGAGCCTCAGCTTTGAGACTCGGTGCGTCCCCAGGCAGCCCTGCGCAGGAACCAGACTCGGGCAAACCCTTCTCTGCAGCCGTGGGCTTCCACAGTGTGTCCCTCTGATACGTTATGTTGGAGCTTGAGTAAAAAGATATATTTATTCAGAAACTTTGTACCATTAGGAGCTTTGACAAGCTGCCTTGTCGGTGGTGGTGGATCTGAATTTCATTTTTTGGGATCCTCCTTTGGACCTGAATCAGGCATGAGTGGATGAGCTATAGAACTCAGAATGCTTTCTCCAAAGCATACTGCGATTTTCAAAGATCACATTGATTTCCATCCTTTTTGTTTAAGGACACTAGGCATGCTCGATTTCAAACATATATTTAAAAAGGTATCTCAAAGCAAAAGCATATATTTGGAAACAGTGAGCATTCACTTAATGTGATGCTAATGCGGCTGTTTGAGGGCTTCCTGATTTTTATTATTCTGTTCCTGCTTCTTGATCTTGGCCTTGAAAGTCTTCGTTATTGAAGGCAGACAGACAGAGCTCATGAAAGGGAAAGAACTTTATAATATGGAATGTGCTTCATAGATGGGAGGGTTAGGGGTCTGCCGGCCATCTTCACCTTCTCGTGCTGACTAGCATTTTAAAGAATTGAATTAGAAACTATCACAGCATGAAGATTCGTTGCTTTATTACTTGAGATGACTTAGTATGAAAGCACTGATTTTTCACTTTGTCATTGTGCATTCCCGTTTTTTGAATGGATGGAATTGTTTTTCTTGGTTTAAGCAAGTACAAAGGGAGAACTTACTCAAAGCAAATTTATAAGCATATAAACTTTCCTAGCATTAAAGAAAACTCTCATTTAGATTTAAGCTCTCATGTTAATCATTGAGAAATCATCACAAATCATTGAACTCTCATTTTCAAGAGGGAGTTTAATTTAATCATTTTACAGTTGTCTGGAATCATTTAGCAATGTGTGGAAAGAAAATGCATCTGCAGGTTTTTATTTCTCTCACCATTCCTTACTCTCTCACCTTAAAAGCATTCCTTTCCTAAAAAGATCAGTTACAAATTTCTATACTTTCCATAATTATGTTTTCTCAGGTTCAATATTTTTAGATACACTCAAAGCTAAAACTTCAGTTTACTGGAAAATCTTTTTTTTTTTTTTTTAATAATTTCCTGAATGTCAAGTTTCTTTTTTGCTTCCATCTGGAGAACGCTATTCACAAAAGAGCATTGATAATGCTTTCAGGCAGTGAATTTAAAGACTTTCTAAATTTCCATACTTGTGTCTCCTCCTTGAGTACCCCTCCTCATATGCTTCCAATTTGAGGAGGGAAAAAAAAGGTCTGTGGCCTAATTACCCGTGTCAATTTTGCGGTGGTTTTCCTACAACTTCTGCATCAAGGAGACCATATTTTGTTCTTTCTAGGACCAGAATGGACAGAGGATTGAAGTAGCCATTTGTTGCCCCTCTATGCAAAGGAGAGAGAGAAGCCAGATTCCTTGTTATTTTTATTTTTTTCTTACTCCTTTTTTCTGCTCTGTTTCTTTTGACCTTTTCTGAGCTGGAGTAATCATTTCCCCTTCCATTTTCTTGTTGTGAAAGTGTCAGGTTTTAGTTTTCCCAAACTAAGATGATAATTGTGTTCCAAAGGGGCACTAAAAGGAATAGTCATCATGAAAACCATGGCTTATTTTATTTGCCAGGTCATTTACTTGTATTTTATTTACCTGTAGCCTCTCCCCCTCCTGCTGTGTCTTTCAGGAACCTAGCCCTCTAGTTTTGCTTTAAAACGTCTTCCTTTTGACTGGCAAAGAATTGCTGAAGATCCAGAGTCCAGTTAAAATTTGCCGACCTAACTTTAGTGAGCAAAGTTAACCATCTCAGAGACAGATTAATGTTACTAGCGATTACAGCAACGAGAGAGTCCTCTTATATATAATCTCCCTAACTGTTACCCCTGTTTTAGAAACAAACTATGCAATAAAAGGATCTTGTTTTCCCTTTTCCTTCCGCCTTCTTGATTCCATGCTGTCCTTCATATTTACACCCTCAGTCTCTTCTCCATCTCCTGCTGCTCCAAGAGCCTTCAAGGTGACCTCCAGGACTAGGGTGGCCTGTGGCAAATCACTTTTCCTATGCAGGGAGAGCTGGGTTGGAGTAGTGAATTCCTCAGGGCGATTTAAAAAATACGCTCCCTGAGTTTCTCCTACAAAGCTGCCTGTCACAGACCTGAATTTGGAACCCGCTGAGTTCAATGCTCTTCTGCCTCCTAGCATTTCAGTCCCATGACTTCTTTAATACAGAGCAGTTCACTAAGGTGTGAAAGAAGGAAAGTCCCTTGCACGCCCAGAGCGAGTGGAAATCAGAGAAGAGATACTGGTTGCTAAGTGCATCTTTGTTGGTGGAACTTGAAGGAGTGTATCTGAGTGAAGTGAAAACCCTTGGGTAGTGCGGCAGAGAATAGTGTTAATTCTTACTCCGGCCACTGTCATCAGCCCCTCTTCTTTATATGGTTCCTTTATACAGCACCTCCCCTTCCTCCACTTTGGAACTCCTTGAGTATTTGAAAGCACCGTACCTCACTCCTTACCAGGTCCGAAAACCAGCGAGGCGGGGCCCGGTTCTGAAATGAACCCTCTGTAGCCTCTCACACAGAGATCTCGGTGGTTTGCCCGGTGTCACCCTACATGTCTGGCTTTGCTCACCCTCTCTGCTCTATGGAATATATTTGACTTCGTTTCTTGCAGCTGCCAATGTCCGTTGGAATGCTTGAAATTACTGAGTGTTTACTATGCCACTGGGTGGGGATTTTAAGCTAAATATAATGTTCTGTCTTGTTTCTGGAGCTACAGAAGACTTTTTAAAAGCAGCACAATAAATCCTCATCAAATCGGGATTACAGGGTCCATTGCAGAATTCTGAATTAGATATCAGTTATTTTTTAAAGGGGAATTAAAAGATCCTGAACACATTTCTTGTAACTAGTTCGAGATTATGCCGGCCCAGATACATTGACTAGATAAGAATATTTTGTAATTAGCATATTATTCATATTAGCCAGTACTGCTTGAAAACATTTTGAAATTAAAACATAAACATGTCCTGTGTAGTATGGCTTATGTGATTGTTTTGCTGTAAGAAATCGTTTTAAACAATAGACGTAAATGTCAGCGTTTCCAGCTCTAATCAGAACTAACAACAATTTTCAACTATTGGGCTCCCAATGAAAGATTCTCCTTCCCCTTTGGTGAAAATATTGTATACATATACTATATATTCATAATGTACAACTTGCTTTCGATTGTGCTGAATGATGTTTTTCCCGATAAGCAGAAATTAATTTTTGAATGTTTAGCATTTCATCTTGTTGCTTTCTGAGTGTTTCTCTTTCTTTTTTTTTTTTTTTTTTTCCTGTTCTTTTAGAACTAGTAGCTGTTCCCTTGGTAAAGTTTGACTTTTCCTGCAATAAAGTGCTCGTGATTCCCATTTGTTTTAGAGAGATGAAGCAGCTGCAAGTATTACTGCTTGAGAATAACCCTCTGCAGTCTCCTCCAGCACAGGTGAGGGGTCTCGGAGCACAGCCTCCGCCCGCGGGATGTGCTGTCAGTAGCCCCAGGCAGCTCTTGGCAGAGCCGAGTTTTCTATAATTTGCTGAATTGATATTGTGTTAGACACGATCATAAGCAGTCACAGTCTGTAAAAAAGATGAAACCTTGAGTGAATCTGACTACAGTAACTTGTCTCCTGCTACATCAAGTTCATTACCAGCATTTGCCTCGCTACTCTGATCACTGCCATTGCAGAATCGTATGTTTGGTTACTTGATCAATTGTAAATGCATTTGAAACATTTTCATGGAGTATATGACTTACAGAGGAGTAATAGATCCCTTGCTTTAAATTTCAGCTGGAAAAGGGAGTTTAAATATTTTGAAATATGATTATTGGTTATTTAGAGACAAGATTCAAACTGAAATATTAAACTGTGCGAGAAAAAATGAAGTACATATGCTTTCAGAATTGGGACGTTACCAGGTCAACTATCTGATTTCTATACTGTTTACATTATTTATATTTAAACACACTGCTGTTAGAATTTTGCAGGTTAGTGCAAGAAAAACTAGAAGTTGCTCAAGCATGGTTTTTTATTCAAAGTAGAATTTGGAGGATAGAATTGCCTAAATTCTCATGAGTTTTGGAGAGATCAAATTGGGTGGGCATTGTTAAAGTGTCACTTAAAATGAAATGCGAAAATTAAAATACAGTCCCATTAAAAATAAATAGGCATTATTAATTTCTTCATAGATTTGCGCAAAGGGCAAAGTGCACATATTCAAGTATCTGAGCATACAGGCATGCCAGATTAAGACAACTGACTCCCTTTATCTCCACACGATGGAGAGGCCACATTTACACCAGCACGTGGAAGACGGGTGAGTGTAACCGCTGTCACTCAAGGGCCCTGTTCAGAATTTGCTTAGGCCAAGGTGCTCCAGGGAACTAACTCCCACAATTCCTTTGCTTCACTCAACCAATGCAGATTTATAACTCGAGTTACAACAACTTTTAGAATAAGAAAGAGAAAATTGATGCTGTTGATAACATGTTGGCATCTCTCAAATCTCATCTACCTTCTCCTAATCAATAATCAATCCTTCCTTAGTGCTATATGTATATGTATGTGTCTGTGCATGTGCGCACACACGTATATGTACATACATAGATACTTCATATCTATGTCTATCCTTATACGTGTCCCTATATATCCCTATATGTATCCTTATGAATAAGAAGTAGAAATGTAGGTATATTTTACTTACCAGTTAAAACAACCATATCAAGCTGAAACATGCCTTCTTTTTAATTATTAATTTTCAATGTGCTTCCGGAACATTGTTAAGAAAAACTACAGGCTTTCTTTTATCAATTGTCTTTTAAAAATGCAGTGTGCATAGTTTTTGCCGTTTCCTGTTTAGAATGGGAATGTAGAATCCTTTCATACATCCTTGGCCTTTTTGTGGCATAAATCAGGCCTTGAATTTTCAGAGAATGAAATTCCCACACTGAACACACTTAGAGAAACGCAGGTCGTTTTTGAGAATTCACTGCAGAAATTTTTCCTTAACTGTTTACTAAAAAAGTAAATATGGTGACTTAAAATGTCAGCCTACCCTAATGGTACCTTTATATAATGCTTAAAATATGTGTTCATTATTTTCTTTTTGGAAACATCCTGTGAAACTTATTTAGTCACTGAATAAAAGTTTGCGGATTTATTGAAAATAACCATGTAAGAGGTAAAAAGCACCTGATAACATAAGAGGTAAAAGTAATTAGGTAGTTTCTGCTTTTTTATATGCTAGAATCAATAAAATAAGAAAATCATTACCTGTTTCAAAGAACAGGTTAGAGTGCAAATTCATGAAACCCTGAACATAATTTATCTTGGGCAATATTTAGACAGTACAAATATCTGATTTTCATTAGGCCCTTGTCTTAATATCCTTTAATAGTGGGTGGATTTGTTGCCTCTGGTAACAATAAAAATTTGTATAGCAGAGTCACTATTTGAATATAAATTGATGTATCTTCTGAACTTTGTGATTTTAATTTTTTGTAAATGAATTCAATATTGATGGCGTCTATCTCAGCAAGAAGGATTCTGACTCTGGCGTTGGAAGTGATAATGGAGACAAGCGATTATCTGCCACAGAGGTAAAGTTAGTGATCAGATTTTTTTTCTTCCGTGCTTCTAAATATATCTAGATCTGTTGTTGAACTCCTTTCTGATAAAGGGCATTAATCCCACTGCATGAGAATACAGGATAATGTTTGTGAAAGCAATTTGAAATCCTCCAAGTATCATATAAATATTAGCTGTTGTTAGCTTTTTCTACAGCTTTAATATTTTGTAAATGTCTCAAGAGGAGGGTCCCTATCTCCTTCCCCTCCTACCACACCCCTCACTTTATCTAGAATGTTCTTGAAGCTGAATAAATATATGAAATGACTAAGTGGTGTCTAAGTACCCATGAGGCATTTTTATAAATATGTTCTTTTTTAAGTCACAAAGTAATTTTAGGAAAAAGTTGTTATATGCACACATAAATGTTGAGGAATGAAATGTACGTTGCATTTTAGCAGTTTGCCCACTGGAAATGCATTTTTGAGTTGCCATAATTTTTATAGCAATATTTGTTTTCCTGAAACTCTTAGATTGTGTTCTTTTCAGGTAATTGGCTCAAAGTTTGGTTATTTGTAAACTAAGAGTCCTTCTGCACTAGAGTTTCCTAAGAGTGGTTGTAAATAACTGATTTAGCACATTTGTTATCTCATTTATAGTCTATTAGATTCCCCCAAATCTTTCACTAATAAACCGTTAAATGGAGCTTCTCGACCAAGGGAGCTGGAAGGGATAGCGGGGGAGGGGAAGCATGTTAACAGATCTTCCCTTTGGAGGAAATTTATTGAGGTTGTGTGGTTATTGAGTTTTGAAATATTATAACGCTCTTTGAAGATATAATTAATAGGACAATTACCCGTACATTTCAGGAATCTGCATTTTTGCTATGTGTGACTCTAGGAAAAACGCCTTTTCCCTGTTCTCTCCAAGTCTTTGAGGTTTAATAGGTAGCTAAGATATTTGAATTTATTTTCCACAAAATGCTTTTATAAAGAAATGTGCTAAAAAAAATCGGGACACCTAAAATCTTTCTAACATAGAACATTTCAAAAGGAGGAGGAGTTAGTAGGCAGAGAAAGAGGGCCAGTATCAATATAAGAAAATTACCCTCATGAAGCCGCATGAATAGTTTACTATGGTTCCCTGGGGGAGAAAACGCTCAACACATCGCTTTATAAGTTGTATTTAATTCAACCCCCTTAGCTTTATTAAAACTCATAAGTTCCCTGAAATATCCCATTGTTTCAGAAATTACTCACCCTCGCTTATATTCTATTAAATTAAAACAGACTCTGCTTTATCCTTATCTGTCTTCTAAGGATAATTAAGTTCATTAATAAAACATTACACAAAGAACTCCATTATCCTTTTGTTCTCACTTAGTGTAAGTAGGATGCTAATAGCATTTTTCTAAAAGGAGGCCAAGGGTCTCTTCTCTCTCGTTTAACTAGATGCAGATCTGTGGCATTTTGCTAAGTTTTAAGATGGGAAGAGGCTGGAAGGAAGGACTACAGACAGAATGGATTACATTCAACACAATAAAGTCTCACTTTGTAGCTTTATTACCGGAGAACACCTCCAAGAAATTCGGTTTTTAGAATCATAAGGGTTCTGAATTATCCTACGTAGCTTTCTGTTTTCACTTTGCTGGGCAAATTCGTTACCATCTATGGTCACTTGATCTTGCTCCCCACTTATAGCTCGTTGTTAGGTTCAAAAGTCACAGCTCGTTCCCTGTCTCTGGCTATTGCCATTTTCTGATTGACTTAGCATTTGTCACTAAGAAGTTAAAAACGTATTTTTCTCAAGATAAACAAGCAAAAAAGATTGGGGACTCGATGAATATCTGTTTAATGAATGAAATGCACATTTGTTTTCTGCCGGTTTCTGAACATTTTGTGCACGTGTCCCAAAGTAAACGAACACTGTACTCTGAAGGTTGTAGCCTCTGGAATTCAGGAGCAAGCCATAGTCACCTGAAATGGGTTCTCAGGTTTCCGAGTCCTGTGATTTGGAAAGCTTTTCACCAAATAGCAACGTGAAAATGGAGATACAGGAAAATAAATGAGGCTCATATTTCATTTGTGACAGAGTCATAGATTTTCTGACGAAACTTCATCAGCTAGTGTGGGAAACAAGACCCCCCGAAAGAACTAACTCCAATAACTGAATTGAAGTGTTATTCTGAAAATTGCACAGAACCCATGTTTCTCTTAAGTACTGCAGTGGTTTAGCACTTTTATATATTTAACGAAGCTTCCTCAGCCTAAAACAGGAGTATAAACCAAAACTTAATGTCGCACGTAAGACACTGTAAATAAGTGAGATATTGTCACAGTTTGACTGCTTGCTTTTTTGTGACCAGCCGCATGAAATCTTAATGCAGTTTTGGTAAATTAGCGTTGTTGTCAGATCTCAGAGTACCATTACTATTGAAACGATTGGCTAGACATAGGGCTAGTGTGATAGTGTATTTACAAGTATTCCTTTGTTCTGTCAGGTGTTACACAGTCCTTCTTAGTGCCCTGACTATGGCTCTTAGGTTAGAAAATATCCTTAGGAACCTGACAACATTTCAGCTCAAAACACACGTACAGGAAAGTGCGTGTGTTAGCTCAATGAATTTTGACAATGTGGGCACACTCGTTACCAGCACCCAGTTCAAGAAACAGAACTTTCCCAGCAGCCCAGAAAGCCCCACTCATGCACCCCTCCACCCCAACTTGACAGCAGCCATTATCTTGACTTCAAACACTGGCTTGGTTTTACCCATTTCTGCACTTGTGTAAATGGAATTGTCTTTTGTATCTGGCATCTTGTACTCAACATTATGTTTTTGAGAGTCATGGTATTTTTTTTATCACATGGCATTCTCTTAATCTACATTGATAACACTTCTCCTCTGAATGAAGCCGTGTGCTTTCTTTTCAGCCTTCTGATGAAGACACTGTTAGCCTCAACGTGCCAATGTCAAACATCATGGAAGAAGAACAGATCCTCAAGGAAGACTCATGCCATCGCCTTAGCCCAGTTAAAGGTGTGAGAATGAAAGATGGGGAGAAAGTGCTTGTTTTGAAGTTTCAAATGCTGTGTTTATAATATGCACAGATATGGCAGGGATAATAGTGTATAGTTTTTGAGCATTTTCTGTGCACCAGGCAGTGTGCTAATCTGTGAAGGCGATCTCAGTCAAAGTTCAAAACTCTGTGATGGATAATCTACTCATCTCCTTCTTATAGGTGAGGAAACTGAGGCTCAGAGAGTTTAAGTAACTTGCCAGTAGTCACCCAGCTAGTCAGTAGTAGAGCTGTTCTCATTCTGAAGATTTAGGTAAGATTCCTGAAATCCATTCTCAGAAAGAAAAATATTGATATATACATATATTAGGACAACACTAGCTGCTGTTAACACGTAAAATCTCCAAATCTCGTTGGCTTACCACAGTCCAAATTAAGTCCCCGTGGGAGCTGATGATGACCAGGTAATTCCCTTCCAAGTGGTGATTCAAGGACCCAAGCTCCTTTTATCCTGTGACTCCACCATCTTTAACACACGACCTCCAGCGTTTCCAAGCCCATCAGTTTCAAACCAGAAGAGGAAGAGTGTGGAGTTTTGCTCAAAGGAGGTTTTATGGATGGGGCCTAGGAGTGCCCATCGCTTCTAAGCTAGACTTGGTTCCGTGGCTACGAGAAGCTATATGCAAGGGCGGGACATGCAGTGGAGACGTGTGCCCAGGGATCAGCTTAACTTTGGACAAGTCGATTGACCTTCATTCTTTCACCTGTAAATGAGATGATGAGGTTAGGTAACCTCTAAGTTCCTCTGTAGCTCTAAAATCCTGTGGTTCTTTAAAAATCACCAAATAATCAGTAAGCACTCTATGTCTTACATACTTTCAAAATCCTAATAATATATTTCATGTGTCGGTGAGAAGTGAGAAGCCTCACTTGATTACATTATGACAGTATTTTTGACTCTATCTATTCAGTGACTTTTAAAGAAAATACCAAATTTAGTGTTTGCTGATTTGTGGCAGAGACTATGTCATGGTATATGAATAGAGCCAGAGGAATTTGTGGATTTTCTCCTTGATAGTTTGAATCTGCTCATTAGTGATGGGCGAGCCTGAAACCAACTCAGACTTCAGTGTTCGCTTTCTCTTCTTACGTTTGTTTTTAAGTTCAGCACTTAAGTTTAACGTTTAATGTTCATCCGAGATTATGATTGGCACCACACGTTATCCAAAAATATAAATATGCAAAGATATAACTGCAAGTTTATTAATTTAGCTAAGTTTTGTAACATTGCGCAGTATAGGAGGTAGTGTTTTAGGCACATGTGTAAAGTAATAGAATCATAGAACTTCTTACCAATGGGTCTTTCCCCTTCTGTTCTGAAGTGGGTATTCTCTGGCTAGGAGTCCTTAAAGGTGGCCCTACTTGGTCCTTTTGAGTCTCTGGGTCAGAGGAGAGAGCCGCCTGGTGTTCCTTTGGGCTCTCGTACCCTCTGGACCACCCTCCAGCCAGATGTGCTCTGCTCAAGATGCTTTTCCCTCCACGTGGCCCTTATGTAGTCACTCAGTTTGTTGTTATGATTTGGGCTTCTTGTCTTAGTTCCTTCCCACACTTTTTCTTGAGATTGTTCATGTTTTAAGGACAAGAGTCAGGTCTGACTAATTTTTTTTTCATCCCTAAAATGTTTAGCGTAACGCCTGCCATTGAGTAATTGTTGAATAATATTTCTTCAATTTTGAATTTGGAATGGTTACTTGTCACACATTACAGAGAGCCCCAAAGCCCTCTTTGATCGTTGCATTTCTCTGTTCCTTAAAAAAGTCAGAGGACATTTCATTTCTTTCATGAGGAACTAAGCCATAAACAGGCCTTGACTTTTAAGTTCGGTTTGGGGCTCTCCATTTCTTTTACTTTTCTGCCTCTTCTTCCTTCTTTTTCGTCTTTTCCTCACACCCTCGGGGAAGAGAAAACTCGGGTCACTTACGTGCCTCCTTAAGAGGTGAGAGAGAAGGCTGAAATAATTAGATGATGTGTTTGAGGGTCCTTTGTGCATGAAGTCGTGCTTTCTACCTTTCTCTGTATTTTCCTAATAGGGGAATTTCCTCAGGAATTTCAACCAGAGCCTTCCCTTTTGGGTGACAATGACAACTCAGGAGAAGAAAGAGACCAATTTACTGGTGGAACAGATGTTCTCCATCCGGAATTTATAAACTATATTAAGGCAAGTTGAGGATCAACTCATTTTTTTTTTTTATTTTCTCTGCTTAACACCTTCGAGTTTAAGTTCAAGATTCTAATCCATCACCTTAAATGTCAGTTGACTGCCACCTTCCTCAGGCCTTTTTAACATCTTTTCAAAGCGCAGCCTGGGTATTTTCTGATGTTAGGAGCTGGTCCCTGCCATACATACCCCTCCATTTGTCTGCATGTGTGTATGATTTTCTTTTCTATTCAGAAATTTCTCAGCTTTCCACTACCCGGTGCATTGTATAAATTAGCCAACTTGTCAGAATTACCCTTACCATCCAGTAAAAGCTAAAATAGACAAAGTTTCACATGCTTTTCAGTGTATTCTAGGTGAGTGCCTTTCTTGGAAGTATATCCATAGTTTAGAGAGAAAAATGGAGACTCTAAAATCTGGAGATGCGTGTCTTCCCTTTTTGGAAAGGTCACTCTTGGCACAGTTAGTCCTGAACTGTTGTCATTGCATTGGGGTGTGGAAAGTTTGGTGAAGTCACCGAGCTGTCAGGAGAAGCTTCATCATCATAGCAGCAAAAAGAAGGGAGGAAAACCAGCCTTTTACTAAAGCTGGTAGTTCAGGTTCCACGCTGAGACATGAGTAGGTGCTTTGGTCAATTTCTGCCAGTCCTTTTGGTTCAGGTTGTGGCACCCAAAAATCACGAAGATAACTTTTTGGTAAAACTTTGATTCACTATGGCTTCTGAGAGATGAGGGTTTCTGAGTTACCATGCTAAAGGCAACCATGAGATGTCTAAGTGCTCACTCGTGTTCCTGAGGATTGTGTTATGATGGCTGGATTCTGTCTAAACTAACATCTCTGGGCATCACCTGCTAGGGAACTGGGAGGGAAACAGCTAAATTTTACACTGTACGAGACCCTCATGGGCTCAAGAGGTCTTCATGCCCTCAAGACAAAAATAATGAATATGATATACTTTTGTAGAAACCCAACTAAAATGATTACTAAAGTTATATAGAAGGGTAAAACATAGAAAGCTTTAACTCTTTGCTCTATCTAATCCATCAATAATCCACCAGTTCTTATTTCAAAATATCTTACACCTGTTGCTTTGTTTTCCTCTCTACCTCCATTGACATGACTTCAGTTAAGCCTCATAATTTCCCTTTTTTTTTTCTTTTGAGGAAGATTAGCCTGAGGTAAACATCCACTGCCAATCCTCCTCTCTTTGCTGAGGAAGATTGGCCCTGAGCTAACATCTGTGCCCATCTTCCTCTATTTTATATGTGGGGCGCCTGCCACAGCATGGCTTGATAAGTGGTGCATAGGTCCACACCTGGGATCCGAACCGGTGGACCTCAGGCCACTGAAGTGGAGCGTGTCAACTTAACTGCTGTGCCACTGGGCCAGCCCCCATAATTTCCCATTTTGATGACTACAGGAGTCCCTCCCACCCAAACTTCTCACTCAACATTCCACCTTTTTCGCACACAGGCCCACATACGCACACACATGCTTTATGTTTGGCCACAGACATTTTCCTAAAGTAAAAATTTAGTGACATGAATCTGAGGCTGGTGGTTCTCACAAGGCTCTCCCAGATTTGACGCTTGTCTATCAACTCTGGGATAAATCTGTCATGAAAACTTGGAAAATTGGGCTTTCGTCTTTATTTCACAAACAGTTCATCTTGAGAATCTAAATTAAAGATGGAAACCCTGAAGGAAAACAATCAAAGCAATTAGTAAAATAAAACATTTTGTTTCAGAAAAGCAAATTTCCCTAGATTCAGAGATTTCGGGAAGCAGACGGCTCCATGGAAACAGCTGCTTTGCAGAATGGATCCTGTGGGCAGAATCTAAAGGAGCAGATAGGGGCGTAGAAATGTACTTGACACATGTTTCCTGAATGCCCACTCCCTCAAGAGGCTTCTCCTGGAAAGTCAAGGGAAGAACACTTATAACATTTTATATAATAAAATAAAACCTAAATCTACAACAAAAAGTCACGCATTGGAAATCAGGACTGCGCGAGCCGTGACTTGCATCACTTTCAAAGCCTGTGAGAGTGTGCTTGGCAGCCTGCAATGGTGCTGAACCACTTGGTCTCTTGTCAATCAAGAGTTCTGTGTTTTATATCCTCCTTCTCTCCTTTACTGAATTAGAATCTTGTGCTTTTGTAACTATAGTCAATCCTCTTTATTCACAGCAGCTCTGTTCTGGAAAGTCACTTTGAACACTGAGTTATTCAATACTGAGCCTTTGCTCCTAAGGGAAATACAGGATTAGGTTCCTGCAAGCCTCTGCTCACATCATTTTTGTCAACTGATCAATACATAACCTTGTCTTATCTGTGTTTCTGTTTAAAGACGCATTACTGAATACATATAGTTGATTCATTAACAGTGAGCTATGGCCAACAGCACTGTGACTCATGCCTGAAGGAAGCTTGTCTAACATGTGTTTTCTCCATCAGGCACGTCACAGCCTCCCTGCCTTAGGGACACCAGACAGCACTGCAGCACCATGCTTGGGGGTATTTTAAACAGCAAAATCACTCAAAAAAAGCACAAAAATATGAAAATGTAACATTCTGAAATAGACTCAGAGAGGAGCACTTGTTTGCAGTCTGAGAGCTGAAACAAGAAGGCAGGCATCTCCTGTTCAGTCTCTGCTGGGAACGTGCATGTCAGGGACTCAAATTTTTCACCATTCTGTGCATGTCTGCCAGTGACTCTGAAAGCACCATGAGTATTGGTTTTGGGGTTACAAATAAGTTTCGGTGAGTCAGCGAATTCATAAGTACAGAATCCACAAGTAAGGATCAACTCCATAACCATCTAACTTAGCAAAAGAAATCCAGTAAGCCCCATTTTACCTACTGGAAAAAAAAATAGATGTTTTATACTATTAGTTATTTTTTATTACGAAACTGAAAATTAGAAGGAAATACTCCTGGCTCCTATAGTTGAAACCCAACAGGAAGACATAAGAATGTGTTTTCTTGTCCTTTTCTGGTGGTATATTTTCAACTATGAATTTCACTATTTGAATGGTGGCACAGTAACTTATATGTTGGTTTATTATGCACTAAAAGTATAATCAATATAGAAAAATCTGAGTGTTTTCCAACCCAGAGGCTGGTGTCAGGCAGCTAGCCACCTCCTCAGAAGAAAACTTGTTCTCAGTGACACATCTATAGGATTGGCTAGGCTTGAGTAAGTGAACAACATGTCAGAACTTTGACACAGAAAACAGTTTCTTTTCCCTGTTGTTTCTTCCTTGCCTGGGGACCATGCCCCCACTCAGGAGTGGCTTCCATTCTAGCTGTCAGCTGACTTAAAGCAGCATTTCTCTGTGTCGCAGGTGAAAGTGCAAAGAAACACCTGGAAGTTCCTGTGGTGGGACACACCTTTCTAAGTAGTCCCACCATAGTGTTTCTTTGGGAAAATAATGCGGGAGGGGCATTTCAGTGAAATTTGGGTGTTGTACACGTGAAAAGTATTAGATGCAATTTGAGGCATTTTCTGTTGTTATACTTTCAGAAACTATACTATCTTTTACACTTTTTTCCCCCCAACAACACACACATACACACACACACGCACACACTCATACCCCTCATCTTGCAAGTGCTAGAATGCACATACTCATGTGACTGACAAGCCCAATGGAGGAATCTGTCAACATCAGGAGGTGCTAAGAGGGCCATAAGGAATAGAGTTAAGCTTTAAATTTCTGAACTCCAAGTTAACAGGTATTGTGGTCCTGGGCCAAGTTGTTTTTTTTTAATTGTGGTAAAATGCATATGACATAAAACTTACCATCTTAGCTCTTTTTTTAAGTATACAGTTCAGTGGTATTAAGTACATTCACATTGTTGTGCAACCATGACCACCATCTCCTGTCAAACTGAAACTCTGTCACCATTAAACAATAACTCCTCGTTCCCCCCTCCCCTTATCCCTGGCAACCAACATGCTACTCTGTGTCTCTATGATTTTGATGACTCTAGGTACCTCATATAAGTGGAATCATACCGTATTTGTCTTCTTGTGACTGCCTTATTTCCCTCAGCACAACGTCCTCAAATTCATCCACGTGGTAGCATGTGTCAGAATTTCCTTCCCTTTAAGGCTGAATAATATTCCATTGTATGTATCGACCACATTTTGTTTATCCATTCATCCGTTGATGGACACTTGGGTTGTTTCCACCTTTTGACTATTGTGAATAATGCTGCACTGAAGATGGGCTGGGGTGGGTTTTGACTGTTGACTGCTGCTAGCCAGTGGCTCTCAGAAGACCCATATGTCCTGTCCACAGGATAGGGCAGGGGACTGTGAAGAACTGTTACGGATAGAAGAGGACGCACACTGGCAACCCGAGGGAAGGTGAGTGCCGAGGGCCTGGTTATGAGACACCAGCCTGTAAAGTTCATGTTTCAAGCAGAATCACTGCCCTGTTGTGATAGAATTTTGATCCCCTTTTCTTTGGGCAAGCTGATATTCTTACCCAATGGTATTAATAAGACGTTACAAGTTTTCTTCTGTCTGATGCTTATTGTCTCAGTATTGGGACAATACAAAGGAAGGTCATGCCTCTTCCTTGAGTTTTGTTTGATTTCAGGCTGTGGGTGGAACTGTGATTCAGAGAATTAGATAGAATGTGTAGGCTGGAGATTCTCGCTTTCTTCCATTTGTCTGAAGAAGCTGACAACTGAACCCAAAGTGATTCTGTAGCCCTGGTCCCCTTCTTTCCCTAGAGTCTTCAGGTTCAAGGTCCGAGAAAACCATGTATCTCTAATATTCTGGTCCTAACTCTCCTAATTGTAATAGCCAACATTTATGAAATGCCCTGTGCCAGGCACTGTCCTAAATACTTCACAGATAGTAATTCACTTCATCTTTACAACAATCCTATGAGGTAAATTCTGTTATTTTCCCCCATTTCACAGATGACAAAACTGAGGCACAGAGAGATTAATTATCTTGCCCCAAGGACTAAACCCAAAAATCTTACACTGGATAGATATCGCCTCTACTGGATTGTCTGTAAAGATTTACTTGGCCAGCCTAATAGGGGAGGGTTTAGCAGCTGATAAACCATTTCCAGGGGAATTGAGTTTGGACCATGTGGCATAGAGTAGATTTTTGGTTCCTAGAATTTTGTTTTCCATGATCTGGCATGCAGGCCTGGACCTTCCATCATTCCTTCTAGGATTTTGTTTTCCGTGATCTGGCATGCAGGCCTGGACCTTCCAATCATTCCTTCGGGAGTTTTTCCCTTTCGTGAGGATTTATGACGTTGTTAGAAAGTTTCTCCACTTCCAGAAAGACATTGGCTTATGTTCTGCAGTGGGAAGGAGTAATCATGATCAAATCTCTCTTGCCTTTTAAAAACATTGCAAAGTTCCTTTCACATCACTGACCAGTATTACCACCTATTTGTTTGGCATATTTCTGTGATGCCAAGGAGGACTAATTTGATGATAGACTCACAGAATAACAAGGAAAGAGATTTTATAGGGAAAGAGTTTTTAAACTACATAAAGCTTTGGAAACCTCATTCTCAATCTTGTATCTGTTGTTCTCAGCCCTGCCTGCAGATCAGGATCATCTGGAGAGCTTAATAAAATGGCCAAGCCCCAGTCAGACCTACTTGGGGATGTCAGACCTGGCATCGATTTTTTTAAGCGCCACAGATGATTTTGCTGCATAAAAAGCCTGAACTGAGAACCACTGCCCCCCGTTGAAGTCTCATGCTGTATGAAAGCAATAAAACTAAGCCACGCTCATTGAACTGGGTTTGGAAAGTCTGGAAGCAGTGCAGGCTAGCCCTAGCTGAACATCCCCGTGGATCCCCCTAGGGCTCAGGAAAACGCAGTGTGAAAGCCACCCAGCTAGTCCCTTGCCCTGGTTTTACAGCTGAGCAGATGGAGGCCCACGGGCATTGTGACGTGTGAGCTGCTTTCCAGCAGAGCTGGGCTTCAGCCACCCATGGGCTCTTTCCACCACATTCTGTCAACCCACCCTGCAGGGTACTGACATGTTTTCCTTATAATGTTGAATTTGTCAAAATCGGTTTTATATGTTAGGTGGATTTTTATAAGTTTGCTCTTAAGAACCTAGATGATATTTGTGCTCTAGTGATCATTTTGGTTTTCATGCTTGCTTTCATGCTGCAGAATAAGTTCATCCAAAGACCAGGACATGGACATAGCAATGATTGAACAGCTGAGAGAGGCAGTAGATTTGCTGCAAGATCCCAACAGGTACGCGTGTCTTCCTGGGCCCAGGTTTCATGTGTAAATAATGCATACTAATTTACTGAGTACATCATCTCACTTTAAAAAATATTTATACACACAAGTTTGGGCTCAGCCTAAGCACTAACAAACAAAGAAAAGTCATTTTAACTGCCTGTTTTCCCAAGATTCATAAGGAAAAGAGTCTAACTTCTGGAGGAATTTTGAGATCAGTTTCCCCTTTCTCTACTCCTCATGAAATTCACTCACACTTTATGAAATTCATATGTAAATTTTTAGTATAATTCCTAGAAAACAGAAATACAGCAAAGCACATATTTTGTATTGTTTAAAGTTTAAACCCCTATTTTATAGAAATATAAGGGAGATTTTCCAAAAAGGGAAGATTTGGTATATCAAATACTACCTTATTTATTTCTGATAGTGCCAAATATATGCTAACTAAATAATATATTTCTAAAGATTTAGGTTACAAGATAATTTCTTATTTTTCTTTTAAAGATTGGCACCTGAGCTAACAACTGTTGCCAATATATATATATATTTTTTGCTTTTTCTCCCCCAATCCCCCCAGTACATAGTAGCATATTTTTTAGTTGTGGATCCTTCTAGTTGTGGCATGTGGGATGCCGCCTGAGCCTGGCCTGATGAGCAGTGCCGTGTCCGCACCCAGGATCCGAACCAGTGAAACCCTGGGCCGCCAAAGCAGAGCGCGTGAACTTAACCACTCAGCCATGGGGCCCGCCCCAAGATAATTTCTTAATTGAATTGGCCATTGTTAATAATAGGCAATATATGCCATAGTCATATTTTTTGGTTTCTTCTCTAAGGATAATGAATTCCCATGGACAAAACATTTTTCAGTATGACAATATACCTGGTATCAGGTAATAACTACCTTATCACTAGAGAAATAGATCTAGAGCTTATCCCTGGTAAACGGTTCAGGGGTCCTGCGAATTTAAATATGAAGATGAAGGTGACATGGAAATCACTCCACTTTCTTGGAATTTATGAAAAGGATGGTTAGTGAGTCCCAGAGTATTGGTGAGAGTGCACCACCAATGTTGTCTGGCTCTAAAGAATAATGACAGGCCAGGTTGAGTGTGGCTGAAAATCCTTAGCAACTGATTTCAAAAGCATTTCGATTAGACATTAAGTGAGTGCTTAGAGCATGGGAAGATCTCCAGTGTGCACCTTGGGAGATATAAAGATGAACAAGACACAGCTCTTGCCTTCTAAGACTCCAAACTATAGTAGATGGAGGTTGCCTTGTGCAGTTTTTTGTAAGTGTAATTGATTTAGGTGCTTGAAGTGGAGGTAAAAAGTGATAAATCAGAGCGAATGCCTGACCCCAGATGGAAAAGGGCAAATGGCTGGGCCAGCCTTCCTGAAGGTTGGGTTATTTAACTGGACCCTTTAATAACTGGCATTTTCAAGGAGAAAGCAAATTCTGGATTGAATTAAAAGTTCGTGCAAAGGCGTGGAGGTCAAAAAGAATGGAGCAAGCTTGGAAAATCTCACATAGATGAGATGGGCTCCATCCTGACTGTGCGGCAGTAACACAGACACCCTGACACTCGCTACCTCTGGGGCTCAGGGTCTGGGCATCTCCATGAAAGTCCTGCCAGTGCCGCTGATAGACAGGCTGACCTGAGAATCACCGGGGGGCAGTTTGGAGTGAGCAAAGGAGGACTTCCATTGCTATGCAGAGGAGCCGAGACTATTTTATGTGTAGAGGGAGGTGATGATGGTTTAAAATGTGATGATTCATGTTGTTAGTTCTCCCTAATGTTTGGCTCAGAGCTTGGCTCATTAGTAGGCACCTAATCAAGGCACGTTCTTTAAAGAGCTGGGTTTCACATCCTTAACCAGGGCAGTCAGTGAGAGGGTAGGAAACAGGGACAAGAGAGCTTGTGTGTGAGTGTGAGGGGGGGTGTGTGCATGTGTGTGCGTGTGCTCATGCACCCAAGGAAACAGGCCAGGTAGCATGGCTGGTGAAGAGCAGACTTTGAATCGGCTAGACACTGGTTCTGAGCCCATCTCCAACTCCAGTTAATCTGGGTAAGTTATATAATTTCTCTGCACCCCAGGTTCTTCCTCTATGAGATGGGTTCCAAGTTCTTACCTTTTAGGACTGTGAGGATTTGAAATAATAAATAAACTGCTAGTGGGAAGGTAAATTGGCAAAACCATTCCAGAAGACATCCTCATTATATGGAGCCACAATTTAAAAAATACATAAACTTTTCGAACAGATTCTAAAAATTTATCCTAAGGGATGAAGAGATACAAACAAAGATTGTGAGAGGGAAGATGTGTTTAATAGCAACTATTTGGAAAAAAGAAAATGATCTAACAATCTGGAGATACTTAAGTATATTTTGGTGGTTAATAAGATGGAATATAATGTGGCCAATAAAATGGTTTTTAAAGTTTCCAGTATATTTTAGAATGCTCATTATATAATGTTGACTTAACAAGTATATACGTGCATAAAATTTGATCTCACTTATATAGACAGAATTAGGATCCAATTGTGTAAGAAGCTTAGAAAATTTAAACTAGAAGGAAATACATTAAGATGGATGTTTTGCTGTAGGTCTTTCTAAATTCCTATTTTTCTTTATACTTTTAAATATTGTAGATGCTCAGTGGGAGGTACTGCTGTAGGTCTTTGGTGACCATTTGAAGTGGGTGGTGAGAAGGATGGGAGAGGACAGTCAAGGTGTTTTAGACCTGAGCCCCCGGTAGCTCTGTCTGGGATGAGGAACCAGGAGGGACAACAGGTTTGAGGAGGAGGATGTTGGGGTCAGTGTAGGACCTGCTGAATAGAGTCTAAGGTGGCAATGTGGCAGTGTCCATTCAGCTGCTAGACCTTTAGTTTTGGGGCTTCAAGACTTAGACTTGAAAGTCATTTTCACCAGGTGCTGCAGTAACAGAAGCTGTCTAAGAGGATGAGGTTCCCATGGACGAGCGTATCAATGGGAAGGGAACGTGAGCCCAGGACAGAGCCTTGAAGACGAGACGTGACAGAGAGAAGGCTCAAACCCCTTGGGATCAAACTTCACATTGTTTTAACAGTTCTGCCTTTCACATTTTGTATCACTTTTCCAATACACTTTTCTTACAAATTCTAGATTGATTAACATAGGAGCCCCAAAGCAAAACAGAACAGCCTAGTTTGGTGGAAATAGCAGTGGCGTGGGACTGTGGGGCTGGAACCCAGCATTAAGATCCGGTGACCTGGAGGGAGTGGCTCCCCCTCTGGGTCTCAGTGTTTTTCATCCTTCCTGAGAAGAGGGATGAACTGAGGATCTCCAGACTCTTCTCCAGCCTGGAAATGTCTGAGGCAATAAGTTGCCAAGGATGCTGAGTGAGTGGAAATCGTGGGTGTGTGCCGAATTGTGGACGAAAACAGCCCTGAGCACCCTCCAAATGATAGTTGATTTGCGTCTTTATGAAGTGCTATTATAAAATTATATTATGTTGTAAGACTTTCTGTGGATTTCACTTCCTCCCTAAAATAATTCACTGCTTTGGCTGCTTTAGATCTTTGTTGTTCATCCTGAAATAATTATAATATGACAGTTCTAACTTTATGTTTCTGTAAGCCAGTGTCACAGGTAGAGAAAGAGGCCTGTTTTTGCTTGTGATAAGGAGAGGGCGCATCAAGACGTCATTTATTTCCTGCTGCTTTGGACTGAATATTAGTATAAAAAGTTTCCATGCACATTGGGTTTTTCCTTTATCTTATATGTCATAGATCCAGATATTTGTGTTTTAGTTAAGCCATCGATGGTAGGATTACATTTCGAGGTTTACCTTTCAACCTTCACATCAAAAAACCTAGCTGAATATTGCTATCCTGTTTTACCTTTGTCTTGGTTTCTCCTCATAAGGATTTCTGATTGTTGGTTTGATATCATTTTCAATAGGCACGTATAACACGAACTCATCTCCACCTTTTAAGATGGCTTTGTAACTTTTATATGACTTACAGAAATTCCTGGTTTTATAGATCTTAAAAAAAGTTGAACACTTGAAATTTCAGAAATTCAGAAACTATCTGTGAGACAATTTCAAAAATAAAAATGTGGGGTCGGCTCCGTGGCCGAGTGGTTAAGTTCGTGTGCTCCACTGCCGCGGCCCAGGGTTCGGATCCTGGGCGCAGACATGGCACCGCTCGTCAGGCCACGTTGACGCGGCGTCCCACATCCCACAACTAGAAGGACATGCAACTAAGATATACAACTGTGTACAGGGGGGGTTTGGGGAGATAAAGCAGGAAAAAAAAAAAAGGGAAGATTGGCAACAGTTGTTAGCCCAGGTGCCAATCTTAAGGAAAAAAATAAAATAAAAAATAAATAAATAAAAATGCTTATCAGATTGCTTATGTTTTGTTTTGTTTTGTTTTGGTGAGGAAGATTGTCCCTGAGCTAACATCTGTGCCAGTCTTCCTCCATTTTTTTTTTTTAAAGATTGGCACCTGAGCTAACATCTGTTGCCAATTTTCTTCTTTTTTTTATTTTCTTCTCCCTAAAGCCCCCCAGTATGTAGTTTTATATTCTAGTTGTCAGTCCTTCTGGTTCTGCTATGTGGGACACCACCTCAGAATGGCTTGATGAGCAGTGCTACACCCATTCCCAGGGTCCAAACCGTGGAACCCTGGGCCACCAAAGCAGGGTGCACAAACTCAACCACTGGGCCAGGGGGCCAGCCCCTTCCTCCATTTTATATGTGGGATGCTACCACAGCATGGCTTGATGAGCGGTGTGTAGGTCCATGCCTGGGATCTGAACCTGTGAACCCCAGGCCGCCAAAGCAGAGTGTATAAACCCAAGCACTATGCCACCAGGCTGGCCCAGGAATTCTTATTTTTTTAACTGAGGGTGTTAGCGTGTATCAGAGAGATCTTCCTATTAAAACAAAATGCCCTTGGTTCATATACCATAATCTAGTACCTTGGCAACTTTACTTGCTTCTGTAAACTAATAAAGTTCTAGAATAAAATTTAGCGTGTTCTATTTATGAATATTATGACTTTATCAGACATTACGGTTATATTTCAAATAAGTTGGATTTCGATACCAATAGCAGATACAAAACTCTTACGTTAAAATTATATTAAATTTGGCACATGATGGGAAAATACCGTGTGGTTTGGAATTTCTACCATAAACATTTTATTACTTAATCATAATGATTAACATAGCTTTATAATATATTAAATTTTTAAACTAAATATGCCCAAGAGCAGTAGGATTTATTAAAAGTCTAATAAATTTGCTAACATCTTTTTTTCCTACTCTTTAGACTGAGCACAGATATTACAGAGAGAAGTGTTGTAAACTTTTATCCTATGGAATCAGGAGAAGCTTTAGAATTACAAGATTCTGCACTAAAGTATGTTGACCTTTTTATAACTTGAGTATATTTTCTCTTTTTTGCATTGAAATATTTAATATGCTTTAAATTCCACTTTATATCTTTTTTTTCTTCCTTTCTACAGTGGTCAAATACAGCTGGAAACATCTCCGATGAGTGAGGTAATGATGTTCCTGGATGAACCTCAGAATAGTGGCGCCATGTTCCGTAAAGATTTGTCATGGGGGGTAGAACATTCATTAGTGAGACCAGTATTCAAATTTGTTCAAGATCTCTTTCTCAGATTTTTTATGCTTTTACCCTCTTTATATTTCCTGCTTATCTTGTATACTTCACCTCCCAGTAAAGATGAGAGTTGGCTGTCGCCATTAAAGTCCCTAAATTTTTTTGTCGGATAGTCTTGCTGAGTCAGGCGATGGCAACTAGGATGCACTGGGAACCTGCTTCGTGTCAGAAACTGGAGGCAGGACCATTCAGTGCAGAGTTTAGAGCCACGGAAGAAGCCTATGAACTGGCCAGATGAAAATTCAGTAGAAAAGACTTGAAAGAGAGGAACAAATGATTTGGGAAATGCCTGGGAGGATTAAGAGAGTCTAATGAAGAGAAACTGGTGGGGGTATTTGGGGACAGAGTAAAGGATAGAGTTACATTGGGTGAAATTGGGGTGGCTCTCTAAAGCAATTTTGACTTAAAACTGGAGAGGAGCCTAGAAGGTCCCAAAGAAACACTCGTAGAGAGAAAGGTTTGAGCTGGTGACTTGGGAGTGAAACATAGATTTTATCCTATTTCATCCCTTCTTAGTAAATAGGCTTAGGATGGGTAGTTTCGGCACCAAATAATTTATGCCCCCAGGGTGTCTGAACATGTACTGTAGTAAAGCAGTTTCACACTCTTGCCTAGCTAAGTTTCTGTGTTAAATAAAGGGAAAAGAACTGTAATAAAAAAACCCGTGTTCTCAGAGTAAGGTTGCATTATTAAAAGCAGTGATTTGGAATTATAAGTTTCAGGCCCATCTCAAAAACTTGCTGACTGCAGGCTACTATGGGCAGCCTCTCTGAACTTCACCTTCGTCTTCTGTAAATTGGAATCCGTGTCACAACCCAGGGCACCTAAGTGTTAGCTGCTACTGTTACTCCACTAGTCTATTATGGTTATTGGTGTGGTCCTTAGACAGCATCTCTACACCACCTCTTCCCAGTGGAGGCATCATCGAATTCCCCAATAGTGGAACAGCAGGAAGCCTTTTATGTGAACAATGCCCTGGGCCTATTTCATCAAGCTCTCCTTTTGAGAGTACTGCCTTTTTTTTTTTTTTTGAGGAAGATTAGCCCTGAGCTAACATCTGCTGCCAATCCTCCTCTTATTGCTGAGGAAGACTGGCCAGAGCTAACATCTGTGCCCATCTTCCTCTGCTTTATAGTGGGACGCCTGCCACAGCGTGGCCCAATAAGCGGTGCGTAGGTCTGTGCCTGGGATCTGACCCGGTGAACCGCAGGCCGCTGAAGCGGAGTGCGCTAACTTAACCGCTACACCATCACCAGCCCAGCCCCAAGACGCGCTGCTTTTGATTCCGGGCAGACTCACTTTTTTTTTTAAGCTTCTTATTTGTAAAGAATTTTATAAAAGTTTGAAAAAAATTACAAAAGGTTACAAAAAATTACAACCTTTTATCCAGATTTACCTATTATTAACATTTTACCACATTTACGGTATCATTTGTTCTGTCTCTCTCTCTTTCTCTGCACACATGTTTCTTTTTCTGAAAATTTGAGGGTAAGTTTCATACATCATAGTCCTTTATCCCTAAACATTTCAGTGTGTTTTTTCTAAGAATAGAGATTTTATCTTACATAACCATGTTTCAGTTATCAACTTCATAAATGTACATTGATAAAACATTTCCATCTACCATCCATATTCTCAAGATTTCAGTTGATCTGATGACATCCTTCATAGCATTTTTTTTCCTCTCCAGTGGAGGATCCGGTCTAGTGGCAGATGTTGCATTTAGTTGTCAGGTGTCTGTAGTTTCCTTTACTCTGGAACATTTCCATAACCTTTATTTGGTTTTTATGACCATGACATTTTGAAGAGTATAGCCCTCCTCTTTTTCTTTTAATGGAATGCCCCCTTATTTTGTGGGACAAAATTCGCTCATGGTTCGATTGAGTTGTGCATTCTTTTTTAGGTTCTGCACAGAGGATGTTGATGTTGTGTCCTTCTCGGGGTATCACATTTACGGACATACTATGTCCATCTGGGCCTCATTGCTGTTGTTAATGTGACCACACAATTGAGGTGTAACCTGGTTTCTTCACTGTATAATTACGGTTCTGTTTTTCCCTTGCAACTAATAAGCAGCCAGTGAAGAGGCACTTTAAGACCATGTTAGTGTCCTGCTGCCACCCATTTCTAGTAAAATAGGTGACCACCTGTGTGCATAAATTTCAGGAGTACAAGGAAAACACAAAACCTCTAGAAAAAAGATATCTCCACTCCATCTTGTCGACGGAAATAATCCATAACCAATCTATAAGTGAAAATTTGGGTGAGTTTATTCTGAGCCAAAATGTGAGGACCATGGCCTGAGGCCTTCCTGAAGGAAGGAAGGAAGGGCACCAAAAAAGTGGGGTGTACAGAGTGGTTATATACCCTCAAAGAGCATGTATCACATATGATTGAAATGTCCCTTTTACAATAGTTGCAAGACTGCTCTGTCCGCACAGTGATTGACGGACATAGCAGGTAGTAGGTCCACTGTCTCGGTGGACACAGCAGGTAGCCCATCTGTTGTCTCAAGCTGGTTGGTCACAGGTGAGCACAGCAGTTAGTTCCTAGCCTAGGGAGAGATGCTTATCCTTAAGGAAATGCCAGTGTGGGGGGAAGTTGCACCTTTATCCTAAGGCCATTTGTTCTTGTCTTTGGGACATAGCAAACCCTTAAAGCAGATATAAATGCATGCTCAAAGGCCAGGTCAGGCCCTCTTAGAAAAACAAAGTCAGCCCAAATTAAGGGCTTCCTCGTATACTCCAATATATCCTATTGCTTGCCATTTCTATTTGTCAGTTGGAGGGTCATTCCAACAGTTTTATCTTCTGTTAAAATACCAAGTATTCCTGACTTAAAAAAAAATAGGAGGCCTTGCTATATGCCAGACTGTGTGTTTGTATTTTATATATGTTATCATTATTTCATTCATTTGATGACTATCCATCAAGTGCCCACAATGTGTCAGCACCATTCTGGACACTAAGGAAGTGTCATTGACCAAAACAAAGGTCCTTCCCCTTAGAGTTTTCATTTCAGTTAAGGTTAGTGAAAGGTAGGGGTTATCATGCCGAACTTACAGGTGCAGGACCTGAAACTCAAGGTCAGGAGACTGGCCAAATCACTTGCATGGTAAATAGCGAGGCCCTGCTTTTCCACTCAGCATAGTCCAGAAATTCTCCATGCTGTAGACTAGAGGTGACACACTAAGTCTTGTCCTTCTTACAAACCTTAGTGGGACCTGAATGCACCAAACCTTTTCTTAAGAACAGGACTTGGCAAAGGCAGAGAGGGGGTAACCCTTGTGTGTGCTTGAAAAGTGCTTCCAGGAATGTGGATGGGGTATGGAAAGAACATGGATGGGTATATACCAAATGTAGGCTGAGCCCAGTTCGCAGTTTTGTCTCAGTCTAGTTTTAATCCTCTCTTTTAATCCAAGTAGCTATACATTGGGTGGTATTTCTTGTCGATGCCAATTCCAATGGCTGTTAAGAATTGCTACTGACATTAAGCATTTCATTAATTAAGCAGTAAGCATGCTTTAGGAAGGGATGTGCAAAATATGACTTTTTTGGGTCAATCCAATACTATTTTAATGTGGGACTTCCTCTCATTTTCCCATCAGCAAAGCTGAACAATATCTCTGCAATAAATTCTAGATTTTAGAAGTGGATTTTTTATTCTATTTATTGATCTCTATTTCTCCTATTATTTGTCTATCTCCCACTGCATGGCACAAACACTTTAGTGTTTTCACTCTAAGTGGGACCTAACCCAGTCCCTAGGACCCGGTGAGCCTTTAGTGAGGGTTTGTGAAAGGGAGGAAGGACTATGAAGAAAGAGAAAATGAGATGATAAAGAGTTGGCTTTGGTAAGGAGAACATCAATGTGCTACATCTTCAATGTAGAGACTCCGGGGTCTTAACTGATCGCTGAAACTCTCCATCATGTAGGCAAAATGTATTTTAGGTTCTTCTAAATGCAGTTTCTTATGCTTGTCTAAATTGAAACTCATCTGACACTTTTTCGCATGCTCATAAAGCTTCATGGGACTTTCCTGTACTTTTACCATGCTTGCAATCATGATATTAATGTGGAAAAGCCTAGCATGGTCCTAAAGCAGCAAGTGTGACTTCCACGTAACGTACTGATCAGTTGGTCAGTCTAGTCACCCCAGCTTGCCTCTAACAATGAGCCTCTCTTCCATCAGTCAGCCGGACATTCAGCCAGTAAGTGTTGAGCTGCAGTTCAGCACAAGGCCCTGAGCTCGGTGCTGTGAGGGCCTTGAAGCCAGCAACCACACACTTTTCTTCCGAGTGCATTTTCTTCTCACACTGGCAGACTGTGTTCCTGTTATGGTCACACAGGATGTGTCAGACCCAGCCACCTTGGGGCCTTCATTTAAGCACCCTGCTTAAAACATCCTGGAACTTTCACTCAAGTAGAGTTTTAAAAAGGAATATAACTGTGTCCATGATTTCAGGAGTACCAGGAGGACACAAAACCTCTAGAAAAAAGATACCTCCACTCCAACTTTGATTTACAATATTTTGTGTTAATGTAAATTTTTTTTTTCTCGTTTGGCTGAATGAGGAGTCACATTTAGTATAAGGAATTCTTACTCATTGTCTTCCTTCTCTGGGGCAGCTCTCTGCCCGTCACAGACACGTCTCCATGATTTTAAAAAGGGAGGGGGAATAGCTGACTGTGGTGGGAAAAGGAAGTCATGAGGAGGAAGAGAGGAAAAGAAAGTAGTGGATCAGCAAGTCCACTGCTAATGATTATGCAGACCTTAAATGCGATCTTCTTTTATGGTTTGCTTATTGTCATATTCTCTCTTCTATCTCATTCAGGAAGAAATATCTTTAGCGTAGTCTAAAAGCAATTATCCAGTATTTATTGAGTACTTGTTCTGGATTCAGCTTTGTTTTTGGTGTCAAGGATTGGGATATGAAGGACATGAGTTGCCCTCACATTTATGGCATTTTAAAAATTGAGGAGGAAAGAATTCGATCCTGAAAAGATTTAGAGAAGGATATGAGGCAGTCCGTAGTCATGAGTGTTTGAGGTGCTCTGGGAGACTGGGGCTGGCTTGGAGAACTCAAGGAAGGGAAGTAAACCTAGATTTGGGAGGTGATCTGGGTTTGGATGGGTCCCAGGAGGCCGTGCTGAAGCAAGACAGCAGGGCCCTGGCCAAGGTGTGTGAACTGGGCAGAGACACCGAGGAATGGGGTGACGCCCAGCTAGCTGGGTGAGGCCAAGATGATGAAGTGGTTTGAAATCGGTAGCACATCATGTTATCTGATTTCAAGCACACTTTCGATGACAGTCTACGTCAAGCTTGGGTCACATTGGCATCTGTCCAGGAAGAATTGCCAATTCCATTCTCATATGCAAATAATATTGAATGGGGGAGGGGGTTGGGGGGACAATAGGAAAAATTAGTTGAAAGAGTTGCATATAAAGAGAATCAAACCTGGAGTTGCTTGGTAGCAGTTCTAACAAAGCCATTTAATTGGATAGAGAAATTAATGACATTTTATTCTAAAAATACGTTTTTCCCTTGGATTTGTCAGAGTTGGGAATATTTTTTAATAGCACTCCTCAACAATAGGAATCGGAATAGACATCTTCAATCTGTGCTCATTTGGTGGTATATGTGAAGATGTTTATATTAGCTATCACCAGCTTTTTTATTAGGATGCATCGATGGGTTGTTGATTACCACATAAAGAAGGTAGATCTGGGTAAAATAAGCTAGAGTTTCCCCATTGTGGGTCCCTTATCTCTGTGTGTCCCTTTCGTACTGGTTTTCTAGGATTCTGCCCTCAGCCCTGGTTCCTTATTCCATATTCTCTCTCTGGAGGAGCTGCTCACCCTCATGGACTCAGGCACCTCATGAATAATAATGACTTTCAAATCTATAGCTCACGCCCCAAATCCCTCCCTCTCTCTAGTATTCATATGGCATCTCCCTGCCCCATAAGTTTCTCATTCTCTACCTGCCTAAACTGAAGTTATCAATTCCCTCTTGAACGCTCCCATTTTCTTGGTACTCGGTGGTGCCACCACCCACCCAGCCACTCCAGCTGGAAACTAGGATGTCATCTTGACCTTCCTCCATGACTGCTTATCAATCCTGCACATTTTACTGCTAGAAAAATTTCTTGAAGGTTTCCCTTAACCATTGATTGCCAAAGTAAACTGATGTTGAATTGACAGCATAAGGTTTTTTCAGGTAATTTGGGGTCAAGCATGTGTACTTATTAAAAGCTCCCAATGAGATTCTGTGTATTTGGGAATTGCTGCCTTAGAGCATTTCTAAAACCCTGTATTAAAATAGGGGTGGGAAGTGGCAGGCAGCTTGGTAATCTAGCAAAGCAAGCTGACATTCATAGGAACTTTGGGCTGAACTCTCTGCTCTGGGAAATCCCTTTTCTTAGTTTCTGTGACACTTTAGATGTATTTTTCTTTGAATACAGCTGCATGCTTTTAAGTGATTTAAGTATGACCTACTTAGCTACTTAACACATGAATTAGTTAATTCAGTGTGTATTTATTATGTGCTTATGTGCCAGGGATAAGATGGAAGTAAGAGAGACCCAGTTCTTGCCTCAGTAATTTTACAGGCTAATAGAACATACTGTGCATTTTTCTTCTTCTTTAAGGTGCAAAATGATCTAACATTACAGAGTAATGGGAGCGAGTATTCGCCAAATGAGGTATGTTTTCTGAAGATTAATGGAGGCTGAGGTATTCTGTGAAGACTGAATTGGAGTATCCTTAAAAATATCTAAGATTGGCATGATTAATGAGTTAATTGTATTCCAGATTCTCTAGGGGAATCTCTCTCATTAGCTATCATAGCCCTATCTGGCTCTATCCGTAATTAAAGATTAATTTTATAAGATATATTTTGAAAACCAAATATAGGAACATCTTTATAGAAAACAGAGTGAAAAGAGCTCAAATAGGCAACATTTTGAATGCCTTGTTATCCATAAATGATTCAGCGTGCGGTTTCCCTGTAGATGAGACATCTGTTCAGTGTTATTCTGTTTCCTCATCTCATTATGTTATGAGATTCTCCATCAGATGTGCCTTCTGTGAGATGGATGTGAGTGTGTGCATGCGTGTGTGCATACACACACACGCATGCAGGCATCTGTGCCAGAGCAGAAAAGGATGGCCAGTTTCACATGATTGTAAAATATTTTTATAAGGAGCAAATAAGAAATTGCATGGTTCTTCCCCAAACAACATTCTGTCGATTATGCCACTTCAAGCATTTGAAGGTGCATGTATTATGACTTTTTAGCCAAGCCTTCATCACATAGCAGCAAAAGCTACAAGGTTGTGGTTTTATTATCATCCTTGGACAGAGAGAAGCATGCATAGTTCTGCTTCAGGTTTTTAAAAATTTCTTTTCCTCCTCACACCACAGATGAGAGAGAACTCCCCTGCAATCTCTCCCACCGCCAACAGCACAGCTCCGTTTGGCCTGAAGCCTCGATCAGGTAAATTAAAACCTCAGCGTTCTTACACTTGTCAACAACTCAGTGGTTTTTCTTTAGCCTTGTAAAAGTACACGTTACAGTGTGAAGGTCCTTATGAACTCTGGCGAGTTGGAGTCCTTGCATCAAAACCTTGCTACAGCTTGCAGAGGCTGGATTTCGGAGCCTCTTTTTCAGTGAATCGCCTATTAAGCCCATATTATCAGTAATAGATGAGCTTACCTCCATTTGAATCAGAGCAAAGAGAAAAAGGTGATGGGGCATGTAAGTGGGGAAGGAATATTGTCTTAAGTTTTTTTTTACCCATGGAAGAGAAAATAACTACCCCTTTCCCCCATGGTTCCTGGTACCCTGCTGGGGTAGGAGGCCTCTGGAAGGGTGACTCTTTGCTGAGACATGCCTCGTTTGCTTTCTGAGCCTGGGAGGGTCTGTGTATTTACTCATATAACAGGGTGATCATTTCAAGGCTCACCTGAGCCATCAGGAGTCACTTAAGAAAAAAAGCCTTTCTGCTTCTATCACCTACTTTCTTTTAATTTACTATTAGTATATTCACAAAAGTAAATTATAGCAATGTGCAAAATAACTATTGATTTTAAAAAGAAGGACTATGTATTGAAAGATTTAGTTCTTCTGTTTTCTCCATGTATTTAAAGTTCTGGTACTGTCTACCTTCTTTTAGGTCCTTCTTTGTTTAACATTTTTGATTCCTCGGTCTTTCACATACACTCAGTACTAATGCTAATGCTTCTAAGTAAGTGTTAAGAGAGGACTCAGACATTTTTAAGCAAAAGCTAGGAAAGAACTGGAGACCAGCTCATTGGTGTAGCGGATAAGTCCAGCAGGCTCCACTTTGGCAGCCTGGGTTTGCAGGTTTGGATCCCGGGTGTGGACCTACACCACTCACCAAGATGTGCTGTGGTGGCAACTCACATACCAAATAGAGGAAGATGGGCACAGATGTTAGCTCAGGGCCACTCTTCCTCACTAAAAAAAAAAAAGCTAGTAAAGAACTCAGATGTTCTTGGGTTTTTCAGTAAAGCATTTTGTCAACAGGAGAAGTTATACATGTGTATATTTTGCAAAAGGGTACCCGTAGAAAAAAACAAAGATGATTCTTTTATGGAAAATGTTTCATTTTGGGAGCAAGTTGACTGATGGGTAATGTGGTTGCATATAACCTGCTTCCCAGCATTTTGAATGGGCTGTAAGACAAAGCCATTTGAGACAATGTTTAGGCGTGGCAGGGGTTGGTAGTGTTTTATGGAAAGCCAAATAGCTCATGAAATAAAACTCAATGGCTGGCCTCCTCGTTTATGGAAGTGAGCATATTCTGCCAGCTCTGGGCTGGGGCTGGGCCAGGTTTCTATTTCCGTGTCGCAGGTGTGTGCTGGGAGAAATGGAGGTCGCTTGGGGTACATCTCATCCTTTAGTGCCTTTAGTGACTGCCTGCCAGGAGAGTTGTCTCTACACACTGAGAACCTCATATTGCCCTATAGGCTTTCTTCTCATCCTTACAGGCAGTTTTACATAATTTAAAAATAGGTCATAATTGAGCAAATCAAAAGTTGAGTGAATCGCCAAAGAACAATATTCTTTTAAATGCGCATCTTAGCAATTTAATTGTAAAATTGTCTCAGTGACTTTTTTATTCCTTTATGGAGTCCAAACTCGGCTTATCAATATTGTACTTGCACTGTTAAACCATTTCAAATTCTTTGTAGTGGTGAAAAATAAATAGAGTATTTATTTTGAATAGCAGAAAACAAAGATAATTTCCAACCTTCCAGCCTTTCTATCCTGCTGACTAACCAGTGTGGAAATTGTTCTAGTGTTGAAAGCTTTGTGGAGTTTGATTGCTGTAAATAATGTGATTTATCTTCAGGAACATCAAGTAGCATGTTGAAACTTTTAAAAGCTAACGTTATGTATTAGGAATTTTTTTCATTTTATTTAGTAATTTAAAAATATTATAGTATGTATTTTTCACATTTTCTAGAAAATAATATATGTAGTAATCTTAATTGAAAATTAGTGATTAAAGAAGATACAAATTCTTTTCGATTGAGTAGCTTTGGAACTTTTGAAAGACAATTTTTATTTTAAAGTTAAGTACATGGATTTATATGATTTCTGTGTTACAGATAAAAACAGACTACTCATATGAGCCAGTTGGAATAAGAATTTAGAGTCTTAAAGCAGGCTGATAGTTTTCTTAAAGAAAGTTTTTTTTTTTCGCTTCTGTGTTTTCCTCCAAAGAAAGACCACTGAATATACCCAAGTATTCATTCCTAGAACCATGTCCATTTATTTTACTGGTGCTGTCTTACAAATGAATAAAAAGTGTATAGATAGTTCCTAAACATATAAAATTACTCTATGGATATTTAGTGCAGAAAAAAAGAGATATTATCCTTTCATAAATGACTAACTCAGAAGTGCTTGAAATTGATTGACATCTATTGGTTAACGTTAAAGAGACTCTACTAGTGTCTAAAACTGTGTTTATACTGGTTAACATCGAAGACGTTATTGGGAGGTGTGTGGACTAGTGAACTATCATAAAGCATGCCGCTAGACTTACAGATGTCTTCAAAGGGAAATTTTACATTGCCTTGGGAAAAAAGTTCACGAATGGTAAACACTGATGCTATAATAGTTTTATTTCTAAATAATAGATATATTTACACATATTAAGCTTTGTCTGTGTAACCAAATTTTTTGTGTGAATCATATTTGCTAAAGTTGTTATTTAGAAGGTCTTTGAAAAGGTATCTGGTAGGTCTCTTGCTTTTTATCTGCATAATCTATGGGTACTCTCTCTTCCTGCTGACACGATTCATTAGTACTCTAAATCTGGGCTTGCAGAACTGTTAAGATTAACGATATTAACTGCATGCAGAGTATATGATTGATAAGTACTAACACTCAGTTTTTATCATTCTTTTTATTCCATGCGCCATCTTTCATTCTTCTCCTATATTGTACATTTGAAATTAAACCCCATAATATGAAATTCGCTTCATTTCCATACAATCTTATGCCATTTGTGAAATGCTGCTGCCCCTTTGGTTTTTCCTGGGTCCTTGTGCAACTGTACGCGGACTGGCTCTCTCGCTCTCCTGCAGACCCCGCCCTCACTCTTCCTCCTATCTCCTTCAACAAACTTACACAGGCACAAACATGGGACAACTCTAGCTACAGTGTTCCATCTGAAGGAGACAGTGACAATGGTAGGTGGCTTTGTACCTATACTTCAATGTGTTCATTAATAAACCAATGAATATACTGAACATTCAGTTCTGTGCAGCTGAAGATAGAGTGTTTTCCTCTGCATGCCTGACAGAAGAAATCATGAGTAAGCCTGGAAAGTGAAGTCCAGAAAATTGCATGTGGATTCTGCTCTAGCAGTTTGTCAAACTGTGTTTAATTATCTCGCATATTCTGAATTTTGGGAGGACTTTATAATAATTTCTTTTCTACCTTTTCTGCTTGGGGTTTTGTTTTATTTGCAAAAATTTGGGGTTTGCACATTTGGATCATCTCTGCTTGCTCCTGTGTCTGAACTAAATGCCCTTAGAGTCTGAGCTTTCATTATCTAGTTTACCATATGAGATTTTTAAGGTAATTAAGATGTTCCATGGCTGATCCTAGAGTGGCGCACTGAAAATAATGTTAATATTGAGAAGTTTCTAAAGATGAGGAGAAATCACTTCCTTTCTCCCTTTTAATTTTTTTGCAAACTATTTGTACATTTTGACTTTTGATACCTATCTTGTTGAGTGTAAATTCATCTATGTAATATTCAAAAATAGTAACTTGGCTTGAGAATAAAATGTGCAAATAAAAAATTGAGGACACCTGTCTAGGATTAGTGTGATATATCTTTTAATTTCATACCATTAAATATTTTAAATAGCATAAGAGACAAAAATAAAATAAATATAATTAATTAGATCTACATACCATGTACATCTGAATCTCCATTCTAGTCTAATGTTAATTCAGATTTTAAACATTTTATTTCAAGATACAGAGTGATAAAAGTAATGTTAAACGAAACAGAGTATGATTTATAGGGAAGAGAAGTGACATATGAAGTCTAACCATAATGAAAACACAATAAGAAGATATATTTTCTGACAATACTTATTTTTTTATTGTGCTATACATAATACATAAAAATATATATTTAAAACATTTATGTGCTGTGATTTTTGGTCAAAATTCAACCAAAAATGCTTTCTCAATTTCCTTATGTAGAAAGATAATGTATATTTTGTTAGGTTAGTTATAAAAGGAATTTTATTATTTCATAGCTTTCTCAATTTTTTAACTGAAAATAAGTATGATTAAACAAGAACAACCGTGAAACAAAAATCCCTCCTTATATCAGCCTATTTTAAATTCTGGAAGTGGAAAAAGGCCAAATGGAAACTTTCTTGATAAACTAACTGTTCCTTTACTTAAAAATGAAAAAAAGAGGGGAGAGGCATTTTTGCTTTTCAGAGATCACGGCTATTTATGGGTCTGACGTTGTTTAAAGGAAATAAAGCCTCGAATGAAAGATTTGTGTGTGACTTGGTATTTCCTTAGAAGCGATATCTGAATCCAGAGGACTTTTTTTTTTTTTTTTTTAAGCTGGGGACGATCTAGGCGTCTTCTGTAGCAGTAGAATTTCTGTCTTTACAGATGAACCACTAGAATGAGAAGGGTGAGCTCAGGTGGGGCCCCGCCCGGGGTTCTGACTCCACCACAACCCCCTTCATTCTTTGGCTCTTTATTGAGGACTCTGGGCAAGCTCCTAAGCCAGACTGCCTTCTTTTTATTAAAAATCCTAAGATTTCCATAGAAAATAATAATTGTGAAAAATCGTTCTGCAAATAAAATAACCTTATAATACTCAGTTGGTATTTTTTGTATGAGTGAAAAATCCCAGGGATTCACTTGTAACTATCAGGCTGTACCATGATAATAATGAAGGGGTTGTTTTCAATATTCATGTGGTTCAGTCCTTCACGTCAGACAATTGGCGGCTGTCATTTTTTCCTGCTTGCAATGTGTCTAGAATAAGCCCCGGGCAACAGATCATTTTCTGTGCAGAAATCTTCTTTGCAAATATTTATGCAGTTTCTCAGATCTGATTTTTTCATGCACAGTCTTCATTCTCTTTGTGCCAAACCTTGCCTTGTGATTGAATACATTCTCTAATACATTTTTTAAATTAATGAAGCTGCACTATTTGCATCCGCAGGTATATGGGCTACTGTTGCAATAGGAATACAGCCTACTTTTTTTCTTGTTCTTCCTGGTTCCTCTTAAGCGGGAGATTCTATTCAGAGGCCTCTCTTGGCATTTCAGAGCTGATTACCACATCAGTTTAGTTTCCTCGTATTTTCTCTATTATCCAGTATCTGCAGCTATCTCAACCTTTGTAAATAAATGGCATCTTATTACCGACTCAACCCAGCGTCATGTTACTTGCCTTTCATTTATATTCTTTAGTTATTATTTTTGGTCAAGTTGGCCTTTTTATACCTTGTTCACTGTCTCACTTTATATTAAAATGCCCCTTTACTTAAATTCTTTCCAATATTCCATTCCAAATAGATCTCATTTTAAATTCCCCATTTTCTCTAAAATCATTCTGCAAAGAAATTGGAAAATGGCAGCTGGCTAGAAGGTCTTTGGGAGTTTGAATTCCCACAGTCCCCGAAGTTCTGCCTCTTGAGCTGAATGGGGAGCATCTGGAAGTGTGTGTAGGTCTGTCTGTCCCTGGGGCTGGTTGGGGCGGCTTCCCTTCAAGTTATTCTGAACTTAAAAACTTCACTTCTGCTCTTTCTGTCGTGCTTCTCACTACTCTGCATCTTTCCTTCCTTTTCCTCTTTGCTTTCACGTTAAAGCTGTTCCTATCTTCTTTGAGTCATTTTCCCTTTTTCATTTGCAATGAATTGGTGGGGGGTAATTTGTGCTTATTTAAAATTGATCTTTAAATTATCACTGGGGAACGAATGAACGGACATATCTGTCTTGGGCCAGTTTACAGACATTTTCCTTAATTTTTACTATAATCTTGCTCTTTTAGGTATTATTTTCCCCATTACAAAAATGAGGAAAGTGAGGCCAGGAGGGGTATTTTAGTGATTCTTTACTGTGGCTTCATATTAGAGTCACCTGGACATTTTTTAAACTATAACTGCCTATGCCCCGCACTCAGAGATGCTGATTTATTTGGTGTAACCTGGGGTCTTAGCCATGATTATGCTTTTTTTACTGACTTTGTGTTGTGTTGAAGAAGGTGAAAGTCACTGAGTGAAGTCAATTTTCCAAGACCATAGAGAGAAATGTGAGCATTTTAAGGGCAGAGAATTTATATAATTCATTTTTGGACGCCAAGAGGGAATAAATGAATGAGCTAGTCAGATTCCTAACTCACATTGTCCTGGATCTAAAGCCCATGATGATTTTTCAAAGCCATCATGTTGCTGCCCTTGCCTCTGTATATCTGAAACATCACACTCAGTCCACATTCTTAACTTCCAGGCAGAAACTGAGCTAAATTTCAAAACTTCATGCATCCACAGAGATTTGCCTCCACAAATTTCCTCTCATTGAGTTAAATTTAGATAATCAAGGTTAATAATATAGACTGATAATTTCTGTATGAAGAGTGCGTTTCACGTAGTAATTAAATAAGTAACATTTCAGGCAGTTTTTAGAGCAGTGGGCTTTCTTTGCTTAACTAAAAGATATTCTTACAACTATTACAGAATTGGTTTCTTGTGTACGTCCTTAAATATCTATTGAGTGCCTATTATGTGCTAGGCATGATGCTCATTACCATGGATACAGCTCTGAAAAAGACAGACAGATTTCTGCTTTCATGGAACTTTTATTTCAGAGTCTAATGTGTTCAGACCTGGGAACTAAGTTTTAGGAGACTTTTTGTGACAAGAAGAATTCAGGTGCCTGTTTATTAGAGTAGGATAATTTCTGCAAAGATACTCTCCAAATAGACTGATCTTTGAATGAGGGAGTTTTTGAAACACTTGTTTCATTTATTCATCCAACAAACTGCTGTGTGGGGCAGGGGTAGAGGTACAAGTTGGAAACAGACTTAAACGCTTGCAAAATCATAATGGAAAGAAACAGGTCTACACTGTAAGACAGAAAGCGATGAGTGGATTGAGATAGACGCATATGAAGAATTTTGTACGTTCATAGCAGACACATCACTCCCAGGTCTGGAATGAGGATGAAGAAAGTGAAGGAAGAGGTAGAGATAATGGGGAAATCAGTGGAATTTGACCTGTACCTGCAAGGATGAATTTAATATTCTGCATAAGCATATGCATCATTCTCTGCAGGGTCTTTGCTTAGAAATTTGTCTCTTCTGCTAAATAAATTACAAATAGGAGCAAATTGTCTTTTTCATTCTTGAAATGTTGTTTATTCGATATTTAGTAATTAAACAGTTAAGTAGGACTGATTGTTTTCCTGCATCTTAAATCACCCACCTCCTTTTCTCTTCCTATTCCTTAGGCTATGCACGGATGCGTGTGCATGCGTGCACACGTACACACACACCCACTGTGCTCTTGTGCTCCCTTGTCCCTCTTTATTCCTTCTTATTTACACTTAAATAGTCAAGGTGGCATTTGATTTGAAAAACAGATACTAACAGTGCGGCTCTTCTTAATATTGTCTTTTAGCCTCAAGTTAAACTTGTATTCCCCTGAATTAAGTGAGAAAGTTCTTGAGATTTAGTGATATGAAATTAAGGAAGAACCAGAATAATTCTTCCACAGATCAATTTCTTGAAGCTTTGACCCAGGCTGGTCACTGCCTTTATTATTTAAATATGACCCGAAAGAAAAAAAAACTGTAGTAATATAATCAGAGCTTCCATAATGGTTCCATTAAAATTATTCTGTCCTACCAAACCCAGCAAAATAAGCACTGATGTGCTCCGTAGATTTATTATTCGGCTAAAGAGTTTGTTTTAAATTCTAATATATTCCACAATATTAATCCATTAGAAAACTTGGAGCATTATAGTCAATGGTTTCCAGTAATTTTATGTACCATTTGAAGTGTTCATTTAAAAAAACCACAGTTCATATGTATTTTAACACTTTGTGATTGCTTAACATTCATAGAACAAATACCCAAGCATGCATTTTGTATTTTTAAGACGCATAGGAATTTAAAATGAAAAGCGATGCCAGGAAATTAAAACCTAGACACTGTTGCGTTATTTTATCTCACATAGGGTTCTAACAAGGGCTAGATACTTGCATTGTGTACTGTTAAACAGAAGCTCACGGTTCATTTAACTTCTTGGTAATTTCGTATTCCGAAATAAATCTGCCAATAAAAACATATTGGAAATATTAATCATGAAGTTTTAGATAAGCTTGCCCCCAGAAAAAAAGGCAAAGGAAAGTAAAACCTCCAAAGAAAACATTCGATTTGGTCAAACAGTGTTTGGACGCCCCCTGCTGGCTACCGTGTGTATTACTCAACTCTGTCCGCATTCCTTGACTTTTTTGGTAAATTCGGTTGATTTACTTTCTTTGAGGATGTGGATGATTTCTCCATTTTACATTTTAATATGTATCTCTTCTGGTTGCTGTGTTTAAGTGGGTAGATTTTTTTTTGCTGGGCTTGATATGGTGTAAAGGCAAATTTAATGCATTTTCAGTTACTTCTATGCTTCTATTTTGGCTAGCTTTTCTTCATTTCCCTTTGCTCTGTGAGCTTCTCATTTCTCCCTGCCGGGTTACTCTACCCTTCTTCCTTTGGCAGCCTTGTATTTATTTTGGAAACAATTGGTCTCACTTCCTGCGGGTTTGGTTTTTGTGGTCTTGCTGACAGCCCTTCGGTGACATGCCTTTGGCTCCTTCTGCCTGTGACTTCCCTGGGTGGCTTGAGGCAGAGGCCCAGGCCCCAGGCTGGCTCCTCTCTGGGGTTCCAGAAGGCGTTATGTACATTAGATCTTCCACTTTCCCCATTAACTGTAAGTCAAGGGTTTATTAAGACGTGTCAACTTTCTGGTCTTCCACAGAGCATTGAATGCTGATTCAAACATCCTAGAACTGATTTAGAAAGAAATCACTGAGATGTGAGAAGTA
Source organism: Equus caballus (assembly GCF_041296265.1). Taxonomy (NCBI): domain Eukaryota; kingdom Metazoa; phylum Chordata; class Mammalia; order Perissodactyla; family Equidae; genus Equus; species Equus caballus. The sequence continues at coordinate 44,530,744 of NC_091700.1, read as the reverse complement.
TAGTGCAAGTCATTTACTAAGTTGATTTGGTCCGAAGATAGACACTGAGATTAAAATGACATGGTTGGGTGAGCATGGGATAATTGATTATATGGAGTAGACTCAAGTTTTTTTATTTGAAGTATATTTGTAAACCATATTTAAATTTTTTTAAAAAACCAATAAATTTAAACAGCTTTTAAAGTGGCTTATAGGAAATGTTTGTCAGAAAAGAATAAAAGTTGCATCATCTTCTTCTACATTGTTTAAAATATGCTGATTGAAGCTGCTAGTGTGTCAGTGCAGCCTTCTACGTGGTATTGATTTTTAAAATTGGAGTTCTCTGCCCAAAATTTCCTGAAGGGATCCCCCACCCTCTGGAAAAGAAACCACTCATGCAATCTGAAAGTCTGTGGGACGGGTGTCCAAAGGCGGCTCTTCCCAGCCCTTTGCTCCCGCTGGTGCGCGTGGAAAGTTGACAGGCTTAGTAGGATAAAAGTCTCTAGGAAGAAAACAGTTCAAGTTTAAATCCGCCCCGGGCTTTGTATCATAATAAAAATTGATTAAAGCCCTTGCTATAATCACTCTGTCATATGTAGAATATTTTATACCTTCTTTATTAGTCTTTAAAAGATGTCATCCTTCAGAGCTTTAGAGCATACATTTTCTCTGGAGCCAGAAGCTTAACTCCGTTCAGAGGGAGTGCCACTGTTCGTTGCTATTCTTGGAGCTCATAATTTTAAGGACCTGAAGCCAAGGATGATCTCTTAAACTGCCTGTAATCTTGCCAACTTTAAAAGGAGTCTATGGTCATCTCTGAAGAGCCAACTTTCTGGATACAGTGTCAGTGATGTGATAGAAGGCAGAGTTTTTCCCCTTCACGCTCAAATATGTAATCCTATGTATCATCACTTAGTTCTTAACCCAGGCTTATGAAAAATCTTAACCAAGAAAATCATTAACCTGTGCTTATTTTTAATATGTAAAACAATTCTGAGTCTTCTTATTTGAAACACATTATCTGAATTTAAGGAAAGGCTGGTGAAAACTCGAGTGTAAATGAAAATTTAGAAGGAAAGCTGTGGGAAAATGAGAGAGAAGGGACAGCTGTCAGAGAAATGGTCTGGAATGGTTCCCGGGATGACCGAGACCCTTTCCTGGATTCAGTTTATCACCAAAAGATGCAGCTTTGTTAGTCCACTCAACGCAGTATAATTTAAAGTATAATCTTCTTTAGAATATTCAAATCAAGCTTTTCATGCTGTCAGAATTTCTTTGTTTGTGTGAGTGGTAAATGAATTATTTGGGATAAATAAATAAACTATTTGTTTAATTTAAATATGAATAGCTCTAAATGGCAACTGGTACCTGGCATTCCATAAGGCTTTTTTTTTCTCCTTTCTATTATAGTGTTTCTAAGACCTCAGAGAAATTTGGAATCTATAGACCCGCAGTTTACAATTCGGAGGAAAATGGAACAGATGAGAGAAGAGAAAGAGGTGGTGGAACAACTCCGTGAGGTACCCAAGAAACATTCTATAACTGAACAATCATTTTCAGAATTGAAGCAGCATCCTATATTTTTAAAAAATAGACTTTGAAGCACTGCAAACAGACCTAGTTTCAAGTCTAGCCAGGTCGCCTACTGACCGTCTGATGTTGGGCAGGTCACGTAACATCCTTGAGTTTTAGTTTTTTCATGTATTAAAAAAATAGTTCTGCCTTAGTAGGGTTTTGAGAAATATATGAGATAATGTAAGCAGAAATAATAATGTGTATAAAAGCTAGTATTATTTCTTTTTTTTTTTTAAAGATTTTATTTTTTCCTTTTTCTCCCCAAATCCCCCCCGGTACATAGTTGTATATTCTTCGTTGTGGGTTCTTCTAGTTGTGGCATGTGGGACGCTGCCTCAGCGTGGTTTGATGAGCAGTGCCATGTCCGCGCCCAGGATTCAAACCAACGAAACACTGGGCCGTCTGCAGCGGAGCACGTGAACTTAACCACTCAGCTACGGGGCCAGCCCCAAAAAGCTAGTATTATTTCAATTCAGGTTTCCTTTAAACTAAGGCACTTGTTCATTTGCTTAATAACAATAGTCCATTAATTTAAAGATATTTATAGTCATCCTTACTTTGTCCCCCGAACTGGTCAGAACTTCTTAATCAATAATTTAATAGGCAAAACTTTTGAGTTCGTACCAGGGATGAAGTCTTGTGCTGGGTGCCATGGAAGATTTTAAGCTTGGCAATGGCAGGGACCATGGCTGTCTTATTCCTTGTTGTGTTTCTGTTTCCACACAGCTCCTAGTGGATACTCTGTAGGTCTTTGTCTACCCTCGTGGTCTTTGTGTCTAGTTAGGGAGATCACACATAAATATGTGGAGGGTCAAATAGCAATACGAGGGTCAATCGCCAAAGAACACATTGGTAATAGTTATTAAAGGCAGCACATCGTGAATTGCTACATAAATTCTGTCTTCAAAGAGAAATACTGTAGCCAGGAGCTGGAAGAGTATAAGGAGCTTCTTGGAAGAGAGAGATTTTATGCTACATCTTCTCCTTTCACTGGCAGATTGTTGTGGACTGCCGCTGTGTGCCAGGCGGTTTTCTAGGCCGTGGCTACAGGAGAGAACCAAAAGGTGCCTGCTCTCCTGAAGCCTATAGTCTGCTGGGAAGAGATAGTAAATAAGAAGGAAGCAAATAAATGCACAATTTCAGATGGCAATGAGTTCTACAAATGAGCGATGAATCTATAAATAAAGTGACATTGAGGGAGGTCTGCATCTTTGTTGTTGCAGCTGATACTTTGTAGACGGTTTAGCAGGTCGTCAGGAGGAAAGAACTAGAACCTTAGAGCCTCTCACCACCACTTTAAGCCACGTTGTTGAGTCAGCAGTCACGTGGGGATAGTCAGAGCTCCATCATTTCCTAGAGCATTGGATGTGCTGTAAACTTGGGAGGGGAGCTTTCAGAGATGTGTGAAAAGACGATCAGAAGCTGAGAGATGCCTCTCAAAGAGTGATACAGTTCTATCTGAAAGCCTGGGTCGTATTGATCCCTTACGTTTTAATTTAGTGATGTAAAATTAGAGACCGAAAGAGTACTTAGAAAAAAATGAGGTGTTTAGACACAGGACAGTCCTGAAAGAGAATTATATAACACTGTGCTATGCACTCGTTTTCAAGTGCTTCGTTTATTGCAATCTCCAAATTTAATCCTTTTTTAGGCTATTAGCCATTTAAAAGGAGGTTCTGTTGTAAAGCAGAAACTTGTGTTGAAAGTTTAAAAAATTGATTTCTTGGGGCTGGCCCAGTCGCGCAGTGGTTAAGTTTGCATGCTCTGTTTCGATGGCCTGGGGTTCACCGGTTCAGATCCCAGGTGTGGACCTACGCACTGCTTGTTAGGCCATGCTGAGGCAGGCATCCCATATATAAAATAGAGGAGGACTGGCACGGATGTTAGCTCAGGGCCAATCTTCCTCAAAAAAGAAAATACGATTTCTCTACTTCTGCTTTTGAGAAGAGGGAGTAGATGTACTTTTTGCCATTTCTCCTACTAGTTACTACCCAAACTCCCCAACACTATATATAAAATAAACACCAGAATGCTTTGAAAGGTGAAGAGAAGGAGGTAGACCAGCTGGGGTCCTTGGGACTAGGAATGACACAGTGGGGAGTTCTGTAGGATTCTTTTTTGCCTCATATTTTTCAGGCTTGGAGCTGAAGTAGCCAGAAACTCAGAAATGTTATTGGGCACAAATTAAAACAAAAAAAATGGGGCTGGCCTTGTGGCCTAGTGGTTAAGTTCAGCATGCTCTGCCTTGGCAGCCTGGGTTTGGTTCCCAGGTGCAGACCTACACTACTTGTCAGTGGCCATGCTATGGCAGTGAGCTACATAAAAAATAGAGGAAGAAGACTGGCACAGATGATAGCTCAGGGCGAATCTTCCTCAAGCAAAAAAAGGAAGATTGACAATAGATGTTAGCTCAGGACCACTCTTCCTCACCAAAAAAAAAAAAAAAAAAAAAGCCCCAACAAAAGCTTGCTTTCTTTAGTCAGAAGACAAGGAAAGGGGCAGCTTAGTGAGACAGAACACTTTTAGACAATAAATGCTGTACTCCAGCTAAACACCACAGAAAAAATTGTGGCTTCACCCTTACCCATGCCAGCAAAGACCAGGTTGAAGGCTAGACTTCCAGCCTTGCTGGGCTGGAATCAGAGAAGGCCAAGACAGGAGCCAGGAATTTCACCCCCACAACTGGGAACAAGCCTGCCTCCTCCATGGCCTCAGTGGAGACCACATAGGGAGCCTGGATTCTCACCCCACCTAGCAGTACAGCTCCCCTCCACCCCCCGCCCCAGTCAACTGAGACCAAGTGGAAAACCTGGATTTCTGGATACACCAGCAGTAACAAGGTGATAACCCCCCTTTCCCTGTTAGAGCAGTGTCCACAAAAGCCACTTAAAACAGAAGATTTAAATAGGATCCAGAGTCTCAACATAGTACCAGAAATGTCTAGGCTTCAACCAAAAATCACTCGTCCTACCAAGAAGCAGAATATCTCAAACTGAATGCAAAAGGACAATCAACAGATGATAACCCTGATGTGGCAGTGATGTTAGGATCATCTGACAAAGATTTAAAGCCTTCATGCTAAAAATGCTTCAATGAGCGATTACAAACCATGGTTGAAACAAAGGAAAAAATACAACACCTCACCAAAGAAATAGAAGATATAAAGAAGAGCCAAATGTAAATTTAGAGCTGAAAAATACATTATTCAAAATAAAAAGGCCATATAAAAAGTAGATGGCTCAACAGAAGAATGGTGATGACGAAGGATAAAATCAGTGAGCTGGAAGAAAGAACGACAGAAATTACCTAATCTGAACAACAGAGAAAACAGACTGAAAATAAATGGGCAGAGCCCCCGGGACCTGTGGTGGTATAACAAATGATACACATTCCCGTCCTGGGAGCTCTGGAAGGAAAGGAGACAGAGGGCAGGGCTGAAGAGGTGCTTGGGGGTGGGAGCGAAGGGGGTGTGGCCACAAAAGGGCAACAGGCGGACTCCTTGCGGGGATGGAGATGCTCTCTATCTGGACCCCATCAATGTCAGTATCCTGGTTGTGATATTGTAGTGTATTTTTGCAAGTTGTTACCTTTGGGGGAAACTGGGCAAAGGGTGTATGGGATCTCTCTGTATTATTTCTCATAACTGCATATGAATTTATATTTATCTCAAAATAAAAAGTCTAATGTTTTGAAAAGAGGGAAAAATCCATTTCTCTACTAAAACATAGTCTAAAAGAAAAGCGTCCCTTAATCCCTCTTCTGCCCCTTGCAGCCTGTCTGAACCAGTTAGGGTTTGGTTTTTATTGGTCAACTCTTCTGCTTTTCTCTTTTTATAGCCAAGGCTGAGGCAACATTGAACTCCAGAAGTGGTTCCATTATTCCTTTTATTCAACTAATTAAAAATTTTAGACACAACTCAATTTGTTTGTCTACAGAGAGATTTTTGCTTTAATGTCCTTTGAAAAGATTTAAATGATGTCAGTGTTCTCCAGGTGTTCTTATCCTTCTCCCCCATAGTGAAATGGACATCTCAGTTCATAAATACCCGTTAACTGTATTTTAGCCTCCGCTGCCTGATAGCGACTGGCTTCCTTCTGATTTCCCCAACAGAGCATCGAGATGAGACTGAAGGTGAGCCTGCATGAAGACCTGGGGGCTGCGCTCATGGACGGCGTCGTCCTCTGCCATCTGGTCAATCACATCCGCCCGCGATCCGTTGCCAGCATCCACGTCCCCTCGCCAGCAGTTGTAAGTAGCGCCATAGACAGGGAAACTAACTGACATAAAACAATTCTTTTGGGACAGTGTTGCTGGTTAAAGATGCCCGTGGGATCACCAGGACCCCACACACCTAGGAGAGCAGAAAAGGCATAGGTCTGAATGAAGCAACATTTTCACTGGAAAAGGGAGACTGTTTTAAATAACGGTATAAATGACAGAAAAAGAATTGATTTCAGATATAGAGCAAATCATATGAAAAAATTACTGGTTGGAGTGCTAACTTTAAGACTGTAGGGGCATAAAGATTCACTTCCCACAAGGCGTTATTTGAACAGTGAGAAGTCTTTTCGGAAAGCTTCTTTTGATTGGTGGCTTCCCTTCTAAATGGACTCTCTTTCCTTTATCAGTCATTGGGGATTTTAGGAGAGTGCTGAAAAGATGTGGATTCTTTGTGAAATATCGTTAATAACCAATCAGGCCAGAGGTTGCTCAGCCAGCCATAAATTCAACAATTCCTTGATCGCTCACTGTTCTCAAGGGTGTGTTGGCGATACTGGGGGAACAATGGGGAAAGTGGAGATGAGAGAGATGCCATTAATGCCCTAAAAATCCTCATCTTCCCTGTGTTGGGGGACAAGCTGGCACGTATGCTGTGATCCTCTTCCTATACGTCATGGAGCGTGTTACCATCCAGAAGAAAGCCACTGCGTCAGTTTTATGGCCATTCAGATGAGGGTGGGGGAATCAGGAACAAGCTTGTCTTTGAAGCCTATGTCGGGTTCAGACAAGCAGAGAAGAAAGAAGTTTCTCTCCACACTATTTGCTTTTTGCTAGGAGAGGCAGAAGAGTTTAGGGGCTAAAAAAGTAGGTTTTTGATGCAAATCCCAGATTTTCCTAGAAGCCATCTGACTTTGGGCAAGTTATTTAACCTCTCTTTAATTTGCTTTGCTCTTCTTTGCGATGGAAATATTCTTATGAGGATGCAATGAGGTACTACACGTGATAGACACATGAATGTAAGCCATTATTATCATTAGTTTATAGAGCAGATTTTCAAAAGCCAGAACCGCTAAGCTCAAGGTACGATGTTCATACATATCTGGTAATGAGTGTGTCGGCTGAAAGGCTCAGTGAAGTCCCTCTGCACCCTCCCTTGCCCCTCAGGAACGCCTCACATCGTTTGTCCTAGTTTCTTTTCTCTTGGCAGCAGGAAAAATTAGCTGATGATCCCATTTCGACTGTCTGTTTCCTGTCTATACTATGGAACATATTTTTCCTTTGAAAAGTCGGACCCCTTTTTTGCCTCAGAAAACATAGGGGAAAGAAGATCAATTTGTCTTCTCCTTCAAATCTGTCTGTAACTGCCTTAGTTTGAGCAGTAAATTTTGTCCTATAATCCAGTGTGAAACTTTCCAGTATTTAATTATAAATGGGATCCCAATTATGAATGGGATCCAAACTGCTATGAAGTTGTCTGAGCCGTGTGCCAAATTTCCATTTAATAATTTTTCCTGAATTGTAAGAGAGCGACTGTGACTCCTCAGCCTCCAATTTGAATGAACAGTTATCATTTTACAAGATGTGAGAGGATGCTATGAATCATGCATCTGTACACATTTGTATATCTTATTAGCTCTTCAGGGAAAATGATACATTCTTTTAGAAATCCTTTGGTTGTCGCCTTTTTTCTTCTTTAAGTAAATTTTTTTAATTGAAAATAGAATGGGAAATAGTGCCTGATTGGAGAAAAAGAGGAAATAGAGAAATGCAGAAGAAAAATAAATCATCCTTTACCCCACCACCCAAAGACAATCACTGTCAACATTTTGTCTTCTATACTACTAGCCTTCTTTCTGCATTTTTTTTAATTGTCGGCATCTCCTATATACTATTTAGTTGTTTTTAAAATTTATTATTAAAACCTAAATATTCTCCCACATCATTAAAACTCTTCATAAATATCCATTTTAATGATTCTAACATTTTAGCTTATGTCATTACATTGTAGTTTTCCTTTTTAGAGATGCAGGCTGTTTTTAGATGTCCGCTTCTCAGAAATTCTTCAGCGAGCGTCTCGAAGCCCCCAGTGACCAGGCCCAGCCACGCTGCGGCCGGAAAACCTGCTCCCGTCTCTGGTCTGTGCCATCACTCTCCACCCCAGTGTCTGCACAGGTTGCTCTCTCGACACGAGAGGGCGGCTCCCACCTGCCTCCAGAGCTGCTCACCTGCAGCATCACGAGCTCCCATTTCTCCTCTACTTTAGTGTTGACAAGAGGCAAGCCATTCTTAGCACTGAGTTGGATTCTTTTCTTTTTTTTTTTTGTTCCTATAGCAACCTCCCCTCAACTAAGACCTATATACTATACTATACTATGATCTCCTTTAACTTAAACACAGTCATATCTGCGCCATCAGCAGTAGATGAGAGTGCCTTTTCTACCTGGGTTATGGCCAGCGTTAAGCATTCTCATTTTTCATTCATGAGACTAATATTGTCCATTTTTTGTGCCAAGCTAAGGAAAGGTAGTCATAAACAGAATCACTATCATTGTCAGTATGCTAAGGAACAGTCTCTTAAGTTGGATTTCCCCAGTCTTTGACAGTTTAGTAAGCTGAACACTGGTATCCCAGTTTGTGCACTTGCTGTAATTTTTGATTAGTTGACCAATGGTGAGGTTGAATCAAGTCATTGTATTCGTAACAAGCGCTTTTCTAACTCAAAGTAGGCAACAATCTTAGAATGGGCCCTCCCTCACTTCCAGAGATGGGAAATTTTCTTTATGTAGCTTGAAACATGTTGACTTTACTAGGCTGACCTAAATATTTTGAATGGTGTTGGGCATCTTTGGAATTTAAGAACAGACTCTCCTAAATCATGAGTAGATGAAGGAAGATAATGGCTTAGAGGATCAGAGAGACAAATGTTAGGGTCTCAGTATGATGAAATGCCTCTTGGTGCCCTATCTTCTAGGCTGGGACCTATTTCCGTTATCCCCATGTCACATTACCTGTGAGTGTTCCTTCTCTTTGCATGAGGCTTAATGCAGTGGTCTTGCAGGGGGTGGGCAAAGCCACCCAAGCAGCTTCTTGCCCACCCTTTGCAGGCCTCGTGTTGAGCGGCACCAGTTCCACTTTAGCCAACACGGAGAATGTTTGTTTAGTCTCTAAATTAAATTGTTCCACATCAGCAGTCTTTCTTTCTTTCTATTTTTTGTGTGGGGTGGGGTGGGGGGAGACATAGAGAAAGCCCCTTTTTTTAATAAATATTGTGCAGATTTAGGTTTTTATGGTGATTTGGTGTGGTTCCCTGTAAGATGGAATAAGGGTCGCTTCACGCTCATTAACAGGGTAAGGTCGGTCTATGAAACACTGCTCCTGCCCCTAGGCTGTTGGAGTCAGTCATGCTTCTTGCTTCCCTTTTTAAAAGAACTTATAGTGGAATATTAAAATTTAGCATGTGCACAGCTTTTAAAACTTACCATGTGAAAATTAAAACATGTGAGTCAGAGGTACCTGTTATCCATCCCACACCTTAGAGGTCACCTAGCCAGGATCAGCTCGATCATGAGAGGCTCTTGGTTAAGTCCTGCCATTTTCGGGGTCATTTACCTCCATGATGCCTCTTTCTAATTAAACCTGTTGCTTTGCTGGGAAGGAGATTAATTGGCCTGGTGAATTTATCCCTTCATATAGAAATATATTTGCTGATGGGAAAAGGTGATGCCTGTGGTGTATTTTTAGGTGAACTAAAGCAGGTTATGCAAGAGTGTGATCTCATAAAAATTGTATGTATGTATATGTGTGTGCATGTGTATATATATATATATATATACATATATATATACAGACACTAACCTACATATGCAGAAACTTTGCATATGCACACATACAGGTATATACATGGATACAGATATACATGCATACATACATGCAGAAATTTTGCATATATACACATATCTGTGTATATACATAGATATGTATATCTTTGTATATGCACACACATGCGCACATGATGTCTGGAAAAATATAATGAAAATATTAATAGTTCTTAGCTATAGGTGGATGTTTCTAGATATGTTTTTATTGTCTTCTATTTGCTCATGTGTTTTTCTTCAATAAAATATATTACTTGTGCCATTTAAAAATTAGAACGTTTAGAATTTAACCTGTTGTTAAAGTTATTTCTCTTTTAATAATTCATTATTTCTGTATATTTGCATTTATAGCCCAAACTTAGCATGGCCAAGTGCAGAAGAAATGTGGAAAACTTTTTGGAAGCATGCCGAAAATTAGGAGTACCAGAGGTAACGTTAAACTTGTCCCAATAACTATGTTTTAGTAAAGATTTTCTTTAATATATCTGTTTGAACCCACTAAATAGATGTACAGCTTTGTACAACTTTTTTAGTCTCAGTCTTTGTTGAGGAATAATATTAAATAAGTTATATAAAATTTTAGTTTAAATTGCTCTATTACAGTGAAATAAAAGTAGCTTAAACCAGTATGTTCAATTCTGAGGAAAAAGGGAATATAATTTCTTTAAGGTTTTGAAATAAATGTGAAATTTCAAACTTGAAAAAAAAATTTAGTCAGCTTGATTCTCTACGCCAAAGGCAGAAATTGCTGAGGGTTCCGTAAGCCTTCTGTTAGGTTCCACAGGAAAGAATTTTGGAGCTGATGGTTTTCTTTATCCAAAGATCTTACACAAAGCAGACCTATAGTTGACTAGTCACTTGTTGATTTCCATTCCCTGTAGTCGCATTTTGGGTATGTGGATCAAAATAATCAACATTGAAAATATTGTAATGATTGTTATTATTATCATTCATCATTATTAATAATAACAATGTTTGTATGTTGCTTGATGGTTTGTTAACTATTTGCATTTACATTTTCCCCTTTCGTCCACTGTACACCTATTTGTCAATTCCCTGTAGCCAGACCCACTATAGTTTGCTACTTTTTCTTTCTCCCATCTTCATCCTCAGCCAGATGGCTGATTTGGGGCTTTTGAAGACTGTGCTATTAATAACATAAAATTATTTCTCAGGGAGACAAAAGCCAATCCACTCAAAATCTGGGGGTAAGTTGAGAAGTGTATCGTCAATGTGATAAATGGAAGTGGATAGAAATTCTATTTCTTGTAATTGTCTTCTATCTTTTCTAATGTTCCAGGAGTATAGTAACTACAAACTTTATCACAAGATGCTGTGTTTGAGTATGTGGAGGAATTACATTTCAGCATAATTCTACTCAGTATAGGTGTTAGTTATTGAAAGTGAGAAAGGCTTTTCCCTCTTCCTCCCTTCCTTCCTCTCTTTCCTTTCTTCTCTCTATCCTTCCTCCTTCCTCCTTCTTTCCTTCTTTCCTATTTTTTAGCTTGGGACCTTTGAAGGGGAGGAGTTAGCTGTGGGCTTCCAATCTTATTTGAGGAAAAGGAGAAAATTATTAAAGCATCTTTAAGTCAGAGCTTCGCCAATAAAAAGAAGCTTACAAGTTCACTTTTTAAAAGAGCATTATCTTTATATATGGACTAAATGTCTTGTGATCAATCTAAATGTCTTTCAACAATGTTAATCTGTGTGTGTATATTGTATGTGTACATATTAATATTGCATATACATTCTTGGCTTCAAATGTTTGTGAAAATTCTTACACACAAACCTTTTTTAATGATTTGACTCTGTCATGGGCTAATAAGATTTCCCATGTGTGACTCAAAGCTATCATCCCAGGTTTCAGAGGATAAATTATTCATGTCTGTATTAGAAAACACCGATGAGTTATGACCTAATTCCCTGTGATATTTTTAAACTCATCGAAGTTTTCTTGGCTTACGGTGATACAAAATGAAATGGAAATGCCCTTAGGCATTTATTGTGAGTAAAGATTGGTAATTATAATTTCCTTTTAAAGTGAGGAAAAGGAAATTAAATTACCATAGAAATGCAGAGAAAATTTTACCGTGATTTCTGAATTATGCCCCTAGCACTAGTAAGCAATTTATAATTCTTGAGAAGGTTGAATTACAAGGGGTAAATGACCTTTTTTGCTCCTGTCCCACTTAACTATGCTTAGTCAGAATTATATCACTTAGGCTATTTTTGAAATTATTTGTACGCTCCAAGGTGATTTTCAAGTTTGTGTTGTGTCTATATGGGTGCGTGTGTGCGTGCGTGTGCGTGTGTGTGTGTGTGTATACATCTATATCCATCCTGATGGGCAATCCAATGGTATTTTACTGGTGACTAGAGTTACATTAATTCATTGCTACTAGAAAAAGTCTGTTGATTAGGTAGCAGCTGAACTGGTTTAATGAGATATGTTAAAGGAAGGAAGGAATATTCTAGTGGTAAACCAGAAATTGCCAATTGGAAGGCAATTGGCAAATCTTTCTGTATGCGCAGAGGAGCATGCTTCCATCTCACAGAATGCGTGGGGAATAAGTTATTGGAAATGAGGAAATGTTTTCATCTAGGAACACATTGCTAAGTTGGGGGAGGGGGTGAAATGACTCCCCCGCACTTAGATAGTTACTCTTCTATCACTAGTTAAGAGGGTTGATATTTTGAGTGTATATGTGGCACACCACAGTTGATATTTCCACTAAAAAGATAGTTATATCACAAATCTAGTTGTGGAAATTCTCCACTTGCAATCAGATATTTTGAAAGCCTGGTACCTAAAAACAGAGACCCTTATAACATTACATTTTCTTATGTGCATCAAACAATATTTGGGTAACAAAATATTCATTCATTTCCCAGTAACAAAAATAGTTAATTCCTCCTAATTTGCCAACTTTTCCTGCTTTCTTCTCCATCTATAACTTATCTGCATACACTCATAAGTCATGGAGATCTTGAATTCTGTATTTTTTTAAGCTAAATATCTAATTGACAATGATGAATCATCCTGTAGAGCCTGAAAAGTCACAGCTGTGCTCTAAGCTGAAGTTTATTGCCCCTTGTAATAGAATCACCGTTTGAAACTACAAGCCAAAGTCAGGGTCGGCAGCTTATATGATTTTATCAAGTTCCTGTGGGTGGAATTTGGTTGCTGAGCAGATTTAGTTAGATTATTACATGTAAAGTAATACAATGGGATGGAAGCAATTTTAAAATTGTTCCAATTGCTATGGTTTATTATATTTTCTTTAGAAGTCCCCCTGGACACAATGCCAGGTGTCTGCCTCGGGTTTGGTAAGGTTCATGAAGCATTTTATTGTGTGCTTTATAGAGTGCTTCTGGCGTGGCTTACCTATAAAGGTGGCTTCTTCAAACTGGCTGTGTTCAGAACTCCCGACAGTGGAAGCAGCCTAGTTTCTATGCAGAAGATGGGAGTATGTACTAGACAAGTAGGGTAACTCTAGACCTCTGTCTGTTACTGTGATGTTTGGATAAGACTGGATCCATGCCCTCGAATCTTAGTCCAGGGAAATAGACGGGCTTTGGAACAGCAGACGCCACTGATGGAAAGAAGTTGATGATGGGGTTCTGGAGCAATTCTGTTAGAGTGACAGCAGGCCTAGTTAGCATCAACTGTGAGGGATTCTGGAATGAGGGAGAGGTTTGCTAATGAGAATACCAGTGAAAGATCCTTAAAAACAAACCAGAAATGGCACTCGCTGGTAAGTTTCTCTTTCGGCGTGGGGGATGATGTTTCTTCAGATAGTTCTTTCAATACAGGTTGCTTCCCTTTCCTGCTGCCCATTTCCAGTGCTTTGGTTTTTTGGTTTTGTTTTGGTGTTTTTCTGTTTGGGGCCAATTCCCCAACTAAAGGGACACAAATTGAGTGAACATAATCGGGAATCAGCATGAGAGTGAGTGAGGGAAGAGTGTCTGTGAGCAGGGGGAGGGGATGCAGAGGTTTGGGGTGAATTAGCCCCACCTGTGCTGTTAACTAGTTCCGTGCCCCAAGGCAAACCCCCTAAAACTAGGAGCAGTTAACCATTTACTGAGAACTTCCTACACATGCTTCATCACAAACGCTCACTGTTGAGAATTGGAAATAAATGTTTCATTACCATACGATGAGGAAACTGAGGCCCAGAGAGGTTAAATAATTTCCTGGTGAGCAGCCAAGCTGGCATTTGAACCCAGGTCTGTATTATCAAGAGCCCACCCTCTTTCCAGCACACGCATAGGTTCTCTGGGACTGAGTTCCCTGCTCTGCAAACTGAGGGTGTTGGACGTAAGCAGTGGATTTAAGCCCCATTCTCCAGAGCCCTTGATTCTTTTGAATGGCCTGCACAGGAGGTGAGGGAAAACTGGGTGGAAAGGCTACAGATCACTCCTACCCCCTTGCTTCAGCCAGAGCAGTTTCTCTTTTGCCTGAGGCATATATTGGCTTTCCAGCTAAGATTTCCTTTGGGGGATGGAAATGTGTCCTATTGCTAAACATAGTTTGCAAATCACTGGACCCCTAAGGTTTCTTTGAGCTCTAATATTCCATGAAAACTCAGTTACCTCCTGCAGCTCCATAATTGCCTTCCCCCCTCATCAGCTACACAGCCATGCATCATGGCACCCTGGAAAATCTGAGCATTGGGTGATATTGCTGGCACCATCCCAGAGCCCCCTGTGGTGTTGATGCTGGTGGTCAGAATCTGAAGTTGTCTGTGACCTCTGGTGCAAGCATCAACTTGATCTTGAAGACAGCCTTACCCTTGGTGGGCTTCCAAATTCTTCACCATATATTTTTTGTTTCATGCAAGAATCTGAGTCCAGTTAAGCGTTGGGTCATGAGGCTGTTTGTGGACATACCGAGGCTTCCTTTGCCTCCTCTGAGTCAGCTTGGCCATTCCTGTCTTCTGACCTTGATGTAGAGAATTCATGTTTGGCTATTGGGGGTTTCCAAATTGATCCAAATTTAGGGCTATTTTAGGGCTCTTATTGTCTCAGGTCAAGAGAACTCTCTGATTTATGAAGCATCAAAAATATTAGAAAATAGATATTTATTTGGTTTACCAGGAAAATTTTTCTACTCGATTTTAAGCAAGTAGCCTTGGCCCCAGACCTCTGTAAGGAGCAAGGTTCTTAATTTAACAGACTTGCCCTCCTTAGATGAAGCGGGAACTTAGACTAGAAATGCATCTCGTTTTCCTGCTGCCCAGCCCTTCATATTCATTACTGTCTCCAGAGAAAAAATAGAGAAGAGGATTAAGGACAGTCTCTCCATCGACAGTGGTAGACACCTTGGCCTTTCAGGGCCACTTCTGCCTCCCTGGGCAGCACAGAGGCCTAGGATCCTTACAGGACTGTAGGAAGTGGAGGGTTTTCATTCCGTGTCCATAAGGACAGGTCACTTGGAGTCCCTCAGCTTCTGCGTCAGCCAAATGGGGTTAAAAATAAAACCCTAAGGTACATTCAGACGCTAAGGGTGGTTGTGTTGATGTAAGTGGAATTAGGACTGAGTCTTCTTTTCAGTACCTTTTGTAAAATTTGCATTTTCTTGTCTTTTATAGTGAGATATTATATTTGAATATAATAGTAATAAGCTTCTTACTTTACACCTGTTGTGAAGGTTTAGGAAATTATACATATGTAACTGATCTGAATTTTTGTTATTGAAAGACATTCTGTAAATTGAAGCTACTATTTTGTTGTTGTTTTAATCTTAAGATAGGAGAAAGGAGTTCCTTCTCCTCTTTGAGCCTTATGTCTCTTTTTCTTTCCCAAATCAATGACTTAGTATGAATTTAAATTATAACTAATAAACACGTTTGGAGGGGTTGAGATTTTTATTATGAATTAATTTTAATTTTCTACTTATATTGGTTAATTCTGAGGTTGAATAACCAGAAGTGAAAACTGATATGTTTATTGTTTTAACAACATCAATTTTTAAATTCCTAATTTATTAAAAAGAGCCAGTTTCTAGCTTGTAAAATCAGTCCATCATCTGTAACAGGTAGTAGGTGTTTACCATTCATGGAGGAATCCTTTGCCACTGTGTGTCTCCTGGTGGCAGAGTCCCCCCTGATGGCCTTCTGTATATGCATGGTTGAGAATAAACCCTTTAGAAGCAGCATCTTCAAAAAGTTTTAAATTACATTTCAAGATAAACAAGCTTACCGATGTTAAAGTTACCCTCCAAGTCCATAAAATTGGCGATAGTTTTTATATCTTTGGAGAAAACTCTGGAAACCCTTTCATGCTTCAGTCCACTCTCCACCACATTACGCCCTGTCAGTTAGGGCTTTAAATTTTCAGAATGACGAACATTCCTATGCTATGATATTCTAGATTAAAAAAAGTACTTGGTAAGCATATTGACTTTCAAAGTTAAAATTATATTTAAATAAATTAAATATATTCTAAATTTCCTAGTATTTAGTCTGTGTTACACTCAGAACACCTATAAATTAGAGCTTTTGCCAAGTCTGTCTGCGTTTCTGTTTGTATCTGTAATATTTGGGGAACCTGAGCCAGTCTTGAGTAGTAACCTTAGGACACACACTCCTGTGTTGACTCGAAGAGAATCAGGTGATCTCTAGCGATTGGGATTTCTGTTCACTGTGGTGGGAAACAGCATCTGCACCTGCCTCTGGGGACTGTCCTTGTATTAACTGTGTTTTTCAAATGCTTTGTGATAATTACTAATGTCCTGTAAGCACATGGTGAAATTTTGCCTCTTTAAATTTCCTTCCTTTTTAGTATTTCCCTATTTTGATATTAAGAAAAAATTAAGTCTAATCTCTAAGTCCCTCTCATTAAGACTCAAATTTGGAAAGCACAGGGTCAGAAAGGTCCCAGTTTCCCCTAGCAATTTCTGCCCTGGTTCCCACTGTAGCATCCTTGCCGGGGGCTGCTGTGAGGCTGTGGGCTGGTGACACGGGGTAGAATGAGAGAGCAGTTCTCAGAAGCCACAGCAGCCCGTGCTCCACACATTACGGTGATGCAGATTTTTGCCTACCAGACAATCTTAGACCCATGCCTTTTTCTTTAGAATTGTAATTTAATTTAAACCAGCCACCATGGGCTGTGAATCTAGGCCCTGTCCGCTTTAACTGAATTAAGCCCAGAATCTGTGGCATCATGAAATTATTTCTAGGAGGAGAAGAATGGTCTAAGTTGCTCACTTACGTGAGAAGTGCAGTACTAAATTAGTACACTGAAAACTGCAAAGAGGATCTGACCCAAGTTCTTTGATGGAGTTGCTGGGGAGCAGACCAGACATTTTCCATAGGGTTCTAGGAAAATATAGACTGGAGATAGAATGATTTGCTTTTAACAAGGAAATACCACTTTTGTGAAAATCACATTTCAGTTTGCGGATGCCTTCTGTCTTACGTCTGCTTGGCTTGGATTTCACTGGTTAAACACAACATTGCAATAATCGTTCTTATTGCAATGGGAAACCTCTTCTCTTAGATGTTTCCCAATCTTTAATCCTTGACCAGCATCTCTCTCCCAATGAAATCCAGTCTACCAGTAGCTGTTGTAATTCTTGGGAAAATAACAGTGGTAGGTTGGTTCCTCCAAATCCACTGAGAAAAGATGCATGATCTGAATAGATATAACATGATTTATTAATATCTTTAAAAAAACTTTTGTTGGGGCCAGTCTGGTGGCATAGTGGTTAAGTTGCCACACTCCACTTTAGTGGCCTGGGGTTTGCATCTCGGGTGTGGACCTATACACTGCTCATCAAGCCATGCTGTGGCAGTGTCCCACATTCAAAATAGAGGAAGACCGGCACAGATGTTAGCTCAGGGCCAGTCTTCCTCAACAACAACAACAACAACAAAATCTTTTGTTAAGAGTATCTCTTCAAAAATTAAAATGAGATTAAAATGGTTATCTTATTCAACTCACTTGATATTGTAGCATTCCTGCTCACCTGAAGACATCAAGCTCACCTTCAGAGGGAACAAGCAAGAAAAAAACCTCAGTCTTAGAATCATCTTTCAGTTGCTCTGTGATTTGCATCTGCTTAGCAGTGAGGCTAAAACAAAGGACAATATTGTAACAAAGTGTGTTATAAAATATATATTATATATATATTTTAAAATGCTTTGCCTAGTTTGGAAATAAAGCTGCATTTATGCAATATGTCACAAATATTTTCAATCCTTGTTCCGTTTAGGAACAAAGCCACAACTTTTCTTGCATAGTGACATATCAATTATAATCACCATTAATTTTAAGCCCTGGTCATTTCTGGTTCAGGAATTCAGTGTATCAGAAAACCATTTGCTTCCTGACAGCGGTGGGCATCCAGACATCAGCTCAGAAGACAGAGCATCTTATTTTTGCATTTAGTTGATGAAGTAGGAATTCTGCCTCCTTACATGTGACTGTCAAGAAGCCAAAACATGGAGGTCCGTGCCCCCCAACCATACCTGTTTAGGGGTGAAGAAATTTACATGACAGCTCTATGTGGGATGTGCTTTATTCTAACTACATGGCTGAGAAGCCTCCTCTAGTCTTTTGGTGTATATGTAGTTGCAAAAATGTGAAATTTAATGTATTTTTGACACATATAGGGACATAATCAGAACTGTCATTCCTCAGAGTTTATCAGTAACCCTAAAAGGAAGATAAATTAGGTGTATGTATTACCTTTCAGAGGGAAATACTTTATATTGTCTTCATAGACCAGAGTAAAAAATGCATTAAGAGAATGGTGAGGAAAGGTGGGCATTCAACTTTAAAGTTTATATTTTTTCCTTTAGTAAGGTTAACGCCTAAAAGTCCCAAATGAAAAGCTCTTGTTTTAATGCCATTGGTGAGCACATGATACCACTTGAATATTAAAACTGTTTGAATGCCAGAGTGACATATACATTGCAGAACGTTCTATTCCTCAATAGTGAGATTTTGGGTGAAAGATTTCTTTGTCCTGTTTGCGTAGAACACGCTAGATATGCTACTTTTCTTTTGTAAAGAATTAAAAAATCTTTGATGGTGGAATGGGTTATACCTGCTTAAAAATAAGGGGTTACTCTTGCCGTTTGCTAGTAACCAGAAATGTGTGCTTCTTCCAGCTGTTCTTCTGTGTATTTTTAATTGTATGCACTGTCTCTTTCTGTTCTAATGGCTGCCCTCGGAATAGGCTGACCTCTGCTCTCCGTATGACATCCTGCAGTTGGATTTTCATCACATTCGAAAGACTGTTGACACTCTGCTGGCACTCGGGGAGCAACCCCCACAACCAACTTCTGCCCTCCGCTCCAGGGACCTTATAAGCTTCTGTCTTGTCCATATTCTCTTTATAGTGCTGATCTATATCACTTACCGCTGGAGTGCTCTGTCCGCGTAAGGCCTGCGTGCGCTTCCAGACGCTCTGCTCTGTCACCTGACCCCTTACAGGGTCCTTCCTCCATCTGAGCCTTTGCCTTGCACACTTCCATCCCTGGCATCTCTACTCTCTTGAGTTTTGAAGCTGAACATTTACAAATCAGATTTTCCAGAAGCACAAACTTTATAAATATAATGCAGTTCCCATTAAATGATTTCTCTCACTTACTGAAAAACATTGACAACAGAGTGTGTCCAGACCTCATGCTTCCTCATCCACATGGTGCCAGCAGCAGTGCTATGCAGTTCCTCTCTGCTCTCACCCAGTGAGCTTTGCTGCCCTGGGTAGAGTGGGGGAAGGTTCCAGAACAGGAGCAGAGGGGATTTAGCATATGGAAATCTTTTCTTTGGGTCAGTATTTAAGTCAAATCCTAATTCAGGACTGGGCAATTGAGCTGTAGAGGGGCCACCTTGCAGAGGAGACAGAAAACTAGCATTTGGGGCCCAAATTGGTCTGTAAAAGCCTTTAATAATACCATTATTGACCAAGTTAAAAAATACCATCTGGAGAATGACTGCTTTGCTGGCCACTCGATTGGATTCTTCCCTGTTTCCCACAGTGGGAGCCATGAAGGGCACCCAGGAGGGTTGCTCTCCATTTCCCCCCTGAGCCAGCCCTCTGCCCTGCTGCAGGAGAGGAAGGGGTGCAGAAGGGGCGCTGGGGAGCTGGTGGAGCAAGGGGCCATCGCTGTTAGAGAGCCTCCTGGAGGACTCACTTGCACACCACTGTCCGTATAGTATTTTTACTTCTTACTCCTTGTTTGGTCTACTCCAAAGCTCTTAGCAAAAACGTTTTCTAGAAGGGATTTCTATTTTTAAATAGTGTAATGGGTTGTTTTGCTTTTTTGCTGCATCACATCATAACTGCAGGTCCAGAATGTATTGGATTTGACTGTGTTCATTTTCAAATAAAGCCATGAGTCATGGAACATTCTTGGTCCTGGTGCTTGGGTTGCTATGGCAGGAGCCAGTAAGATTTCTCTTATTTTGGAAGAATGTAGTTTCTCTAATGACTCAAAATTTCCATGTAACCTTTGATTTCCAGTAACATTAGCAAGCCGCTTTTATTTTTAAATAAGCTTAAAGGATTATATATTAACTGTATCTGCTTTTGGAACAATGTAATCAATTTGTAATTAAAAGAAAAAAAAATTAGAATCTTATCTAGGCCAAGATATTCCTGGTTCTGGAATGTCTTTTTCCAATACGAGAAGGCCCTGCTCCAAGATTAAGTCAGTCTCTATGCTTCAATCTACATCTCGTTGCCAGATATTGTTTGTTAAGTTGGGGAGATGATGGAGTTAACTTCCTCAAGATACATGTCTAGTTTACTGAGATGCAGACAGTCTTCACAGATGGCTACTACGAAGATAATTTTATTTTTCTGAACATTTCCATGAATCCAGGGGACTTGACAATATGGAAAACCCACATAGTTAGAAGAGTATATTTATAAAGATTCTTTGTTGCTGAATCAGATCAGATTCTAAAACAGGAAACATTCTTTATATGATAATATCTTGAGTTAACTGAGCTTTTTCCTCCTGATTTTGTGTTGATTGGTGAAATGCAGGGTATATGGAAGTTAGCTAGTTAACCTCAGTTGTGTATAAATAACCCACAGATGTACTGATTGCCTTTGGTGCTATCTTGTACTCCTTGATCTGTAACACAATAAAATCCCTTTGTACAATGTCATACGAGCACCCTGAGCCATAAATTGCTTAATAAACACATTTTGGGTGATTAGTCCAAGTTTTTATTGGGCCATGAATACGTTGATTTGTGTGTACTCACAGCAGTGCTCAGCATTTCCCTCCAGCTCTGTGGTGCATTGAGGCTTCTCTTTAATGGTCACCACTGTTTGTTTTATTTTCTTCTTTATGGGGGGCAATGGGGAAGAAGAGAGATGACTTACTGGGTGGCCACTTGAAAGAAAATTCTATCAATAAAAACTGTGTAGAACAATTATGTGAGATCAGATTTAATTTTCAGTGTTGACTTGTCATTGTTCTCTAGCGACTTTCGTGTTTCAACTCTGGCACCGAAGGATTCTTTGGATGCACTTTCATTTCTCGTGTCATTAATGTCTCTGTGCCCTAATGTGCTGCTCCTCTTGGGATCTGTTGGATGGGATTTTTTCATCAGGTAGTATGGTAACTAGCAGAACACAATTAATGCAGACCCTGAGGCAAAACTTTGAATGAACCTTCTTGCCCGTTATCAAACTGTTGGTTTCTACTCAGAATATTAAGCCTCTCCCTGGTTCTTCCCTAAGGTCCCCATGCACCAACTCACATGCCAGTGCGACGCCTGCTGTTCCAGTGAGACCAGGGACCCCTGGTGGACGTGGTTGTCATCTGAAAGGTGGTCAGGAATTTAGCTGTGTGATTTATACGTGCATTCTAAATCTCCTTCCTCTCACAAGAAAACCCCCCTTTTCAGTACTTCCTTCCAATATCTGATAAGAAGAACTACGTCTTTATTTACATTTTCTTTTTAAAATCAAAAAGTCCATTTGAAATAGAAAGTTCTCCTTTCTCTGGTTCTTCCAGTTGGTGGCAACTTTCCACTCAATGTCAGGATTTCCAAAATATATGACAACTAAGTATTATCTATTAGTTCTTTCTATTTACGGATTTGTGGATCCTAGGCAGCTCGCCATCCTTGGGGAGATACACTTACGAAAGGGTGGAAAGGGGCTCCTCAGAATTCAAAAGTAAGACAGCTGAGTAGGAATTTCATCAATGAGAGTAGAGAAAGAAAGGGACTTGATCTCTTGATGCTATTTACTTGTGAGTAAGAAATTAAATTTAGTGCAGGGTGGCTAGAGTCCTCTCTCTAAAATCCGTGCTGGTCCCTGTCATAAGGGCAAGAAGTCATAAGGACAAAGGATGTTTCAACTACATGGTAAAAGTAACAAACAATGGATTAAAATTTCAGGAGCCTGAAGTGATTTTGAATTAGGTGAAAAATATCTTAATGTGATTTTATTTCAGGAGATTAAGTTGTTAAAATTAGGCTTCAGATTTTGAAATTAGTTCTTGATAAATAATCAGTTAGGTACATAGAATGTGCCCTTTTTTCCTTCTTTAAGACTGTCAGGCTCTAGTTCCTTGGCTTTTCACTGTGTTTTTGTTTACACTTGGGTTCATTCATTCATTCCTCAAATATGGAATGAGCACTCGTTGTGCGAGGCCCCGTGGTAGGCCTTGGGGAGAAAAAGGTGACCATGAGATGTAACCGTGTCTTCAAAAATTTGCCTTCTAGACCAGGAGTTGGCAAACTTTTCCTGTAAAGTGCCAGATAGTAAACATTTTAGGCTTTGTGGGCCATACAGTGTCTGTTATGACTGTTCGACTCTGCTGTTGTAGTGTGAAAGCAGCCATAGGCGATTTGTAAATGAATGGATGTGGCTGTGTTCCAACAGAACTTTTACAAAAACGGGCTTTGGGCTGGATTGACCTGCAGGCTGTAGTTTTTGGATTCCTGATCTAGTGGCTCTAGTGGACAAAAAGAGAGGAATTCAGTGTGATAAGGACCTGTAGTTGATCGGAAACAAGATTCTTTAAAATACATGGACCGAAGACCTGACCCTATGGGGAGCGATGGTCTGTGAAGCCTTCCTGGAACGTGATGTTTATACGTAGACCTAAGAGATGCGTGGGAAGGGCCAGATGAAGGGGGCACGGGTTAGGGAGGTGAAAGAAGGGGTAGATGTGTGTGGAGAACGAAGTGTTCTAGAGAAAAGAAGGACTGGAAGGTAACATGGCTGGAAAGCAGAGCATCAAATGAAGAGTGACAAGAAATCCTCCTGGTCTGTAGGAGTTTGACATGGTCTCCATGTTACACTGGTAGAAATGGACTCTCAGAGTGCCCAGCTGGCAGAGCAAGAACTTGAAGCTCTCTGAGGTTAAAATAATGCAGACAGTTTGTTTAGTGGCAGATCAGTTTAGTGCCAGGACTTGACATTTTAGAAACAGACTGAACAAAATGAAATGTGCTGACCTGAGGGACTTCCTTTTGTTCAGCAGCTGGCCTGGAAGTAAGCCTGTGACTGTTTGGGAGCATAAGAAACTATAGAAAGAGGGGAGGCAGGCAGTGGCGGTGATCTGCCACTGCCGCGAGGCGTTTTCTGCCAAAACAAGATGTCTGTCCCTCGCTACACAGAGAAGCCAAATGAGCTGAGTGGCAGAGCTAACACCTTTCACCAAGTTGAGGGTTCTCTGATCTCCACCTGACGTTGAATTTGATGGGACTTACCTGGATAGGACTCCGAGGGTCCAGGGGTCTCTTCCTGTCTGCTGGGCACAGAGGAAACAGACCTGCTCGTAGATCAAGGCCTTTATGGAAAGCAGCATAATGTGGAAGGAGCCCAAGTCTAAGATGAAACGTGTTCAAATCCTGGTTCCAGTACTTACCAGCTGTGTGAAGTTAGCAAAGTTACTTAAACTCTCTACATCTCAGTTTTCTCATCTGTAAAATAGAGATATTATATCTCCATGGCAAGGTTGTCATGATGAAATAAGCAACAGAAATCTGTAGCATTGGTGCCAGGCATGTGGGAGGGCCTCAGAAGTCTTTCAGGGTTAAGATTTAGTCTTTATGGCTTGCCTGCCTTTTCCAGCCTTGTTTGGTGTGGCTCAGAAGAGGAGAGGGTGAGGGGATATGAGGGAATCATTGATTCCACCATCAGAGAAGCAATGCAAAGCATGAGTTCTCCAGAGGGAATCAGAAGCATTATTTTTATGCAAGATACTACTTTGTAGACAGACCCTGCTCTGTGCCTTAAAAAGAAACACAACTAAAAGGGGCTCATGGGTGTACTAGAATAGTCTGCTGCCACATTCTCAGTGAAAGCCACTAAGATCCTCTAACAATGAAATTTAAATGCATTTGAAGTCAGTGTAAATGTACAGCCATCTCTGCTTTAATCCTTTATATACAAGGTAGGGGGCCCTTCTCTGTCATTTCTCATCCAGCTATAAATCTATAGCAGTTCCTTCCCCATCCCAACCTCTAGCTCATTTCAGGGCTTCCCTCTGCTGTGGGATATGCAGTGACAGGACTAGTGTGATAGGCAGTGGCCTTCTGGCCATCCACAATACCCCTCCTCATTTCTGGCAGGCTCTCCTTGCTCATCCTGTTCACCAGCGCCTATCAGTCTGCATCCCAGTCCTGTGATGGAATAACCAGAACTGCCATTTTTTTTAAGATTTTTATTATCTTAGGCTAGTCTTCTTAGGTACCTCCAACCTCATCAAAAGTAATCTGGAGGCACGACTGGGCTTCTTGGGGGGTCTGAAAAAAAGATAAAGGCAGAAAGGTTGAAAGGGTACCTTTTCATGTCTTCTGTTTACTCCTCATCACCAGCTGTAAGGGCGGAAGGGAAAATCTCGGACTCTGCACCTGGTTTAGGAATGAGGAGACCAGGAAGGTGAGATGCCTGGGAGAAAGGATGACCTTAAGCTAATTCAGTGTGTGACATCTCCAAACATCCTGTTAGCAGAAGGCTGAGGCCTCATTACCTTCCCATCCCTGTCTTGCTGGAGCCGCAGCCCTTCCTGACCATGACTAGCTTGGAACCTCAGCTCTGCAGACCACTGAGCCACCACTCGTCAATGGGACTGGGGCTGTCACTAATGAAAACATGTTGCCTCTCAAGCAGGACTCAGGATGGGTCACCTAGCCCCATAAAAACCATGTTGTACACAGCGTTTAGGCTCTGTGCAAATATTAGTACCAGAATTCGGGAACATTTGGGACTAAACGTAAGTAAACACTGAGATCGAAAAGCAAAATGTCTTGTTCAAAATGCCTCAGGCAAATCCCTTGCTAAATTTCCATTCAAGATCCTCGCCCAGTGTTCGATTGGCATCTCAGTGTTTTTCTCACTGATTTGTTGAGCTTATGTGTCATATAAAACCCTTTGTAATTTGATGCAAATACTTTTTTACAGTTTGTTGTTTATCTTTTAATTAATTTGGGTTTTTTTGACACATGGAAGCTTTAAACTTTTAGGCAATCAATTGATTTTATTTTTTCCTTTGTGATTTTTTAACCTTTTTTTAGCTTAGAAAATCCTTCCCCATCCATTTATCAGAGAAAATATTAAATATTCATCTATATTTTATTGGGAAGGGTGTTTTGGGCTTTTTTAACATTTAACTCTTTACTTCATTTTGAACTGATTTTAGTATATGGTATAAAGTGAAGATTTATTTTTCCCCTAAGTAATGTCTTGTACCAGGAGCTTAAGCGTAATTAGTAGTCATTTATAATTTCCTACCAAGCTGGATATGGACTTGGGTGCTGCAGGAGCCCTAAAAATGAGGAAAACATGTCCCTGCCCGCATGGAATCAGCTTAGCAATGAAATGTGATTCAGGTTGTTTCACAAGCCCGTGGCAGATGGTGTCGGGAAGATACACACTGACACCTGGCTGTGGCACAAGGAGGAAGCACCGTCCATCCTTGCCTCGTGCATGGCTCATGACTCACAACCCAGACAGAACTTTCCATCCGTTTCTCAGGTTGACATTTGGCTAGTATGTTGACAAGCAGCATAAACTTCATGCCCCCCTAAAATACCATTGATGACAAGATGATGCAGTGACATTCTGTGCACAGAATGATACACAGCAGCCACTTGAAATAATGGTTAAAATTGCTCTTTAAAGAATGGGCTGTCTTATGTTGACATGTGGCCATTTCATAAGGTCTGGAATCAGAGTCTGAGACACTCTAAATTCGCCACAAGTTAGGGAAGTGGGAGGAAGAGGGGATAGCAAGATGCTGGAAACGTAGAACCTACTGACATTTGGAGGTAGTGGAACAGGTTATTGGAAATGTCATGCTTTGTCCTTGAAAGATCTTTTTAAGAGAAGAATGCCTGTGTTTGTGGTAACTTATGGAGAGTCCTTCACTGAGGCAGCAGGAAGATCTGGTTCCTCAAGCAAGAGTCACACCAAGAGAAGCAGTTCTGTCCAAAGGCCCTGATTAGCTTCACTTAAACACTGTGTCCATCACCTGGGGCTGGAAGCAGATCCCACTTAAACTCTCCTTAAAGACAGCGGTTGTTGGGCTGTGGAGAACACACTCTCATCGTGTAGACAAGAGGGAGTGCTTGCCAGGGAGTCTTTTCCCAGCCAAGGAGACACACCCTGGAAGGAGGTTCCCCTATATCAGACCAGGGTCAAATGACAAAGGAGTAAAATTGTTTCATCATGTTCTTGTGTAAACTGTTGGGTTGAGTGTGCAAGGTGCTGCCCTCAGAGAGTGACTCGCATTGACTTTTTTCCTCGACTAGTATGTGCTGGACATTCTCAAGAGCAAAAATACAGCATGAGAAAGTAGCAGGACATTTGTGTCTTTGACACTTTTATAAAAGAGTCTTAAAAGAGAGGCTAGTAAAGGCTATGGTTAAAATGACTTATTTACAAGGCTGTTCATAAACCGTGAAGAAAGGATACCAGTCCACAGCAGGCTTCCTTTCCAGAGATCACAGGAAATAAAATGAATTAAACCAAAGTTTATGGTCAGTAGAAGAATGTGTGGTCTATATAAATGAGTATTTGAGTTCCTTTAAAATGTGTGAGAGGCTATTTGTAATTTTGCTTTGTAATAATGTAAGCTAATATGTCCTTGGTGTGTGGTTTCCAACCGACTCTGTGTAGCTCAGTTATTTAGTGTAAAACTTTTAAAAATGTTTAGATCTTTTGCAAATTTCAGGATCTTTGGAACATCTCTCACTTGTGGAAAGTCATTCTTTTCTCTGCAGACACAGAAAAGATCTTTGCAATGGGTGGAAAGCAAGGGAGGGAGCACCGTCTGAGGTGATCAGACAGGCATACGACAGAGCTCTACTTGACTCCTGTCAGTGGTGTTGCAAGACTTTATGATTAGATTCCGGTCATCTAAAAAATCAATGTTTTGTTCTTCTTCTTTTTAGGGAAAGCTGTGCCTACCACATCACATCCTTGAAGAGAAAGGCCTGGTCAAAGTGGGCATGACCGTTCAAGCGTTACTAGACATAAGTGTAACGAAGGCTCTGTTCACATGAAAGCAACTCCTCTCCTTTGGGTCAGCTCAGACTCTTCTCCCATCAGAGATCCTGAACTCTGCTCTCGGCACCTGTCCCCCCCAGCCACTCACTGCCTGTCAGTTCCCCGACTCTAGTTGAATTGAAGGAAGGACATAAGAGATTTTCCACCTTTCAGAACTGACCTTAACTGACGTTAAGACGTGACAGGTATTTATCGTAAAACCAGTGAGGGAGCTGGCCATGAAGAACCGAACAGCACATCAATGCCTTGTACAACCTCCGTCATCCCTTCCACGCTCACCCACTGCCATTACCAAACACCAAGCACAACCGTCTTACAGCAAGATGCATTTGTTTTATTAAAACCAGACTCATTGTGTATTTAGTGGGGGGAGGGGGACTCAGTCAGGTTTTTCACCACCAAATTTTTCAAGAAGTTTCTTGAGACCATTGCCTTTTAAAAAACTATTTTCGACATGCAAAATATTTATATAAATATTATTTATTAGTGAGTTGTTATTCATCCTTTGGATGCAAATTGTAAATTAGGAAACTATTTTATTACTGCTTTTTTGTGGTTAAACACTTTATTTTAATATTATAAATATTGAGTTATTTTCTATCCTCTTTGGTGTGCAAGTAGTTCTAGGTCTCAGTAATCATGTTTTCTGGTGTACATGACTCAGAAAAAAATTAAACAAAAAACAGGTGCTTCTGTGACAGGAACTGTTTTCTGGGGAGGCATTATTTACACTTTGGTTTATGGGACATTGGTCTTATTCATAGTTCTGCATTCCATCCGGTTTCCTACATTCCATCAGCCCTGTTGTCCTCTGATATAATGAACTGACTGAAATCAAGAGAGCACCCCAAAGTTACTTGTAAATAGCTGTGATGGAAAAAAAAAGACATATTAAACTTGAAGATAAAATGTGAACAAGTATATTTTTGGATTCATACTTATTTTGCTATGCACAAAACATTCACATTTTAACACAAAGAAGTAATAAGTGTTAGCATCATGTGTCTTGAAGTGTCTTGAAGTATAATTTTGCACTGTGACTTGAGTAATTAAAGAAAGTCTAGCACCAAAGGTAGATAATAAGGAAATGGTATAGGAAAGTGGAGATGATAAAAAGTTTATTGTTTAACCAAAAAGTTTTTTAAGGGCAGCTTCAACTGAGAGTGATCAAGAATTACTTAAGGCATGTAGGACCTGGATCAGGAAACCAGCACTTTCTTCAACTGCCACTTAGAAGAGGAAATGATTCTGAGATGCAGACATGATCGTTTTATTGTAACTTACTTGGTGGCTTTCAGAGTAGTCCATAAAACACTGCACGATTCATGGTCTCTGGTGTGAAACCGCAGAAGTGAGTCTGTAAATTGGTGGGGCAACTGCATGCCACACCAAGGCGGGCTCAGGAGAAGGTTAAGTAAGTGACCCTTGTGAGGCTGAGTGGCCTAGGAAGGAGCAAGTTCAAACAAAAGAATGACTAGAGAATAGCCAGCGAAGGAAAGGGAGCCGTGTGGGTCTGAGAGATTCACGTAGGCTTCACAGACACAACAGCCTGTTTTAGGCAGGTGCACGCGTGTGCATTGGCCCTACTGTTACAGATCTCCCCATCACTCATCTTTCAAAGTCTTGTAGATGCTGACTGCATCCTCACCTCTGTGAAAAGCCATTATAAGTTTTAGAGAGCAGCAGCCACAATTTGTCAGACAAATATAAAGGTAGACACAAAAGAAAAGACACCAGGAGGACGGTGTACATTGAACACAGACTAACACCAGCCAATGCCAACGCTGCCCCCAGCTCTAGGCAAGAGGGAGGGGTGACTGAAAATGGTCATTTGGATTGGCAGCTAGCAGCTATTTTCTATCAAATGTACTGTGCACTTTAACCTAACTTAAAATATATTTTAATATTTTCCTGTACTGCATAAATGCCTGTTTGGTCAAATCACGTAATGGTGTAAAGAAGAAAGACATTTTGAACAAAGAGCGTATTCCATGTAAGCAACATTCAAAGGTTGACTATAGAGATAGGAATTTCGATTGCTGCCCCTTGATGGGCATTCAGAATGCAGGGTCCTGAACTATTTTTTTACATGTATATATGTCAACATGAAGCTCTGTAATCCTTGTTTTGAGAGATTTTTTTCAAAATTAAAATATTTCTTTTGATATTAATTTT
Source organism: Equus caballus (assembly GCF_041296265.1). Classification (NCBI taxonomy): domain Eukaryota; kingdom Metazoa; phylum Chordata; class Mammalia; order Perissodactyla; family Equidae; genus Equus; species Equus caballus. The sequence goes on along the minus strand of NC_091700.1, from coordinate 44,501,425 downwards.
CAGTATTTTCTTGAAGTTGGCTGTATAATACAAATGGCTTCAATATTTTGTAAAATGGCTTTTTTCCTTTTAAATGCAGTCCTTGTATGGCTAAGACGTCTTCCAGATCCTTGTACACTGTTTATATGTGCAATAAAACATGCATGCCCAGCTGACAGTACCATAAGTGGACAGAATGTACATAGTGCAAATATCCTCCCTTTTATTATTTAACAGCCATTAAAACTTGGAATTTGTACAAACCTTCTTCTGATTGACTTAACCTGTCTGGTGCAAAGTTTGACTGTGGTCACAAAAGAAACTATAGGTGTCGTTGCTGAAACAGATTGTAGCAATCATCTAGTGTAAATATATATGTGTGTGTGTGTGTATACATATGTCTATACCTAAAATATGTATGGATGTATATATGTGTGTGTAAAATCAGGAGAATGAATATATACATAAAATTAGGGAAATGAAATATATATATATATATATATATATATATTCATACCTCAGGACAATTTTTTTTCCAAACTAAATCTTACCTGGACCCACAGAACATAGAGCAGTTAAAGGCAGAGTTGCTATGGTGGGGAGGGGGGAGGGGCAGAGGTGTAGACTCGGGATCCCCCACCTATCCCTTGAATGGTGGCTCCAGAGCGTCTCTGAGGAAGCCTTAAGGGCTGAGGGTATGTTGTGAAACCGCAGGGTCTGGTCCTCCCTCCGCAACTGCCTCCTGTGGAATCTGACACTCAGAGACTGAAGTGGCTGCCTTGATTACGCCTCCCTCCGATAGAGCCAGACCAGTGTTATCGCTTTCCCCCCAGGTCCAGCCTCCTTCTGGTAGAAGAGTAGCTGCCTTGAGGAATTCAAGTGAAAATAGTCACGGACTGTTCCTGTCTTCTTTCCCCAACCTGCACACACAGCACACAAGCCCCGGAGTCCTATAGCCCGAGCAGGGACTACAGGGACAGTGTCACAGCCCTTCATTTAAGATTTGTGACTGCCGAGTCAAGAAGCCCTGCGTGGCCCATATGTTCTAATTGGGAATGCTGCTGCTGTGCCCAGCTCCAAAATCTTAGTCATCTTAGCCTTGTGCACATAACAGAAATCCAGCACTTCACAGACACTTAGCATTGCATGTTGGCTGTAGAAAGTGGGAACATGTGGAGGGCAAAGGGGGGAGGGATGGCAGCAGGAGCAGGAGCACTGGGGGGAGCCCCGCAGGGGATGCTCATCCATGCAGTTCAGCCATGTGGCACTGGCCACAGCTGGAGATTGTCCCAGGGACTGAGTTCTGGCCAACAGCTGCATCTGGGGCTTTCTAGTTCTTCCTGGGTGAGGCTGAGAGATCCAGGCAGCAATGACCCCAGGGGGCTGTTTATCTAATCTTCCTGTCTTCCACACAAGGAGGTCAGCTGGCAGAGATCAGGTCCATGGAGACTGGTCTGGGTCGTATGAACTCAGGGAGTTATCTTTGTAACTGGTACTCCCTGAGCATGGGACATGTGTGTATAGCCGGGTTCCACTCTAAACCACTATCTTACTCCCCACATGCACACACTAATGGACCACCTGAATGGTCAGTCTTTACTGAGTGGCTACTGTGGGTCAAGTGTTTTTTCTGAACTATAAGTTCCGTTAAAACAAGGCTGCTTGTTCGATTTTGTTCTTTGTTGATTCTCCATTGCCTAGGACAGTGCTTATCATGTAGTAGGCACTGAAGAGATGCCAGTTAGAAGAATCAATGAACTTTACACACATTTTCTCAAAAATTCTTACCAAAATGCTATCAGGAAGGGACTTGGAGTGGGCACTTACAGGGTTGCCCACCTAATACCACATGCATCTAGGAACTAACCCTGCCTCATATACCATGAGATTTTTGTGGTTCTTACCTGATGCTGCACACCTGGCTATTGTCTATTGGTTCAGAAGCAGCCACTTTATTCACAATCGACCAATAAGTCTCTTCCCCAGGATCTTGATTCTTTCCCAGGTGACTGAAGATGAAAGATGTAAAACTTGGAAAAGATGTAGAAGATAAACCTGACATGCAGAAAGAAGTAGGGACAAGAGACAGCAAAGCAAACCCTGGTGTTTGCATTCTGGGGCCAGTAGTAAAAGAACTCTGTATTTCTGAAGCTGTGTAGTCAAACCTTCCCTGAGGACTTCCAAGAGGCTATGATTTGCATCACATCAATTCGAGCTGGGCTTCTTATCGCTTCTAAGAGTGCAAACTAATAAAGAGAAGCTGAGATGCAGAGTATTCAGGTAACTTGTCCAAGGTCACAGCAGGTAACAGAGAGGGAGGCAGTCAAGTTCAGCTATGTCAGGCCTGTGTCCTTTTCACTGTACCAATGGGCTTCCCAGCAGAGCTGACCCAACTGAAGTTTCTAGAGTTAAAGAAAAATGTCCTCGACAACAGTTAGGATGTTTAGAGTTACGAAAGAAAGCATATTGGTGTGATAAAACCCAATAAGCTGAGCATATGGGGACTAGTTGAAACGCCAGCTAAGTCAGATGAAGGCCAGCGCAACGAGAGAAGAAAAAAAGAGATTACAAAACAGACACAGTGGCAAGGAATAATGCCTCACTTGACATGAGGTCTGGGGAGAAGCCTCCAGATTCCTTGCCATTTCTCTCTCCCAATTTAATAAAATACTGCTTTTTTTTTTTAATTGTGGAATTTTTCTCTCTGTCTATCAAAGCGATACAGGTTCATCACAGAAACTTCGAAAACTATAAACAGGTTGGGGAAGATCACCTGTAATCCTACCTACTTGGGAACTGCTAAACTTTGGAAATATTTTCTTTGAGATATTCCTATGTATTTTTACATAGTACAACTTTATCTACTGGCTTTTTTTCCCTTGCTAATGTTAGAGTATGTGCATTTTTCCCAGGATAGTATTGTTTGCTGAAAGAAAAAGTGGAGTTCACTGGACAGGCACTTAACAGGATGTGTTAGAAGCCTCCTCTAGAAGCACCTAGAAGCTTGTTCCAGTTCCTAGAATCATGTGGTATTAGGTGGGCAATATGGAAAAGAAGGAGAAAGGCCTGAAATAAGGATAAAGGCCCTTAGGTATTTGGTGGGCACAGGGAGCTCGCAGGGAGATTGGGAGGTGCCGCTGGAAAGAGGAGGTGGCCAACAGGGGGTGCATTCTTCAACCAGCTCCACAGTGAAAGACTGAAGCTCAATCCTGGAGGAAACTCTGGGAAATGGTATAGAACATCTCACACCTCAGAATTATCCCAGCCAGACTCCCAAGAGGGAACTGAAGTATTTACATCCCCGGAAACCCTCCCTCAATGACATGCCTAGAAATGCTTAAAAAAATAGACATATACATTTAAATGCTTTGGGTATCATAAGAAAATAAGGAAATCCCCAGGATCTCTGAGAAGGAGCTGGAGACCAGAAAGATAAGATGAAAGTGAAGCCATGGCTGTACTGGGAGCATTCATCCACCTTCTTGACCACAAGATGGTGTATTAATGAGCTCCCTGTGATGGAGACAAGTACATGGACATATTCAAGGTGGGTCCTGAGTTGGATCTGAAATCTCTGCACAAAGCCAGGATCTGTAAAGGGCTGTATCTTCATTGGGAGGATAGAGGGAAAAATCAGCCTGTCTGCAAAGGGAGATGACGAGGAAACTAGTCATCCTTGGCCGAGGGTAGATAGGAAAACATTATCTTCTGCGATTTTGTCGCTACAGGTCTCATCTTCCACAGATTTATGATTTGACTTTCTACTACAAGTGTGGTCTGGGAAAGCCCAAGATGAAGAATATTTACTTACAGTGTCTCAGGTTGGTCACACTCCAGGCTACCAGAGAAAAGAAAAAGCAATTCCTTACTGCAGGAATGTACCCACCACTCAGGCCTCACAGATTCCCTGGGGTTACACTCAACCATACAGGAATTTCCTATGCAC